>NC_064928.1:4092500-5342500 GCF_023897955.1 Schistocerca gregaria
TCAACACTCTGAAAGTACTCAGATTACAGAATGCTTCCAGATGTGCTTCGGAAACAACTACTGGTCTTCCAGGGAACGATCAAGGCGTAGACAGTTTGACACATTACTCCCATGGAGATAAGTCCGCATGGTGCTTATTGTGTTCAATGCCGATACAATTTTTGTGTTTCATCAACACTCTGAAGGTCCACAGATTACGGAATGCCTAGAGAAGTGCTTCGGAAACTACTAGTGGTCTTCCAGGAATCGATCAAACCGTAGATAGTATAAGACCTTACTCCCATGGAGAAAAGTCCGCATGGTACATATTGTATTAAATGCCGATGCAATTTTTGTATTTCATCAACACTCTGAAAATCCACGGATTACAGAATGCCTCCAGATGTGCTTCGGAAACTACTACTGGTTTTCCAGGAATCGATCAAAGCGTAGACAGTTTAAGACATTACTCCCATGGAGAAAAGTCCGCATGGTGCTTATTGTATTCACTGAAGATGCAATTTTTGTGTTTCGTCAAAACTCTGATGGTCCACAGATTACGGAATGCCTACAGATGTGCTTCGGAAACTACTACTGGTCTTCCAGGGAACGATCAAAGCGTAGACAGTTTAAGACATTTCTCCCTTGGAGAAAAGTACGCATCGTGCTTACTGTATTCAATGCCGATGCAATTTTTGTGCTTCATCAACACTCTGAAGGTCCACAGATTACGGAATGCCTACAGATGTGCTTCGGAAACAACCACTGGTCTTCCAGGGAACGATTAAAGCGTAGACAGTTTAAGACATTACTCCCATTTAGAGAAGTCCGTATAGTGACTGTTATATTCTATCCCGATGCAATTTCTGTGTTTAATCAACACTCTGAAGGAACACAGATTACAGAATGCCTCCAGATGTGCTTCGGAAACTACTACTGGTCTTAAAGGAATCGATCAAAGCGTAGACAGTTTAAGATATTACTCCCATGGAGAAAAGTCCGCGTGGTGCATATTGTATTCATTGCCGATGCAATTTTTGTGTTTCATCAACACTCTGAAGGTCCACAGATTACGGAATGCCTACTGATGTGCTTCGGAAACTACTACTGGTCTTCCAGGAATCGATCAAAGCGTTGACAGTTTGAGATATTACTCCCATAGAGAAAAGTCCGCATGGTGCCTGTTGTATTCAATCCCGACGCAGTTTCTGTGTTTCATTAACAATCTCATGGTCCACAGATTACAGAAGGCCTCCAGATGTGCTTCATAAACTACTACTGGTCTTCCAGGGAACGATCAAAGCGTACACAGTTTAAGACATACTCCCATGGAAGGTAGTCCGCATGGTGCTAATGGTATTCAATGCCGATGCACTTTTTGTGTCTCATCAACACTCTGAAGGTCCACAGATTACAGAATGCCTGCAGATGTGCTTCGGAAACAGCTACTGGTCTTAAAGGGAACGATCAAAAGCGTAGACAGTTTAAGACATTACTCCCATGGAGAAAAGTCCTCAATGTGACTGTTATATTCTATCCCGATGCAATTTTTTTGTTTAATCAACACTCTGAAGGTACACAGATTACAGAATGCCTCTAGATGTGCTTCGGAAACTACTACTGGTATTCCACGAATCGATCAAACCGTAGACAGTTTAAGACATTACTCAAATGGAGAAAAGTCCGCAATGTGCTTATTGTATTCAATGCCGATGCTGTTTCTGTGTTTCATCAACACTCTGAAGGTCCACAGATTACAGAATGTCTCCAGATGTGCTTCGGAAACAACTACTGGTCTTAAAGGGAACGATCAAAACGTAGACAGTTTAAGACATTACTCCCATGGAGAAAAGTCCGCATGGTGACTGTTATATTCTATCCCGATGCAAATTCTTTGTTTAATCAACACTCTGAAGTTACACAGATTACAGAATGCCTCCAGATGTGCTTCGGAAACTACTACTGGTCTTCCAGGAATCGATCAAAGCGTAGACAGTTTAAGACATTACTCCCATGGAGAAAAGTCCGCATGGTGCTTATTGTATTCACTGAAGATGCAATTTTTGTGTTTCGTCAAAACTCTGATGGTCCACAGATTACGGAATGCCTACAGATGTGCTTCGGAAACTACTACTGGTCTTCCAGGGAACGATCAAAGCGTAGACAGTTTAAGACATTTCTCCCTTGGAGAAAAGTCCGCATCGTGCTTACTGTATTCAATGCCGATGCAATTTTTGTGCTTCATCAACACTCTGAAGGTCCACAGATTACGAAATGCCTACAGATGTGCTTCGGAAACAACCACTGGTCTTCCAGGGAACGATTAAAGCGTAGACAGTTTAAGACATTACTCCCATTTAGAGAAGTCCGTATAGTGACTGTTATATTCTATCCCGATGCAATTTCTGTGTTTAATCAACACTCTGAAGGAACACAGATTACAGAATGCCTCCAGATGTGCTTCGGAAACTACTACTGGTCTTAAAGGAATCGATCAAAGCGTAGACAGTTTAAGATATTACTCCCATGGAGAAAAGTCCGCGTGGTGCATATTGTATTCATTGCCGATGCAATTTTTGTGTTTCATCAACACTCTGAAGGTCCACAGATTACGGAATGCCTACAGATGTGCTTCGGAAACTACTACTGGTCTTCCAGGAATCGATCGAAGCGTTGACAGTTTGAGATATTACTCCCATGGAGAAAAGTCCGCATGGTGCCTGTTGTATTCAATCCCGACGCAGTTTCTGTGTTTCATTAACAATTTCATGGTCCACAGATTACAGAAGGCCTCCAGATGTGCTTCATAAACTACTACTGGTCTTCCAGGGAACGATCAAAGCGTACACAGTTCAAGACATACTCCCATGGAAGGTAGTCCGCATGGTGCTAATGGTATTCAATGCCGATGCACTTTTTGTGTCTCATCAACACTCTGAAGGTCCACAGATTACAGAATGCCTCCAGATGTGCTTCGGAAACAGCTACTGGTCTTAAAGGGAACGATCAAAAGCGTAGACAATTTAAGACATTACTCCCATGGAGAAAAGTCCTCAATGTGACTGTTATATTCTATCCCGATGCAATTTTTTTGTTTAATCAACACTCTGAAGGTACACAGATTACAGAATGCCTCTAGATGTGCTTCGGAAACTACTACTGGTATTCCACGAATCGATCAAACCGTAGACAGTTTAAGACATTACTCAAATGGAGAAAAGTCCGCAATGTGCTTATTGTATTCAATGCCGATGCTGTTTCTGTGTTTCATCAACACTCTGAAGGTCCACAGATTACAGAATGCCTCCAGATGTGCTTCGGAAACAACTACTGGTCTTAAAGGGAACGATCAAAGCGTAGACAGTTTAAGACATTACTCCCATGGAGAAAAGTCCGCATGGTGACTGTTATATTCTAACCCGATGCAAATTCTTTGTTTAATCAACACTCTGAAGTTACACAGATTACAGAATGCCTCCAGATGTGCTTCGGAAACTACTACTGGTCTTCCAGGAATCGATCAAACCGTAGACAGTTTAAGACATTACTCCAATGGAGAAAAGTCCGCAAGGTGCTTATTGTATTTAATGCCGATGCAATTTTTGTGTATCATCAACACTCTGAAAGTCCACAGATAACGGAATGCCTACACATGTCCTTCGGAAACTACCACTGGTCTTCCAGGAATCGATCAAATCGTAGACAGTTTAAGACATTACTCCCATGGAGAAAATTCCGCATGGCACATATTGCTTTCAATGCCGGTGCAATTTTTGTGTTTCATCAACACTCTGAAGGTCCACAGATTACAGAATGCCGTCAGATGTGCTTCGGAAACTACTACTGGTCTTCCAGGAATCGATCAAATCGTAAGAAAGTTTGAGACATTAGTCACTTGGAGAAAAGTTTGCATGATGCCTGTTGTATTCAATCCCGATGCAGTTTCTGTTTTTCATCAACACTCTGAAGGTCCACAGATTACAGAATGCCTCCAGATGTGCTTCGGAAACTACGTCAGGTCTTCCAGGAATCGATTAAATTGTAGACAGTTTAAGACATTACTCCCATGGAGAAAATTCCGCATGGTACTTATTGTATTCAATGCCGATGCAGTTTTTGTGTTTCATCAACACTCAGAAGGTCCACATGTTACAGAATGCCTCCAGATGTGCTTCGGAAACAACTACTGATCTTCCAGGGAACGATCAAAGCGTAGACAGTTTAAGACAATACCCCCATGGAAAAAAGTCCGCATGGTGACTGTTATATTCTATCCCGATGCAATTTCTGTGTTTAATCAACACTCTGAAAGTACTCAGATTGCAGAATGCCTCCAGATGTGCTTCGGAAACAACTACTGGTCTTCCAGGGAACGATCAAGGCGTAGACAGTTTGACACATTACTCCCATGTAGAAAAGTCCGCATGGTGACAGTTATATTCTATCCCGATGCAATTTCAGTGTTTAATCGACACTCGGAAGGTACACAGATTAAGGAATGCCTACAGATGAGCTTCGGAAACTGATACTGGTCTTCCAGGGAACGATCAAAGCGTAGAAAGATTAAGACATTACTCCCATGGAGAAAAGTCCGCATGGTACTTATTGTATTTAATGCCGATGCAATTTTTGTGTTTCATCACCACTCTGAAGGTCCACAGATTACGGAATGCCTACAGATGTGCTTCGGAAACTGATACCTTTCTTCCAGGGAACGATCAAAGCATAGACAGTTTAAGACATTACTCCCATGGAGAGAATTCCGCATGGTACTTATTGTATGCAATGCCGATGCAATTTTTGTGTTTCATCAACACTCTGAAGGTCCACAGATTACAGAATGCCTCCAGATGTGCTTCGGAAACTACTACTGGTTTTCCAGGAATCTATCAAAGCGTAGACAGTTTAAGACATTACTCCCATGGAGAAAAGTCCGCGTGGTGCATATTGTATTCATTGCCGATGCAATTTTTGTGTTTCATCAACACTCTGAAGGTCCACAGATTACGGAATGCCTACAGATGTGCTTCGGAAACTACTACTGGTCTTCCAGGAATCGATCAAAGCGTTGACAGTTTGAGATATTACTCCCATGGAGAAAAGTCCGCATGGTGCCTGTTGTATTCAATCCCGACGCAGTTTCTGTGTTTCATTAACAATCTCATGGTCCACAGATTACAGAAGGCCTCCAGATGTGCTTCATAAACTACTACTGGTCTTCCAGGGAACGATCAAAGCGTACACAGTTTAAGACATACTCCCATGGAAGGTAGTCCGCATGGTGCTAATGGTATTCAATGCCGATGCACTTTTTGTGTCTCATCAACACTCTGAAGGTCCACAGATTACAGAATGCCTCCAGATGTGCTTCGGAAACTACTACTGGTCTTCCATTAATCGATCAAACCGTAGACAGTTTAAGACATTACTCCAATGGAGAAAAGTCCGCAAGGTGCTTATTGTATTCAATGCCGATGCAATTTTTGTGTTTCATCAACACTCTGAAAGTCCACAGATAACGGAATGCCTACACATGTCCTTCGGAAACTACCACTGGTCTTCCAGGAATCGATCAAATCGTAGACAGTTTAAGACATTACTCCCATGGAGAACATTCAGCATGGTACTTATTGTAGTCAATGCCGATGCAGTTTTTGTGTTTCATCAACACTCAGAAGGTCCACAGGTTACAGAATGCCTCCAGATGTGCTTCGGAAACAACTACTGATCTTCCAGGGAACGATCAAAGCGTAGACAGTTTAAGATTATACCCCCATGGATAAAAGTCCGCATGGTGACAGTTATATTCTATCCCGATGCAATTTCTGTGTTTAATCAACACTCTGAAAGTACTCAGATTACAGAATGCCTCCAGATGTGCTTCGGAAACAACTACTGGTCTTCCAGGGAACGATCAAGGCGTAGACAGTTAGACACATTACTCCCATGTAGAAAAGTCCGCATGGTGACAGTTATATTCTATCCCGATGCAATTTCAGTGTTTAATCGACACTCGGAAGGTACACAGATTAAGGAATGCCTACAGATGAGCTTCGGAAACTGATACTGGTCTTCCAGGGAACGATCAAAGCGTAGAAAGATTAAGACATTACTCCCATGGAGAAAAGTCCGCATGGTACTTATTGTATTTAATGCCGATGCAAGTTTTGTGTTTCATCAACACTCTGAAGGTCCACAGATTACGGAATGCCTACAGATGTGCTTCGGAAACTGATACTGGTCTTCCAGGGAACGATCAAAGCATAGACAGTTTAAGACATTACTCCCATGGAGAAAAATCCGCATGGTACTTATTGTATGCAATGCCGATGCAATTTTTGTGTTTCATCAACACTCTGAAGGTCCACAGATTACAGAATTCCCCCAGATGTGCTTCAGAAACTACTACTGGTCTTCCATAGAACGACCAAGGCGTAGACAGATTGAGACATTACTACCTTCGAGAAAATTCCGCATGGTACATATTGCTTTCAATGCCGGTGCAAATTTTGTGTTTCATCAACACTCTGAAGGTCCACAGATTACAGAATGCCCTGAGATGTGCTTCGGAAACTACTACTGGTCTTCCAGGAATCGATCAAACTGTAGATAGTTTAAGTCATTACTCCCATGGAGAAAAGTCCGCATGGCACATGTTGTATTCAATGCCGATGCAATTTTTGTGTTTCATCAACACTCTGAAGGTCCACAGATTACGGAATGATTACACATGTCCTTCGGAAACTACCACTGGTCCTCCAGGAATCGATCAAATCGTAAGAAAGTTTGAGACATTAGTGCCTAGGAGAAAAGTTCGCATGATGCCTGTTGTATTAAATCCCAATGCAGTTTCTGTTTTTCATCAACACACTGAAGGTCCACAGATTACAGAATGCCTCCAGATGTGCTTCGGAAACAACTACTGGTCTTCCAGGGAACGATCAAGGCGTAGACAGTTTGACACATTACTCCCATGTAGAAAAGTCAACATGGTGACAGTTATATTCTATCCCGATGTAATGTCAGTGTTTAATCGACACTCGGAAGGTACACAGATTAAGGAATGCCTACAGATGAGCTTCGGAAACTGATACTGGTCTTCCAGGGAACGATCAAAGCGTAGACAGATTAAGACATTAATCCCATGGAGAAAAGTCCGCATGGTACTTATTGTATTTAATGCCGATGCAATTTTTGTGTTTCATCAACACTCTGAAGGTCCACAGATTACGGAATGCCTACAGATGTGTTTCGGAAACTGTTGCTGGTCTTCCAGGGAACGATCAAAGCGTAGACAGTTTAAGACTTTACTCCCATGGAGAAAAGTCCACATGGTGCTTATTGTAATTAATGCCGATGCAATTTTGGTGTTTCATCACCGCTCTGAAGGTCCACAGATTACGGAATGCCTACAGATGTGCTTCGGAAACTGATTCTGGTCTTCCAGGGAACGATCAAAGCGTAGACAGTTTAAGACATTACTCCCATGTAGAAAAGTCCGCATGGTACCTATTGTATGCAATGCCGATGCAATTTTTGTGTTTCATCAACACTCTGAAGGTCCACAGATTACAGAATGCCTACAGATGTGCTTCGGAAACAACTACTAGTCATCCAGGGAACCATCAAAGCGTAGACAGTTTAAGACATTACTCCCATGGAGAAAAGTCCGCATGGTGCTTATTGTATTCAATGCCGATGCAATTTTTGTGTTTCATCAACACTCTGAAGGTCCACAGATTACAGAATGCCTCCAGATGTGCTTCGGAAACTACTACAGGTCTTCCAGGAATCGATCAAATCGTAGACAGTTTAAGACATTACTCCCATGGAGAAAATTCCGCATGGTACTTATTGTAATCAATGCCGATGCAATTTTTGTGTTTCATCAACACTCTGACGGTCCACAGATTACAGAATGCCTACAGATGTGCTTCGGAAACAACTACTAGTCATCCAGGGAACCATCAAAGCGTAGACAGTTTTAGACATTACTCCCATGGAGAAAAGTCCGCATGGTGCTTATTGTATTCAATGCCGATGCAGTTTTTGTGTTTCATCAACACTCAGAAGGTCCACAGGTTACAGAATGCCTCCAGATGTGCTTCGGAAACCACTACTGATTTTCCAGGGAACGATCAAAGCGTAGACAGTTTAAGACAATACCCCCATGGAAAAAAGTCCTCATGGTGACTGTTATATTCTATCCCGATGCAATTTCTGTGTTTAATCAACACTCTGAAAGTACTCAGATTACAGAATGCTTCCAGATGTGCTTCGGAAACAACTACTGGTCTTCCAGGGAACGATCAAGGCGTAGACAGTTATACACATTACTCCCACAGAGAGAAGTCCGCATGGTGACCGTTATATTCTATCCCTAAGCAATTTCAGTGTTTAATAGACACTCTGAAGGTACACAGATTAAGGAATGCCTACAGATGAGCTTCGGAAACTGATACTGGTCTTCCAGGGAACGATCAAAGCGTAGACAGATTAAGACATTAATCCCATGGAGAAAAGTCCGCATGGTACTTATTGTATTTAATGCCGATGCAATTTTTGTGTTTCATCAACACTCTGAAGGTCCACAGATTACGGAATGCCTACAGATGTGTTTCGGAAACTGTTGCTGGTCTTCCAGGGAACGATCAAAGCGTAGACAGTTTAAGACTTTACTCCCATGGAGAAAAGTCCACATGGTGCTTATTGTAATTAATGCCGATGCAATTTTTGTGTTTCATCACCGCTCTGAAGGTCCACAGATTACGGAATGCCTACAGATGTGCTTCGGAAACTGATTCTGGTCTTCCAGGGAACGATCAAAGCGTAGACAGTTTAAGACATTACTCCCATGTAGAAAAGTCCGCATGGTACCTATTGTATGCAATGCCGATGCAATTTTTGTGTTTCATCAACACTCTGAAGGTCCACAGATTACAGAATTCCCCCAGATGTGCTTCATAAACTACTACTGGTCTTCCATGGAACGATCAAGGCATAGACAGATTGAGACATTACTACCTTGGAGAAAATTCTGCATGGTACATATTGCTTTCAATGCCGATGCAATTTTTGTGTTTCATCAACACTCTGAAGGTCCACAGATTACGGAATGATTACAGATGTGCTTCGGAAACTACTACTGGTCTTCCAGGAATCGATGAAACCGTAGACAGATTGAGACATTACTCCCATGGAGAAAAGTCCGCATGGTGACTGTTATATTCATCTCGATGCAGACTCTGTGTTTCATTATCACTCTGATAGTCCACAGATTACGGAATGAGTCCAGATGTGCATCGGAAACAACTACAGGTCTTCCAGGGAACGATCAAAGCGTAGACCGTTTAAGACATTACTCCCATGGAGTAAACTCCGCATGGTGGCTGTTATATTCTATCCCGATGCAATTTCTGTGTTTAATCAACACTCTGAAGGTAGACAGATTGCAGAATGATTCCAGATGTGCTTCAGAAACTACTACTGGTCTTCCAGGAATCGATCAAAGCGTAGACAGTTTAAGACATTACTCCCATGGAGAAAAGTCCACATGGTGCTTATTGTATTCAATGCCGATTGCAAATTTTGTATTTCATCAACACTCTGAAGGTCCAAAGATTACGGAATGCCTACAGATGTGTTTCGGAAACTGTTGCTGGTCTTCCAGGGAACGATCAAAACGTAGACAGTTTAAGACTTTACTCCCATGGAGAAAAGTCCACATGGTGCTTATTGTATTCAATGCCGATGCAAAATTTGTATTTCATCAACACTCTGAAGGTCCACAGATTACGGAATGCCTACAGATGTGCTTTGGAAACTACTACTGGTCTTCCAGGGAACGATCAAAGGGTAGAGAGTTTAAGACATTTCTCCATTGGAGAAAAGTCCGCATCGTGCTTACTGTATACAATGCCGATGCAATTTTTGTTCTTCATCCACACTCTGAAGGTCCACAGATTACGGAATGCCTACAGATGTGCTTCGGAAACAACTACTGGTCTTCCATGGAACGATTAAAGCGTAGACAGTTTAAGACATTACTCCCATGGTGAAACGTCCGCATGGTGACTGTTATATTCTATCCCGATGCAATTTCTGTGTTTAATCAACACTCTGAGGGACACAGATAACAGAATGCCTCCAGATGTGCTTCGGAAACTACTACTGGTCTTCCAGGAATCGATCAAATCGTAGACAAATTGATACAATACTCCCATGGAGAAAAGTCCGCATGGTGACTGTTATATTCAATACCGATGCAGTTTCTCTGTTTCATCATCACTCTGATGGTCCACAGATTACGGAATGAGTCCAGATGTGCATCGGAAACAGCTACTGGTCTTCCAGGGAACGATCAAAGCATAGACTTTTTAAGACACTACTCCCATGGAGAAAACTCCGCATGATGACTGTTACATTCTATCGCGAAGCAATTTATGTGTTTAATCAACACTCTGAAGGTACACAGATTACAAAATGCCTCCAGATGTGCGTCAGAAACTACTACTGGTCTTCCAGGAATCGATCAAAGCGTAGACAGTTTAAGACTTTACTCGCATGGAGAAAAGTCCGCATGGTGCCTGTTGTATTCAATCCCGACGCAGTTTCTGTGTTTCATTAACACTCTGATGGTCCACAGATTACAGAAGGCCTAAAGATGTGCTTCATAAACTACTACTGGTCTTCCAGGGAACGACCAAAGCGTAGACAGTTTAAGACATACTCCCATGGAGGGAAGTCCGCATGGTACTTATTGTATTCAATGCCGATGCAATTTTTGTCTTTCATCAACACTCTGAAAGTCCACAGATTACAGAATGCCTTCAGATATGCTTCGGAAACTACTTTAGGTCTTCCAGGAATCGATCAAAGCGTAGACAGTTTAAGACTTTACTCCCATGGAGAAAATTCCGCATGGTACTTATTGTATTCAATGCCGATGCAATGTTTGTGTTTCATCAACACTCTGAAGGTCCACAGATTACGGAATGCCTACAGATGTGCTTCGGAGTCTGCTACTGGTCTTCCAGGAATCGATCAAACCGTAGACAGTTTTAGATATTACTCCCATGGAGAAAAGTCCGCATGGTGCTTATTGTAATCAATGCCGATGCAGTTTTTGTGTTTCATCAACACTCAGAAGGTCCACAGGTTACAGAATGCCTCCAGATGTGCTTCGGAAATAACTACTGATCTTCCAGGGAACGATCAAAGCGTAGGCAGTTTAAGACATTACTCCCATGGATAGAAGTCCGCATGGTGCTTATTGTATTCAATGCCGATGCAATTTTTGTCTTTCATCAACACTCTGAAGGTCCAAAGATTACGGAATGGCTAGTGATGTGCTTCGTAAACTGCTACTGGTCTTACAGGGAACGATCAAAGCGTAGACAGTTTAAGACAATACCCCCATGGAAAAAAGTCCGCATGGTGACTGTTATATTCTATCCCGATTCAATTTCTGTGTTTAATCAACACTCTGAAAGTACTCAGATTACAGAATGCCTCCAGATGTGCTTCGGAAACAACTACTGGTCTTCCAGGGAACGATCAAGGCGTAGACAGTTTGACACATTACTCCCATGGAGAAAAGTCCGCATGGCGACAGTTATATTCTATCCTGATGCTTTTTCAGTGTTTAATCGACACTCGGAATGTACACAGATTAAGGAATGCCTACAGATGAGCTTCGGAAACTGATACTGGTCTTCCAGGGAACGATCAACGCGTAGAAAGATTAAGACATTACTCCCATGGAGAAAAGTCCGCATGGTACTTATTGTATTTAATGCCGATGCAATTTTAGTGTTTCATCACCACTCTGAAGGTCCACAGATTACGGAATGCCTACAGATGTGCTTCGGAAACTGATACTGGTCTTCCAGGGAACGATCAAAGCATAGACAGTTTAAGACATTACTCCCATGGAGAAAAGTCCGCATGGTACTTATTGTATTCAATGCCGGTGCAATTTTTGTGTTTCATCAACACTCTGAAGGTCCACAGATTACAGAAGTCCCCCAGATGTGCTTCAGAAACTACTACTGGTCTTCCATGGAACGATCAAGGCGTAGACAGATTGAGACATTACTACTTTGGAGAAAATTCCGCATGGTACATATTGCTTTCAATGCCGGTTCAATTTTTGTGTTTCATCATACTCTGAAGGTCCACAGATTACGGAATGATTACACATGTCCTTCGGAAACTACCACTGGTCCTCCAGGAATCGATCAAATCGTAAGAAAGTTTGAGACATTAGTCCCTTGGAGAAAAGTTCACATGGTGCCTGTTGTATTCAATCCCAATGCAGTTTCTGTGTTCCATCAACACTCTGAAGGTCCACAGATTACAGAATGCCTCCAGATGTGCTTCGGAAACTACTACTGGTCTTCCACTGTGCGTTCAAAGCGTAGACAATTTTAGACATTACTCCCAAGGAGAAAAGTACGCATGGTGCTTATTGTATTCAATGTCGATGCAAATTTTGTGTTTCATCAACACTCAGAATGTCCACAGATAACGGAATGCATACAGATGTGCTTCGGAAACTGCTACCGGTCTTTCATGGAACGATCAAAGCGTAGACAGTTTATGACATTACTCCCGTGGAGAAAAGTCTGCATGGTGCCTGTTGTATTAAATCCCGATGCAGTTTCTGTGTTTCATCATCACTCTGATGGTCCACAGATTACAGAATGCCTCCATCTGTGCTTCGGAAGCAACTACTGGTCTTCGGGGTGCGATCGAAGCGTAGACAGTTTAAGCCATTACTCCCATGGAGAAAAGTCCTCAAGGTGCTTATTGTATTCAATGCCGATGCAATATTTGTGTTTCATCAACACTCTGAAGAACCACAGATAACAGAATGCCTCCAGATGTGCTTCGGAAACTACTACTGGCTTTCCAGGTATCGATCAAAGCGTAGACAGTTTAAGACATTACACCCATGGAGAAAAGTCCGCATGGTGATTACTGTATTCAATGCCGATGCAATTTTTGTGTTTAATCAACACTCTGAAGGACCACAGATTACAGAATGCCTCCAGATGTGCTTCGGAAACTACTACTGGCTTTCCAGGTATCGATCAAAGCGTAGACAGTTTAAGACATTACACCCATGGAGAAAAGTCCGCATGGTGCTTATTGTATTCAATGCCGATGCAATTTTTGTGTTTCATCAACACTCTGAAGGTCCACAGATTACAGAATGCCTACAGATGTGCTTCGGAAACAACTACTAGTCATCCAGGGAACCATCAAAGCGTAGACAGTTTAAGACAATACCCCCATGGAAAAAAGTCCGCATGGTGACTGTTATATTCTATCCCGATGCAATTTCTGTGTTTAATCAACACTCTGAAAGTACTCAGATTACAGAATGCCTCCAGATGTGCTTCGGAAACAACTACTGGTCTTCCAGGGAACGATTAAGGCGTAGACAGTTTGACACATTACTCCCATGGAGAAAAGTCAGCATGGTGACAGTTATATTCTATCCCTATGCAATTTCAGTGTTTAATAGACACTCTGAAGGTACACAGATTATGGAATGCCTACAGATGAGCTTCGGAAACTGATACTGGTCTTCCAGGGAACGATCAAAGCGTAGACAGTTTAAGACATTAATCCCATGGAGAAAAGTCCGCATGGTACTTATTGTATTTAATGCCGATGCAATTTTTGTGTTTCATCAACACTCTGAAGCTCCACAGATTAGGGAATGCCCACAGATGTGTTTCGGAAACTGTTGCTGGTCTTCCAGGGAACGATCAAACCGTAGACAGTTTAAGACTTTACTCCCATGGAGAAAAGTCCACATGGTGCTTATTGTAATCAATGCCGATGCAATTTTTGTGTTTCATCACCACTCTGAAGGTCCACAGATTACAGAATGCCTCCATCTGTGCTTCGGAAACAACTACTGGTCTTCGGGGTACGATCGAAGCGTAGACAGTTTAAGCCATTACTACCATGGAGAAAAGTCCTCAAGGTGCTTATTGTATTCAATGCCGATGCAATATTTGTATTTCATCAACACTCTGAAGAACCACAGATAACAGAATTCCTCCAGATGTGCTTCGGAAACTACTACTGGCTTTCCAGGTATCGATCAAAGCGTAGACAGTTTAAGACATAACACCCATGGAGAAAAGTCAGCATGGTGCTTATTGTATTCAATGCCGATGCAATTTTTGTGTTTCATCAACACTCTGAAGGACCACAGATTACAGAATGCCTCCAGATGTGCTTCGGAAACTACTACTGGCTTTCCAGGTATCGATCAAAGCGTAGACAGTTTAAGACATTACACCCATGGAGAAAAGTCCGCATGGTGCTTATTGTATTCAATGCCGATGCAATTTTTGTGTTTCATCAACACTCTGAAGGTCACAGATTACAGAATGCCTACAGATGTGTTTCGGAAACAACTACTAGTCATCCAGGGAACCATCAAAGCGTAGACAGTTTAAGACATTACTGCCATGGAGAAAGGTCCGCATGGTGCTTATTGTATTCAATGCCGATGCAATTTTTGTGTTTCATCAACACTCTGAAGGTTCACAGATTACAGAATGCCTCCAGATGTGCTTCGGAAACTACTACAGGTCTTCCAGGAATCGATCAAATCGTAGACAGTTTAAGACATTACTCCCATGGAGAAAATTCCGCATTGTACGTATTGTATTCAATGCCGATGCAATGTTTGTGTTTCATCAACACTCTGAAGGTCCACAGATTACGGAATGCCTACAGATGTGCTTCGGAAACTGCTACTGGTCTTCCAATAATCGATCAAACTGTAGACAGTTTTAGACATTACTTCCATGGAGAAAAGTCCGCATGGTGCAAATTGTATTCAATGCCGATGCAGTTTTTGTGCTTCATCAACACTCAGAAGGTCCACAGGTTACAGAATGCCGCCAGATGCGCTTCGGAAACAACTACTGATCTTCCAGGGAACGATCAAAGCGTAGACAGTTTAAGACAATACCCCCATGGAAAAAAGTCCGCATGGTGACTCTTATATTCTATCCCGATGCAATTTCTGTGTTTAATCAACACTCTCAAAGTACTCAGATTACAGAATGCCTCCAGATGTGCTTCGGAAACAACTACTGGTCTTCCAGGGAACGATCAAATCGTAGACAGTTTGACACATTACTCCCATGGAGAAAAGTCCGCATGGTGACAGATATATTCTATCCCTATGCAATTTCAGTGTTTAATAGACACTCTGAAGGTACACAGATTATGGAATGCCTACAGATGAGCTTCGGAAACTGATACTGGTCTTCCAGGGAACGATCAAAGCGTAGACAGATTAAGACCTTAATCCCATGGAGAAAAGTCCGCATGGTACTTATTGTATTTAATGCCGATGCAATTTTTGTGTTTCATCAACACTCTGAAGGTCCACAGATTAGGGAATGCCCACAGATGTGTTTCGGAAACTGTTGCTGGTCTTCCAGGGATCGATCAAACCGTAGACAGTTTAAGACTTTACTCCCATGGGGAAAAGACCACATGGTGCTTATTGTAATCAATGACGATGCAATTTTTGTGTTTCATCACCACTCTGAAGGTCCACAGATTACAGAATGACTCCATCTGTGCTTCGGAAACAACTACTGGTCTTCGGGGTACGATCGAAGCGTAGACAGTTTAAGCCATTACTACCATGGAGAAAAGTCCTCAAGGTGCTTATTGTATTCAATGCCGATGCAATATTTGTGTTTCATCAACACTCTGAAGAACCACAGATAACAGATTGCCTCCAGATGTGCTTCGGAAACTACTACTGGCTTTCCAGGTATCGATCAAAGCGTAGACAGTTTAGGACATTACACTTATGGAGAAAAGCCCGCATGGTGCTTATTGTATTCAATGCTGATGCAATTTTTGTGTTTCATCAACACTCTGAAGGACCACAGATTACAGAATGCCTCCAGATGTGCTTCGGAAACTACTACTGGCTTTCCAGGTATCGATCAAAGCGTAGACAGTTTAAGACACTACACCCATGGAGAAAAGTCCGCATGGTGCTTATTGTATTTAATGCCGATGCAATGTTTGTGTTTCATCAACACTCTGAAGGTCCACAGATTACAGAAACCTACAGATGTGCTTCGGGAACAACTACTAGTCATCCAGGGAACCGTCAAAGCGTAGACAGTTTAAGACATTACTCCCATGGAGAAAAGTCCGCATGGTGCTTAATGTATTCAATGCCGATGCAATTTTTGTGTTTCATCAACACTCTGAAGGTCCACAGATTACAGAATGCCTCCAGATGTGCTTCGGAAACTACTACAGGTCTTCCAGGAATCGATCAAATCGTAGACAGTTTAAGACATTACTCCCATGGAGAAAATTCCGTATTGTACTTATTGTATTCAATGCCGATGCAATGTTTGTGTTTCATCAACACTCTGAAGGTCCACAGATTACGGAATGCCTACAGATGTGCTTCGGAAACAGCTACTGGTCTTCCAGGAATCGATCAAACCGTAGACAGTTTTAGACATTACTTCCATGGAGAAAGGTCCGCATGGTGCTTATTGTATTCAATGCCGATGCAGTTTTTGTGTTTCATCATCACTCAGAAGGTCCACAGGTTACAGAATGCCGCCAGATGTGCTTCGGAAACAACTACTGATCTTCCAGGGAACGATCAAAGCGTAGACAGTTTAAGACAATACCCCCATGGAAAAAAGTCCGCATGGTGACTGTTATATTCTATCCCTATGCAATTTCAGTGTTTAATAGACACTCTGAAGGTACACAGATTATGGAATGCCTACAGATGAGCTTCGGAAACAGATACAGGTCTTCCAGGGAAAGATCAAAGCGTAGACAGATTAAGACATTAATCCCATGGAGAAAAGTCCGCATGGTACTTATTGTATTTAATGCCGATGCAATTTTTGTGTTTCATCAACACTCTGAAGGTCCACAGATTACGGAATGCCCACAGATGTGTTTCGGAAACTGTTGCTGGTCTTCCAGGGAACGATCAAAGCGTAGACAGTTTAAGACTTTACTCCCATGGAGAAAAGTCCACATGGTGCTTATTGTAATCAATGCCGATGCAATTTTTGTGTGGTTCATCACCACTCTGAAGAACCACAGATTACAGAATGCCTCCATCTGTGCTTCGGAAACAACTACTGGTCCTCGGGGTACGATCGAAGCGTAGACAGTTTAAGCCATTACTCCCATGGAGAAAAGTCCTCAAGGTGCTTATTGTATTCAATGCCGATGCAATATTTGTGTTTCATCAACACTCTGAAGAACCACAGATAACAGAATGCCTCCAGATATGCTTCGGAAACTACTACTGGCTTTCCAGGTATCGATCAAAGCGTAGACAGTTTAAGACATTACACCCATGGAGAAAAGTCCGAATGGTGCTTATTGTATTCAATGCCGATGCAACTTTTGTGTTTCATCAACACTCTGAAGGTCCACAGATTACAGAATGCCTACAGATGTGCTTCGGAAACTACTACAGGTCTTCCAGGAATCGATCAAATCGTAGACAGTTTAAGACATTACTCCCATGGAGAAAATTCCGCATGGTATTTATTGTATTCGATGCCGATGCAATGTTTGTGTTTCATCAACACTCTGAAGGTCCACAGATTACGGAATGCCTACAGATGTGCTTCGGAAACTGCTACTGGTCTTCCAGGAATCGATCAAACCGTAGACAGTTTTAGACATTACTCCCATGGAGAAAAGTCCGCATGGTGCTCATTGTATTCAATGCCGATGCAGTTTTTGTGTTTCATCAACACTCAGAAGGTCCACAGGTAACAGAATGCCTCCAGATGTGCTTCGGAAGCAACTACTGATCTTCCATGGAACGATCAAAGCGCAGACAGTTTAAGACAATACCCCCATGGAAAAAAGTCCGCATGGTGACTGTTATATTCTATCCCGATGCAATTTCTGTGTTTAATCAACACTCTGAAAGTACTCAGAATACAGAATGCCTCCAGATGTGCTTCGGAAACAACTACTGGTCTTCCAGGGAACGATCAAGGCGTAGACAGTTTGACACATTACTCCCACGGAGAAAAGTCCGCATGGTGAACGTTATATTCTATCCCTATGCAATTTCAGTGTTTAATAGACACTCTGAAGGTACACAGATTAAGGAATTCCTACAGATGAGCTTCGGAAACTGATACTGGTCTTCCAGGGAACGATCAAAGCGTAGACAGATAAGACATTAATCCCATGGAGAAAAGTCCGCATGGTACTTATTGTATTTAATGCCGATGCAATTTTTGTGTTTCATCAACACTCTGAAGGTCCACAGATTACGGAATACCTACAGATGTGTTTCGGAAACTGTTGCTGGTCTTCCAGGGAACGATCAAAGCGTAGACAGTTTAAGACTTTACTCCCATGGAGAAAAGTCCACATGGTGCTTATTGTAATCAATGCCGATGCAATTTTTGTGTTTCATCACCACTCTGAAGGTCCACAGATTACGGAATGCCTACAGATGTGCTTCGGAAACTGATACTGGTCTTCCAGGGAACGATCAAAGCGTAGACAGTTTAAGACATTACTCCCATGTAGAAAAGTTGGCATAATACTTATTGTATGCAATGCCGATGCAATTTTTGTGTTTAATCAACACTCTGAAGGTTGACAGATTACAGAATGCCTCCAGATGTGCTTCAGAAACTACTACTGGTCTTCCAGGAATCGATCAAAGCGTAGACAGTTTAAGACATTACTCCCATGGAGAAAAGTCCGCATGGTGCTTATTGTATTCAATGCCGATGCAATTTTTGTATTTCATCAACACTCTGAAGGTCCACAGATTACGGAATGCCTACAGATGTGCTTTGGAAACTACTATTGGTCTTGCAGGGAACGATCAAAGCGTAGACAGTTTAAGACATTTCTCCATTGGAGAAAAGTCCGCATCGTGCTTACTGTATACAATGCCGATGCAATTTTTGTGCTTCATCAACACTCTGAAGGTCCACAGATTACGGAATGCCTACAGATGTGCTTCGGAAACAACTACTGGTCTTCCATGGAACGATTAAAGCGTAGACAGTTTAAGACATTACTCCCATGGTGAAACGTCCGCATGGTGACTGTTATATTCAATACCGATGCAGTTTCTGTGTTTCATCATCACTCTGATGGTCCTCAGATTACGGAATTAGTCCAGATGTGCATCGGAAAGAGCTACTGGTCCTCCAGGGAACGATCAAAGCATAGACTTTTTAAGACACTACTCCAATGGATAAAAGTCCGCATGATGACAGTTACATTCTATCGCGAAGCAATTTCTGTGTTTAATCAACACTCTGAAGGTACACAGATTACAAAATGCCTCCGGATGTGCGTCAGAAACTACTACTGGTCTTCCAGGAATCGATTTAACCGTAGACAGTTTGAGACATTACTCCCATGGAGAAAAGTACGCATGGTGCTTATTGTATTCAATGCCGATGCAATTTTTGTGCTTTATCAACACTCTGAAGGTCCACATATTACGGAATGCCTACAGATGTGCTTCGGAAACAACTACTGGTCTTCCAGGGAACGATTAAAGCGTAGACAGTTTAAGACACTACTCCCATTTAGAGAAGTCCGCATAGTGACTGTTATATTCTATCCCGATGCAATTTCTGTGTTTAATCAACACTCTGAAGGAACACAGATTACAGAATGCCTCCAGATGTGCTTCGGAAATTACTACTGGTCTTATAGGAATCGATCAAAGCGTAGACAGTTTAAGACATTACTCGTATGGAGAAAAGTCCGCGTGGTGCATATTGTGTTCATTGCCGATGCAATTTTTGTGTTTCATCAAGACTCTGAAGGTCCACAGATTACAGAATGCCTCCAGGTGTGCTTCGCAAACAACTACTGGTCTTAAAGGGAACGATCAAAAGCGTAGACTGTTTAAGACATTACTCCCATGGAGAAAAGTCCGCATGGTGACTGTTATATTCTATCCCGAAGCAATTTCTTTGTTTAATCAACACTCAGATGGTACACAGATTACAGAATGCCTCTAGATGTGCTTCGGAAACTACTACTGGCTTTCCAGGTATCGATTGAAGCGTAGACAGTTTAAGACATTACTCCCATGGAGAAAAGTCCGCATGGTGCATATTGTATTCAATGCCGATGCAATTTTTGTGTTTCATCAACACTCTGAAGGTCCACAGATTACAGAATGCCTCCAGATGTGCTTCGGAAACTACTACAGGTCTTCCAGGAATCGATCAAAGCGTAGACAGTTTAAGACTTTACTCCCGTGGAGAAAATTCCGCATGGTACTTATTGTATTCAATGCCGATGCAATTTTTGTCTTTCATCAACACTCTGAAGGTCCAAAGATTGCGGAATGGCTACTGATGTGCTTCGTAAACTGCTACTGGTCTTACAGGGAACGATCAAAGCGTAGACAGTTTAAGACAATACCCCCATGGAAAAAAGTCCGCATGCTGACAGTTACATTCTATCCCGATGCAATTTCAGTGTTTAATCGACACTCGGAAGGTACACAGATTAAGGAATGCCTACAGATGAGATTCGGAAACTGATACTGGTCTTCCAGGGAACGATCTAAGCGTAGAAAGATTAAGACATTACTCCCATGGAGAAAAGTCCGCATGGTACTTATTGTATTTAATGCCGATGCAATTTTAGTGTTTCATCACCACTCTGAAAGTCCACAGATTACGGAATGCCTACAGATGTGCTTCGGAAACTGATACTGGTCTTCCAGGGAACGATCAAAGCGTAGACAGTTTAAGACATTACTCCCATGGAGAAAAGTCCGCATGGTACATATTGTATGCAATGCCGGTGCAATATTTGTGTTTCATCAACACTCTGAAGGTCCACAGATTACAGAAGGCCCCCAGATGTGCTTCAGAAACTACTACTGGTCTTCCAATGAACGATCAAGGCTTAGACAGATTGAGACATTACTACCTTGGAGAAAATTCCGCATGGTACATATTGCTTTTAATGCCGGTGCAATTTTTGTGTTTCATCAACACTCTGAAGGTCCACAGATTACGGAATGATTACACATGTATTTCGGATACTACCACTGGTCCTCCAGGAATCGATCGAATCGTAAGAAAGTTTGAGACATTAGTCCCTTGGAGAATAGTTCGCATGGTGCCTGTTGTATTCAATCCCAATGCAGTTTCTGTGTTTCATCGACACTCTGAAGGTCCACAGATTACAAAATGCCTCCAGATGTGCTTCGGAAACTACTACTGGTCTTCCACTGTGCGATCAAAGCGTAGACAGTTTTAGACATTACTCCCAAGGAGAAAAGTACGCATCGTGCTTATTGTATTCAATGTCGATGCAATTTTTGTGTTTCATCAACACTCAGAATGTCCACAGATTACGGAATGCATACAGATGTGCTTCGGAAACTGCTACCGGTCTTTCAGGGAACGATCAAAGCGTAGACAGTTTATGACATTACTCCCATGGAGATAAGTCTGCATGGTGCCTGTTGTATTAAATCCCGATGCAGTTTCTGTGTTTCATCAACACTCTGATGGTCCACAGATGACAGAATGCCTCCAGATGTGCTTCGGAAACTACTACTGGCTTTCCAGGTATCGATCAAAGCGTAGACAGTTTATGACATTACTCCCATGGAGATAAGTCTGCATGGTGCCTGTTGTATTAAATCCCGATGCAGTTTCTGTGTTTCGTCAACACTCTGATGGTCCACAGATTACGGAATGCCTCCATCTGTGCTTCGGAAACAACTACTGGTCTTCGGGGAACAATCGAAGCGTAGACAGTTTAAGCCATTACTCCCATGGAGAAAAGTCCTCAAGGTGCTTATTGTATTCAATGCCGATGCAATGTTTGTGTTTCATCAACACTCTGAAGGTCCACAGATTACGGAATGCCTACAGATGTGCTTCGGAAACTGCTACTGGTCTTCCAGGAATCGATCAAACCGTAGACAGTTATAGACATTACTCCCATGGAGAATAGTCCGCATGGTGCTTATTGTATTCAACGCCGATGCAATTTTTGTGTTTGATCAACACTCTGATGGTCCACAGTTGACAGAATGCCTCCAGATGTGCTTCGGAAACTACTACTGGCTTTCCAGGTATCGATCAAAGCGTAGATAGTTTATGACATTACTCCCATGGAGACAAGTCTGCATGGTGCCTGTTGTATTAAATCCCGATGCAGTTTCTGTGTTTCATCAACACTCTGAAGGTCCACAGATTACGGAATGATTACACATGTATTTCGGATACTACCACTGGGCCTCCAGGAATCGATCGAATCGTAAGAAAGTTTGAGACATTAGTCCCTTGGAGAATAGTTCGCATGGTGCCTGTTGTTTTCAATCCCAATGCAGTTTCTGTGTTTCATCAACACTCTGAAGGTCCACAGATTACAGAATGCCTACAGATGTGCTTCGGAAACAACTACTAGTCATCCAGGGAACCATCAAAGCGTAGACAGTTTAAGACATTACTCCCATGGAGAAAAGTCCGCATGGTGCTTATTGTATTCAATGCCGATGCAATGTTTGTGTTTCATCAACACTCTGAAGGTCCACAGATTACGGAATGCCTACAGATGTGCTTCGGAAACTGCTACTGGTCTTCCAGGAATCGATCAAACCGTAGACAGTTTTAGACATTACTCCCATGGAGAATAGTCCGCATGGTGCTTATTGTATTCAATGCCGATGCAATTTTTGTGTTTCATCAACACTCTGAAGGTCACAGATTACGGAATGCCCACAGATGTGTTTCGGAAACTGTTGCTGGTCTTCCAGGGAACGATCAAAGCGTAGACAGTTTAAGACTTTACCCCCATGGAGAAAAGTCCACATGGTGCTTATTGTAATCAATGCCGATGCAATTTTTGTGTTTCATCACCACTCTCAAGGTCCACAGATTACAGAATGCCTCCATCTGTGCTTCGGAAACAACTACTGGTCTTCGGGGTACGATCGAAGCATAGCTAGTTTAAGCCATTACTCCCATGGAGAAAAGTCCTCAAGGTGCTTATTGTATTCAATGCCGATGCAATATTTGTGTTTCATCAACACTCTGAAGAACCACAGATAACAGAATGCCTCCAGATGTGCTTCGGAAACTACTACTGGCTTTCCAGGTATCGATCAAAGCGTAGACAGTTTAAGACATTACACCCATGGAGAAAAGTCCGCATGGTGCTTATTGTATTCAATGCCGATGCAATTTTTGTGTTTCATCAACACTCTGAAGGACCACAGATTACAGAATGCCTCCAGATGTGCTTCGGAAACTACTACTGGCTTTCCAGGTATCGATCAAAGCGTACACAGTTTAAGACATGACACCCATGGAGAAAAGTCCGCATGGTGCTTATTGTATTCAATGCCGATGCAATTTTTGTGTTTCATCAACACTCTGAAGGTCCACAGATTACAGAATGCCTCCAGATGTGCTTCGGAAACTACTACTGGCTTTCCAGTTATCGATCAAAGCGTAGACAGTTTAAGACATTACACCCATGGAGAAAAGTCCGCATGGTGCTTATTGTATTCAATGCCGATGCAGTTTTTTAGTTTCATCAACACTCAGAAGGTCCACAGGTTACAGAATGACGCCAGATATGCTTCGGAAACAACTACTGGTCTTCCAGGGAACGATCAAGGCGTAGACAGTTTGACACATTACTCCCATGGAGAAAAGTCCGCATGGTGACAGTTATATTCTATCCCGATGCAATTTCAGTGTTTAATAGACACTCTGAAGGTACACAGATTATGGAATGCCTACTGATGAGCTTCGGAATCTGATACTGGTCTTCCAGGGAACGATCAAAGCGTAGACAGATTAAGACCTTAATCCCATGGAGAAAAGTCCGCATGGTACTTATTGTATTTAATGCCGATGCAATTTTTGTGTTTCATCAACACTCTGAAGGTCCACAGATTACAGATTGCCTCCATCTTTGCTTCGGAAACAACTACTAGTCATCCAGGGAACCATCAAAGCGTAGACAGTTTAAGACATTACTCCCATGGAGAAAAGTCCGCATGGTGCTTATTGTATTCAATGCCGATGCAATTTTTGTGTTTCATCAACACTCTGAAAGTCCACAGATTACAGAATGCCTCCAGATGTGCTTCGAAAACTACTACAGGTCTTCCAGGAATCGATCAAATCGTAGACAGTTTAAGACATTACTCCCATGGAGAAAATTCCGCATGGTACTTATTGTATTCAATGTCGATGCAATGTTTGTGTTTCATCAACAACCGGAAGGTCCACAGATTACGGAATGCCTACAGATGTGCTTCGGAAACTGCTACTGGTCTTCCAGGAATCGATCAAACCGTAGACAGTTTTAGACATTAGTCCCATGGAGAAAAGTCCGCATGGTGCTTATTGTATTCAATGCCGATGCAGTTTTTGTGTTTCGTCATCACTCAGAAGGTCCACAGGTTACAGAATGCCTCCAGATGTGCTTCGGAAACAACTACTGATCTTCCAGGGAACGATCAAAGCGTAGACAGTTTAAGACAATACCCCCATGGAAAAAAGTCCGCATGGTGACTGTTATATTCTATCCCGATGCAATTTCTGTGTTTAATCAACACTCTGAAAGTACTCAGATTACAGAATGCCTCCAGATGTGCTTCGGAAACAACTACTGGTCTTCCAGGGAACGATCAAAGCGTAGACAGTTTGACACATTACTCCCATGGAGAAAAGTCCGCATGGGGACAGTTATATTCTATCCCTATGCAATTTCAGTGTTTAATAGACACTCTGAAGGTACACAGATTAAGGAATGCCTACAGATGAGCTTCGGAAACTGATACTGGACTTCCAGGGAACGATCAAAGCGTAGACAGATTAAGACATTAATCCCATGGAGAAAAGTCCGCATGGTACTTATTGTATTTAATGCCGATGCAATTTTTGTGTTTCATCAACACTCTGAAGGTCCACAGATTACGGAATGCCTACAGATGTGTTTCGGAAACTGTTGCTGGTCTTCCAGGGAACGATCAAAGCGTAGACAGTTTAAGACTTTACTCCCATGGAGAAAAGTCCACATGGTGCTTATTGTAATCAATGCCGATGCAATTTTTGTGTTTCATCACCACTCTTAAGGTCCACAGATTACGGAATGCCTACAGATGTGCTTCGGAAACTGATACTGGTCTTCCAGGGAACGATCAAAGCGTAGACAGTTTAAGACATTACTCCCATGTAGAAAAGTCCGCATGGTACCTATTGTATGCAATGCCGATGCAAATTTTGTGTTTAATCAACACTCTGAAGGAACACAGATTACAGAATGCCTCCAGATGTGCTTCGGAAACTACTACTGGCCTTCCATGGAACGATCAAGGCATAGACAGATTGAGACAGTACTACCTTGGAGAAAATTCCGCATGGTACATATTGCTTCCAATGCCGGTGCAATTTTTGTGTTTCATCAACACTCTGAAGGTCCACAGATTACAGAATGCCTCAAGATGTGCTTCGGAAACTACTACTGGTCTTCCAGGAATCGATCAAACCGTAGATAGTTTAAGACATTACTCCCATGGAGAAAAGTCCGCATGGTACATATTGTATTCAATGCCGATGCAATTTTTGTGTTTCATCAACACTCTGAAGGTCCACAGATTACGGAATGATTACAGATGTGTTTCGGAAACTACTACTGGTCTTCCAGGAATCGATCTAAACGTAGACAGTTTAAGACATTACTCCCATGGAGAAAAGTCCGCCTGGTGATTATTGTATTTAATGCCGATGCAATTTTTGTGTTTCATCAACACTCTGAAGGTCCACGGATAACAGAATGCCTCCAGATGTGCTTCGGAAACTACTACTTGTTTTCCAGGAATCGATCAAAGCGTAGACAGTTTAAGACATTACTCCCATTTAGAAAAGTCCTCCTGGTGCTTATTGTATTCAATGCCGATGCAATTTTTGTGTTTCATCAACACTCTGAAGGTCCACAGATTACGGAATGCCTCCAGATGTGCTTCAGAAACTACTACTGGTCTTCCAGGAATCGATCAAAGCGTAGACAGTTTAAGACATTACTCCCATGGAGAAATGTCCGCATGGTGCTGCTGTATTCAATCCTTATGCAGTTTCTGTGTTTCATCAACACTCTGATGGTCCACAGGTTACACAATGCCTCCAGATGTGCTTCGGAGACTACTACTGGTCTTCCAGGGAACGGATCAAAGCGTAGACAGTTTCAGACATTACTCCCATGGAGAAAAGTCCGCATGGTACTTATTGTATTCAATGCCGATGCAATTTTTGTGTTTCATCAACACTCTGAAGGTCCACAGATTACGGAATGATTACAGATGTGCTTCGGAAACTACTACTGGTCTTCCAGGGATCGATCAAATCGTAGACAGTTTGAGACATTACTCCCATGGAGTAAACTCCGCATGGTGACTGTTACATTCTATCCCGATGCAATTTCTGTATTTAATCAACACTGTGAAGGTACACAGATTACAGAATGCGTCCAGATGTGCTTCAGAAACTACTACTGGTCTTCCAGGAATCGATCAAAGCGTAGACAGTTTAAGACATTACTCCCATGGAGAAATGTCCGCATGGTGCTGCTGTATTCAATCCTTATGCAGTTTCTGTGTTTCATCAACACTCTGATGGTCCACAGGTTACACAATGCCTCCAGATGTGCTTCGGAGACTACTACTGGTCTTCCAGGGAACGGATCAAAGCGTAGACAGTTTCAGACATTACTCCCATGGAGAAAAGTCCGCATGGTACTTATTGTATTCAATGCCGATGCAATTTTTGTGTTTCATCAACACTCTGAAGGTCCACAGATTACGGAATGATTACAGATGTGCTTCGGAAACTACTACTGGTCTTCCAGGGATCGATCAAATCGTAGACAGTTTGAGACATTACTCCCATGGAGAAAATTACGCATGGTGCTTATTGTATTCAATGCAGATGCAATTTTTCTGTTTCATCAACACTCTGAAGGTCCACAGATTACGGAATGCCTCCAGATGTGCATCGGAAACAACTACTGGACTTCCAGGGAACGATCAAAGGGTAGACTGTTCAAGACATTACTCCCATGGAGAAAAGTTCGCATGGTGACTGTTACATTCTGTCCCGATGCAATTTCTTTGTTTAATCAACACTCTGAAAATACACAGATTACAGAATGCTTCCAGATGTGCTTCAGAAACTACTACTGGTCTTCCAGGAATCGATCTAAACGTAGACAGTTTAAGACATTACTCCCATGGAGAAAAGTCCGCATGGTGATTATTGTATTCAATGCCGATGCAATTTTTGTGTTTCATCAACACTCTGAAGGTCCACGGATAACAGAATGCCTCCAGATGTGCTTCGGAAACTACTACTTGTTTTCCAGGAATCGATCAAAGCGTAGACAGTTTAAGACATTACTCCCATTTAGAAAAGTCCGCATGGTGCTTATTGTATTCAATGCCGATGCAATTTTTGTGTTTCATCAACACTCTGAAGGTCCACAGATTACGGAATGCCTACAGATGTGCTACGGAAACTACTACTGGTCTTCCAGGAATCGATCAAAGCGTAGACAGTTTGAGACATTACTCCCATGGAGAAAAGTCCGCATGGTGACTGTTACATTCAATCCCGATGCAGTTCCTGTGTTTCATCATCACTCTGATGGTCCACAGATTACGGAATGAGTCCAGATGTGCATCGGAAACAACTACTGGTCTTCAAGGGAACGATCAAAGCATAGACTGTTTAACACATTACTCCCATGGAGAAAAGTCCGCATCGTGACTGTTACATTCTATCGCGATGCAATTTCTGTGTTTAATCAAAACTCTGAAGGTACACAGATTACAAAATGCCTCCAGATGTGCTTCGGAAACTACTACTGGTCTTAAAGGAATCGATCAAAGCGTAGACAGTTTAAGACATTACTCCCATGGAGAAAAGTACGAATGGTGCTTATTGTATTCAATGCCGATGCAATTTCTGTCTTTCATCAACACTCTGAAGGTCCACAGATTACAGAATGCCTCCAGATGTGCTTCGCAAACTACTACTTGTTTTCCAGGAATCTATCAAAGCGAAGACAGTTTAAGACATTACTACCAAGGAGGAAAGTACGCATAGTGCTGATTGTATTCAATGTCGATGCAATTTTTGTGTTTCATCAACACTCAGAAGGTCCACAGATTACGGAATGCATACAGATGTGCTTCGGAAACTGCTACCGGTCTTTCAGGGCACGATCAAAGCGTATCAGTTTATGACATTACTCAAATGGGGGAAAGTCTGCATGGTGCCTGTTGTATTCAATCCCGATGCAGTTTCTGTGTTTCATCAACACTCTGATGGTCCACAGATTACAGAATGCCTCCATCTGTGCTTCGGAAACAACTACTGGTCTTCGAGGGCACGATCGAAGCGTAGACAGCTAAGTCCATTACTCCCATGGAGAAAAGTCATCAAGGTGCTTATTGTATTCAAGCCGATGCAATATTTTTGTTTCATCAACACTCTGAAGTTCCACAGATAACAGAATGCCTCCAGATGTGCTTCGGATACTACTACTGGCTTTCCAGGTATCGATCAAACCGTAGACAGTTTAAGACATTACTCCCATGAAGAAAATTCCGCATGGTACTTATTGTATTCAATGCCGATGCAATTTTTGTGTTTGATCAACACTCTGAAGGTCCACAGATTACGGAATGCCTACAAATGTGTTTCGGAAACTGCTACTGGTCTTCCAGGGAACGATCAAAGCGTAGACAGATTAAGAATTTACTCCCATGGAGAAAAGTCTTCATGGTGCCTCCTGTATTCAATCCCTATGCAGTTTCTGTGTTTCGTCAACACTCTGATGGTCCACAGGTTACACAATGCCTCCAGATGTGCTTCGGAGACTACTACTGGTCTTCCAGGGAACGGATCAAAGCGTAGACAGTTTAAGACATTACTCCCATGGAGAAATGTTTGCATGGTACTTATTGTATTCAATGCCGATGCAATTTTTGTGTTTCATCAACTCTCTGAAGGTCCACAGATTACGGAATGATTACAGATGTGCTTCGGAAACTACTACTGGTCTTCCAGGGATCGATCAAATGTAGACAGTTTGAGACATTACTCCCATGGAGAAAATTACGCATGGTGCTTTTTGTATTCAATGCAGATGCAATTTTTGCGTTTCATCAACTCTTCGAAGGTCCACAGATTACGGAATGATTACAGATGTGCTTCGGAAACTACTACTGGTCTTCCAGGAATCGATCAAAGCGTAGACAAATTGAGACATTACTCCCATCTAGAAAAGTCCGCATGGTGACTGCTACATTCAATCCCGATGCAGTTCCTGTGTTTCATCATCACTCTGATGGTCCACAGATTACGGAATGAGTCCAGATGTGCATCGGAAACAACTACTGGTCTTCCAGGGAACGATCAAAGCATAGACTGTTTAACACATTACTCCCATGGAGAAAAGTCCGCATGGTGACTGTTACATTCTATCGCGATGCAATATCTGTGTTTAATCAACACTCTGAAGGTACACAGATTACAAAATGCTTCCAGATCTGCTTCGGAAACTACTACTGGTCTTAAAGGAATCGATCAAAGCGTAGACAGTTTAAGACATTACTCCCATGGAGAAAAGTACGCATGGTGCTTATTGTATTCAATGCCGATGCAATTTTTGTGTTTGATCAACACTCTGAAGGTCCACAGATTACAGAATGCCTACAGATGTGCTTCAGAAACTACTACTGGTCTTCCAGGAATCGATCAAAGCGTAGACAGTTTAAGACATTACTCCCATGGAGAAAAGTCCGCATGGTGCTTTTTGTATTCAATGCCGATGCAATTTTTGTGTTTCATCAACACTCTGAAGGTCCACGGATTACAGAATGCCTCCAGATGTGTTTCGGAAACTACTACTGGTTTTCCAGGAATCGATCAAAGCGTAGATAGTTTAAGACATTACTCCCATGGAGAAAAGTCCGCATGGTGCTTATTGTATTCAATGCCAATGCAATTTTTGTGTTTCATCAACACTCTGAAGGTACACAGATTAAGGAATGCCTACAGATGTGCTTCGGAAACTGATTCTGGTCTTCCAGGGAACGATCAAAGCGTAGACAGTTTAAGACACTACTCCCATGGAGAAACGTCCGCAAGGTACTTTCTGTATTCAATGCCGATGCAATATTTGTGTTTCATCAACACTCTGAATGTCAATAGATCACGGAATTCCTACAGATGTGTTTCGGAAACTGCTACTGGTCTTCCAGGGAACGGTCAAAGCGTAGACAGATTAAGACTTTACTCCCATGGAGAAAAGTCCGCATGGTGCCTGCTGTATTCAATCCCTATGCAGTTTCTGTGTTTCGTCAACACTCTGATGGTCCACAGGTTACACAATGCCTCCAGATGTGCGTCGGAGACTACTACTGGTCTTCCAGGGAACGGATCAAAGCGTAGACAGTTTCAGACATTACTCCCATGGAGAAAAGTTTGCATGGTACTTATTGTATTCAATGCCGATGCAATTTTTGTGTTTCATCAACAATCTGAAGGTCCACAGATTACGGAATGATTACAGATGTTCTTCGGAAACTACTACTGGTCTTCCAGGGATCGATCAAATCGTAGACAGTTTGAGACATTACTCCCATGGAGAAAATTACGCATGGTGCTTATTGTATTCAATGCAGATGCAATTTTTGTGTTTCATCAACTCTCTGAAGGTCCACAGATTACGGAATGAGTCCAGATGTGCATCGGAATCAACTACTGGTCTTCCAGGGAACGATCAAAGCATAGACTGTTTAACACATTACTCCCATGGAGAAAAGTCCGCATGGTGACAGTTACATTCTATCGCGATGCAATATCTGTGTTTAATCAACACTCTGAAGGTACACAGATTACAAAATGCTTCCAGATGTGCTTCGGAAACTACTACTGGTCTTAAAGGAATCGATCAAAGCGTAGACAGTTTAAGACATTACTCCCATATAGAAAAGTACGCATGGTGCTTATTGTATTCAATGCCGATGCAATTTCTGTGTTTGATCAACACTCTGAAGGTCCACAGATTGCAGAATGCCTACAGATGTGCTTCGGAAACTACTACTGGTCTTCCAGGAATCGATCAAAGCGTAGAAAAAATTGAGACATTACTCCCATGGAGAAAATTCCGCATGGTGACTGTTACATTCAATCACGATGCAGTTCCTGTGTTTCATCATCACTCTGATGGTCCACAGATAACTGTATGAGTCCAGATGCGCATCGGAAACAACTACTGGTCTTCCAGGGAACGATCAAAGCATAGACTGTTTAACACATTACTCCCATGGAGAAAAGTCCGCATGGTGACAGTTACATTCTATCGCGATGCAATATCTGTGTTTAATCAACACTCTGAAGGTCCACAGATTACAGAATGCCTACAGATGTGCTTCAGAAACTACTACTGGTCTTCCAGGAATCGATCAAAGCGTAGACAGTTTAAGACATTACTCCCATGGAGAAAAGTCCGCATGGTGCTTTTTGTATTCAATGCCGATGCAATTTTTGTGTTTCATCAACACTCTGAAGGTCCACGGATTACAGAATGCCTCCAGATGTGTTTCGGAAACTACTACTGGTTTTCCAGGAATCGATCAAAGCGTAGATAGTTTAAGACATTACTCCCATGGAGAAAAGTCCGCATGGTGCTTATTGTATTCAATGCCAATGCAATTTTTGTGTTTCATCAACACTCTGAAGGTACACAGATTAAGGAATGCCTACAGATGTGCTTCGGAAACTGATTCTGGTCTTCCAGGGAACGATCAAAGCGTAGACAGTTTAAGACACTACTCCCATGGAGAAACGTCCGCAAGGTACTTTCTGTATTCAATGCCGATGCAATATTTGTGTTTCATCAACACTCTGAATGTCAATAGATCACGGAATTCCTACAGATGTGTTTCGGAAACTGCTACTGGTCTTCCAGGGAACGGTCAAAGCGTAGACAGATTAAGACTTTACTCCCATGGAGAAAAGTCCGCATGGTGCCTGCTGTATTCAATCCCTATGCAGTTTCTGTGTTTCGTCAACACTCTGATGGTCCACAGGTTACACAATGCCTCCAGATGTGCGTCGGAGACTACTACTGGTCTTCCAGGGAACGGATCAAAGCGTAGACAGTTTCAGACATTACTCCCATGGAGAAAAGTTTGCATGGTACTTATTGTATTCAATGCCGATGCAATTTTTGTGTTTCATCAACAATCTGAAGGTCCACAGATTACGGAATGATTACAGATGTTCTTCGGAAACTACTACTGGTCTTCCAGGGATCGATCAAATCGTAGACAGTTTGAGACATTACTCCCATGGAGAAAATTACGCATGGTGCTTATTGTATTCAATGCAGATGCAATTTTTGTGTTTCATCAACTCTCTGAAGGTCCACAGATTACGGAATGAGTCCAGATGTGCATCGGAATCAACTACTGGTCTTCCAGGGAACGATCAAAGCATAGACTGTTTAACACATTACTCCCATGGAGAAAAGTCCGCATGGTGACAGTTACATTCTATCGCGATGCAATATCTGTGTTTAATCAACACTCTGAAGGTACACAGATTACAAAATGCTTCCAGATCTGCTTCGGAAACTACTACTGGTCTTAAAGGAATCGATCAAAGCGTAGACAGTTTAAGACATTACTCCCATATAGAAAAGTACGCATGGTGCTTATTGTATTCAATGCCGATGCAATTTCTGTGTTTGATCAACACTCTGAAGGTCCACAGATTGCAGAATGCCTACAGATGTGCTTCAGAAACTACTACTGGTCTTCCAGGAATCGATCAAAGCGTAGACAGTTTAAGACATTTCTCCCTTTTAGAAAAGTCCGCATGGTGCTTATTGTATTCAATGCCGATGCAATTTTTGTGCTTCATCAACACTCTGAAGGTCCATAGAGTACGGAATGATTACAGATGTGCTTCGGAAACAACTACTGGTCTTCCAGGGAACGATCAAAGCGTAGACAGTTTAAGACATTACTCCCATGGAGAAAAGTCCTCAAGGTGCTTATTGTATTCAATTCCGATGCAATATTTGTGTTTCATCAACACTCTGAAGGTCCACAGATTACAGAATGCCTCCAGATGTGGTTCGGAAACAACTACTAGTCATCCCGGGAACGATCAAAGCGTAGACAGTTTAAGACATTACTCCCATGGAGAAATTCCCCGTGGTGCATATTGTATTCATTGCCGATGCTATTTTTGTGTTTCATCAACACTGAAGTTCCACAGATTACGGAATGCCTACAGATGTGCTTCGGAAACTACTACTGGTCTTCCAGGAATCGATCAAAGCGTAGAAAAAATTGAGACATTACTCCCATGGAGAAAATTCCGCATGGTGACTGTTACATTCAATCACGATGCAGTTCCTGTGTTTCATCATCACTCTGATGGTCCACAGATAACTGTATGAGTCCAGATGCGCATCGGAAACAACTACTGGTCTTCCAGGGAACGATCAAAGCATAGACTGTTTAACACATTACTCCCATGGAGAAAAGTCCGCATGGTGCTTATTTTATTCAATGCCGATGCAATTTTTGTGTTTCAGCAACACTCTGAAAGTACACAGATTAAGGAATGCCTACAAATGTGTTTCGGAAACTGATACTGGTCTTCCAGGGCAGATCAAGGCGTAGGCAGTTTAAGACATTACTCCCATGGAAAACAGTTCTCATTGTACTTATTGTAGTCAATGCCGTTGCAGTTTCTGTGTTTCATCATCACTCTGAAGGTCCACAGATTACAGAATGCCTCCAGATGTGCTTCGGAAACAACTACTGGTCTTCGAGGGAACGATCGAAGCGTAGACAGTTTAAGCCATTACTCCCATGGAGAAAAGTCCTCAAGGTGCTTATTGTATTCAATACCGATGCAATATTTGTGTTTCATCAACACTCTGAAGATCCACAGATAACAGAATGCCTCCAGATGTGCTTCGGAAACTACTACTGGTTTTCCAGGTATCGATCAAAGCGTAGACAAATTGAGACATTACTCCCATGGAGTAAAGTCCGCATATTGCTTATTGTATTCAATGCCGGTGCAATTTTTGTGTTTCATCAACACTCTGAAGGTCCACAGATTACAGAATGCCTCCAGATGTGCTTTGGAAACAAGTACTGGTCATCCAGGGAACGATCAAAGCGTAGACAGTTTAAGACATTACTCCCATGGAGAGAATTCCGCATGGTACTTATTGTATTCAATGCCGATGCAATTTTTGTGTTTGATCAACACTCTGAATGTCCACAGATTACAGAATGCCTACAGATGTGCTTCCGAAACTACTACTGGTCTTCCAGGAATCGATCAAAGCGTAGACAATGTGAGACATTACTCCCATGGAGAAAAGTCCGCATGGTGCTTATTGTATTCAATGCCGATGCAATTTTTTTCTTTCATCAACACTCTGAAGGTCCACAGATTACAGAATGCCTCCAGATGTGCTTCGGAAACAACTACTGGTCATTCAGGGAACGATCAAAGCGTAGACAGTTTAAGACATTACTCCCATGGAGAGAATTCCGCATGGTACTCATTGTATTCAATGCCGATGCAATTTTTGTGTTTGATCAACACTCTGAAGGTCCACAGATTACGGAATGCCTACAGATGTGCTTCGGAAACTGCTACTGGTCTTCCAGGGAACGATCAATTCGTAGACAGTTTGACACATTACTCCCATGGATAAAAGTCCGCATGGTGACAGTTATATTCTATCCCGATGCAATGTTTGTGTTTCGTCAACACCCTGAGGGTCCACAGGTTACGGATTGACTACAGATGTGCTTCAGACACTGCTACTGGTCTTACAGGGTACGATCAAATCGTAGACAGTTTAACACATTTCTCCCATGGAGAAAAGTCCGCATGGTGACTGTTATATTCTATCCCGATGCTATTTCTGTGTTTAATCAACACTCTGAAGGTACACAGATTACAGAATGCCTCCAGATGTGCTTCGGAAACTACTACTGGTCTTCCAGGAATCGATCAAAGCGTAGACTGTTTAAGACATTACTCCCATGGAGAAAAGTCGGCATGGAGTATATTTAATTCAATGCCGATGCAATTTTTGTGTTTCGTCAACGTTCTGAAGGTCCACATATTACGGAAGGCCTACAGATGTGCTTCGGAAACAACTACTGGTCTTCCAGTTAACGATTAAAGCGTAGACAGTTTAAGACACTACTCCCAATTAGAGAAGTCCGCATGGTGACTGTTATATTCTATACCGATGCAATTTCTGTGTTTAATCAACACTCTGAAGGAACACAGATTACAGAATTCCTCCAGATGTGCATATGAAACTACTACTGGTCTTACAGGAATCGATCAAAGCGTAGACAGTTTAAGACATTAATCCCATGGAGAAAAGTACGCATGGTGATTATTGTATTCAATGCCGATGCAATTTTTGTGTTTCATCAACACTCTGAAGGTCCACATATTACGGAATGCCTACAGATGTGCTTCGGAAACAACTACTGGTCTTCGAGGGAACGATCGAAGCGTAGACAGTTTCAGTCATTACTCCCATGGAGAAAAGTACTCAAGGTGCTTATTGTATTCAATGCCAATGCAATATTTGAGTTTCATCAACACTCTGAAGATCCACAGATAACAGAATGCCTCCAGATGTGCTCCGGAAACTACTACTGGTTTTCCAGGTATCGATCAAACGTAGAAAAATTGAGACAATACTCCCATGGAGAAAAGTCCGCATTGTGACTGTTATATTCTATCCCGATGCAATTTCTGTGTTTAATCAACACTCTGAAGGTACACAGATTACAGAATGCCTCCAGATGTGCTTCGGAAACTACTACTGGTCTTCCAGGAATCGATCAAAGCGTAGACTGTTAAAGACATTACTCCCATGGAGAAAAGTCGGCATGGAGTATATTTAATTCAATGCCGATGCAATTTTTGTGTTTCGTCAACGTTCTGAAGGTCCACATATTACGGAATGCCTCCAGATGTGCTTCGGAAACAACTACTGGTCTTCCAGTTAACGATTAAAGCGTAGACAGTTTAAGACACTACTCCCAATTAGAGAAGTCCGCATGGTGACTGTTATATTCTATACCGATGCAATTTCTGTGTTTAATCAACACTCTGAAGGAACACAGATTACAGAATTCCTCCAGATGTGCATCGGAAACTACTACTGGTCTTACAGGAATCGATCAAAGCGTAGACAGTTTAAGACATTAATCCCATGGAGAAAAGTACGCATGGTGATTATTGTATTCAATGCCGATGCAATTTTTGTGTTTCATCAACACTCTGAAAGTCCACAGATTACAGAATGCATCCAGATGTCCTTCGGAAACTACTACTGGTCTTCCAGGGATCGATCAAATGTAGACAATTTGAGACATTACTCCCATGGAGAAAATTACGGATGGTGCTTTTTGTATTCAATGCAGATGCAATTTTTGTGTTTCATCAACTCTTCGAAGGTCCACAGATTACGGAATGATTACAGATGTGCTTCGGAAACTACTACTGGTCTTCCAGGAATCGATCAAAGCGTAGACAAATTGAGACATTACTCCCATCTAGAAAAGTCCGCATGGTGACTGCTACATTCAATCCCGATGCAGTTCCTGTGTTTCATCATCACTCTGATGGTCCACAGATTACGGAATGAGTCCAGATGTGCATCGGAAACAACTACTGGTCTTCCAGGGAACGATCAAAGCATAGACTGTTTAACACATTACTCCCATGGAGAAAAGTCCGCATGGTGACTGTTACATTCAATCGCGATGCAATATCTGTGTTTAATCAACACTCTGAAGGTACACAGATTACAAAATGCTTCCAGATCTGCTTCGGAAACTACTACTGGTCTTAAAGGAATCGATCAAAGCGTAGACAGTTTAAGACATTAATCCCATGGAGAAAAGTACGCATGGTGCTTATTGTATTCAATGCCGATGCAATTTTTGTGTTTGATCAACACTCTGAAGGTCCACGGATTACAGAATGCCTACAGATGTGCTTCAGAAACTACTACTGGTCTTCCAGGAATCGATCAAAGCGTAGACAGTTTAAGACATTACTCCCATGGAGAAAAGTCCGCATGGTGCTTTTTGTACTCAATGCCGATGCAATTTTCGTGTTTCATCAACACTCTGAAGGTCCACGGATTACAGAATGCCTCCAGATGTGTTTCGGAAACTACTACTGGTTTTCCAGGAATCGATCAAAGCGTAGATAGTTTAAGACATTACTCCCATGGAGAAAAGTCCGCATGGTGCTTATTGTATTCAATGCCAATGCAATTTTTGTGTTTCATCAACACTCTGAAGGTACACAGATTAAGGAATGCCTACAGATGTGCTTCGGAAACTGATTCTGGTCTTCCAGGGAACGATCAAAGCGTAGACAGTTTAAGACACTACTCCCATGGAGAAACGTCCGCAAGGTACTTACTGTATTCAATGCCGATGCAATATTTGTGTTTCATCAACACTCTGAATGTCAATAGATCACGGAATTCCTACAGATGTGTTACGGAAACTGCTACTGGTCTTCCAGGGAACGATCAAAGCGTAGACAGATTAAGACTTTACTCCCATGGAGAAAAGTCCGCATGGTGCCTGCTGTATTCAATCCCTATGCTGTTTCTGTGTTTCGTCAACACTCTGATGGTCCACAGGTTACACAATGCCCCCAGATGTGCTTCGGAGACTACTACTGGTCTTCCAGGGAACGGATCAAAGCGTAGACAGTTTAAGACATTACTCCCATGGAGAAAAGTTTGCATGGTACTTATTGTATTCAATGCCGATGCAATTTTTGTGTTTCATCAACAATCTGAAGGTCCACAGATTACGGAATGATTACAGATGTTCTTCGGAAACTACTACTGGTCTTCCAGGTATCGATCAAATCGTAGACAGTTTGAGACATTACTCCCATGGAGAAAATTACGCATGGTGCTTATTGTATTCAATGCAGATGCAATTTTTGTGTTTCATCAACTCTCTGAAGGTCCACAGATTACGGAATGAGTCCAGATGTGCATCGGAATCAACTACTGGTCTTCCAGGGAACGATCAAAGCGTAGACAGTTTAAGACATTACTCCCATGGAGAAAAGTCCTCAAGGTGCTTATTGTATTCAATTCCGATGCAATATTTGTGTTTCATCAACACTCTGAAGGTCCACAGATTACAGAATGCCTCCAGATGTTGTTCGGAAACAACTACTAGTCATCCCGGGAACGATCAAAGCGTAGACAGTTTAAGACATTACTCCCTTTTAGAAAAGTCCGCATGGTGCTTATTGTATTCAATGCCGATGCAATTTTTGTGCTTCATCAACACTCTGAAGGTCCATAGAGTACGGAATGATTACAGATGTGCTTCGGAAACAACTACTGGTCTTCCAGGGAACGATCAAAGCGTAGACAGTTTAAGACATTACTCCCATGGAGAAAAGTCCTCAAGGTGCTTATTGTATTCAATTCCGATGCAATATTTGTGTTTCATCAACACTCTGAAGGTCCACAGATTACAGAATGCCTCCAGATGTTGTTCGGAAACAACTACTAGTCATCCCGGGAACGATCAAAGCGTAGACAGTTTAAGACATTACTCCCATGGAGAAATTCCCAGTGGTGCATATTGTATTCACTGTCGATGCAATTTTTGTGTTTCATCAACACTGAAGTTCCACAGATTACGGAATGCCTACAGATGTGCTTCGGAAACTACTACTGGTCTTACAGGAATCGATCAAAGCGTAGACAAATTAGACATTACTCCCATGGAGAAAATTCCGCATGGTGACTGTTATATTCAATCCCGATGCAATTCCTGTGTTTCATCATCATACTGATGGTCCACAGATTACGGAATGAGTCCAGATGCGCATCGGAAACAACTACTGGTCTTCCAGGGAACGATCAAAGCGTAGACTGTTTAACACATTACTCCCATGGAGAAAAACCCGCATGGTGCTTATTTTATTCAATGCCGATGCAATTTTTGTGTTTCAGCAACACTCTGAAGGTACACAGATTAAGGAATGCCTACAAATGTGCTTCGGAAACTGATACTGGTCTTCCAGGGCAGATCAAGGCGTAGACAGTTTAAGACATTACTCCCATGGAAAACAGTTCTCATTGTACTTATTGTAGTCAATGCCGTTGCAGTTTCTGTGTTTCATCATCACTCTGAAAGTCCACAGATTACAGAATGCCTCCAGATGTGCTTCGGAAACAACTACTGGTCTTCGAGGGAACGATCGAAGCGTAGACAGTTTAAGCCATTACTCCCATGGAGAAAATTCCTCAAGGTGCTTATTGTATTCAATGCCGATGCAATATTTGTGTTTCATCAACACTCTGAAGGTACACAGATTAAGGAATGCCTACAAATGTGCTTCGGAAACTGATACTGGTCTTCCAGGGACCGATCAAAGCGTAGACAGTTTAAGACATTACTCCCATGGAGAAAAGTCCTCAAGGTGCTTATTGTATTCAATTCCGATGCAATATTTGTGTTTCATCAACACTCTGAAGGTCCACAGATTACAGAATGCCTCCAGATGTGGTTCGGAAACAAATACTAGTCATCCTGGGAACGATCAAAGCGTAGACAGTTTAAGACATTACTCCCATGGAGAATTTCCCCGTGGTGCATATTGTATTCATTGCCGATGCAATTTTTGTGTTTCATCAACACTGAAGTTCCACAGATTACGGAATGCCTACAGATGTGCTTCGGAAACTACTACTGGTCTTCCAGGAATCGATCAAAGCGTAGACAAATTGAGACATTACTCCCATGGAGAAAATTCCGCATGGTGACTGTTACATTCAATCCCGATGCAGTTCCTGTGTTTCATCATCACTCTGATGGTCCACAGATTACGGTATGAGTCCAGATGCGCATCGGAAAAAACTACTGGTCTTCCAGGGAACGATCAAAGCATAGACTGTTTAACACATTACTCCCATGGAGAAAAGTCCGCATGGTGCTTATTTTATTCAATGCCGATGCAATTTTTGTGTTTCAGCAACACTCTGAAGGTACACAGATTAAGGAATGCCTACAAATGTGCTTCGGAAACTGATACTGGTCTTCCAGGGCAGATCAAGGCGTAGGCAGTTTAAGACATTACTCCTATGGAAAACAGTTCTCATTGTACTTATTGTAGTCAATGCCGTTGCAGTTTCTGTGTTTCATCATCACTCTGAAGGTCCACAGATTACAGAATGCCTCCAGATGTGCTTCGGAAACAACTACTGGTCTTCGAGGGAACGATCGAAGCGTAGACAGTTTAAGCCATTACTCCCATGGAGAAAAGTCCTCAAGGTGCTTATTGTATTCAATACCGATGCAATATTTGTGTTTCATCAACACTCTGAAGATCCACAGATAACAGAATGCCTCCAGATGTGCTTCGGAAACTACTACTGGTTTTCCAGGTATCGATCAAAGCGTAGACAAATTGAGACATTACTCCCATGGAGTAAAGTCCGCATGTTGCTTATTGTATTCAATGCCGGTGCAATTTTTGTGTTTCATCAACACTCTGAAGGTCCACAGATTACAGAATGCCTCCAGATGTGCTTTGGAAACAACTACTGGTCATCCAGGGAACGATCAAAGCGTAGACAGTTTAAGACATTACTCCCATGGAGAGAATTCCGCATGGTACTTATTGTATTCAATGCCGATGCAATTTTTGTGTTTGATCAACACTCTGAATGTCCACAGATTACAGAATGCCTACAGATGTGCTTCGGAAACTGCTACTGGTCTTCCAGGGAACGATCAAGGCGTAGACAGTTTGACACATTACTCCCATGGATAAAAGTCCGCATGGTGACAGTTATATTCTATCCCGATGCAATTTTTGTGTTTCGTCAACACCCTGAGGGTCCACAGATTACGGATTGACTACAGATGTGCTTCAGACACTGCTACTGGTCTTACAGGGTACGATCAAATCGTAGACAGTTTAACACATTTCTCCCATGGAGAAAAGTCCGCATGGTGACTGTTATATTCTATCCCGATGCAATTTCTGTGTTTAATCAACACTCTGAAGGTACACAGATTACAGAATGCCTCCAGATGTGCTTCGGAAACTACTGCTGGTCTTCCAGGAATCGATCAATTCGTAGACTGTTTAAGACATTACTCCCATGGAGAAAAGTCGGCATGGAGTATATTTAATTCAATGCCGATGCAATATTTGTGTTTCGTCAACGTTCTGAAGGTCCACATATTACGGAAGGCCTACAGATGTGCTTCGGAAACAACTACTGGTCTTCCAGTTAACGATTAAAGCGTAGACAGTTTAAGACACTACTCCCAATTAGAGAAGTCCGCATGGTGACTGTTATATTCTATACCGATGCAATTTCTGTGTTTAATCAACACTCTGAAGGAACACAGATTACAGAATTCCTCCAGATGTGCATCGGAAACTACTACTGGTCTTACAGGAATCGATCAAAGCGTAGACAGTTTAAGACATTAATCCCATGGAGAAAAGTACGCATGGCGAATATTGTATTCAATGCCGATGCAATTTTTGTGTTTCATCAACACTCTGAAGGTCCACATATTACGGAATGCCTACAGATGTGCTTCGGAAACAACTACTGGTCTTCGAGGGAACGATCGAAGCGTAGACAGTTTAAGTCATTACTCCCATGGAGAAAAGTACTCAAGGTGCTTATTGTATTCAATGCCAATGCAATATTTGAGTTTCATCAACACTCTGAAGATCCACAGATAACAGAATGCCTCCAGATGTGCTCCGGAAACTACTACTGGTTTTCCAGGTATCGATCAAACGTAGAAAAATTGAGACAATACTCCCATGGAGAAAAGTCCGCATGGAGCTTATTGTATTCAATGCCGATGCAATTTTTGTGTTTCATCAACACTCTGAAGGTCCACAGATTACAGAATGCCTCCAGATGTGGTCCGGAAACAACTACTGGTCATCCAGGGAACGATTAAAGCGTAGACAGTTTAGGACACTACTCCCATTTAGAGAAGTCCGCATGGTGACTGTTATATTCTATCCCGATGCAATTTCTGTGTTTAATCAACACTCTGAAGGAACACAGATTACAGAATGCCTCCAGATGTGCTTCGGAAACTACTACTGGTCTTAAAGGAATCGATCAAAGCGTAGACAGTTTAAGACATTACTCCCATGGAGAAAAGTACGCATGGTGCTTATTGTATTCAATGCCGATGCAATTTTTGTGTTTCATCAACAATCTGAAGGTCCACATATTACGGAATGCGTACAGATGTGCTTCAGAAACAACTACTGGTCTTCGAGGGAACGATCGAAGCGTAGACAGTTTAAGCCATTACTCCCATGGAGAAAACTCCTCAAGGCGCTTATTGTAATAAATGCCGATGCAATATTTGTGTTTCATCAACACTCTGAAGATCCACATATAACAGAATGCCTCCAGATGTGCTTGGGAAACTACTACTGATTTTCCAGGTATCGATCAAAGCTTAGAGAAATTGAGACATTACTCCCATGGAGAAAAGTCCGCATGGTGCTTATTGTATTCAATGCCGATGCAATTTTGGTGTTTCATCAACACTCTGAAGGTCCACAGATTACAGAATGCCTCCAGATGTGGTCCGGAAACAACTACTGGTCATCCAGGGAACGATCAAAGCGTAGACAGTTTAAGACATTACTCCCATGGAGAGAATTCCGCATGGTACTTATTGTATTCAATACCGATGCAATTTTTGTGTTTGATCAACACTCTGAAGGTCCACAGATTACAGAATGCCTACAGATGTGCTTCAGAAACTACTACTGGTCTTCCAGGAATCGATCAAAGCGTAGACAGTTTAAGACATTACTCCCATGGAGAAAAGTCCGCATGGTGCTTATTGCATTCAATGCCGATGCAATTTTTGTGTTTCATCAACACTCTGAAGGTCCACGGATTACAGAATGCCTCCAGATGTGTTTCGGTAACTACTACTGGTTTTCCAGGAATCGATCAAAGCGTAGATAGTTTAAGACATTACCCCCATGGAGAAAAGTCCGCATGGTGCCTATTGTATTCAATGCCGGTGCAATTTTTGTGTTTCATCAACACTCTGAAGGTCCACAGATTACGGGATGCCTACAGATGTGGTTCGGAAACAACTACTGGTCATCCCGGGAACGATCAAAGCGTAGACAGTTTAAGGTATTACTCCCATGGAGAAAAGGCCACGTGGTGCATATTGTATTCATTGCCGATGCAATTTTTGTGTTTCATCAACACTCTGAAGTTCCACAGATTACGGAATGCCTACAGATGTGCTTCGGAAACTACTACTGGTCTTCCAGGAATCGATCAAAGCGTAGACAAATTGTGACATTACTCCCATGGAGAAAAGTCCGCATGGTGACTGTTACATTCAATCCCGATGCAGTTCCTGTGTTTCATCATCACTCTGATGGTCCACAGATTACGGAATGAGTCCAGATGTGCATCGGAAACAACTACTGGTCTTCCAGGGAACGATCAAAGCATAGTCTGTTTAACACATTACTCCCATGGAGAAAAGTCCGCATTGCCGATGCAATTTTTGTGTTTCAGCAACACTCTGAAGGTACACAGATTGAGGAATGCCTACAGATGTGCTTTGGAAACTGATACTGGTCTTCCAGGGCCCGATCAAAGCGTAGACAGTTTAAGACGTTACTCCCATGGAAAACAGTTCTCATGGTACTTATTGTAGTCAATGCCGTTGCAGTTTCTGTGTTTCATCATCACTCTGAAGGTCCACAGACTACAGAATGCCTCCAGATGTGCTTCGGAAACAACTACTGGTCTTCGAGGGAACGATCGAAGCGTAGACAGTTTAAGCCATTACTCCCATGGTGAAAAGTCCTCAAGGTGCTAATTGTATTCAATGCCGATGCAATATTTGTGTTTCATCAACACTCTGAAGATCCACAGATAACAGAATGCCTCCAGATGTGCTTCGGAAACTACTACTGGTTTTCCAGGTATCGATCAAAGCGTAGACAAATTGAGACATTTCTCCCATGGAGTAAAGTCCGCATGGTGATTATTGTATTCAATGCCGATGCAATTTTTGTGTTTCATCAACACTCTGAAGGTCCACATATTACGGAATGCCTACAGATGTGCTTCGGAAACAACTACAGGTCTTCGAGGGAACGATCGAAGCGTAGACAGTTTCAGTCATTACTCCCATGGAGAAAAGTACTCAAGGTGCTTATTGTATTCAATGCCAATGCAATATTTGAGTTTCGTCAACACTCTGAAGATCCACAGATAACTGAATGCCTCCAGATGTGCTCCGGAAACTACTACTGGTTTTCCAGGTATCGATCAAACGTAGAAAAATTGAGACAATACTCCCATGGAGAAAAGTCCGCATGGTGACTGTTATATTCTATCCCGATGCAATTTCTGTGTTTAATCAACACTCTGAAGGTACACAGATTACAGAATGCCTCCAGATGTGCTTCGGAAACTACTACTGGTCTTCCAGGAATCGATCAAAGCGTAGCCTGTTTAAGACATTACTCCCATGGAGAAAAGTCGGCATGGAGTATATTTAATTCAATGCCGATGCAATTTTTGTGTTTCGTCAACGTTCTGAAGGTCCACATATTACGGAATGCCTACAGATGTGCTTCGGAATCAACTACTGGTCTTCCAGTTAACGATTAAAGCGTAGACAGTTTAAGACACTACTCCCAATTAGAGAAGTCCGCATGGTGACTGTTATATTCTATACCGATGCAATTTCTGTGTTTAATCAACACTCTGAAGGAACACAGATTACAGAATTCCTCCAGATGTGCATCGGAAACTACTACTGGTCTTACAGGAATCGATCAAAGCGTAGACAGTTTAAGACATTAATCCCATGGAGAAAAGTACGCATGGTGATTATTGTATTCAATGCCGATGCAATTTTTGTGTTTCATCAACACTCTGAAGGTCCACATATTACGGAATGCCTACAGATGTGCTTCGGAAACAACTACTGTTCTTCGAGGGAACGATCGAAGCGTAGACAGTTTAAGTCATTACTCCCATGGAGAAAAGTACTCAAGGTGCTTATTGTATTCAATGCCAATGCAATATTTGAGTTTCATCAACACTCTGAAGATCCACAGATAACAGAATGCCTCCAGATGTGCTCCGGAAACTACTACTGGTTTTCCAGGTATCGATCAAACGTAGAAAAATTGAGACAATACTCCCATGGAGAAAAGTCCGCATGGTGACTGTTATATTCTATCCCGATGCAATTTCTGTGTTTAATCAACACTCTGAAGGTACACAGATTACAGAATGCCTCCAGATGTGCTTCGGAAACTACTACTGGTCTTCCAGGAATCGATCAAAGCGTAGACTGTTTAAGACATTACTCCCATGGAGAAAAGTCGGCATGGAGTATATTTAATTCAATGCCGATGCAATTTTTGTGTTTCGTCAACGTTCTGAAGGTCCACATATTACGGAATGCCTACAGATGTGCTTCGGAAACAACTACTGGTCTTCCAGTTAACGATTAAAGCGTAGTCAGTTTAAGACACTACTCCCAATTAGAGAAGTCCGCATGGTGACTGTTATATTCTATACCGATGCAATTTCTGTGTTTAATCAACACTCTGAAGGAACACAGATTACAGAATTCCTCCAGATGTGCATCGGAAACTACTACTGGTCTTACAGGAATCGATCAAAGCGTAGACAGTTTAAGACATTAATCCCATGGAGAAAAGTACGCATGGTGATTATTGTATTCAATGCCGATGCAATTTTTGTGTTTCATCAACACTCTGAAGGTCCACATATTACGGAATGCCTACAGATGTGCTTCGGAAACAACTACTGTTCTTCGAGGGAACGATCGAAGCGTAGACAGTTTAAGTCATTACTCCCATGGAGAAAAGTACTCAAGGTGCTTATTGTATTCAATGCCAATGCAATACTTGAGTTTCATCAACACTCTGAAGATCCACAGATAACAGAATGCCTCCAGATGTGCTCCGGAAACTACTACTGGTTTTCCAGGTATCGATCAAACGTAGAAAAATTGAGACAATACTCCCATGGAGAAAAGTCCGCATGGAGCTTATTGTATTCAATGCCGATGCAATTTTTGTGTTTCATCAACACTCTGAAGGTCCACAGATTACAGAATGCCTCCAGATGTGGTCCGGAAACAACTACTGGTCATCCAGGGAACGATTAAAGCGTAGACAGTTTAGGACACTACTCCCATTTAGAGAAGTCCGCATGGTGACTGTTATATTCTATCCCGATGCAATTTCTGTGTTTAATCAACACTCTGAAGGAACACAGATTACAGAATGCCTCCAGATGTGCTTCGGAAACTACTACTGGTCTTAAAGGAATCGATCAAAGCGTAGACAGTTTAAGACATTACTCCCATGGAGAAAAGTACGCATGGTGCTTATTGTATTCAATGCCGATGCAATTTTTGTGTTTCATCAACAATCTGAAGGTCCACATATTACGGAATGCGTACAGATGTGCTTCAGAAACAACTACTGGTCTTCGAGGGAACGATCGAAGCGTAGACAGTTTAAGCCATTACTCCCATGGAGAAAACTCCTCAAGGCGCTTATTGTAAAAAATGCCGATGCAATATTTGTGTTTCATCAACACTCTGAAGATCCACATATAACAGAATGCCTCCAGATGTGCTTGGGAAACTACTACTGGTTTTCCAGGTATCGATCAAAGCTTAGAGAAATTGAGACATTACTCCCATGGAGAAAAGTCCGCATGGTGCTTATTGTATTCAATGCCGATGCAATTTTGGTGTTTCATCAACACTCTGAAGGTCCACAGATTACAGAATGCCTCCAGATGTGGTCCGGAAACAACTACTGGTCATCCAGGGAACGATCAAAGCGTAGACAGTTTAAGACATTACTCCCATGGAGAGAATTCCGCATGGTACTTATTGTATTCAATACCGATGCAATTTTTGTGTTTGATCAACACTCTGAAGGTCCACAGATTACAGAATGCCTACAGATGTGCTTCAGAAACTACTACTGGTCTTCGAGGGAACGATCGAAGCGTAGACAGTTTAAGCCATTACTCCCATGGAGAAAAGTCCTCAAGGTGCTTATTGTATTCAATGCCGATGCAATATTTGTGTTTCATCAACACTCTGAAGATCCACAGATAACAGAATGCCTCCAGATGTGCTTCGGAAACTACTACTGGTTTTTAAGTTATCGATCAAAGCGTAGACAAATTGAGACATTTCTCCCATGGAGTAAAGTCCGCATGGTGCTTATTGTATTCAATGCCGGTGCAATTTTTGTGTTTCATCAACACTCTGAAGGTCCACAGACCATAGAATGACTCCAGATGTGCTTGGGAAACAACTACTAGTCATCCAGGGAACGATCAAAGCGTAGACAGTTTAAGACATTACTCCCATGGAGAGAATTCCGCATGGTACTTATTGTATTCAATGCCGATGCAATTTTTGTGTTTGATCAACACTCTGAATGTCCACAGATTACAGAATGCCTACAGATGTGCTTCGGAAACTACTACTGGTCTTCCAGGAATCGATCAAAGCGTAGACAATGTGAGACATTACTCCCATGGAGAAAAGTCCGCATGGAGCTTATTGTATTCAATGCCGATGCAATTTTTGTGTTTCATCAACACTCTGAAAGTCCACAGATTACAGAATGCCTACAGATGTGCTTCGGAAACTAATACTGGTTTTCAAGGAATCGATCAAAGCGTAGACAGTTTAAGACATTACTCCCAAGGAGAAAAGTCCGCATGGTGCTTATTGTATTCAATGGCGATACAATTTTTGTGCTTCATCAACACTCTTAACGTCCACATATTACGGAATGCCTACAGATGTGCTTCGGAAACAACTTCTGGTCTTCCAGGGAACGATTAAAGCGTAGACAGTTTAGGACACTACTCCCATTTAGAGAAGTCCGCATGGTGACTGTTATATTCTATCCCGATGCAATTTCTGTGTTTAATCAACACTCTGAAGGAACACAGGTTACAGAATGCCTCCAGATGTGCTTCGGAAACTACTACTGGTCTTAAAGGAATCGATCAAAGCGTAGACAGTTTAAGACATTACTCCCATGGAGAAAAGTAAGCATGGTGCTTATTGTATTCAATGCCGATGCAATTTTTGTGTTTCATCAACAATCTGAAGGTCCACATATTACGGAATGCGTACAGATGTGCTTCAGAAACAACTACTGGTCTTCGAGGGAACGATCGAAGCGTAGACAGTTTAAGCCATTACTCCCATGGAGAAAACTCCTCAAGGTGCTTATTGTAATAAATGCCGATGCAATATTTGTGTTTCATCAACACTCTGAAGATCCACATATAACAGAATGCCTCCAGATGTGCTTGGGAAACTACTACTGGTTTTCCAGGTATCGATCAAAGCTTAGAGAAATTGAGACATTACTCCCATGGAGAAAAGTCCGCATGGTGCTTACTGTATTCAATGCCGATGCAATTTTTGTGTTTCATCAACACTCTGAAGGTCCACAGACTGCAGAATGCCTCCAGATGTTGTCCGGAAACAACTACTGGTCATCCAGGGAACGATCAAAGCGTAGACAGTTTAAGACATTACTCCCATGGAGAGAATTCCGCATGGTACTTATTGTATTCAATACCGATGCAATTTTTGTGTTTGATCAACACTCTGAAGGTCCACAGATTACAGAATGCCTACAGATGTGCTTCAGAAACTACTACTGGTCTTCCAGGAATTGATCAAAGCGTAGACAGTTTAAGACATTACTCCCATGGAGAAAAGTCCGCATGGTGCTTATTGTATTCAATGCCGATGCAATTTTTGTGTTCCATCAACACTCTGAAGGTCCACGGATTACAGAATGCCTCCAGATGTGTTTCGGTAACTACTACTGGTTTTCCAGGAATCGATCAAAGCGTAGATAGTTTAAGACATTACTCCCATGGAGAAAAGTCCGCATGGTTCCTATTGTATTCAATGCCGATGCAATTTTTGTGTTTCATCAACACTCTGAAGGTCCACAGATTACGGAATGCCTACAGATGTGCTTCGGAAACAACTACTGGTCTTCCAGGGAACGATTAAAGCGTAGACAGTTTAAGACACTACTCCCGTTTAGAAAAGTCCGCATGGTGACTGTTATATTCTATCCCGATGCAATTTCTGTGTTTGATCAACACTCTGAGGGACACAGATTACAGAATGCCTCCAGATGTGCTTCGGAAACAACTACTGGTCATCCAGGGAACGATCAAAGCGTAGACAGTTTAAGACATTACTCCCATGGAGGAAAGTCATCAAGGTGCTTATTGTATTGAATTCCGATGCAGTTCCTGTGTTTCATCAACACTCTGAAGGTCCACAGATTACAGAATGCCTCCAGATGTGGTTCGGAAACAACTACTGGTCATCCCGGGAACAATCAAAGCGTAGACAGTTTAAGGTATTACTTCCATGGAGAAAAGTCCACGTGGTGCATATTGTATTCATTGCCGATGCAATTTTTGTGTTTCATGAACACTCTGAAGTTCCACAGATTACGGAATGCCTACAGATGTGCTTCGGAAACTACTACTGGTCTTCCAGGAATCGATCAAAGCGTAGACAAATTGAGACATTACTCCCATGGAGAAAAGTCCGAATGGTGACAGTTGCATTCAATCCCGATGCAGTTCCTGTGTTTCATCATCACTCTGATGGTCCACAGATTACGGAATGAGTCCAGATGTGCATCGGAAACAACGACTGGTCTTCCAGGGAACGATCAAAGCATAGTCTGTTTAACACATTACTCCCATGGAGAAAAGTCCGCATGGTGCTTATTTTATTCAATGCCGATGCAATTTTTGTGTTTCGGCAACACTCTGAAGGTACACAGATTGAGGAATGCCTACAGATGTGCTTTGGAAACTGATACTGGTCTTCCGGGGCCCGATCAAAGCGTAGACAGTTTAAGACGTTACTCCCATGGAAAACAGTTCTCATGGTACTTATTGTAGTCAATGCCGTTGTAGTTTCTGTGTTTCATCATCACTCTGAAGTTCCACAGACTACAGAATGCCTCCAGATGTGCTTCGGAAACAACTACTGGTCTTCGAGGGAACGATCGAACGTAGACAGTTTAAGCCATTACTCCCATGGAGAAAAGTCCTCAAGGTGCTTATTGTATTCAATGCCGATGCAATATTTGTGGTTCATCAACACTCTGAAGATCCACAGATAACCGAATGCCTCCAGATGTGCTTCGGAAACTACTACTGGTTTTCCAAGTATCGATCAAGGCGTAGACAAATTGAGACATTACTCCCATGGAGTAAAGTCCGCATGGTGCTTATTGTATTCAATGCCGGTGCAATTTTTGTGTTTCATCAACACTCTGAAGGTCCACAGATTACAGAATGCCTCCAGATGTGCTTTGGAAACAACTACTGGTCATCCAGGGAACGATCAAAGCGTAGACAGTTTAAGACATTACTCCCATGGAGAGAAATCCGCATGGTACTTATTGTATTCAATGCCGATGCAATTTTTGTGTTTGATCAACACTCTGAATGTCCACAGATTACAGAATGCCTACAGATGTGCTTCGGAAACTACTACTGGTCTTCCAGGAATCGATCAAAGCGTAGACAATGTGAGACATTACTCCCATGCAGAAAAGTCCGCATGGTGCTTATTGTATTCGATGCCGATGCAATTTTTTTCTTTCATCAACACTCTGAAGGTCCACAGATTACAGAATGCCTCCAGATGTGCTTCGAAAACAACTACTGGTCATCCAGGGAACGATCAAAGCGTAGACAGTTTAAGACATTACTCCCATGGAGAGAATTCCGCATGGTACTCATTGTATTCAATGCCGATGCAATTTTTGTGTTTGATCAACACTCTGAAGGTCCACAGATTACGGAATGCCTACAGATGTGCTTCGGAAACTGCTACTGGTCTTCCAGGGAACGATCAAGGCGTAGACAGTTTGACACATTACTCCCATGGATAAAAGTCCGCATGGTGACAGTTATATTCTATACCGATGCAATTTCAGTGTTTAATCGACACTCTGAGGGTACACAGATTAAGGAATGCCTACAGATGTGCTTCGGAAACTGATACTGGTCTTCCAGGGACCGATCAAAGCGTAGACAGTTTTAGACATTACTCCCAAGGAGAAAAGTCCGCATGGTGCTTATTGTACTCATGTCGATGCAAATTTTGTGTTTCATCAACACTCTGATGGTCCACAGATTACAGAGTGCTTCCAGATGTGCTTCGGAAACTACTACTGGCCTTCCAGGGAACAATCAAAGCGTAGACCGTTTATGACATTACTCCCATGGAGAAAAGTCCGCATGGTGCTTATTGTATTCAATGCCGATGCAATTTTTGTGTTTCGTCAACACCCTGAGGGTCCACAGATTACGGATTGACTACAGATGTGCTTCAGACACTGCTACTGGTCCTACAGGGTACGATCAAATCGTAGACAGTTTAACACATTTCTCCCAAGGAGAAAAGTCCGCATGGTGCCTGTTGTATTCAATCCCGAAGCAGTTTCTGTGTTTCATCATCACTCTGATGGTCCACGGATTACAGACTGCCTCCAGACTTGCTTCGGAAACTACTACTGGTCTTCCAGGGAACGATCAAAGAATAGACAATTTAAGTCATTACTCCCATGGAGAAAAGTCCGCATTGTACTTATTGTAGCCAATGCCATTGCAGTTTCTGTGTTTCATCATCACTCTGAAGGTCCACAGAATACAGAATGCCTCCAGATGTGCTTCGGAAACAACTACTGATCTTCCAGTTAACGATCAAAGCGTAGACAGTTTAAGACATTACTCCCATGGAGAAAAGTCCTCAAGGTGCTTATTGTATTCAATGCCGATGCAATATTTGTGTTTCATCAACACTCTGAAGATCCACAGATAACAGAATGCCTCCAGATGTGCTTCGGAAACTACTACTGGTTTTCCAGGTATCGATCAAATCGTAGAAAAATTGAGACATTACTCCCATGGAGTAAAGTCCGCATGGTGCTTATTGTATTCAATGCCGGTGCAATTTTTGTGTTTCATCAACACTCTGAAGGCCCACAGATTACAGAATGCCTCCAGATGTGCTTTGGAAACAACTACTGGTCATCCAGGGAACGATCAAAGCGTAGACAGTTTAAGACATTACTCCCATGGAGAGAATTCCACGTGGTGCATATTGTATTCATTGCCGATGCAATTTTTGTGTTTCATCAACACTCTGAAGTTCCACAGATTACGGAATGCCTACAGATGTGCTTCGGAAACTACTACTGGTCTTCCATTGAACGATTAAAGCGTAGACAGTTTAAGACACTACTCCCATTTAGAAAAGTCCGCATGGTGACTGTTATATATTATCCCGATGCAATTTCTGTGTTTGATCAACACTCTGAGGGACACAGATTACAGAATGCCTCCAGATGTGCTTCGGAAACAACTACTGGTCATTCAGGGAACGATCAAAGCGTAGACAGTTTAAGACATTACTCCCATGGAGGAAAGTCCTCAAGGTGCTTATTGTATTGAATTCCGATGCAATATTTGTGTTTCATCAACACTCTGAAGGTCCACAGATTACAGAATGCCTGCAGATGTGGTTCGGAAACAACTACTGGTCATCCCGGGAACGATCAAAGCGTAGACAGTTTAAGTTATTACTCCCATGGAGAAAAGTCCACGTGGTGCATATTGTATTCATTGCCGATGCAATTTTTGTGTTTCATCAACACTCTGAAGTTCCACAGATTACGGAATGCCTACAGATGTGCTTCGGAAACTACTACTGGTCTTCCAGGAATCGATCAAAGCGTAGACAAATTGAGACATTGCTCCCATGGAGAAAAGTCCGCATGGTGACAGTTGCATTCAATCCCGATGCAGTTCCTGTGTTTCATCATCACTCTGATGGACCACAGATTACGGAATGAGTCCAGATGTGCATCGGAAACAACTACTGGTCTTCCAGGGAACGATCAAAGCATAGTCTGTTTAACACATTACTCCCATGGAGAAAAGTTCGCATGGTGCTTATTTTATTCAATGCCGATGCAATTTTTGTGTTTCAGCAACACTCTGAAGGTACACAGATTGAGGAATGCCTACAGATGTGCTTTGGAAACTGATACTGGTCTTCCAGGGCCCGATCAAAGCGTAGACAGTTTAAGACGTTACTCCCATGGAAAACAGTTCTCATGGTACTAATTGTAGTCAATGCCGTTGTAGTTTCTGTGTTTCATCATCACTCTGAAGGTCCACAGACTACAGAATGCCTCCAGATGTGCTTCGGAAACAACTACTGGTCTTCGAGGGAACGATCGAAGCGTAGACAGTTTAAGCCATTACTCCCATGGAGAAAAGTCCTCAAGGTGCTTATTGTATTCAATGCCGATGCAATATTTGTGTTTCATCAAAACTCTGAAGATCCACAGATAACAGAATGCCTCCAGATGTGCTTCGGAAACTACTACTGGTTTTCCAGGTATCGATCAAAGCGTAGACAAATTGAGACATTACTCCCATGGAGTAAAGTCCGCATGGTGCTTATTGTATTCAATGCCGGTGCAATGTTTGTGTTTCATCAACACTCTGAAGGTCCACAGATTACAGAATGCCTCCAGATGTGCTTTGGAAACAACTACTGGTCATCCAGGGAACGATCAAAGCGTAGACAGTTTAAGACATTACTCCCATGGAGAGAAATCCGCATGGTACTTATTGTATTCAATGCCGATGCAATTTTTGTGTTTGATCAACACTCTGAATGTCCACAGATTACAGAATGCCTACAGATGTGCTTCGGAAACTACTACTGGTCTTCCAGGAAACGATCAAAGCGTAGACAATGTGAGACATTACTCCCATGGAGAAAAGTCCGCATGGTGCTTATTGTATTCGATGCCGATGCAATTTTTTTCTTTCATCAACACTCTGAAGGTCCACAGATTACAGAATGCCTCCAGATGTGCTTCGAAAACAACTACTGGTCATCCAGGGAACGATCAAAGCGTAGACAGTTTAAGACATTACTCCCATGGAGGAAAGTCCTCAAGGTGCTTATTGTATTGAATTCCGATGAATATTTGTGTTTCATCAACACTCTGAAGGTCCACAGATTACAGAATGCCTCCAGATGTGGTTCGGAAACAACTACTGGTCATCCCGGGAACGATCAAAGCGTAGACAGTTTAAGGTATTACTCCCATGGAGAAAAGTCCACGTGGTGCATATTGTATTCATTGCCGATGCAATTTTTGTGTTTCATCAACACTCTGAAGTTCCACAGATTACGGAATGCCTACAGATGTGCTTCGGAAACTACTACTGGTCTTCCAGGAATCGATCAAAGCGTAGACAAATTGAGACATTACTCCCATGGAGAAAAGTCCGCATGGTGACAGTTGCATTCAATCCCGATGCAGTTCCTGTGTTTCATCATCACTCTGATGGACCACAGATTACGGAATGAGTCCAGATGTGCATCGGAAACAACTACTGGTCTTCCAGGGAACGATCAAAGCATAGTCTGTTTAACACATTACTCCCATGGAGAAAAGTTCGCATGGTGCTTATTTTATTCAATGCCGATGCAATTTTTGTGTTTCAGCAACACTCTGAAGGTACACAGATTGAGGAATGCCTACAGATGTGCTTTGGAAACTGATACTGGTCTTCCAGGGCCCGATCAAAGCGTAGACAGTTTAAGACGTTACTCCCATGGAAAACAGTTCTCATGGTACTTATTGTAGTCAATGCCGTTGTAGTTTCTGTGTTTCATCATCACTCTGAAGGTCCACAGACTACAGAATGCCTCCAGATGTGCTTCGGAAACAACTACTGTTCTTCGAGGGAACGATCGAAGCGTAGGCAGTTTAAGCCATTACTCCCATGGAGAAAAGTCCTCAAGGTGCTTATTGTATTCAATGCCGATGCAATATTTGTGCTTCATCAACACTCTGAAGATCCACAGATAACAGAATGCCTCCAGATGTGCTTCGGAAACTACTACTGGTTTTCCAGGTATCGATCAAAGCGTAGACAAATTGAGACATTACTCCCATGGAGTAAAGTCCGCATGGTGCTTATTGTATTCAATGCCGGTGCAATGTTTGTGTTTCATCAACACTCTGAAGGTGACAGATTACAGAATGCCTCCAGATGTGCTTTGGAAACAACTACTGGTCATCCAGGGAACGATCAAAGCGTAAACAGTTTAAGACATTACTCCCATGGAGAGAAATCCGCATGGTACTTATTGTATTCAATGCCGATGCAATTTTTGTGTTTGATCAACACTCTGAATGTCCACAGATTACAGAATGCCTACAGATGTGCTTCGGAAACTACTACTGGTCTTCCAGGAATCGATCAAAGCGTAGACAAATTGAGACATTACTCCCATGGAGAAAAGTCCGCATGGTGACAGTTGCATTCAATCCCGATGCAGTTCCTGTGTTTCATCATCACTCTGATGGTCCACAGATTACGGAATGAGTCCAGATGTGCATCGGAAACAACTACTGGTCTTCAAGGGAACGATCAAAGCATAGTCTGTTTAACACATTACTCCCATGGAGAAAAGTCCGCATGGTGCTTATTTTATTCAATGCCGATGCAATTTTTGTGTTTCAACAACACTCTGAAGGTACACAGATTGAGGAATGCCTACAGATGTGCTTTGGAAACTGATACTGGTCTTCCAGGGCCCGATCAAAGCGTAGACAGTTTAAGACGTTACTCCCATGGAAAACAGTTCTCATGGTACTTATTGTAGTCAATGCCGTTGTAGTTTCTGTGTTTCATCATCACTCTGAAGTTCCACAGACTACAGAATGCCTCCAGATGTGCTTCGGAAACAACTACTGGTCTTCGAGGGAACGATCGAACGTAGACAGTTTAAGCCATTACTCCCATGGAGAAAAGTCCTCAAGGTGCTTATTGTATTCAATGCCGATGCAATATTTGTGGTTCATCAACACTCTGAAGATCCACAGATAACCGAATGCCTCCAGATGTGCTTCGGAAACTACTACTGGTTTTCCAAGTATCGATCAAGGCGTAGACAAATTGAGACATTACTCCCATGGAGTAAAGTCCGCATGGTGCTTATTGTATTCAATGCCGTTGTAGTTTCTGTGTTTCATCATCACTCTGAAGGTCCACAGACTACAGAATGCCTCCAGATGTGCTTCGGAAACAACTACTGGTCTTCGAGGGAACGATCGAAGCGTAGACAGTTTAAGCCATTACTCCCATGGAGAAAAGTCCTCAAGGTGCTTATTGTATTCAATGCCGATGCAATACTTGTGTTTCATCAACACTCTGAAGATCCACAGATAACAGAATGCCTCCAGATGTGCTTCGGAAACTACTACTGGTTTTCCAGGTATCGATCAAATCGTAGAAAAATTGAGACATTACTCCCATGGAGTAAAGTCAGCATGGTGCTTATTGTATTCAATGCCGGTGCAATTTTTGTGTTTCATCAACACTCTGAAGGCCCACAGATTACAGAATGCCTCCAGATGTGCTTTGGAAACAACTACTGGTCATCCAGGGAACGATCAAAGCGTAGACAGTTTAAGACATTACTCCCATGGAGAGAATTCCGCATGGTACTTATTGTATTCAATGCCAATGCAATTTTTGTGTTTGATCAACACTCTGAATGTCCACAGATTACAGAATGCCTACAGATGTGCTTCGGAAACCACTACTGGTCTTCCAGGAATCGATCAAAGCGTAGACAATGTGAGACATTACTCCCATGGAGAAAAGTCCGCATGGTGCTTATTGTATTCGATGCCGATGCAATGTTTGTCTTTCATCAACACTCTGAAGGTCCACAGATTACAGAATGCCACCAGATGTGCTTCGAAAACAACTACTGGTCATCCAGGGAACGATCAAAGCGTAGACAGTTTAAGACATTACTCCCATGGAGAGAATTCCGCATGGTACTCATTGTATTCAATGCCGATGCAATTCTTGTGTTTGATCAACACTCTGAAGGTCCACAGATTACGGAATGCCTACAGATGTGCTTCGGAAACTGCTACTGGTCTTCCAGGGAACGATCAAGGCGTGGACAGTTTGACACATTACTCCCATGGATAAAAGTCCGCATGGTGACAGTTATATTCTATACCGATGCAATTTCAGTGTTTAATCGACACTTTGAGGGTACACATATAAAGGAATGCCTACAGATGTGCTTCGGAAACTGATACTGGTCTTCCAGGGACCGATCAAAGCGTACACAGTTTAAGACATTACTCCCATGGAATAAAGTTCTCATTGTTCTTATTGTAGTCAATGCCGTTGCAGTTTCTGTGTTTCATCATCACTCTGAAGGTCCACAGATTACAGAATGCCTCCAGATGTGCTTCGGAATCAACTACTCGTCTTCCAGAGAACGATCAAAGCGTAGACAGTTTTAGACATTACTCCCAAGGAGAAAAGTCCGCATGGTGCTTATTGTACTCATGTCGATGCAATTTTTGTGTTTCATCAACACTCTGATGGTCCACAGATTACAGAATGCTTCCAGAAATGCTTCGGAATCTACTACTGGCCTTCCAGGGAACAATCAAAGCGTAGACAGTTTATGACATTACTCCCATGGAGAAAAGTCCGCATGGTGCTTATTGTATTCAATGCCGATGCAATTTTTGTGTTTCGTCAACACCCTGAGGGTCCACAGATTACGGATTGACTACAGATGTGCTTCAGACACTGCTACTGGTCTTACAGGGTACGATCAAATCGTAGACAGTTTAACACATTTCTCCCAAGGAGAAAAGTCCGCATGGTGCCTGTTGTATTCAATCCCGAAGCAGTTTCTGTGTTTCATCAACACTCTGATGGTCCACGGATTACAGAATGCCTCCAGATGTGCTTCGGAAACTACTACTGGTCTTCCAGGGAACGATCAAAGAATAGACAATTTAAGTCATTACTCCCATGGAGAAAAGTCCGCATTGTACTTATTGTAGCCAATGCCATTGCAGTTTCTGTGTTTCATCATCACTCTGAAGGTCCACAGAATACAGAATGCCTCCAGATGTGCTTCGGAAACAACTACTGATCTTCCAGGGAGTGATCAAAGCGTAGACAGTTTAAGACATTACTCCCATGGAGAAAAGTCCGCATGGTGACTGTTATATTCTATCCCGATGCAATTTCTGTGTTTAATCAACACTCTGAAGGTACACAGATTACAGAATGCCTCCAGATGTGCTTCGGAAACTACTACTGGTCTTCCAGGAATCGATCAAAGCGTAGACTGTTTAAGACATACTCCCATGGAGAAAAGTCGGCATGGAGTATATTTTATTCAATGCCGATGCAATTTTTGTGTTTCGTCAACGTTCTGAAGGTCCACATATGACGGAATACCTCCAGATGTGCTTCGGAAACTACTACTGGTCTTACAGGAATCGATCAAAGCGTAGACAGTTTAAGACATTAATCCCATGGAGAAAAGTACGCATGGTGCTTATTGTATTCAATGCCGATGCAATTTTTGTGTTTCATCAACACTCTGAAGGTCCACATATTACGGAATGCCTACAGATGTGCTTCGGAAACAACTACTGGTCTTCGAGGGAACGATCGAAGCGTAGACAGTTTAAGTCATTACTCCCATGGAGAAAAGTACTCAAGGTGCTTATTGTATTCAATGCCAATGCAATATTTGAGTTTCATCAACACTCTGAAGATCCACAGATAACAGAATGCCTCCAGATGTGCTCCGGAAACTACTACTGGTTTTCCAGGTATCGATCAAACGTAGAAAAATTGAGACAATACTCCCATGGAGGAAAGTCCGCATGGTGCTTATTGTATTCAATGCCGATGCAATTTTTGTGTTTCATCAACACTCTGAAAGTCCACAGATTACAGAATGCCTACAGATGTGCTTCGGAAACTAATACTGGTTTTCAAGGAATCGATCAAAGCGTAGACAGTTTAAGACATTACTCCCAAGGAGAAAAGTCCGCATGGTGCTTATTGTATTCAATGCCGATACAATTTTTGTGCTTCATCAACACTCTGAAGGTCCACATATTACGGAATGCCTACAGATGTGCTTCAGAAACAACTTCTGGTCTTCCAGGGAACGATTAAAGCGTAGACAGTTTAGGACACTACTCCCATTTAGATAAGTCCGCATGGTGACTGTTATATTCTATCCCGATGCAATTTCAGTGTTTAATCCTCACTCTGAGGGTACACAGATTAAGGAATGCCTACAGATGTGCTTCGGAAACTGATACTGGTCTTCCAGGGACCGATCAAAGCGTAGACAGTTTAAGACATTACTCCCATGGAAAAAAGTTCTCATTGTACTTATTGTAGTCAATGCCGTTGCAATTTCTGTGTTTAATCAACACTCTGAAGGTACACAGATTACAGAATGACTCCAGATGTGCTTCGGAAACTACTACTGGTCTTCCAGGAATCGATCAAAGCGTAGACTGTTTAAGACATTACTCCCATGGAGAAAAGTCGGCATGGAGTATATTTTATTCAATGCCGATGCAATTTTTGTGTTTCGTCAACGTTCTGAAGGTCCACATATGACGGAATACCTCCAGATGTGCTTCGGAAACTACTACTGGTCTTACAGGAATCGATCAAAGCGTAGACAGTTTAAGACATTAATCCCATGGAGAAAAGTACGCATGGTGCTTATTGTATTCAATACCGATGCAATTTTTGTGTTTCATCAACACTCTGAAGGTCCACATATTACGGAATGCCTACAGATGTGCTTCGGCAACAACTACTGGTCTTCGAGGGAACGATCGAAGCGTAGACAGTTTAAGTCATTACTCCCATGGAGAAAAGTACTCAAGGTGCTTATTGTATTCAATGCCAATGCAATATTTGAGTTTCATCAACACTCTGAAGATCCACAGATAACAGAATGCCTCCAGATGTGCTCCGGAAACTACTACTGGTTTTCCAGGTATCGATCAAACGTAGAAAAATTGAGACAATACTCCCATGGAGGAAAGTCCACATGGTGCTTATTGTATTCAATGCCGATGCAATTTTTGTGTTTCATCAACACTCTGAAAGTCCACAGATTACAGAATGCCTACAGATGTGCTTCGGAAACTAATACTGGTTTTCAAGGAATCGATCAAAGCGTAGACAGTTTAAGACATTACTCCCAAGGAGAAAAGTCCGCATGGTGCTTATTGTATTCAATGCCGATACAATTTTTGTGCTTCATCAACACTCTGAAGGTCCACATATTACGGAATGCCTACAGATGTGCTTCAGAAACAACTTCTGGTCTTCCAGGGAACGATTAAAGCGTAGACAGTTTAGGACACTACTCCCATTTAGATAAGTCCGCATGGTGACTGTTATATTCTATCCCGATGCAATTTCAGTGTTTAATCGACACTCTGAGGGTACACAGATTAAGGAATGCCTACAGATGTGCTTCGGAAACTGATACTGGTCTTCCAGGGACCGATCAAAGCGTAGACAGTTTAAGACATTACTCCCATGGAAAAAAGTTCTCATTGTACTTATTGTAGTCAATGCCGTTGCAGTTTCTGTGTTTCATCATCACTCTGAAGGTCCACAGATTACAGAATGCCTCCAGATGTGCTTTGAAATCAACTACTGGTCTTTCAGGGAACGATCAAAGCGTAGACAGTTTTAGACATTACTCCCAAGGAGAAAAGTACGCATGGTGCTTATTGTATTCATGTCGATGCAATTTTTGTGTTTCATCAACACTCTGATGGTCCACAGATTACAGAATGCTTCCAGATGTGCTTCGGAAACTACTACTGGTCTTCCAGGAATCGATCAAAGCGTAGACTGTTTATGACATTACTCCCATGGAGAAAAGTCGGCATGGAGTATATTTTATTCAATGCCGATGCAATTTTTGAGTTTCGTCAACGTTCTGAAGGTCCACAGATTACGGAATGCATACAGATATGATTCGGAAACTGCCACTGGTCTTATAGGGAACGACCAAAGCGTAGACAGTTTAAGACATTACTCCCATGGAGAAAAGTCGGCATGGAGTATATTTTATTCAATGCCGATGCAATTTTTGTGTTTCATCAACACTGTGAAGGTCCACAGATTACGGAATGCCTACAGATGTGCTTCGGAAACTAATACTGGTTTTCAAATAATCGATCAAAGCGTAGACAGTTTAAGACATTACTCCCAAGGAGAAAAGTCCGCATGGTGCTTATTGTATTCAATGCCGATCCAATTTTTGTGTTCATCAACAGTCTGAAGGTCCACATAATACGGAATGCCTACAGATGTGCTTCGGAAACAACTACTGGTCTTCCAGGGAACGATTAAAGCGTAGACAGTTTAAGACACTACTCCCATTTAGAGATGTCCGCATGGTGACTGTTATATTCTATCCCGATGCAATTTCTGTGTTTAATCAACACTCTGAAGGAACACAGATTACAGAATGCGTCCAGATGTGCTTCGGAAACTACTACTGGTCTTAAAGGAATCGATCAAAGCGTAGACAGTTTAAGACATTACTCCCATGGAGAAAAGTACGCATGGTGCTTATTGTATTCAATGCCGATGCAATTTTGTGTTTCATCAACACTCTGAAGGTCCACAGATTACGGAATGATTACAGATGTGCTTCGGAAACAACTACTGGTCTTCCAGGGAACGATTAAAGCGTAGACAGTTTAAGACACTACTCCCATTTAGAGAAGTCCGCCTGTTGACTGTTATATCCTATCCCGATGCAATTTCTGTGTTTCATCAACACTCTGAAGGTGCACAGATTACGGAATGATTACAGATGTGCTTCGGAAACAACTACTGGTCTTCCAGGGACCGATCAAAGCGTAGACAGTTTAAGACATTACTCCCATGGAAAAAAGTTCTCATTGTACTTATTGTAGTCAATGCCGTTGCAGTTTCTGTGTTTCATCATCACTCTGAAGGTCCACAGATTACAGAATGCCTCCAGATGTGCTTCGAAATCAACTACTGGTCTTCCAGGGAACGATCAAAGCGTAGACAGTTTTAGACATTACTCCCATGGAGAAAAGTACGCATGGTGCTTATTGTATTCATGTCGATGCAATTTTTGTGTTTCATCAACACTCTGATGGTCCACAAATTACAGAATGCTTCCAGATGTGCTTCGGAAACTACTACTGGTCTTCCAGGAATCGATCAAAGCGTAGACTGTTTATGACATTACTCCCATGGAGAAAAGTCGGCATGGAGTATATTTTATTCAATGCCGATGCAATTTTTGTGTTTCGTCAACGTTCTGAAGGTCCACAGATTACGGAATGCATACAGATGTGATTCGGAAACTGCTACTGGTCTTATAGGGAACGACCAATGCGTAGACAGTTTAAGACATTACTCGCATGGAGAAAAGTCGGCATGGAGTATATTTTATTCAATGCCGATGCAATTTTTGTGTTTCATCAACACTGTGAAGGTCCACAGATTACGGAATGCCTACAGATATGCTTCGGAAACTAATACTGGTTTTCAAATAATCGATCAAAGCGTAGACAGTTTAAGACATTACTCCCAAGGAGAAAAGTCCGCATGGTGCTTATTGTATTCAATGCCGATGCAATTTTTGTGTTCATCAACACTCTGAAGGTCCACATAATACGGAATGCCTACAGATGTGCTTCGGAAACAACTACTGGTCTTCCAGGGAACGATTAAAGCGTAGACAGTTTAAGACACTACTCCCATTTAGAGATGTCCGCATGGTGACTGTTATATTCTATTCCGATGCAATTTCTGTGTTTAATCAACACTCTGAAGGAACACAGATTACAGAATGCCTCCAGATGTGCATCGGAAACTACTACTGGTCTTACAGGAATCGATCAAAGCGTAGACAGTTGAAGACATTAATCCCATAGAGGAAAGTACGCATGGTGCTTATTGTATTCAATGCCGATGCAATTTTGTGTTTCATCAACACTCTGAAGGTCCACAGATTACGGAATGCCTACAGATGTGCTTCGGAAACAACTACTGGTCTTCGAGGGAACGATCGAATCGTAGTCAGTTTAAGTCATTACTCCCATGGAGAAAAGTACTCAAGGTGCTTATTGTATTCAATGCCAATGCAATTTTTGTGTTTCATCAGCACTCTAATGGTCCACAGATTACAGAATGCTTCCAGATGTGATTCGGAAACTACTACTGGTCATAAAGGAATCGAGCAAAGCATAGACAGTTTAAGACATTACACCGATGGAGAAAAGTACGCATGGTGCTTATTGTATTCAATGCCGATGCAATTATTCTGTTTCATCAACACTGAAGGTCCACATATCACGGAATGCCTCCAGATGTGCTTCGGAAACTACTACTGGTTTTCCAGGTATCGATCAAAGCGTAGACAAAATGAGACATTACTCCCATTAAGAAAAGTCCGCATGGTGCTTATTGCATTCAATGCCGGTGCAATTTTTGTGTTTCATCAACACTCTGTAGGTCCACAGATTACAGAATGCCTCCAGATGTGCTTCGGAAACTACTACTGGTCTTCCAGGAATCAATCAAAGCGTAGACAAATTTAGACATTACTCCAATGGAGAAAATTCCGCATGGTGCTTATTGTATTCAATGCCAATGCAATTATTGTGTTTGATCAAAACTCTGAAGGTCTACAGATTACGGAATGCCTACAGATGTGCTTCGGAAACTACTACTGGTCTTCCAGGAATCGATCAAAGCGTAGACAAATTGAGACATTACTCCCATGGAGAGAATTCCGCATTGTACTCATTGTGTTCAATGCCGATGCAATTTTTGTTTTTGATCAACACTCTGAAGGTCCACAGATTACGGAATGCCTACAGATGTGCTTCGGAAACTGCTACTGGTCTTAAAGGAATCGATCAAAGCGTAGACAGTTTAAGACATTACTCCCAAGGAGAAAAGTCCGCATGTTGCTTATTGTATTCAATGCCGATACAATTTTTGTGCTTCATCAACACTCTGAAGGTCCACATATTACGGAATGCCTACAGATGTGCTTCAGAAACAACTTCTGGTCTTCCAGGGAACGATTAAAGCGTAGACAGTTTAGGACACTACTCCCATTTAGAGAAGTCCGCATGGTGACTGTTATATTCTATCCCGATGCAATTTCTGTGTTTAATCAACACTCTGAAGGAACACAGATTACAGAATGCCTCCAGATGTGCTTCGGAAACTACTACTGGTTTTCCAGGTATCGATCAAAGCGTAGACAAATTGAGACATTACTCCCATGGAGTAAAGTCCTCATGGTGCTTATTGTATTCAATGCCGGTGCAATTTTTGTGTTTCATCAACACTCTGAAGGTCCACAGATTACAGAATGCCTCCAGATGTGCTTCGGAAACAACTACTGGTCACCCAGGGAACGATCAAAGCGTAGACAGTTTAAGACATTACTCCCATGGAGAGAATTCCGCATGGTACTTATTGTATTCAATGCCGATGCAATTTTTGTGTTTGATCAACACTCCGAAGGTCCACAGATAACAGAATGCCTCCAGATGTGCTCCGGAAACTACTACTGGTTTTGCAGGTATCGATCAAAGCGTAGAAAAATTGAGACAATACTCCCATGTAGAAAAGTCCGCATGGTGCTTATTGTATTCAATGCCGATGCAGTTTTTGTGTTTCATCAACACTCTGAAGGTCCACAGATTACGGAATGGTTACAGATGTGCTTCGGAAACAACTACTGGTCTTCCAGGGAACGATTAAAGCGTAGACATTTTAAGACACTACTCCCATTTAGAGAAGTCCGCATGGTGACTGTTATATTCTATCCCGATGCAATTTCTGAGTTTAATCAATACTCTGATAGAACACAGATTACAGAATGCCTAAAGATGCGATTCTGAAACAAATAATGGTCTTCCAGGGAACAATTAAAGCGTAGACAGTTTAAGACACTTCTCCCATTTAGAGAAGTCCGCATGGTGACTGTTATATTCTATCCCGATGCAATTTCTGTGTTTAATCAACACTCTGAAGGAACACAGATTACAGAATGCGTCCAGATGTGCTTCGGAAACTACTACTGGTCTTAAAGGAATCGATCAAAGCGTAGACAGTTTAAGACATTACTCCCATGGAGAAAAGTACGCATGGTGCTTATTGTATTCAATGCCGATGCAATTTTGTGTTTCATCAACACTCTGAAGGTCCACAGATTACGGAATGATTACAGATGTGCTTCGGAAACAACTACTGGTCTTCCAGGGAACGATTAAAGCGTAGACAGTTTAAGACACTACTCCCATTTAGAGAAGTCCGCCTGTTGACTGTTATATCCTATCCCGATGCAATTTCTGTGTTTCATCAACACTCTGAAGGTGCACAGATTACGGAATGATTACAGATGTGCTTCGGAAACAACTACTGGTCTTCCAGGGACCGATCAAAGCGTAGACAGTTTAAGACATTACTCCCATGGAAAAAAGTTCTCATTGTACTTATTGTAGTCAATGCCGTTGCAGTTTCTGTGTTTCATCATCACTCTGAAGGTCCACAGATTACAGAATGCCTCCAGATGTGCTTCGAAATCAACTACTGGTCTTCCAGGGAACCATCAAAGCGTAGACAGTTTTAGACATTACTCCCATGGAGAAAAGTACGCATGGTGCTTATTGTATTCATGTCGATGCAATTTTTGTGTTTCATCAACACTCTGATGGTCCACAAATTACAGAATGCTTCCAGATGTGCTTCGGAAACTACTACTGGTCTTCCAGGAATCGATCAAAGCGTAGACTGTTTATGACATTACTCCCATGGAGAAAAGTCGGCATGGAGTATATTTTATTCAATGCCGATGCAATTTTTGTGTTTCGTCAACGTTCTGAAGGTCCACAGATTACGGAATGCATACAGATGTGATTCGGAAACTGCTACTGGTCTTATAGGGAACGACCAAAGCGTAGACAGTTTAAGACATTACTCCCATGGAGAAAAGTCGGCATGGAGTATATTTTATTCAATGCCGATGCAATTTTTGTGTTTCATCAACACTGTGAAGGTCCACAGATTACGGAATGCCTACAGATGTGCTTCGGAAACTAATACTGGTTCTCAAATAATCGATCAAAGCGTAGACAGTTTAAGACATTACCCCCAAGGAGAAAAGTCCGCATGGTGCATATTGTTTTCATTGCCGATGCAATTTTTGTGTTTCATCAACACTCTGAAGTTCCACAGATTACGGAATGCCTACAGATGTGCATCGGAAACTATTACTGGTCTTCCAGGAATCAATCAAAGCGTAGACAAATTGAGACATTACTCCAATGGAGAAAATTCCGCATGGTGCTTATTGTATTCAATGCCAATGCAATTTTTGTGTTTGATCAAAACTCTGAAGGTCCACAGATTACGGAATGCCTACAGATGTGCTTCGGAAACTACTACTGGTCTTCCAGGAATCGATCAATGCGTAGAAAATTGAGACATTACTCCCATGGAGAGAATTCCGCATTGTACTCATTGTATTCAATGCCGATGCAATTTTTGTGTTTGATCAACACTCTGAAGGTCCACAGATTACGGAATGCCTACAGATGTGCTTCGGAAACTGCTACTGGTCTTCCAGAGAACGAACAGGGCGTAGACTGTTTGACACATTACTCCCATGGATAAAAGTCCGCATGGTGACAGTTATATTCTATCCCGATGCAATTTCAGTGTTTAATCGACACTCTGAAGGTACACGGATTAAGGAATGCCTACAGATGTGCTTCGGAAACTGACACTGTTCTTCCAGGGACCGACCAAAGCGTAGACAGTTTGAGACATTGCTCCCATGGAAAAAAGTTCGCATTGTACTTATTGTAGTCAATGCCGATGCAGTTTCTCTGTTTCATCATCACTCAGAAGGTCCACAGTTTACAGAATGCCTCCAGATGTGCTTCGGAATCAACTACTGGTCTTCCAGTTAACGATCAAAGCGTAGACAGTTTTAGCCATTACTCCCAAGGAGAAAAGTACGCATGGTGCTTATTGTATTCAATGTCGATGCAAATTTTGTGTTTCATCAACACTCTGATGGTCCACAGATTACAGAATGCTTCCAGATGAGCTTCGGAAACTACTACTGGTCTTCCAGGGAACAATCAAAGCGTAGCCAGTTTAAGACATTACTCCCATGGAGAAAAGTCCGCATGGTGCTTATTGTATTCAATGCCGATGCAATTTTTGTGTTTCGTCAACACCCTGAGGGTCCACAGATTACGGATTGCCTACAGATGTGCTTCAGACACTGCTACTGGTCTTACAGGGTACGATCAAATCGTAGACTGTTTAACACATTTCTCCCATGGAGAAAAGTCCGCATGGTGCCTGTTGTATTCAATCCCGAAGCAGTTTTTGTGTTTCATCAACACTCTGGTGGTCCACGGATTACAGAATGCCTCCAGATGTGCTTCGGAAACTACTACTGGTCTTCCAGGGAACGATCAAAGAATAGACAATTTAAGACATTACTCCCATGGAGAAAAGTCCGCATTGTACTTATTGTAGCCAATGCCGATGCAGTTTCTGTGCTTCATCATCACTCTGAAGGTCCACAGATCACAGAATGCCTCCAGATGTGCTTCGGAAACAACTACTGGTCTTCCAGGGAACGATCAAAGCGTAGACAGTTTAAGACATTACTCCCATGGAGAAATGTCCGCATGGTGACTGTTATATTCTATCCCGATGCAATTTCTGTGTTTAATCAACTCTCTGAAGGTACACAGATTACAGAACGCCTCCAGATGTGCTTCGGAAGCTACTACTGGTCTTCCAGGAATCGATCAAAGCGTAGACAGTTTAAGACATTACTCCCATGGAGAAAAGTTGGCATGGAGTATATTTTATTCAATGCCGATGCAATTTTCGTGTTTCGTCAACACTGTGAATGTACACAGATTACGGAATGCATACAAATGTGATTCGGAAACTGCTACTGGTCTTCCAGGGAACGACCAAAGCGTAGACACTTTAAGACATTACGCACATGGAGAAAAGTCGGCATGGTGCTTATTTTCTTTAATGCCGATGCAATTTTTGTGTTTCATCAACACTCTGAAGGTCCACAGATTACGGAATGCCTACAGATGTGCTTCGGAAACTAATACTGGTTTTCAAGGAATCGATCAATGCGTAGACAGTTTAAGACATTACTCCCAAGGAGGAAAGTCCGCATGGTGCTTATTGCATTCAATGCCGATGCAATTTTTGTGCTTCATCAACACTCTGAAGGTCCACATATTACGGAATGCCTACAGATGTGCTTCGGAAACAACTACTGGTCTTCCACTGAACGATTAAAGCGTAGACAGTTTAAGACACTACTCCCATTTAGAGAAGTCCGCATGGTGACTGTCATATTCTATCCCGAAGCAATTTCTGTGTTTAATCAACACTCTGTAGGAACACAGATTACAGAATGCCTCCAGATGTGCTTCGGAAACTACTAATGGCATTAAAGGAATCGATAAAAGCGTAGACAGTTAAAGACATTACTCCCATGGAGAAAAGTACGCATGGTGCTTATTGTATTCAATGCGGATGCAATTTTTGTGTTTCATCAGCACTCTGAAGGTCCACATATTACGGAATGCCTACAGATGTGCTTCGGAAACAACTACTGGTCTTCGAGGGAACGATCGAACCGTAGACAGTTTAAGCCATTACTCCCATGGAGAAAAGTCCTCAAGGTGCTTATTGTATTCAATGCCGATGCAATATTTGTGTTTCATCAACACTCTGAAGATCCACAGATAACAGAATGCCTCCAGATGTGCTTCAGAAACTACTACTAGTCTTCCAGGAATCGATCAAAACGTAGACAGTTTAAGACATTATTCCCATGGAGAAAAGTCCGCATGGTGCTTATTGTATTCATTGCCGATGCAATTTTTGTGTTTCTTCAACTCTCTGAAGGTCCACGGATTACAGAATGCCTCAAGATATGCTTCGGAAACTACTACTGGTTTTCCAGGAATCGATCAAAGCGTTGACAGTTTAAGACATTACTCCCATGGAGAAAAGTCCGCATGGTGATTATTGTATTCAATGCCGATGCAATTTTTGTGTTTCATCAACACTCTGAAGGTCCACAGATTACGGAATGCCTACAGATGTGCTTCGGAAACTACTACTGGTCTTCCAGGGAACGATCAAAGCGCAGACAGTTTAAGACATTTCTCCCTTGGAGAAAAGTCCGCATGGTGCTTATTGTATTCAATCCCGATGCAATTTTTGCGCTTCATCAACACTCTGAAGGTCAACAGATTACGGAATGATTACAGATGTGCTTCGGAAGCAACTACTGGTCTTCCAGGGAACGATTAAAGCGCAGACAGTTTAAGACACTACTCCCATTTAGAAAAGTCCGCATGGTGACTCGTTATATTCCATCCCGATGCCATTTCTGTGTTTTAATCAACACTCTGAGGGACACAGACTACAGAATGCCTCCAGATGTGCTTCGGAAACTACTACTGGTCTTAAAGCAACCAATCAAAACGTAGACAGTTTAAGACATTACTCCCATGTAGAAAAATCCGCGTGGTGCCTATTGTATTCATTGCCGATGCAATTTTTGTGTTTCATCAACACTCTGAAGGTCCACAGATTACGGAATGCCTACAGATGTGCTTCGGAATCTGCTAACGGTCTTTCATGGAACGATCAAATCGTAGACAGTTTATGACATTACTCCCATGGAGAAAAGTCCGCATGGTGCCTGTTGTATTCAATCCCGATGCAGTTTCTGTGTTTCATCAACTTTCTGATGGTCCACAGATTACAGAATGCCTCCAGATGTGCTTCGAAAACTAGTAATGGTCTTCCAGGGAACAATCAAAGCGTAGACAGTTTAAGACATTTCTCCCTTGGAGAAAAGCCCGCAAGGTGCTTATTGTATTCAACGCCGATGCAATTTTTGTGTTTCATCAACACTCTGAGGGTCCACAGATTACGGAATGCCAACAGATGTGCTTCAGAAACTGCTACTGGTCTTACAGGGTACGATCAAAGCGTAGACAGTGTAAGACATTACTCCCATGGAGAAAAGTACGCATGGTGCCTGTAGTATTCAATACCGATGCAGTTTCTGTGTTTCATCAACACTCTGATGGTCTACAGATTACAGAATGCCTCCAGATGTGCTTCGGAAACTACTACTGGTCTTCCAGAGAACGATCAAAGCGTAGACAGTTAAAGACATTACTACCATCTAGAAAAGTCCGCATGGTGACTGTTATATTCTATCCCGATGCAATGTTTGTGTTTAGTCAACACTGTGAAGGTACATAGATTACAGAATGCCTCCAGATGTGCTTCGGAAACAACTAGTTATCTTCCACTATTCGATCAAACCGTAGACAGTTAAGGACTTTACTCCCATGGAGAAAAGTCCGCATGGTGCTTATTGTAATCAATGCCGATGCAATTTTTGTGTTTCATCAACACTCTGAAGGTCCACAGATTACGGAATGCCTCCAGATGTGCTTCGGAAACTACTAATGGTCTTCCAGGGTGCGATCAAAGCGTAGACAGTTAAAGACATTACTCCCAAGGAGAAAAGTCCGCATGGTGCGTATTGTATTCAATGCCGATGCAATTTTTGTGTTTCATCAACACTCTGAAGGTCCACAGATTACGGAATGCCTACAGATGTGCTTCAGAAACTGCTACTGGTCTTACAGGGTACGATCAAAGCGTAGACAGTTTAAGACATTACTCCCATGGAGAAAAGTCCGCATGGTAACTGTTGTATTCTATCCCGATGCAGTTTCTGCGTTTCATCAACACTCTGATGGTCTACAGATTACAGAATGCCTCCAGATGTGCTTCGGAAACTACTACTGGTCTTCCAGGGAACAATCAAAGCGTAGACAGTTAAAGACATTACTCCCATGGAGAAAAGCCCGCATGTTACTTATTGTATTCAATGCCGATGCAATTTTTGTGTTTCATCAACACTCTGAGGGTCCACAGATTACGGAATGCCTACAGATGTGCTTCAGAAACTGCTACCGGTCTTTCATGGAACGATCAAAGCGTAGACAGTTTAAGACATTACTCCCATGGAAAGAAGTTCGCATTGTACTTATTGTAGTCAATGCCGATGCAGTTTCTGTGTTTCATCATCACTCTGAAAGTCCACAGATTACAGAATGCCTCCAGATGTGCTTCGGAATCAACTACTGGTCTTCCAGGGAGCGATCAAAGCGTAGACAGTTTAAGACATTACTCCTAAGGAGAAAAGACCGCATGGTGCTCATTGTATTCAATGCCGATGCAAATTTTGTGTTTCATCAACACTCTGAAGGTCCACATATTACGGAATGCCTACAGATGTGCTTCGGAAACTGCTAACGGTCTTTCATGGAACGATCAAATCGTAGACAGTTTATGACATTACTCCCATGGAGAAAAGTCTGCATGGTGCCTATTGTATTCAAACCCGATGCAGTTTCTGTGTTTCATCACACTCTGATGGTACACAGATTACAGAATGCCTCCAGATGTGCTTCGGAAACTACTACTGGTCTTCCATCGAACGGTCAATGCGTAGACAGTTTAAGACATTATTCCCATGGAGAAAAGTCCGCATGGTGCTCTGATGGTACACAGATTACAGAATGCTTCCAGATGTGCTTCGTAAACTACTACTGGTCTTCCATCGAACGGTCAATGCGTAGACAGTTTAAGACATTATTCGCATGGGGAAAACTCCGCATGGTGCTTATTGTAATCAATGCCGATGCAATTTTTGTGTTTCATCAACACTCTGAATGTCCACAGATTACGGAATGCCTACAGATGTGCTTCGGAAACTACTACTGGTCTTCAAGGGAACGATCAAAGCGTAGACTATTTAAGTCATTACTCCTACAGAGAAAAGACCGCATGGTGCTTATTGTATTCATGCCGATGCAATTTTTGTGTTTCATCAACACTCTGAAGGTCCACAGATTACAGAATGCCTCCAGATGTGCTTCGAAAACTAGTAATGGTCTTCCAGGGAACAATCAAAGCGTAGATAGTTTTAAACTTTTCTCCCTTGGAGAAAAGCCCGCATGGTGCTTATTGTATTCAACGCCGGTGCAATTTTTGTGTTTCATCAACACTCTGAAGGTCCACAGATTACGGAATGATTACAGATGTGCTTCGGAAACAACTACTGGTCTTCCAGGGAACGATTAAAGGGTAGACAGTTTAAGACACTACTCCCATTTAGAGAAGTCCGCATGGTGACTGTTATATTCTATCTCGATGCAATTTCTGTGTTTAATCAACACTCTGAAGGAACACAGATTACGGAATGCCTACAGATGTGCTTCGGAAACTGCTAACGGTCTTTCATGGAACGATCAAATCGTAGACAGTGTATGACATTACTCCCATGGAGAAAAGTCTGCATGGTGCCTATTGTATTCAAACCCGATGCAGTTTCTGTGTTTCATCACACTCTGATGGTACACAGATTACAGAATGCCTCCAGATGTGCTTCGGAAACTGCTACTGGTCTTCCATCGAACGGTCAATGCGTAGAGAGTTTAAGACATTATTCCCATGGAGAAAAGTCCGCATGGTGCTTATTGTAATCAATGCCGATGCAATTTTTGTGTTTCATCAACACTCTGAAGGTCCACAGATTACGGAATGCCTACAGATGTGCTTCGGAAACTACTACTGGTCATCAAGGGAACGATCAAAGCGTAGACTATTTAAGTCATTACTCCCACAGAGAAAAGACGGCATGGTGCTTATTGTATTCATGCCGATGCAATTTTTGTGTTTCATCAACACTCTGAAGGTCCACAGATTACGGAATGCCTACAGATGTGCTTCGAAAACTGATACTGGTCTTCCAGGGAAAGATCAAAGCGTAGACAGTTTAAGACATTACTCCCATGGAGAAAAGTCCGCATGGTGCCTGTTGTATTCAATCCCGATGCAGTTTCTGTGTTTCATCAACTTTCTGATGGTCCACAGATTACAGAATGCCTCCAGATGTGCTTCGAAAACTAGTAATGGTCTTCCAGGGAACAATCAAAGCGTAGACAGTTTAAGACATTTCTCCCTTGGAGAAAAGCCCGCATGGTGCTTATTGTATTCAACGCCGATGCAATTTTTGTGTTTCATCAACACTCTGAGGGTCCACAGATTACGGAATGCCAACAGATGTGCTTCAGAAACTGCTACTGGTCTTACAGGGTACGATCAAAGCGTAGACAGTGTAAGACATTACTCCCATGGAGAAAAGTCCGCATGGTGCCTGTAGTATTCAATCCCGATGCAGTTTCTGTGTTTCATCAACACTCTGATGGTCTACAGATTACAGAATGCCTCCAGATGTGCTTCGGAAACTACTACTGGTCTTCCAGAGAACGATCAAAGCGTAGACAGTTAAAGACATTACTACCATCTAGAAAAGTCCGCATGGTGACTGTTATATTCTATCCCGATGCAATTTTTGTGTTTAGTCAACACTGTGAAGGTACATAGATTACAGAATGACTCCAGATGTGCTTCGGAAACAACTAGTTATCTTCCACTATTCGATCAAACCGTAGACAGTTTAAGACTTTACTCCCATGGAGAAAAGTCCGCATGGTGCTTATTGTAATCAATGCCGATGCAATTTTTGTGTTTCATCAACACTCTGAAGGTCCACAGATTACGGAATGCCTCCAGATGTGCTTCGGAAACTACTAATGGTCTTCCAGGGTGCGATCAAAGCGTAGACAGTTAAAGACATTACTCCCAAGGAGAAAAGTCCGCATGGTGCGTATTGTATTCAATGCCGTTGCAATTTTTGTGTTTCATCAACACTCTGAAGGTCCACAGATTACGGAATGCCTACAGATGTGCTTCAGAAACTGCTACTGGTCTTACAGGGTACGATCAAAGCGTAGACAGTTTAAGACATTACTCCCATGGAGAAAAGTCCGCATGGTAACAGTTGTATTCTATCCCGATGCAGTTTCTGCGTTTCATCAAAACTCTGATGGTCTACAGATTACAGAATGCCTCCAGATGTGCTTCGGAAACTACTACTGGTCTTCCATCGAACGGTCAATGCGTAGACAGTTTAAGACATTATTCCCATGGAGAAAAGTCCGCATGGTGCTCTGATGGTACACAGATTACAGAATGCTTTCAGATGTGCTTCGTAAACTACTACTGGTCTTCCATCGAACGGTCAATGCGTAGACAGTTTAAGACATTATTCGCATGGGGAAAGCTCCGCATGGTGCTTATTGTAATCAATGCCGATGCAATTTTTGTGTTTCATCAACACTCTGAATGTCCACAGATTACGGAATGCCTACAGATGTGCTTCGGAAACTACTACTGGTCTTCAAGGGAACGATCAAAGCGTAGACTATTTAAGTCATTACTCCTACAGAGAAAAGACCGCATGGTGCTTATTGTATTCATGCCGATGCAATTTTTGTGTTTCATCAACACGCTGAAGGTCCACAGATTACAGAATGCGTCCAGATGTGCTTCGAAAACTAGTAATGGTCTTCCAGGGAACAATCAAAGCGTAGACAGTTTTAAACATTTCTCCCTTGGAGAAAAGCCCGCATGGTGCTTATTGTATTCAACGCCGGTGCAATTTTTGTGTTTCATCAACACTCTGAAGGTCCACAGATTACGGAATGATTACAGATGTGCTTCGGAAACAACTACTGGTCTTCCAGGGAACGATTAAAGCGTAGACAGTTTAAGACACTACTCCCATTTAGAGAAGTCCGCATGGTGACTGCTATATTCTATCCCGATGCAATTTCTGTGTTTAATCAACACTCTGATAGAACACAGATTACAGAATGCCTACAGATGCGCTTCTGAAACAAATAATGGTCTTCCAGGGAACAATTAAAGCGTAGACAGTTTAAGACACTTCTCCCATTTAGAGAAGTCCGCATGGTGACTGTTATATTCTATCTCGATGCAATTTCTGTGTTTAATCAACACTCTGAAGGAACACAGATTACGGAATGCCTACAGATGTGCTTCGGAAACTGCTAACGGTCTTTCATGGAACGATCAAATCGTAGACAGTGTATGACATTACTCCCATGGAGAAAAGTCTGCATGGTGCCTATTGTATTCAAACCCGATGCAGTTTCTGTGTTTCATCACACTCTGATGGTACACAGATTACAGAATGCCTCCAGATGTGCTTCGGAAACTGCTACTGGTCTTCCATCGAACGGTCAATGCGTAGAGAGTTTAAGACATTATTCCCATGGAGAAAAGTCCGCATGGTGCTTATTGTAATCAATGCCGATGCAATTTTTGTGTTTCATCAACACTCTGAAGGTCCACAGATTACGGAATGCCTACAGATGTGCTTCGGAAACTACTACTGGTCATCAAGGGAACGATCAAAGCGTAGACTATTTAAGTCATTACTCCCACAGAGAAAAGACGGCATGGTGCTTATTGTATTCATGCCGATGCAATTTTTGTGTTTCATCAACACTCTGAAGGTCCACAGATTACGGAATGCCTAGAGATGTGCTTCGAAAACTGATACTGGTCTTCCAGGGAAAGATCAAAGCGTAGACAGTTTAAGACATTACTCCCATGGAGAAAAGTCCGCATGGTGCCTGTTGTATTCAATCCCGATGCAGTTTCTGTGTTTCATCAACTTTCTGATGGTCCACAGATTACAGAATGCCTCCAGATGTGCTTCGAAAACTAGTAATGGTCTTCCAGGGAACAATCAAAGCGTAGACAGTTTAAGACATTTCTCCCTTGGAGAAAAGCCCGCATGGTGCTTATTGTATTCAACGCCGATGCAATTTTTGTGTTTCATCAACACTCTGAGGGTCCACAGATTACGGAATGCCAACAGATGTGCTTCAGAAACTGCTACTGGTCTTACAGGGTACGATCAAAGCGTAGACAGTGTAAGACATTACTCCCATGGAGAAAAGTCCGCATGGTGCCTGTAGTATTCAATCCCGATGCAGTTTCTGTGTTTCATCAACACTCTGATGGTCTACAGATTACAGAATGCCTCCAGATGTGCTTCGGAAACTACTACTGGTCTTCCAGAGAACGATCAAAGCGTAGACAGTTAAAGACATTACTACCATCTAGAAAAGTCCGCATGGTGACTGTTATATTCTATCCCGATGCAATTTTTGTGTTTAGTCAACACTGTGAAGGTACATAGATTACAGAATGACTCCAGATGTGCTTCGGAAACAACTAGTTATCTTCCACTATTCGATCAAACCGTAGACAGTTTAAGACTTTACTCCCATGGAGAAAAGTCCGCATGGTGCTTATTGTAATCAATGCCGATGCAATTTTTGTGTTTCATCAACACTCTGAAGGTCCACAGATTACGGAATGCCTCCAGATGTGCTTCGGAAACTACTAATGGTCTTCCAGGGTGCGATCAAAGCGTAGACAGTTAAAGACATTACTCCCAAGGAGAAAAGTCCGCATGGTGCGTATTGTATTCAATGCCGTTGCAATTTTTGTGTTTCATCAACACTCTGAAGGTCCACAGATTACGGAATGCCTACAGATGTGCTTCAGAAACTGCTACTGGTCTTACAGGGTACGATCAAAGCGTAGACAGTTTAAGACATTACTCCCATGGAGAAAAGTCCGCATGGTAACAGTTGTATTCTATCCCGATGCAGTTTCTGCGTTTCATCAAAACTCTGATGGTCTACAGATTACAGAATGCCTCCAGATGTGCTTCGGAAACTACTACTGGTCTTCCATCGAACGGTCAATGCGTAGACAGTTTAAGACATTATTCCCATGGAGAAAAGTCCGCATGGTGCTCTGATGGTACACAGATTACAGAATGCTTTCAGATGTGCTTCGTAAACTACTACTGGTCTTCCATCGAACGGTCAATGCGTAGACAGTTTAAGACATTATTCGCATGGGGAAAGCTCCGCATGGTGCTTATTGTAATCAATGCCGATGCAATTTTTGTGTTTCATCAACACTCTGAATGTCCACAGATTACGGAATGCCTACAGATGTGCTTCGGAAACTACTACTGGTCTTCAAGGGAACGATCAAAGCGTAGACTATTTAAGTCATTACTCCTACAGAGAAAAGACCGCATGGTGCTTATTGTATTCATGCCGATGCAATTTTTGTGTTTCATCAACACGCTGAAGGTCCACAGATTACAGAATGCGTCCAGATGTGCTTCGAAAACTAGTAATGGTCTTCCAGGGAACAATCAAAGCGTAGACAGTTTTAAACATTTCTCCCTTGGAGAAAAGCCCGCATGGTGCTTATTGTATTCAACGCCGGTGCAATTTTTGTGTTTCATCAACACTCTGAAGGTCCACAGATTACGGAATGATTACAGATGTGCTTCGGAAACAACTACTGGTCTTCCAGGGAACGATTAAAGCGTAGACAGTTTAAGACACTACTCCCATTTAGAGAAGTCCGCATGGTGACTGCTATATTCTATCCCGATGCAATTTCTGTGTTTAATCAACACTCTGATAGAACACAGATTACAGAATGCCTACAGATGCGCTTCTGAAACAAATAATGGTCTTCCAGGGAACAATTAAAGCGTAGACAGTTTAAGACACTTCTCCCATTTAGAGAAGTCCGCATGGTGACTGTTATATTCTATCTCGATGCAATTTCTGTGTTTAATCAACACTCTGAAGGAACACAGATTACGGAATGCCTACAGATGTGCTTCGGAAACTGCTAACGGTCTTTCATGGAACGATCAAATCGTAGACAGTTTAAGACATTACTCCCATGGAGAAAAGTCTGCATGGTGCCTATTGTATTCAAACCCGATGCAGTTTCTGTGTTTCATCACACTCTGATGGTACACAGATTACAGAATGCCTCCAGATGTGCTTCGGAAACTGCTACTGGTCTTCCATCGAACGGTCAATGCGTAGAGAGTTTAAGACATTATTCCCATGGAGAAAAGTCCGCATGGTGCTTATTGTAATCAATGCCGATGCAATTTTTGTGTTTCATCAACACTCTGAAGGTCCACAGATTACGGAATGCCTACAGATGTGCTTCGGAAACTACTACTGGTCTTCAAGGGAACGATCAAAGCGTAGACTATTTAAGTCATTACTCCTACAGAGAAAAGACCGCATGGTGCTTATTGTATTCATGCCGATGCAATTTTTGTGTTTCATCAACACTCTGAAGGTCCACAGATTACAGAATGCCTCCAGATGTGCTTCGAAAACTAGTAATGGTCTTCCAGGGAACAATCAAAGCGTAGATAGTTTTAAACTTTTCTCCCTTGGAGAAAAGCCCGCATGGTGCTTATTGTATTCAACGCCGGTGCCATTTTTGTGTTTCATCAACACTCTGAAGGTCCACAGATTACGGAATGATTACAGATGTGTTTCGGAAACAACTACTGGTCTTCCAGGGAACGTTTAAAGCGTAGACAGTTTAAGACACTACTCCCATTTAGAGAAGTCCGCATGGTGACTGTTCTATTCTATCTCGATGCAATTTCTGTGTTTAATCAACACTCTGAAGGAACACAGATTACGGAATGCCTACAGATGTGCTTCGGAAACTGCTAACGGTCTTTCATGGAACGATCAAATCGTAGACAGTTTAAGACATTACTCCCATGGAGAAAAGTCTGCATGGTGCCTATTGTATTCAAACCCGATGCAGTTTCTGTGTTTCATCACACTCTGATGGTACACAGATTACAGAATGCCTCCAGATGTGCTTCGGAAACTGCTACTGGTCTTCCATCGAACGGTCAATGCGTAGAGAGTTTAAGACATTATTCCCATGGAGAAAAGTCCGCATGGTGCTTATTGTAATCAATGCCGATGCAATTTTTGTGTTTCATCAACACTCTGAAGGTCCACAGATTACGGAATGCCTACAGATGTGCTTCGGAAACTACTACTGGTCATCAAGGGAACGATCAAAGCGTAGACTATTTAAGTCATTACTCCCACAGAGAAAAGACGGCATGGTGCTTATTGTATTCATGCCGATGCAATTTTTGTGTTTCATCAACACTCTGAAGGTCCACAGATTACGGAATGCCTACAGATGTGCTTCGAAAACTGATACTGGTCTTCCAGGGAAAGATCAAAGCGTAGACAGTTTAAGACATTACTCCCATGGAGAAAAGTCCGCATGGTGCCTGTTGTATTCAATCCCGATGCAGTTTCTGTGTTTCATCAACTTTCTGATGGTCCACAGATTACAGAATGCCTCCAGATGTGCTTCGAAAACTAGTAATGGTCTTCCAGGGAACAATCAAAGCGTAGACAGTTTAAGACATTTCTCCCTTGGAGAAAAGCCCGCATGGTGCTTATTGTATTCAACGCCGATGCAATTTTTGTGTTTCATCAACACTCTGAGGGTCCACAGATTACGGAATGCCAACAGATGTGCTTCAGAAACTGCTACTGGTCTTACAGGGTACGATCAAAGCGTAGACAGTGTATGACATTACTCCCATGGAGAAAAGTCCGCATGGTGCCTGTAGTATTCAATCCCGATGCAGTTTCTGTGTTTCATCAACACTCTGATGGTCTACAGATTACAGAATGCCTCCAGATGTGCTTCGGAAACTACTACTGGTCTTCCAGAGAACGATCAAAGCGTAGACAGTTAAAGACATTACTACCATCTAGAAAAGTCCGCATGGTGACTGTTATATTCTATCCCGATGCAATTTTTGTGTTTAGTCAACACTGTGAATGTACATAGATTACAGAATGCCTCCAGATGTGCTTCGGAAACAACTAGTTGTCTTCCACTATTCGATCAAACCGTAGACAGTTTAAGACTTTACTCCCATGGAGAAAAGTCCGCATGGTGCTTATTGTAATCAATGCCGATGCAATTTTTGTGTTTCATCAACACTCTGAAGGTCCACAGATTACGGAATGCCTCCAGATGTGCTTCGGAAACTACTAATGGTCTTCCAGGGTGCGATCAAAGCGTAGACAGTTAAAGACATTACTCCCAAGGAGAAAAGTCCGCATGGTGCGTATTGTATTCAATGCCGATGCAATTTTTGTGTTTCATCAACACTCTGAAGGTCCACAGATTACGGAATGCCTACAGATGTGCTTCAGAAACTGCTACTGGTCTTACAGGGTACGATCAAAGCGTAGACAGTTTAAGACATTACTCCCATGGAGAAAAGTCCGCATGGTAACTGTTGTATTCTATCCCGATGCAGTTTCTGCGTTTCATCAAAACTCTGATGGCCTACAGATTACAGAATGCCTCCAGATGTGCTTCGGAAACTACTACTGGTCTTCCATCGAACGGTCTATGCGTAGACAGTTTAAGACATTATTCCCATGGAGAAAAGTCCGCATGGTGCTCTGATGGTACACAGATTACAGAATGCTTCCAGATGTGCTTCGTAAACTACTACTGGTCTTCCATCGAACGGTCAATGCGTAGACAGTTTAAGACATTATTCGCATGGGGAAAGCTCCGCATGGAGCTTATTGTAATCAATGCCGATGCAATTTTTGTGTTTCATCAACACTCTGAATGTCCACAGATTACGGAATGCCTACAGATGTGCTTCGGAAACTACTACTGGTCTTCAAGGGAACGATCAAAGCGTAGACTATTTAAGTCATTACTCCTACAGAGAAAAGACCGCATGGTGCTTATTGTATTCATGCCGATGCAATTTTTGTGTTTCATCAACACGCTGAAGGTCCACAGATTACAGAATGCGTCCAGATGTGCTTCGAAAACTAGTAATGGTCTTCCAGGGAACAATCAAAGCGTAGACAGTTTTAAACATTTCTCCCTTGGAGAAAAGCCCGCATGGTGCTTATTGTATTCAACGCCGGTGCAATTTTTGTGTTTCATCAACACTCTGAAGGTCCACAGATTACGGAATGATTACAGATGTGCTTCGGAAACAACTACTGGTCTTCCAGGAAACGATTAAAGCGTAGACAGTTTAAGACACTACTCCCATTCAGAGAAGTCCGCCTGGTGACTGTTATATTCTATCCCGATGCAATTTCTGTGTTTAATCAACACTCTGATAGAACACAGATTACAGAATGCCTACAGATGCGCTTCGGAAACAAATAATGGTCTTCCAGGGAACAATTAAAGCGTAGACAGTTTTAGCCATTACTCCCAAGGAGAAAAGTCCGCGTGGTGCATATTGTTTTCATTGCCGATGCAATTTTTGTGTTTCATCAACACTCTGAAGTTCCACAGATTACGGAATGCCTACAGATGTGCATCGGAAACTATTACTGGTCTTCCAGGAATCAATCAAAGTGTAGACAAATTGAGACATTACTCCAATGGAGAAAATTCCGCATGGTGCTTATTGTATTCAATGCCAATGCAATTTTTGTGTTTGATCCAAACTCTGAAGGTCCACAGATTACGGAATGCCTACAGATGTGCTTCGGAAACTACTACTGGTCTTCCAGGAATCGATCAATGCGTAGACAAATTGAGACATTACTCCCATGGAGAGAATTCCGCATTGTACTCATTGTATTCAATGCCGATGCAATTTTTGTGTTTGATCAACACTCTGAAGGTCCACAGATTACGGAATGCCTACAGATGTGCTTCGGAAACTGCTACTGGTCTTCCAGAGAACGATCAGGGCGTAGACTGTTTGACACATTACTCCCATGGATAAAAGTCCGCATGGTGACAGTTATATTCTATCCCGATGCAATTTCAGTGTTTAATCGACACTCTGAAGGTACACAGATTAAGGAATGCCTACAGATGTGCTTCGGAAACTGACACTGTTCTTCCAGGGACCGACCAAAGCGTAGACAGTTTAAGACATTGCTCCCATGGAAAAAAGTTCGCATTGTACTTATTGTAGTCAATGCCGATGCAATTTCTGTGTTTCATCATCACTCAGAGGGTCCACAGTTTACAGAATGCCTCCAGATGTGCTTCGGAATCAACTACTGGTCCTCCAGTTAACGATCAAAGCGTAGACACTTTTAGCCATTACTCCCAAGGAGAAAAGTACGCATGGTGTTTATTGTATTCAATGTCGATGCAAATTTTGTGTTTCAGCAACACTCTGATGGTCCACAGATTACAGAATGCTTCCAGATGAGCTTCGGAAACTACTACTGGTCTTCCAGGGAACAATCAAAGCGTAGCCAGTTTAAGACATTACTCCCATGGAGAAAAGTCCGCATGGTGCTTATTGTATTCAATGCCGATGCAATTTTTGTGTTTCGTCAACACCCTGAGGGTCCACAGATTACGGATTGCCTACAGATGTGCTTCAGACACTGCTACTGGTCTTACAGGGTACGATCAAATCCCGAAGCAGTTTTTTTGTTTCATCAACACTCTGGTGGTCCACGGATTACAGAATGCCTCCAGATGTGCTTCGGAAACTACTACTGGTCTTCCAGGGAACGATCAAAGAATAGACAATTTAAGACATTACTCCCATGGAGAAAAGTCCGCATTGTACTTATTGTAGCCAATGCCGATGCAGTTTCTGTGTTTCATCATCACTCTGAAGGTCCACAGATCACAGAATGCCTCCAGATGTGCTTCGGAAACAACTACTGGTCTTCCAGGGAACGATCAAAGCGTAGACAGTTTAAGACTTAACTCCCATGGAGAAAAGTCCGCATGGTGACTGTTATATTCTATCCCGATGCAATTTCTGTGTTTAATCAACTCTCTGAAGGTACACAGATTACAGAACGCCTCCAGATGTGCTTCGGAAACTACTACTGGTCTTCCAGGAATCGATCAAAGCGTAGACAGTTTAAGACATTACTCCCATGGAGAAAAGTTGGCATGGAGTATACTTTATTCAATGCCGATGCAATTTTTGTGTTTCGTCAACACTGTGAAGGTACACAGATTACGGAATGCATACAGATGTGATTCGGAAACTGCTACTGGTCTTCCAGGGAACGACCAAAGCGTAGACACTTTAAGACATTACGCACATGGAGAAAAGTCGGCATGGTGCTTATTTTCTTTAATGCCGATGCAATTTTTGTGTTTCATCAACACTCTGAAGGTCCACAGATTACGGAATGCCTACAGATGTGTTTCGGAAACTAATACTGGTTTTCAAGGAATCGATCAAAGCGTAGACAGCTTAAGACATTACTCCCAAGGAGAAAAGTCCGCATGGTGCTTATTGCATTCAATGCCGATGCAATTTTTGTGCTTCATCAACACTGTGAAGGTCCACATATTACGGAATGCCTACAGATGTGCTTCGGAAACAACTACTGGTCCTCCACTGAACGATTAAAACGTAGACAGTTTAAGACACTACTCCCATTTAGGGAAGTCCGCATGGTGACTGTCATATTCTATCCCGAAGCAATTTCTGTGTTTAATCAACACTCTAAAGGAACACAGATTACAGAATGCCTCCAGATGTGCTTCGGAAACTACTAATGGCATTAAAGGAATCGATAAAAGCGTAGACAGTTAAAGACATTACTCCCATGGAGAAAAGTACGCATGGTGCTTATTGTATTCAATGCGGATGCAATTTTTGTGTTTCATCAGCACTCTGAAGGTCCACATATTACGGAATGCCTACAGATGTGCTTCGGAAACAACTACTGGTCTTCGAGGGAACGATCAAAGCGTAGACAGTTTAAGCCATTACTCCCATGGAGAAAAGTCCTAAAGGTTCTTATTGTATTCAATGCCGATGCAATATTTGTGTTTCATCAACACTCTGAAGATCCACAGATAACAGAATGCCTCCAGATGTGCTTCGGAAACTACTACTGGTTTTCCAGGTATCGCTCAAAGCGTAGACAAATTGAGACACTACTCCCATGGAGAAAAGTCCCCATGGTGATTATTGTATTCAATGCCGATGCAATTTTTGTGTTTAAGACATTACTCCCATGGAGAGAATTCCGCATGGTACTTATTGTATTCAATGCCGATGCAATTTTTGTGTTTCATCAACTCTCTGAAGGTCCACCGATTACAGAATGCCTACAGATGTGCTTCAGAAACTACTACTAGTCTTCCAGGAATCGATCAAAGCGTAGACAGTTTAAGACATTATTCCCATGGAGAAAAGTCCGCATGGTGCTTATTGTATTCATTGCCGATGCAATTTTTGTGTTTCTTCAACTCTCTGAAGGTCCACGGATTACAGAATGCCTCAAGATATGCTTCGGAAACTACTACTGGTTTTCCAGGAATCGATCAAAGCGTAGACAGTTTAAGACATTACTCCCATGGAGAAAAGTCCGCATGGTGATTATTGTATTCAATGCCGATGCAATTTTTGTGTTTCATCAACACTCTGAAGGTCCACAGATTACGGAATGCCTACAGATGTGCTTCGGAAACTACTACTGGTCTTCCAGGGAACGATCAAAGCGCAGACAGTTTAAGACATTTCTCCCTTGGAGAAAAGTCCGCATGGTGCTTATTGTATTCAATCCCGATGCAATTTTTGTGCTTCATCAACACTTTGAAGGTCAACAGATTACGGAATGATTACAGATGTGCTTCGGAAGCAACTACTGGTCTTCCAGGGAACGATTAAAGCGCAGACAGTTTAAGACACTACTCCCATTTAAAAAAGTCCGCATGGTGACTCGTTATATTCCATCCCGATGCCATTTCTGTGTTTTAATCAACACTCTGAGGGACACAGATTACAGAATGCCTCCAGATGTGCTTCGGAAACTACTACTGGTCTTAAAGCAATCAATCAGAGCGTAGACAGTTTAAGACATTACTCCCATGGAGAAAAATCCGCGTGGTGCATATTGTATTCATTGCCGATGCAATTTTTGTGTTTCATCAACACTCTGAAGTTCCACAGATTACAGAATGCATCCAGATGTGCTTCGGAAACAACTACTGGTCATCCAGGGAACGATCAAAGCGTAGACAGTTTAAGACATTACTCCCATGGAGAGAATTCCGCATTGTACTCATTATATTCAATGCCGATGCAATTTTTGTGTTTGATCAACACTCTGAAGGTCGACAGATTACGGAATGCCTACAGATGTGCTTCGGAAACTACTACTGGTCATCAAGGGAACGATCAAAGCGTAGACAATTTAAGTCATTACTCCCACAGAGAAAAGACCGCATGGTGCTTATTCTATTCATGCCGATGCAATTTTTGTGTTTCATCAACACTCTGAGGGTCCACAGATTACGGAATGCCAACAGATGTGCTTCAGAAACTACTACTAGTCTTCCAGGAATCGATCAAAGCGTAGACAGTTTAAGACATTATTCCCATGGAGAAAAGTCCGCATGGTGCTTATTGTATTCATTGCCGATGCAATTTTTGTGTTTCTTCAACTCTCTGAAGGTCCACGGATTACAGAATGCCTCAAGATATGCTTCGGAAACTACTACTGGTTTTCCAGGAATCGATCAAAGCGTAGACAGTTTAAGACATTACTCCCATGGAGAAAAGTCCGCATGGTGATTATTGTATTCAATGCCGATGCAATTTTTGTGTTTCATCAACACTCTGAAGGTCCACAGATTACGGAATGCCTACAGATGTGCTTCGGAAACTACTACTGGTCTTCCAGGGAACGATCAAAGCGCAGACAGTTTAAGACATTTCTCCCTTGGAGAAAAGTCCGCATGGTGCTTATTGTATTCAATCCCGATGCAATTTTTGTGCTTCATCAACACTTTGAAGGTCAACAGATTACGGAATGATTACAGATGTGCTTCGGAAGCAACTACTGGTCTTCCAGGGAACGATTAAAGCGCAGACAGTTTAAGACACTACTCCCATTTAAAAAAGTCCGCATGGTGACTCGTTATATTCCATCCCGATGCCATTTCTGTGTTTTAATCAACACTCTGAGGGACACAGATTACAGAATGCCTCCAGATGTGCTTCGGAAACTACTACTGGTCTTAAAGCAATCAATCAGAGCGTAGACAGTTTAAGACATTACTCCCATGGAGAAAAATCCGCGTGGTGCATATTGTATTCATTGCCGATGCAATTTTTGTGTTTCATCAACACTCTGAAGTTCCACAGATTACAGAATGCATCCAGATGTGCTTCGGAAACAACTACTGGTCATCCAGGGAACGATCAAAGCGTAGACAGTTTAAGACATTACTCCCATGGAGAGAATTCCGCATTGTACTCATTATATTCAATGCCGATGCAATTTTTGTGTTTGATCAACACTCTGAAGGTCGACAGATTACGGAATGCCTACAGATGTGCTTCGGAAACTACTACTGGTCATCAAGGGAACGATCAAAGCGTAGACAATTTAAGTCATTACTCCCACAGAGAAAAGACCGCATGGTGCTTATTGTATTCATGCCGATGCAATTTTTGTGTTTCATCAACACTCTGAGGGTCCACAGATTACGGAATGCCAACAGATGTGCTTCAGAAACTGCTACTGGTCTTACAGGGTACGATCAAAGCGTAGACAGTGTAAGACATTACTCCCATGGAGAAAAGTCCGCATGGTGCCTGTAGTATTCAATCCCGATGCAGTTTCCGTGTTTCATCAACACTCTGATGGTCTACAGATTACAGAATGCCTCCAGATGTGCTTCGGAAACTACTACTGGTCTTACAGAGAACGATCAAAGCGTAGACAGTTAAAGACATTACTACCATCTAGAAAAGTCCGCATGGTGACTGTTATATTCTATCCCGATGAAATTTTTGTGTTTAGTCAACACTGTGAAGGTACATAGATTACAGAATGCCTCCAGATGTGCTTCGGAAACAACTAGTTATCTTCCACTATTCGATCAAACCGTAGACAGTTTAAGACTTTACTCCCATGGAGAAAAGTCCTCATGGTGCTTATTGTAATCAATGCCGATGCAATTTTTGTGTTTCATCAACACTCTGAAGGTCCACAGATTACGGAATGCCTCCAGATGTGCTTCGGAAACTACTAATGGTCTTCCAGGGTGCGATCAAAGCGTAGACAGTTAAAGACATTACTCCCAAGGAGATAAGTCCGCATGGTGCGTATTGTATTCAATGCCGATGCAATTTTTGTGTTTCATCAACACTCTGAAGGTCCACAGATTACGCAATGCCTACAGATGTGCTTCAGAAACTGCTACTGGTCTTACAGGGTACGATCAAAGCGTAGACAGTTTAAGACATTACTCCCATGGAGAAAAGTCCGCATGGTAACTGTTGTATTCTATCCCGATGCAGTTTCTGCGTTTCACCAACACTCTGATGGTCTATAGATTACAGAATGCTTCCAGATGTGCTTCGGAAACTACTACTGGTCTTCCAGGGAACAATCAAAGCGTAGACAGTTTAAGACATTACTCCTAAGGAGAAAAGACCGCAAGGTGCTCATTGTATTCAATGCCGATGCAAATTTTGTGTTTCATCAACACTCTGAAGGTCCACAGATTACGGAATGCCTACATATGTGCTTCGGAAACTGCTAACGGTATTTCATGGAACGATCTAATCGTAGACAGTTTATGACATTACTCCCATGGAGAAAAGTCTGCATGGTGCCTGTTGTATTCAAACCCGATGCAGTTTCTGTGTTTCATCAACACTCTGATGGTACACAGATTACAGAATGCTTCCAGATGTGCTTCGTAAACTACTACTGGTCTTCCATCGAACGGTCAATGCGTAGACAGTTTAAGACATTATTCCCATGGGGAAAACTCCGCATGGTGCTTATTGTAATCAATGCCGATGCAATTTTTGTGTTTCATCAACACTCTGAAGGTCCACAGATTACGGAATGCCTACAGATGTGCTTCGGAAACTACTACTGGTCTTCAAGGGAACGATCAAAGCGTAGACTATTTAAGTCATTACTCCCACAGAGAAAAGACCGCATGGTGCTTATTGAATTCATGCCGATGCAATTTTTGTGTTTCATCAACACTCTGAAGGTCCACAGATTACAGAATGCCTCCAGATGTGCTTCGAAAACTAGTAATGGTCTTCCAGGGAACAATCAAAGCGTAGACAGTTTTAAACATTTCTCCCTTGGAGAAAAGTCCGCATGGTGCTTATTGTATTCAACGCCGATGCAAATTTTGTGTTTCATCAACACTCTGAGGGTCCACAGATTACGGAATGCCTACAGATGTGCTTCAGAAACTGATACTCGTCTTTCAGGGTCCGATCAAAGCGTAGACAGTGTAAGACATTACTCCCATGGAGAAAAGTCCGCATGGTGCCTGTAGTATTCAATCCCGATGCAGTTTCTGTGTTTCATCAACACTCTGATGGTCTACAGATTACAGAATGCCTCCAGATGTGGTTCGGAAACTAGTACTGGTCTTCCAGAGAACGATCAAAGCGTAGACAGTTAAAGACATTACTACCATCTATAAAAGTCCGCATGGTGACTGTTATATTCTATCCCGATGCAATTTTTGTGTTTAGTCAACACTGTGAAGGTACATAGATTACAGAATGCCTCCAGATGAGCTTCGGAAACAACTAGTTATCTTCCACTATTCGATCAAACCGTAGACAGTTTAAGACTTTACTCCCATGGAGAAAAGTCCGCATGGTGCTTATTGTAATCAATGCCGATGCAATTTTTGTGTTTCATCAACACTCTGAAGGTCCACAGATTACGGAATGCCTACAGATGTGCTTCGGAAACAGCTACCGGTCTTTCAGGGAACGATCAAAACGTAGACAGATTATGACATTACTCCCATGGAGAAAAGTCTGCATGGTGCCTGTTGCATTCAATTCCGATGCAGTTTCTTTGTTTCATCAACACTCTGAAGGTCCAGAGACTACGGAATGCCTACGGATGTGCTTCGGAAACTGCTACTGGTCTTCCAGGGAACGATCAAAGCGTTTACTGTTTAAGACATTACTCCCATGTAGAAAAGCATGCATGGTGCCTGTTGTATTCAATCCCGATGCAGTTTCTGTGTTTCATCAACACTCCGATGGTACACAGATTACAGAATGCCTCCAGATGTCCTTCGGAAACTACTACTGGTCTTCCAGGATTCGATCAAATCGTACACAGTTTAAGAAACTACTCCCATGGGGAAAATACCGCATGGTACTTATTGAATTCAATGCCGATGCAATGTTTGTGTTTCATCAACACTCTGAAGGTTCACAGATTACGGAATGCCTACAGATGTGCTTCGGAGACTGCTACTGGTCTTCCAGGAATCGATCAAAGCGTAGACAATTTAAGACTTTACTCCCACGGAGAAAAATCCGCATGGTGCTTATTGTATTCAATGCCGATGCAATTTTTGTGTTTCATTAACACTCTGAGGGTCCACAGATTACCGAATGCCTATAGATGTGCTTCAGAAACTGCTACTGGTCTTACAGGGTACGATCAAAGTGTAGACAGTTTAAGACATTACTCCCATGGAGAAAAGTCCGCATGGTGCCTGTTGTATTCTATCCCGATGCAGTTTCTGTGTTTCATCAACACTCTGATGGTCCACAGATTATAGAATACCTCCAGATGTGCTTCGGAAACTACTACTGGTCTTCCAGGGTGCGATCAAAGCGTAGACAGTTTATGACATTACTCCCAAGGAGAAAAGTCCGCATGGTGCTTATTGTATTCAATGCAGATGCAATTTTATGTTTCATCAACACTCTGAAGTTCCACAGATTACGGAATGCCTACAGATGTGCTTCGGAAACTGATAGTGGTCTTCCAGGGAACGATCAAAGCGTAGACAGCTTAAGACATTACTCCCATGGAGAAAAGTCAATATGGTGCCTGTAGTATTCAATCCCGATGCAGTTTCTGTATTTCATCAACACTCTGATGGTCTACAGATTACAGAATGCCTCCAGATGTGCTTCGGAAACTACTAATGGTCTTCCAGGGAACAATCAAAGCGTAGACAGTTTAAGACATTACTCCGAAGGAGAAAAGTCCGCATGGTGCTCATTGTATTCAGTGCCGATGCAATATTTGTGTTTCATCAACATTCTGAAGGTCCACAGATTACGGAATGCCTACAGATGTGCTTCGGAAACTACTACTGGTCTTCCAGGGTGCGATCAAAGCGTAGACAGTTTAAGACATTACTCCCAAGGAGAAAAGTCCGCATGGTGCTTATTGTATTCAATGATGATGCAATTTTTGTGTTTTCCAACACTCTGAAGTTCCACAGATTACGGAATGCCTACAGATGTGCTTCGGAAACTGCTACCGGTCCTTCAGGGAACGATCAAAGCGTAGACAGATTATGACATAACTCCCATGGAGAAAAGTCTGCATGGTGCCTGTTGCATTCAATTCCGATGCAGTTTCTTTGTTTCATCAACAATCTGAAGGTCCAGAGACTGCGGAATGCCTACGGATGTGCTTTGGAAACTGCTACTGGTCTTCCAGGGAACGATCAAAGCGTAGACAGTTTAAGACATTACTCCCATGTAGAAAAGTCTGCATGGTGCCTGTTGTATTCAATCCCGATGCAGTTTCTGTGTTTCATCAGGACTCCGATGGTCTACAGATTACAGAATGCCTCCAGATGTGCTTCGGAAACTACTACTGGTCTTCCAGGGAACAATCTAAGCGTAGACAGTTAAAGACATTACTCCCATGGAGAAAAGCCAGCATGGTACTTATTGTATTCAATGCCGATGCAATTTTTGTGTTTCATCAACACTCTGAAGGTCTACAGATTACGGAATGCCTACAGATGTGCTTCGGAAACTACTACTGGTCTTCAAGGGAACGATCAAAGCGTAGACAATTTAAGATTTTACTCCCAAGGAGAAAAATCCGCATGGTGCTTATTGTATTCAATGCCAATGCAATTTTTGTGTTTCATCAACACTCTTAAGGTCCACAGATTACGGAATGCCTACAGATGTGCTTCAGAAACTGCTACTGGTCTTACAGGGTACGATCAAAGCGTAGACAGTTTAAGACATTACTCCCAAGGAGAAAAGTCCGCATGGTACTTATTGTACTCTATGCCGATGCAATTTTGGTGTTTCATCAACACTCTGAAGGTCCACAGATTACGGAATGCCTACAGATGTACTTCGGAAAATGCTACCGGTCTTTCAGGGAACGATCAAATCGTAGACAGTTTATGACATTACTCCCATGCAGAAAAGTCTGCATGGTGCCTGTTGTATTCAATCCCGATGCAGTATCTGTGTTTCATCAACACTCTGATGGTCCACAGATTACAGATTGCCTTCAGATGTGCTTCGGAAACTACAACTGGTCTTCCAGGGTGCGATCAAAGCGTAGACAGTTTAAGACATTACTCCCATGGAGAAAAGTCCTCATGGTGCTTATTGTATTCAATGCAGATGCAATTTTGTGTTTCATCAACACTCTGAAGGTCCACAGATTACGGAATGCATACAGATGTGCTTCGGAAACTGCTACTGGTCTTCCAGGGTACGATCAAAGCGTAGACAGTTTAAGACATTACTCCAATGGAGAAAAGTCAGCATGGTGCCTGTAGTATTCAATCCCGATGCAGTTTCTGTGTTTCATCAACACTCTGATGGTCTACAGATTACAGAATGCCTCCAGATGTGCTTCGGAAACTACTAGTGGTCTTCCAGGGAACAATCAAAGCGTAGACAATTAAAGACATTTCTCCCATGGAGAAAAGCCCGCATGGTGCTTGTTGTATTCAATGCCGATGCAATTTTTGTGTTTCATCAACACTCTGAAGGTCCACAGATTACGGAATGCCTACAGATGTGCTTCAGAAACTGCTACTGGTCTTACAGGGTACGATCAAAGCGTAGACAGTTTAAGACATTACTCCCATGGAGAAAAGTACGCATGGTGGCTGTTGTATCCAATCCCGATGCAGTTTCTGTGTTTCATCAACACTCTGATGGTCCACAGATTACAGAGTGCCTGCAGATGTGCTTCGGAAACTACTACTGGTCATCCAGGGAGCGATCAAAGCGTAGACAGTTTAAGACATTACTCCCAAGGAGAAAAGTCAGCATGGTGTTTATTTTATTCAATGCCGATGCAATTTTTCTGTTTCCTCAACACTCTGAAGGTCCGCAGATTACGGAATGCATACAGATGTGATACGGAAACTGCTACTGGTCTTCCAGGGAACGACCAAAGCGTAGACAGTTTAAGACATTACGCACATGGAGAAAAGTCCGAATGGTGCCTGTTGTATTCAATACCAATGCAGTTTCTTTGTTTCATCAACACTCTGTTGGTACACAGGTTACTGAATGCCTCCAGATGTGCTTCGGAAACTACTACTGGTCTTAAAGAGTGCGATCAAAGCGTAGACAGTTTAAGACATTACTCCCATGGAGAAAAGTCCTCATGGTGCTTATTGTATTCAATGCAGATGCAATTTTGTGTTTCATCAACACTCTGAAGGTCCACAGATTACGGAATGCCTACAGATGTGCTTCGGAAACTGCTACTGGTCTTCCAGGGTACGATCAAAGCGTAGACAGTTTAAGACATTACTCCCATGGAGAAAAGTCAGCATGGTGCCTGTAGTATTCAATCCCGATGCAGTTTCTGTGTTTCATGAACACTCTGATGGTCTACAGATTACAGAATGCCTTCAGATGTGCTTCGGAAACTACTACTGGTCTTCCACAGTGCGATCAAAGCGTAGACAGTTTAAGACATTACTCCCATGGAGAAAAGTCCTCATGGTGCTTATTGTATTCAATGCAGATGCAATTTTGTGTTTCATCAACACTCTAAAGGTCCACAGATTACGGAATGCCTACAGATGTGCTTCGGAAACTGCTACTGGTCTTCCAGGGTAACATCAAAGCGTAGACAGTTTAAGACATTACTCCCATGGAGAAAAGTCAGCATGGTGCCTGTAGTATTCAATCCCGATGCAGTTTCTGTGTTTATCAACACTCTGATGGTCTACAGATTACAGAATGCCTCCAGATGTGCTTCGGAAACTACTAGTGGTATTCCAGGAAACAATCAAAGCGTAGACAATTAAAGACGTTTCTCCCATGGAGGAAAGCCCGCATGGTGCTTGTTGTATTCAATGCCGATGCAATTTTTGTGTTTCATCAACACTCTGAAGGTCCACAGATTACGGAATGCCTACAGATGTGCTTCAGAAACTGCTACTGGTCTTACAGGGTACGATCAAAGCGTAGACAGTTTAAGACATTACCCCCATTTAGAAAAGTACGCATGGTGGCTGTTGTATCCAATCCCGATGCAGTTTCTGTGTTTCATCAACACTCTGATGGTCCACAGATTACAGAGTGCCTGCAGATGTGCTTCGGAAACTACTACTGGTCTTCCAAAGAGCGATCAAAGCGTAGACAATTTAAGACATTACTCCCAAGGAGAAAAGTCAGCATGGTGTTTATTTTATTCAATGCCGATGCAATTTTTCTGTTTCTTCAACACTCTGAAGGTCCGCAGATTACGGAATGCATACAGATGTGATACGGAAACTGCTACTGGTCTTCCAGGGAACGACCAAAGCGTAGACAGTTTAAGACATTACGCACATGGAGAAAAGGCCGAATGGTGCCTGTTGTATTCAATACCAATGCAGTTTCTTTGTTTCATCAACACTCTGTTGGTACACAGGTTACTGAATGCCTCCAGATGTGCTTCGGAAACTACTACTGGTCTTCCACAGTGCGATCAAAGCGTAGACAGTTTTGGACATTACTCCCAAGGAGAAAAGTGCGCATGGTGCTTATTGTATTCAATGTCGATGCAATTTTTGTGTTTCATCAATATTCTGAAGGCCCACAGATTACGGAATGCATACAGATGTGCTTCGGAAACTGCTACGGGTCTATCAGGGAACGATCAAAGCGTAGACAGTTTATGACATTACTCAGATGGAGAAAAGTCTACATGGTGCCTGTTGTGTTCAATCCCGATGCAGTTTCTGTGTTTCAACAACACTCTGATGGTCCACAGATTACAGAATGCCTCCAGATGTGCTTCGGAAACTACTCCTGGTCTTAAAGAGTGCGATCAAAGCGTAGACAGTTTAAGACATTACTCCCATGGAGAAAAGTCCGCATGGTGCATATTGTATTTAATGCCGATACAATTTTTGTGTTTCATCAACACTGTGGTGGTCCACAGATTACGGAATGCCTACAGATGTGATTCGGAAACTGCTACTGGTCTTCCAGGGAACGATCAAAGCGTAGACAGTTTAAGACATTACTCCCATGGAGAAAAGTCCTCATGGTGCTTATTGTATTCAATGCAGATGCAATTTTGTGTTTCATCAACACTCTGAAGGTCCACAGATTACGGAATGCCTACAGATGTGCTTCGGAAACTGCTACTGGTCTTCCAGGGTACGATCAAAGCGTAGACAGTTTAAGACATTACTCCCATGGAGAAAAGTCAGCATGGTGCCTGTAGTATTCAATCCCGATGCAGTTTCTGTGTTTCATCAACACTCTGATGGTCTACAGATTACAGAATGCCTTCAGATGTGCTTCGGAAACTACTACTGGTCTTCCACAGTGCGATCAAAGCGTAGACAGTTTAAGACATTACTCCCATGGAGAAAAGTCCTCATGGGGCTTATTGTATTCAATGCAGATGCAATTTTGTGTTTCATCAACACTCTAAAGGTCCACAGATTACGGAATGCCTACAGATGTGCTTCGGAAACTGCTACTGGTCTTCCAGGGTAACATCAAAGCGTAGACAGTTTAAGACATTACTCCCATGGAGAAAAGTCAGCATGGTGCCTGTAGTATTCAATCCCGATGCAGTTTCTGTGTTTATCAACACTCTGATGGTCTACAGATTACAGAATGCCTCCAGATGTGCTTCGGAAACTACTAGTGGTATTCCAGGAAACAATCAAAGCGTAGACAATTAAAGACGTTTCTCCCATGGAGAAAAGCCCGCATGGTGCTTGTTGTATTCAATGCCGATGCAATTTTTGTGTTTCATCAACACTCTGAAGGTCCACAGATTACGGAATGCCTACAGATGTGCTTCAGAAACTGCTACTGGTCTTACAGGGTACGATCAAAGCGTAGACAGTTTAAGACATTACTCCCATTTAGAAAAGTACGCATGGTGGCTGTTGTATCCAATCCCGATGCAGTTTCTGTGTTTCATCAACACTCTGATGGTCCACAGATTACAGAGTGCCTGCAGATGTGCTTCGGAAACTACTACTGGTCTTCCAAAGAGCGATCAAAGCGTAGACAGTTTAAGACATTACTCCCAAGGAGAAAAGTCAGCATGGTGTTTATTTTATTCAATGCCGATGCAATTTTTCTGTTTCTTCAACACTCTGAAGGTCCGCAGATTACGGAATGCATACAGATGTGATACGGAAACTGCTACTGGTCTTCCAGGGAACGACCAAAGCGTAGACAGTTTAAGACATTACGCACATGGAGAAAAGGCCGAATGGTGCCTGTTGTATTCAATACCAATGCAGTTTCTTTGTTTCATCAACACTCTGTTGGTACACAGGTTACTGAATGCCTCCAGATGTGCTTCGGAAACTACTACTGGTCTTCCACAGTGCGATCAAAGCGTAGACAGTTTTGGACATTACTCCCAAGGAGAAAAGTTCGCATGGTGCTTATTGTATTCAATGTCGATGCAATTTTTGTGTTTCATCAATATTCTGAAGGTCCATAGATTACGGAATGCATACAGTTGTGCTTCGGAAACTGCTACCGGTCTATCAGGGAACGATCAAAGCGTAGACAGTTTATGACATTACTCAGATGGAGAAAAGTCTACATGGTGCCTGTTGTGTTCCATCCCGATGCAGTTTCTGTGTTTCATCAACACTCTGATGGTCTGCAGATTACAGAATGCCTCCAGATGTGCTTCGGAAACTGCTACTGGTCTTCCAGGGAACGATCAAAGCGTAGACAGTTTAAGACATTACTGCCACGGAGAAAAGTCTGCATGGTGGCTGTTGTATTCAATCCCGATGCTGTTTCTGTGTTTCATCATCACTCTGAAAGTCCACAGATTACAGAATGCCTCCAGATGTGCTTCGCAAACAACTACTGGTCTTCCAGGGAAAGATCAAAGCGTAGACAGTTTAAGACATTACTCCCACGGAGAAAAGTCCTCATGGTGACTGTTATATTCTATCCCGATGCAATTTCTGTGTTTAATCAACACTCTGAAGGTACACAGATTACAGAATGCCTCCAGATGTGCTTCGGAAACTACTATTGGTATTCCAGGGAACAATCAAAGCGTAGACAATTAAAGACGTTTCTCGCATGGAGAAAAGCCCGCATGGTGCTTGTTGTATTCAATGCCGATGCAATTTTTGTGTTTCATCAACACTCTGAAGGTCCACAGATTACGGAATGCCTACAGCTGTGCTTCGGAAACAGTTACTGGTCTTCCAGGATTCGATCAAAGCGTAGGCAGTTTAAGACGTTACTAACATGGTGATAAGACAGCGTAGTGCTTGTTGTATTCAATCCCGATGCAGTTTCTGTGTTTCATCAACACTCTGATGGTCCACAGATTACAGAATGCTTCCAGATGTGCTTCGGAAACTACTACTGTTCTTCCAGGAAACAATCAAAGCGTAGACAGTTTAAGACATTACTCCCAAGGAGAAAAGTCCGCATGGTGCCTGTTGTATTCAATCCCGATGCAGTTTCTGTGTTTCATCAACACTCAGATGATCCACAGATTACAGAATGCCTCCATATGTGCTTCGGAAACTACTAATGGTCTTCCAGGGAACAATCAAAGCGTAGACAGTTTAAGACATTACTCCCAAGGAGAAAAGTCCGCATGTGCTCATTGTATTCAGTGCCGATGCAATTTTTGTGTTTCATCAACACTCTGAAGGTCCAGAGACTACGGAATGCCTATGGATGTGCTTCGGAAACTGCTACTGGTCTTCCAGGGAACGATCAAAGAGTAGACAGTTTAAGACATTACTCCCATGTAGAAAAGTCTGCATGGTGCCTGTTGTATTCAATCCCGATGCAGTTTCTGTGTTTCATCAACACTCCGATGGTACACAGATTACAGAATGCCTCCAGATGTGCTTCGGAAACTACTACTGGTCTTCCATCGAACGAGCAAAGCGTAGACAGTTTAAGACATTATTCACATGGACAAAAGTCCGCATCTTGCTTATTGTATTCAGTGCCGATGCAATTTTTGTGTTTCATCAACACTCTGAAGGTCCACAGATTACGGAATGTCTACAGATGTGCTTCGGAAACTACTACTGGTCTTCAAGGGAATGATCAAAGCGTAGACAATTTAAGACTTTACTCCCACGGAGAAAATTCTGCATGGTGCTTATTGTATTCAATGCCGATTTAATTTTTGTGTTTCATTAAATCTCTGAAGGTCCACAGATTATGGAATGCCTACAGATGTGCTTCAGAAACTACTACTGGTCTTACAGGGTACGATCAAAGTGTAGACAGTTTAAGACATTACTCCCATGGAGAAAAGTCCGCATGGTGCCTGTTGTATTCTATCCCGATGCAGTTTCTGTGTTTCACCAACACTCTGATGGTCCACAGATTGTAGAATGCCTCCAGATGTGCTTCGGAAACTACTACTGGTCTTCCAGGGTGCGATCAAAGCGTAGACAGTTTAAGACATTACTCCCAAGGACAAAAGTCCGCATGGTGCTTATTGTACTCAATGCCGATGCAATTTTGGTGTTTCATCAACACTCTGAAGGTCCACAGATTACGGAATGCCTACAGATGTGCTTCGGAAAATGCTACCGGTCTTTCAGGGAACGATCAAAGCGTGGACAGTTTATGACATTACTCCCATAGAGGAAAGTGTGCATGGTGCCTGTTGTATTCAATCCCGATGCAGTTTCTGTGTTTCATCAACACTCTGATGGTCCAGAGATTACAGAATGCCTCCAGATGTGCTTCGGAAACTACTACTGGTCTTCCATCTAACGGTCAATGCGTAGACCGTTTAAGACATTATTCCCATGGAGAAAAGTTCGCATGGTGCTTATTGTAATCAATGCCGATGCAATTTTTGGTTTTCATCAACACTCTGAAGGTCCACAGATTACGTAATGCCTACAGATGTGCTTCGGAAACTACTACTGGTCTTCAAGGGAACGATCAAAGCGTAGACAGTTTAAGACATTACTCCCATGGAGTAAAGTCCGCATGGTGCCTGTAGTATTCAATCCCGATGCAGTTTCTGTGTTTCATCAACACTCTGATGGTCTACAGATTACAGAGTGCCTCCAGATGTGCTTCGGAAACTACTACTGGTCTTCCAGAGAACGATCAAAGTGTAGACAGTTTAAGACATTACTCCCAAGGAGAAAAGTCCGCATGGTGCTCATTGTATTCATGGCAGATGCAATTTTTGTGTTTCATCAACACTCTGAAGGTCCACAGATTACGGAATGCCTACAGATGTGCTTCGGAAACTACTACTGGTCTTCCAGCGTGCGATCAAAGCGTAGACAGATTATGACATTACTCCCATGGAGAAAAATCAGCATGGTTCCTGTAGTATTCAATCCCGATGCAGTTTCCATATTTCATCAACACTCTGATGGTCTACAGATTACGGAATGCCTCCAGATGTGCTTCGGAAACTACAAGTGGTCTTCCAGGGAACAATCAAAGATTAGACAATTAAAGACATTTCTCCCATGGAGAAGAGCCCGCATGGTGCTTGTTGTATTCAATGCCGATGCAATTTTTGTGTTTCATCAACACTCTGAAGGTCCAAGGATTACGGAATGCCCACAGATGTGATTCAGAAACTGTTACTGGTCTTACAGGGTACGATCTATGCGTAGACAGTTTAAGACATTACTCCCATGGAGAAAAGTACGCATGGTGGCTGTTGTATCCAATCCCGATGCAGTTTCTGTGTTTCATCAAGACTCTGATGGTCCACAGATTACAGAGTGCCTCCAGATGTGCTTAGGAAACTACTACTGGTCTTCCAGGGAGCGATCAAAGCGTAGACAGTTTAAGACATTACTCCCATGGAGGAAAGTCAGGATGGTGCTCATTGTATTCAATGCCGATGCAAATTTTGTGTATCATCAACACTCTGAAGATCAGCAGATTACGGAGTGCCTACAGATGTGCTTCGGAAACTGCTAACGTTCTTTCATGGAACGATCAAAGCGTAGACAGTTTATGACATTACTCCCAGGAAGAAAAGTCTGCATGGTGCCTGTTGTATTCATACCCGATGCAGTTTCTGTGTTTCATCAACACTCTGATGGTACACAGATTACAGAATGCCTCCAGATGTGCTTCGGAAACTACTACTGGTCTTCCATCGAACGGTCAATGCGTAGACAGTTTAAGACATTATTCCCATGGAGAAATGTCAGCATGGTGCTTATTGTAATCAATGCCGATGCAATTTTTGTGTTTCATCAACACTCTGAAGGTCCACAGATTACGGAATGCCTACAGATGTGCTTCGGAAACTACTACTGGTCTTCAAGGGAATGATCAAAACGTAGAGAATTTAAGACATTACTCCCACAGAGAAAAGTCCGCATGGTGCTTATTGTATTCAATGCCGATGCAATTTTTGTGTTTCATCAACACTCTGAAGGTCCACAGATTACGGAATGCCTACAGATGTGCTTCGGAAACTACTACTGGTCTTCCAGAGAACGATCAAAGTGTAGACAGTTTAAGACATTACTCCCAAGGAGAAAAGTCCGCATGGTGCTCATTGTATTCATGGCAGATGCAATTTTTGTGTTTCATCAACACTCTGAAGGTCCACAGATTACGGAATGAATACAGATGTGCGTCGGAAACTACTACTGGTCTTCCAGGGAGCGATCAAAGCGTAGACAGATTATGACATTACTCCCATGGAGAAAATTCCGCATGGTGCCTGTTGTATTCAATCCCTATGCAGTTTCTGTGTTTCATCAACACTCTGATGGTCTACAGATTACAGAATGCCTCCAGATGTGCTTCGAAAACTAGTAATGGTCTTCCAGGGAACAATCAAAGCGCAGACAGTGTAAGACATTTCTCCCTTGGAGAAAAGCTCTCATGGTGCTTATTGTATTCAACGCCGATGCAATTTTTGTGTTTCATCAACACTCTGATGGTCTACAGATTACAGAATGCCTCCAGATGTACTTCGGAAACTACTAGTGGTCTTCCAGGGAACAATCAAAGCGTAGACAATTAAAGACATTTCTCCCATGGAGAAAAGCCTGCATGGTGCTTGTTGTATTCAATGCCGATGCAATTTTTGTGTTTCATCAACACTCTGAAGGTCAGCAGATTACGGAATGCCTACAGATGTGCTTCGGAAACTGCTAACGGTCTTTCATGGAACGATCAAAGCGTAGACAGTTTATGACATTACTCCCAGGGAGAAAAGTCTGCATGGTGCCTGTTGTATTCATACCCGATGCAGTTTCTGTGTTTCATCAACACTCTGATGGTACACAGATTACAGAATGCCTCCAGATGTGCTTCGGAAACTACTATTGGTCTTCCATCGAACGGTCAATGCGTAGACAGTTTAAGACATTATTCCCATGGAGAAAAGTCCGCATGGTGCTTATTGTAATCAATGCCGAAGCAATTTTTGTGTTTCATCAACACTCTGAAGGTCCGCAGATTACGGAATGCCTACAGATGTGCTTCGGAAACTACTACTGGTCTTCAAGGGAACAATCAAAGCGTAGACAGTTTAAGACATTACTCCCATGGAGAAAAGTCCGCATGTTGCCTGTTGTATTCAATCCCGATGCAGTTTCTGTGTTTCATCAACACTCTGATGGTCTACAGACTACAGAATGCACCCCAGATGTGCTTCGAAAACTAGTAATGGTCTTCCAGTTAACAATCAAAGCGTAGACAGTGTAAGACATTTCTCCCTTGGAGAAAAGCCCGCATGGTATTTATTGTATTCAATGCCGATGCAATTTTTGTATTTCATCAACACTCTGAGGGTCCACAGATTACGGAATGCCTACAGATGAGCTTCAGAAACTGCTACTGGTCTTACAGGGTACGATCAAAGCGTAGACAGTGTAAGACATTACTCCCATGGAGAAAAGTCCGCATGGTGCCTGTAGTATTCAATCCCGATGCAGTTTCTGTGTTTCATCAACACTCTGATGGTCTACAGATTACAGAATGCCTCCAGATGTGCTTCGGAAACTACTACTGGTCTTCCAGAGAACGATCAAATCGTAGACATTTTAAGACATTACTCCCAAGGAGAAAAGTCCGCATGGTGCTCATTGTGTTCATGGCAGATGCAATTTTTGAGTTTCATCAACACTCTGAAGGTCCACAGATTACGGAATGCCTACAGATGTGCTTCGGAAACTACTACTGGTCTTCCAGGGTGCGATCAAAGCGTAGACAGATTATGACATTACTCCCACGGAGAAAAGTCAGCATGGTGCCTGTAGTATTCAATCCCGATGCAGTTTCTGTGTTTCATCAACACTCTGATGGTCTACAGATTACAGAGTGCCTCCAGATGTGCTTCGGAAACTACTACAGGTCTTCCAGGGAGCGATCAAAGCGTAGACAGTTTAAGACATTACTCCCAAGGAGAAAAGTCTGCATGACGCTCATTGTAATCAATGCCGATGCAATTTTTGTGTTTCATCAACACTCTGAAGGTCCACAGATTACGGAATGCCTACAGATGTGCTTCGGAAACTGCTACTGGTCTTCCAGGTAACGATCAAAGCGAAGACAGTTTAAGACATTACTCCCATGGAGAAAGTCAACATGGTGCCTGTTGTATTCAACCCCGATGCAGTTTCTGTGTTTCATCAACACTGTGAGGGTACATAGATTACAGAATTCCTCCAGATGTGCTTCGGAAACAACTAGTTGTCTTCCACTATTCGATCTATCCGTAGACAGTTTAAGACTTTACTCCCATGGAGAAAAGTCCGCATTTTGCTTATTGTATTCAATGCCGATGCAATTTTTGTGTTCCATCAACACTCTGAAGGTCCACAGATTACGGAATGCCTACAGATGTGCTTCGGAAACTGCTACTGGTCTTCCAGGGAACGAACAAATCTTAGGCAGTTTAAGACATTACTCCCATTGAGAAAAGTCCGCATGGTGCCTGTAGTATTCAATCCCGATGCAGTTTCTGTGTTTCATCAACACTCTGATGGTCTACAGATTACAGAATGCCTCCAGATGTGCTTCGGAAACTACTACTGGTCTTCCAGGGAACAATCAAAGCGTAGGCAGTTAAAGACATTTCTCCCATGGAGAAAAGCCCGCATGGTGCTTGTTGTATTCAATGCGATGCAATTTTTGTGCTTCATCAACACTCTGAAGGTCCACAGACTACGGAATGCCTACAGATGTGCTTCAGAAACTGCTACTGGTCTTACAGGGTACGATCAAAGCGTAGACAATTTAAGACATTACTCCCAAGGAGAAAAGTCCGCATGGTGCCTGTGGTATTCAATCCCGATACAGTTTCTGTGTTTCATCAACACTCTGATGGTCTGCAGATTACAGAATGCCTCCAGATGTGCTTCGGAAACTGCTACTGGTCTTCCAGAGAACGATCAAAGCGTAGACAGTTAAAGACATTACTACCATGGAGAAAAGTTCGCATAGTGACTGTTATATTCTATCCCGTTGCAATTTCTGTGTTTAATCAACACTGTGAGGGTACATAGATTACAGAATGCCTCCAGATGTGCTTCGGAAACAACTAGTTGTCTTCCACTATTCGATCTATCCGTAGACAGTTTAAGACTTTACTCCCATGGAGAAAAGTCAGCATTTGGTTATTGTATTCAATGCCGATGCAATTTTTGTGTTCCAGCAACACTCTGAAGGTCCACAGATTACGGAATGCCTACAGATGTGCTTCGGAAACTACTACTGGTCTTCCAGGGAACGATCAAAGCGTAGACAGTGTAAGACATTACTCCCATGGAGAAAACTCCGCATGGTGCCTGTAGTATTCAATCCCGATGCAGTTTCTGTGTTTCATCAACACTGTGAGGGTACATAGATTACAGAATTCCTCCAGATGTGCTTCGGAAACAACTAGTTGTCTTCCACTATTCGATCTATCCGTAGACAGTTTAAGACTTTACTCCCATGGAGAAAAGTCCGCATTTTGCTTATTGTATTCAATGCCGATGCAATTTTTGTGTTCCATCAACACTCTGAAGGTCCACAGATTACGGAATGCTTACAGATGTGCTTCGGAAACTGCTATTGGTCTTCCAGGGAACGAACAAATCGTAGGCAGTTTAAGAGATTACTCCCATTGAGAAAAGTCCGCATGGTGCCTGTAGTATTCAATCCCGATGCAGTTTCTGTGTTTCATCAACACTCTGATGGTCTACAGATTACAGAATGCCTCCAGATGTGCTTCGGAAACTACTACTGGTCTTCCAGGGAACAATCAAAGCGTAGGCAGTTAAAGACAATTCTCCCATGGAGAAAAGCCCGCATGGTGCTTGTTGTATTCAATGCGATGCAATTTTTGTGTTTCATCAACACTCTGAAGGTCCACAGACTACGGAATGCCTACAGATGTGCTTCAGAAACTGCTACTGGTCTTACAGGGTACGATCAAAGCGTAGACAATTTAAGACATTACTCCCAAGGAGAAAAGTCCGCATGGTGCCTGTGGTATTCAATCCCGATACAGTTTCTGTGTTTCATCAACACTCTGATGGTCTGCAGATTACAGAATGCCTCCAGATGTGCTTCGGAAACTGCTACTGGTCTTCCAGAGAACGATCAAAGCGTAGACAGTTAAAGACATTACTACCATGGAGAAAAGTTCGCATAGTGACTGTTATATTCTATCCCGTTGCAATTTCTGTGTTTAATCAACACTGTGAGGGTACATAGATTACAGAATGCCTCCAGATGTGCTTCGGAAACAACTAGTTGTCTTCCACTATTCGATCTCTCCGTAGACAGTTTAAGACTTTACTCCCATGGAGAAAAGTCCGCATTTGGTTATTGTATTCAATGCCGATGCAATTTTTGTGTTCCATCAACACTCTGAAGGTCCACAGATTACGGAATGCCTACAGATGTGCTTCGGAAACTACTACTGGTCTTCCAGGGAACGATCAAAGCGTAGACAGTTTAAGACATTACTCCCATGGAGTAAAGTCCGCATGGTGCCTGTAGTATTCAATCCCGATGTAGTTTCTGTGTTTCATCAACACTCTGATGGTCTACAGATTACAGAATGCCTCCAGATGTGCTTCGGAAACTACTACTGGTCTTCCAGGGAACAATCAAAGCGTAGACAGTTAAAGACATTTCTCCCATGGAGAAAAGCCCGCATGGTGCTTGTTGTATTCAATGCCGATGCAAATTTTGTGTTTCATCAACATTCTGATGGTCCACAGATTACGGAATGCCTACAGATGTGCTTCGGAAACTGCTACCGGTCTTACAGGGTACGATCAAAGCGTAGACAGTTTAAGACATTACTCCCATGGAGAAAAGTGCGCATGGTGGCTGTTGTATTCAATCCCGATACAGTTTCTGTGTTTCATCAACACTCTGATGGTCTACAGATTACAGAATGCCTCCATATTTGCTTCGGAAACTACTACTGGTCTTCCAGAGAACGATCAAAGCGTAGACAGTTAAAGACATTACTACCACGGAGAAAAGTCCGCATGGTGACTGTTATATTCTATCGCGATGCAATTTCTGTGTTTAATCAAAACTGTGAATATACATAAATTACAGAATGCCTCCAGATGTGCTTCGGAAACAACTAGTTGTCTTGCACTTTTCGATCAAACCGTAGACAGTTTAAGACTTTACTCCCATGGAGAAAAGTCCGCATTTGGTTATTGTATTCAATGCCGATGCAATTTTTGTGTTCCATCAACACTCTGAAGGTCCACAGATTATCGAATGCCTACAGATGTGCTTAGGAAACTGCTACCGGTCTTACAGGGAACGAACAAAGCGTAGACAGTTTAAGACATTACTCCCATGGAGAAAAGTCTGCATGGTGCCTGTTGCATTCAATTCCAATGCAGTTTCTGTGTTTCATCAACACTCTGAAGGTCCACAGATTACCTAATGCCTACAGATGTGCTTCGGAAACTGCTACTGGTCTTCCAGGGAACGATCAAAGCGTAGACAGTTTAAGACATTACTCCCATGTAGAAAAGTCTGCATGGTGCCTGTTGTGTTCAATCCCGATTCAGTTTCTGTGTTTCATCAACACTCTGATGGTCCACAGATTACAGAATGCTTCCAGATGTGCTTCGGAAACTACTATTGGTCTTCCAGGGAGCGATCAAACGTAGAGAGTTCAAGACATTACTCACAAGGAGAAAAGTCCGCAGGGTGCTCATTGTATTCAATGCCGAAGAAATTATTGTGTTTCATCAACACTCTGAAGGTCCACAGATTACGGAATGCCTACAGATGTGCTTGGGAAACTACTACTGGTCTTACAGGGAACGATCAAAGCGTAAACAATTTAAGACATTACTCCCACTGAGAAAAATCCGCATGGTGCTTATTGTATTCAATGCCGATGCAATTTTTGTGTTTCATCAACACTCTGAGGGTCCACAGATTACGGAATGCCTACAGATGTGTTTCAGAAACTGCTACTGGTCTTACAGCGTACGATCAAAGCGTAGACAGTTTAAGACATTACTCCCATGGAGAAAAGTCCGCATGGTGCCTGTAGTATTCAATCCCGATGCAGTTTCTGTGTTTCATCAACACTCTGATGGTCTACAGATTACAGAATGCCTCCAGATGTGCTTCGGAAACTACTACTGGTCTTCCAGAGAACGATCAAATCGTAGACATTTTAAGACGTTACTCCCAAGGAGAAAAGTCCGCATGGTGCTCATTGTATTCATGGCAGATGCAATTTTTGTGTTACATCAACACTCTGAGGGGCCACAGATTACGGAATGCCTACAGATGTGCTTCGGAAACTACTACTGGTCTTCCAGGGTGCGATCAAAGCGTAGACAGATTATGACATTACTCCCATGGAGAAAAGTCAGCATGGTGCCTGTAGTATTCAATCCCGATGCAGTTTCTGTGTTTCATCAACACTCTGATGGTTTACAGATTACAGAGTGCCTCCAGATGTGCTTCGGAAACTACTACAGGTCTTCCAGGGAGCGATCAAAGCGTTGACAGTTTAAGACATTACTCCCAAGGAGAAAAGTCAGCATTGTGCTCATTGTATTCAATGCCGATGCAAATTTTGTGTATCATCAACACTCTGAAGGTCAGCAGATTACGGAATGCCTACAGATGTGCTTCGGAAACTGCTAACTGTCTTTCATGGAACGATCAAAGCGTAGACAGTTTATGACATTACTCCCAGGGAGAAAAGTCTGCATGGTGCCTGTTGTATTCATACCCGATGCAGTTTCTGTGTTTCATCAACACTCTGATGGTACACAGATTACAGAATGCCTCCAGATGTGCTTCGGAAACTACTACTGGTCTTCCAGGGAACAATCGAAGCGTAGACAGTTAAGGACATTTCTCCCGTGGAGAAAAGCCCGCATGGTGCTTATTGTTTCAATGCCGATGCAATTTTTGTGTTTCATCAACACTCTGAAGGTCCACAGATTACGCAATGCCTACAGATGTGCTTCGGAAACTACTACTGGTCTTCCAGGGTGCGATCAAAGCGTATACAGTTTAAGTCATTACTCCCAAGGAGAAAAGTCCGCATGGTGCTTATTGTATTCAATGCCGATGCAATTTTTGTGTTTCATCAACAATCTGAAGGTCCACAGATTACGGAATGCCTACAGATGTGCTTCGGAAACTGCTACCGGTCTTTCAGGGAGCGATCAAAGCGTAGACCGTTTATGACATTACTCCCATCGAGAAAAGTCTGCATGGTGCCTGTTGCATTCAATTCCGATGCCGTTTCTGTGTTTCATCAACACTGTGAAGGTCCGCAGATTACGGAATGCCTACGGATGTGCTTCGGAAACTGCTACTGGTCTTCCAGGGAACGATCAAAGCGTAGACAGTTTAAGACATTACTCCCATGGAGAAAAGTCCGCATGGTGCCTATAGTATTCAATCCCGATGCAGTTTCTGTGTTTCATCAACACTCTGATGGTAGACAGATTACAGAATGCCTCCAGATGTGCTTCGAAAACTACTGCTGGACTTCCAGGGAGCGCTCAAACGTAGACAGTTTAAGACATTACTCCCAAGGAGAAAAGTCTGCATGATGCTTATTGTAATCAATGCCGATGCAATTTTTGTGTTTCATCAACACCCTGAAGGTCCACAGATTACGGAATGCCTACAGATGTGCTTCGGAAACTGCTACTGGTCTTCCAGGTAACGATCAAAGCGAAGACAGTTTAAGACATTACTCCCATGGAGAAAGTCAACATGGTGCCTGTTGTATTCAACCCCGATGCAGTTTCTGTGTTTCATCAACAGTGTAAGGGTACATAGATTACAGAATTCCTCCAGATGTGCTTCGGAAACAACTAGTTGTCTTCCACTATTCGATCTATCCGTAGACAGTTTAAGACTTTACTCCCATGGAGAAAAGTCCGCATTTTGCTTATTGTATTCAATGCCGATGCAATTTTTGTGTTCCATCAACACTGTGAAGGTCCACAGATTACGGAATGCCTACAGATGTGCTTCGGAAACTGCTACTGGTCTTCCAGGGAACGAACAAATCGTAGGCAGTTAAAGACATTACTCCCATGGAGAAAAGTCCGCATGGTGCCTGTAGTATTCAATCCCGATGCAGTTTCTGTGTTTCATCAACACTCTGATGGTCTACAGATTACAGAATGCCTCCAGATGTGCTTCGGAAACTACTACTGGTCTTCCAGGGAACAATCAGAGCGTAGGCAGTTAAAGACATTTCTCCCATGGAGAAAAGCCCGCATGGTGCTTGTTGTATTCAATGCGATGCAATTTTTGTGTTTCATCAACACTCTGAAGTTCCACAGACTACGGAATGCCTACAGATGTGCTTCAGAAACTGCTACTGGTCTTACAGGGTACGATCAAAGCGTAGACAGTTTAAGACATTACTCCCAAGGAGAAAAGTCCGCATGGTGCCTGTGGTATTCAATCCCGATACAGTTTCTGTGTTTCATCAACACTCTGATGGTCTGCAGATTACAGAATGCCTCCAGATGTGCTTCGGAAACTGCTACTGGTCTTCCAGAGAACGATCAAAGCGTAGACAGTTAAAGACATTACTACCATGGAGAAAAGTTCGCATAGTGACTGTTATATTCTATCCCGTTGCAATTTCTGTGTTTAATCAACACTGTGAGGGTACATAGAGTACAGAATGCCTCCAGATGTGCTTCGGAAACAAATAGTTGTCTTCCACTATTCGATCTATCCGTAGACAGTTTAACACTTTACTCCCATGGAGAAAAGTCCGCATTTGGTTATTGTATTCAATGCCGATGCAATTTTTGTGTTCCATCAACACTCTGAAGGTCCACAGATTACGGAATGCCTACAGATGTGCTTCGGAAACTACTACTGGTCTTCCAGGGAACGATCAAAGCGTAGACAGTTTAAGACATTACTCCCATGGAGTAAAGTCCGCATGGTGCCTGTAGTATTCAATCCCGATGCAGTTTCTGTGTTTCATCAACACTCTGATGGTCTACAGATTACAGAATGCCTCCAGATGTGCTTCGGAAACTACTACTGGTCTTCCAGGGAACAATCAAAGCGTAGACAGTTAAAGACATTTCTCCCATTTAGAAAAGCCCGCATGGTGCTTGTTGTATTCAATGCCGATGCAAATTTTGTGTTTCATCAACATTCTGAAGGTCCACAGATTACGGAATGCCTACAGATGTGCTTCGGAAACTGCTACCGGTCTTACAGGGTACGATCAAAGCGTAGACAGTTTAAGACATTACTCCCATGGAGAAAAGTGCGCATGGTGGCTGTTGTATTCAATCCCGATGCAGTTTCTGTGTTTCATCAACACTCTGATGGTCTACAGATTACGGAATGCCTCCAGATTTGCTTCGGAAACTACTACTGGTCTTCCAGAGAACGATCAAAGCGTAGACAGTTAAAGACATTACTACCACGGAGAAAAGTCCGCATGGTGACTGTTATATTCTATCCCGATGCAATTTCTGTGTTTAATCAAAACTGTGAATATACATAGATTACAGAATGTATCCAGATGTGCTTCGGAAACAACTAGTTGTCTTCCACTTTTCGATCAAACCGTAGACAGTTTAAGACTTTACTCCCATGGAGAAAAGTCCGCATTTGGTTATTGTATTCAATGCCGATGCAATTTTTGTGTTCCATCAACACTCTGAAGGTCCACAGATTACCGAATGCCTACAGATGTGCTTAGGAAACTGCTACTGGTCTTACAGGGAACGAACAAAGCGTAGACAGTTTAAGACATTACTCCCATGGAGAAAAGTCAGCATGGTGCCTGTTGCATTCAATTCCAATGCAGTTTCTGTGTTTCATCAACACTCTGAAGGTCCACAGATTACCTAATGCCTACAGATGTGCTTCGGAAACTGCTACTGGTCTTCCAGGGAACGATCAAAGCGTAGACAGTTTAAGACATTACTCCCATGTAGAAAAGTCTGCATGGTGCCTGTTGTGTTCAATCCCGATTCAGTTTCTGTGTTTCATCAACACTCTGATGGTCCACAGATTACAGAATGCTTCCAGATGTGCTTCGGAAACTACTATTGGTCTTCCAGGGAGCGGTCAAACGTAGACAGTTCAAGACATTACTCCCAAGGAGAAAAGTCCGCAGGGTGCTCATTGTATTCAATGCCGAAGAAATTATTGTGTTTCATCAACACTCTGAAGGTCCACAGATTACGGAATGCCTACAGATGTGCTTGGGAAACTACTACTGGTCTTACAGGGAACGATCAAAGCGTAAACAATTTAAGACATTACTCCCACTGAGAAAAATCCGCATGGTGCTTATTGTATTCAATGCCGATGCAGTTTTTGTGTTTCATCAACACTCTGAGGGTCCACAGATTACGGAATGCCTACAGATGTGTTTCAGAAACTGCTACTGGTCTTACAGCGTACGATCAAAGCGTAGACAGTTTAAGACATTACTCCCATACAGAAAAGTCCGCATGGTGCCTGTAGTATTCAATCCCGATGCAGTTTCTGTGTTTCATCAACACTCTGATGGTCTACAGATTACAGAATGCCTCCAGATGTGCTTCGGAAACTACTACTGGTCTTCCAGGGAACAATCAAAGCGTAGACAGTTAAGCACATTTCTCCCATGGAGAAAAGCCCGCATGGTGCTTATTGTATTCAATGCCGATGCAATTTTTGAGTTTCATCAACACTCTGAGGGGCCACAGATTACGGAATGCATACAGATGTGCTTCGGAAACTACTACTGGTGTTCCAGGGTGCGATCAAAGCGTAGACAGTTCAAGTCATTACTCCCAAGGAGAAAAGTGCGCATGGTGCTTATTGTATTCAACGCCGATGCAATTTTTGTGTTTCATCAACACTCTGAAGGTCCACAGATTACGGAATGCCTCCAGATGTGCTTCGGAAACTGCTACCGGTCTTTCAGGGAACGATCAAATCGTGGACAGTTTATGACATTACTCCCATGGAGAAAAGTCTTCATGGTGCCTGTTGCATTCAATTCCGATGCAGTTTCTGTGTTTCATCAACATTCTGATGGTCCACAGATTACAGAATGCTTCCAGATGTGCTTCGGAAATTACTACTTGTCTTCCAGGGAGCGATCAAAGCGTAGACAGTTTAAGAAATTATTACCATGGAGAAAAGTCCGCATCTTGCTTATTGGAATGAATGCCGATGCAATTTTTGTGTTTCATCAACACTCTGAAAGTCCACAGATTCCGGAATGCCTACAGATGTGCTTCTGAAACTACTACTGGTCTTCAAGGGAACGATCAAAGCGTAGACAATTTAAGACATTACTCCCACGGAGAAAAATCCGCATGGTGCTTATTGTATTCAATGCCGATGAAATTTTTGTGTTTCATCAACACTCTGAAGGTCCACAAATTACGGAATGCCTACAGATGAGCTTCGGAATCTGCTACTGGTCTTCCAGGGAACGATCAAAGCGTAGACAGTTTAAGACATTACTCCCATGGAGAAAAGTCGGCATGGTGCCTATAGTATTCAATCCCGATGCAGTTTCTGTGTTTCATCAACACTCTGATGGTCTACAGATTACAGAATGCCTCCAGATGTGCTTCGGAAACTATTACTGGTCTTCCAGAGAACGATCAAAGCGTAGACAGTTAAAGACATTACTACCATGGAGAAAAGTCCGCATGGTGACTGTTATATTCTATCCCGATGCAATTTTTGTGTTTAATCAACACTGTAAAGGTACATAGATTTCAGAATGCCTCCAGATGTGCTTCGGAAACTCCTACTGGTCTTCCAGGGAAGAATCAAAGAGTAGACAGTTAAGGACATTTCTCCCATGGAGAAAATCCCGCATGGTGCCTATTGTATTCAATGCCGATGCAATTCTTGTGTTTCATCAACACTCTGAGGGTCCACAGTTTATGGAATGCCTACAGATGTGCTTCGGAAACTACTACTGGTCTTCCAGGGTGCGATCAAAGCGTAGACATTTTAAGACATTACTCCCAAGGAGAAAAGTCCGCATGGTGCTTATTGTACTCAATGCCGATGCAATTTTTTTGTTTCATCAACACTCTGAAGGTCCACAGATTACGGAATGCCTACAGATGTGCTTCGGAAAATTCTACCGGTCTTTCAGGTTACGATCGAAGCGTGGACAGTTTATGACATTACTCCCATGGAGAAAAGTCTGCATTGTGCCTGTTGTATTCAATCCCGATGCAGTTTCTGTGTTTCATCAACACTCTGATGGTACACAGATTACAGAATGCCTACAGGTGTGCTTCGGAAACTACAAATGGTCTTCCAGGAAACAATCAAAGCGTAGACAGTTTAAGACATTTCTCCCATGGAGAAAAGCCCGCATGGTGCTTATTGTATTCAACGCAGATGCAATTCTTGTGTTTCATCAACACTCTGAGGGTCCACAGATTACGGAATGCCTACAGATGTGCTTCCGAAACTGCTGCTGGTCTTACAGGGTACGATCAAAGCGTTGACAGTTTAAGACATTACTCCCAAGGAGAAAAGTCCGCATGGTGATTGTAGTATTCAATCCCAATGCAGTTTCTGTTTTTCATCAACACTCTGATGGTCTGCAGATTACAGAATGCCTCCAGATGTGCTTCGGAAACTGCTACTGGTCTTCCAGAGAACGATCAAGGCATAGACAGTTAAAGACATTACTACCATGGAGAAAAGTCCGCATAGTGACTGTTATATTCTATCCCGATGCAATTTCTGTGTTTAATCAACACTGTGAGGGTACATAGATTACAGATTGCCTCCAGATGTGCTTCGGAAACAACTAGTTGTCTTCCACTATTCGATCGAACTTTAGACAGTTTAAAACTTTACTCCCATGGAGAAACGTCCGCATTTTGCTTATTGTATTCAATGCCGATGCAATTTTTGTGTTCCATCAACACTCTGAAGGTCCACAGATTACGGAATGCCTACAGATGTGCTTCGGAAACTGCTACTGTTCTTCCAGGGAACGAACAAAGCGTAGACAGTTTAAGACATTACTCCCATGGAGAGAAGTCCGCATGGTGCCTGTAGTATTCAATCCCGATGCAGTTTCTGTGTTTCATTAACACTCTGATGGTCTACAGATTATAGAATGCCTCCAGATGTGCTTCGGAAACTACTACTGTTCTTCCAGGGAACAATCAAAGCGTAGACAGTTAAAGAGATATCTCCCATGGAGAAAAGCCCACATGGTGCTTATTGTATTCAATGCCGATGCAATTTTTGTGTTTCATCAACACTCTGAGGGTCCACAGATTACGGAATGCCTACAGATGTGCTTCGGAAACTACTACTGGTCTTCTAGGGAACGATCAAAGCGTAGACAGCTTAAGACATTACTCCCATGGAGAAAAGTCCGCATGGTGCCTGTAGTATTCAATCCCGATGCAGTTTCTGTGTTTCATCAACACTCTCAGGGTCCACAGATTATGGAATGCCTACAGATGTGCTTCAGAAACCGCTACTGGTCTTACAGGGTACGATCAAATCGTAGACAGTTTAAGACATTACTCCCTAGGAGAAAAGTCCACATGGTGCCTGTAGTATTCAATCCCGATGCAGTTTCTGTGTTTCATCAACACTCTGATGGTCTACAGATTACAGAATGCCTCCAGATGTGCTTCGGAAACTACTACTGGTCTTCCAGAGAACGATCAAAGCGTAGACAGTTAAAGACATTACTACCGTGGAGAAAAGTCCGCATGGTGACTGTTATATTATATCCCGATGCAATTTTTGTGTTTAATCAACACTGTGAAGGTACATAGATTACAGAATGCCTCCAGATGTGCTTCGGAAACTCCTACTGGTCTTCCAGGGAAGAATCAAAGAGTAGACAGTTAAGGACATTTCTCCCATGGAGAAAATCCCGCATGGTGCCTATTGTATTCAATGCCGATGCAATTCTTGTGTTTCATCAACACTCTGAGGGTCCACAGTTTATGGAATGCCTACAGATGTGCTTCGGAAACTACTACTGGTCTTCCAGGGTGCGATCAAAGCGTAGACATTTTAAGACATTACTCCCAAGGAGAAAAGTCCGCATGGTGCTTATTGTACTCAATGCCGATGCAATTTTTTTGTTTCATCAACACTCTGAAGGTCCACAGATTACGGAATGCCTACAGATGTGCTTCGGAAAATTCTACCGGTCTTTCAGGTTACGATCGAAGCGTAGACAGTTTATGACATTACTCCCATGGAGAAAAGTCTGCATTGTGCCTGTTGTATTCAATCCCGATGCAGTTTCTGTGTTTCATCAACACTCTGATGGTACACAGATTACAGAATGCCTACAGGTGTGCTTCGGAAACTACAAATGGTCTTCCAGGAAACAATCAAAGCGTAGACAGTTTAAGACATTTCTCCCATGGAGAAAAGCCCGCATGGTGCTTATTGTATTCAACGCAGATGCAATTCTTGTGTTTCATCAACACTCTGAGGGGCCACAGATTACGGAATGCCTACAGATGTGCTTCCGAAACTGCTACTGGTCTTACAGGGTACGATCAAAGCGTTGACAGTTTAAGACATTACTCCCAAGGAGAAAAGTCCGCATGGTGATTGTAGTATTCAATCCCAATGCAGTTTCTGTTTTTCATCAACACTCTGATGGTCTGCAGATTACAGAATGCCTCCAGATGTGCTTCGGAAACTGCTACTGGTCTTCCAGAGAACGATCAAGGCATAGACAGTTAAAGACATTACTACCATGGAGAAAAGTCCGCATAGTGACTGTTATATTCTATCCCGATGCAATTTCTGTGTTTAATCAACACTGTGAGGGTACATAGATTACAGATTGCCTCCAGATGTGCTTCGGAAACAACTAGTTGTCTTCCACTATTCGATCGAACTTTAGACAGTTTAAGACTTTACTCCCATGGAGAAACGTCCGCATTTTGCTTATTGTATTCAATGCCGATGCAATTTTTGTGTTCCATCAACACTCTGAAGGTCCACAGATTACGGAATGCCTACAGATGTGCTTCGGAAACTGCTACTGTTCTTCCAGGGAACGAACAAAGCGTAGACAGTTTAAGACATTACTCCCATGGAGAGAAGTCCGCATGGTGCCTGTAGTATTCAATCCCGATCCAGTTTCTGTGTTTCATCAACACTCTGATAGTCTACAGATTACAGAATGCCTCCAGATGTGCTTCGGAAACTACTACTGGTCTTCCAGGGAACAATCAAAGCGTAGACAGTTAAAGACATTTCTCCCATGGAGAAAAGCCCGCATGGTGCTTGATGTATTCAATGCCGATGCAAATTTTGTGTTTCATCAACACTCTGAGTGTCAGCAGATTACGGAATGCCTACAGATGTGCTTCGGAAACTGCTACCGGTCTTTCAGGGAACGATCAAAGCGTAGACAGTTTATGACATTACTCCCATGGAGAAAAGTCTGCATGGTGCCTGTTGTATTCAAAACCGATGCAGTTTCTGTGTTTCATCAACACTCTGATGGTACACAGATTACAGAATGCCTCCAGAAGTGCTTCGGAAACTACTACTGGTCATCCATCCAACGATCAAAGCGTAGACACTTTAAGACATTATTCCCATGGAGAAATGTCCGCATGGTAGTTATTGTAATCAATGCCGATGCAATTTTTGTGTTTCATCAACACTCTGAAGGTCCAAAGATTACGGAATGCCTACAGATGTGCTTCGGAAACTACTACTGGTCTTCAAGGGATCGATCAAAGCGTAGACAATTTAAGACATTACTCCCACAGAGAAAAGTCCGCATGGTGCTTATTGTATTCAATGTCGATGCAATTTTTGTGTTTCATCAACACTCTGAAGGTCCACAGAATACGGAATGCCTACAGATGTGCTTCGGAAACTGTTACTGGTCTTCCAGGGAACGATCAAAGCGTAGACAGTTTAAGACATTACTCCCATGGAGAAAAGTCCGCATGGTGCTTATTGTATTCAATGTCGATGCAATTTTTGTGTTTCATCAACACTCTGAAGGTCCACAGATTAGGGAATGCCTACAGATGTGCTTCGGAAACTGTTACTGGTCTTCCAATGAACGATCAAAGCGTAGACAGTTTAAGACATTACTCCCATGGAGAAAAGTCCGCATGGTGCCTGTAGTATTCAATCCCGATGCAGTTTCTGTGTTTCATCAACACTCTGAGGGTCCAATGATTACGGAATGCCTACAGATGTGCTTCAGAAACTGCTAGTGGTCTTACAGGGTACGATCAAAGCGTAGACAGTTTAAGACATTACTACCACGGAGAAAAGTGCGCATGGTGACAGTTATATTCTATCCCGATGCTATTTCAGTGTTTAATCAACACTGTGAAGGTACATAGATTACAGAATGCCTCCAGATGCGCTTCGGAAACAACTAGTTGTCTTCCACTATTCGATCAAACCGTAGACAGTTAAGGACTTTACTCCCATGGAGAAAAGTCCGCATTTTGCTTATTGTATTCAATGCCGAAGCAATTTTTGTGTCCAACAACACTCTGAAGGTCCACAGATTACGGAATACCTACAGATGTGCTTCGGAATCTGCTACTGGCCTTTCAATGAACGAACATATCGTAGACAGTTTAAGACATTACTCCCATGGAGAAAAGTCCGCATGGTGCCTGTAGTATTCAATCCCGATGCAGTTTCTGTGTTTCATTAACACTCTGATGGTCTACAGATTATAGAATGCCTCCAGATGTGCTTCGGAAACTACTACTGTTCTTCCAGGGAACAATCAAAGCGTAGACAGTTAAAGAGATATCTCCCATGGAGAAAAGCCAACATGGTGCTTATTGTATTCAATGCCGATGCAATTTTTGTGTTTCATCAACACTCTGAGGGTCCACAGATTACGGAATGCCTACAGATGTGCTTCGGAAACTACTACTGGTCTTCTAGGGAACGATCAAAGCGTAGACAGCTTAAGACATTACTCCCATGGAGAAAAGTCCGCATGGTGCCTGTAGTATTCAATCCCGATGCAGTTTCTGTGTTTCATCAACACTCTGATGGTCCACAGATAACAGAGTGCCTCCAGATGTGCTTCGGAAACTACTACTGCTCTCCCAGGGAGCGATGAAAGCGTAGACAGTTTAAGACATTACTCCCAAGGAGAAAAGTCCGCATGGTGCTCATTGTATTCAATGCCGATGCAAATTTTGTGTTTCATCAACACTCTGAAGGTTCACAGATTACGGAATGCCTACAGCTGTGCTTCGGAAACTGCTACCGGTCTTTCAGGGAACGATCAAAGCGTAGACAGTTTATGATATTACTGCCATGGAGAAAAGTCTGCATGGTGCCTGTTGTATTCAAACCCGATGCAGTTTCTGTGTTTCATCAACACTCTGATGGTACACAGATTACAGAAAGCCTCCAGATGTGCTTCGGAAACTACTACTGGTCTTCCATCGAACGATCAAAGCGTAGACAGTTTAAGACATTATTCCCATGGAGAAATGTCCGCATGGTGCTTATTGTAATCAATGCCGATGCAATTTTTGTGTTCCATCAACACTCTGAAGGTCCACAGATTACGGAATGCCTACAGATGTGCTTCGGAAACTACTACTGGTCTTCAAGGGAACGATCAAAGCGTAGACAATTTAAGACATTACTCCCACAGAGAAAACTCCGCATGGTGCTTATTGTATTCAATGCCGATGCAATTTTTGTGTTTCATCAACACTCTGAAGGTCCACAGATTACGGAATGCCTACAGATGTGCTTCGGAAACTACTACTGGTCTTCCAGCGAACGATCAAATCGTAGACAGTTTCAGACATTAATCCCATGAAGAAAAGTCCGCATGGTGCCTGTTGTATTCAATCCCGATGCAGTTTCTGTGTTTCATCAACACTCTGATGGTCCACAGATTACAGAATGCCTCCAGATGTGCTTCGGAAACTACTAATGGTCTTCCAGGGAACAATCAAAGCGTAGACAGTTTAAGACATTTCTCCCATGGAGAAAAGCCCGCATGGCGCTTATTGTATTCAACGCCATTGCAATTTTTGTGATTCATCAACACTCTCAGGGTCCACAGATTATGGAATGCCTACAGATGTGCTTCAGAAACCGCTACTGGTCTTACAGGGTACGATCAAATCGTAGACAGTTTAAGACATTACTCCCTAGGAGAAAAGTCCACATGGTGCCTGTAGTATTCAATCCCGATGCAGTTTCTGTGTTTCATCAACACTCTGATGGTCTACAGATTACAGAATGCCTCCAGATGTGCTTCGGAAACTACTACTGGTCTTCCAGAGAACGATCAAAGCGTAGACAGTTAAAGACATTACTACCGTGGAGAAAAGTCCGCATGGTGACTGTTATATTATATCCCGATGCAATTTTTGTGTTTAATCAACACTGTGAAGGTACATAGATTACAGAATGCCTCCAGATGTGCTTCGGAAACTCCTACTGGTCTTCCAGGGAAGAATCAAAGAGTAGACAGTTAAGGACATTTCTCCCATGGAGAAAATCCCGCATGGTGCCTATTGTATTCAATGCCGATGCAATTCTTGTGTTTCATCAACACTCTGAGGGTCCACAGTTTATGGAATGCCTACAGATGTGCTTCGGAAACTACTACTGGTCTTCCAGGGTGCGATCAAAGCGTAGACATTTTAAGACATTACTCCCAAGGAGAAAAGTCCGCATGGTGCTTATTGTACTCAATGCCGATGCAATTTTTTTGTTTCATCAACACTCTGAAGGTCCACAGATTACGGAATGCCTACAGATGTGCTTCGGAAAATTCTACCGGTCTTTCAGGTTACGATCGAAGCGTAGACAGTTTATGACATTACTCCCATGGAGAAAAGTCTGCATTGTGCCTGTTGTATTCAATCCCGATGCAGTTTCTGTGTTTCATCAACACTCTGATGGTACACAGATTACAGAATGCCTACAGGTGTGCTTCGGAAACTACAAATGGTCTTCCAGGAAACAATCAAAGCGTAGACAGTTTAAGACATTTCTCCCATGGAGAAAAGCCCGCATGGTGCTTATTGTATTCAACGCAGATGCAATTCTTGTGTTTCATCAACACTCTGAGGGTCCACAGATTACGGAATGCCTACAGATGTGCTTCGGAAACTGCTACCGGTCTTTCAGGGAACGATCAAAGCGTAGACAGTTTATGATATTACTGCCATGGAGAAAAGTCTGCATGGTGCCTGTTGTATTCAAACCCGATGCAGTTTCTGTGTTTCATCAACACTCTGATGGTACACAGATTACAGAAAGCCTCCAGATGTGCTTCGGAAACTACTACTGGTCTTCCATCGAACGATCAAAGCGTAGACAGTTTAAGACATTATTCCCATGGAGAAATGTCCGCATGGTGCTTATTGTAATCAATGCCGATGCAATTTTTGTGTTCCATCAACACTCTGAAGGTCCACAGATTACGGAATGCCTACAGATGTGCTTCGGAAACTACTACTGGTCTTCAAGGGAACGATCAAAGCGTAGACAATTTAAGACATTACTCCCACAGAGAAAACTCCGCATGGTGCTTATTGTATTCAATGCCGATGCAATTTTTGTGTTTCATCAACACTCTGAAGGTCCACAGATTACGGAATGCCTACAGATGTGCTTCGGAAACTACTACTGGTCTTCCAGCGAACGATCAAATCGTAGACAGTTTCAGACATTAATCCCATGAAGAAAAGTCCGCATGGTGCCTGTTGTATTCAATCCCGATGCAGTTTCTGTGTTTCATCAACACTCTGATGGTCCACAGATTACAGAATGCCTCCAGATGTGCTTCGGAAACTACTAATGGTCTTCCAGGGAACAATCAAAGCGTAGACAGTTTAAGACATTTCTCCCATGGAGAAAAGCCCGCATGGCGCTTATTGTATTCAACGCCATTGCAATTTTTGTGATTCATCAACACTCTCAGGGTCCACAGATTATGGAATGCCTACAGATGTGCTTCAGAAACCGCTACTGGTCTTACAGGGTACGATCAAATCGTAGACAGTTTAAGACATTACTCCCTAGGAGAAAAGTCCACATGGTGCCTGTAGTATTCAATCCCGATGCAGTTTCTGTGTTTCATCAACACTCTGATGGTCTACAGATTACAGAATGCCTCCAGATGTGCTTCGGAAACTACTACTGGTCTTCCATCGAACGATCAAAGCGTAGACAGTTAAAGACATTACTACCGTGGAGAAAAGTCCGCATGGTGACTGTTATATTATATCCCGATGCAATTTTTGTGTTTAATCAACACTGTGAAGGTACATAGATTACAGAATGCCTCCAGATGTGCTTCGGAAACTCCTACTGGTCTTCCAGGGAAGAATCAAAGAGTAGACAGTTAAGGACATTTCTCCCATGGAGAAAATCCCGCATGGTGCCTATTGTATTCAATGCCGATGCAATTCTTGTGTTTCATCAACACTCTGAGGGTCCACAGTTTATGGAATGCCTACAGATGTGCTTCGGAAACTACTACTGGTCTTCCAGGGTGCGATCAAAGCGTAGACATTTTAAGACATTACTCCCAAGGAGAAAAGTCCGCATGGTGCTTATTGTACTCAATGCCGATGCAATTTTTTTGTTTCATCAACACTCTGAGGGTCCACAGATTACGGAATGCCTACAGATGTGCTTCGGAAAATTCTACCGGTCTTTCAGGTTACGATCGAAGCGTAGACAGTTTATGACATTACTCCCATGGAGAAAAGTCTGCATTGTGCCTGTTGTATTCAATCCCGATGCAGTTTCTGTGTTTCATCAACACTCTGATGGTACACAGATTACAGAATGCCTACAGGTGTGCTTCGGAAACTACAAATGGTCTTCCAGGAAACAATCAAAGCGTAGACAGTTTAAGACATTTCTCCCATGGAGAAAAGCCCGCATGGTGCTTATTGTATTCAACGCAGATGCAATTCTTGTGTTTCATCAACACTCTGAGGGTCCACAGATTACGGAATGCCTACAGATGTGCTTCCGAAACTGCTACTGGTCTTACAGGGTACGATCAAAGCGTTGACAGTTTAAGACATTACTCCCAAGGAGAAAAGTCCGCATGGTGATTGTAGTATTCAATCCCAATGCAGTTTCTGTTTTTCATCAACACTCTGATGGTCTGCAGATTACAGAATGCCTCCAGATGTGCTTCGGAAACTGCTACTGGTCTTCCAGAGAACGATCAAGGCATAGACAGTTAAAGACATTACTACCATGGAGAAAAGTCCGCATAGTGACTGTTATATTCTATCCCGATGCAATTTCTGTGTTTAATCAACACTGTGAGGGTACATAGATTACAGATTGCCTCCAGATGTGCTTCGGAAACAACTAGTTGTCTTCCACTATTCGATCGAACTTTAGACAGTTTAAGACTTTACTCCCATGGAGAAACGTCCGCATTTTGCTTATTGTATTCAATGCCGATGCAATTTTTGTGTTCCATCAACACTCTGAAGGTCCACAGATTACGGAATGCCTACAGATGTGCTTCGGAAACTACTACTGGTCTTCCAGGGAACGATCAAAGCGTAGACAGTTTAAGACATTACTCCCATGGAGAAAAGTCCGCATGGTGCCTGTAGTATTCAATCCCGATGCAGTTTCTGTGTTTCATCAACACTCTGATGGTCTGCAGATTACAGAATGCCTCCAGATGTGCTCTGGAAACTACTACTGCTCTTCCAGGGAACAATCAAAGCGTAGACAGTTAAAGACATTTCTCCCATGGAGAAATGCCCGCATGGTGCTTGTTGTATTCAATGCCGATGCAAATTTTTTGTTTCATCAACACTCTGAAGGTCCACAGATTACGGAATGCCTACAGATGTGCTTCGGAAACTTCTACCGGTCTTTCAGGGAACGATCAAAGCGTAGACAGTTTATGTCATTACTCCCATGGAGAATGGTCTGCATGGTGCCTGTTGTATTCAAACCCGATGCAGTTTCTGTGTTTCATCAACACTCTGATGGTACACAGATTACAAAATGCCTCCAGATGTGCTTCGGAAACTACTACTGGTTTCAATCGAACGATCAAAGCGTAGACTCTTTAAGACATTATTCCCATGGAGAAAAGTCCGCATGGTGCTTATTGCAATCAATGCCGATGCAATTTTTGTGATTCATCAACACTCTGAAGGTCCACAGATTACGGAATGCCTACAGATGTGCTTCGGAAACTACTACTGGTCTGCAAGGGAACGATCAAAGCGTAGACAATTTAAGACATTACTCCCACAGAGAAAAGTCCGCATGGTGCTTATTGTATTCAATGTCGATGCAATTTTTGTGTTTTATCAACACTCTGAAGGTCCACAGATTACGGAATACCACAGATGTGCTTCGGAAACTGCTACTGGTCTTCCAGGGAACGATCAAAGCGTAGACAGTTTAAGACATTACTCCCATGGAGAAAAGTCCGCATGGTGCCTGTTGTATTCAATCCCGATGCAGTTTCTGTGTTTCATCAACACTCTGATTGCCCACAGATTACAGAATGCCTCCAGATGTGCTTCGGAAACTACTAATGGTCTTCCAGGGAACAATCAAAGCGTAGACAGTTTAAGGCATTTCTCCCATGGAGAAAAGCCCGCATGGTGCTTATTGTATTCAACGCCGATGCAATTTTTGTGTTTCATCAACACTCTGAGGGTCCACAGATTACGGAATGCCTACAGATGTGCTTCCGAAACTGCTACTGGTCTTACAGGGTACGATCAAAGCGTAGACAGTTTAAGACATTATTCCCATGGAGAAAACTCCGCATGGTGCCTGTAGTATTCAATCCGGATGCAGCTTCTGTGTTTCATCAACACTCAGATGGTCTACAGATTACAGAATGGCTCCAGATGTGCTTCGGAAACTACTACTGGTCTTCCAGGGAACAATCAAAGCGTAGACAGTTAAGGACATTTCTCCCATGGAGAAAAGCCCGCATGGTGCTTATTGTATTCAATGCCGATGCAATTTTTGTGTTTCATCTACACTCTGAAGGTCCACAGATTACGGAATGCCTACAGATATGCTTCGGAGACTACTACTGGTCTTCAAGGGAACGATCAAACCGTAGACAATTTAAGACATTACTCCCACAGAGAAAAGTCCGCATGGTGCTTATTGTATTCAATGCCGATGCAATTTTTGTGTTTCATCAACACTCTGAAGGTCCACAGATTACGGAATGCCTACAGATGTGCTTCGGAAACTACTACTGGTCTTCAAGGGAACGATCAAAACGTAGACAATTTAAGACATTACTCCCACAGAGAAAAGTCCGCATGGTGCTTATTGTATTCAATGCCGATGCAATTTTTGTGTTTCATCAACACTCTGAAGGTCCACAGATTACGGAATGCCTACAGATGTGCTTCTGAAACTACTACTGGTCTTCAAGGGAACGATCAAAGCGTAGACAATTTAAGACATTACTCCCACAGAGAAAAGTCCGAATGGTGCTTATTGTATTCAATGCCGATGCAATTTTTGTGTTTCATCAACACTCTGAAAGTCCACAGATTACGGAATGAATACAGATGTGCTTCGGAAACTGCTACTGGTCTTCCAGGGAACGATCAAAGCGTAGACAGTTTAAGACATTACTCCCATGGAGAAAAGTCCGCATGTTGACTGTTATACTCTATCCCGATGCAATTTCTGTGTTTCATCAACACTCTGATGGTCCACAGATAACAGAGTGCCTCCAGATGTGCTTCGGAAACTACTACTGGTCTCCCAGGGAGCGATCAAAGCGTAGACAGTTTAAGACATTACTCCCAAGGAGAAAAGTCCGCATGGTGCTCATTGTATTCAATGCCGATGCAAATTTTGTGTTTCATCAACACTCTGAAGGTTCACAGATTACGGAATGCCTACAGCTGTGCTTCGGAAACTGCTACCGGTCTTTCAGGGAACGATCAAAGCGTAGACAGTTTATGATATTACTGCCATGGAGAAAAGTCTGCATGGTGCCTGTTGTATTCAAACCCGATGCAATTTCTGTGTTTCATCAACACTCTGATGGTACACAGATAACAGAAAGCCTCAGATGTGCTTCGGAAACTACTACTGGTCTTCCATCGAACGATCTAAGCGTAGACAGTTCAAGACATTATTCCCATGGAGAAATGTCCGCATGGTGCTTATTGTAATCAATGCCGATGCAATTTTTGTGTTCCATCAACACTCTGAAGGTCCACAGATTACGGAATGCCTACAGATGTGCTTCGGAAACTACTACTGGTCTTCCAGCGAACGATCAAAGCGTAGACAGTTTCAGACATTAATCCCATGGAGAAAAGTCAGCATGGTGCCTGTTGTATTCAATCCCGATGCAGTTTCTGTGTTTCATCAACACTTTGATGGTCCACAGATTACAGAATGCCTCCAGATGTGCTTCGGAAACTACTAATGGTCTTCCAGGGAACAATCAAAGCGTAGACAGTTTAAGACATTTCTCCCATGGAGAAAAGCCCGCATGGCGCTTATTGTATTCAACGCCATTGCAATTTTTGTGATTCATCAACACTCTCAGGGTCCACAGATTATGGAATGCCTACAGATGTGCTTCAGAAACCGCTACTGGTCTTACAGGGTACGATCAAATCGTAGACAGTTTAAGACATTACTCCCTAGGAGAAAAGTCCGCATGGTGCCTGTAGTATTCAATGCCGATGCAATATTTGTGTTTCATCAACACTCTGAAGGTCCACAGATTACGGAATGCCTACAGATGTGCTTCGGAAACTACTACTGGTCTTCAAGGGAACGATCAAAGCGTAGACAATTTAAGACATTACTCCCACAGAGAAAAGTCCGCATGGTGCTTATTGTATTCAATGCCGATGCAATTTTTGTGTTTCATCAACACTCTGAAGGTCCACAGATTACGAAATGCCTACAGATGTGCTTCGGAAACTACTACTGGTCTTCAAGGGAACGATCAAAGCGTAGACAATTTAAGACATTACTCCCACAGAGAAAAGTCCGCATGGTGCTTATTGTATTCAATGCCGATGCAATTTTTGTGTTTCATCAACACTCTGAAAGTCCACAGATTACGGAATGAATACAGATGTGCTTCGGAAACTGCTACTGGTCTTCCAGGGAACGATCAAAGCGTAGACAGTTTAAGACATTACTCCCATGGAGAAAAGTCCGCATGGTGACTGTTATACTCTGTCCCGATGCAATTTCTGTGTTTCATCAACTCTCTGATGGTCCACAGATAACAGAGTGCTTCCAGATGTGCTTCGGAAACTACTACTGGTCTCCCAGGGAGCGCTCAAAGCGTAGACAGTTTAAGACATTACTCCCAAGGAGAAAAGTCCGCATGGTGCTCATTGTATTCAATGCCGATGCAAATTTTGTGTTTCATCAACACTCTGAAGGTTCACTGATTACGGAATGCCTACAGCTGTGCTTCGGAAACTGCTACCGGTCTTTCAGGGAACGATCAAAGCGTAGACAGTTTATGATATTACTGCCATGGAGAAAAGTCTGCATGGTGCCTGTTGTATTCAAACCCGATGCAGTTTCTGTGTTTCATCAACACTCTGATGGTACACAGATTACAGAAAGCCTCAGATGTGCTTCGGAAACTACTACTGGTCTTCCATCGAACGATCAAAGCGTAGACAGTTTAAGACATTATTCCCATGGAGAAATGTCCGCATGGTGCTTATTGTGATCAATGCCGATGCAATTTTTGTGTTCCATCAACACTCTGAAGGTCCACAGATTACGGAATGCCTACAGATGTGCTTCGGAAACTACTACTGGTCTTCCAGCGAACGATCAAAGCGTAGACAGTTTCAGACATTAATCCCATGGAGAAAAGTCAGCATGGTGCCTGTTGTATTCAATCCCGATGCAGTTTCTGTGTTTCATCAACACTTTGATGGTCCACAGATTACAGAATGCCTCCAGATGTGCTTCGGAAACTACTAATGGTCTTCCAGGGAACAATCAAAACGTAGACAGTTTAAGACATTTCTCCCATGGAGAAAAGCCCGCATGGCGCTTATTGTATTCAACGCCATTGCAATTTTTGTGATTCATCAACACTCTCAGGGTCCACAGATTATGGAATGCCTACAGATGTGCTTCAGAAACCGCTACTGGTCTTACAGGGTACGATCAAATCGTAGACAGTTTAAGACATTACTCCCTAGTAGAAAAGTCCGCATGGTGCCTGTAGTATTCAATCCCGATGCAGTTACTGTGTTTCATCAACACTCTGATGGTCTACAGATTACAGAATGCCTCCAGATGTGCTTCGGAAACTACTACTGGTCTTCCAGAGAACGATCAAAGCGTAGACAGTTAAAGACATTACTACCGTGGAGAAAAGTCCGCATGGTGACTGTTATATTCTATCCCGATGCAATTTTTGTGTTTAATCAACACTGTGAATGTACATAGATTACAGAATGCCTCCAGATGTGCTTCGGAAACTACTACTGGTCTTCCAGGGAACAATCAAAGAGTAGACAGTTAAGGACATTTCTCCAATGGAGAAAAGCCCGCATGGTGCCTATTGTATTCAATGCCGATGCAATTCTTGTGTTTCATCAACACTCTGAGGGTCCACAGTTTACGGAATGCCTACAGATGTGCTTCGGAAACTACTACTGGTCTTCCAGGGTTCGATCAAAGCGTAGACATTTTAAGACATTACTCCCAAGGAGAAAAGTACGCATGATGCTTATTGTACTCAATGCCGATGCAATTTTTTTGTTTCATCAACACTCTGAAGGTCCACAGATTACGGAATGCCTACAGATGTGCTTCGGAAAATTCTACCGGTCTTTCAGGTTACGATCAAAGCGTAGACAGTTTATGACATTACTCCCATGGAGAAAAGTCTGCATTGTGCCTGTTGTATTCAATCCCGATGCAGTTTCTGTGTTTCATCAACACTCTGATGGTACACAGATTACAGAATGCCTACAGGTGTGCTTCGGAAACTACAAATTGTCTTCCAGGGAACAATCAAAGCGTAGACAGTTTAAGACATTTCTCCCATGGAGAAAAGCCCGCATGGTGCTTATTGTATTCAACGCAGATGCAATTCTTGTGTTTCATCAACACTCTGAGGGTCCACAGATTACGGAATGCCTACAGATGTGCTTCCGAAACTGCTACTGGTCTTACAGGGTACGATCAAAGCGTTGACAGTTTAAGACATTACTCCCAAGGAGAAAAGTCCGCATGGTGATTGTAGTATTCAATCCCAATGCAGTTTCTGTGTTTCATCAACACTCTGATGGTCTGCAGATTACAGAATGCCTACAGATGTGCTTCGGAAACTGCTACTGGTCTTCCAGAGAACGATCAAGGCATAGACAGTTAAAGACATTACTACCATGGAGAAAAGTACGCATAGTGACTGTTATATTCTATCCCGATGCAATTTCTGTGTTTAATCAACACTGTGAGGGTACATAGATTACAGATTGCCTCCAGATGTGCTTCGGAAACAACTAGTTGTCTTCCACTATTCGATCGAACTGTAGACAGTTTAAGACTTTACTCCCATGGAGAAAGGTCCGCATTTTGCTTATTGTATTCAATGCCGATGCAATTTTTGTGTTCCATCAACACTCTGAAGGTCCACAGATTACGGAATGCCTACAGATGTGCTTCGGAAACTACTACTGGTCTTCCAGGGAACGATCAAAGCGTAGACAGTTTAAGACATTACTCCCATGGAGAAAAGTCCGCATGGTGCCTGTAGTATTCAATCCCGATGCAGTTTCTGTGTTTCATCAACACTCTGATGGTCTGCAGATTACAGAATGCCTCCAGATGTGCTTCGGAAACTACTACTGCTCTTCCAGGGAACAATCAAAGCGTAGACAGTTAAAGACATTTCTCCCATGGAGAAATGCCCGCATGGTGCTTGTTGTATTCAATGCCGATGCAAATTTTGTGTTTCATCAACACTCTGAAGGTCCACAGATTACGGAATGCCTACAGATGTGCTTCGGAAACTTCTACCGGTCTTTCAGGGAACGATCAAAGCGTAGACAGTTTATGTCATTACTCCCATGGAGAATGGTCTGCATGGTGCCTGTTGTATTCAAACCCGATGCAGTTTCTGTGTTTCATCAACACTCTGATGGTACACAGATTACAGAATGCCTCCAGATGTGCTTCGGAAACTACTACTGGTCTTCAATCGAACGATCAAAGCGTAGACTCTTTAAGACATTATACCCATGGAGAAAAGTCCGCATGGTGCTTATTGCAATCAATGCCGATGCAATATTTGTGTTTCATCAACACTCTGAAGGTCCACAGATTACGGAATGCCTACAGATGTGCTTCGGAAACTACTACTGGTCTGCAAGGGAACGATCAAAGCGTAGACAATTTAAGACATTACTCCCACAGAGAAAAGTCCGCATGGTGCTTATTGTATTCAATGTCGATGCAATTTTTGTGTTTTATCAACACTCTGAAGGTCCACAGATTACGGAATACCACAGATGTGCTTCGGAAACTGCTACTGGTCTTCCAGGGAACGATCAAAGCGTAGACAGTTTAAGACATTACTCCCATGGAGAAAAGTCCGCATGGTGACTGTTATACTCTATCCCGATGCAATTTCTGTGTTTCATCAACTCTCTGATGGTCCACAGATAACAGAGTGCCTCCAGATGTGCTTCGGAAACTACTACTGGTCTCCCAGGGAGCGATCAAAGCGTAGACAGTTTAAGACATTACTCCCAAGGAGAAAAGTCCGCATGGTGCTCATTGTATTCAATGCCGATGCAAATTTTGTGTTTCATCAACACTCTGAAGGTTCACTGATTACGGAATGCCTACAGCTGTGCTTCGGAAACTGCTACCGGTCTTTCAGGGAACGATCAAAGCGTAGACAGTTTATGATATTACTGCCATGGAGAAAAGTCTGCATGGTGCCTGTTGTATTCAAACCCGATGCAGTTTCTGTGTTTCATCAACACTCTGATGGTACACAGATTACAGAAAGCCTCAGATGTGCTTCGGAAACTACTACTGGTCTTCCATCGAACGATCAAAGCGTAGACAGTTTAAGACATTATTCCCATGGAGAAATGTCCGCATGGTGCTTATTGTGATCAATGCCGATGCAATTTTTGTGTTCCATCAACACTCTGAAGGTCCACAGATTACGGAATGCCTACAGATGTGCTTCGGAAACTACTACTGGTCTTCCAGCGAACGATCAAAGCGTAGACAGTTTCAGACATTAATCCCATGGAGAAAAGTCAGCATGGTGCCTGTTGTATTCAATCCCGATGCAGTTTCTGTGTTTCATCAACACTTTGATGGTCCACAGATTACAGAATGCCTCCAGATGTGCTTCGGAAACTACTAATGGTCTTCCAGGGAACAATCAAAGCGTAGACAGTTTAAGACATTTCTCCCATGGAGAAAAGCCCGCATGGCGCTTATTGTATTCAACGCCATTGCAATTTTTGTGATTCATCAACACTCTCAGGGTCCACAGATTATGGAATGCCTACAGATGTGCTTCAGAAACCGCTACTGGTCTTACAGGGTACGATCAAATCGTAGACAGTTTAAGACATTACTCCCTAGGAGAAAAGTCCGCATGGTGCCTGTAGTATTCAATCCCGATGCAGTTACTGTGTTTCATCAACACTCTGATGGTCTACAGATTACAGAATGCCTCCAGATGTGCTTCGGAAACTACTACTGGTCTTCCAGAGAACGATCAAAGCGTAGACAGTTAAAGACATTACTACCGTGGAGAAAAGTCCGCATGGTGACTGTTATATTCTATCCCGATGCAATTTTTGTGTTTAATCAACACTGTGAAGGTACATAGATTACAGAATGCCTGCAGATGTGCTTCGGAAACTACTACTGGTCTTCCAGGGAACAATCAAAGAGTAGACAGTTAAGGACATTTCTCCAATGGAGAAAAGCCCGCATGGTGCCTATTGTATTCAATGCCGATGCAATTCTTGTGTTTCATCAACACTCTGAGGGTCCACTGTTTACGGAATGCCTACAGATGTGCTTCGGAAACTACTACTGGTCTTCCAGCGTTCGATCAAAGCGTAGACATTTTAAGACATTACTCCCAAGGAGAAAAGTACGCATGGTGCTTATTGTACTCAATGCCGATGCAATTTTTTTGTTTCATCAACACTCTGAAGGTCCACAGATTACGGAATGCCTACAGATGTGCTTCGGAACATTCTACCGGTCTTTCAGGTTACGATCAAAGCGTAGACAGTTTATGACATTACTCCCATGGAGAAAAGTCTGCATTGTGCCTGTTGTATTCAATCCCGATGCAGTTTCTGTGTTTCATCAACACTCTGATGGTACACAGATTACAGAATGCCTACAGGTGTGCTTCGGAAACTACAAATGGTCTTCCAGGGAACAATCAAAGCGTAGACAGTTTAAGACATTTCTCCCATGGAGAAAAGCCCGCATGGTGCTTATTGTATTCAACGCAGATGCAATTCTTGTGTTTCATCAACACTCTGAGGGTCCACAGATTACGGAATGCCTACAGATGTGCTTCCGAAACTGCTACTGGTCTTACAGGGTACGATCAAAGCGTTGACAGTTTAAGACATTACTCCCAAGGAGAAAAGTCCGCATGGTGATTGTAGTATTCAATCCCAATGCAGTTTCTGTGTTTCATCAACACTCTGATGGTCTGCAGATTACAGAATGCCTACAGATGTGCTTCGGAAACTGCTACTGGTCTTCCAGAGAACGATCAAGGCATAGACAGTTAAAGACATTACTACCATGGAGAAAAGTCCGCATAGTGACTGTTATATTCTATCCCGATGCAATTTCTGTGTTTAATCAACACTGTGAGGGTACATAGATTACAGATTGCCTCCAGATGTGCTTCGGAAACAACTAGTTGTCTTCCACTATTCGATCGAACTGTAGACAGTTTAAGACTTTACTCCCATTCAGAAAGGTCCGCATTTTGCTTATTGTATTCAATGCCGATGCAATTTTTGTGTTCCATCAACACTCTGAAGGTCCACAGATTACGGAATGCCTACAGATGTGCTTCGGAAACTACTACTGGTCTTCCAGGGAACGATCAAAGCGTAGACAGTTTAAGACATTACTCCCATGGAGAAAAGTCCGCATGGTGCCTGAAGTATTCAATCCCGATGCAGTTTCTGTGTTTCATCAACACTCTGATGGTCTGCAGATTACAGAATGCCTCCAGATGTGCTTCGGAAACTACTACTGCTCTTCCAGGGAACAATCAAAGCGTAGACAGTTAAAGACATTTCTCCCATGGAGAAATGCCCGCATGGTGCTTGTTGTATTCAATGCCGATGCAAATTTTGTGTTTCATCAACACTCTGAAGGTCCACAGATTACGGAATGCCTACAGATGTGCTTCGGAAACTTCTACCGGTCATTCAGAGAACGATCAAAGCGTAGACAGTTTATGTCATTACTCCCATGGAGAATGGTCTGCATGGTGCCTGTTGTATTCAAACCCGATGCAGTTTCTGTGTTTCATCAACACTCTGATGGTACACAGATTACAGAATGCCTCCAGATGTGCTTCGGAAACTACTACTGGTCTTCAATCGAACGATCAAAGCGTAGACTCTTTAAGACATTATACCCATGGAGAAAAGTCCGCATGGTGCTTATTGCAATCAATGCCGATGCAATTTTTGTGTTTCATCAACACTCTGAAGGTCCACAGATTACGGAATGCCTACAGATGTGCTTCGGAAACTACTACTGGTCTGCAAGGGAACGATCAAAGCGTAGACAATTTAAGACATTACTCCCACAGAGAAAAGTCCGCATGGTGCTTATTGTATTCAATGTCGATGCAATTTTTGTGTTTTATCAACACTCTGAAGGTCCACAGATTACGGAATACCACAGATGTGCTTCGGAAACTGCTACTGGTCTTCCAGGGAACGATCAAAGCGTAGACAGTTTAAGACATTACTCCCATGGAGAAAAGTCCGCATGGTGCCTGTTGTATTCAATCCCGATGCAGTTTCTGTGTTTCATCAACACTCTGATTGCCCACAGATTACAGAATGCCTCCAGATGTGCTTCGGAAACTACTAATGGTCTTCCAGGGAACAATCAAAGCGTAGACAGTTTAAGACATTTCTCCCATGGAGAAAAGCCCGCATGGTGCTTATTGTATTCAACGCCGATGCAATTTTTGTGTTTCATCAACACTCTGAGGGTCCACAGATTACGGAATGCCTACAGATGTGCTTCAGAAACTGCTACTGGTCTTACAGGGTACGATCAAAGCGTAGACAGTTTAAGACATTACTCCCATGGAGAAAACTCCGCATGGTGCCTGTAGTATTCAATCCGGATGCAGTTTCTGTGTTTCATCAACACTCAGATGGTCTACAGATTACAGAATGGCTCCAGATGTGCTTCGGAAACTACTACTGGTCTTCCAGGGAACAATCAAAGCGTAGACAGTTAAGGACATTTCTCCCATGGAGAAAAGCCCGCATGGTGCTTATTGTATTCAATGCCGATGCAATTTTTGTGTTTCATCTACACTCTGAAGGTCCACAGATTACGGAATGCCTACAGATATGCTTCGGAGACTACTACTGGTCTTCAAGGGAACGATCAAACCGTAGACAATTTAAGACATTACTCCCACAGAGAAAAGTCCGCATGGTGCTTATTGTATTCAATGCCGTTGCAATTTTTGTGTTTCATCAACACTCTGAAGGTCCACAGATTACGGAATGCCTACAGATGTGCTTCGGAAACTACTACTGGTCTTCAAGGGAACGATCAAAGCGTAGACAATTTAAGACATTACTCCCACAGAGAAAAGTCCGCATGGTGCTTATTGTATTCAATGCCGATGCAATTTTTGTGTTCCATCAACACTCTGAAGGTCCACAGATTACGGAATGCCTACAGATGTGCTTCGGAAACTACTACTGGTCTTCAAGGGAACGATCAAAGCGTAGACAATTTAAGACATTACTCCCACAGAGAAAAGTCCGCATGGTGCTTATTGTATTCAATGCCGATGCAATTTTTGTATTTCATCAACACTCTGAAAGTCCACAGATTACGGAATGAATACAGATGTGCTTCGGAAACTGCTACTGGTCTTCCAGGGAACGATCAAAGCGTAGACAGTTTAAGACATTACTACCGTGGAGAAAAGTCCGCATGGTGACTGTTATATTCTATCCCGATGCAATTTTTGTGTTTAATCAACACTGTGAAGGTACATAGATTACAGAATGCCTGCAGATGTGCTTCGGAAACTACTACTGGTCTTCCAGGGAACAATCAAAGAGTAGACAGTTAAGGACATTTCTCCAATGGAGAAAAGCCCGCATGGTGCCTATTGTATTCAATGCCGATGCAATTCTTGTGTTTCATCAACACTCTGAGGGTCCACTGTTTACGGAATGCCTACAGATGTGCTTCGGAAACTACTACTGGTCTTCCAGCGTTCGATCAAAGCGTAGACATTTTAAGACATTACTCCCAAGGAGAAAAGTACGCATGGTGCTTATTGTACTCAATGCCGATGCAATTTTTTTGTTTCATCAACACTCTGAAGGTCCACAGATTACGGAATGCCTACAGATGTGCTTCGGAACATTCTACCGGTCTTTCAGGTTACGATCAAAGCGTAGACAGTTTATGACATTACTCCCATGGAGAAAAGTCTGCATTGTGCCTGTTGTATTCAATCCCGATGCAGTTTCTGTGTTTCATCAACACTCTGATGGTACACAGATTACAGAATGCCTACAGGTGTGCTTCGGAAACTACAAATGGTCTTCCAGGGAACAATCAAAGCGTAGACAGTTTAAGACATTTCTCCCATGGAGAAAAGCCCGCATGGTGCTTATTGTATTCAACGCAGATGCAATTCTTGTGTTTCATCAACACTCTGAGGGTCCACAGATTACGGAATGCCTACAGATGTGCTTCCGAAACTGCTACTGGTCTTACAGGGTACGATCAAAGCGTTGACAGTTTAAGACATTACTCCCAAGGAGAAAAGTCCGCATGGTGATTGTAGTATTCAATCCCAATGCAGTTTCTGTGTTTCATCAACACTCTGATGGTCTGCAGATTACAGAATGCCTACAGATGTGCTTCGGAAACTGCTACTGGTCTTCCAGAGAACGATCAAGGCATAGACAGTTAAAGACATTACTACCATGGAGAAAAGTCCGCATAGTGACTGTTATATTCTATCCCGATGCAATTTCTGTGTTTAATCAACACTGTGAGGGTACATAGATTACAGATTGCCTCCAGATGTGCTTCGGAAACAACTAGTTGTCTTCCACTATTCGATCGAACTGTAGACAGTTTAAGACTTTACTCCCATTCAGAAAGGTCCGCATTTTGCTTATTGTATTCAATGCCGATGCAATTTTTGTGTTCCATCAACACTCTGAAGGTCCACAGATTACGGAATGCCTACAGATGTGCTTCGGAAACTACTACTGGTCTTCCAGGGAACGATCAAAGCGTAGACAGTTTAAGACATTACTCCCATGGAGAAAAGTCCGCATGGTGCCTGAAGTATTCAATCCCGATGCAGTTTCTGTGTTTCATCAACACTCTGATGGTCTGCAGATTACAGAATGCCTCCAGATGTGCTTCGGAAACTACTACTGCTCTTCCAGGGAACAATCAAAGCGTAGACAGTTAAAGACATTTCTCCCATGGAGAAATGCCCGCATGGTGCTTGTTGTATTCGATGCCGATGCAAATTTTGTGTTTCATCAACACTCTGAAGGTCCACAGATTACGGAATGCCTACAGATGTGCTTCGGAAACTTCTACCGGTCATTCAGAGAACGATCAAAGCGTAGACAGTTTATGTCATTACTCCCATGGAGAATGGTCTGCATGGTGCCTGTTGTATTCAAACCCGATGCAGTTTCTGTGTTTCATCAACACTCTGATGGTACACAGATTACAGAATGCCTCCAGATGTGCTTCGGAAACTACTACTGGTCTTCAATCGAACGATCAAAGCGTAGACTCTTTAAGACATTATACCCATGGAGAAAAGTCCGCATGGTGCTTATTGCAATCAATGCCGATGCAATTTTTGTGTTTCATCAACACTCTGAAGGTCCACAGATTACGGAATGCCTACAGATGTGCTTCGGAAACTACTACTGGTCTGCAAGGGAACGATCAAAGCGTAGACAATTTAAGACATTACTCCCACAGAGAAAAGTCCGCATGGTGCTTATTGTATTCAATGTCGATGCAATTTTTGTGTTTTATCAACACTCTGAAGGTCCACAGATTACGGAATACCACAGATGTGCTTCGGAAACTGCTACTGGTCTTCCAGGGAACGATCAAAGCGTAGACAGTTTAAGACATTACTCCCATGGAGAAAAGTCCGCATGGTGCCTGTTGTATTCAATCCCGATGCAGTTTCTGTGTTTCATCAACACTCTGATTGCCCACAGATTACAGAATGCCTCCAGATGTGCTTCGGAAACTACTAATGGTCTTCCAGGGAACAATCAAAGCGTAGACAGTTTAAGACATTTCTCCCATGGAGAAAAGCCCGCATGGTGCTTATTGTATTCAACGCCGATGCAATTTTTGTGTTTCATCAACACTCTGAGGGTCCACAGATTACGGAATGCCTACAGATGTGCTTCAGAAACTGCTACTGGTCTTACAGGGTACGATCAAAGCGTAGACAGTTTAAGACATTACTCCCATGGAGAAAACTCCGCATGGTGCCTGTAGTATTCAATCCGGATGCAGTTTCTGTGTTTCATCAACACTCAGATGGTCTACAGATTACAGAATGGCTCCAGATGTGCTTCGGAAACTACTACTGGTCTTCCAGGGAACAATCAAAGCGTAGACAGTTAAGGACATTTCTCCCATGGAGAAAAGCCCGCATGGTGCTTATTGTATTCAATGCCGATGCAATTTTTGTGTTTCATCTACACTCTGAAGGTCCACAGATTACGGAATGCCTACAGATATGCTTCGGAGACTACTACTGGTCTTCAAGGGAACGATCAAACCGTAGACAATTTAAGACATTACTCCCACAGAGAAAAGTCCGCATGGTGCTTATTGTATTCAATGCCGTTGCAATTTTTGTGTTTCATCAACACTCTGAAGGTCCACAGATTACGGAATGCCTACAGATGTGCTTCGGAAACTACTACTGGTCTTCAAGGGAACGATCAAAGCGTAGACAATTTAAGACATTACTCCCACAGAGAAAAGTCCGCATGGTGCTTATTGTATTCAATGCCGATGCAATTTTTGTGTTCCATCAACACTCTGAAGGTCCACAGATTACGGAATGCCTACAGATGTGCTTCGGAAACTACTACTGGTCTTCAAGGGAACGATCAAAGCGTAGACAATTTAAGACATTACTCCCACAGAGAAAAGTCCGCATGGTGCTTATTGTATTCAATGCCGATGCAATTTTTGTATTTCATCAACACTCTGAAAGTCCACAGATTACGGAATGAATACAGATGTGCTTCGGAAACTGCTACTGGTCTTCCAGGGAACGATCAAAGCGTAGACAGTTTAAGACATTACTCCCATGGAGAAAAGTCCGCATAGTGACTGTTACATTCTATCCCGATGCAATTTCTGTGTTTAATCAACACTGTGAGGGTACACAGATTACAGAATGCCTCCAGATGTGCTTCGGAAACAACTAGTTGTCTTCCACTATTCGATCAAACCGTAGAAAGTTTAAGACTTTACTCCCACGGAGAAAAGCCCGCATGGTGCTTATTGTATTTAATGCCGATGCAATTTTTGTGTTTCATCTACACTCTGAAGGTCCACAGATTACGGAATGCCTACAGATATGCTTCGGAGACTACTACTTGTCTTAAAGGGAACGATCAAACCGTAGACAATTTAAGACATTACTCCCACAGAGAAAAGTCCGCATGGTGCTTATTGTATTCAATGCCGATGCAATTTTTGTGTTTCGTCAACACTCTGAAGGTCCACAGATTACGGAATGCCTACAGATGTGCTTCGGAAACTACTACTGGTCTTCAAGGGAACGATCAAAGCGTAGACAATTTAAGACATTACTCCCACAGAGAAAAGTCCGCATGGTGCTTATTGTATTCAATGCCGATGCAATTTTTGTGTTTCATCAACACTCTGAAAGTCCACAGATTACGGAATGAATACAGATGTGCTTCGGAAACTGCTACTGGTCTTCCAGGGAACGATCAAATCGTTGACAGTTTAAGACATTACTACCATGGAGAAAAGTCCGCATGGTGACTGTTATATTCTATCCCGATGCAATTTCTGTGTTTAATCAACACTTTGAGGGTACATAGATTACAGAATGCCTCCAGATGTGCTTCGGAAACAACTAGTTGTCTTCCACTATTCGATCAAACCGTAGAAAATTTAAGACTTTACTCCCATGGAGAAAAGTCCGCATTTTGTTTATTCTACTCAATGCCGATGCAATTTTTGTGTTCCATCAACACTCTGAAGGTCCAAAGATTACGGAATGCCTACAGATGTGCTTCGGAAACTGCTACTGGTCTTCCAGGGAACGAACAAAGCGTAGACAGTTTAAGACATTACTCCCATGGTGAAATGTCAGCATGGTGCCTGTAGTATTCAATCCCGATGCAGTTTCTGTGTTTCATCAACACTCTGATGGTCTACAGATTACAGAATGCCTCCAGATGTGCTTCGGAAACTACTACTGGTCTTCCAGGGAACAATCAAAGCGTAGACAGTTAAGGACATTTCTCCCATGGAGAAAAGCCCGCATGGTGCCTATTGTATTCAATGCCGATGCAAGTTTTGTGTTTCATCAACACTCTGAGGGTCCACAGATTACGGAATGCCTACAGATGTGCTTCGGAAACTACTACTGGTCTTCCAGAGTGCGATCAAATCGTAGACAGTTTAAGTCATTACTCCCAAGGAGAAAGGTCCGCATGGTGCTTATTGTATTCCATGCCGATGAAATTTTTGTGTTTCATCAACACTCTGAAGGTCCACAGATTACGGAATGCCTACAGATGTGCTTCGGAATCTGCTACCGGTCTTTCAGGGAACGAACAAAGCGTAGACAGTTTAAGACATTACTTCCATGGAGAAAAGTCCGCATGGTGCCTGTAGTATTCAATCCCGATACAGTTTCTGTGTTTCATCAACACTCTGATGGTCTACAGATTACAGAATGCCTCCAGATGTGCTTCGGAAACTACTACTGGTCTCCCAGGGAACAATCAAAGCGTAGACAGTTAAGGACATTTCTCCCATGGAGAAAAGTTCGCATGGTGCTTATTGTATTCAATGCCGATGCAATTTTTGTGTTTCATCAACACTCTGAGGGTCCACAGATTACGGAATGCCTACAGATGTGCTTCGGAAACTACTACTGGTCTTCCAGACTGCGATCAAAGCGTGGACAGTTTAAGTCATTACTCCCAAGGAGAAAAGTCCGCATGGTGCTTATAGTATTCCTTGCCGATGCAATTTTTGTGTTTCATCAACACTCTGAAGGTCCACAGATTACGGAATGCCTACAGATGTGCTTCGGAATCTGCTACCGGTCTTTCAGGGAACGATCAAAGCGTAGACAGTTTATGACATTACTCCAATGGAGGAAAGTCTGCATGGTGCCTGTTGCATTCAATTCCGATGCAGTTTCTGTGTTTCATCAACACTCTGAAGGTCCACAGATTACGGAATGCCTACAGATGTGCTTCGGAAACAACTAGTTGTCTTCCACTATTCGATCAAACCGTCGACAGTTTAAGACTTTACTCCCATGGAGAAAAGTCCGCATTTTGCTTATTGTATTCAATGCCGATGCAATTTTTGTGTTCCATCAACTCTCTGAAGGTCCCCAGATTACAGAATGCCTACAGATGTGCTTCGGAAACTGCTACTGGTCTTCCAGGGAACGAACAAATCGTAGACAGTTTAAGACATTACTCCTATGGAGAAAAGTCCGCATGGTGCCTGTAGTATTCAATCCCGATGCAGTTTCTGTGTTTCATCAACACTCTGATGGTCTACAGATTACAGAATTCCTCCAGATGTGCTTCGGAAACTACTACTGGTCTTCCAGGGAGCGATCAAAGCGTAGACAGTTTAAGACATTACTCCCAAGGAGAAAAGTCCGCATGGTGCTCATTTTATTCAATGCCGATGCAAATTTTGTGTTTCATCAACACTCTGAAGGTCCACAGATTACGGAATGCCTACACATGTGCTTCGGAAACTGCTACCGGTCTTTCAGGGAACGATCAAAGCGTAGACAGTTTATGACATTACTGCCATGGAGAAAAGTCTGCATGTTGCCAGTTGTATTCAAACCTGATGCAGTCTCTGTGTTTCATCAACAATCTGATGGTACACAGATTACAGAATGACTCCAGATGTGCTTCGGAAACTACTACTGGTCTTCCTTCGAACGATCAAAGCGTGGACAGTTTAGGACATTATTCCCTTGGAGAAAAGTCCGCATGGTGCTTATTGTAATCAATGCCGATGCAATTTTTGTGTTTCATCTACACCCTGAAGGTCCACAGATTACGGAATGCCTACAGATATGCTTCGGAAACTACTACTGGTCTTCAAGGGAACGATCAAAGCGTAGACATTTTAAGACATTACTCCCACAGGGAAAAGTCCGCATGGTGCTTATTGTATTCTATGCCGATGCTATTTTTGTGTTTCATCAACACTCTGAAGGTCCACAGATTACGGAATGCCTACAGATGTGCTTCGGAAACTACTACTGGTCTTCAAGGGAACGATCAAAGCGTAGACAATTTAAGACATTACTCCCACAGAGAAAAGTCCGCATGGTGCTTATTGTATTCAATGCCGATGCAATTTTTGTATTTCATCAACACTCTGAAAGTCCACAGATTACGGAATGAATACAGATGTGCTTCGGAAACTGCTACTGGTCTTCCAGGGAACGATCAAAGCGTAGACAGTTTAAGACATTACTCCCATGGAGAAAAGTCCGCATAGTGACTGTTACATTCTATCCCGATGCAATTTCTGTGTTTAATCAACACTGTGAGGGTACACAGATTACAGAATGCCTCCAGATGTGCTTCGGAAACAACTAGTTGTCTTCCACTATTCGATCAAACCGTAGAAAGTTTAAGACTTTACTCCCACGGAGAAAAGCCCGCATGGTGCTTATTGTATTTAATGCCGATGCAATTTTTGTGTTTCATCTACACTCTGAAGGTCCACAGATTACGGAATGCCTACAGATATGCTTCGGAGACTACTACTTGTCTTAAAGGGAACGATCAAACCGTAGACAATTTAAGACATTACTCCCACAGAGAAAAGTCCGCATGGTGCTTATTGTATTCAATGCCGATGCAATTTTTGTGTTTCGTCAACACTCTGAAGGTCCACAGATTACGGAATGCCTACAGATGTGCTTCGGAAACTACTACTGGTCTTCAAGGGAACGATCAAAGCGTAGACAATTTAAGACATTACTCCCACAGAGAAAAGTCCGCATGGTGACTGTTATATTCTATCCCGATGCAATTTCTGTGTTTAATCAACACTTTGAGGGTACATAGATTACAGAATGCCTCCAGATGTGCTTCGGAAACAACTAGTTGTCTTCCACTATTCGATCAAACCGTAGAAAATTTAAGACTTTACTCCCATGGAGAAAAGTCCGCATTTTGTTTATTCTACTCAATGCCGATGCAATTTTTGTGTTCCATCAACACTCTGAAGGTCCAAAGATTACGGAATGCCTACAGATGTGCTTCGGAAACTGCTACTGGTCTTCCAGGGAACGAACAAAGCGTAGACAGTTTAAGACATTACTCCCATGGTGAAATGTCAGCATGGTGCCTGTAGTATTCAATCCCGATGCAGTTTCTGTGTTTCATCAACACTCTGATGGTCTACAGATTACAGAATGCCTCCAGATGTGCTTCGGAAACTACTACTGGTCTTCCAGGGAACAATCAAAGCGTAGACAGTTAAGGACATTTCTCCCATGGAGAAAAGCCCGCATGGTGCCTATTGTATTCAATGCCGATGCAAGTTTTGTGTTTCATCAACACTCTGAGGGTCCACAGATTACGGAATGCCTACAGATGTGCTTCGGAAACTACTACTGGTCTTCCAGAGTGCGATCAAATCGTAGACAGTTTAAGTCATTACTCCCAAGGAGAAAGGTCCGCATGGTGCTTATTGTATTCCATGCCGATGAAATTTTTGTGTTTCATCAACACTCTGAAGGTCCACAGATTACGGAATGCCTACAGATGTGCTTCGGAATCTGCTACCGGTCTTTCAGGGAACGAACAAAGCGTAGACAGTTTAAGACATTACTTCCATGGAGAAAAGTCCGCATGGTGCCTGTAGTATTCAATCCCGATACAGTTTCTGTGTTTCATCAACACTCTGATGGTCTACAGATTACAGAATGCCTCCAGATGTGCTTCGGAAACTACTACTGGTCTCCCAGGGAACAATCAAAGCGTAGACAGTTAAGGACATTTCTCCCATGGAGAAAAGTTCGCATGGTGCTTATTGTATTCAATGCCGATGCAATTTTTGTGTTTCATCAACACTCTGAGGGTCCACAGATTACGGAATGCCTACAGATGTGCTTCGGAAACTACTACTGGTCTTCCAGACTGCGATCAAAGCGTGGACAGTTTAAGTCATTACTCCCAAGGAGAAAAGTCCGCATGGTGCTTATAGTATTCCTTGCCGATGCAATTTTTGTGTTTCATCAACACTCTGAAGGTCCACAGATTACGGAATGCCTACAGATGTGCTTCGGAATCTGCTACCGGTCTTTCAGGGAACGATCAAAGCGTAGACAGTTTATGACATTACTCCAATGGAGGAAAGTCTGCATGGTGCCTGTTGCATTCAATTCCGATGCAGTTTCTGTGTTTCATCAACACTCTGAAGGTCCACAGATTACGGAATGCCTACAGATGTGCTTCGGAAACAACTAGTTGTCTTCCACTATTCGATCAAACCGTCGACAGTTTAAGACTTTACTCCCATGGAGAAAAGTCCGCATTTTGCTTATTGTATTCAATGCCGATGCAATTTTTGTGTTCCATCAACTCTCTGAAGGTCCCCAGATTACAGAATGCCTACAGATGTGCTTCGGAAACTGCTACTGGTCTTCCAGGGAACGAACAAATCGTAGACAGTTTAAGACATTACTCCTATGGAGAAAAGTCCGCATGGTGCCTGTAGTATTCAATCCCGATGCAGTTTCTGTGTTTCATCAACACTCTGATGGTCTACAGATTACAGAATTCCTCCAGATGTGCTTCGGAAACTACTACTGGTCTTCCAGGGAGCGATCAAAGCGTAGACAGTTTAAGACATTACTCCCAAGGAGAAAAGTCCGCATGGTGCTCATTTTATTCAATGCCGATGCAAATTTTGTGTTTCATCAACACTCTGAAGGTCCACAGATTACGGAATGCCTACACATGTGCTTCGGAAACTGCTACCGGTCTTTCAGGGAACGATCAAAGCGTAGACAGTTTATGACATTACTGCCATGGAGAAAAGTCTGCATGTTGCCAGTTGTATTCAAACCTGATGCAGTCTCTGTGTTTCATCAACAATCTGATGGTACACAGATTACAGAATGACTCCAGATGTGCTTCGGAAACTACTACTGGTCTTCCTTCGAACGATCAAAGCGTGGACAGTTTAGGACATTATTCCCTTGGAGAAAAGTCCGCATGGTGCTTATTGTAATCAATGCCGATGCAATTTTTGTGTTTCATCTACACCCTGAAGGTCCACAGATTACGGAATGCCTACAGATATGCTTCGGAAACTACTACTGGTCTTCAAGGGAACGATCAAAGCGTAGACATTTTAAGACATTACTCCCACAGGGAAAAGTCCGCATGGTGCTTATTGTATTCTATGCCGATGCTATTTTTGTGTTTCATCAACACTCTGAAGGTCCACAGATTACGGAATGCCTACAGATGTGCTTCGGAAACTACTACTGGTCATCAAGGGAACGATCAAAGCGTAGACAATTTAAGACATTACTCCCAAAGTGAAAAGTCCGCATGGTGCTTATTGTATTTAATGCCGATGCAATTTTTGTGTTTCACCAACACTCTGAAGGTCCACAGATTTCGGAATGAATACAGATGTGCTTCGGAAACTGCTACTGGTCTTCCAGGGAACGATCAAAGCGTAGACAGTTTAAGACATTACTCCCATGGAGAAAAGTCCGCATGGTGACTGTTATATTCTATCCCGATGCAATTTCTGTGTTTAATCAACACTGTGAAGATACATAGATTACAGAATGCCTCCAGATGTGCTTCGGAAACAACTAGTTGTCTTCCACTATTCGATCAAAACGTAGAAAGTTTAAGACTTTACTCCCATGGAGAAAAGTCCGCATTTTGCTTATTCTATTCAATGCCGATGCAATTTTTGTGTTCCATCAACACTCTGAAGGTCCACAGATTACGGACTGCCTACAGATCTGCTTCGGAAACTGCTACCGCTCTTTCAGGGAACGATCGAAGCGTAGACAGTTTATGACATTACTCCCATGGAGAAAAGTCTGCATGGTGAATGTTGCATTCAATTCCGATGCAGTTTCTGTGTTTCATCAACACTCTGAAGGTCCACAGATTACGGAATGCCTACGGATGTGCTTTGGAAACTGCTACTGGTCTTCCAGGGAACGATCAAAGCGTAGACAGTTTAAGACATTACTCCCATGGAGAAAAGTCCGCATGGTGCCTGTAGTATTCAATCCCGATGCAGTTTCTGTGTTTCATCAACACACTGATGGTCTGCAGATTACAGAATGCCTCCAGATGTGCTTCGGAAACTACTACTGGTCTTCCAGGGAACAATCAAAGCGTAGACAGTTAATGACATTTCTCCCATGGAGAAATGCCCGCATGGTGCTTGTTGTATTCAATGTCGATGCAAATTTTGTGTTTCATCAACACTCTGAAGGTCCACAGATTACGGAATGCCTACAGGTGTGCTTCGGAAACTTCTACCGGTCTTTCAGGGAACGATCAAAGCGTAGACAGTTTATGACATTACTCCCATGGAGAATGGTCTGCATGGTGCCTGTTGTATTCAAACCCGATGCAGTTTCTGTGTTTCATCAACACTCTGATGGTACACAGATTACAGAATGCCTCCAGATGTGCTTCGGAAACTACTACTGGTCTTCAATCGAACGATTAAAGCGTAGACTCTTTAAGACATTATTCCCATGGAGTAAAGTCCGCATGGTGCTTATTGTAATCAACGCCGATGAAATTTTTGTGTTTCATCAACACTCTGAGGGTCCACAGATTACGGAATGCCTACAGATGTGCTTCCGAAATTGCTACTGGTCTTACAGGGTACGATCAAAGCGTTGACAGTTTAAGACATTACTCCCAAGGAGAAAAGTCCGCATGGTGATTGTAGTATTCAATCCCAATGCAGTTTCTGTATTTCATCAACACTCTGATGGTCTGCAGATTACAGAATGCCTCCAGATGTGCTTCGGAAACTGCTACTGGTCTTCCAGAGAACGATCAAGGCGTAGACAGTTAAAGACATTCCTACCATGGAGAAAAGTCCGCATAGTGACTGTTATATTCTATCCCGATGCAATTTCTGTGTTTAATCAACACTGTGAGGGTACATAGATTACAGAATGCCTCCAGATGTGCTTCGGAAACAACTAGTTGTCTTCCACTATTCGATCGAACTGTAGACAGTTTAAGACTTTACTCCCATGGAGAAACGTCCGCATTTTGCTTATTGTATTCAATGCCGATGCAATTTTTGTGTTCCATCAACACTCTGAAGGTCCACAGATTACGGAATGCCTACAGATGTGCTTCGGAAACTACTACTGGTCTTCCAGGGAACGATCAAAGCGTAGACAGTTTAAGACATTACTCCCATGGAGAAAAGTCAGCATGGTGCCTGTAGTATTCAATCCCGATGCAGTTTCTGCGTATCATCAACACTCTGATGGTCTGCAGATTACAGAATGCCTCCAGATGTGCTTCGGAAACTACTACTGGTCTTCCAGGGAACAATCAAAGCGTAGACAGTTAAAGACATTTCTCCCATGGAGAAAAGCCCGCATGGTGCTTATTGTATTCAACGCCGATGCAATTTTTGTGTTTCATCAACACTCTGAGAGTCCACAGATTACGGAATGCCTACAGATGTGCTTCAGAAGCTGCTACTGGTCTTACAGGGTACGATCAAAGCGTAGACAGTTTAAGACATTACTCCCATGGAGAAAACTCCGCATGGTGCCTGTAGTATTCAATCCGGATGCAGTTTCTGTGTTTCATCAACACTCAGATGGTCTACAGATTACAGAATGGCTCCAGATGTGCTTCGGAAACTACTACTGGTCTTCCAGGGAACAATCAAAGCGTAGACAGTTAAGGAAATTTCTCCCATGGAGAAAAGCCCGCATGGTGCTTATTGTATTCAATGCCGATGCAATTTTTGTGTTTCATCAACACTCTGAAGGTCCACAGATTACGGAATGCCTACAGATGTGCTTCGGAAACTACTACTGGTCTTCAAGGGAACGATCAAAGCGTAGACAATTTAAGACATTACTCCCACAGAGAAAAGTCCGCATGGTGCTTATTGTGTTCAATGCCGATGCAATTTTTGTGTTTCATCAACACTCTGAAAGTCCACAGATTACGGAATGAATACAGATGTGCTTCGGAAACTGCTACTGGTCTTCCAGGGAACGATCAAATCGTAGACAGTTTAAGACATTACTCCCATGGAGAAAAGTCCGCATGGTGACTGTTATATTCTATCCCGATGCAATTTCTGTGTTTAATCAACACTGTGAGGGTACATAGATTACAGAATGCCTCCAGATGTGCTTCGGAAACAACTAGTTGTCTTCCACTATTCGATCAAACCGTAGAAAGTTTAAGACTTTACTCCCATGGAGAAAAGTCCGCATTTTGTTAATTCTATTCAATGCCGATGCAATTTTTGTGTTCCATCAACACTCTGAAGGTCCAAAGATTACGGAATGCCTACAGATGTGCTTCGGAAACTGCTACTGGTCTTCCAGAGAACGAACAAAGCGTAGACAGTTTAAGACATTACTCCCATGGTGAAAAGTCCGCATGGTGCCTGTAGTATTCAATCCCGATGCAGTTTCTGTGTTTCATCAACACTCTGATGGTCTACAGATTACAGAATGCCTCCAGATGTGCTTCGGAAACTACTACTGGTCTTCCAGGGAACAATCAAAGCGTAGACAGTTAAGGACATTTCTCCCATGGAGAAAAGCCCGCATGGTGCTTATTGTATTCAATGCCGATGCAATTTTTGTGTTTCATCAACACTCTGAGGGTCCACAGATTACGGAATGCCTACAGATGTGCTTCGGAAACTACTACTGGTCTTCCAGAGTGCGATCAAATCGTAGACAGTTTAAGTCATTACTCTCAAGGAGAAAGGTCCGCATGGTGCTTATTGTATTCCATGCCGATGCAATTTTTGTGTTTCATCAACACTCTGAAGGTCAACAGATTACGGAATGCCTACAGATGTGCTTCGGAATCTGCTACCGGTCTTTCAGGGAACGAACAAAGCGTAGACAGTTTAAGACATTACTTCCATGGAGAAAAGTCCGCATGGTGCCTGTAGTATTCAATCCCGATGCAGTTTCTGTGTTTCATCAACACTCTGATGGTCTACAGATTACAGAATGCCTCCAGATGTGCTTCGGAAACTAATACTGGTCTTCCAGGGAACAATCAAAGCGTAGACAGTTAAGAACATTTCTCCCATGGAGAAAAGTTCGCATGGTGCTTATTGTTTTCAATGCCGATGCAATTTTTGTGTTTCATCAACACTCTGAGGGTCCACAGATTACGGAATGCCTACAGATGTGCTTCGGAAACTACTACTGGTCTTCCAGACTGCGATCAAAGCGTGGACAGTTTAAGTCATTACTCCCAAGGAGAAAAGTCCGCATGGTGCTTATTGTATTCCTTGCCGATGCAAATTTTGTGTTTCATCAACACTCTGAAGGTCCACAGATTACGGAATGCCTACAGATGTGCTTCGGAATCTGCTACCGGTCTTTCAGGGAACGATCAAAGCGTAGACAGTTTATGACATTACTCCAATGGAGGAAAGTCTGCATGGTGCCTGTTGCATTCAATTCCGATGCAGTTTCTGTGTTTCATCAACACTCTGAAGGTCCACAGATTACGGAATGCCTACAGATGTGCTTCGGAAACAACTAGTTGTCTTCCACTATTCGATCAAACCGTCGACAGTTTAAGACTTTACTCCCATGGAGAAAAGTCCGCATTTTGCTTATTGTATTCAATGCCGATGCAATTTTTGTGTTCCATCTACTCTCTGAAGGTCCCCAGATTACGGAATGCCTACAGATGTGCTTCGGAAACTGCTACTGGTCTTCCAGGGAACGAACAAATCGTAGACAGTTTAAGACATTACTCCTATGGAGAAAAGTCCGCATGGTGCCTGTAGTATTCAATCCCGATGCAGTTTCTGTGTTTCATCAACACTCTGATTCTCTACAGATTACAGAATTCCTCCAGAAGTGCTTCGGAAACTACTACTGGTCTTCCAGGGAGCGATCAAAGCGTAGACAGTTTAAGACATTATTCCCAAGGAGAAAAGTCCGCATGGGGCTCATTTTATTCAATGCCGATGTAAATTTTGTGTTTCATCAACACTCTGAAGGTCCACAGATTACGGAATGCCTACACATGTGCTTCGGAAACTGCTACCGGTCTTTCAGGGAACGATCAAAGCGTAGACAGTTTATGACATTACTGCCATGGAGAAAAGTCTGCATGTTGCCAGTTGTATTCAAACCTGATGCAGTCTCTGTGTTTCATCAACAATCTGATGGTACACAGATTACAGAATGACTCCAGATGTGCTTCGGAAACTACTACTGGTCTTCCATCGAACGATCAAAGCGTGGACAGTTTAAGACATTATTCCCTTGGAGAAAAGTCCGCATGGTGCTTATTGTAATCAATGCCGATGCAATTTTTGTGTTTCATCTACACTCTGAAGGTCCACAGATTACGGAATGCCTACAGATATGCTTCGGAAACTACTACTGGTCTTCAAGGGAACGATCAAAGCGTAGACAATTTAAGACATTACTACCACAGAGAAAAGTCCGCATGGTGCTTATTGTATTCAATGCCGATGCAATTTTTGTGTTCATCAACACTCTGAAGGTCCACAGATTACGGAATGCCTACAGATGTGCTTCGGAAACTACTACTGGTCATCACGGGAACGATCAAAGCGTAGACAATTTAAGACATTACTCCCAAAGTGAAATGTCCGCATGGTGCTTATTGTATTCAATGCCGATGCAATTTTTGTGTTTAATCAACACTCTGAAGGTCCACAGATTACGGACTGCCTACAGATCTGCTTCGGAAACTGCTACCGCTCTTTCAGGGAACGATCGAAGCGTAGACAGTTTATGACATTACTCCCATGGAGAAAAGTCTGCATGGTGAATGTTGCATTCAATTCCGATGCAGTTTCTGTGTTTCATCAACACTCTGATGGTCCACAGATTACGGAATGCCTACGGATGTGCTTTGGAAACTGCTACTGGTCTTCCAGGGAACGATCAAAGCGTAGACAGTTTAAGACATTACTCCCATGGAGAAAAGTCCGCATGGTGTTTGTTGTATTCTATCCCGATGCAGTTTCTGTGTTTCATCAGCACTCTGATGGTCTACAGATTACAGAATGCCTCCAGATGTGCTTCGGAAACTGCTACTGGTCTTCAAGGGAACAATCAAAGCGTAGACAGTTAAACACATTTCTCCAATGGAGAAAAGCCCGCATGGTGACTGTTATATTCTATCCCGATGCAATTTCTTTGTTTAATCAACACTGTGAGGGTACATAGGTTACAGAATGCCTCCAGATGTGCTTCGGAAACAACTAATTGTCTTCCACTATTCGATCGAACTGTAGACAGTTTAAGACTTTACTCCCATGGAGAAAAGTCCGCATTTTGCTTATTCTATTCAATGCCGATGCAATTTTTGTGTTCCATCAACACTCTGAAGGTCCACAGATTACGGAATGCCTACAGATGTGCTTCGGAAACTACTACTGGTCTTCCAGGGAACGATCAAAGCGTAGACAGTTTAAGACATTACTCCCATGGAGAAAAGTCCGCATGGTGCCTGTAGTATTCAATTCCGATGCAGTTTCTGTGTTTCATCAACACTCTGATGGTCTGCAGATTACAGAATGCCTACAGATGTGCTTCGGAAACTGCTACTGGTCTTCCAGGGAACGAACAAATCGTAGACAGTTTAAGACATTACTCCTATGGAGAAAAGTCCGCATGGTGCCTGTAGTATTCAATCCCGATGCAGTTTCTGTGTTTCATCAACACTCTGATTCTCTACAGATTACGGAATGCCTACAGGTGTGCTTCGGAAACTTCTACCGGTCTTTCAGGGAACGATCAAAGCGTAGACAGTTTAAGACATTACTCCCAAGGAGAAAAGTCCGCATGGTGCTCATTTTATTCAATGCCGATGCAAATTTTGTTTCATCAACACTCTGAAGGTCCACAGATTACGGAATGCCTACACATGTGCTTCGGAAACTGCTACCGGTCTTTCAGGGAACGATCAAAGCGTAGACAGTTTATGACATTACTGCCATGGAGAAAAGTCTGCATGTTGCCAGTTGTATTCAAACCTGATGCAGTCTCTGTGTTTCATCAACAATCTGATGGTACACAGATTACAGAATGACTCCAGATGTGCTTCGGAAACTACTACTGGTCTTCCATCGAACGATCAAAGCGTGGACAGTTTAAGACATTATTCCCTTGGAGAAAAGTCCGCATGGTGCTTATTGTAATCAATGCCGATGCAATTTTTGTGTTTCATCTACACTCTGAAGGTCCACAGATTACGGAATGCCTACAGATATGCTTCGGAAACTACTACTGGTCTTCAAGGCAACGATCAAAGCGTAGACAATTTAAGACATTACTACCACAGAGAAAACTCCGCATGGTGCTTATTGTATTCAATGCCGATGCAATTTTTGTGTTTCATCAACATTCTGAAGGTCCACAGATTACGGAATGAATACAGATGTGCTTCGGAAACTGCTACTGGTCTTCCAGGGAACGATCAAAGCGTAGACAGTTTAAGACATTACTCCCATGGAGAAAAGTCCGCATGGTGACTGTTATATTCTATCCCGATGCAATTTCTGTGTTTAATCAACACTGTGAAGTTACATAGATTACAGAATGCCTCCAGATGTGCTTCGGAAACAACTAGTTGTCTTCCACTATTCGATCAAACCGTAGAAAGTTTAAGACTTTACTCCCATGGAGAAAAGTCCGCATTTTGCTTATTCTATTCAATGCCGATGCAATTTTTGTGTTCCATCAACACTCTGAAGGTCCACAGATTACGGACTGCCTACAGATCTGCTTCGGAAACTGCTACCGCTCTTTCAGGGAACGATCGAAGCGTAGACAGTTTATGACATTACTCCCATGGAGAAAAGTCTGCATGGTGAATGTTGCATTCAATTCCGATGCAGTTTCTGTGTATCATCAACACTCTGAAGGTCCACAGATTACGGAATGCCTACGGATGTGCTTTGGAAACTGCTACTGGTCTTCCAGGGATCGATCAAAGCGTAGACGGTTTAAGACATTACTCCCATGGAGAAAAGTCCGCATGGTGTTTGTTGTATTCTATCCCGATGCAGTTTCTGTGTTTCATCAGCACTCTGATGGTCTACAGATTACAGAATGCCTCCAGAAGTGCTTCGGAAACAGCTACTGGTCCTCCAGAGAACGATCAAGGCGTAGACAGTTAAAGACATTACTACCATGGAGCAAAGTCCGCATAGTGACTGTTATATTCTATCCCGATGCAATTTCTGTGTTTAATCAACACTGTGAGGGTACATAGGTTACAGAATGCCTCCAGATGTGCTTCGGAAACAACTAATTGTCTTCCACTATTCGATCGAACTGTAGACAGTTTAAGACTTTACTCCCATGGAGAAAAGTCCGCATTTTGCTTATTGTATTCAATGCCGATGCAATTTTTGAGTTCCATCAACACTCTGAAGGTCCACAGATTACGGAATGCCTACAGATGTGCTTCGGAAACTACTACTGGTCTTCCAGGGAACGATCAAAGCGTAGACAGTTTAAGACATTACTCCCATGGAGAAAAGTCCGCATGGTGCCTGTAGTATTCAATTCCGATGCAGTTTCTGTGTTTCATCAACACTCTGATGGTCTGCAGATTACAGAATGCCTCCAGATGTGCTTCGGAAACTACTACTGGTCTTCCAGGGAACAATCAAAGCGTAGACAGTTAATGACATTTCTCCCATGGAGAAATGCCCGCATGGTGCTTGTTGTATTCAATGTCGATGCAAATTTTGTGTTTCATCAACACTCTGAAGGTCCACAGATTACGGAATGCCTACAGGTGTGCTTCGGAAACTTCTACCGGTCTTTCAGGGAACGATCAAAGCGTAGACAGTTTATGACATTACTCCCATGGAGAATGGTCTGCATGGTGCCTGTTGTATTCAAACCCGATGCAGTTTCTGTGTTTCATCAACACTCTGATGGTACACAGATTACAGAATGCCTCCAGATGTGCTTCGGAAACTACTACTGGTCTTCAATCGAACGATCAAAGCGTAGACTCTTTAAGACATTATTCCCATGGAGAAAAGTCCGCATGGTGCTTATTGCAATCAACGCCGATGCAATTTTTGTGTTTCATCAACACTCTGAGGGTCCACAGATTACGGAATGCCTACAGATGTGCTTCCAAAATTGCTACTGGTCTTACAGGGTACGATCAAAGCGTTGACAGTTTAAGACATTACTCCCAAGGAGAAAAGTCCGCATGGTGATTGTAGTATTCAATCCCAATGCAGTTTCTGTATTTCATCAACACTCTGATGGTCTGCAGATTACAGAATGCCTCCAGATGTGCTTCGGAAACAGCTACTGGTCCTCCAGAGAACGATCAAGGCGTAGACAGTTAAAGACATTACTACCATGGAGAAAAGTCCGCATAGTGACTGTTATATTCTATCCCGATGCAATTTCTGTGTTTAATCAACACTGTGAGGGTACATAGATTACAGAATGCCTCCAGATGTGCTTCGGAAACAACTAGTTGTCTTCCACTATTCGATCGAACTGTAGACAGTTTAAGACTTTACTCCCATGGAGAAACGTCCGCATTTTGCTTATTGTATTCAATGCCGATGCAATTTTTGTGTTCCATCAACACTCTGAAGGTCCACAGATTACGGAATGCCTACAGATGTGCTTCGGAAACTACTACTGGTCTTCCAGGGAACGATCAAAGCGTAGACAGTTTAAGACATTACTCCCATGCAGAAACGTCAGCATGGTGCCTGTAGTATACAATCCCGATGCAGTTTCTGTGTTTCATCAACACTCTGATGGTCTGCAGATTACAGAATGCCTCCAGATGTGTTTCGGAAACTGCTACTGGTCTTCCAGGGAACAATCAAAGCGTAGACAGTTAAAGACATTTCTCCCATTGAGAAATGCCCGCATGGTGCTTGTTGTATTCAATGCTGATGCAAATTTTGTGTTTCATCAACACTCTGAAGGTCCACAGATTACGGAATGCCTACAGATGTGCTTCGGAAACTTCTACCGGTCTTTCAGGGAACGATCAAATCGTAGACAGTTTATGTCATTACTCCCATTGAGAATGGTCTGCATGGTGCCTGTTGTATTCAAACCCGATGCAATTTCTGTTTTTAATCAACACTGTGAATGTACATAGATTACAGAATGCCTCCAGATGTGCTTCGGAAACAACTAGTTGTCTTCCACTATTCGATCGAACTGTAGACAGTTTAAGACTTTACTCCCATGGAGAAACGTCCGAATTTTGCTTATTGTATTCAATGCCGATGCAATTTTTGTGTTCCATCAACACTCTGAAGGTCCACAGATTACGGAATGCCTACAGATGTGCTTTGGAAACTACTACTGGTCTTCCAGGGAACGATCAAAGCGTAGACAGATTAAGACATTACTCCCATGGAGAAAAGTCAGCATGGTGCCTGTAGTATTCAATCCCGATGCAGTTTCTGTGTTTCATCAACACTCTGATGGTCTGCAGATTACAGAATGAATCCAGATGTGCTTCGGAAACTACTACTGGTCTTCCAGGGAACAATCAAAGCGTAGACAGTTTAAGACATTTCTCCCATGGAGAAAAGCCCGCATGGTGCTTATTGTATTCAACGCCGATGCAATTTTTGTGTTTCATCAACACTCTGAGGGTCCACAGATTACGGAATGCCTACAGATGTGCTTCAGAAACTGCTACTGGTCTTACAGGGTACGATCAAAGCGTAGACAGTTTAAGACATTACTCCCATGGAGAAAACTCCGCATGGTGCCTGTAGTATTCAATCCGGAAGCAGTTTCTGTGTTTCATCAACACTCTGATGTCCTACAGATTACAGAATGCCTCCAGATGTGCTTCGGAAACTACTACTGGTCTTCCAGGGAACAATCAAAGCGTAGACAGTTAAGGACATTTCTCCCATGGAGAAAAGCCCGCATGGTGCTTATTGTATTCAATGCCGATGCAATTTTTGTGTTTCATCTACACTCTGAAGGTCCACAGATTACGGAATGCCTACAGATATGCTTCGGAGACTACTACTGGTCTTCAAGGGAACGATCAAAGCGTAGACAATTTAAGACCTTACTCCCACAGAGAAAAGTCCGCATGGTGCTTATTGTATTCAATGCCGATGCAATTTTTGTGTTTCATCAACACTCTGAAGGTCCACAGATTACGGAATGCCTACAGATGTGCTTCGGAAACTACTACTGGTCTTCAAGGGAACGATCAAAGCGTAGATATTTTAAGACATTACTCCCACAGAGAAAAGTCCGCATGGTGCTTATTGTATTCAATGCCGATGCAATTTTTGTGTTTCATCAACACTCTGAAGGTCCAACGATTACGGAATGCCTACAGATGTGCTTCGGAAACTGCTACTGGTCTTCCAGGGAACGAACAAAGCGTAGACAGTTTAAGACATTACTCCCATGGAGAAAAGTCCGCATGGTGCCTGTAGTATTCAATCCCGATGCAGTTTCTGTGTTTCATCAGCACTCTGATGGTCTACAGATTACAGAATGCCTCCAGATGTGCTTCGGAAGCTACTACTGGTCTTCCAGGGAACAATCAAAGCGTAGACAGTTAAGGACATTTCTCCCATGGAGAAAAGCCCGCATGGTGCTTATTGTAATCAATGCCGATGCAATTTTTGTGTTTCATCAACACTCTGAGGGTCCACAGATTACGGAATGCCTACAGATGTGCTTCGGAAACTACTACTGGTCTTCCAGAGTGCGATCAAATCGTAGACAGTTTAAGTCAATACTCCCAAGGAGAAAGGTCCGCATGGTGCTTATTGTATTTCATGCCGATGCAATTTTTGTGTTTCATCAACACTCTGAAGGTCCACCGATTACGGAATGCCTACAGATGTGCTTCGGAATCTCCTACCGGTCTTTCAGGGAACGAACAAAGCGTAGACAGTTTAAGACAATACTCCCATGGAGAAAAGTCCGCATGGTGCCTGTAGTATTCAATCCCGATGCAGTTTCTGTGTTTCATCAACACTCTGATGGTCTACAGATTACAGAATGCCTCCAGATGTGCTTCGGAAACTACTACTGGTCTTCCAGGGAACAATCAAAGCGTAGACAGTTAAGGACATTTCTCCCATGGAGAAAAGCCCGCATGGTGCTTATTGTATTCAACGCCGATGCAATTTTTGTGTTTCATCAACACTCTGAGGGTCCACAGATTACGGAATGCCTACAGATGTGCTTCAGAAACTGCTACTGGTCTTACAGGGTACGATCGAAGCGTAAACAGTTTAAGACATTACTCCCATGGAGAAAACTCCGCATGGTGCCTGTAGTATTCAATCCCGATGCAGTTTCTGTGTTTCATCAACACTCTGATGGTCTGCAGATTACAGAATGCCTCCAGATGTGTTTCGGAAACTGCTACTGGTCTTCCAGGGAACAATCAAAGCGTAGACAGTTAAAGACATTTCTCCCATTGAGAAATGCCCGCATGGTGCTTGTTGTATTCAATGCTGATGCAAATTTTGTGTTTCATCAACACTCTGAAGGTCCACAGATTACGGAATGCCTACAGATGTGCTTCGGAAACTTCTACCGGTCTTTCAGGGAACGATCAAATCGTAGACAGTTTATGTCATTACTCCCATTGAGAATGGTCTGCATGGTGCCTGTTGTATTCAAACCCGATGCAATTTCTGTTTTTAATCAACACTGTGAATGTACATAGATTACAGAATGCCTCCAGATGTGCTTCGGAAACAACTAGTTGTCTTCCACTATTCGATCGAACTGTAGACAGTTTAAGACTTTACTCCCATGGAGAAACGTCCGAATTTTGCTTATTGTATTCAATGCCGATGCAATTTTTGTGTTCCATCAACACTCTGAAGGTCCACAGATTACGGAATGCCTACAGATGTGCTTTGGAAACTACTACTGGTCTTCCAGGGAACGATCAAAGCGTAGACAGATTAAGACATTACTCCCATGGAGAAAAGTCAGCATGGTGCCTGTAGTATTCAATCCCGATGCAGTTTCTGTGTTTCATCAACACTCTGATGGTCTGCAGATTACAGAATGAATCCAGATGTGCTTCGGAAACTACTACTGGTCTTCCAGGGAACAATCAAAGCGTAGACAGTTTAAGACATTTCTCCCATGGAGAAAAGCCCGCATGGTGCTTATTGTATTCAACGCCGATGCAATTTTTGTGTTTCATCAACACTCTGAGGGTCCACAGATTACGGAATGCCTACAGATGTGCTTCAGAAACTGCTACTGGTCTTACAGGGTACGATCAAAGCGTAGACAGTTTAAGACATTACTCCCATGGAGAAAACTCCGCATGGTGCCTGTAGTATTCAATCCGGAAGCAGTTTCTGTGTTTCATCAACACTCTGATGTCCTACAGATTACAGAATGCCTCCAGATGTGCTTCGGAAACTACTACTGGTCTTCCAGGGAACAATCAAAGCGTAGACAGTTAAGGACATTTCTCCCATGGAGAAAAGCCCGCATGGTGCTTATTGTATTCAATGCCGATGCAATTTTTGTGTTTCATCTACACTCTGAAGGTCCACAGATTACGGAATGCCTACAGATATGCTTCGGAGACTACTACTGGTCTTCAAGGGAACGATCAAAGCGTAGACAATTTAAGACCTTACTCCCACAGAGAAAAGTCCGCATGGTGCTTATTGTATTCAATGCCGATGCAATTTTTGTGTTTCATCAACACTCTGAAGGTCCACAGATTACGGAATGCCTACAGATGTGCTTCGGAAACTACTACTGGTCTTCAAGGGAACGATCAAAGCGTAGATAATTTAAGACATTACTCCCACAGAGAAAAGTCCGCATGGTGCTTATTGTATTCAATGCCGATGCAATTTTTGTGTTTCATCAACACTCTGAAGGTCCAACGATTACGGAATGCCTACAGATGTGCTTCGGAAACTGCTACTGGTCTTCCAGGGAACGAACAAAGCGTAGACAGTTTAAGACATTACTCCCATGGAGAAAAGTCCGCATGGTGCCTGTAGTATTCAATCCCGATGCAGTTTCTGTGTTTCATCAGCACTCTGATGGTCTACAGATTACAGAATGCCTCCAGATGTGCTTCGGAAGCTACTACTGGTCTTCCAGGGAACAATCAAAGCGTAGACAGTTAAGGACATTTCTCCCATGGAGAAAAGCCCGCATGGTGCTTATTGTAATCAATGCCGATGCAATTTTTGTGTTTCATCAACACTCTGAGGGTCCACAGATTACGGAATGCCTACAGATGTGCTTCGGAAACTACTACTGGTCTTCCAGAGTGCGATCAAATCGTAGACAGTTTAAGTCAATACTCCCAAGGAGAAAGGTCCGCATGGTGCTTATTGTATTTCATGCCGATGCAATTTTTGTGTTTCATCAACACTCTGAAGGTCCACCGATTACGGAATGCCTACAGATGTGCTTCGGAATCTCCTACCGGTCTTTCAGGGAACGAACAAAGCGTAGACAGTTTAAGACAATACTCCCATGGAGAAAAGTCCGCATGGTGCCTGTAGTATTCAATCCCGATGCAGTTTCTGTGTTTCATCAACACTCTGATGGTCTACAGATTACAGAATGCCTCCAGATGTGCTTCGGAAACTACTACTGGTCTTCCAGGGAACAATCAAAGCGTAGACAGTTAAGGACATTTCTCCCATGGAGAAAAGCCCGCATGGTGCTTATTGTATTCAACGCCGATGCAATTTTTGTGTTTCATCAACACTCTGAGGGTCCACAGATTACGGAATGCCTACAGATGTGCTTCAGAAACTGCTACTGGTCTTACAGGGTACGATCGAAGCGTAAACAGTTTAAGACATTACTCCCATGGAGAAAACTCCGCATGGTGCCTGTAGTATTCAATCCCGATGCAGTTTCTGTGTTTCATCAACACTCTGATGGTCTACAGATTACAGAATGCCTCCAGATGTTCTTCGGAAACTACTACTGGTCTTCCAGGGAACAATCAAAGCGTAGACAGTTAAGGACATTTCTCCCATGGAGAAAAGTTCGCATGGTGCTTATTGTATTCAATGCCGATGCAATTTTTTTGTTTCATCAACACTTTGAGGGTCCACAGATTACGGAATGCCTACAGATGTGCTTCGGAAACTACTACTGGTCTTCCAGACTGCGATCAAAGCGTGGACAGTTTAAGTCATTACTCCCAAGGAGAAAAGTCCGCATGGTGCTTATTGTATTCCATGCCGATGCAATTTTTGTGTTTCATCAACACTCTGAAGGTCCACAGATTAAGGAATGAATTCATGTGCTTCGGAATCTGATACCGGTCTTTCAGGGAACGATCAAAGCGTAGAAAGTTTATGACATTACTCCAATGGAGGAAAGTCTGCATGGTGCCTGTTGCATTCAATTCCGATGCAGTTTCTGTGTTTCATCAACACTCTGAAGGTCCACAGATTACGGAATGCCTACAGATGTGCTTCGGAAACAACTAGTTGTCTTCCACTATTCGATCAAACCGTCGACAGTTTAATACTTTACTCCCATGGAGAAAAGTCCGCATTTTGATTATTGTATTCAATGCCGATGCAATTTTTGTGTTCCATCAACACTCTGAAGGTCCCCAGATTACGGAATGCCTACAGATGTGCTTCGGAAACTGCTACTTGTCTTCCAGGGAACGAACAAATCGTAGACATTTTAAGACATTACTCCCATGGAGAAAAGTCCGCATGGTGCCTGTAGTATTCAATCCCGATGCAGTTTCTGTGTTTCATCAACACTCTGATGGTCTACAGATTACAGAATGCCTCCAGATGTGCTTCGGAAACTACTACTGGTCTTCCAGGTAACAATCAAAGCGTAGACAGTTAAGGAGATATCTCCCATGGAGAAAAGCCCGCATGGTGCTTATTGTATTTAATGCCGATGCAATTTTTGTGTTTCATCAAAACTCGGAGGGTCCACAGATTACGGAATGCCTACAGATGTGCTTCGGAAACTACTACTGGTCTTCCATCGAACGATCAAAGCGTAGACAGTTTAAGACATTATTCCCATGGAGAAAAGTCCGCATGGTGCTTATTGTAATCAATGCCGATGCAATTTTTGTGTTTCATCTACACTCTGAAGGTCCACAGACCACGGAATGCCTACAGATATGCTTCGGAAACTACTACTGGTCTTCAAGGGAACGATCAAAGCGTAGACAATTTAAGACATTACTCCCACAGAGAAAAATACGCATGGTGCTTATTGTATTCAATGCCGATGCAATTTTTGTGTTTCATCAACACTCTGAAGGTCCACAGATTACGGAATGCCTACAGATGTGCTTCGGAAACTGCTACTGGTCTTCCAGGGTACGATCAAAGCGTAGACAGTTTAAGACATTACTCCCATGGAGAGAAGTCCGCATGGTGACTGTTATATTCTATCCCGATGGAATTTCTGTGTTTAATCAACACTGTGAAGATACATAGATTACAGAATGCCTCCAGATGTGCTTCGGAAACAACTAGTTGTCTTCCACTATTCGATCAAACCGTAGAATGTTTAAGACTTTACTCCCATGGAGAAAAGTCCGCATTTTGCTTATTCTATTCAATGCCGATGCAATTTTTGTGTTCCATCAACACTCTGAAGGTCCACAGATTACGGACTGCCTACAGATCTGCTTCGGAAACTGCTACCGCTCTTTCAGGGAACGATCGAAGCGTAGACAGTTTATGACATTACTCCCATGGAGAAAAGTCTGCATGGTGCCTGTTGCATTCAATTCCGATGCAGTTTCTGTGTTTCATCAACACTCTGAAGGTCCACAGATTACGGAATGCCTACGGATGTGCTTTGGAAACTGCTACTGGTCTTCCAGTGAACGATCAAAGCGTAGACAGTTTAAGACATTACTCCCATGGAGAAAAGTCCGCATGGTGTTTGTTGTATTCTATCCCGATGCAGTTTCTGTGTTTCATCAGCACTCTGATGGTCTACAGATTACAGAATGCCTCCAGATGTGCTTCGGAAACTGCTACTGGTCTTCAAGGTAACAATCAAAGCGTAGACAGTTAAACACATTTCTCCCATGGAGAAAAGCCCGCATGGTACTTATTGTATTCAATGCCGATGCAACTTTTGTGTTTCATCAACACTCTGAGGGTCCACAGATTAAGGAATGCCTACAGATGTGCTTCAGAAACTGCTACTGGTCTTCCAGGGAACGATCAAAGTGTAGACAATTTAAGACATTACTCCCATGGAGAAAAGTCCGCATGGTGCCTGTTGTATTCTATCCCGATGCAGTTTCTGTGTTTCATCAACACTCTGATGGTCCACAGATTACAGAATGCCTCCAGATGTGCTTCGGAAACTACTACTGGTCTTCCAGGGTGCGATCAAAGCGTAGACAGTTTAAGACATTACTCCCAGGGAGAAAAGTCCGCATGGTGCTTATTGTACTCAATGCCGATGCAATTTTTTTGTTTCATCAACACTCTTAAGCTCCACAGATTACGGAATGCCTACAGATGTACACGGAAAATTCTACCGGTCTTTCAGGTTACGATCAAAGCGTAGACAGTTTATGACATTACTCCCATGGAGAAAAGTCTGCATTGTGCCTGTTGTATTCAATCCCGATGCAGTTTTTGTGTTTCATCAACACTCTTATGGTCCACAGATTACAGAATGCCTACAGATGTGCTTCGGAAACTACAAATGGTCTTCCAGGGAACAATCAAAGCGTAGACAGTTTAAGACATTTCTCCAATGGAGAAAAGCCCGCATGGTGCTTATTGTATTCAACGCCGATGCAATTTTTGTGTTTCATCAACACTCTGAGGGTCCACAGATTACGGAATGCCTACAGATGTGCTTCGGAAACTACTACTGGTCTTCCAGACTGCGATCAAAGCGTGGACAGTTAATTCATTACTCCCAAGGAGAAAAGTCCGCATGGTGCTTATTGTATTCCATGCCGATGCAATTTTTGTGTTTCATCAACACTCTGAAGGTCCACAGATTAAGGAATGCCTACAGATGTGCTTCGGAATCTGCTACCGGTCTTTCAGGGAACGATCAAAGCGTAGACAGTTTATGACATTACTCCAATGGAGGAAAGTCTGCATGGTGCCTGTTGCATTCAATTCCGATGCAGTTTCTGTGTTTCATCAACACTCTGAAGGTCCACAGATTACGGAATGCCTACAGATGTGCTTCGGAAACAACTAGTTGTCTTCCACTATTCGATCTAACCGTCGACAGTTTAGGACTTTACTCCCATGGAGAAAAGTCCGCATTTTGCTTATTGTATTCAATGCCGATGCAATTTTTGTGTTCCATCAACACTCTGAAGGTCCCCAGATTACGGAATGCCTACAGATGTGCTTCGGAAACTGCTACTGGTCTTCCAGGGAATGAACAAATCGTAGACAGTTTAAGACATTACTCCCATGGAGAAAAGTCCGCATGGTGCCTGTAGTATTCAATCCCGATGCAGTTTCTGTGTTTCATCAACACTCTGATGGTCTACAGATTACAGAATGCCTCCAGATGTGCTTCGGAAACTACTACTGGTCTTCCAGGGAACAATCAAAGCGTAGACAGTTAAGGAGATATCTCCCATGGAGAAAAGCCCGCATGGTGCTTATTGTATTTAATGCCGATGCAATTTTTGTGTTTCATCAACACTCGGAGGGTCCACAGATTACGGAATGCCTACAGATGTGCTTCGGAAACTACTACTGGCTTTCCAGGGAACGATCAAAGCGTAGACAGTTTAAGACATTACTCCTATGGAGAAAAGTCCGCATGGTGCCTGTAGTATTCAATCCCGATGCAGTTTCTGTGTTTCATCTACACTCTGATGGTCTACAGATTACAGAATTCCTCCAGATGTGCTTCGGAAACTACTACTGGTCTTCCAGGGAGCGATCAAAGCGTAGACAGTTTAAGACATTACTCCCAAGGAGAAAAGTCCGCATGGTGCTCATTTTATTCAATGCCGATGCAAATTTTGTGTTTCATCAACACTCTGAAGGTCCACAGATTACGGAATGCCTACACATGTGCTTCGGAAACTGCTACCGGTCTTTCAGGGAACGATCAAAGCGTAGACAGTTTATGACATTACTGCCATAGAGAAAAGTCAGCATGTTGCCTGTTGTATTCAAACCTGATGCAGTCTCTGTGTTTCATCAACAATCTGATGGTACACAGATTACAGAATGACTCCAGATGTGCTTCGGAAACTACTACTGGTCATCCATCGAACGTTCAAAGCGTAGACAGTTTAAGACATTATTCCCATGGAGAAAAGTCCGCATGGTGCTTATTGTAATCAATGCCAATGCAATTTTTGTGATTCATCTACACTCTTTAAAAGTCCACAGACCACGGAATGCCTACAGATATGCTTCGGAAACTACTACTGGTCTTCAAGGGAACGATCAAAGCGTAGACAATTTAAGACATTACTCCCACAGAGAAAAGTACGCATGGTGCTTATTGTATTCAATGCCGAAGCAATTTTTGTGTTTCATCAACACTCTGAAGGTCCACAGATTACGGTGCCTACAGATCTGCTTCGGAAACTGCTACCGCTCTTTCAGGGAACGATCGAAGCGTAGACAGTTTATGACATTACTCCCATGGAGAAAAGTCTGCATGGTGCCTGTTGTATTCTATCCCCATGCAGTTTCTGTGTTTCATCAACACTCTGATGGTCCACAGATTACAGAATGCCTACAGATGTGCTTCGGAAACTACAAATGGTCTTCCAGGGTGCGATCAAAGCGTAGACAGTTTAAGACATTACTCCCAAGGAGAAAAGTCCGCATTTTGCTTATTGTACTCAATGCCGATGCAATTTTTTTGTTTCATCAACACTCTGAAGCTCCACAGATTACGGAATGCCTACAGATGTACACGGAAAATTCTACCGGTCTTTCAGGTTACGATCAAAGCGTAGACAGTTTATGACATTACTCCCATGGAGAAAAGTCTGCATTGTGCCTGTTGTATTCAATCCCGATGCAGTTTCTGTGTTTCATCAACACTCTGATGGTCCACAGATTACAGAATGCCTCCAGATGTGCTTCGGAAACTACTCCTGGTCTTCCAGGGTGCGATCAAAGCGTAGACAGTTTATGACATTACTCCCATGGAGAAAAGTCTGCATGGTGCCTGTTGCATTCAATTCCGATGCAGTTTCTGTGTTTCATCAACACTCTGAAGGTCCACAGATTACGGAATGCCTACGGATGTGCTTTGGAAACTGCTACTGGTCTTCCAGTGAACGATCAAAGCGTAGACAGTTTAAGACATTACTCCCATGGAGAAAAGTCCGCATGGTGTTTGTTGTATTCTATCCCGATGCAGTTTCTGTGTTTCATCAGCACTCTGATGGTCTACAGATTACAGAATGCCTCCAGATGTGCTTCGGAAACTGCTACTGGTCTTCAAGGTAACAATCAAAGCGTAGACAGTTAAACACATTTCTCCCATGGAGAAAAGCCCGCATGGTACTTATTGTATTCAATGCCGATGCAATTTTTGTGTTTCATCAACACTCTGAGGGTCCACAGATTAAGGAATGCCTACAGATGTGCTTCAGAAACTGCTACTGGTCTTCCAGGGAACGATCAAAGTGTAGACAGTTTAAGACATTACTCCCATGGAGAAAAGTCCGCATGGTGCCTGTTGTATTCTATCCCGATGCAGTTTCTGTGTTTCATCAACACTCTGATGGTCCACAGATTACAGAATGCCTCCAGATGTGCTTCGGAAACTACTACTGGTCTTCCAGGGTGCGATCAAAGCGTAGACAGTTTAAGACATTACTCCCAAGGAGAAAAGTCCGCATGGTGCTTATTGTACTCAATGCCGATGCAATTTTTTTGTTTCATCAACACTCTGAAGCTCCACAGATTACGGAATGCCTACAGATGTACACGGAAAATTCTACCGGTCTTTCAGGTTACGATCAAAGCGTAGACAGTTTATGACATTACTCCCATGGAGAAAAGTCTGCATTGTGCCTGTTGTATTCAATCCCGATGCAGTTTCTGTGTTTCATCAACACTCTGAGGGTCCACAGATTACGGAATGCCTACAGATGTGCTTCCGAAACTGCTACTGGTCTTACAGGGTACGATCAAAGCGTTGACAGTTTAAGACATTACTCCCAAGGAGAAAAGTCCGCATGGTGATTTTAGTATTCAATCCCAATGCAGTTTCCGTGTTTCATCAACACTCTGATGGTCTGCAGATTACAGAATGCCTCCAGATGTGCTTCGGAAACTGCTACTGGTCTTCCAGTGAAGGATCAAAGCGTAGACAGTTTATGACATTACTCCCATGGAGAAAAGTCCGCATGGTGTTTGTTGTATTCTATCCCGATGCAGTTTCTGTGTTTCATCAGCACTCTGATGGTCTACAGATTACAGAATGCCTCCAGATGTGCTTCGGAAACTGCTACTGGTCTTCAAGGTAACAATCAAAGCGTAGACAGTTAAACACATTTCTCCCATGGAGAAAAGCCCGCATGGTACTTATTGTATTCAATGCCGATGCAATTTTTGTGTTTCATCAACACTCTGAAGGTCCACAGATTAAGGAATGCCTACAGATGTGCTTCAGAAACTGCTACTGGTCTTCCAGGGAACGATCAAAGTGTAGACAGTTTAAGACATTACTCCCATGGAGAAAAGTCCGCATGGTGCCTGTTGTATTCTATCCCGATGCAGTTTCTGTGTTTCATCAACACTCTGATGGTCCACAGATTACGGAATGCCTACAGATGTGCTTCGGAAACTACTACTGGTCTTCCAGGGAACGATCAAAGCGTAGACAGTTTAAGACATTACTCCTATGGAGAAAAGTCCGCATGGTGCCTGTAGTATTCAATCCCGATGCAGTTTCTGTGTTTCATCAACACTCTGATGGTCTACAGATTACAGAATTCCTCCAGATGTGCTTCGGAAACTACTACTGGTCTTCCAGGGAGCGATCAAAGCGTATACAGTTTAAGACATTACTCCCAAGGAGAAAAGCCCGCATGGTGCTCATTTTATTCAATGCCGATGCAAATTTTGTGTTTCATCAACACTCTGAAGGTCCACAGATTACGGAATGCCTACACATGTGCTTCGGAAACTGCTACCGGTCTTTCAGGGAACGATCAAAGCGTAGACAGTTTATGACATTACTGTCATGGAGAAAAGTCTGCATGTTGCCTGTTGTATTCAAACCTGATGCAGTCTCTGTGTTTCATCAACAATCTGATGGTACACAGATTACAGAATGACTCCAGATGTGCTTCGGAAACTACTACTGGTCATCCATCGAACGTTCAAAGCGTAGACAGTTTAAGACATTATTCCCATGGAGAAAAGTCCGCATGGTGCTTATTGTAATCAATGCCGATGCAATTTTTGTGATTCATCTACACTCTGAAGGTCCACAGACCACGGAATGCCTACAGATATGCTTCGGAAACTACTACTGGTCTTCAAGGGAACGATCAAAGCGTAGACAATTTAAGACATTACTCCCACAGAGAAAAGTACGCATGGTGCTTATTGTATTCAATGCCGAAGCAATTTTTGTGTTTCATCAACACTCTGAAGGTCCACAGATTACGGTGCCTACAGATCTGCTTCGGAAACTGCTACCGCTCTTTCAGGGAACGATCGAAGCGTAGACAGTTTATGACATTACTCCCATGGAGAAAAGTCTGCATGGTGCCTGTTGCATTCAATTCCGATGCAGTTTCAGTGTTTCATCAACACTCTGAAGGTCCACAGATTACGGATTGCCTACGTATGTGATTTGGAAACTGCTACTGGTCTTCCAGTGAACGATCAAAGCGTAGACAGTTTAAGACATTACTCCCATGGAGAAGAGTCCGCATGGTGTTTGTTGTAATCTATCCCGATGCAGTTTCCGTGTTTCATCAGCACTCTGATGGTCTACAGATTACAGAATGCCTCCAGATGTGCTTCGGAAACTGCTACTGGTCTTCAAGGTAACAATCAAAGCGTAGACAGTTAAACACATTTCTCCCATGGAGAAAAGCCCGCATGGTACTTATTGTATTCAATGCCGATGCAATTTTTGTGTTTCATCAACACTCTGAGGGTCCACAGGTTAAGGAATGCCTACAGATGTGCTTCAGAAACTGCCACTGGTCTTCCAGGGAACGATCAAAGTGTAGACAGTTTAAGACATTACTCCCATGGAGAAAAGTCCGCATGGTGCCTGTTGTATTCAATCCCGATGCAGTTTCTGTGTTTCATCAACAATCTGATGGTCCACAGATTACAGAATGCCTCCAGATGTGCTTCGGAAACTACTACTGGTCTTCCAGGGTGCGATCAAAGCGTAGACAGTTTAAGACATTACTCCCAAGGAGAAAAGTCCGCATTATGCTTATTGTACTCAATGCCGATGCAATTTTTTTGTTTCATCAACACTCTGAAGCTCCACAGATTACGGAATGCCTACAGATGTACACGGAAAATTCTACCGGTCTTTTAGGTTACGATCAAAGCGTAGACAGTTTATGACATTACTCCCATGGAGAAAAGTCTGCATTGTGCCTGTTGTATTCAATCCCGATGCAGTTTCTGTGTTTCATCAACACTCTGATGGTCCACAGATTACAGAATGCCTCCAGATGTGCTTCGGAAACTACTCCTGGTCTTCCAGGGTGCGATCAAAGCGTAGACAGTTTATGACATTACTCCCATGGAGAAAAGTCTGCATGGTGCCTGTTGCATTCAATTCCGATGCAGTTTCTGTGTTTCATCAACACTCTGAAGGTCCACAGATTACGGAATGCCTACGGATGTGCTTTGGAAACTGCTACTGGTCTTCCAGTGAACGATCAAAGCGTAGACAGTTTAAGACATTACTCCCATGGAGAAAAGTCCGCATGGTGTTTGTTGTATTCTATCCCGATGCAGTTTCTGTGTTTCATCAGCACTCTGATGGTCTACAGATTACAGAATGCCTCCAGATGTGCTTCGGAAACTGCTACTGGTCTTCAAGGTAACAATCAAAGCGTAGACAGTTAAACACATTTCTCCCATGGAGAAAAGCCCGCATGGTACTTATTGTATTCAATGCCGATGCAATTTTTGTGTTTCATCAACACTCTGAGGGTCCACAGATTAAGGAATGCCTACAGATGTGCTTCAGAAACTGCTACTGGTCTTCCAGGGAACGATCAAAGTGTAGACAGTTTAAGACATTACTCCCATGGAGAAAAGTCCGCATGGTGCCTGTTGTATTCTATCCCGGTGCAGTTTCTGTGTTTCATCAACACTCTGATGGTCCACAGATTACAGAATGCCTCCAGATGTGCTTCGGAAACTACTACTGGTCTTCCAGGGTGCGATCAAAGCGTAGACAGTTTAAGACATTACTCCCAAGGAGAAAAGTCCGCATGGTGCTTATTGTACTCAATGCCGATGCAATTTTTTTGTTTCATCAACACTCTGAAGCTAAACAGATTACGGAATGCCTACAGATGTACACGGAAAATTCTACCGGTCTTTCAGGTTACGATCAAAGCGTAGACAGTTTATGACATTACTCCCATGGAGAAAAGTCTGCATTGTGCCTGTTGTATTCAATCCCGATGCAGTTTCTGTGTTTCATCAATACTCTGAGGGTCCACAGATTACGGAATGCCTACAGATGTGCTTCCGAAACTGCTACTGGTCTTACAGGGTACGATCAAAGCGTTGACAGTTTAAGACATTACTCCCAAGGAGAAAAGTCCGCATGGTGATTTTAGTATTCAATCCCAATGCAGTTTCCGTGTTTCATCAACACTCTGATGGTCTGCAGATTACAGAATGCCTCCAGATGTGCTTCGGAAACTGCTACTGGTCTTCCAGTGAAGGATCAAAGCGTAGACAGTTTATGACATTACTACCATGGAGAAAAGTCCGCATAATGACTGTTATATTCTATCCCGATGCAATTTCTGTGTTTAATCAACACTGTGAGGGTACATAGGTTACAGAATGCCTCCAGATGTGCTTCGGAAACAACTAGTTGTCTTCCACTATTCGATCGAACTGTAGACAGTTTAAGACGTTACTCCCATGGAGAAACTTCCGCATTTTGCTTATTGTATTCAATGCCGATGCAATTTTTGTGTTCCATCAACACTCTGAAGGTCCACAGATTACGGACTGCCTACAGATCTGCTTCGGAAACTGCTACCGCTCTTTCAGGGAACGATCGAAGCGTAGACAGTTTAAGACATTACTCCCATGGAGAAAAGTCTGCATGGTGCCTGTTGTATTCAATTCCGATGCAGTTTCTGTGTTTCATCAACACTCTGAAGGTCCAAAGATTACGGAATGCCTACGGATGTGCTTTGGAAACTGCTACTGGTCTTCCAGTGAACGATCAAAGCGTAGACAGTTTCAGACATTACTCCCATGGAGAAAAGTCCGCATGGTGTTTGTTGTATTCTATCCCGATGCAGTTTCTGTGTTTCATCAGCACTCTGGTGGTCTACAGATTACAGAATGCCTCCAGATGTGCTTCGGAAACTGCTACTGGTCTTCAAGGTAACAATCAAAGCGTAGACAGTTAAACACATTTCTCCCATGGAGAAAAGCCCGCATGGTACTTATTGAATTCAATGCCGATGCAACTTTTGTGTTTCATCAACACTCTGAGGGTCCACAGATTAAGGAATGCCTACAGATGTGCTTCAGAAACTGCTACTGGTCTTCCAGGGAACGATCAAAGCGTAGACTGTTTGAGACATTACTCCCATGGAGGAAAGTGCGCATGGTGACTGTTGTATTCAATCCCGATGCAGTTTCTGTGTTTCATCAACACTCTGAAGCTCCACAGATTACGGAATGCCTACAGATGTACACGGAAAATTCTACCCGTCTTTCAGGTTACGATCAAAGCGTAGACAGTTTATGACATTACTCCCATGGAGAAAAGTCTGCATTGTGCCTGTTGTATTCAATCCCGATGCAGTTTCTGTGTTTCATCAACACTCTTATGGTCTACAGATTACAGAATGCCTCCAGATGTGCTTCGGAAACTACTACTGGTCTTCCAGGGAACAATCAAAGCGTAGACAGTTAAGGAGATATCTCCCATGGAGAAAAGCCCGCATGGTGCTTATTGTATTTAATGCCGATGCAATTTTTGTGTTTCATCAACACTCGGAGGGTCCACAGATTACGGAATGCCTACAGATGTGCTTCGGAAACTACTACTGGTCTTCCAGGGAACGATCAAAGCGTAGACAGTTTAAGACATTACTCCTATGGAGAAAAGTCCGCATGGTGCCTGTAGTATTCAATCCCGATGCAGTTTCTGTTTTTCATCAACACTCTGATGGTCTACAGATTACAGAATTCCTCCAGATGTGCTTCGGAAACTACTACTGGTCTTCCAGGGAGCGATCAAAGCGTAGACAGTTTAAGACATTACTCCCAAGGAGAAAAGTCCGCATGGTGCTCATTTTATTCAATGCCGATGCAAATTTTGTGTTTCATCAACACTCTGAAGGTCCACAGATTACGGAATGCCTACACATGTGCTTCGGAAACTGCTACCGGTCTTTCAGGGAACGATCAAAGCGTAGACAGTTTATGACATTACTGCCATGGAGAAAAGTCTGCATGTTGCCTGTTGTATTCAAACCTGATGCAGTCTCTGTGTTTCATCAACAATCTGATGGTACACAGATTACAGAATGACTCCAGATGTGCTTCGGATACTACTACTGGTCATCCAGGGAACAATCAAAGCGTAGACAGTTAAAGACATTTCTCCCATGGAGAAATGCCCGCATGGTGCTTGTTGTATTCAATGCCGATGCAAATTTTGTGTTTCATCAACACTCTGAAGGTCCACAGGTTACGGAATGCCTACAGATATGCTTCGGAAACTACTACTGGTCTTCAAGGGAACGATCAAAGCGTAGACAATTTAAGACATTACTCCCACAGAGAAAAGTACGCATGGTGCTTATTGTATTCAATGCCGATGCAATTTTTGTGTTTCATCAACACTCTGAGGGTCCACAGATTACGGAATGCCTACAGATGTGCTTCCGAAACTGCTACTGGTCTTACAGGGTACGATCAAAGCGTTAGCAGTTTAAGACATTACTCCCAAGGAGAAAAGTCCGCATGGTGATTGTAGTATTCAATCCCAATGCAGTTTATGTGTTTCATCAACACTCTGATGGTCTACAGATTACAGAATGCCTCCAGATGTGCTTCGGAAACTACTACTGGTCTTCCAGGGAACAATCAAAGCGTAGACAGTTAAGGACATTTCTCCCATGGAGAAAAGCCCTCATGGTGCTTATTGTATTCAATGCCGATGCAATTTTTGTGTTTCATCAACACTCTGAGGGTCCACAGAATACGGAATGCCTACAGATGTGCTTCGGAAACTACTACTGGTCTTCCAGAGTGCGATCAAATCGTAGACAGTTTAAGTCAATACTCCCAAGGAGAAAGGTCCGCATGGTGCTTATTGTATTTCATGCCGATGCAATTTTTGTGTTTCATCAACACTCTGAAGGTCCACAGATTACGGAATGCCTACAGATGTGCTTCGGAATCTGCTACCGGTCTTTCAGGGAACGAACAAAGCGTAGACAGTTTAAGACATTACTCCCATGGAGAAAACTCCGCATGGTGCCTGTAGTATTCAATCCCGATGCAGTTTCTGTGTTTCATCTACACTCTGAAGGTCCACAGACCACGGAATGCCTACAGATATGCCTCGGAAACTACTACTGGTCTTCAAGGGAACGATCAAAGCGTAGACAATTTAAGACATTACTCCCACAGAGAAAAGTCCGCATGGTGCTTATTGTATTCAATGCCGATGCAATTTTTGTGTTTCATCAACACTCTGAAGGTCCACAGATTACGGAATGCCTACAGATGTGCTTCGGAAACTACTACTGGTCTTCAAGGGAACGATCAAAGCGTAGACAATTTAAGACATTACTCCCAAAGTGAAAAGTCCGCATGGTGCTTATTGTATTCAATGCCGATGCAATTTTTGTGTTTCATCAACACTCTGAAGGTCCACAGATTACGGAATGAATACAGATGTGCTTCGGAAACTGCTACTGGTCTTCCAGGGAACGATCAAAGCGTAGACAGTTTAAGACATTACTCCCATGGAGAGAAGTCCGCATGGTGACTGTTATATTCTATCCCGATGCAATTTCTGTGTTTAATCAACACTGTGAAGATACATAGATTACAGATTGCCTCCAGATGTGCTTCGGAAACAACTAGTTGTCTTCCACTATTCTATCAAACCGTAGAAAGTTTAAGACTTTACTCCCATGGAGAAAAGTCCGCATTTTGCTTATTCTATTCAATGCCGATGCAATTTTTGTGTTCCATCAACACTCTGAAGTTCCACAGATTACGGACTGCCTACAGATCTGCTTCGGAAACTGCTACCGCTCTTTCAGGGAACGATCGAAGCGTAGACAGTTAATGACATTACTACCATGGAGAAAAGTCTGCATGGTGCCTGTTGCATTCAATTCCGATGCAGTTTCTGTGTTTCATCAACACTCTGAAGGTCCACAGATTACGGAATGCTTACGGATGTGCTTTGGAAACTGCTACGGGTCTTCCAGTGAACGATCAAAGCGTAGACAGTTTAAGACATTACTCCCATGGAGAAAAGTCCGCATGGTGTTTGTTGTATTCTATCCCGATGCAGTTTCTGTGTTTCATCAGTACTCTGATGTTCTACAGATTACAGAATGCCTCCAGATGTGCTTCGGAAACTGCTACTGGTCTTCAAGGGAACAATCAAAGCGTAGACAGTTAAACACATTTCTCCCATGGAGAAAAGCCCGCATGGTACTTATTGTATTCAATGCCGATGCAATTTTTGTGTTTCATCAACACTCTGAGGGTCCACAGATTAAGGAATCCCTACAGATGTGCTTCAGAAACTGCTACTGGTCTTCCAGGGAACGATCAAAGTGTAGACAGTTTAAGACATTACTCCCATGGAGAAAAGTCCGCATGGTGCCTGTTGTATTCTATCCCCATGCAGTTTCTGTGTTTCATCAACACTCTGATGGTCCACAGATTACAGAATGCCTACAGATGTGCTTCGGAAACTACAAATGGTCTTCCAGGGAACAATCAAAGCGTAGACAGTTTAAGAAATTTCTCCCATGGAGAAAAGCCCCCATGGTGCTTGTTGTATTCAACGCCGATGCAATTTTTGTGTTTCATCAACACTCTGAGGGTCCACAGATTACGGAATGCCTACAGATGTGCTTCCGAAACTGCTACTGGTCTTACAGGGTACGATCAAAGCGTTGACAGTTTAAGACATTACTCCCAAGGAGAAAAGTCCGCATGGTGATTGTAGTATTCAATCCCAATGCAGTTTCTGTGTTTCATCAACACTCTGATGGTCTGCAGATTACAGAATGTCTGCAGATGTGCTTCGGAAACTGCTACTGGTCTTCCAGAGAACGATCAAGGCGTAGACAGTTAAAGACATTACTACCATGGAGAAAAGTCCGCATAGTGACTGTTATATTCTATCCCGATGCAATTTCTGTGTTTAATCAACACTGTGAGGGTACATAGGTTACAGAATGCCTCCAGATGTGCTTCGGAAACAACTAGTTGTCTTCCACTATTCGATCGAACTGTAGACAGCTTAAGAATTTACTCCCATGTAGAAACGTCCGCATTTTGCTTATTGTATTCAATGCCGATGCAATTTTTGTGTTCCATCAACACTCTGAAGGTCCACAGATTACGGAATGCCTACAGATGTGCTTCGGAAACTACTACTGGTCTTCCTGGGAACGATCAAAGCGTAGACAGTTTAAGACATTACTCCCATGGAGAAAAGTCCGCATGGTGCCTGTAGTATTCAATCCCGATGCAGTTTCTGTGTTTCATCAACACTCTGATGGTCTGCAGATTACAGAATGTCTCAAGATGTGCTTCGGAAACTACTACTGGTCTTCCAGGGAACAATCAAAGCGTAGACAGTTAAAGACATTTCTCCCATGGAGAAATGCCCGCATGGTGCTTGTTGTATTCAATGCCGATGCAAATTTTGTGTTTCATCAACACTCTGAAGGTCCACAGATTACGGAATGCCTACAGATGTGCTTCGGAAACTTCTACCGGTCTTTCAAGGAACGATCAAAGCGTAGACAGTTTATGACATTACTCCCATGGAGAATGGTCTGCATGGTGCCTGTTGTATTCAAACCCGATGAAGTTTCTGTGTTTCATCAACACTCTGATGGTCTACAGATTACAGAATGCCTCCAGATGTGCTTCGGAAACTACTACTGGTCTTCAATCGAACGATCAAGGCGTAGACATTTTAAGACATTACTCCCAAGGAGAAAAGTCCGCATGGTGCTCATTTTATTCAATGCCGATGCAAATTTTGTGTTTCATCAACACTCTGAAGGTCCACTGATTACGGAATGCCTAAACATGTGCTTCGGAAACTGCTACCGGTCTTTCAGGGAACGATCAAAGCGTAGACAGTTTATGACATTACTGCCATGGAGAAAAGTCTGCATGTTGCCTGTTGTATTCAAACCTGATGCAGTCTCTGTGTTTCATCAACAGTCTGATGGTCCACAGATTACAGAATGACTCCAGATGTGCTTCGGAAACTACTACTGGTCTTCCATCGAACGATCAAAGCGTAGACAGTTTAAGACATTATTCCCATGGAGGAAAGTCCGCATGGTGCTTATTGTAATCAATGCCGATGCAATTTTTGTGTTGTATCTACACTCTGAAGGTCCACAGATTACGGAATGCCTACAGATATGCTTCGGAAACTACTACTGGTCTTCAAGGGAACGATCAAAGCGTAGACAATTTAAGACATTACTCCCACAGAAAAAAGTCCGCATGGTGGTTATTGTATTCAATGCCGATGCAATTTTTGTGTTTCATCAACACTCTGAAGGTCATCAGGTTACGGAATGCCTACAGATGTGCTTCGGAAACTACTACTGGTCTTCAAGGTAACGATCAAAGCGTAGACAATTTAAGACATTACTCCCACAGAGAAAAGTCCGCATGGTGCTTATTGTATTCAATGCCGATGCAATTTTTGTGTTTCATCAACCCTCTGAAAGTCCACAGATTACGGAATGAATACAGATGTGCTTCGGAAACAGCTACTGGTCTTCCAGGGAACGATCAAAGCGTAGACAATTTAAGACATTACTCCCACAGAAAAAAGTCCGCATGGTGGTTATTGTATTCAATGCCGATGCAATTTTTGTGTTTCATCAACACTCTGAAGGTCATCAGGTTACGGAATGCCTACAGATGTGCTTCGGAAACTACTACTGGTCTTCAAGGTAACGATCAAACCTTAGAAAGTTTAAGACTTTACTCCCATGGAGAAAAGTCCGCATTTTGCTTATTCTATTCAATGACGATGCAATTTTTGTGTTCCATCAACACTCTGAAGGTCCAAAGATTACGGAATGCCTACAGATGTGCTTCGGAAACTGCTACTGGTCGTCCAGGGAACGAACAAAGCGTAGACAGTTTAAGACATTACTCCCATGGAGAAAAGTCCGCATGGTGCCTGTAGTATTCAATCCCGATGCAGTTTCTGTGTTTCATCAACACTCTGATGGTCTACAGATTACAGAATGCCTCCAGATGTGCTTCGGAAACTACTACTGGTCTTCCAGGGAACAATCAAAGCGTAGACAGTTAAGGACATTTCTCCCATGGAGAAAAGCCCGCATGGTGCTTATTGTATTCAATGCCGATGCAATTTTTGTGTTTCATCAACACTCTGAGGGTCCACAGATTACGGAATGCCTACAGATGTGCTTCGGAAACTACTACTGGTCTTCCAGAGTGCGAGAAAAGCGTGGACAGTTTAAGCCATTACTCCCAAGGAGAAAAGTCCGCATGGTGCTTATTGTATTCCATGCCGATGCAATTTTTGTGTTTCATCAACACTCTGAAGGTCCAAAGATTACGGAATGCCTACAGATGTTCTTCGGAATCTGCTACCGGTCTTCCAGGGAACGATCAAAGCGTCGTCAGTTTAAGACATTACTCCCATGTAGAAAAGTCTGCATCGTGCCTGTTGTATTCAATCCCGATGCAGTTTCTGTGTTTCATCAACACTCTGATGGTCCACAGATTACAGAATGCTTCCAGATGTGCTTCGGAAACTACTACTGGTCTTCCAGGAATCGATCAAACCGTAGACAGTTTTAGACATTACTCCCATGGAGAAAAGTCCGCATCTTGCTTATTGTAATCAATGCCGATGCAATTTTTGTGTTTCATCAACACTCTGAAGGTCCACAGAATACGGAATGCCTACAGATGTGCTTCGGAAACTACTACTGGTCTTACAGGGAACGATCAAAGCGCAGACAATTTAGGACATTACTCCTACTGAGAAAAATCCGCATGTTGCTTATTGTATTCAATGCCGATGCAATTTTTGTGTTTCATCAACTCTCTGAAGGTCCACAGATTACGGAATGCCTACAGATGTCCTTCGGAAACTGCTACTGGTCTTCCAGGGAACGATCAAAGCGTAGACAGTTTAAGACTTTACTCCCATGGATAAAAGTCTGCATCGTGCCTGTTGTATTCAATCCCGATGCAGTTTCTGTGTTTCATCAACACTCTGATGGTCCACAGATTACAGAATGCTTCCAGATGTGCTTCGGAAACTACTACTGGTGTTCCAGGAATCGATCAAACCGTAGACAGTTTAAGACTTTACTCCCATGGAGGAAAGTCCGCATTTTGCTTATTGTATTCAATGCTGATGCAATTTTTGTGTTCCATCAACACTCTGAGGGTCCACAGATTACGGAATGCCTACAGATGATCTTCGGAAACTACTACTGGACTTCCAGGGTGTGATCAAAGCGTAGACAGTTTAAGTCATTACTCCCAAGGAGAAAAGTCCGCATGGTGCTTATTGTATTCAACGCCGATGCAATTTTTTTGTTTCATCAACACTCTGAAGGTCCACAGATTACGGAATGCCTCCAGATGTGCTTCGGAAACTGCTACCGGTCTTTCAGGGAACGATCAAAGCGTAGACCGTTTATGATATTACTCCCATGGAGAATGGTCTGCATGGTGCCTGTTGTATTCAAACCCGATGAAGTTTCTGTGTTTCATCAACACTCTGATGGTCTACAGATTACAGAATGCCTCCAGATGTGCTTCGGAAACTACTACTGGTCTTCAATCGAACGATCAAGGCGTAGACAGTTTAAGACATTACTCCCAAGGAGAAAAGTCCGCATGGTGCTCATTTTATTCAATGCCGATGCAAATTTTGTGTTTCATCAACACTCTGAAGGTCCACTGATTACGGAATGCCTAAACATGTGCTTCGGAAACTGCTACCGGTCTTTCAGGGAACGATCAAAGCGTAGACAGTTTATGACATTACTGCCATGGAGAAAAGTCTGCATGTTGCCTGTTGTATTCAAACCTGATGCAGTCTCTGTGTTTCATCAACAGTCTGATGGTCCACAGATTACAGAATGACTCCAGATGTGCTTCGGAAACTACTAGTGGTCTTCCATCGAACGATCAAAGCGTAGACAGTTTAAGACATTATTCCCATGGAGAAAAGTCCGCATGGTGCTTATTGTAATCAATGCCGATGCAATTTTTGTGTTGTATCTACACTCTGAAGGTCCACAGATTACGGAATGCCTACAGATATGCTTCGGAAACTACTACTGGTCTTCAAGGGAACGATCAAAGCGTAGACAATTTAAGACATTACTCCCACAGAAAAAAGTCCGCATGGAGCTTATTGTATTCAATGCCGATGCAATTTTTGTGTTTCATCAACACTCTGAAGGTCATCAGGTTATGGAATGCCTACAGATGTGCTTCGGAAACTACTACTGGTCTTCAAGGTAATGATCAAAGCGTAGACAATTTAAGACATTACTCCCACAGAGAAAAGTCCGCATGGTGCTTATTGTATTCAATGCCGATGCAATTTTTGTGTTTCATCAACCCTCTGAAAGTCCACAGATTACGGAATGAATACAGATGTGCTTCGGAAACTGCTACTGGTCTTCCAGGGAACGATCAAAGCGTAGACAGTTTAAGACATTACTCCCATGGAGAAAAGTCCGCATGGTGACTGTTATATTCTATCCCGATGCAATTTCTGTGTTTAATCAACACTGTGAGGGTACATAGATCACAGAATGCCTCCAGATGTGCTTCGGAAAAAACTAGTTGTCTTCCACTATTCGATCAAACCGTAGAAAGTTTAAGACTTTACTCCCATGGAGAAAAGTCCGCATTTTGCTTATTCTATTCAATGCCGATGCAATTTTTGTGTTCCATCAACACTCTGAAGGTCCAAAGATTACGGAATGCCTACAGATGTGCTTCGGAAACTGCTACTGGTCTTCCAGGGAACGAACAAAGCGTAGACAGTTTAAGACATTACTCCCATGGCGAAAAGTCCGCATGGTGCCTGTAGTATTCAATCCCGATGCAGTTTCTGTGTTTCATCAACACTCTGATGGTCTACAGATTACAGAATGCCTCCAGATGTGCTTCGGAAACTACTACTGGTCTTCCAGGGAACAATAAAAGCGTAGACAGTTAAGGACATTTCTCCCATGGAGAAAAGCCCGCATGGTGCTTATTGTATTCAATGCCGATGCAATTTTTGTGTTTCATCAACACTCTGAGGGTCCACAGATTACGGAATGCCTACAGATGTGCTTCGGAAACTACTACTGGTCTTCCAGAGTGCGATCAAAGCGTAGACAGTTTAAGTCATTACTCCCAAGGAGAAAGGTCCGCATGCTGCTTATTGTATTCCATGCTGATGCAATTTTTGTGTTTCATCAACACTCTGAAGGTCCACAGATTACGGAATGCCTACAGATGTGCTTCGGAATCTGCTACCGGTCTTTCAGGGAACGAACAAAGCGTAGACAGTTTAAGACATTACTCCCATGGAGAAAGGTCCGCATGGTGCCTGTAGTATTCAATCCCGATGCAGTTTCTGTGTTTCATCAACACTCTGATGGTCTACAGATTACAGAATGCCTCCAGATGTGCTTCGGAAACTACTACTGGTCTTCCAGGGAACAATCAAAACGTAGACAGTTAAGGACATTTCTCAAATGGAGAAAAGCCCGCATGGTGCTTATTGTATTCAATGCCGATGCAATTTTTGTGTTTCATCAACACTCTGAGGGTCCACAGATTACGGAATGCCTACAGATGTGCTTCAGAAACTGGTACTGGTCTTACAGGGTACGATCAAAGCGTATACAGTTTAAGACATTACTCCCATGGACAAAACTCCGCATGGTGCCTGTAGTATTCAATCCCTATGCAGTTTCTGTGTTTCATCAACACTCTGATGGTCTACAGATTACAGAATGCCTCCAGATGTGCTTCGGAAACTACTATTGGTCTTCCAGGGATCAATCAAAGCGTAGACAGTTAAGGACATTTCTCCCATGGAGAAAAGTTCGCATGGTGCTTATTCTATTCAATGCCGATGCAATTTTTGTGTTTCATCAACACTCTGAGGGTCCACAGATTACGGAATGCCTACAGATGTGCTTCGGAAACTACTACTGGTCTTCCAGACTGCGATCAAAGCGTGGACAGTTTAAGTCATTACTCCCAAGGAGAAAAGTCCGCATGGTGCTTATTGTATTCCATGCCGATGCAATTTTTGTGTTTCATCAACACTCTGAAGGTCCACAGATTACGGAATGCCTACAGATGTGCTTCGGAATCTGCTACCGGTCTTTCAGGGAACGATCAAAGCGTAGACAGTTTATGACATTACTCCCATGAAGGAAAGTCTGCATGGTGCCTGTTGCATTCAATTCCGATGCAGTTTCTGTGTTTCATCAACACTCTGAAGGTCCACAGATTACGGAATGCCTACAGATGTGCTTCGGAAACAACTAGTTGTCTTCCACTATTCGATCAAACCGTCGACAGTTTAAGACTTTACTCAAATGGAGAAAAGTCCGCATTTTGCTTATTGTATTCAATGCCGATGCAATTTTTGTGTTCCATCAACACTCTGAAGGTCCCCAGATTACGGAATGCCTACAGATGTGCTTCAGAAACTGCTACTGGTCTTCCAGGGAACGAACAAATCGTAGACAGTTTAAGACATTACTCCCATGGAGAAAAGTCCGCATGGTGCCTGTAGTATTCAATCCCGATGCAGTTTCTGTGTTTCATCAACACTCTGATGGTCTACAGATTACAGAATTCCTCCAGATGTGCTTCGGAAACTACTACTGGTCTTCCAGGGGACGATCAAAGCGTAGACAGTTTAAGACATTACTCCCAAGGAGAAAAGTCCGCATGGTGCTCATTTTATACAATGCCGATGCAAATTTTGTGTTTCATCAACACTCTGAAGGTCCTCAGATTACGGAATGCCTACACATGTGTTTCGGAAACTGCTACCGGTCTTTCAGGGAACGATCAAAGCGTAGACAGTTTATGACATTACTGCCATGGAGAAAAGTCTGCATGTTGCCTGTTGTATTCAAACCTGATGCTGTCTCTGTGTTTCATCAACAATCTGATGGTACACAGATTACAGAATGACTCCAGATGTGCTTCGGAAACTACTACTGGTCTTCCAGGAATCGATCAAACCGTAGACAGTTTTAGACATTACTCCCATGGAGAAAAGTCCGCATCTTGCTTATTGTAATCAATGCCGATGCAATTTTTGTGTTTCATCAACTCTCTGAAGGTCCACAGATTACGGAATGCCTACAGATGTCCTTCGGAAACTGCTACTGGTCTTCCAGGGAACGATCAAAGCGTAGACAGTTTAAGACTTTACTCCCATGGATAAAAGTCTGCATCGTGCCTGTTGTATTCAATCCCGATGCAGTTTCTGTGTTTCATCAACACTCTGATGGTCCACAGATTACAGAATGCTTCCAGATGTGCTTCGGAAACTACTACTGGTCTTCCAGGAATCGATCAAACCGTAGACAGTTTAAGACTTTACTCCCATGGAGGAAAGTCCGCATTTTGCTTATTGTATTCAATGCTGATGAAATTTTTGTGTTCCATCAACACTCTGAGGGTCCACAGATTACGGAATGCCTACAGATGATCTTCGGAAACTACTACTGGACTTCCAGGGTGTGATCAAAGCGTAGACAGTTTAAGTCATTACTCCCAAGGAGAAAAGTCCGCATGGTGCTTATTGTATTCAACGCCGATGCAATTTTTTTGTTTCATCAACACTCTGAAGGTCCACAGATTACGGAATGCCTCCAGATGTGCTTCGGAAACTGCTACCGGTCTTTCAGGGAACGATCAAAGCGTAGACCGTTTATGACATTACTCCCATGGAGAAAAGTCTGCATGGTGCCTGTTGCATTCAATTCCGATGAAGTTTCTGTGTTTCATCAACACTCTGAAGGTCCACAGTTTACGGAATGCCTACAGATGTGCTTCGGAAACTGCTACTGGTCTTCCATGGAACGATCAAAGCGTAGACAGTTTAAGACATTACTCCCATGTAGAAAAGTCTGCATGGTGCCTGTTGTATTCAATCCCGATGCAGTTTCTGTGTTTCATTAACACTCTGATGGTCCACAGATTACAGAATGCCTCCAGATGTGCTTCGGAAACTTCTACCGGTCTTTCAGGGAACGATCAAAGCGTAGACAGTTTATGACATTACTCCCATGGAGAATGGTCTGCATGGTGCCTGTTGTATTCAAACCCGATGAAGTTTCTGTGTTTCATCAACACTCTGATGGTCTACAGATTACAGAATGCCTCCAGATGTGCTTCGGAAACTACTACTGGTCTTCAATCGAACGATCAAGGCGTAGACAGTTTAAGACATTACTCCCAAGGAGAAAAGTCCGCATGGTGCTCATTTTATTCAATGCCGATGCAAATTTTGTATTTCATCAACACTCTGAAGGTCCACTGATTACGGAATGCCTAAACATGTGCTTCGGAAACTGCTACCGGTCTTTCAGGGAACGATCAAAGCGTAGACAGTTTATGACATTACTGCCATGGAGAAAAGTCTGCATGTTGCCTGTTGTATTCAATCCTGATGCAGTCTCTGTGTTTCATCAACAGTCTGATGGTCCACAGATTACAGAATGACTCCAGATGTGCTTCGGAAACTACTACTGGTCTTCCATCGAACGATCAAAGCGTAGACAGTTTAAGACATTATTCCCATGGAGAAAAGTCCGCATGGTGCTTATTGTAATCAATGCCGATGCAATTTTTGTGTTGTATCTACACTCTGAAGGTCCACAGATTACGGAATGCCTACAGATATGCTTCGGAAACTACTACTGGTCTTCAAGGGAACGATCAAAGCGTAGACAATTTAAGACATTACTCCCACAGAAAAAAGTCCGCATGGTGCTTATTGTATTCAATGCCGATGCAATTTTTGTGTTTCATCAACACTCTGAAGGTCATCAGGTTATGGAATGCCTACAGATGTGCTTCGGAAACTACTACTGGTCTTCAAGGTAATGATCAAAGCGTAGACAATTTAAGACATTACTCCCACAGAGAAAAGAACGCATGGTGCTTATTGTATTCAATGCCGATGCAATTTTTGTGTTTCATCAACCCTCTGAAAGTCCACAGATTACGGAATGAATACAGATGTGCTTCGGAAACTGCTTCTGGTCTTCCAGGGAACGACCAAAGCGTAGACAGTTTAAGACATTACTCCCATGGAGAAAAGTCCGCATGGTGACTGTTATATTCTATCCCGATGCAATTTCTGTGTTTAATCAACACTGTGAGGGTACATAGATCACAGAATGCCTCCAGATGTGCTTCGGAAAAAACTAGTTGTCTTCCACTATTCGATCAAACCGTAGAAAGTTTAAGACTTTACTCCCATGGAGAAAAGTCCGCATTTTGCTTATTCTATTCAATGCCGATGCAATTTTTGTGTTCCATCAACACTCTGAAGGTCCAAAGATTACGGAATGCCTACAGATGTGCTTCGGAAACTGCTACTGGTCTTCCAGGGAACGAACAAAGCGTAGACAGTTTAAGACATTACTCCCATGGAGAAAAGTCCGCATGGTGCCTGTAGTATTCAATCCCGATGCAGTTTCTGTGTTTCATCAACACTCTGATGGTCTACAGATTACATAATGCCTCCAGATGTGCTTCGGAAACTACTACTGGTCTTCCAGGGAACAATAAAAGCGTAGACAGTTAAGGACATTTCTCCCATGGAGAAAAGCCCGCATGGTGCTTATTGTATTCAATGCCGATGCAATTTTTGTGTTTCATCAACACTCTGAGTGTCCACAGATTACGGAATGCCTACAGATGTGCTTCGGAAACTACTACTGGTCTTCCAGAGTGCGATCAAAGCGTAGACAGTTTAAGTCATTACTCCCAAGGAGAAAGGTCCGCATGCTGCTTATTGTATTCCATGCTGATGCAATTTTTGTGTTTCATCAACACTCTGAAGGTCCACAGATTACGGAATGCCTACAGATGTGCTTCGGAATCTGCTACCGGTCTTTCAGGGAACGAACAACGCGTAGACAGTTTAAGACATTACTCCCATGGAGAAAGGTCCGCATGGTGCCTGTAGTATTCAATCCCGATGCAGTTTCTGTGTTTCATCAACACTCTGATGGTCTACAGATTACAGAATGCCTCCAGATGTGCTTCGGAAACTACTACTGGTCTTCCAGGGAACAATAAAAGCGTAGACAGTTAAGGACATTTCTCCCATGGAGAAAAGCCCGCATGGTGCTTATTCTATTCAATGCCGATGCAATTTTTGTGTTTCATCAACACTCTGAGGGTCCACAGATTACGGAATGCCTACAGATGTGCTTCGGAAACTACTACTGGTCTTCCAGACTGCGATCAAAGCGTGGACAGTTTAAGTCATTACTCCCAAGGAGAAAAGTCCGCATGGTGCTTATTGTATTCCATGCCGATGCAATTTTTGTGTTTCATCAACACTCTGAAGGTCCACAGATTACGGAATGCCTACAGATGTGCTTCGGAATCTGCTACCGGTCTTTCAGGGAACGATCAAAGCGTAGACAGTTTATGACATTACTCCCATGAAGGAAAGTCTGCATGGTGCCTGTTGCATTCAATTCCGATGCAGTTTCTGTGTTTCATCAACACTCTGAAGGTCCACAGATTACGGAATGCCTACAGATGTGCTTCGGAAACAACTAGTTGTCTTCCACTATTCGATCAAACCGTCGACAGTTTAAGACTTTACTCAAATGGAGAAAAGTCCGCATTTTGCTTATTGTATTCAATGCCGATGCAATTTTTGTGTTCCATCAACACTCTGAAGGTCCCCAGATTACGGAATGCCTACAGATGTGCTTCAGAAACTGCTACTGGTCTTCCAGGGAACGAACAAATCGTAGACAGTTTAAGACATTACTCCCATGGAGAAAAGTCCGCATGGTGCCTGTAGTATTCAATCCCGATGCAGTTTCTGTGTTTCATCAACACTCTGATGGTCTACAGATTACAGAATTCCTCCAGATGTGCTTCGGAAACTACTACTGGTCTTCCAGGGAACGATCAAAGCGTAGACAGTTTAAGACATTATTCCCATGGAGAAAAGTCCGCATGCTGCTTATTGTAATCAATGCCGATGCAATTTTTGTGTTTCATCTACACTCTGAAGGTCCACAGATTACGGAATGCCTACAGATATGCTTCGGAAACTACTACTGGTCTTCAAGGGAACGATCAAAGCGTAGGCAATTTAAGACATTACTCCCACAGAGAAAAGTCCGCATGGTGCTTTTTGTATTCAATGCCGATGCAATTTTTGTGTTTCATCAACACTCTGAAGGTCCACAGATTACGGAATGCCTACAGATGTGCTTCGGAAACTACTACTGGCCCTCAAGGGAACGATCAAAGCGTAGACAATTTAAGACATTACTCCCAAAGAGAAAAGTCCGCATGGTGCTTATTGTATACAATGCCGATGCAATTTTTGTGTTTCATCAACACTCTGAAGGTCCACAGATTACGGAATGCCTACAGATGTGCTTCGGAAACTGCTACTGGTCTTCCAGGGAACGATCAAAGCGTAGACAGTTTAAGACATTACTCCCATGGAGAAAAGTCCGCATGGTGACTGTTATATTCTATCCCGATGCAATTTCTGTGTTTAATCAACACTGTGAAGATACATAGATTACAGAATGCCTCCAGATGTGCTTCGGAAAAAACTAGTTGTCTTCCACTATTCGATCAAACCGTAAAAAGTTTAAGACTTTACTCCCATGGAGAAAAGTCCGCATTTTGCTTATTCTATTCAATGCCGATGCAATATTTGTGTTCCATCAACACTCTGAAGGTCCAAAGTTTACGGAATGCCTACAGATGTGCTTCGGAAACTGCTACTGGTCTTCCAGGGAACGAACAAAGCGTAGACAGTTTAAGACATTACTCCCATGGAGAAAAGTCCGCATGGTGCCTGTAGTATTCAATCCCGATGCAGTTTCTGTGTTTCATCAACACTCTGATGGTCTACAGATTACAGAATGCCTCCAGATGTGCTTCGGAAACTACTACTGGTCTTCCAGGGAACAATCAAAGCGTAGACAGTTAAGGACATTTCTCCCATGGAGAAAAGCCCGCATGGTGCTTATTGTATTCAATGCCGAAGCAATTTTTGTGTTTCATCAACACTCTGAGGGTCCACAGATTACGGAATGCCTACAGATGTGCTTCGGAAACTACTACTGGTCTTCCAGAGTGCGAGAAAAGCGTGGACAGTTTAAGCCATTACTCCCAAGGAGAAAAGTCCGCATGGTGCTTATTGTATTCCATGCCGATGCAATTTTTGTGTTTCATCAACACTCTGAAGGTCCACAGATTACGGAATGCCTACAGATGTGCTTCGGAATCTGCTACCGGTCTTCCAGGAAACGATCAAAGCGTCGTCAGTTTAAGACGTAACTCCCATGTAGAAAAGTCTGCATCGTGCCTGTTGTATTCAATCCCGATGCAGTTTCTGTGTTTCATCAACACTCTGATGGTCCACAGATTACAGAATGCTTCCAGATGTGCTTCGGAAACTACTACTGGTCTTCCAGGAATCGATCAAACCGTAGACAGTTTTAGACATTACTCCCATGGAGAAAAGTCCGCATCTTGCTTATTGTAATCAATGCCGATGCAATGTTTGTGTTTCATCAACACTCTGAAGGTCCACAGAATACGGAATGCCTACAGATGTGCTTCGGAAACTACTACTGGTCTTACAGGGAACGATCAAAGCGCAGACAATTTAAGACATTACTCCTACTGAGAAAAATCCGCATGTTGCTTTTTGTATTCAATGCCGATGCAATTTTTGTGTTTCATCAACTCTCTGAAGGTCCACAGATTACGGAATGCCTACAGATGTCCTTCGGAAACTGCTACTGGTCTTCCAGGGAACGATCAAACCGTAGACAGTTTAAGACTTTACTCCCATGGAGGAAAGTCCGCATTTTGCTTATTGTATTCAATGCTGATGCAATTTTTGTGTTCCATCAACACTCTGAGGGTCCACAGATTACGGAATGCCTACAGATGATCTTCGGAAACTACTACTGGACTTCCAGGGTGTGATCAAAGCGTAGACAGTTTAAGTCATTACTCCCAAGGAGAAAAGTCCGCATGGTGCTTATTGTATTCAACGCCGATGCAATGTTCTTGTTTCATCAACACTCTGAAGGTCCACAGATTACGGAATGCCTCCAGATGTGCTTCGGAAACTGCTACCGGTCTTTCAGGGAACGATCAAAGCGTAGACCGTTTATGACATTACTCCCATGGAGAAAAGTCTGCATGGTGCCTGTTGCATTCAATTCCGATGAAGTTTCTGTGTTTCATCAACACTCTGAAGGTCCACAGATTACGGAATGCCTACAGATGTGCTTCGGAAACTGCTACTGGTCTTCCATGGAACGATCAAAGCGTAGACAGTTTAAGACATTACTCCCATGTAGAAAAGTGTGCATGGTGCCTGTTGTATTCAATCCCGATGCAGTTTCTGTGTTTCATTAACACTCTGATGGTCCACAGATTACAGAATGCCTCCAGATGTGCTTCGGAAACTACTACTGGTCTTCCAGGGAGCGATCAAAACGTAGACAGTGTAAGACATTATTCCCATGGAGAAAAGTCCGCATCTTGCTTATTGTAATCAATGCCGATGCAATTTTTGTGTTTCATCAACACTCTGAAGGTCCACAGATTACGGAATGCCTACAGATGTGCTTCGGAAACTACTACTGGTCTTCAAGGGAACGGTCAAAGCGTAGACAATTTAAGACATTACTCCCACGGAGAAAAATCCGCATGTTGCTTATTGTATTCAATGCCGATGAAATTTTTGTGTTTCATCAACACTCTTTAGGTCCACAGATTGAGGAATGCCTACAGATGTGCTTCGGAAACTGCTACTGGTCTTCCAGGGAACGGTCAAAGCGTTGACAGTTTAAGAGATTACTCCCATGGAGAAAAGTCCGTAAGGTGCCCGTAGTATTCAATGCCGATGCAATTTTTGTGTTTCATCAACACTCTGAGGGTCCACAGATTATGGAATGCCTACAGATGTGCTTCGGAAACTGCTACTGGTCTTCCAGGGAACGGTCAAAGCGTTGACAGTTTAAGAGATTACTCCCATGGAGAAAAGTCCGTAAGGTGCCCGTAGTATTCAATGCCGATGCAATTTTTGTGTTTCATCAACACTCTGATGGTCCACAGATTACGGAATGCCTACAGATGTGCTTCGGAAACTTCTACCGGTCTTTCAGGGAACGATCAAAGCGTAGACAGTTTATGACATTACTCCCATGGAGAATGGTCTGCATGGTGCCTGTTGTATTCAAACCCGATGCAGTTTCTGTGTTTCATCAACACTCTGATGGTACACAGATTACAGAATGCCTCCAGATGTGCTTCGGAAACTACTACTGGTCTTCCAGGGAGCGATCAAAGCGTAGACAGTTTAAGACATTACTCCCAAGGAGAAAAGTCCGCATGGTGCTCATTTTATTCAATGCCGATGCAAATTTTGTGTTTCATCAACACTCTGAAGGTCCACTGATTACGGAATGCCTACACATGTGCTTCGGAAACTGCTACCGGTCTTCCATCGAACGATCAAAGCGTAGACAATTTAAGACATTACTCCCACAGAGAAAAGTCCGCATGGTGCTTATTGTATTCAATGCCGATGCTATTTTTGTGTTTCATCAACACACTGAACGTCCACAGGTTACGGAATGCCTACAGATGTGCTTCGGAAACTACTACTGGTCTTCATGGGAACGATCAAAGCGTAGACAATTTAAGACATTACTCCCACAGAGAAAAGTCCGCATGGTGCTTATTGTATTCAATGCCGATGCAATTTTTGTGTTTCATCAACACTCTGAAAGTCCACAGATTACGGAATGAATACAGATGTGCTTCGGAAACTGCTACTGGTCTTCCAGGGAACGACCAAAGCGTAGACAGTTTAAGACATTACTGCCATGGAGAAAAGTCCGCATGGTGACTGTTACATTCTATCCCGATGCAATTTCTGTGTTTAATCAACACTGTGAGGGTACATAGATTACACAATGCCTCCAGATGTGCTTCGGAAACAACTAGTGGTCTTCCACTATTCGATCAAACCGTAGAAAGTTTAAGACTTTACTCCCATGGAGAAAGGTCCGCATGGTGCTTATTGTATTCCATGCCGATGCAATTTTTGTGTTTCATCAACACTCTGAAGGTCCACAGATTACGGAATGCCTACAGATGTGCTTCGGAATCTGCTACCGGTCTTTCAGGGAACGAACAAAGCGTAGACAGTTTAAGACATTACTCCCACGGAGAAAAGTCGGCATGGTGCCTGTAGTATTCAATCCCGATGCAGTTTCTGTGTTTCATCAACACTCTGATGGTCTACAGATTACAGAATGCCTCCAGATGTGCTTCGGAAACTACTACTGGTCTTCCAGGGAACAATCAAAGCGTAGACAGTTAAAGACATTTTTCCCATGGAGAAAAGCCCGCATGGTGCTTATTTGTATTCAACGCCGATGCAATTTTTGTGTTTCATCAACAGTCTGAGGGTCCACAGATTACGGAATGCCTACAGATGTGCTTCAGAAACTGCTACTGGTCTTACAGGGTACGATCAAAGCGTATACAGTTTAAGACATTACTCCCATGGAGAAAAGTCCGCATGGTGCCTGTAGTATTCAATCCCGATGAAGTATCTGTGTTTCATCAACACTCTGATGGTCTACAGATTACAGAATGCCTCCAGATGTGCTTCCGAAACTACTACTGGTCTTCCAGGGAACAATCAAAGCGTAGACAGTTAAGGACATTTCTCCCATGGAGAAAAGTTCGCATGGTGCTTATTGTATTCAATGCCGATGCAATTTTTGTGTTTCATCAACACTCTGAGGGTCCACAGATTACGGCATGCCTACAGATGTGCTTCGGAAACTACTACTGGTCTTCCAGACTGCGATCAAAGCGTGGACAGTTTAAGTCATTACTCCCAAGGAGAAAAGTCCGCATGGTGCTTATTGTATTCCATGCCGATGCAATTTTTGTGTTTCATCAACACTCTGAAGGTCCACAGATTACGGAATGCCAACAGATGTGCTTCGGAATCTGCTACCGGTCTTTCAGGGAACGATCAAATCGTAGACAGTTTATGACATTACTCCCATGGAGGAAAGTCTGCATGGTGCCTGTTGCATTCAATTCCGATGCAGTTTCTGTGTTTCATCAACACTCTGAAGGTCCACAGATTACTAAATGCCTACAGATGTGCTTCGGAAACAACTAGTTGTCTTCCACTATTCGATCAAACCGTCGACAGTTTAAGACTTTACTCCCATGGAGAAAAGTCCGCATTTTGCTTATTGTATTCAATGCCGATTCAATTTTTGTGTTCATCAACACTCTGAAGGTCCCCAGATTACGGAATGCCTACAGATGTGCTTCGGAAACTGCTACTGGTCTTCCAGGGAACGAACAAATCGTAGACAGTTTAAGACATTACTCCTATGGAGAAAAGTCCGCATGGTGCCTGTAGTATTCAATCCCGATGCAGTTTCTGTGTTTCATCAACACTCTGATGGTCTACAGATTACAGAATGCCTCCAGATGTGCTTCGGAAACTACTACTGGTCTTCAAGGGAACGGTCATAGCGTAGAAAATCTAAGACATTACTCCCACGGAGAAAAATCCGCATGGTGCTTATTGTATTCAATGCCGATGAAATTTTTGTGTTTCATCAACACTCTTTAGGTCCACAGATTGAGGAATACCTACAGATGTGCTTCGGAAACTGCTACTGGTCTTCCAGGGAACGGTCAAAGCGTTGACAGTTTAAGAGATTACTCCCATGGAGAAAAGTCCGTAAGGTGCCCGTAGTATTCAATGCCGATGCAATTTTTGTGTTTCATCAACACTCTGAGGGGCCACAGATTATGGAATGCCTACAGATGTGCTTCAGAAACTGCTACTGGTCTTACAGGGTACGATCAAAGTGTAGACAGTTTAAGACATTACTCCCATGGAGAAAAGTCCGCATGGTGCCTGTTGTATTCTATCCCGATGCAGTTTCTTTGTTTCATCAACACTCTGATGGTCCACAGATTACGGAATGCCTACAGATGTGCTTCGGAAACTTCTACCGGTCTTTCAGGGAACGATCAAAGCGTAGACAGTTTATGACATTACTCCCATGGAGAATGGTCTGCATGGTGCCTGTTGTATTCAAACCCGATGCAGTTTCTGTGTTTCATCAACACTCTGACGGTACACAGATTACAGAATGCCTCCAGATGTGCTTCGGAAACTACTACTGGTCTTCCAGGGAGCGATCAAAGCGTAGACAGTTTAAGACATTACTCCCAAGGAGAAAAGTCCGCATGGTGCTCATTTTATTCAATGCCGATGCTAATTTTGTGTTTCATCAACACTCTGAAGGTCCACTGATTACGGAATGCCTACACATGTGCTTCGGAAACTGCTACCGGTCTTCCATCGAACGATCAAAGCGTAGACAGTTTAAGACATTATTCCCACAGAGAAAAGTCCGCATGGTGCTTATTGTATTCAATGCCGATGCAATTTTTGTGTTTCATCAACACTCTGAAAGTCCACAGATTACGGAATGAATACAGATGTGCTTCGGAAACTACTACTGGTCTTCAAGGGAACGATCAAAGCGTAGACAATTTAAGACATTACTCCCACAGAGAAAAGTCCGCATGGTGCTTATTGTATTCAATGCCGATGCAATTTTTGTGTTTCATCAACACTCTGAAGGTCCACAGGTTACGGAATGCCTACAGATGTGCTTCGGAAACTACTACTGGTCTTCATGGGAACGATCAAAGCGTAGACAATTTAAGACATTACTCCCACAGAGAAAAGTCCGCATGGTGCTTATTGTATTCAATGCCGATGCAATTTTTGTGTTTCATCAACACTCTGAAAGTCCACAGATTACGGAATGAATACAGATGTGCTTCGGAAACTGCTACTGGTCTTCCAGGGAACGACCAAAGCGTAGACACTTTAAGACATTACTCCCATGGAGAAAAGTCCGCATGGTGACTGTTACATTCTATCCCGATGCAATTTCTGTGTTTAATCAACACTGTGAGGGTACATAGGTTACAGAATGCCTCCAGATGTGCTTCGGAAACAACTAGTGGTCTTCCACTATTCGATCAAACCGTAGAAAGTTTAAGACTTTACTCCCATGGAGAAAGGTCCGCATGGTGCTTATTGTATTCCATGCCGATGCAATTTTTGTGTTTCATCAACACTCTGAAGGTCCACAGATTACGGAATGCCTACAGATGTGCTTCGGAATCTGCTACCGGTCTTTCAGGGAACGAACAAAGCGTAGACAGTTTAAGACATTACTCCCATGGAGAAAAGTCCGCATGGTGCCTGTAGTATTCAATCCCGATGCAGTTTCTGTGTTTCATCAACACTCTGATGGTCTACAGATTACAGAATGCCTCCAGATGTGCTTCCGAAACTACTACTGGTCTTCCAGGGAACAATCAAACCGTAGACAGTTAAGGACATTTCTCCCATGGAGAAAAGCCCGCATGGTGCTTATTGTAATCAACGCCGATGCAATTTTTGTGTTTCATCAACAGTCTGAGGTTCCACAGATTACGGAATGCCTACAGATGTGCTTCAGAAACTGCTACTGGTCTTACAGGGTACGATCAAAACGTATACAGTTTAAGACATTACTCCCATGGAGAAAAGTCCGCATGGTGCCAGTAGTATTCAATCCCGATGCAGTTTCTGTGTTTCATCAACACTCTGATGGTCTACAGATTACAGAATGCCTCCAGATGTGCTTCCGAAACTACTACTGGTCTTCCAGGGAACAATCAAAGCGTAGACAGTTAAGGACATTTCTCCCATGGAGAAAAGTTCGCATGGTGCTTATTGTATTCAATGCCGATGCAATTTTTGTGTTTCATCAACACTCTGAGGGTCCACAGATTACGGCATGCCTACAGATGTACTTCGGAAACTACTACTGGTCTTCCAGACTGCGATCAAACCGTGGACAGTTTAAGTCATTACTCCCAAGGAGAAAAGTCCGTATGTTGCTTATTGTATTCCATGCCGATGCCATTTTTGTGTTTCATCAACACTCTGAAGGTCCACAGATTACGGAATGCCTACAGATGTGCTTCGGAATCTGCTACCGGTCTTTCAGGGAACGATCAAAGCGTAGACAGTTTATGACATTACTCCCATGGAGGAAAGTCTGCATGGTAACTTTTGCATTCAATTCCGATGCAGTTTCTGTGTTTCATCAACACTCTGAAGGTCCACAGATTACTAAATGCCTACAGATGTGCTTCGGAAACAACTAGTTGTCTTCCACTATTCGATCAAACCGTCGACAGTTTAAGACTTTACTCCCATGGAGAAAAGTCCGCATTTTGCTTATTGTATTCAATGCCGATGCAATTTTTGTGTTCCATCAACACTCTGAAGGTCCCCAGATTACGGAATGCCTACAGATGTGCTTCGGAAACTGCTACTGGTCTTCCAGGGAACGAACAAATCGTAGACAGTTTAAGACATTACTCCTATGGAGAAAAGTCCGCATGGTGCCTGTAGTATTCAATCCCGATGCAGTTTCTGTGTTTCATCAACACTCTGATGGTCTACAGATTACAGAATGCCTCCAGATGTGCTTCGGAATCTACTACTGGTCTTCCAGGGAACAATCAAAGCGTAGACAGTTAAGGAGATATCTCCCATGGAGAAAAGCCCGCATGGTGCTTATTGTATTTAATGCCGATGCAATTTTTGTGTTTCATCAACACTCTGAGGGTCCACAGATTACGGAATGCCTACAGATGTGCTTCGGAAACTACTACTGGTCTTCCAGGGAACGATAAAAGCGTAGACAGTTTAAGACATTAGTCCTATGGAGAAAAGTCCGCATGGTGCTGTAGTATTCAATCCCGATCCAGTTTCTGTGTTTCATCAACACTCTGATGGTCTACAGATTACAGAATTCCTCCAGATGTGCTTCGGAAACTACTACTGGTCTTCCAGGGAGCGATCAAAGCGTAGACAGTTTAAGACATTACTCCCAAGGAGAAAAGTCCGCATGGTGCTCATTTTATACAATGCCGATGCAAATTTTGTGTTTCATCAACACTCTGAAGGTCCACAGATTACGGAATGCCTACACATGTGTTTCGGAAACTGCTACCGGTCTTTAAGGAACGATCAAAGCGTAGACAGTTTATGACATTACTGCCATGGAGAAAAGTCTGCATGTTGCCTGTTGTATTCAAACCTGATGCAGTCTCTGTGTTTCATCAACAATCTGATGGTACACAGATTACAGAATGACTCCAGATGTGCTTCGGAAACTACTACTGGTCTTCCATCGAACGATCAAAGCGTAGACAGTTTAAGACATTATTCCCATGGAGAAAAGTCCGCATGGTGCTTATTGTAATCAATGCCGATGCATTTTTTGTGTTTCATCTACACTCTGAAGGTCCACAGATTACGGAATGCCTACAGATATGCTTCGGAAACTACTACTGGTCTTCAAGGGAACGATCAAAGCGTAGACAATTTAAGACATTACTCCCACAGAGAAAAGTCCGCATGGTGCTTATTGTATACAATGCCGATGCAATTTTTGTGTTTCATCAACACTCTGAAGGTCCACAGATTACGGAATGCCTACAGATGTGCTTCGGAAACTACTACTGGTCTTCAAGGGAACGATCAAAGCGTAGACAATTTAAGACATTACTCCCAAAGAGAAAAGTCCGCATGGTGCTTATTGTACTCAATGCCGATGCAATTTTTGTGTTTCATCAACACTCTGAAGGTCCACAGATTAAGGAATGCCTACAGATGTGCTTCGGAAACTGCTACTGGTCTTCCAGGGAACGATCAAACCGTAGACAGTTTAAGACATTACTCCCATGGAGAAAAGTCCGCATGGTGCCTGTAGTATTCAATCCCGATGCAGTTTCTGTGTTTCATCTACACTCTGATGGGCTACAGATTACAGAATGCCTCCAAATGTGCTTCGGAAACTACTACTGGTCTTCCAGGGAACAATCAAAGCGTAGACAGTTAAGGACATTTCTCATATGGAGAGAAGCCCGCATGGTGCTTATTGTATTCAATGCCGATGCAATTTTTGTGTTTCATCAACACTCTGAGGGTCCACAGATCACGGAATGCCTACAGATGATCTTCGGAAACTACTACTGGTCTTCCAGGGTGTGATCAAAGCGTAGACAGTTTAAGTCATTACTCCCAAGGAGAAAAGTCCGCATGGTGCTTATTGTATTCAACGCCGATGCAATTTTTTTGTTTCATCAACACTCTGAAGGTCCACAGATTACGGAATGCCTCCAGATGTGCTTCGGAAACTGCTACCGGTCTTCCATGGAACGATCAAAGCGTAGACCGTTTATGACATTACTCCCATGGAGAAAAGTCTGCATGGTGCCTGTTGCATTCAATTCCGATGAAGTTTCTGTGTTTCATCAACACTCTGAAGGTCCACAGATTACGGAATGCCTACAGATGTGCTTCGGAAACTGGTACTGGTCTTCCATGGAACAATCAAAGCGTAGACAGTTTAAGACATTACTCCCATGTAGAAAAGGCTGCATGGTGCCTGTTGTATTCAATCCCGATGCAGTTTCTGTGTTTCATTAATACTCTGATGGTCCACAGATTACAGAATGCCTCCAGATGTGCTTCGGAAACTACTACTGGTCTTCCAGGGAGCGATCAAAGCGTAGACAGTTTAAGTCATTATTCCCATGGAGAAAAGTCCGCATCTTGCTTATTGTAATCAATGCCGATGCAATTTTTGTGTTTCATCAACACTCTGAAGGTCCACAGATTGCGGAATGCCTACAGATGTGCTTCGGAAACTGCTACTGGTCTTTCAGGGAACGGTCAAAGCGTTGACAGTTTAAGACATTACTCCCATAGAGAAAAGTCCGCAAGGTGCGCGTAGTATTCAATGCCGATGCAATTTTTGTGTTTCATCAACACTCTGAGGGTCCACAGATTATGGAATGCCTACAGATGTGCTTCAGAAACTGCTACTGGTCTTACAGGGTACGATCAAAGTGTAGACAATTTAAGACATTACTCCCATGGAGAAAAGTCCGCATGGTGCCTGTTGTATTCTATCCCGATGCAATTTCTTTGTTTCATCAACACTCTGATGGTCCACAGATGATAGTATGCCTCCAGATGTGCTCCGGAAACTACTACTGGTCTACCAGGGTGCGATCAAAGCGTAAACAGTTTAAGACATTACTCCCAAGGAGAAAAGTCCGCATGGTGATGTTGTACTCAATGCCGATGCAATTTTTGTGTTTCATCAACACTCTGAAGGTCCACAGATTACAGAATGCCTACAGATGTGCTTCGGAAACTACTACTGGTCTTCCAGGGTGCGATCAAAGCGTAGACAGTTTAAGACATTACTCCAATGGAGAAAAGTCCGCATGCTGCTTATTGTGTTCAATGCCGATGCAATTTTGTGTTTCATCAAAACTCTGAAGGTCCACAGATTACGGAATGCCTACGGATGTGCTTCGGAAACTGCTACTGGTCTTCCAGGGAACGATCAAAGCGTAGACAGTTTAAGACATTACTACCATGGAGAAAAGTCCGCATGGTGCCTGTAGTATTCAATCCCGATGCAGTTTCTGTGTTTCATCAACACTCTGATTTTCTACAGGTTACAGAATGCCTCCAGATGTGATTGGGAAACTACTACTGGTCTTCCAGGGAACAATCAAAGTGTAGACAGTTAAAGACACTACTCCCATGGAGAATAGCTTGCATGGTGCTTGTTGTATTCAACGCCGATGCAATTTTTGTGTTTCATCAACACTCTGAAGGTAAACAGATTACGGAATGCCTACAGATGTGCTTCAGGAACTGCTACTGGTCTTACAGGGTACGATTAAAGCGTAGACAGTTTAAGACATTACTCCCATGGAGAAAAGTACGCATGGGGGCTGTTGTATTCAATCCCGATGCAGTTTCTGTGTTTCATCAACGCTGTGATGGTCCGCAGGTTACAGAGTGGCTCCAGATGTGCTTCGGAAACTACCACTGGTCTTCCAGGGAGCGATCAAAGCGTAGACAGTTTAAGACATTACTCCCAAGGAGAAAAGTCCGCATGGTGCTCATTTTATTCAATGCCGATGCAAATTTTGTGTTTCATCAACACTCTGAAGGTCCACAGATTACGGAATGCCTACACATGTGCTTCGGAAACTGCTACCGGTCTTTGAGGGAACGATCAAAGCGTAGACAGTTTATGACATTACTGCCATGGAGAAAAGTCTGCATGTTGCCTGTTGTATTCAAACCTGATGCAGTCTCTGTGTTTCATCAACAATCTGATGGTACACAGATTACAGAATGACCCCAGATGTGCTTCGGAAACTACTACTGGTCTTCCATCGAACGATCAAAGCGTAGACAGTTTAAGACAGTATTCCCATGGAGAAAAGTCCGCATGGTGCTTATTGTATTCAATGCCGATGCAATTTTTGTGATTCATCAACACTCTGAAGGTCCACAGATTACGGAATGAATACAGATGTGCTTCGGAAACTGCTACTGGTCTGCCAGGGAACGATCAGAGCGAAGACAGTTTAAGACATTACTCCCATGGAGAAAAGTCCGCATGGTGACTGTTATATTCTATCCCGATGCAATTTCTGTGTTTAATCAACACTGTGAAGATACATAGATTACAGAAAGCCTCCAGATGTGCTTCGGAAACAACTAGTTGTCTTCCATTATTCGATCAAACCGTAGAAAGTTTAAGACTTTACTCCCATGGAGAAAAGTCCGCCTTTTGATTATTCTATTCAATGCCGATGCAATTTTTGTGTTCCATCAACACTCTGAAGGTCCACAGATTACGGAATGCCTACAGATGTGCTTCGGAAACTGCTATTGGTATTCCAGGGAACGAACAAAGCGTAGACAGTTTAAGACATTACTCCCATGGAGAAAAGTCCGCATAGTGCCTGTAGTATTCAATCCCGATGCAGTTTCTGTGTTTCATCAACACTCTGATGGTCTACAGATTACAGAATGCCTCCAGATGTGCTTCGGAAACTACTACTGGTCTTCCAGGGAACAATCAAAGCGTAGACAGTTAAGGACATTTCTCCCATGGAGTAAAGCCCGCATGGTGCTTATTGTATTCAATGCCGATGCAATTTTTGTGTTTCATCAACACTCTGAGGGACCACAGATTACGGAATGCCTACAGATGTGCTTCGGAAACTACTACTGGTCTTCCAGACTGCGATCAAAGCGTAGACAGTTTAAGTCATTACTCCCAAGGAGAAAAGTCCGCATGGTGCTTATTGTATTCCATGCCGATGCAATTTTTGTGTTTCATCAACACTCTGAAGGTCCACAGATTACGGAATGCCTACAGATGTGCTTCGGAATCTGCTACCGGTCCTTCAGGGAACGATCAAAGCGTAGACAGTTTATGACATGACTCACATGGAGTTAAGTCTGCATGGTGCTTATTGTATTCAACGCCGATGCAATTTTTGTGTTTCATCAACAGTCTGAGGGTCCACAGATTACGGAATGCCTACAGATGTGCTTCAGAAACTGCTACTGGTCTTACAGGGTACGATCAAAGCGTATACAGTTTAAGACATTACTCCCATGGAGAAAAGTCCGCATGGTGCCTGTAGTATTCAATCCCGATGCAGTTTCTGTGTTTCATCAACACTCTGATGGTCTACAGATTACAGAATGCCTCCAGATGTGCTTCGGAAACTACTACTGGTCTTCCAGGGAACAATGAAAGCGTAGACAGTTAAGGACATTTCTCCCATGGAGAAAAGTTCGAATGGTGCTTATTGTATTCAATGCCGATGCAATTTTTGTGTTTCATCAACACTCTGAGGGTCCACAGATTACGGAATGCCTACAGATGTGCTTCGGAAACTACTACTGGTCTTCCAGACTGCGATCAAAGCGTGGACAGTTTAAGTCATTACTCCCAAGGAGAAAAGTCTGCATGGTGCTTATTGTATTCCATGCCGATGCAATTTTTGTGTTTCATCAACACTCTGAAGGTCCACAGATTACGGAATGCCTACAGATGTGCTTCGGAATCTGCTACCGGTCTTTCAGGGAACGATCAAAGCGTAGACAGTTTATGACGTTACTCCCATGGAGGAAAGTCTGCATGGTGCCTGTTGCATTCAATTCCGATGCAGTTTCTGTGTTTCTTTAACACTCTGAAGGTCCACAGATTACTAAATGCCTACAGATGTGCTTCGGAAACAACTAGTTGTCTTCCACTATTCGATCAAACCGTCGACAGTTTAAGACTTTACTCCCATGGAGAAAAGTCCGCATTTTGCTTATTGTATTCAATGCCGATGCAATTTTTGTGTTCCATCAACACTCTGAAGGTCCCCAGATTACGGAATGCCTACAGATGTGCTTCGGAAACTGCTACTGGTCTTCCAGGGAACGAACAAATCGTAGACAGTTTAAGACATTACTCCTATGGAGAAAAGTCCGCATGGTGCCTGTAGTATTCAATCCCGATGCAGTTTCTGTGTTTCATCAACACTCTGATGGTCTACAGATTACAGAATGCCTCCAGATGTGCTTCGGAATCTACTACTGGTCTTCCAGGGGACAATCAAAGCGTAGACAGTTAAGGAGATATCTCCCATGGAGAAAAGCCCGCACGGTGCTTATTGTATTTAATGCCGATGCAATTTTTGTGTTTCATCAACACTCTGAGGGTCCACAGATTACGGAATGCCTACAGATGTGCTTCGGAAACTACTACTGGTCTTCCAGAGAACGATCAAAGCGTAGACAGTTTAAGACATTACTCCTATGGAGAAAAGTCCGCATGGTGCCTGTAGTATTCAATCCCGATCCAGTTTCTGTGTTTCATCAACACTCTGATGGTCTACAGATTACAGAATTCCTCCAGATGTGCTTCGGAAACTACTACTGGTCTTCCAGGGAGCGATCAAAGCGTAGACAGTTTAAGACATTACTCCCAAGGAGAAAAGTCCGCATGGTGCTCATTTTATACAATGCCGATGCAAATTTTGTTTTTCATCAACACTCTAAAGGTCCACAGATTACGGAATGCCTACACATGTGTTTCGGAAACTGCTACCGGTCTTTAAGGAACGATCAAAGCGTAGACAGTTTATGACATTACCGCCATGGAGAAAAGTCTGCATGTTGCCTGTTGTATTCAAACCTGATGCAGTCTCTGTGTTTCATTAACAATCTGATGGTACACAGATTACAGAATGACTCCAGATGTGCTTCGGAAACTACTACTGGTCTTCCATCGAACGATCAAAGCGTAGACAGTTTAAGACATTATTCCCATGGAGAAAAGTCCGCATGGTGCTCATTTTATTCAATGCCGATGCAAATTTTGTGTTTCATCAACACTCAGAAGGTCCACAGATTACGGAATGCCTACGGATGTGCTTCGGAAACTGCTACTGGTCTTCCAGGGAACGATCAAAGCGTAGACAATTTAAGACATTACTCCCACAGAGAAAAGTCCGCATGGTGCTTATTGTATACAATGCCGATGCAATTTTTGTGTTTCATCAACACTCTGAAGGTCCAAAGATTACGGAATGCCTACAGATGTGCTTCGGAAACTGCTACTGGTCTTCCAGGGAACGAACAAAGCGTAGACAGTTTAAGACATTACTCCCATGGAGAAAAGTCCGCATGGTGCCTGTAGTATTCAATCCCGATGCAGTTTCTGTGTTTCATCAACACTCTGATGGGCTACAGATTACAGAATGCCTCCAGATGTGCTTCGGAAACTACTACTGGTCTTCCAGGGAATAATCAAAGCGTAGACAGTTAAGGACATTTCTCATATGGAGAGAAGCCCGCATGGTGCTTATTGTATTCAATGCCGATGCAATTTTTGTGTTTCATCAACACTCTGAGGGTCCACAGATTACGGAATGCCTACAGATGATCTTCGGAAACTACTACTGGTCTTCCAGGGTGTGATCAAAGCGTAGACAGTTTAAGTCATAACTCCCAAGGAGAAAAGTCCGCATGGTGCTTATTGTATTCAACGCCGATGCAATTTTTTTGTTTCATCAACACTCTGAAGGTCCACAGATTACGGAATGCCTCCAGATGTGCTTCGGAAACTGCTACCGGTCTTTCAGGGAACGATCAAAGCGTAGACCATTTATGACATTACTCCCATGGAGAAAAGTCTGCATGGTGCCTGTTGCATTCAATTCCGATGAAGTTTCTGTGTTTCATCAACACTCTGAAGGTCCACAGATTACGGAATGCCTACAGATGTGCTTCGGAAACTGCTACTGGTCTTCCATGGAACGATCAAAACGTAGACAGTTTAAGACATTACTCCCATGTAGAAAAGGCTGCATGGTGCCTGTTGTATTCAATCCCGATGCAGTTTCTGTGTTTCATTAATACTCTGATGGTCCACAGATTACAGAATGCCTCCAGATGTGCTTCGGAAACTACTACTGGTCTTCCAGGGAGCGATCAAAGCGTAGACAGTTTAAGACATTATTCCCATGGAGAAAAGTCCGCATCTTGCTTATTGTAATCAATGCCGATGCAATTTTTGTGTTTCATCAACACTCTGAAGGTCCACAGATTGCGGAATGCCGAGAGATGTGCTTCGGAAACTGCTACTGGTCTTCCAGGGAACGGTCAAAGCGTTGACAGTTTAAGACATTACTCCCATGGAGAAAAGTCTTCATGGTGCCTGTTGCATTCAATTCCGATGCAGTTTCTGTGTTTCATCAACATTCTGATGGTCCACAGATTACAGAATGCTTCCAGATGTGCTTCGGAAATTACTACTTGTCTTCCAGGGAGCGATCAAAGCGTAGACAGTTTAAGAAATTATTACCATGGAGAAAAGTCCGCATCTTGCTTATTGTAATGAATGCCGATGCAATTTTTGTGTTTCATCAACACTCTGAGGGTCCACAGATTACGGAATGCCTACAGATGTGCTTCGGAAACTACTACTGGTCTTCCAGACTGCGATCAAAGCGTGGACAGTTTAAGTCATTACTCCCAAGGAGAAAAGTCTGCATGGTGCTTATTGTATTCCATGCCGATGCAATTGTTGTGTTTCATCAACACTCTGAAGGTCCACAGATTACGGAATGCCTACAGATGTGCTTCGGAATCTGCTACCGGTCTTTCAGGGAACGATCGAAGCGTAGAAAGTTTATGACGTTACTCCCATGGAGGAAAGTCTGCATGGTGCCTGTTGCATTCAATTCCGATGCAGTTTCTTTGTTTCATCAACACTCTGAAGGTCCACAGATTACTAAATGCCTACAGATGTGCTTCGGAAACAACTAGTTGTCTTCCACTATTCGATCAAACCGTCGACAGTTTAAGACTTTACTCCCATGGAGAAAAGTCCGCATTTTGCTTATTGTATTCAATGCCGATGCAATTTTTGTGTTCCATCAACACTCTGAAGGTCCCCAGATTACGGAATGCCTACAGATGTGCTTCGGAAACTGCTACTGGTCTTCCAGGGAACGAACAAATCGTAGACAGTTTAAGACATTACTCCTATGGAGAAAAGTCCGCATGGTGCCTGTAGTATTCAATCCCGATGCAGTTTCTGTGTTTCATCAACACTCTGATGGTCTACAGATTACAGAATGCCTCCAGATGTGCTTCGGAATCTACTACTGGTCTTCCAGGGGACAATCAAAGCGTAGACAGTTAAGGAGATATCTCCCATGGAGAAAAGCCCGCACGGTGCTTATTGTATTTAATGCCGATGCAATTTTTGTGTTTCATCAACACTCTGAGGGTCCACAGATTACGGAATGCCTACAGATGTGCTTCGGAAACTACTACTGGTCTTCCAGGGAACGATCAAAGCGTAGACAGTTTAAGATATTACTCCTATGGAGAAAAGTCCGCATGGTGCCTGTAGTATTCAATCCCGATCCAGTTTCTGTGTTTCATCAACACTCTGATGGTCTACAGATTACAGAATTCCTCCAGATGTGCTTCGGAAACTACTACTGGTCTTCCAGGGAGCGATCAAAGCGTAGACAGTTTAAGACATTACTCCCAAGGAGAAAAGTCCGCATGGTGCTCATTTTATACAATGGCGATGCAAATTTTGTTTTTCATCAACACTCTAAAGGTCCACAGATTACGGAATGCCTACACATGTGTTTCGGAAACTGCTACCGGTCTTTAAGGAACGATCAAAGCGTAGACAGTTTATGACATTACCGCCATGGAGAAAAGTCTGCATGTTGCCTGTTGTATTCAAACCTGATGCAGTCTCTGTGTTTCATTAACAATCTGATGGTACACAGATTACAGAATGACTCCAGATGTGCTTCGGAAACTACTACTGGTCTTCCATCGAACGATCAAAGCGTAGACAGTTTAAGACATTATTCCCATGGAGAAAAGTCCGCATGGTGCTCATTTTATTCAATGCCGATGCAAATTTTGTGTTTCATCAACACTCTGAAGGTCCACAGATTACGGAATGCCTACAGATGTGCTTCGGAAACTTCTACTGGTCTTCCAGGGAACGAACAAAGCGTAGACAGTTTAAGACATTACTCCCATGGAGAAAAGTCCGCATGGTGCCTGTAGTATTCAATCCCGATGCAGTTTCTGTGTTTCATCAACACTCTGATGGGCTACAGATTACAGAATGCCTCCAGATGTGCTTCGGAAACTACTACTGGTCTTCCAGGGAATAATCAAAGCGTAGACAGTTAAGGACATTTCTCATATGGAGAGAAGCCCGCATGGTGCTTATTGTATTCAATGCCGATGCAATTTTTGTGTTTCATCAACACTCTGAGGGTCCACAGATTACGGAATGCCTACAGATGATCTTCGGAAACTACTACTGGTCTTCCAGGGTGTGATCAAAGCGTAGACAGTTTAAGTCATAACTCCCAAGGAGAAAAGTCCGCATGGTGCTTATTGTATTCAACGCCGATGCAATTTTTTTGTTTCATCAACACTCTGAAGGTCCACAGATTACGGAATGCCTCCAGATGTGCTTCGGAAACTGCTACCGGTCTTTCAGGGAACGATCAAAGCGTAGACCATTTATGACATTACTCCCATGGAGAAAAGTCTGCATGGTGCCTGTTGCATTCAATTCCGATGAAGTTTCTGTGTTTCATCAACACTCTGAAGGTCCACAGATTACGGAATGCCTACAGATGTGCTTCGGAAACTGCTACTGGTCTTCCATGGAACGATCAAAGCGTAGACAGTTTAAGACATTACTCCCATGTAGAAAAGGCTGCATGGTGCCTGTTGTATTCAATCCCGATGCAGTTTCTGTGTTTCATTAATACTCTGATGGTCCACAGATTACAGAATGCCTCCAGATGTGCTTCGGAAACTACTACTGGTCTTCCAGGGAGCGATCAAAGCGTAGACAGTTTAAGACATTATTCCCATGGAGAAAAGTCCGCATCTTGCTTATTGTAATCAATGCCGATGCAATTTTTGTGTTTCATCAACACTCTGAAGGTCCACAGATTGCGGAATGCCTACAGATGTGCTTCGGAAACTGCTACTGGTCTTCCAGGGAACGGTCAAAGCGTTGACAGTTTAAGACATTACTCCCATAGAGAAAAGTCCGCAAGGTGCCCGTAGTATTCAATGCCGATGCAATTTTTGTGTTTCATCAACACTCTGAGGGTCCACAGATTTTGGAATGCCTACAGATGTGCTTCAGAAACTGCTACTGGTCTTACAGGGTACGATCAAAGTGTAGACGGTTTAAGACTTTACTCCCATGGAGAAAAGTCCGCATGGTGCCTGTTGTATTCTATCCCGATGCAATTTCTTTGTTACATCAACACTCTGATGGTCCACAGATTATAGAATGCCTCCAGATGTGCTCCGGAAACTACTACTGGTCTTCCAGGGTGCGATCAAAGCGTAAACAGTTTAACACATTACTCCCAAGGAGAAAAGTCCGCATGGTGATGTTGTACACAATGCCGATGCAATTTTTGTGTTTCATCAACACTCTGAAGGTCCACAGATTACAGAATGCCTACAGATGTGCTTCGTGAACTACTACTGGTCTTCCAGGGTGCGATCAAAGCGTAGACAGTTTAAGACATTACTCCAATGGAGAAAAGTCCGCATGCTGCTTATTGTGTTCAATGCCGATGCAATTTTGTGTTTCATCAAAACTCTGAAGGTCCACAGATTACGGAATGCCTACGGATGTGCTTCGGAAACTGCTACTGGTCTTCCAGGGAACGATCAAAGCGTAGACAGTTTAAGACATTACTACCATGGAGAAAAGTCCGCATGGTGCCTGTAGTATTCAATCCCGATGCAGTTTCTGTGTTTCATCAACACTCTGATTTTCTACAGGTTACAGAATGCCTCCAGATGTGATTGGGAAACTACTACTGGTCTTCCAGGGAACAATCAAAGTGTAGACAGTTAAAGACATTACTCCCATGGAGAAAAGCTTGCATGGTGCTTGTTGTATTCAATGCCGATGCAATTTTTGTGTTTCATCAACACTCTGAAGGTAAACAGATTACGGAATGCCTACAGAAGTGCTTCAGGAACTGCTACTGGTCTTACAGGGTACGATTAAAGCGTAGACAGTTTAAGACATTACTCCCATGGAGAAAAGTACGCATGGTGGCTGTTGTATTCAATCCCGATGCAGTTTCTGTGTTTCATCAACGCTGTGATGGTCCACAGGTTACAGAGTGGCTCCAGATGTGCTTCGGAAACTACTACTGGTCTTCCAGGGAGCGATCAAAGCGTAGACAGTTTAAGACATTACTCCCAAGGAGAAAAGTCCGCATGGTGCTAATTGAATTTAATGCCGATGCAATTTTTATGTTTCATCAACACTCTCAAGGTCCACATTTACGGAATGCCTACAGATGTGCTCAGGAAACTGCTACCGGTCTTTCAGGGATCGGTCAAAGCGTAGACAGTATATGACATTACTCCCATGGAGAAGAGTCTGCATGGTGCCTGTTGTATTCAATCACGATGCAGTTTCTGTGTTTCATCAACACTCTGATGGTACACAGATTACAGAATGCATCCAGATGTGCTTCGGAAACTACTACTGGTCTTCCAGGGAGCGATCAAAGCGTAGACAGTTTAAGACATTACTCCCAAGGAGAAAAGTCCGCATGGTGCTCATTTTATTCAATGCCGATGCAAATTTTGTGTTTCATCAACACTCTGAAGGTCCACAGATTACGGAATGCCTACACATGTGCTTCGGAAACTGCTACCGGTCTTTGAGGGAACGATCAAAGCGTAGACAGTTTATGACATTACTGCCATGGAGAAAAGTCTGCATGTTGCCTGTTGTATTCAAACCTGATGCTGTCTCTGTGTTTCATCAACAATCTGATGGTACACAGATTACAGAATGACCCCAGATGTGCTTCGGAAACTACTACTGGTCTTCCATCGAACGATCAAAGCGTAGACAGTTTAAGACAGTATTCCCATGGAGAAAAGTCCGCATGGTGCTTATTGTATTCAATGCCGATGCAATTTTTGTGTTTCATCAACACTCTGAGGGTCCACAGATTACGGAATGCCTACAGATGTGCTTCGGAAACTGCTACTGGTCTGCCAGGGAACGATCAGAGCGAAGACAGTTTAAGACGTTACTCCCATGGAGAAAAGTCCGCATGGTGACTGTTATATTCTATCCCGATGCAATTTCTGTGTTTAATCAACACTGTGAAGATACATAGATTACAGAAAGCCTCCAGATGTGCTTCGGAAACAACTAGTTGTCTTCCATTATTCGATCAAACCGTAGAAAGTTTAAGACTTTACTCCCATGGAGAAAAGTCAGCATTTTGCTTATTCTATTCAATGCCGATGCAATTTTTGTTTTCCATCAACACTCTGAAGGTCCACATATTACGGAATGCCTACAGATGTGCTTCGGAAACTGCTATTGGTATTCCAGGGAACGAACAAAGCGTAGACAGTTTAAGACATTACTCCTATTGAGAAAAGTCCGCATAGTGCCTGTAGTATTCAATCCCGATTCAGTTTCTGTGTTTCATCAACACTCTGATGGTCTACTGATTACAGAATGCCTCCAGATGTGCTTCGGAAACTACTACTGGTCTTCCAGGGAACAATCAAAGCGTAGACAGTTAAGGACATTTCTCCCATGGAGTAAAGCCCGCATGGTGCTTATTGTATTCAATGCCGATGCAATTTTTGTGTTTCATCAACACTCTGAGGGTCCACAGATTACGGAATGCCTACAGATGTGCTTCGGAAACTACTACTGGTCTTCCAGACTGCGATCAAAGCGTAGACAGTTTAAGTCAACACTCCCAAGGAGAAAAGTCCGCAAGGTGCTTATTGTATTCCATGCCGATGCAATTTTTGTGTTTCATCAACACTCTGAAGGTCCACAGATTACGGAATGCCTACAGATGTGCTTCGGAATCGGCTACCGGTCCTTCAGGGAACGATCAAAGCGTAGACAGTTTATGACATTACTCACATGGAGTTAAGTCTGCATGGTGCCTGTTGCATTCAATTCCGATGCAGTTTCTGTGTTTCATCAACACTCTGAAGATCCACAGATTACGGAATGAATACAGATGTGCTTCGGAAACTGCTACTGGTCTTCCAGGGAACGATCAAAGCGTAGTCAGTTTAAGACATTACTCCCATGTAGAAAACTCTGCATGGTGCCTGTTGTATTCAATCCCGATGCAGTTTCTGTGTTTCATCAACACTCTGATGGTCCACAGATTACAGAATGCTTCCAGATGTGCTTCGGAAACTACTACTGGTCTTCCAGGGAGCGATCAAACGTAGACAGTTTAAGACATTACTCCCATGGAGAAAAGTCCGCATGGTGCTCATTGTATTCAATGCCGATGGAATTATTGTTTTTCATAAACACTCTAAAGGTCCACAGATTACGGAATGCCTACAGATGTGCTTCGGAAACTGCTACCGGTCTTTCAGGGAACGATCAAAGCGCAGACAGTTTATGATATTACTCCCATGGAGAAAAGTCTGCATGGTGCCTGTTGTATTCAATCCCGATGCAGTTTCTGTGTTTCATCAACACTCAGATGGTACACAGATTACAGAATGCCTCCAGATTGTGCTTCGGAAACTACTATTGGTCTTCCATGGAACGATCAAAGCGTAGACAGTTTAAGACATTACTCCCATGTAGAAAAGGCTGCATGGTGCCTGTTGTATTCAATCCCGATGCAGTTTCTGTGTTTCATTAATACTCTGATGGTCCACAGATTACAGAATGCCTCCAGATGTGCTTCGGAAACTACTACTGGTTTTCCAGGGAGCGATCAAAGCGTAGACAGTTTAAGACATTATTCCCATGGAGAAAAGTTCGCATCTTGCTTATTGTAATCAATGCCGATGCAATTTTTGTGTTTCATCAACACTCTGAAGGTCCACAGATTGCGGAATGCCTACAGATGTGCTTCGGAAACTGCTACTGGTCTTCCAGGGAACGGTCAAAGCGTTGACAGTTTAAGACATTACTCCCATAGAGAAAAGTCCGCAAGGTGCCCGTAGTATTCAATGCCGATGCAATTTTTGTGTTTCATCAACACTCTGAGGGTCCACAGATTATGGAATGCCTACAGATGTGCTTCAGAAACTGCTACTGGTCTTACAGGGTACGATCAAAGTGTAGACAGTTTAAGACATTACTCCCATGGAGAAAAGTCCGCATGGTGCCTGTTGTATTCTATCCCGATGCAATTTCTTTGTTACATCAACACTCTGATGGTCCACAGATTATAGAATGCCTCCAGATGTGCTCCGGAAACTACTAGTGGTCTTCCAGGGTGCGATCAAAGCGTAAACAGTTTAAGACATTACTCCCAAGGAGAAAAGTCCGCATGGTGATGTTGTACTCAATGCCGATGCAATTTTTGTGTTTCATCAACACTCTGAAGGTCCACAGATTACAGAATGCCTACAGATGTGCTTCGGAAACTACTACTGGTCTTCCAGGGTGCGATCAAAGCGTAGACAGTTTAAGACATTACTCCAATGGAGAAAAGTCCGCATGCTGCTTATTGTGTTCAATGCCGATGCAATTTTGTGTTTCATCAAAACTCTGAAGGTCCACATTTACGGAATGCCTACAGATGTGCTCAGGAAACTGCTACCGGTCTTTCAGGGAACGGTCAAAGCGTAGACAGTTTATGACATTACTCCCATGGAGAAGAGTCTGCATGGTGCCTGTTGTATTCAATCACGATGCAGTTTCTGTGTTTCATCAACACTCTGATGGTACAAAGATTACAGAATGCATCCAGATGTGCTTCGGAAACTACTACTGGTCTCCCAGGGAGCGATCAAAGCGTAGACAGTTTAAGACATTACTCCCAAGGAGAAAAGTCCGCATGGTGCTCATTTTATTCAATGCCGATGCAAATTTTGTGTTTCATCAACACTCTGAAGGTCCACAGATTACGGAATGCCTACACATGTGCTTCGGAAACTGCTACCGGTCTTTGAGGGAACGATCAAAGCGTAGACAGTTATGACATTACTGCCATGGAGAAAAGTCTGCATGTTGCCTGTTGTATTCAAACCTGATGCAGTCTCTGTGTTTCATCAACAATCTGATGGTACACAGATTACAGAATGACCCCAGATGTGCTTCGGAAACTACTACTGGTCTTCCATCGAACGATCAAAGCGTAGACAGTTTAAGACAGTATTCCCATGGAGAAAAGTCCGCATGGTGCTTATTGTATTCAATGCCGATGCAATTTTTGTGTTTCATCAACACTCTGAAGGTCCACAGATTACGGAATGAATACAGATGTGCTTCGGAAACTGCTACTGGTCTGCCAGGGAACGATCAGAGCGAAGACAGTTTAAGACGTTACTCCCATGGAGAAAAGTCCGCATGGTGACTGTTATATTCTATCCCGATGCAATTTCTGTGTTTAATCAACACTGTGAAGATACATAGATTACAGAAAGCCTCCAGATGTGCTTCGGAAACAACTAGTTGTCTTCCATTATTCGATCAAACCGTAGAAAGTTTAAGACTTTACTCCCATGGAGAAAAGTCAGCATTTTGCTTATTCTATTCAATGCCGATGCAATTTTTGTGTTCCATCAACACTCTGAAGGTCCACATATTACGGAATGCCTACAGATGTGCTTCGGAAACTGCTATTGGTATTCCAGGGAACAATCAAAGCGTAGACAGTTAAGGACATTTCTCCCATGGAGAATGGTGCTTATTGTATTCAATGCCGATGCAATTTTTGTGTTTCATCAACACTCTGAGGGTCCACAGATTACGGAATGCCTACAGATGTGCTTCGGAAACTACTACTGGTCTTCCAGACTGTGATCAAAGCGTAGACAGTTTAAGTCAACACTCCCAAGGAGAAAAGTCCGCATGGTGCTTATTGTATTCCATGCCGATGCAATTTTTGTGTTTCATCAACACTCTGAAGGTCCACAGATTACGGAATGCCTACAGATGTGCTTCGGAATCTGCTACCGGTCCTTCAGGGAACGATCAAAGCGTAGACAGTTTATGACATTACTCACATGGAGTTAAGTCTGCATGGTGCCTGTTGCATTCAATTCCGATGCAGTTTCTGTGTTTCATCAACACTCTGAAGGTCCACAGATTACGGAATGCCTACAGATGTGCTTCGGAGACTGCTACTGGTCTTCCAGGGAACGATCAAAGCGTAGTCAGGTTAAGACATTACTCCCATGTAGAAAACTCTGCATGGTGCCTGTTGTATTCAATCCCGATGCAGTTTCTGTGTTTCATCAACACTCTGATGGTCCACAGATTACAGAATGCTTCCAGATGTGCTTCGGAAACTACTACTGGTCTTCCAGGGAGCGATCAAACGTAGACAGTTTAAGACATTACTCCCATGGAGAAAAGTCCGCATGGTGCTCATTGTATTCAATGCCGATGGAATTATTGTTCTTCATAAACACTCTGAAGGTCCACAGATTACGGAATGCCTACAGATGTGCTTCGGAAACTGCTACCGGTCTTTCAGGGAACGATCAAAGCGCAGACAGTTTATGATATTACTCCCATGGAGAAAAGTCTGCATGGTGCCTGTTGTATTCAATCCCGATGCAGTTTCTGTGTTTCAGCAACACTCAGATGGTACACAGATTACAGAATGCCTCCAGATTGTGCTTCGGAAACTACTATTGGTCTTCCATCGAACGATCAAAGCGTAGACAGTTTAAGACATTATTCCCATGGAGAAAAGTCCGCATCTTGCTTATTGTAATCAATGCCGATGCAATTTTTGTGTTTCATCAACACTCTGAAGGTCCACAGAATACGGAATGCCTACAGATGTGCTTCGGAAACTACTACTGGTCTTACAGGGAACGATCAAAGCGTAGACAATTTAAGACATTACTCCCACTGAGAAAAAACCGCAATGTCCTTATTGTATTCAATGCCGATGCAATTTTTGTGTTTCATCAACTCTCTGAAAGTCCACAGATTACGGAATGAATACAGATGTGCTTCGGAAACTGCTACTGGTCTTACAGGGTACGATCAAAGCGTAGACAGTTTTAGACATTACTCCCAAGGAGAAAAGTCCGCATGGTGCCTGTAGTATTCAATCCCGATGCAGTTTCTGTGTTTCATCAACACTCTGATGGTCTTCAGATTACAGAATGCCTCCAGACGTGCTTCGGAAACTGCTACTGGTCTTCCAGAGAACGATCAAAGCGTAGACAGTTAAAGACATTACTACCATGGAGAAAAGTCCGCTTAGTGACTGTTATATTCTATCCCGATGCAATTTCTGTGTTTAATCAACACTGTGAGGGTACATAGATTACAGAATGCCTCCAGATGTGCTTCGGAAACAACTAGTTGTCTTCCACTATTCGATCAAACCGTAGACAGTTTAAGCCTTTACTCCCATGGAGAAAAGTCCGCATTTTGCTTATTGTATTCAATGCTGATGCAATTTTTGTGTTCCATCAAAACTCTGAAGGTCCACAGATTACGGAATGCCTACAGATGTGCTTCGGAAACTGCTACTGGTCTTCCAGGGAACGAACAAACCGTAGACATTTTAAGACATTACTCCCATATAGAAGAGTCCGAATGGTGCCTGTAGTATTCAATCCCGATGCAGTTTCTGTGTTTCATCAACACTCTGATGGTCTACAGATTACAGAATGCCTCCAGATGTGCTTCGGAAACTACTACTGGTCTTCCAGGCAACAATCAAAGCGTAGACAGTTAAGGACATTTCTCCCATGGAGAAAAGCCCGCATGGTGCTTATTGTATTCAATGCCGATGCAATTTTTGTGTTTCATCAACACTCTGAGGGTCCACAGATTACGGAATGCCTACAGATGTGCTTCGGAAACTACTACTGGTCTTCCAGAGTGCGATCAAAGCGTAGACAGTTTAAGTCATTACTCCCAAGGAGAAAAGTCCGCATGGTGCTTATTGTATTCCATGCCGATGCAATTTTTGTGTTTCATCAACACTCTGAAGGTCCACAGATTACGGAATGCCTACAGATGTGCTTCGGAATCTGCTACCGGTCATTCAGGGAACGATCAAAGCGTAGACAGTTTATGACATTACTCACATGGAGTTAAGTCTGCATGATGCCTGTTGCATTCAATTCCGATGCAGTTTCTGTGTTTCATCAACACTCTGAAGGTCCACAGATTACGGAATGCCTACAGATGTGCTTCGGAAACTGCTACTGGTCTTCCAGGGAACGACCAAAGCGTAGTCAGTTTAAGACATTACTCCCATGTAGAAAACTCTGCATGGTGCCTGTTGTATTCAATCCCGATGCAGTTTCTGTGTTTCATCAACACTCTGATGGTCCACAGATTACATAATGCTTCCAGATGTGCTTCGGAAACTGCTACTGGTCTTCCAGAGAACGATCAAAGCGTAGACAGTTAAAGACATTACTACCATGGAGAAAATTCCGCTTAGTGACTGTTATATTCTATCCCGATGCAATTTCTGTGTTTAATCAAAACTGTGAGGGTACATAGATTACAGAATGCCTCCAGATGTGCTTCGGAAACAACTAGTTGTCTTCCACTATTCGATCAAACCGTAGACAGTTCAAGCCTTTACTCCCATGGAGAAAAGTCCGCATTTTGCTTATTGTATTCAATGCTGATGCAATTTTTGTGTTCCATCAAAACTCTGAAGGTCCACAGATTACGGAATGCCTACAGATGTGCTTCGGAAACTGCTACTGGTCTTCCAGGGAACGAACAAACCGTAGACAGTTTAAGACATTACTCCCATATAGAAAAGTCCGCATGGTGCCTGTAGTATTCAATCCCGATGCAGTTTCTGTGTTTCACCAACACTCTGATGGTCTACAGATTACAGAATGCCTCCAGATGTGCTTCGGAAACTACTATTGGTCTTCCAGGTAACAATCAAAGCGTAGACAGTTAAGGACATTTCTCCCATGGAGAAAAGCACTCATGTTGCTTATTGTATTCAATGCCGATGCAATTTTTGTGTTTCATCAACACTCTGAGGGTCCACAGATTACGGAATGCCTACAGATGATCTTCGGAAACTACTACTGGTCTTCCAGGGTGCGATCAAAGCGTAGACAGTTTAAGTCATTACTCCCAAGGAGAAAAGTCCGCATGGTGCATATTGTATTCAACGCCGATGCAATTTTTTTGTTTCATCAACACTCTGAAGGTCCACAGATTACGGAATGCCTCCAGATGTGCTTCGGAAACTGCTACCGGTCTTTCAGGGAACGATCAAAGCGTAGACCGTTTATGACATTACTCCCATGGAGAAAAGTCTGCATGGTGCCTGTTGCATTCAATTCCGCTGAAGTTTCTGTGTTTGATCAACACTCTGAAGGTCCACAGATTACGGAATGCCTACAGATGTGCTTCGGAAACTGCTACTGGTCTTCCAGGGAACGATCAAAGCGTAGTCAGTTTAAGACATTACTTCCATGTAGAAAACTCTGCATGGTGCCTGTTGTATTCAATCCCGATGCAGTTTCTGTGTTTCATCAACACTCTGATGGTCCACAGATTACAGAATGCTTCCAGATGTGCTTCGGAAACTACTACTGGTCTTCCAGGGAGCGATCAAACGTAGACAGTTTAAGACATTACTCCCAAGGAGAAAAGTCCGCATGGTGCTCATTGTATTCAATGCCGATGAAATTATTGTGTTTCATAAACCCTCTGAAGGTCCACAGATTACGGAATGCCTACAGATGTGCTTCGGAAACTGCTACCGGTCTTTCAGGGAACGATCAAAGCGCAGACAGTTTATGATATTACTCCCATGGAGAAAAGTCTGCATGGTGCCTGTTGTATTCAATCCCGATGCAGTTTCTGTGTTTCATCAACACTCAGATGGTACACAGATTACAGAATGACCCCAGATGTGCTTCGGAAACTACTACTGGTCTTCCATCGAACGATCAAAGCGTAGACAGTTTAAGACATTATTCCCATGGAGAAAAGTCAGCATTGTGCTTATTGTATTCAATGCCGATGCAATTTTTGTGTTTCATCAACACTCTGAAGGTCCACAGATTACGGAATGAATACAGATGTGCTTCGGAAAGTGCTACTGGTCTGCCAGGGAACGATTAGAGCGTGGACAGTTTAAGACATTACTCCCATGGAGAAAAGTCCGCATGGTGACTGTTATATTCTATCCCGATGCAATTTCTGTGTTTAATCAACACTGTGAAGATACATAGATAACAGAAAGCCTCCAGATGTGCTTCGGAAACAACTAGTTGTCTTCCACTATTCGATCAAACCGTAGAAAGTTTAAGACCTTACTGCCATGGAGAAAAGTCCGCATTTTGCTTATTCTATTCAATGCCGATGCAATTTTTGTGTTCCATCAACACTCTGAAGGGCCACAGATTACGGAATGCCTACAGATGTGCTTCGGAAACTGCTACTGGTATTCCAGGGAACGAACAAAGCGTAGACAGTTTAAGACATTACTCCCATGGAGAAAAGTCCGCATAGTGTCTGTAGTATTCAATCCCGATGCCGTTTCTGTGTTTCATCAACACTCTGATGGTCTACAGATTATAGAATGCCTCCAGATGTGCTTCGGAAACTACTACTGCTCTTCCAGGGAACAATCAAAGCGTAGACAGTTAAGGACATTTCTCCCATGGAGAAAAGCCCGCATGGTGCTTATTGTATTCAATGCCGATGCAATTTTTGTGTTTCATCAACACTCTGAGGGTCCACAGATTACGGAATGCCTACAGATGTGCTTCGGAAACTACTACTGGTCTTCCAGAGTGCGATCAAAGCGTAGACAGTTTAAGTCATTACTCCCAAGGAGAAAAGTCCGCATGGTGCTTATTGTATTCCATGCCGATGCATTTTTTGTGTTTCATCAACACTCTGAAGGTCCACAGATTACGGAATGCCTACAGATGTGCTTCGGAATCTCCTACCGGTCCTTCAGGGAACGATCAAAGCGTAGACAGTTTATGACATTACTCCCATGGAGGAAAGTCTGCATGGTGCCTGTTGCATTCAATTCCGATGTAGTTTCTGCGTTTCATCAACACTGTGAAGGTCCACAGATTACGGAATGCCTACAGATGTGCTTCGGAAACTGCTACTGGTCTTCCAGGGAACGATCAAAGCGTAGTCAGTTTAAGACATTACTCCCATGTAGAAAACTCTGCATGGTGCCTGTTGTATTCAATCCCGATGCAGTTTCTGTGTTTCATCAACACTCTGAGGGTCCACAGATTACGGAATGCCTACAGATGTGCTTCAGAAACTGCTACTGGTCTTACAGGGTACGATCAAAGCGTAGACAGTTTGAGACATTACTCCCAAGGAGAAAAGTCCGCATGGTGCCTGTTGTATTCAATCCCGATGCAGTTTCTGTGTTTCATCAACACTCTGATGGTCTGCAGATTACAGAATGCCTCCAGACGTGCTTCGAAAACAGCTACTGGTCTTCCAGAGAACGATCAAAGCGTAGACAGTTAAAGACATTACTACCATGGAGAAAAGTCAGCTTAGTGACTGTTATATTCTATCCCGCTGCAATTTCTGTGTTTAATCAACACTGTGAGGGTACATAGATTACAGAAAGCCTCCAGATGTGCTTCGGAAACAACTAGTTGTCTTTCACTATTCGATCAAACCGTAGACAGTTTAAGACTTTACTCCCATGGAGAAAGGTCCGCATTTTGCTTATTGTATTCAATGCTGATGCAATTTTTGTGTTCCATCAACACTCTGAAGGTCCACAGATTACGGAATGCCTACACATGTGTTTCGGAAACTGCTACTGGTCTTCCAGGGAACGATCAAAGCGTAGACAGTTAAGACATTACTCCCATCTAGAAAAGTCCGCATGGTGCCTGTAGTATTCAATCCCGATGCAGTTTCTGTGTTTCATCAACACTCTGAAGGTCCACAGATTACGGAATGCCTACACATGTGTTTCGGAAACTGCTACTGGTCTTCCAGAAAGCGATCAAAGCGTAGACAGTTTAAGACATTACTCCCAAGGAGAAAAGTCCGCATGGTGCTCATTTTATTCAATGCCGATGCAAATTTTTTGTTTCATCAACACTCTGAAGGTCCACAGATTACGGAATGCCTACACATGTGCTTCGGAAACTGCTACCGGTCTTTCAGGGAACGATCAAAGCGTAGACAGTTTATGACATTACTGCCATGGAGAAAAGTCTGCATGTTGCCTGTTGTATTCAATCCTGATGCTGTCTCTGTGTTTCATCAACAATCTGATGGTACACAGATTACAGAATGACCCCAGATGTGCTACGGAAACTACTACTGGTCTTCCATCGAACGATCAAAGCGTAGACAGTTTAAGACATTATTCCCATGGAGAAAAGTATGCATGGTGCTTATTGTATTCAATGCCGATGCAATTTTTGTGTTTCATCAACACTCTGAAGGTCCACAGATTACGGAATGAATACAGATGTGCTTCGGAAACTGCTACTGGTCTGCCAGGGAACGATCAGAGCGTAGACAGTTTAAGACATTACTCCCATGGAGAAAAGTCCGCATGGTGACTGTTATATTCTATCCCGATGCAATTTCTGTGTTTAATCAACACTGTGAAGATACATAGATTACAGAAAGCCTCCAGATGTGCTTCGGAAACAACTAGTTGTCTTCCACTATTCGATCAAACCGTAGAAAGTTTAAGACTTCACTCCCATGAAGAAAAGTCCGCATTTTGCTTATTCTATTCAATGCCGATGCAATATTTGTGTTCCATCAACACTCTGAAGGTCCACAGATTACGGAATGCCTACAGATGTGCTTCGGAAACTGCTACTGGTTTTCCAGGGAACGAACAAAGCGTAGACAGTTTAAGACATTACCCCCATGGAGAAAAGTCCGCATAGTGAATGTAGTATTCAATCCCGATGCAGTTTCTGTGTTTCATCAACACTCTGATGGTCTACAGATTACAGAATGCCTCCAGATGTACTTCGGAAACTACTACTGGTCTTCCAGGGAACAATCAAAGCGTAGACAGTTAAGGACATTTCTCCCATGGAGAAAAGCCCGCATGGTGCTTATTGTATTCAATGCCGATGCAATTTTTGTGTTTCATCAAAACTCTGAGGGTCCACAGATTACGGAATGCCTACAGATGTGCTTCGACAAAATTACTACTGGTCTTCCAGAGTGCGATCAAAGCGTAGACAGTTTAAGTCATTACTCCCAAGTAGAAAAGTCCGCATGGTGATTATTGTATTCCATGCCGATGCAATTTTTGTGTTTCATCAACACTCTGAAGGTCCACAGATTACGGAATGCCTACAGATGTGCTTCGGAATCTGCTACCGGTCCTTCAGGGAACGATCAAAGCGTAGACAGTTTATGACATTACTCCCATGGAGGAAAGTCTGCATGGTGCCTGTTGCATTCAATTCCGATGCAGTTTCTGTGTTTCATCAACACTCTGAAGGTCCACAGATTACGGAATGCCTACAGATGTGCTTCGGAAACTGCTACTGGTCTTCCAGGGAACGATCAAAGCGTAGTCAGTTTAAGACATTACTCCCATGTAGAAAACTCAGCATGGTGCCTGTTGTATTCAATCCCGATGCAGTTTCTGTGTTTCATCAACACTATGATGGTCCACAGATTACAGAATGCTTCCAGATGTGCTTCGGAAACTGCTACTGGTCTTCCAGGGAGCGATCAAACGTAGACAGTTTAAGACATTACTCCCAAGGAGAAAAGTCCACATGGTGCTCATTGTATTCAATGCCGATGGAATTATTGTGTTTCATAAACACTCTGAAGGTCCACAGATTACGGAATGCCTACAGATGAGCTTCGGAACATGCTACCGGTCTTTCAGGGAACGATCAAAGCGCAGACAGTTTATGATATTACTCCCATGGAGAAAAGTCTCCATGGTGCCTGTTGTATTCAATCCCGATGCAGTTTCTGTGTTTCATCAACACTCAGATGGTACACAGATTACAGAATGCCTCCAGATGTGCTTCGGAAACTACTACTGGTCTTCCATCGAACGATCAAAGCGTAGACCGTTTATGACATTACTCCCATGGAGAAAAGTCTGCATGGTGCCTGTTGCATTCAATTCCGATGAAGTTTCTGTGTTTCATCAACACTCTGAAGGTCCACAGATTACGGAATGCCTACAGATGTGCTTCGGAAACTGTTACTGGTCTTCCATGGAACGATCAAAGCGTAGACAGTTTAAGACATTACTCCCATGTAGAAAAGTCTTCATGGTGCCTGTTGTATTCAATCCAGATGCAGTTTCTGTGTTTCATTAACACTCTGATGGTCCACAGATTACAGAATGCCTCCAGATGTGCTTCGGAAACTACTACTGGTCTTCCAGGGAGCGATCAAAGCGTAGACAGTTTAAGACATTATTCCCATGGAGAAAAGTCCGCGTCTTGCTTATTGTAATCAATGCCGATGCAGTTTCTGTGTTTCGTCAACACTCTGATTTTCTACAGGTTACAGAATGCCTCTAGATGTGCTTGGGAAACTACTACTGGTCTTCCAGGGAACAATCAAAGCGTAAACAGTTAAAAACATTACTCCCATGGAGAAAAGCTTGCATGGTGCTTGTTGTATTCAATGCCGATGCAATTTTTGTGTTTCATCAACACTCTGAAGGTAAACAGATTACGGAATGCTTGCAGATGTGCTTCAGAAACTGCTACTGGTCTTACAGGGTACGATTAAAGAGTAGACAGTTTAAGACATTACTCCCATGGAGAAAAGTCCGCATGGAGCTTATTGTGTTCAATGTCGATGCAATTTTTGTGTTTCATCAACACTCCGAAGGTCCACGAATTTTCGAATGCGTCCAGATGTGCTTCGGAAACTACTACTAGTCTTCCAGGGAACGATCGAAGCGTAGACAGTTTAAGATATTACTCCCATTCAGAAAAGTCCGCATGGTGCTTATTGTGTTCAATGCCGAGGCAATGGTTGTGTTTCATCAACACTCTGAAGGTCTAGAGAGTACAGAATGCCTCCAGATGTGCTTCGGAAACTACTACTAGTCTTCCAGTGTACGATTAAAGCGTAGACAATTTGAGACCATACTCCCATGGAGAAAAGTCCGCATGGTGCTTATTGTGTTCAATGCCGATGCAATTTTTGTGTTTCATCAACACTCTGAAGGTCCACAGATTACAGAATGCATCCAGATGTGCTTCGGAAACAACTAGTTGTCTTCCAGTAATCGATCAAACCGTAGACAGTTTAACACATTTCTCCCATGGAGAAAAGTCTTCATGGTGCTTATTGTATTCAATGCCGAAGCAATTTTGTGTTTCATCAAAACTCTGAAGGTCCACAGATAACGAAATGCCTCAAGAAGTGCTTCGAAAACTACTACTTGGCATCCCCGGAACGATCAAATCGTAGACAGTTTGAAACATGATTCCCATGTAGAAAATTCCGCATGGAGACTGTTGTATTGAATCCCGATGCAATTTCTGTGTTTCATCATTACTCTGAAGGTCCACATATTACAGAATGCCTCCACATGTGCTTCGGAAACTACTACTGGTCTTTCAGGGAACGATCAAAGCGTAGACAGTTTGAGACATAAATCCCATGGAGAAAATTACGCATGGTGCCTGTTGTATTCAATCCCGATGCAATTTCTGTGTTTCATCAACACTCTGAAGGTCCACAGATTACATAATGCCTCCAGATGTCCATCGGAAACTACCACTGGTCTTCCAGGGAACGATCAAAGCGTAGACAATTTAAGACATTACTCCCATGGAGAAAAGTCCTCATGGTGATTATTGTATTCAATGCCGATGCAATTTTTGTGTTTCATCAAAATTCTGAAGGTCCACAAATTACAGAATGCCTCTAGATGTGCTTCGGAAACTACTACTTGCCTTTCAGGAAGCGATCAAACCGTAGAAGGTTTGAGACATTACTCCCATAGAAAAAATACACATGATGCATCTTGTATTCAATAACGATGCAATTCCAGTGTTTCATCAACACTCTGGAGGTCCGCGGAGTGCGGAATGCCTCCTGATGTGCTTCAGAAACTACTACTGGTCTTCAGGAATCGATTAAAGCCTAGACAGTTTGAGACATTATTCTCATGGAGAAAAGACAATTTGGTGACTGTTGTATTGAATGCCGATGCAATATCTGTGTTTAATCAACACTCTGATGGTCTGCAGATTACAGAATGCCTCCAGATGTGCTTCGAACACTACTACTTGTCTTCCAGGGATTGATCAAAGCGTAGAGAGTTTGATACAATACTCTCATGGAGAAACGTCCGCATGGTGAGTGTTGTATTGAATCCCGATGCAATTTCTGAATTTCATCAACACTCTGAAGGTCCACAAATTACAGAATGCCACCAGATGTGCTTCGGAAACTACTACTAGTCTTCTAGTGGACGATTAAAGCATAAACAGTTTAAGACATTACTCCCATGGAGAAAAGTCGGCATGGTGCCAGTAGTATTCAATCCCGAAGCAGTTTCTGTGTCTAATCAACACTCTGAAGGTACACAGATTACAGAATGCGTCCAGATGTGCTTCGGAAACAACTACTAGTCGTCCAGTGTACGATCAAGGCGTAGAAAGTTTAAGACGTTACTCCCATGGTGAAAAGTCCGCATGTAGCTTATTGTGTTCAATGTCGATGCAGTTTCTGTGTTTCATCAACACTCTGATGGTCTGCAGATTACAGAATGCCTCCAGACGTGCTTCGGAAACTGCTACTGGTCTTCCAGAGAACGATCAAAGCGTAGACAGTTAAAGACGTTACTACCATGGAGAAAAGTCCGCTTAGTGACTGTTATATTCTATCCCGATGCAATTTCTGTGTTTAATCAACACTGTGAAGGTACATAGATTACAGAATGCCTCCAGATGTGCTACGGAAACTGCTACTGGTCTTCCAGGGAACGAACAAAGCGTAGACAGTTTAAGACATTACTCCCATGGAGAAAACTCCGCATGGTGCCTGTAGTATTCAATCCCGATGCAGTTTCTGTGTTTCATCAACACTCTGATGGTCTACAGATTACAGAATACCTCCAGATGTGCTTCGGAAACTACTATTGGTCTTCGAGGTAACAATCAAAGCGTAGACAGTAAAGGACATTTCTCCCATGGAGAAAAGCCCGCATGGAGCTTATTGTATTCAATGCCGATGCAATTTTTGTGTTTCATCAACACTCTGAGGGTCCACAGATTACGGAATGCCTACAGATGATCTTCGGAAACTACTACTGGTCTTCCAGGGTGCGATCAAAGCGTAGACAGTTTAAGTCATTACTCCCAAGGAGAAAAGTCCGCATGGTGCTTATTGTATTCAACGCCGATGCAATTTTTTTGTTTCATCAACACTCTGAAGGTCCACAGATTACGGAATGCCTCCAGATGTGCTTCGGAAACTGCTACCGGTCTTTCAGGGAACGATCAAAGCGTAGACCGTTTATGACATTACTCCCATGGAGAAAAGTATGCATGGTGCCTGTTGCATTCAATTCCGATGAAGTTTCTGTGTTTCATCAACACTCTGAAGATCCACAGATTACGGAATGCCTACAGATGTGCTTCGGAAACTACTACTAGTCTTCCAGTGTACGATTAAAGCGTAGACAATTTGAGACCATACTCCCATGGAGAAAAGTCCGCATGGTGCTTATTGTGTTCAATGCCGATGCAATTTTTGTGTTTCATCAACTCTCTGAAGGTCCACAGTTTACAGAATGCATCCAGATGTGCTTCGGAAACAACTAGTTGTCTTCCAGTAATCGATCAAACCGTAGACAGTTTAACACATTTCTCCCATGGAGAAAAGTCTTCATGGTGCTTATTGTATTCAATGCCGAAGCAATTTTGTGTTTCATCAAAACTCTGAAGGTCCACAGACTACGGAATGCCTCAAGAAGTGCTTCGAAAACTACTACTTGGCATCCCCGGAACGATCAAATCGTAGACAGTTTGAAACATGATTCCCATGTAGAAAATTCCGCATGGAGGCTGTTGTATTGAATCCCGATGCAATTTCTGTGTTTCATCATTACTCTGAAGGTCCACATATTACAGAATGCCTCCACATGTGCTTCGGAAACTACTACTGGTCTTTCAGGGAACGATCAAAGCGTATACAGTTTGAGACATAAATCCCATGGAGAAAATTACGCATGGTGCCTGTTGTATTCAATGCTGATGCAATTTTTGTGTTTCATCAACACTCTGAAGGTAAACAGATTACAGAATACCTATAGATGTGCTTCGGCAACTACCACTGGTCTTCCAGGGAACGATCAATGCGTAGACAATTTAAGACATTACTCCCATGGAGAAAAGTCCGCATGGAGCTTATTGTGTTCAATGTCGATGCAATTTTTGTGTTTCATCAACACTCCGAAGGTCCACAAATTTTCGAATGCCTCCAGATGTTCTTCGGAAACTACTAATATTCTTCCAGGGAACGATCAAATCGTAGACAGTTTAAGATATTACTCCCATGGAGAAAAGTCCGCATGGTGCTTATTGTGTACAATGCCGAGGCAATTTTTGTGTTTCATCAACACTCTGAACGTCCACAGATTACAGAATGCCTCCAGATGTCCTTCAGAAACTACTACTAGTCTTCCAGTGTACGATCAAAGCGTAGACAGTTTGAGACAATACTCCCATGGGGAAAAGTCCGCATGGTGCTTATTGTGTTCAATGACGATGCAATTTTTGTGTTTCATCAACAATCTGAAGGTCCACAGATTACAGAATGCATCCAGTTGTGCCTCGGAAACAACTAGTTGTCTTCCAGTAATCGATCAAACCGTAGACAGTTTAACACATTTCTCCCATGCAGAACAGTCTTCATGGTGCTTATTGTATTCAATGCCGATGCAATTTTGTGTTTCATCAAAACTCTGAAGGTCCACAGATTACGGAATGCCTACAGATGTGCTTCGGTGTTCCAGGGAACGATCGAAAAGTAGACAGTTTATGACATTACTCCCATGGAGAAAAGTCCTCATGGTGACTGTTATATTCTATCCCGATGCAATTTCTGTGTTTCATCAACACTCTGATGGTACACAGATTACAGAATGCCAGCTTCGGAAGCTACTAGTGGTCTTCCAGGGATCGAACAAAGCATACACAGTTTGAGACATTACTCCCATGGAGAAAATTCTGCATGGTGCCTGTTGTATTCACTCCCGATGGCATTTCTGTGATTCATCAACACTCTGAATGTCCACAGATTACAGAATGCCTCAAGAAGTGCTTCGAAAACTACTACTGGTCATCCCCGGAACGATCAAAGCATAGACAGTTTGAAACATGATTCCCATGGAGAAAAGTCCTCATGGAGACTGTTGTATTGAATCCCGATGCAATTTCTGTGTTTCATCATTACTCTGAAGGTCCACATATTACAGAATGCCTCCACATGTGCTTCGGAAACTACTACTGGTCTTTCAGGGAACGATCAAAGCGTAGACAATTTGAGACATAACTCCCATGGAGAAAATTACGCATGGTGCCTGTTGTATTCAATCCCGATGCAATTTCTGTGTTTCATCAACACTCTGAAGTTACACAGGTTACAGAATGCCTCCAGATGTACTTCGGAAACTACTAGTGGTCTTTCAGGAATCGATCGATGCGTAGACAATTCAAGACATTACTCCCGTGGAGAAAAATCCGCATGGAGCTTATTGTGTTCAATGCCGATGCAATTTTTGTGTTTCATCAACACTCTGAAGGTCCACAGATTACGGAATGCCTCCAGATGTGCTTCGAAAACTACTACTGGTCTTCCAGGGATTGATCAAAGCGTAGAGAGTTTGATACAATACTCTCATGGAGAAATGTCCGCATGGTGAGTGTTGTATAGAATCCCGATTCAATTTCTGAATTTCATCAACACTCTGAAGGTCCACAGATTACAGAATGCCACCAGATGTGCTTCGGAAACTACTACTAGTCTTCCAGTGTACGATAAAGGCGTAGAAAGTTTAAGACATTACTCCCATGGAGAAAAGTCCGCATGGAGCTTATTGTGTTCAATGTCGATGCAATTTTTGTGTTTCATCAACACTCTGAAGGTCCACAAATTTTCTAATGCCTCCAGATGTGCTTCGGAAACTACTACTAGTCTTCTAGGGAACGATCAAAGCGTAGATAGTTTAAGACAATACTCCCATGGAGAAAAGTCAGCATGGTGCAATTTTTGTGTTTCATCAACACTCTGAAGGTCCACAGATTACAGAATGCATCCAGATGTGCTTCGGAAACAACTAGTTGTCTTCCAGTAATCGATCAAACCGTAGACAGTTTAACACATTTCTCCCATGGAGATAAGTCTTCATGGTGCTTATTGTATTCAATGCCGATGCCATTTTGTGTTTCATCAAAACTCTGAAGGTCCACAGATTACGGAATGCATACAGATGTGCTTTGGAAACTACTACTTCTCTTCCAGGGAACGATCAAAACGTAGACAGTTAATGACATTACTCCCATGGACAAAAGTCCGCATGGAGACTGTTATATTCTATCCCGATGCAATTTCTGTGTTTCATCAACACTCTGAAGGTCCACAGATTACGGAATGCCTACAGATGTGCTTCGGAAACTGCTACAGGTCTTCCAGGGAACGATCAAAGCGTAGACACTTTTAAGACATTACTCCCATGGAGAAAAGTCCGGATGGTGCTTATTGTATTCAAAGCCGATGCAATTTTTTTGTTTCATCACTCTGAAGGTTCACAGATTACGAAATGCCTACAGATGTGCTTCGGAAACTGCTACTGGTCTTCCAGGTAGCGACCAAAGCGTATACAGTTTAAGACATTACTCCCATGGAGAAAAAGTCCACATGGTACTTATTGTATTCAATGACGATGCAATTTTTGTCATTGATCAACATTCTGAAGGTCCACAGATTACGGAATACCTTCAGATGTGCTTCGGAAACTGCTACTGGTCTTCTAGGGAACGATCAAAGCGAAGACATTTTAAGACATTACTCCCATGGAGAAAAGTCCGCATGGTGCCTGTTGTATTCAATCTCGATGCAGTTTCTGTGTTTCCTCAACACTCTGATGGTACACAGATTACAGAATGCCTCCAGATGTGCTTCGGGAACAACTACTGGTCTTACAGGGAACGATCAAAGCGTAGACAGTTTAAGACAATATTCCCATGGAGAAAAGTCCGCATGGTGCCTGTTGTATTCAATCCCGAAGCAGTTTCTGTGTTTCATCAACACGCTGATGGTCCACAGATTACAGAATACCTCCAGATGTGCTTCGGAAACTACATTTGGTCTTCCAGGGAACGATCAAAGCGTAGACAGTTTAAGACATTACTCCCATGGAGAAAAGTACTCATGGTGATTATTGTATTCAATGCCGATGCAATTTTTGTGTTTCATCAACATTCTGAAGGTCCACAAATTACAGAATGCCTCTAGATGTGCTTCGGAAACTACTACGGGCCTTTCAGGAAGCGAGCAAACCGTAGAAGGTTTGAGACATTACTCCCATAGAAAAAACATACATGGTGCATCTTGTATTCAATAACGATTGAATTACAGTGTTTCATCAACATTCTGGAGGTCCGCGGAGTGCAGAATGCCTCCTGATGTGCTTCAGAAACTACTACTGGTCTTCAGGAATCGATTAAAGCCTCGACACTTTGAGACATTATTCTCATAGAGAAAAGAGAGTTTGGTGACTGTTGTATTGAATGCCGATGCAATATCTGTGTTTAATCAACACTCTGAAGGTATGCAGATTACAGAATGATCTCAGATGCGCTTCGGTAACTACTACTAGTCTTCTAGGGAACGATCAAAGGGTAGACAGTTTGAGACATTACTCCCATGGAGAAAAGTCGGCATGGTGCCTGTTCTATTCAATCCCGATGCAATTTGAAGGTCCACGAATTACATAATGAATCCAAATGTGCTTCGGGAACTACTACTGGTCTTCCAGGAATCGACCAAAGCGTAGACAATTCAAGACATTACTCCCGTGGAGAAAAATCCGCATGGACCTTATTGTGTTCGATGCCGATGCAATTTTTGTGTTTCATCAACATTCCGAAGGTCCACAAATTTTCGAATGCCTCCAGATGTGCTTCGGAATCTACTACTAGTCTTCCAGGGAACGATCAAATCGTAGACAGTTTAAGATATTACTCCCATGGAGAAAAGTCCGCATCGTGCTTATTGTATTCAAAGCCGAAGCAATTTTTGTGTTTCATCAACACTCTGAAGGTCCACAGATTACGGAATGCCTACAGATGTGCTTCGGAAACTGCTACTGGTCTTCCAGGAAACGATCAAAGCGTAGACAGTTTAAGACATTACTCCTATTGAGAAAAGTCCGGATGGTGCTTATTGTATTCAAAGCGGATGCAATTTTTTTGTTTCATCAACACTCTGAAGGTGAACAGATTACGGAATGCCTACAGATGTGCTTCGGAAACTGCTACTGGTCTTCCAGGGAACGACCTAAGCGTATACAGTTTAAGACATTACTCCCATGGAGAAAAGTCCGCATGGTGCCAGTTGTATTCAATCCCGATGCAATTTCTGTGTTTCATCAACATTCTGATGGTGCACAGATTACAGAGTGCCTGCTTCGGAAGCTACTAGTGGACTTCCAGGGATCGAACTAAGTATACACAGTTTGCGACATTACTCCCATGGAGAAAATTTCGCATGGTGCCTGTTGAATTCAATCCCCATGGCATTTCTGTGTTTCATCAACACTCTGAATGTCCACAGATTACAGAATGCCTCCAGAACTGCTTCGGAAACTACTACTGGTCATCCTGGGAACGATCAAATCGTAGACAGTTTGAAACATGATTCCCATGGAGAAAAGTCCGCATAGAGACTGTTGAATTAAATCCCGATGCAATTTCTGTGTTTCATCATTACTCTGAAGGTCCACATATTACAGAATGCCTCCACATGTGCTTCGGAATCTACTACTGGTCTTTCATTGAACGATCAAAGCGTAGACAGTTTGAGACATAACTCCCATGGAGAAAATTACGCATGGTGCCTGTTGTATTCAATCCCGATGCAATTTCTGTGTTTCATCAACACTCTGAAGTTACACAGGTTACAGAATGCCTCCAGATGTGCTTGGGAAACTACTAGTGGTCTTTCAGGAATCGATCGAAGCGTAGCCAGTTTGAGACATTACTCCAATTTAGAAAAGTCCGCATGGTGCCTGTTGTATTCAATCCCGATGCAGTTTCTGTGTTTCCTCAACACTCTGATGGTACACAGATTACAGAATGCCTACAGATGTGCTTCGTAAAAAACTACTGGTCTTACAGGGAACGATCAAAGCGTAGACAGTTTAAGACATTACTCCCATGGAGAAAAGTCCGCATGGTGATTATTGTATTCAATACCGATGCAATTTTTGTGTTTCATCAACACTCTGAAGATCCAAAGATTACGGAATGCATACAGATGTGCTTCGGAGACTGCTACTGGTCTTCCAGGGAACGATCAAAGCGTAGACAGTTTAAGACATTACTTCTATGGAGAAAAGTCCGCTTGGTGCCTGTTGTATTCAATCCCGATGCAGTTTCTGTGTTTCTCAACACTCTGATTGTCCACAGATTACAGAATGCATCCAGATGTGCTTCGGAAAAAACTACTGGTCTTCCATTGAACGATCAAAGCCTAGACAGTTAAAGACATTACTACCATGGAGAAAAGTCCGCATGGTGACTGTTATATTCTATGCCGATGCAATTTCTGTGTTTAATCATTACTGTGAGGGTACATTGATTACAGAGTGCCTCCAGATGTGCTTCGGAAACAACAAGTTGTCTTCCACAGTTCGATCAAACCGTAGACAGTTTAAGACTTTACTCCCATGGAGAAAAGTCCGCATTTTGCTTATTGTATTCAATGCCGATGCAATTTTTGTGATCCATCAACACTCTGAAGGTCCACAGATTACGGAATGTCTACAGATATGCTTCGGAAACTACAACTGGTCTTCCAGGGAACGATCAAATCGTAGACAGTTTTAGGCATTACTCCCATTAAGAAAAGTCCACATGGTGACAGTTATATTCTATCCCGATGCAATTTCAATGTTTCATCAACACTCTGAAGGTCCACAAATTACAGAATGCCTCTAGATGTGCTTCGGAAACTACTACTGGCCTTTCATTAAGCCATCAAACCGTAGAAGGTTTGAGACATTACTCCCATAGAAAAAATACACATGGTGAATCTTGTATTCAATACCGATGCAATCCCAATTACAGTGTTTCATTAACACTCTGATGGTTTGCGGATTGCAGAATGCCTAAACATGTGCTTCAGAAACTACTACTGGTCTTCAGGAATCGATTAAATTCTAGACAGTTTGAGACATTATTCCCATGGAGAAAAGACAGTTTGGTGACTGTTGTACTGAATACCGATGCAAAATCTGTGTTAAATCAACACTCTGAAGGTCCACAGATTACAGAATGCCCTCAGATGTGCTTCGGTAACTACTACTAGTCTCCTAGGGAACGATCAAAGCGTAGACAGTTTGAGACATTACTCCCAGGGAGAAAAGTCCGCATGGTGCCTGTTCTGATCAATCCCGATGCAATTTCTGTATTTAAACAACACTCTGAAGGTTCACAGATTACAGAATGCCTCCAGATGTGCTTCGGAACTACTAGTGGTCTTCCTGGAATCGATCACCCGTAGAAAGTTTGAGTCATTACTTCAAAAGAGAAAAGTCCACATGGTGCAATTTCTGTGTTTCATCAACACTCTGAAGGTCCACGGATTACAGAATGCCTCCAAATGTGCTTCGGAAACTACTACTGGTCTTCCAGGAATCGATCAAAACGTAGACAGTTTGAGACATTACTCCCATGGAGGGAGGTCCGCATTGTGCCGGTTGTATTCAATCCCAAGGCAATTTCTGTGTTTCAGCAACACTCTGAAGCTCCAAAGATTACAGAATGACACCAGATGTGCTTCGGAAGCTACTAGTGGTCTTCCTGTGAACGATCAAAGCGTAGACAGTTTAAGTCATTACTCCCATGGAGAAAAGTCCGCATGGTGCATATTTTATTCAATACCGATGCAATTTCTGTGTTTCATCAACACTCTGAAGGTCCAAAGATTACAGAATGACACCAGATGTGCTTCGGAGACTGCTACTGGTCTTCCAGGGAACGATCAAAGCGTAGACAGTTTAAGACATTACTCCTATGGAGAAAAGTATGCTTGGTGCCTGTTGTATTCAATCCCGATGCAGTTTCTGTGTTTCTCAACACTCTGATGGTCCACAGATTACAGAATGCCACCAGATGTGCTTCGGAAACTACCACTGGTCTTGCAGGGAACGATCAAAGCGTAGTCAGTTAAAGACATACTACCATGGAGAAAAGACCGCATGGTGACTGTTATATTCTATGCCGATGCAATTTCTGTGTATAATCAACGCTGTGAGGGTACATAGATTACAGAATGCCTCCAGATGTGCTTCGGAAACAACTAGTTGTCTTCCACTATTCGATCAAACCGTAGACAGTTTAAGACTTTACTCCCATGGAGAAAAGTCCGCATTTTTTTATTGTATTCAATGCCGATGCAATTTTTGTGTTCCATCAACACTCTGAAGGTCCACAGATTACGGAATGCCTACAGATGTGCTTCGGAAACTACAACTGGTCTTCCAGGGAACGATCAAAGCGTAGACATTTTTAGGCATTACTCCCATTGACAAAAGTCCGCATGGTGACAGTTATATTCTATCCCGATGCAATTTCAATGTTCCATCAACACTCTGAAGGTCCACAATTTTCAGAATGCCTCTAGATGTGCTTCGGAAACTACTACAGACCTTTCAGGAAGCGATCAAACCGTAGAAGGTTTGAGACTTTACTCCCATAGAAAAAATACCATGGTGAATCTTGTATACAATACCGATGCAATTACAGTGAATCATCAAAACTCTGAAGGTCCGCGGTTTGCAGAATGCCTCCAGATGTGCTTCAGAAACTACTACTGGTCTTCAGGAATCGATTACAGCCTAGACAGTTTGACATTATTCCCATGGAGAAAATACAGTTTGGTGACTGTTGTATTGAATGCCGATGCAATATTTGTGTTTAATCAACACTCTGAAGGTCCACAGGTTACAGAATGCCCTCAGATGTGTTTCGGAAACTACTAGTGGTCTTCTTGGAATCGATCAAAACGTAGACAGTTTGAGACATTACTCCCATGGAGAGAGGTCCACATGGTGCCTGTTGTATTCAATCCCAATGCAATTTCTGTGTTTCATCAATACTCTGAATATCCACAGATTACAGAATGACTCCAGATGTCCTTCGGAAACTACTACTAGTCTTCCAGGGAACGATCAAAGCGTAGACAGTTTAAGACATTACTCCCATTTAGAAAAGTCCGCATGGTGCATATTGTGTTCAATGCCGATGCAATTTTTGTGTTTCATCAACACTCTGAAGGTCCACAGATTACAGAATGCATCCAGATATGCTTCGGAAACTACTACTAGTCTTCCAGCTAACGATCAAAGCGTAGACATTTTAAGACATTACTCCCATGGAGAAAAGTCCGCATGGTGCTTATTGTGTTCAATGCCGATTCAATTTCTGTGTTTCATCAACACTCTGAAGGTTCACAGATTACAGAATGCATCCAGATCTGCTTCGGAAACTACTACTAGTCTTCCAGGGAACGATCAAAGCATAGACTGTTTAAGTCATTACTCCCATGGAGAAAAGTCCGCATGGTGCTTATTGTATTCAAAGCCGATGCAATTTTTGTGTTTCATCAACACTCTGAAGGTCCACAGATTACGGAATGCCTAGAGATTTGCTACGGAAAGTGATACTGGTCTTCCAGTGAACGATCAAAGCGTAGACAGTTTAAGACATTACTCCCTCGGAGAAAAGTCCGCATGGTGCCTGTAGTATTCAATCCCGATGCAGTTTCTGTGTTTGCTCAACACTCTGATGGTACACAGATTACTGAATGCCTCCAGATGTGCTTCAGAAAAAACTACTGGTCTTACAGGGAACGATCAAAGCGTAGACAGTTTAAGACAATACTCCCATGGAGAAAAGTCCGCAAGGTGATTATTGTATTCAATGCCGATGCAATTTTTGTGTTTCATCAACACTCTGAAGATCCACAGATTACGGAATGCCTACAGATGTGCTTCGGAGACTGCTACTGGTCTTCCAATGAACGATAAAACCGTAGACAGTTTATGAAATTACTCCTATTTAGAAAAGTCAGCTTGGTGCCTGTTTTATTCAATCCCGATGCAGTTTCTGTGTTTCTCAACAATCTGATGGTCCACAGATTACAGAATGCATCCAGATGTGCTTCGGAAACTACTGCCGGTCTTCCAGGGAACGATCAAAGCGTAGAAAGTTAAAGACATTTCTACCATGGAGAAAAGTCCGCATGGTGACAGTTATATTCTATCCCGATGCAATTTCTGTGTTTAATCAACACTGTGAGGGTACATTGATTACAGAATGCCTCCAGATATGCTTCGGAAACAACTAGTTGTCTTCCACTATTCGATCAAACCGTAGACAGTTTACGACTTTACTCAGATGGAGAAAAGTCCGCATTTTGCTTATTGTATTCAATGCCGATGCAATTTTTGTGTTCCATCAACACTCTGAAGGTCCACAGACTACGGAATGCCTACAGATATGCTTCGGAAACTACAACTGGTATTCCAGGGAACGATCAAATCGTAGACACTTTTAGGCATTACTGCCATTTAGAAAAGTCCGCATGGTGACAGTTATATTCTATCCCGATGCAATTTCAATGTTTCATGAACACTCTGAAGGTCCACAAATTACAGAATGCCTCTAGATGTGCTTCGGAAACTACTACTGGCCTTCCAGGAAGCGATCAAACCGAAGAAGGTTTGAGACAATACTCTCATAGAAAAAATACACATGGTGAATCTTGTATTCAATACCGATGCAATTACAGTGTTTCATCAACACTCTGAAGGTTCGCGGATATCAGAATGCCTCCAGATGTGCTTCAGAAACTACTACTGGTCTTCCAGGAATCGATCAAAACGTAGACAGTTTGAGACATTACTCCCATGGAGAGAGGTCGGCATTGTGCCTGTTGTATTCAATCCCAATGCAATTTCAGTGTTTCATCAACACTCTGAAGGTCCAAAGAATACAGAATGACACCAGATGTGCTTCGGAAGCTACTAGTGGTCTTCCTGTGTACGATCAAAGCGTAGACAGTTTAAGACATTACTCCCATGGAGAAAAGTCCGCCTGGTCCCTGTAGTATTCAATCCCGATGCAGTCTCTGTGTTTCTCAACACTCTGATGGTCCACAGATTACAGAATGCCTCCAGATGTGCTTCGGAAACTACTACTGGTTTTCCAGGGAACGATCAAACCGTAGACAGTTAAAGACATTACTACCATGGAGAAAAGTCCGCATGGTGACTGTTATATTCTATCCCGATGCAATTTCTGTGTTTAATCAACACTGTGAGGGTACGTAGATTACAGAATGCCTCCAGATGTGCTTTGGAAACAACTAGTTGTCTTCCACTATTCGATCAAACCGTAGACAGTTTAAGACTTTACTCCCATGGAGAAATGTCCGCATTTTGCTTATTGTATTCAATGCCGATGCAATTTTTGTGTTTCATCAACACTCTGAAGGTCCACAGATTACAGAATGCATCCAGATATGCTTCGCAAACAACTACTAGTCTTCCAGGGAACGATCAAAGCGTAGACATTTTAAGACATTACTCCCATGGAGAAAAGTCCGCATGGTGGTTATTGTGTTCAATGCCGATTCAATTTCTGTGTTTCAACAACACTTTGAAGGTTCACAGATTACAGAATGCCTCCAGATCTGCTTCGGAAACTACTACTAGTCTTCCAGGGAACGATCAAACCGTAGACAGTTTAAGACATTACTCTCATGGAGAATGGTCTCCATAGTGCTTATTGTGTTCAATGCCGATGCAATTTTTGTGTTTCATCAACACTCTGAAGGTCCACAGATTACAGAATGCATCCAGATGTGCTTCGGAAACTACTACTAGTCTTCCAGTGTACGATCAAAGCGTAGACAGTTTGAGACATTACACCCATGTAGAAAAGTCCGCATGGTGCTTATTGTGTTCAATGCCATTGCAATTTTTGTGTTTCATCAACACTCTGAAGGTCCACAGATTACATAATGCATCCAGATATGCTTCGGAAACTACCACTAGTCTTCCAGGGTACGATCAAGTCGTAGACAGTTAAAGACATTACTCCCATGGAGAGAGGTCCGCATGGTGACTGTTGTATTCAATCGCAATGCAATTCCTGTGTTTCATCAACACTCTGAAGGTCCACAGATTACAGAATGACACCAGATGTGCTTCGGAAGCTACTAGTGGTCTTCCTGTGAACGATCAAAGCGTAGACAGATTAAGACTTTACTCCCATGGAGAAAAGTCCGCATTTTGCTTATTGTATTCAATGGCGATGCAATTTTTGTGTTCCATCAACACTCTGAAGGTCCACAGATTACGGAATTCCTACAGATGTGCTTCGGAAACTACAACTGGTCTCCCAGGAATCGATCAAAACGTAGACAGTTTGAGACATTACTCCCATGGAGAGAGGTCCGCATTGTGCCTGTTGTATTCAATCCCAATGCAATTTCTGTGTTTCATCAACACTCTGAAGGTCCAAAGATTACAGAATGACACCAGATGTGCTTCGGAGACTGCTACTGGTTTTCCAGGGAACGATCAAAGCGTAGACAGTTTAAGACATTACTCCTATGGAGAAAAGTCCGCTTGGTCCCTGCAGTATTCAATCGCGATGCAGTTTCTGTGTTTCTCAACACTCTGATGGTCCACAGATTACAGAATGCCACCAGATGTGCTTCGGAAACTACTACTGGTCTTCCAGGGAACGATCAAAGCGTAGACAGCTAAAGACATTACTACCATGGAGAAAAGTCCGCATGGTGACTGTTATATTCTATCCCGATGCAATTTCTGTGTTTAATCAACACTGTGAGGGTACATAGATTACAGAATGCCTTCAGATAAGCTTCGGAAACAACTAGTTGTCATCCTGTGAAGGATCAAAGCGTAGACAGTTTAAGACATTACTCCCATGGAGAAAAGTCCGCAATTTGCTTATTGTATTCAATGGCGATGCCATTTTTGTGTTCCATCAACACTCTGAAGGTCCACAGATTACGGAATTCCTACAGATGTGATTCGGAAACTACAACTGGTCTTCCAGGGAACGATCAAAGCGTAGACAGTTTTAGGCATTACTCCCATTGAGAAAAGTCCGCATGGTGACAGTTATATTCTATCCCGATGCAATTTCAATGATTCATCAACACTCTGAAGGTCCACAAATTACAGAATGCCTCATGATGTGCTTCGGAACTACTAGTGGTCTTCCTGGAATCGATCAAACCGTAGAAAGTTTGAGTCATGGCTCCCATAGAGAAAAGTCCACATGATGCAAGTTGTATTTAATACCGATGCAATTTCTGTGTTTCATCAACACTCTGAAGGTCCATGGATTACAGAATGCCTCAAAATGTGCTTCGGAAACTACTACTTGTCTTCCAGTGTACGATCAAAACGTAGACAGTTAAGGACATTACTCCCATGGAGAAAATTCCGCATCGTGCTTATTGATTTCAATGCCGATGCAATTTTTGTGTTTCATAATCACTCTGAAGGTCCAAAGATTACAGAATGCCTCCAGATGTGCTTCGGAAACTACTACTAGTCTTCCAGTGTACGATCAAAGCGTAGACAGTTTGAGACACAACACCCATGTAGAAAAGTCCGCATGGTGCTTATTGTGTTCAATGCCGATGCAATTTTTGTGTTTCATCAACACTCTGAAGGTCCACAGATTACATAATGCATCCAGATATGCTTCGGAAACTACTACTAGTCTTCCAGGGAACGATCAAAGCGTAGACATTTTAAGACATTACTCCCATGGAGAAAAGTCCGCATGGTGGTTATTGTGTTCAATGCCGATTCAATCTCTGTGTTTCAACAACACTCTGAAGGTTCACAGATTACAGAATGCCTCCAGATCTGCTTCGGAAACTACTAGTAGTCTTCCAGGGAACGATCAAACCGTAGACAGTTTAAGACATTACTCTCATGGAGAATGGTCTCCATAGTGCTTATTGTGTTCAATGCCGATGCAATTTTTGTGTTTCATCAACACTCTGACGGTCCACAGATTACAGAATGCATCCAGATGTGCTTCGGAAACTACTACTAGTCTTCCAGTGTACGATCAAAGCGTAGACAGTTTAAGACATTACTCCCATGGCGAAAATTCCGCATCGTGCTTATTGATTTCAATGCCGATGCAATTTTTGTGTTTCATAAACACTCTGAAGGTCCAAAGATTACAGAATGCCTCCAGATGTGCTTCGGAAACTACTACTAGTCTTCCAGTGAATGATGAAAACGTAGAGAGTTTGAGACATTACACCCATGTAGAAAAGTCCGCATGGTGCTTATTGTGTTCAATGCCGATGCAATTTTTGTGTTTCATCAACACTCTGAAGGTCCACAGATTACAGAATGCATCCAGATATGCTTCGGAAACTACCACTAGTCTTCCAGGGTACGATCAAGTCGTAGACAGTTTAAGACATTACTCCCATGGAGAAAAGTATGCATGGTGCTTATTGTGTTCAATGCAGATGCAATTTTTGCCTTTCATCAACACTCTGAAGGTCCACAGATTAGAGAATACATCCAGATGTGCTTCGGAAACTACTACTGGTCTTCCAGGAATCGATCAAAACGTAGACAGTTCGAGACATCACTCCCATGGAGAGAGGTCCGCATTATGCCTGTTGTATTCAATCCCAATGCAATTTCTGTGTTTCATCAACACTCTGAAGGTCCAAAGATTACAGAATGACACCAGATGTGCTTCGGAGACTGCTACTGGTTTTCCAGTAAACGATGAAAGCGTAGACAGTTTAAGACATTACTCCTATGGAGAAAAGTCCGCTTGGTCCCTGTAGTATTCAATCCCGATGCAGTTTCTTTGTTTCTCAACACTCTGATGGTCCACAGATTACAGAATGCCACCAGATGTGCTTCGGAAACTACCACTGGTCTTGCAGGGAACGATCAAAGCGTAGACAGTTAAAGACATTACTACCATGGGGAAAAGTCCGCATGGTGACTGTTATATTCTATCCCGATGCAATTTCTGTGTTTAATCAACACTGTGAGGGTACATAGATTACAGAATGCCTCCAGATGTGCTTCGGAAACAACTAGTTGTCTTCCACTATTCGATCAAACCGTAGACAGTTTAAGACTTTACTCCAATGGAGAAAAGTCCGCATTTTGTTTATTGTATTCAATGCCGATGCAATTTTTGTGTTTCATCAACACTCTGAAGGTCCACAGATTACAGAATGCATCCAGATATGCTTCGGAAACTACTACTAGTCTTCCAGGGAATGATCAAAGCGTAGACACTTTAAGACATTACTCCCATGGAGAAAAGTCCGCATGGTGCTTATTGTGTTCAATGCCGATTCAATTTCTGTGTTTCATCAACACTCTGAAGGTTCACAGAACAGAATGCATCCAGATCTGCTTCGGAAACTACTACTAGTCTTCCAGGGAACGATCAAACCGTAGACAGTTTAAGACATTACTCTCATGGAGAATGGTCACCATAGTGCTTATTGTGTTCAATGCCGATGCAATTTTTGTGTTTCATCAACACTCTGAAGGTCCACAGATTACAGAATGCCTCCAGATGTGCTTCGGAAACTACTACTAGTCATCCAGTGTACGATCAAAGCGTAGACAGTTTAAGACATTACTCCCATGGAGAAAATTCCGCATCGTGCTTATTGATTTCAATGCCGATGCAATTTTTGTGTTTCATAAACACTCTGAAGGTCCAAAGATTACAGAATGCCTCCAGATGTGCTTCGGAAACTACTACTAGTCTTCCAGTGAACGATCAAAACGTAGACAGTTTGAGACATTACACCCATGGAGAAAAGTCCGCATGGTGCTTATTGTGTTCAATGCCGATGCAATTTTTTGTTTCATCAACACTCTGAAGGTCCAAAGATTACAGAATGATTCCAGATATGCTTCGGAAACTACCACTAGTCCTCCAGGGAACGATCAAATCGTAGACAGTTTAAGACATTACTCCCATGCAGAAAAGTCCGCATGGTGCTTATTGTGTTCAATGCCGATGCAATTTTTCCTTTCATCAACACTCTGAAGGTCCACAGATTAGAGTATACATCCAGATGTGCTTCGGAAACTACTACTGGTCTTTCAGGAATCGATCAAAACGTAGACAGTTTGAGACATTACTCCCATGGAGAGAGGTCCGCATGGTGCCTGTTGTATTCAATCGCAATGCAATTTCTGTCTTTCATCAACACTCTGAAGGTCCACGGATTACAGAATGACACCAGATGTGCTTCGGAAGCTACTAGTGGTCTTCCTGTGAACGATCAAATCGTAGACAGCTTAAGACTTTAGTTCCTTGAAGAAAAGTCCGCATTTTGCTTATTGTATTCAATGCCGATGCAATTTTTGTGTTCCATCAACACTCTGAAGGTCCACAGATTACGGAATTCCTGCAGATGTGCTTCGGAAACTACAACTGGTCTTCCAGGGAACGATCAAAGCGTAGACAGTTTTAGGCATTACTCCCATTGAGAAAAGTCCGCATGGTGACAGTTATATTCTATCCCGATGCAATTTCAATGATTCATCAACACTCTGAAGGTCCACAAATTACAGAATGCCTCTAGATGTGCTTCGGAAACTACTACTAGTCTTCCAGGGAACGATCAAAGCGTAGACATTTTAAGACATTACTCCCATTGCGAAAATTTCGCATGGTGCTTATTGTGTTCAATTCCGATTCAATTTCTGTATTTCATCAACACTCAGAAGGTTCACAGATTACAGAATGCATCCAGATCTGCTTCGGAAACTACTACTAGTCTTCCGAGGAACGATCAAAGCGTAGACAGTTTAAGACATTACTCTCATGGAGAAATTTCCCATAGTTCTTATTGTGTTCAATGCCGGTGCAATTTTTGTGTTTCATCAACACTCTGAAGGTCCACGGATTACAGAATGCATCCAGACATGCTTCGGAAACTACTACTAGTCTTCCAGGGAACGATCAAATCGTAGACAGTTTAAGACATTACTCCCATGGAGAAAAGCCAGCAAGGTGCTTATTGTATTCAATGCCGATGCAATTTTTGTGTTCCATCAACACTCTGAAGGTCCACAGATTTCGGAATGACTACAGATGTGCTTCGGGAACTACAACTGGTCTTCCAGGGAACGATCAAAGCCTAGACAGTTTTAGGCATTACTCCCATTGAGAAAAGTCCGCATGGTGACAGTTATATTCTATCCCGATGCAATTTCAATGATTCATCAACACTCTGAAGGTCCACAAACTACAGAATGCCTCTAGATGTGCTTCGGAAACTACTACTGGCCTTTCAGGAAGCGATCAAACCGTAGAAGGTTTGAGACATTACTCCCATAGAAAAAATCACATGGTGAATCTTGTATTCAATACCCATGCAAAAACAGTGTTTCATCAAAACTCTGAAAGTCCGCGGATTTCAGAATGCCTCCAGATGTGCTTCAGAAACTACTACTGGCCTTCTGGAATCGATTAAAGCCTAGACAGTTTGAGACATTATTCCCATGGAGTCAAGACAGTTTGGTGACTGTTGTATTGAATGCCGATGCAACATCTGTGTTTAATCAACACTCTGAAGGTCCACAGATTACAGAATGCCCTCAGATGTGCTTCGGTAACTACTACTAGTCTTCTAGGGAACGATCAAAGCGTAGACAGTTTGAGACATTACTTCCAGGGAGAAATGTCTGCATGGTGCCTGTTCTATTCAATCCCGATGCAATTTCTGTGTTTCATCAACACTCGGAAAGTCCACAGATTACAGAATGACTCAGGATGTGCTTCGGAAGCTACTAGTCGTCTTCCTGTGAACGATCAAAGCGTAGACAGTTTAAGTCATTACTCCCATGGAGAAAAATCCTCAAGGTGCTTATTGTATTCAATGCCAATGCAATTTTTGTGATTCATCAACACTTTGAAGGTCCACAGATTACGAAATGCCTCCAGATGTGCTTCGAAAACTACTACTCATCTTCCAGGGAACGATCAAAACGAAGACAGTATGAGACATTACTCCCATGGCGAAAAGTCCGCATGGTGCCTGTTCTATTCAATCCCGATGCAATTTCTGTGTTTCATCAACACTCGGAATGTCCACAGATTACAGAATGACTCCAGATGTGCTTCGGAAGCTACTACTAGTCTTCCAGTGAACGATCAAAACGTAGACAGTTTGAGACATTACACCCATGGAGAAAAGTCCGCATGGTGCTTATTGTGTTCAATGCCGATGCAATTTTTGTGTTTCATCAACACTCTGAAGGTCCAAAGATTACAGAATGCATCCAGATATGCTTCATAAACTACCACTAGTCTTCCAGGGAACGATCAAATCGTAGACAGTTTAAGACATTACACCCATGGAGAAAAGTCCGCATGGTGCTTATTGTGTTCAATGCCGATGCAATTTTTGCCTTTCATCGACACTCTGAAGGTCCACAGATTAGAGAATACATCCAGATGTGCTTCGGAAACTACTACTGGTCTTCCAGGAATCGATCAAAACGTAGACAGTTTGAGACATTACTCCCATGGAGAGAGGTCCGCATGGTGCCTGTTGTATTCAATCGCAATGCAATTCCTGTGTTTCATCAACACTCTGAAGGTCCACAGATTACAGAATGACACCAGATGTGCTTCGGAAGCTACTAGTGGTCTTCCTGTGAACGATCAAATCGTAGACAGTTTAAGACTTTACTCCCATGGAGAAAAGTCGGCATTTTGCTTATTGTATTCAATGCCGATGCAATTTATGTGTTCCATCAACACTCTGTAGGTCCACAGATTACGGAATTCCTACAGATGTGCTTCGGAAACTACAACTGCTCTTCCAGGGATCGATCACAGCGTAGACAGTTTTAGACATTACTCCCATTGAGAAAAGTCCGCATGGTGACAGTTATATTCTATCCCGATGCAATTTCAATGATTCATCAACACTCTGAAGGTCCCCAAATTACAGAATGCCTCTAGATGTGCTTCGGAAACTACTACTAGTCTTCCAGGGAACGATCAAAGCGTAGACATTTTAGGACATTACTCCCATTGAGAAAATCCCGCATGGTGCTTATTGTGTTTAATACCGATTCAATTTCTGTATTTCATTAACACTCAGAAGGTTCACAGATTACAGAATGCATCCAGATCTGCTTCGGAAACTACTACTAGTCTTCTGGGGAACGATCAAAGCGTAGACAGTTTAAGACATTACTCTCATGGAGAAAAGTCCCCATAGTTTTTATTGTGTTCAATGCCGATGCAATTTATGTGTTTCATCAACACTCAGAAGGTCCACAGATTACAGAATGCATCCAGATGTGCTTCGGAAACTACTACTAGTCTTCCAGTGTACGATCAAAGCGTAGACAGTTTAAGACATTACTCCCATGGAGAAAATTCCGCATCGTGCTTATTGTGTTCAACGCCGATGCAATTTTTGTGTTTCATCAACACTCTGAAGATCCACAAGTTACAGAATGCATCCAGATTTGCTTCGGAGACAACTACTAGTCTTCCAGTGTACGATGAAAGCGTAGACAGTTTGAGACATTACACCCATGGAGAAAAGTCCGCATGGTGCTTATTGTGTTCAATGCCGGTGCAATTTTTGTGTTTCATCAACACTCTGAAGGTCCACAGATTACAGAATGCATCCAGATATGCTTCGGAAACTACTACTAGTCTTCCAGGGAACGATCAAATCGTAGACAGTTTAAGACATTATTCCCATGGAGAAAAGCCCGCATGGTGCTTATTGTGTTCAATGCCGATGCAATTTTTGCCTTTCATCAACACTCGGAAGGTCCATAGATTAGAGAATACATTCAGGTGTCCTCCGGAAACCACTACTGGTCTTCCAGGAATCGATCAAAACGTAGACAGTTTGAGACATTACTCCCATGGAGAGAGGTCCGAATGGTGCCTGTTGTATTCAATCGCAATGCAATTTCTGTGTTTCATCAACACTCTGAAGGTCCACAAATTATAGAATGACACCAGATGTGCTTCGGAAGCTACTAGTGGTCTTCCTGTGAACGATCAAAGCGTAGACAGTTTAAGTCATTACTCCCATGGAGAAAAGTCCGCAAGGTGCTTATTGTATTCAATGCCGATGCAATTTTTGGGTTCCATCAACACTCTGAAAGTCCACAGATTTCGGAATGCCTACAGATGTGCTTCGGAAACTACAACTGGTCTTCCAGGGAACGATCAAAGCCTAGACAGTTTTAGGCATTACTCCCATTGAGAATAGTCCGCGTGGTGACAGTTATATTCTATCCCGATGCAATTTCAATGATTCATCAACACTCTGAAGGTCCACAAATTACAGAATGCCTCTAGATGTGCTTCGGAAACTACTACTGGCCTTTCAGGAAGCGATCAAACCGTAGAAGGTTTGAGACATTACTCCCATAGAAAAAATCACATGGTGAATCTTGTATTCAATACCCATGCAATTACAGTGTTTCATCAACACTCTGAAAGTCCGCGGATTGCAGAATGCCTCCAGATGTGCTTCAGAAACTACTACTGGTCTTCTGGAATCGATTAAAGCCTAGACAGTTTGAGACATTATTCCCATGGAGTCAAGACAGTTTGGTGACTGTTGTATTGAATGCCGATGCAATATCTGTGTTTAATCAACACTCTGAAGGGAAACAGTTTACAGAATGACCTCAGATGTGCTTCGGTAACTACTACTAGTACTCTAGGGAAAGATCAAAGCGTAGACAGTTTAAGTCATTACTCCCATGGAGAAAAGTCCGCATGGAGCCTGTTGTATCCAATCCGGATGCAATTTCTGTGTTTCATCAACACTCTGAAGTTCCACGGATACAGAATGCCTCCAAATGTGCTTCGGAAACTACTACTGGTCTTCCAGGAATCGATCAAAACGTAGATAGTTTGAGACATTACTCCAATGGAGAGAGGTCCGCATTGTGCCTGTTGTATTCAATCACAATGCAATTTCTGTGTTTCATCAACACTCTGAAGGTCCAAAGATTACAGAATGACACCAGATGTGCTTCGGAAACAACTAGTTGTCTTCCACTATTCGATCAAACCGTAGACAGTTTAAGACTTTACTCCCATGGAGAAAAGTCCGCATTTAGCTTATTGTATTCAATGCGGATGCAATTTTTGTGTTTCATCAACACTCTGAAGGTCCACAGATTACAGAATGCATCCAGATATGCTTCGGAAACTACTACTAGTCTTCCAGGGAACGATCAAAGCGTAGACATTTTAAGACATTACTCCCATGGAGAAAAGTCCGCATGGTGCTTATTGTGTTCAATGCCGATTCAATTTCTGTGTTTCATCAACACTCTGAAGGTTCACAGATTATAGAATGCATCCAGATCTGCTTCGGAAACTACAACTAGTCTTCCAGGGAACGATCAAACCGTAGACAGTTTAAGACATTACTCTCATGGAGAATGGTCTCCATAGCGCTTATTGTGTTCAATGCCGATGCAATTTTTGTGTTTCATCAACACTCTGAAGGTCCACAGATTACAGAATGCATCCAGACGTGCTTCGGTAACTACTACTAGTCTTCCAGTGTACGATAAAAGCGTAGACAGTTTATGACATTACTCCCATGGAGAAAATTCCGCATCGTGCTTATTGATTTCAATGCCGATGCTATTTTTGTGTTTCATAAACACTCTGAAGGTCCAAAGACTACAGAATGCCTCCAGATGTGCTTCGGAAACTACTACTAGTCTTCCAGTGAACGATCAAAACGCAGACAGTTTGAGACATTACACCCATGGAGAAAAGTCCGCATGGTGCTTATTGTGGTCAATGCCGATGCAATTTTTGTGTTTCATCAACACTCTGAAGGTCCACAGAGTACAGAATGCATCCAGATATGCTTCGGAAACTACCACTAGTCTTCCAGGGAACGATCAAATCGTAGACAGTTTAAGACATTATTCCCATGGAGAAAAGTTCGCATGGTGCTTATTGTGTTCAATGCCGATGCAATTTTTGCCTTTCATCAACACTCTGAAGGTCCACAGATTAGAGAATAAATCCAGATGTGCTTCGGAAACTATTACTGGTCTTCCAGGAATCGATCAAAACGTAGACAGTTTGAGACATTACTCCCATGGAGAGAGGTCCGCATGGTGCCTGTTGTATTCAATCGCAATGCAATTTCTGTGTTTCATCAACACTCTGAAGGTCCACAGATTACAGAATGCCACCAGATGTGCTTCGGAAGCTACTAGTGGTCTTCCTGTGAACGATCAAAGCGTAGACTGTTTAAGACTTTACTCCCATGGAGAAAAGTCCGCATTTTGCTTATTGTATTCAATGCCGATGCAATTTTTGTGTTCCATCAACACTCTGAAGGTCCACAGATTACGGAATTCCTACAGGTGTGCTTCGGAAACTACAACTGGTCTTCCAGGGAACGATCAAAGCGTAGACAGTTTTAGGCATTACTCCCATTGAGAAAAGTCCGCATAGTGACAGTTATATTCTAACCCGATGCAATTTCAATGATTCATCAACACTCTGAAGGTCCACAAATTACAGAATGCCTCATGATGTGCTTCGGAACTACTAGTGGTCTTCCTGGAATCGATCAAACCGTAAAAAGTTTGAGTCATTGTTCCCATAGAGAAAAGTCCACATGATGCAAGTTGTATTTAATACCGATGCAATTTCTGGGTTTCATCAACACTCTGAAGGTCCACGGATTACAGAATGCCTCAAAATGTGCTTCGGAAACTACTACTGGTCTTCCAGGAATCGATCAAAACGTAGACAGTTTGAAACATTACTCCCATGGGGAGAGGTTCGCATTGTGCCTGTTGTATTCAATCCCAAAGTAATTTCTGCGTTTCATCAACACTCTGAAGGTCCAAAGAATACAGAATGACACCAGATGTGCTTCGGAAGCTACTAGTGGTCTTCCTGTGTACGATCAAAGAGTAGACAGTTTAAGTCATTAGTCCCATGGAGAAAAGTCGGCATGGTGCATATTTTATTCAATGCCGATGCAATTTCTGTGTTTCATCAACACTCTGAAGGTCCACGGATACAAAATGCCTCCAAATGTGCTTCGGAAACTGCTACTGGTCTTCCACGAATCGATCAAAACGTAGACAATTTGAGACATTACTCCCATGGAGAGAGGTCCGCATTGTGCCTGTTGTATTCAATCCCAATGCAATTTCTGTGTTTCATCAACACTCTGAAGGTCCAAAGATTACAGAATGACACCAGATGTGCTTCGGAGACTGCTACTGGTTTTCCAGGGAACGATCAAAGCGTAGACAGTTTAAGACATTACTCCTATGGAGAAAAGTCCGCTTGGTCCCTGTAGTATTCAATCCCGATGCAGTTTCTGTGTTTCTCAACACTCTGATGGTCCACAGATTACAGAATGCCACCAGATGTGCTTCGGAAACTACTATTGGTCTTCCAGGGAACGATCAAAGCGTAGACAGTTAAAGACATTACTACCATGGAGAAAAGTCCGCATGGTGACTGTTAAATTCTATCCCGATGCAATTTCTGTGTTTAATCAACACTGTGAGGGTACATAGATTACAGAATGCCTCCAGATGTGCTTCGGAAACAACTAGTTGTCTTCCACTATTCGATCAAACCGTAGACAGTTTAAGACTTTACTCCCTCGGAGAAAAGTCCGCATTTTGCTTATTGTATTCAATGCCGATGCAATTTTTGTGTTTCATCAACACTCTGAAGGTCCACAGATTACAGAATGCATCCAGATATGCTTCGGAAACTACTACTAGTCTTCCAGGGAACGATCAAAGCGTAGACATTTTAAGACATTACTCCCATGAAGAAAAGTCCGCATGGTGCTTATTGTGTTCAATGCCGATTCAATTTCTGTGTTTCATCAACACTCTGAAGGTTCACAGATTACAGAATGCATCCAGATCTGCTTCGGAAACTACTACTAGTCTTCCAGGGAACGATAAAACCGTAGACAGTTTAAGACATTACTCTCATGGAGAATGGTCTCCATAGTGCTTATTGTGTTCAATGCCGATGCAATTTTTGTGTTTCATCAACACTCTGAAGGTCCACAGAATACAGAATGCATCCAGATGTGCTTCGGAAACTACTACTAGTCTTCCAGTGTACGATCAAAGCGTAGACAGTTTAAGACGTTACTCCCATGGAGAAAATTCCGCATCGTGCTTATTGATTTCAATGCCGATGCAATTTTTGTGTTTCATAAACACTCTGAAGGTCCAAAGATTACAGAATGCCTCCAGATGTGCTTTGGAAACTACTACTAGTCTTCCAGTGAACGATCAAAACGTAGACAGTTTAAGACATTACACCCATAGAGAAAAGTCCGCATGGTGCTTATTGTTTTCAATGACGATGCAATTTTTGTGTTTCATCAACACTCTGAAGGTCCACAGATTACAGAATGCATCCAGATATGCTTCGGAAACTACTACTAGTCTTCCAGGGAACGATCAAATCGTAGACAGTTTAAGACATTATTCCCATGGAGAAAAGCCCGCATGGTGCTTATTGTGTTCAATGCCGATGCAATTTTTGCCTTTCATCAACACTCGGAAGGTCCATAGATTAGAGAATACATCCAGGTGTGCTCCGGAAACTACTACTGGTCTTCCAGGAATCGATCAAAACGTAGACAGTTTGAGACATTACTCCCATGGAGAGAAGTCCGCATGGTGCCTGTTGTATTCAATCGCAATGCAATTTCTGTGTTTCATCAACACTCTGAAGGTCCACAGATTATAGAATGACACCAGATGTGCTTCGGAAGCTACTAGTGGTCTTCCTGTGAACGATCAAAGCGTAGACAGTTTAAGTCATTACTCCCATGGAGAAAAGTCCGCAAGGTGCTTATTGTATTCAATGCCGATGCAATTTTTGGGTTCCATCAACACTCTGAAGGTCCACAGATTTCGGAATGCCTACAGATGTACTTCGGAAACTAAAACTGGTCTTCCAGGGAACGATCAAAGCCTAGACAGTTTTAGGCATTACTCCCATTGAGAAAAGTCCGCATGGTGACAATTATATTCTATCCCGATGCAATTTCAATGATTCATCAACACTCTGAAGGTCCACAAATTACAGAATGCCTCTAGATGTGCTTCGGAAACTACTACTAGTCTTCCAGGGAACGATCAAAGCGTAGACATTTTAAGACATTACTCCCATTGAGAAAATCGCGCATGGTGCTTATTGTGTTCAATGCCGATTCAATTTCTGTATTTCATTAACACTCAGAAGGTTCACAGATTACAGAATGCATCCAGATCTGCTTCGGAAACTACTACTAGTCTTCCGGGGAACGATCAAAGCGTACACAGTTTAAGACATTACTCTCATGGAGAAAAGTCCCCATAGTTCTTATTGTGTTCAATGCCGATGCAATTTTTGTGTTTCATCAACACTCAGAAGGTACACAGATTACAGAATGCATCCAGATGTGCTTCGGAAACTACTACTAGTCTTCCAGTGTACGATCAAAGCGTAGACAGTTTAAGACATTACTCCCATGGAGAAAATTCCGCATCGTGCTTATTGTGTTCAACGCCGATGAAATTTTTGTGTTTCATCAACACTCTGAAGATCCACAGGTTACAGAATGCATCCAGATTTGCTTCGGAGACAACTACTAGTCTTCCAGTGTACGATGAAAGGGTAGACAGTTTGAGACATTACACCCATGGAGAAAAGTCCGCATGGTGCTTATTGTGTTCAATGCCGGTGCAATTTTTGTGTTTCATCAACACTCTGAAGGTCCACAGATTACAGAATGCATCCAGATATGCTTCGGAAACTACTACTAGTCTTCCAGGGAACGATCAAATCGTAGACAGTTTAAGACATTATTCCCATGGAGAAAAGCCCGCATGGTGCTTATTGTGTTCAATGCCGATGCAATTTTTGCCTTTCATCAACACTCGGAAGGTCCATAGATTAGAGAATACATCCAGGTGTGCTCCGGAAACTACTACTGGTCTTCCAGGAATCGATCAAAACGTAGACAGTTTGAGACATTACTCCCATGGAGAGAGGTCCGCATGGTGCCTGTTGTATTCAATCGCAATGCAATTTCTGTGTTTCATCAACACTCTGAAGGTCCACAGATTATAGAATGACACCAGATGTGCTTCGGAAGCTACTAGTGGTCTTCCTGTGAACGATCAAAGCGTAGACAGTTTAAGTCATTACTCCCATGGAGAAAAGTCCGCAAGGTGCTTATTGTATTCAATGCCGATGCAATTTTTGGGTTCCATCAACACTCTGAAGGTCCACAGATTTCGGAATGCCTACAGATGTGTTTCGGAAACTACAACTGGTCTTCCAGGGAACGATCAAAGCCTAGACAGTTTTAGGCATTACTCCCATTGAGAAAAGTCCGCATGGTGACAGTTATATTCTATCCCGATGCAATTTCAATGATTCATCAACCCTCTGAAGGTCCACAAATTACAGAATGCCTCTAGATGTGCTTCGGAAACTACTACTGGCCTTTCAGGAAGCGATCAAACCGTAGAAGGTTTGAGATATTACTCCCATTGAAAAAATCACATGGTGAATCTTGTATTCAATACCCATGCAAATACAGTGTTTCATCAACACTCTGAAAGTCCGCGGATTGCAGAATGACTCCAGATGTGCTTCAGAAACTACTACTGGTCTTCTGGAATCGATTAAGGCCTAGACAGATTGAGACATTATTCCCATGGAGTCAAGACAGTTCGGTGACTGTTGTATTGAATGCCGATGCAATATCTGTGTTTAATCAACACTCTGAAGGGAAACAGATTACAGAATGCCCTCAGATGTGCTTCGGTAACTACTACTAGTATTCTAGGGAACGATCAAAGCGTAGACAGTTTGAGACATTACTCCAATGGAGAGAGGTCCGCATTGTGCCTGTTGTATTCAATCACAATGCAATTTCTGTGTTTCATCAACACTCTGAAGGTCCAAAGATTACAGAATGACACCAGATGTGCTTCGGAAACAACTAGTTGTCTTCCGCTATTCGATCAAACCGTAGACAGTTAAAGACTTTACTCCCATGGAGAAAAGTCCGCATTTTGCTTATTGTATTCAATGCCGATGCAATTTTTGTGTTTCATCAACACTCTGAAGGTCCACAGATTACAGAATGCATCCAGATATGCTTCGGAAACTACTACTAGTCTTCCAGGGAACGATCAAAGCGTTGACATTATAAGAAATTACTCCCATGGAGAAAAGTCCGCATGGTGCTTATTGTGTTCAATGCCGATTCAAATTCTGTGTTTCATCAACACTCTGAAGGTTCACAGATTATAGAATGCATCCAGATCTGCTTCGGAAACTACTACTAGTCTTCCAGGGAACGATCAAACCGTAGACAGTTTAAGACATTACTCTCATGGAGAATGGTCTCCATAGTGCTTATTGTGTTCAATGCCGATGTAATTTTTGTGTTTCATCAACACTCTGAAGGTCCACAGATTACAGAATGCATCCAGATGTGCTTCCGTAACTACTACTAGTCTTCCAGTGTACGATCAAAGCGTAGACAGTTTATGACATTACTCCCGTGGAGAAAATTCCGCATCGTGCTTATTGATTTCAATGCCGATGCAATTTTTGTGTTTCATAAACACTCTGAAGGTCCAAAGACTACAGAATGCCTCCAGATGTGCTTCGGAAACTACAACTGGTCTTCCAGGGAACGATCAAAGCGTAGACAGTTTTAGGCATTACTCCCATTGAGAAAAGTCCGCATAGTGACAGTTATATTCTAACCCGATGCAATTTTAATGATTCATCAACACTCTGAAGGTCCACAAATTACAGAATGCCCCATGATGTGCTTCGGAACTACTAGTGGTCTTCCTGGAATCGATCAAACCGTAAAAAGTTTGAGTCATTGTTCCCATAGAGAAAAGTCCACATGATGCAAGTTGTATTTAATACCGATGCAATTTCTGTGTTTCATCAACACTCTGAAGGTCCACGGACTACAGAATGCCTCCAAATGTGCTTCGGAAACTACTACTGGTCTTCCAGGAATCGATCAAAACGTAGACAGTTTAAGACATTACTCCTATGGAGAAAAGTCCGCTTGGTCCCTGTAGTATTCAATCCCGATGCAGTTTCTGTGTTTCTCAACACTCTGATGGTCCACAGATTACAGAATGCCACCAGATGTGCTTCGGAAACTACTATTGGTCTTCCAGGGAACGATCAAAGCGTAGACAGTTAAAGACATTACTACCATGGAGAAAAGTCCGCATGGTGACTGTTAAATTCTATCCCGATGCAATTTCTGTGTTTAATCAACACTGTGAGGGTACATAGATTACAGAATGCCTCCAGATGTGCTTCGGAAACAACTAGTTGTCTTCCACTATTCGATCAAACCGTAGACAGTTTAAGACTTTACTCCCTCGGAGAAAAGTCCGCATTTTGCTTATTGTATTCAATGCCGATGCAATTTTTGTGTTTCATCAACACTCTGAAGGTCCACAGATTACAGAATGCATCCAGATATGCTTCGGAAACTACTACTAGTCTTCCAGGGAACGATCAAAGCGTAGACATTTTAAGACATTACTCCCATGAAGAAAAGTCCGCATGGTGCTTATTGTGTTCAATGCCGATTCAATTTCTGTGTTTCATCAACACTCTGAAGGTTCACAGATTACAGAATGCATCCAGATCTGCTTCGGAAACTACTACTAGTCTTCCAGGGAACGATAAAACCGTAGACAGTTTAAGACATTACTCTCATGGAGAATGGTCTCCATAGTGCTTATTGTGTTCAATGCCGATGCAATTTTTGTGTTTCATCAACACTCTGAAGGTCCACAGAATACAGAATACATCCAGATGTGCTTCGGAAACTACTACTAGTCTTCCAGTGTACGATCAAAGCGTAGACTGTTTAAGACGTTACTCCCATGGAGAAAATTCCGCATCGTGCTTATTGATTTCAATGCTGATGCAATTTTTGTGTTTCATAAACACTCTGAAGTTCCAAAGATTACAGAATGCCTCCAGATGTGCTATGGAAACTACTACTAGTCTTCCAGTGAACGATCAAAACGTAGACAGTTTAAGACATTACACCCATGGAGAAAAGTCCGCATGGTGCTTATTGTTTTCAATGACGATGCAATTTTTGTGTTTCATCAACACTCTGAAGGTCCACAGATTACAGAATGCATCCAGATATGCTTCGGAAACTACTACTAGTCTTCCAGGGAACGATCAAATCGTAGACAGTTTAAGACATTATTCCCATGGAGAAAAGCCCGCATGGTGCTTATTGTGTTCAATGCCGATGCAATTTTTGCCTTTCATCAACACTCGGAAGGTCCATAGATTAGAGAATACATCCAGGTGTGCTCCGGAAACTACTACTGGTCTTCCAGGAATCGATCAAAACGTAGACAGTTTGAGACATTACTCCCATGGAGAGAAGTCCGCATGGTGCCTGTTGTATTCAATCGCAATGCAATTTCTGTGTTTCATCAACACTCTGAAGGTCCACAGATTATAGAATGACACCAGATGTGCTTCGGAAGCTACTAGTGGTCTTCCTGTGAACGATCAAAGCGTAGACAGTTTAAGTCATTACTCCCATGGAGAAAAGTCCGCAAGGTGCTTATTGTATTCAATGCCGATGCAATTTTTGGGTTCCATCAACACTCTGAAGGTCCACAGATTTCGGAATGCCTACAGATGTACTTCGGAAACTACAACTGGTCTTCCAGGGAACGATCAAAGCCTAGACAGTTTTAGGCATTACTCCCATTGAGAAAAGTCCGCATGGTGACAATTATATTCTATCCCGATGCAATTTCAATGATTCATCAACACTCTGAAGGTCCACAAATTACAGAATGCCTCTAGATGTGCTTCGGAAACTACTACTAGTCTTCCAGGGAACGATCAAAGCGTAGACATTTTAAGACATTACTCCCATTGAGAAAATCGCGCATGGTGCTTATTGTGTTCAATGCCGATTCAATTTCTGTATTTCATTAACACTCAGAAGGTTCACAGATTACAGAATGCATCCAGATCTGCTTCGGAAACTACTACTAATCTTCCGGGGAACGATCAAAGCGTACACAGTTTAAGACATTACTCTCATTGAGAAAAGTCCCCATGGTTCTTATTGTGTTCAATGCCGATGCAATTTTTGTGTTTCATCAACACTCAGAAGGTACACTGATTACAGAATGCATCCAGATGAGCTTCGGAAACTACTACTAGTCTTTCAGTGTACGATCAAAGCGTAGACAGTTTAAGACATTACTCCCATGGAGAAAATTCCGCATCGTGCTTATTGTGTTCAACGCCGATGAAATTTTTGTGTTTCATCAACACTCTGAAGATCCACAGGTTACAGAATGCATCCAGATTTGCTTCGGAGACAACTACTAGTCTTCCAGTGTACGATGAAAGCGTAGACAGTTTGAGACATTACACCCATGGAGAAAAGTCCGCATGGTGCTTATTGTGTTCAATGCCGGTGCAATTTTTGTGTTTCATCAACACTCTGAAGGTCCACAGATTACAGAATGCATCCAGATATGCTTCGGAAACTACTACTAGTCTTCCAGGGAACGATCAAATCGTAGACAGTTTAAGACATTATTCCCATGGAGAAAAGCCCGCATGGTGCTTATTGTGTTCAATGCCGATGCAATTTTTGCCTTTCATCAACACTCGGAAGGTCCATAGATTAGAGAATACATTCAGGTGTCCTCCGGAAACCACTACTGGTCTTCCAGGAATCGATCAAAACGTAGACAGTTTGAGACATTACTCCCATGGAGAGAGGTCCGAATGGTGCCTGTTGTATTCAATCGCAATGCAATTTCTGTGTTTCATCAACACTCTGAAGGTCCACAAATTATAGAATGACACCAGATGTGCTTCGGAAGCTACTAGTGGTCTTCCTGTGAACGATCAAAGCGTAGACAGTTTAAGTCATTACTCCCATGGAGAAAAGTCCGCAAGGTGCTTATTGTATTCAATGCCGATGCAATTTTTGGGTTCCATCAACACTCTGAAAGTCCACAGATTTCGGAATGCCTACAGATGTGCTTCGGAAACTACAACTGGTCTTCCAGGGAACGATCAAAGCCTAGACAGTTTTAGGCATTACTCCCATTGAGAATAGTCCGCGTGGTGACAGTTATATTCTATCCCGATGCAATTTCAATGATTCATCAACACTCTGAAGGTCCACAAATTACAGAATGCCTCTAGATGTGCTTCGGAAACTACTACTGGCCTTTCAGGAAGCGATCAAACCGTAGAAGGTTTGAGATATTACTCCCATTGAAAAAATCACATGGTGAATCTTGTATTCAATACCCATGCAAATACAGTGTTTCATCAACACTCTGAAAGTCCGCGGATTGCAGAATGACTCCAGATGTGCTTCAGAAACTACTACTGGTCTTCTGGAATCGATTAAGGCCTAGACAGTTTGAGACATTATTCCCATGGAGTCAAGACAGTTCGGTGACTGTTGTATTGAATGCCGATGCAATATCTGTGTTTAATCAACACTCTGAAGGGAAACAGATTACAGAATGCCCTTAGATGTGCTTCGGTAACTACTACTAGTATTCTAGGGAACGATCAAAGCGTAGACAGTTTAAGTCATTACTCCCATGGAGAAAAGTCCGCATGGAGCCTGTTGTATCCAATCCGGATGCCATTTCTGTGTTTCATCAACACTCTGAAGTTCCACGGATACAGAATGCCTCCAAATGTGCTTCGGAAACTACTACTGGTCTTCCAGGAATCGATCAAAACGTAGACAGTTTGAGACATTACTCCAATGGAGAAAAGTCCTCAAGGTGCTTATTGTATTCAATGCCGATGCAATTTTTGTGTTTCATCATCTCTCTGAAGGTCCACAGATTACAGAATGCATCCAGATGTGCTTCGGAAACTACTACTAGTCTTCCAGTGTACGATCAAAGCGTAGACAGTTTAAGACATTACTCCCACGGAGGAAAGTCCGCATGGTGCTAATAGTGTTCAATGCCGATTCAATTTCTGTGTTTCATCAACACTCTGAAGGTCCACAGATTGCAGAATGCTTCCAGATGCTCTTCGGAAACTACTACTAGTCTTCCAGGGAACGATCAAAGCGTTGACAATATAAGAAATTACTCCCATGGAGAAAAGTCCGCATGGTGCTTATTGTGTTCAATGCCGATTCAATTTCTGTGTTTCATCAACACTCTGAAGGTTCACAGATTATAGAATGCATCCAGATCTGCTTCGGAAACTACTACTAGTCTTCCAGGGAACGATCAAACCGTAGACAGTTTAAGACATTACTCTCATGGAGAATGGTCTCCATAGTGCTTATTGTGTTCAATGCCGATGTAATTTTTGTGTTTCATCAACACTCTGAAGGTCCACAGATTACAGAATGCATCCAGATGTGCTTCCGTAACTACTACTAGTCTTCCAGTGTACGATCAAAGCGTAGACAGTTTATGACATTACTCCCGTGGAGAAAATTCCGCATCGTGCTTATTGATTTCAATGCCGATGCAATTTTTGTGTTTCATAAACACTCTGAAGGTCCAAAGACTACAGAATGCCTCCAGATGTGCTTCGGAAACTACAACTGGTCTTCCAGGGAAGGATCAAAGCGTAGACAGTTTTAGGCATTACTCCCATTGAGAAAAGTCCGCATAGTGACAGTTATATTCTAACCCGATGCAATTTTAATGATTCATCAACACTCTGAAGGTCCACAAATTACAGAATGCCCCATGATGTGCTTCGGAACTACTAGTGGTCTACCTGGAATCGATCAAACCGTAAAAAGTTTGAGTCATTGTTCCCATAGAGAAAAGTCCACATGATGCAAGTTGTATTTAATACCGATGCAATTTCTGTGTTTCATCAACACTCTGAAGGTCCACGGACTACAGAATGCCTCAAAATGTGCTTCGGAAACTACTACTGGTCTTCCAGGAATCGATCAAAACGTAGACAGTTTGAGACATTACTCCCATGGAGAGAGGTCCGCATTGTGCCTGTTGTATTCAATCCCAATGCAATTTCTGTGTTTCATCAACACTCTGAAGGTCCAAAGAATACAGAATGACACCAGATGTGCTTCGGAAGCTACTAGTGGTCTTCCTGTGTACGATCAAAGAGTAGACAGTTTAAGTCATTAGTCCCATGGAGAAAAGTCGGCATGGTGCATATTTTATTCAATGCCGATGCAATTTCTGTGTTTCATCAACACTCTGAAGGTCCACGGATACAGAATGCCTCCAAATGTGCTTCGGAAACTACTACTGGTCTTCCAGGAATCGATCAAAACGTAGACAGTTTGAGACATTACTCCAATGGAGAGAGGTCCGCATTGTGCCTGTTGTATTCAATCACAATGCAATTTCTGTGTTTCATCAACACTCTGAAGGTCCAAAGATTACAGAATGACACCAGATGTGCTTCGGAAACAACTAGTTGTCTTCCACTATTCGATCAAACCGTAGACAGTTAAAGACTTTACTCCCATGGAGAAAAGTCCGCATTTTGCTTATTGTATTCAATGCCGATGCAATTTTTGTGTTTCATCAACACTCTGAAGGTCCACAGATTACAGAATGCATCCAGATATGCTTCGGAAACTACTACTAGTCTTCCAGGGAACGATCAAAGCGTTGACATTATAAGAAATTACTCCCATGGAGAAAAGTCCGCATGGTGCTTATTGTGTTCAATGCCGATTCAAATTCTGTGTTTCATCAACACTCTGAAGGTTCACAGATTATAGAATGCATCCAGATCTGCTTCGGAAACTACTACTAGTCTTCCAGGGAACGATCAAACCGTAGACAGTTTAAGACATTACTCTCATGGAGAATGGTCTCCATAGTGCTTATTGTGTTCAATGCCGATGTAATTTTTGTGTTTCATCAACACTCTGAAGGTCCACAGATTACAGAATGCATCCAGATGTGCTTCCGTAACTACTACTAGTCTTCCAGTGTACGATCAAAGCGTAGACAGTTTATGACATTACTCCCGTGGAGAAAATTCCGCATCGTGCTTATTGATTTCAATGCCGATGCAATTTTTGTGTTTCATAAACACTCTGAAGGTCCAAAGACTACAGAATGCCTCCAGATGTGCTTCGGAAACTACAACTGGTCTTCCAGGGAAGGATCAAAGCGTAGACAGTTTTAGGCATTACTCCCATTGAGAAAAGTCCGCATAGTGACAGTTATATTCTAACCCGATGCAATTTTAATGATTCATCAACACTCTGAAGGTCCACAAATTACAGAATGCCCCATGATGTGCTTCGGAACTACTAGTGGTCTACCTGGAATCGATCAAACCGTAAAAAGTTTGAGTCATTGTTCCCATAGAGAAAAGTCCACATGATGCAAGTTGTATTTAATACCGATGCAATTTCTGTGTTTCATCAACACTCTGAAGGTCCACGGACTACAGAATGCCTCAAAATGTGCTTCGGAAACTACTACTGGTCTTCCAGGAATCGATCAAAACGTAGACAGTTTGAGACATTACTCCCATGGAGAGAGGTCCGCATTGTGCCTGTTGTATTCAATCCCAATGCAATTTCTGTGTTTCATCAACACTCCGAAGGTCCAAAGAATACAGAATGACACCAGATGTGCTTCGGAAGCTACTAGTGGTCTTCCTGTGTACGATCAAAGAGTAGACAGTTTAAGTCATTAGTCCCATGGAGAAAAGTCGGCATGGTGCATATTTTATTCAATGCCGATGCAATTTCTGTGTTTCATCAACACTCTGAAGGTCCACGGATACAGAATGCCTCCAAATGTGCTTCGGAAACTACTACTGGTCTTCCAGGAATCGATCAAAACGTAGACAATTTGAGACATTACTCCCATGGAGAGAGGTCCGCATTGTGCCTGTTGTATTCAATCCCAATGCAATTTCTGTGTTTCATCAACACTCTGAAGGTCCAAAGATTACAGAATGACACCAGATGTGCTTCGGAGACTGCTACTGGTTTTCCAGGGAACGATCAAAGCGTAGACAGTTTAAGACATTACTCCTATGGAGAAAAGTCCGCTTGGTCCCTGTAGTATTCAATCCCGATGCAGTTTCTGTGTTTCTCAACACTCTGATGGTCCACAGATTACAGAATGCCACCAGATGTGCTTCGGAAACTAGTATTGGTCTTCCAGGGAACGATCAAAGCGTAGACAGTTAAAGACATTACTACCATGGAGAAAAGTCCGCATGGTGACTGTTAAATTCTATCCCGATGCAATTTCTGTGTTTAATCAACACTGTGAGGGTACATAGATTACAGAATGCCTCCAGATGTGCTTCGGAAACAACTATTCGATCAAGCCGTAGACAGTTTAAGACTTTACTCCCTCGGAGAAAAGTCCGCATTTTGCTTATTGTATTCAATGCCGATGCAATTTTTGTGTTTCATCAACACTCTGAAGGTCCACAGATTACAGAATGCATCCAGATATGCTTCGGAAACTACTACTAGTCTTCCAGGGAACGATCAAAGCGTAGACATTTTAAGACATTACTCCCATGGAGAAAAGTCCGCATGGTGCTTATTGTGTTCAATGCCGATTCAATTTCTGTGTTTCATCAACACTCTGAAGGTCCACAGATTACAGAATGCCTCCAGATGTGCTTCGGAAACTACCACTAGTCTTCCAGGGAACGATCAAATCGTAGACAGTTTAAGACATTACTCCCATGGAGGAAATTCCGCATGGTGCTTATTGTGTTCAATGCCGATGCAATTTTTGCCTTTCATCAACACTCTGAAGGTCCACAGATTACAGAGTGACACCAGATGTGCTTCGGAAGCTACTAGTGGTCTTCCTGTGAACGACCAAAGCGTAGGCAGTTTAAGACTTTACTCCCATGGAGAAAAGTCCGCATCTTGCTTATTGTATTCAACGCCGATGCAATTTTTGTGTTCCATCAACACTACAGATGTGCTTCGGAAACTACAACTGGTCTTCCAGGGAACGATCAAAGCGTAGACAGTTTTAGGCATTACTCCCATTGAGAAAAGTCCGCATGGTGACAGTTATATTCTATCCCGATGCAATTTCAATGATTCATCAACACTCTGAAGGTCCACAAATTAGAGAATGCCTCTAGATGTGCTTCGGAAAATACTACTGGCGTTTCAGGAAGCGGTCAAACCGTAGAAGGTTTGAGACATTACTCCCATAGAAAAAATCACATGGTGAATCTTGTATTCAATACCGATGCAATTACAGTGTTTCATGAACACTCTGAATGGTCGCGGATTGCAGAATGCCTCCAGATGTGCTTCAGAAACTACTACTAGTCTTCCAGGGAACGATCAAAACGAAGACAGTATGAGACATTACTCCCATGGAAGAAAGTCCGCATGGTGCCTGTTGTATCCAATCCGGATGTAATTTCTGTGTTTCATCGATACTCTGAAGGTCCACAGATTACAGAATGCCTACTTCGGAAGCTACTAGTGGTCTTCCAGGGATCGATCAAAGCGTATATAGTTTGAGACATTACTCCCATGGAGAAACGTCGGCATGGAGCTTATTGTGTTCAATGCCTATGCAATTTTTGTGTTTCATGAACTCTCTGAAGGTCCACAGTTTACAGAATGCATCCAGATGTGCTTCGGAAACTACTACTAGTCTTCCAGTGTACGATCAAAGCGTAGACAGTTTAAGACATTACTCCCACTTAGAAAAGTCCGCATGTTGCTTATTGTGTTCAATGCCGATGCAATTTTTGTGTTTCATCAACACTCTGAAGGTCCACAGATTACAGAATGCATCCAGATATGCTTCGGAAACTACTACTAGTCTTCCAGGGAACGATCAAAGCGTTGACATTATAAGAAATTACTCCCATGGAGAAAAGTCCGCATGGTGCTTATTGTGTTCAATGCCGATTCAATTTCTGTGTTTCATCAACACTCTGAAGGTTCACAGATTATAGAATGCATCCAGATCTGCTTCGGAAACTACTACTAGTCTTCCAGGGAACGATCAAACCGTAGACAGTTTAAGACATTACTCTCATGGAGAATGGTCTCCATAGTGCTTATTGTGTTCAATGCCGATGTAATTTTTGTGTTTCATCAACACTCTGAAGGTCCACAGATTACAGAATGCATCCAGATGTGCTTCCGTAACTACTACTAGTCTTCCAGTGTACGATCAAAGCGTAGACAGTTTATGACATTACTCCCGTGGAGAAAATTCCGCATCGTGCTTATTGATTTCAATGCCGATGCAATTTTTGTGTTTCATAAACACTCTGAAGGTCCAAAGACTACAGAATGCCTCCAGATGTGCTTCGGAAACTACAACTGGTCTTCCAGGGAACGATCAAAGCGTAGACAGTTTTAGGCATTACTCCCATTGAGAAAAGTCCGCATAGTGACAGTTATATTCTAACCCGATGCAATTTTAATGATTCATCAACACTCTGAAGGTCCACAAATTACAGAATGCCCCATGATGTGCTTCGGAACTACTAGTGGTCTACCTGGAATCGATCAAACCGTAAAAAGTTTGAGTCATTGTTCCCATAGAGAAAAGTCCACATGATGCAAGTTGTATTTAATACCGATGCAATTTCTGTGTTTCATCAACACTCTGAAGGTCCACGGACTACAGAATGCCTCAAAATGTGCTTCGGAAACTACTACTGGTCTTCCAGGAATCGATCAAAACGTAGACAGTTTGAGACATTACTCCCATGGAGAGAGGTCCGCATTGTGCCTGTTGTATTCAATCCCAATGCAATTTCTGTGTTTCATCAACACTCTGAAGGTCCAAAGAATACAGAATGACACCAGATGTGCTTCGGAAGCTACTAGTGGTCTTCCTGTGTACGATCAAAGAGTAGACAGTTTAAGTCATTAGTCCCATGGAGAAAAGTCGGCATGGTGCATATTTTATTCAATGCCGATGCAATTTCTGTGTTTCATCAACACTCTGAAGGTCCACGGATACAGAATGCCTCCAAATGTGCTTCGGAAACTACTACTGGTCTTCCAGGAATCGATCAAAACGTAGACAGTTTGAGACATTACTCCAATGGAGAGAGGTCCGCATTGTGCCTGTTGTATTCAATCACAATGCAATTTCTGTGTTTCATCAACACTCTGAAGGTCCAAAGATTACAGAATGACACCAGATGTGCTTCGGAAACAACTAGTTGTCTTCCACTATTCGATCAAACCGTAGACAGTTAAAGACTTTACTCGCATGGAGAAAAGTCCGCATTTTGCTTATTGTATTCAATGCCGATGCAATTTTTGTGTTTCATCAACACTCTGAAGGTCCACAGATTACAGAATGCATCCAGATATGCTTCGGAAACTACTACTAGTCTTCCAGGGAACGATCAAAGCGTTGACATTATAAGAAATTACTCCCATGGAGAAAAGTCCGCATGGTGCTTATTGTGTTCAATGCCGATTCAAATTCTGTGTTTCATCAACACTCTGAAGGTTCACAGATTATAGAATGCATCCAGATCTGCTTCGGAAACTACTACTAGTCTTCCAGGGAACGATCAAACCGTAGACAGTTTAAGACATTACTCTCATGGAGAATGGTCTCCATAGTGCTTATTGTGTTCAATGCCGATGTAATTTTTGTGTTTCATCAACACTCTGAAGGTCCACAGATTACAGAATGCATCCAGATGTGCTTCCGTAACTACTACTAGTCTTCCAGTGTACGATCAAAGCGTAGACAGTTTATGACATTACTCCCGTGGAGAAAATTCCGCATCGTGCTTATTGATTTCAATGCCGATGCAATTTTTGTGTTTCATAAACACTCTGAAGGTCCAAAGACTACAGAATGCCTCCAGATGTGCTTCGGAAACTACAACTGGTCTTCCAGGGAAGGATCAAAGCGTAGACAGTTTTAGGCATTACTCCCATTGAGAAAAGTCCGCATAGTGACAGTTATATTCTAACCCGATGCAATTTTAATGATTCATCAACACTCTGAAGGTCCACAAATTACAGAATGCCCCATGATGTGCTTCGGAACTACTAGTGGTCTACCTGGAATCGATCAAACCGTAAAAAGTTTGAGTCATTGTTCCCATAGAGAAAAGTCCACATGATGCAAGTTGTATTTAATACCGATGCAATTTCTGTGTTTCATCAACACTCTGAAGGTCCACGGACTACAGAATGCCTCAAAATGTGCTTCGGAAACTACTACTGGTCTTCCAGGAATCGATCAAAACGTAGACAGTTTGAGACATTACTCCCATGGAGAGAGGTCCGCATTGTGCCTGTTGTATTCAATCCCAATGCAATTTCTGTGTTTCATCAACACTCTGAAGGTCCAAAGAATACAGAATGACACCAGATGTGCTTCGGAAGCTACTAGTGGTCTTCCTGTGTACGATCAAAGAGTAGACAGTTTAAGTCATTAGTCCCATGGAGAAAAGTCGGCATGGTGCATATTTTATTCAATGCCGATGCAATTTCTGTGTTTCATCAACACTCTGAAGGTCCACGGATACAGAATGCCTCCAAATGTGCTTCGGAAACTACTACTGGTCTTCCAGGAATCGATCAAAACGTAGACAATTTGAGACATTACTCCCATGGAGAGAGGTCCGCATTGTGCCTGTTGTATTCAATCCCAATGCAATTTCTGTGTTTCATCAACACTCTGAAGGTCCAAAGATTACAGAATGACACCAGATGTGCTTCGGAGACTGCTACTGGTTTTCCAGGGAACGATCAAAGCGTAGACAGTTTAAGACATTACTCCTATGGAGAAAAGTCCGCTTGGTCCCTGTAGTATTCAATCCCGATGCAGTTTCTGTGTTTCTCAACACTCTGATGGTCCACAGATTACAGAATGCCACCAGATGTGCTTCGGAAACTAGTATTGGTCTTCCAGGGAACGATCAAAGCGTAGACAGTTAAAGACATTACTACCATGGAGAAAAGTCCGCATGGTGACTGTTAAATTCTATCCCGATGCAATTTCTGTGTTTAATCAACACTGTGAGGGTACATAGATTACAGAATGCCTCCAGATGTGCTTCGGAAACAACTATTCGATCAAGCCGTAGACAGTTTAAGACTTTACTCCCTCGGAGAAAAGTCCGCATTTTGCTTATTGTATTCAATGCCGATGCAATTTTTGTGTTTCATCAACACTCTGAAGGTCCACAGATTACAGAATGCATCCAGATATGCTTCGGAAACTACTACTAGTCTTCCAGGGAACGATCAAAGCGTAGACATTTTAAGACATTACTCCCATGGAGAAAAGTCCGCATGGTGCTTATTGTGTTCAATGCCGATTCAATTTCTGTGTTTCATCAACACTCTGAAGGTCCACAGATTACAGAATGCCTCCAGATGTGCTTCGGAAACTACCACTAGTCTTCCAGGGAACGATCAAATCGTAGACAGTTTAAGACATTACTCCCATGGAGGAAATTCCGCATGGTGCTTATTGTGTTCAATGCCGATGCAATTTTTGCCTTTCATCAACACTCTGAAGGTCCACAGATTACAGAGTGACACCAGATGTGCTTCGGAAGCTACTAGTGGTCTTCCTGTGAACGACCAAAGCGTAGGCAGTTTAAGACTTTACTCCCATGGAGAAAAGTCCGCATCTTGCTTATTGTATTCAACGCCGATGCAATTTTTGTGTTCCATCAACACTACAGATGTGCTTCGGAAACTACAACTGGTCTTCCAGGGAACGATCAAAGCGTAGACAGTTTTAGGCATTACTCCCATTGAGAAAAGTCCGCATGGTGACAGTTATATTCTATCCCGATGCAATTTCAATGATTCATCAACACTCTGAAGGTCCACAAAGTAGAGAATGCCTCTAGATGTGCTTCGGAAAATACTACTGGCGTTTCAGGAAGCGGTCAAACCGTAGAAGGTTTGAGACATTACTCCCATAGAAAAAATCACATGGTGAATCTTGTATTCAATACCGATGCAATTACAGTGTTTCATGAACACTCTGAATGGTCGCGGATTGCAGAATGCCTCCAGATGTGCTTCAGAAACTACTACTAGTCTTCCAGGGAACGATCAAAACGAAGACAGTATGAGACATTACTCCCATGGAAGAAAGTCCGCATGGTGCCTGTTGTATCCAATCCGGATGTAATTTCTGTGTTTCATCGATACTCTGAAGGTCCACAGATTACAGAATGCCTACTTCGGAAGCTACTAGTGGTCTTCCAGGGATCGATCAAAGCGTATATAGTTTGAGACATTACTCCCATGGAGAAACGTCGGCATGGAGCTTATTGTGTTCAATGCCTATGCAATTTTTGTGTTTCATGAACTCTCTGAAGGTCCACAGTTTACAGAATGCATCCAGATGTGCTTCGGAAACTACTACTAGTCTTCCAGTGTACGATCAAAGCGTAGACAGTTTAAGACATTACTCCCACTTAGAAAAGTCCGCATGTTGCTTATTGTGTTCAATGCCGATGCAATTTTTGTGTTTCGTCAACACTCTGAATGTCCACAGATTACAGAATGCATCCAGATGTGCTTCGGAAACTACTACTAGTCTTCCAGGGAACGATCAAAGCGTAGACATTTTAAGACATTACTCCCATTGAGATAATCCCGCATGGTGCTTATTGTGTTCAATGCCGATTCAATTTCTGTGTTTCATCAACACTCTGAAGGTTCACAGATTACAGAATGCATCCAGATCTGCTTCGGAAACTACTACTAGTCTTAAGGGGAACGATCAAAGCGTAGACAGTTTAAGACATTACTCTCATGGAGAAAAGTCCCCATAGTTCTTATTGTGTTCAATGCCGATGCAATTTCTGTGTATCACCAACACTCTGAAGGTCCACAGATTGCAGAATGCATCCAGATGTGCTTCGGAAACTATTACTAGTGTTCCAGTGTACGATCAAAGCGTAGACAGTTTAAGACATTACTCCCATGCAGAAAATTCCGTATCGTGCTTATTGTGTTCAATGCCGATGCAATTTTTGCCTTTCATCAACACTCTGAAGGTCTATAGATTAGAGAATACATCCAGGTGTGCTTCGGAATACTACTACTGGTCTTCCAGGAATCGATCGAAACGTAGACAGTTTGAGACATTACCCCCATGGAGAGAGGTCCGCATGGTGCCTGTTGTATTCAATCGCAACGCAATTTCTGTGCTTCATCAACACTCTGCAGGTCCACAGATTACAGAATGACACCAGATGTGCTTCGGAAGCTACTAGTGGTCTTCCTGTGAACGATCAAAGCGTAGACAATTTAAGTCATTACTCCCATGGAGAAAAGTCCGCAAGGTGCTTATTGTATTAAATGCCGATGCAATTTTTGTGTTTCATCAACGCTCTGAAGATCCACAGATTACGGAATGCCTACAGATGTGCTTCGGAAACTACAACTGGTCTTCCAGGGAACGATCAAAGCATAGACAGTTTTAGGCATTACTACCATTGAGAAAAGTCCGCATGGTGACAGTTATATTCTATCCCGATGCAATTTCTGTGTTTAATCAACACTGTGAAGGTACATAGATTACAGAATGCCTCCAGATGTGCTTCGGAAACAACTAGTTGTGTTCCACTATTCGATCAAACCGTAGACAGTTTACGACTTTACTCCCATGGAGAAAAGTCCGCATTTTGCTTATTGTATTCAATGCCGATGCAATTTTTGTGTTCCATCAACACTCTGAAGGTCCACAGATTACGGAATGCCTACAGATGTGCTTCGGAAACTACAACTGGTCTTCCAGGGAACGATCAAAGCGTAGACAGTTTTAGGAATTACTCCCATTGAGAAAAGTCCGCATGGTGACAGTTATATTCTATCCCGATGCAATTTCAATGATTCATCAACACTCTGAAGGTCCACAAATTACAGAGTGCCTCTAGATGTGCTTCGGAAACTACTACTGGCTTTTCAGGAAGCGATCAAACCGTAGAAGGTTTGAGACATTACTCCCATAGAGAAAATCACATGGTGAATCTTGTATTCAATACCGATGCAATTACAGTGTTTCATCAACACTCTGAAAGTCCGCGGATTGCAGAATGCTTCCAGATGTGCTTCAGAAACTACTACTGGTCTTCTGGAATCGAATAAAGCCTAGACAGTTTGAGACATTATTCCCATGGAGTCAAGACAGTTTGGTGAATGTTGTATTGAATGCCGATGCAATATCTGTGTTTAATCAACACTCTGAAGGACCACAGATTACAGAATGCCCTCAGATGTGATTCGGTAAGTACTACTAGTCTTCTAGGGAACGATCAAAGCGTAGACAGTTTGAGACATTACTCCCAGGGAGAAAAGTATGCATGGTGCCTGTTCTATTCAATCCCGATACAATTTCTGTGTTTCATCAACACTCTGAAGGTCCACAGACTACAGAATGATTTCAGATGTGCTTCGGAAGCTACTACTCGTCTTCCAGGGAACGATCAATACGAAGACAATATGAGACATTACTCCCATGGAGAAAAGTCCGCATGGTGCCAGTTGTATCCAATCCGGATGCAATTTCTGAGTTTCATCGATACTCTGAAGGTCCACAGATTACAGAATGCCTACTTCGAAAGCTACTAGTGGTCTTCCAGGGATCGATCAAAGCGTATATAGTTTGAGACATTACTCCCATGGAGAAAAGTCGGCATGGAGCTTATTGTGTTCAATGCCGATGCAATTTTTGTGTTTCATCAAATCTCTGAAGGTTCACAGTTTACAAAATGCATCCAGATGTGCTTCGGAAACTACTACTAGTCTTCCAGTGTACGATCAAAGCGTAGACAGTTTAAGACATTACTCCCACGGAGAAAAGTCCGCATGTTGCTTATTGTGTTCAATGCCGATTCAATTTCTGTGTTTCATCAACACTCAGAAGGTTCACAGATTACAGAATGCATCCAGATCTGCTTCGGAAACTACTACTAGTCTTCCGGGGAACGATCAAAGCGTAGACAGTTTAAGACATTACTCTCATGGAGAAAAGTCCCCATAGTTCTTATTGTGTTGAATGCCGATGAAATTTTTGTGTTTCATCAACACTCTGAAGGTCCACAGATTACAGAATGCATCCAGATGTGCTTCGGAAACTATTACTAGTCTTCCAGTGTACGATCAAAGCGTAGACAGTTTAAGACATTACTCTCATGGAGAAAATTCCGCATCGTGCTTATTGTGTTCAACGCCGATGCAATTTTTGTGTTTCATCAACACTCTGAAGATCCACAGGTTACAGAATGCATCCAGATTTGCTTCGGAGACAACTACTAGTCTTCCAGTGTACGATCAAAGCGTAGACAGTTTGAGACATTACACCCATGGAGAAAAGTCCGCATGGTGCTTATTGTGTTCATTGCCGGTGCAATTTTTGTGTTTCATCAACACTCTGAAGGTCCACAGATTACAGAATGCATCCAGATATGCTTCAGAAACTACTACTAGTCTTCCAGGGAACGATCAAATCGTAGACAGTTTAAGACATTCCCATGGAGAAAAGCCCGCATGGTGCTTATTGTGTTCAATGCCGATGCAATATTTGCCTTTGATCAACACTCTGATGGTCCATAGATTAGAGAATACATCCAGGTGTGCTTCGGAAACTACTACTGGTCTTCCAGGAATCGATCAAAACGTAGACAGTTTGAGACATTACTCCCATGGAGAGAGGTCCGCATGGTGCCTGCTGTATTCAATCGCAATGCAATTTCTGTGTTTCATCAACACTCTGAAGGTCCACAGATTACAGAATGACACCAGATGTGCTTCGGAAGCTACTAGTGGTCTTCCTGTGAACGATCAAAGCGTAGACAGTTTAAGTCATTACTCCTATGGAGAAAAGTCCGCTTGGTGCGTGATGTATTCAATCCCGATGGAGTTTCTGTGTTTCTCAACACTCTGATGGTCCACAGATTACAGAATGCCAACAGATGTGCTTCGGAAACTACTACTGGTCTTCCAGGGAACGATCAAAGCGTAGACAGTTAAAGACACTACTACCATGGAGAAAAGTCCGCATGGTGACTGTTATATTCTATCCTGATGCAATTTCTGTGTTTAATCAACACTGTGAGGGTACATAGATTACAGAATGCCTCCAGATGTGCTTCGGAAACAACTAGTTGTCTTCCGCTATTCGATCAAACCGTAGGTACTTTAAGATTTTACTCCCATGGAGAAAAGTCCGCATTTCGCTTATTGTAATCAATGCCGATGCAATTGTTGTGTTCCATCAACACTCTGAAGGTCCACAGATTTCGGAATGCTGACAGATGTGCTTCGGAAACTACAACTGGTCTTCCAGGGAACGATCAAAGCCTAGACAGTTTTAGGCATTACTCCCATTGAGAAAAGTCCGCGTGGTGACAGTTATATTCTATCCCGATGCAATTTCATTGATTCATCAAAACTCTGAAGGTCCACAAATTACAGAATGCCTCTAGATGTGCTTCGGAAACTACTACTGGCCTTTCAGGAGGCGATCAATCCGTAGCAGGTTTGAGACATTACTCCCATAGAAAAATCACAATCTTGAATCTTGTATTCAATACCCATGCAATTACAGTGTTTCATCAACACTCTGAAACTCCGCGGATTGCAGAATGCCTCCAGATGTGCTTCAGAAACTACTACTGGTCTTCTGGAATCGATTAAAGCCTAGACAGTTGGAGACATTATTCCCATGGAGTCAAGACAGTTTGGTGACTGTTGTATTGAATGCCGAAGCAATATCTGTGTTTAATCAACACTCTGAAGGTCCACAGATTACAGAATGCCCTCAGATGTGCTTCGGTAACTACTAATAGTCTTCTAGGGTATGATCAAAGCGTAGACAGTTTGGGACATTACTCCCAGGGAGAAAAGTCTGCATGGTGCCTGTTCTATTCAATCCCGATGCAATTTCTGTGTTTCATCAACACTCGGAAGGTCCACAGATTACAGAATGACTCCAGATGTGCTTCGGAAGCTACTAGTGGTCTTCCTGTGAACGATCAAAGCGTAGACAGTTTAAGTCATTACTCCCATGGAGAAAAGTAATCAAGGTGCTTATTGTATTCAATGCCAATGCAATTTTTGTGATTCATCAACACTTTGAAGGTCCACAGATTACGAAATGCCTCCAGATGTGCTTCGAAAACTACTACTCGTCTTCCAGGGAACGATCAAAACGAAGACAGTATGAGACATTACTCCCATGGAGAAAAGTCCGCATGGTGACTGTTGTATCCAATCCGGATGCAATTTCTGTGTTTCATCGATACTCTGAAGGTCCACAGATTACAGAATGCCTACTTCGGAAGCTACTAGTGGTCTTCCAGGGATCGATCAAAGCGTAGACAGTTTAAGACATTACTTCCATGGAGAAATTCCTCATGCTGCTTGTTGTGTTCAATGGCGATGCAATTTCTGTGTTTCATCAACACTCTGAAAGTCCACAGATTACAGAATCCCTCCAGATGTGCTTCGGAAACTACCCCTAGTCTTCCAGTGTACGATCAAACCGTACACAGTTTAAGACATTACTCCCATGGAGAAAAGTCCGCATGGTGCTTATTGTGTACAATGCCGATGCAATTTCTGTGTTTCATCAACACTCTGAAGGTATAAGGATTACAGAATGCCTCCAGATGTGCTTCGGAAACTACTGCTAGTCTTCCAGTGAACGATCACAGCTTAGACAGTTTAAGACATTACTCTCATGGAGAAAGGTCCGCATGGTGCTAATTGTGTTCAATGCCGATTCAATTTCTGTGTTTCATCAACACTCTGAAGGTCCACAGATTGCAGAATGCTTCCAGATGCTCTTCGGAAACTACTACTAGTCTTCCAGTGAACGATCAAAGCGTAGACAGTTAAGACATTACTCCCATGGAGAAAAGTCTGCATGGTGCTTATTGTGTTCAATGCCGATGATATTTTTGTGTCTCATCAACACTCTGAAGGTTCACAGATTACAGAATGCATCCAGATGTGCTTCGGAAACTACTACTAGTCTTCAAGGAATGATCAAAGTGTAGACAGTTTAAGACATTAATCCCATGGAGAAAAGTCCGAATGGTGCTTATTGTGATCAATGACGATGCAATTTCTGTGTTTCATCAACACTCTGAAGGTCCACAGATTACACAATGCATCCAGATGTGCTTCAGAAACTTCTACTAGTCTTTCAGTGTACGATCAAAGCGTAGACAGTCTAAGACATTACTCCCATGGAGAAAAGTTCGCATGGTGCTTGTTGTGTTCAATGCCGATGCAATTTTTGTGTTTCATCAACACTCAGAAGGTCCACAGAATACAGAATGCTTCCAGATGTGCTTCGGAAACTACTACTAGTCTACCAGTGTATGATCAAAGCGTAGACAGTTTAAGACATAACTCCCATAGAGAAAGTTCCGCATGGAGCTTATTGTGTTCAATGCCGATTCAATTTCTGTGTTTCATCAACACTCTGAAGTTTCACAGATGATAGAACGCATCCTGATGTGCTTCGGAAACTACTACCAGTCATCCAGGGAACGATTAAAGCGTAGACAGTTTAAGACAATTCTCTCATGTAGAAAAGTCCGTATGGTGCTTATTGTGTTCAATGCCGATGCAATTTCTGGGTTTCATCAACACTCTGAAAGTCCACAGATTATAGAATGCATCCAGTTGTGCTTCGGAAACTAATACTAGTGTTCCAGGGAACGATCAAGACGTAGACAGTTTAAGACATTACTCCCATGAAGAAAAGTCGGCATGGTGCTTGTTGTGTTCAATGCCGATGCAATTTTTGTGTTTCATCAACACTCTGAAGGTCCACAGATTACAGAATGCATCCAGATGTGCTTCGGAAACTATTACTAGTCTTCCAGTGTACGATCAAAGCGTAGACAGTTTAAGACTTTACTTCCATGGAGGAAAGTCCGCATGGTGCTTATTGTGTTCAATGCCGATTCAATTTTTGTATTTCATCAACACTCTGATGGTCCACAGATTACAGAATGCATCCAGATGTACTTCGGAAACTACTACTAGTCTTCCAGGGAACGATCAAAACGTAGACAGTTTAAGACATTACTCCCATGGAGAAAAGTCCGCATGGTGCTTATTGTGTTCAATGCCGATGCAATTTTTGTGTTCCATCACCACTCTGAAGGTCCACAGATTACGGAATGCCTACAGATGTGCTTCGGAAACTACAACTGGTCTTCCAGGGAACGATCAAAACGAAGACAGTATGAGACATTACTCCCAAGGAGAAAAGTCCTCAAGGTGCTTATTGTATTCAATGCCGATGCAATTTTTGTGATTCATCAACACTCTGAAGGTCCACAGATTACGGAATGCCTCCAGATGTGCTTCGGAAACTACTACTGGTCTTCCAGGGAACGATCAAAGCGTAGACAGTTAAAGACATTACTACCATGGAGAAAAGTCCGCATGGTGACTGTTATATTCTATCCCGAAGCAATTTCTGAGTTTAATCAACACTGTGAGGGTACATAGATTACAGAATGCCTCCAGATGTGCTTCGGAAGCAACTAGTTGTCTTCCACTATTCGATCAAACCGTAGACAGTTTAAGACTTTACTCCCACGGAGAAAAGTCCGCATTTTGCTTATTGTATTCAATGCCGATGCAATTTTTGTGTTCCATCAACACTCTGAATGTCCACAGATTACGGAATGCCTACAGATGTGCTTCGGAAAATACAACTGGTCTTCCAGGGAACGATCAAAGCGTAGACAGTTTTAGGCATTACTCAGATTGAGAAAAGTCCGCAAGGTGACAGTTATATTCTATCCCGATGCAATTACAATGATTCATCAACACTCTGAAGGTCCACAAATTACAGAATGCCTCTAGATGTGCTTCAAAAACTACTACTGGCCTTTCAGGAAGCGATCAAACCGTAGAAGGTTTGAGACATTACTCCCATAGAAAAAATCACATGGTGAATCTTGTATTCAATACCGATGCAATTACAGTGTTTCATCAACACTCTGAAAGTCCGCGGATTGCAGAATGCCTCCAGATGTGCTTCATAAACTACTACTGGTCTTCTGGAATCGATTTAAGCCTAGACAGTTTGAGACATTATTCCCATAGGATCAAGACAGTTTAATGACTGTTGTATTGAATGCCGATGCAATATCTGTGTTTAATCAACACTCTGAAGGTCCACAGATTACTGAACGCCCTTAGATGTTCTTCGGTAACTACTACTAGTCTTCTAGGGAACGATCAAAGCGTAGACAGTTTGAGACGTTACTCCCAGGGAGAATGGTCTGCATGGTGCCTGTTCTATTGAATCCCGATGCAATTTCTGTGTTTCATCAACACTCTAAAGGTCCACAGATTACAGAATTACTCCAGATGTGCTTCGGAAGCTACTAGTGGTCTTCCTGTGAACGATCAAAGCGTAGACAGTTTAAGTCATTACTCCCATGGAGAAAAGTCCTCAAGGTGCTTATTGTATTCAATGCCGATGCAATTTTTGTGTTTCATCATCTCTTTGAAGGTCCACAGATTACAGAATGCATCCAGATGTGCTTCGGAAACTACTACTAGTCTTCCAGTGTACGATCAAAGCGTAGACAGTTTAAGACATTACTCCCACGGAGGAAAGTCCGCATGGTGCTAATTGTGATCAATGCCGATTCAATTTCTGTGTTTCATCAACACTCTGAAGGTCCACAGATTGCAGAATGCATCCAGATGTGCTTCGGAAACTATTACTAGTGTTCCAGTGTACGATCAAAGCGTAGACAGTTTAAGACATTACTCCCATGCAGAAAATTCCGCATCGTGCTTATTGTGTTCAATGCCGATGCAATTTTTGCCTTTCATCAACACTCTGAAGGTCTATAGATTAGAGAATACATCCAGGTGTGCTTCGGAATACTACTACTGGTCTTCCAGGAATCGATCAAAACGTAGACAGTTTGAGACATTACCCCCATGGAGAGAGGTCCGCATGGTGCCTGTTGTATTCAATCGCAACGTAATTTCTGTGCTCCATCAACACTCTGCAGGTCCACAGATTACAGAATGACACCAGATGTGCTTCGGAAGCTACTAGTGGTCTTCCTGTGAACGATCAAAGCGTAGACAATTTGAGTCATTACTCCCATGGAGAAAAGTCCGCAAGGTGCTTATTGTATTAAATGCCGATGCAATTTTTGTGTTTCATCAACGCTCTGAAGATCCACAGATTACGGAATGCCTACAGATGTGCTTCGGAAACTACAACTGGTCTTCCAGGGAACGATCAAAGCCTAGACAGTTTTAGGCATTACTCCCATTGAGAAAAGTCCGCATGGTGACAGTTATATTCTATCCCGATGCAATTTCTGTGTTTAATCAACACTGTGATGGTACATAGATTACAGAATGCCTCCAGATGTGCTTCGGAAACAACTAGTTGTCTTCCACTATTCGATCAAACCGTAGACAGTTTACGACTTTACTCCCATGGAGAAAAGTCCGCATTTTGCTTATTGTATTCAATGCCGATGCAATTTTTGTGTTCCATCAACACTCTGAAGGTCCACAGATTTCGGAATGCCTACAGATGTGCTTCGGAAACTACAACTGGTCTTCCAGGGAACGATCAAAGCGTAGACAGTTTTAGGAATTACTCCCATTGAGAAAAGTCCGCATGGTGACAGTTATATTCTATCCCGATGCAATTTCAATGATTCATCAACACTCTGAAGGTCCACAAATTACAGAGTGCCTCTAGATGTGCTTCGGAAACTACTACTGGCTTTTCAGGAAGCGATCAAACCGTAGAAGGTTTGAGACATTACTCCCATAGAGAAAATTACATGGTGAATCTTGTATTCAACACCGATGCAATTACAGTGTTTCATCAACACTCTGAAAGTCCGCGGATTGCAGAATGCTTCCAGATGTGCTTCAGAAACTACTACTGGTCTTCTGGAATCGAATAAAGCCTAGACAGTTTGAGACATTATTCCCATGGAGTCAAGACAGTTTGGTGAATGTTGTATTGAATGCCGATGCAATATCTGTGTTTAATCAACACTCTGAAGGTCCACAGATTACAGAATGCCCTCAGATGTGATTCGGTAACTACTACTAGTCTTCTAGGGAACGATCAAAGCGTAGACAGTTTGAGACATTACTCCCAGGGAGAAAAGTATGCATGGTGCCTGTTCTATTCAATCCCGATACAATTTCTGTGTTTCATCAACACTCTGAAGGTCCACAGACTACAGAATGATTTCAGATGTGCTTCGGTAGCTACTACTCGTCTTCCAGGGAACGATCAATACGAAGACAATATGAGACAATACTCCCATGGAGAAAAGTCCGCATGGTGCCAGTTGTATCCAATCCGGATGCAATTTCTGTGTTTCATCGATACTCTGAAGGTCCACAGATTACAGAATGCCTACTTCGAAAGCTACTAGTGGTCTTCCAGGGATCGATCAAAGCGTATATAGTTTGAGACATTACTCCCACGGAGAAAAGTCGGCATGGAGCTTATTGTGTTCAATGCCGATGCAATTTTTGTGTTTCATCAAATCTCTGAAGGTTCACAGTTTACAAAATGCATCCAGATGTGCTTCGGAAACTACTACTAGTCTTCCAGTGTACGTTCAAAGCGTAGACAGTTTAAGACATTACTCCCACGGAGAAAAGTCCGCATGTTGCTTATTGTGTTCAATGCCGATTCAATTTCTTTGTTTCATCAACACTCAGAAGGTTCACAGATTACAGAATGCATCCAGATCTGCTTCGGAAACTACTACTAGTCTTCCGGGGAACGATCAAAGCGTAGACAGTTTAAGACATTACTCTAATGGAGAAAAGTCCCCATAGTTCTTATTGTGTTCAATGCCGATGAAATTTTTGTGTTTCATCAACACTCTGAAGGTCCACAGATTACAGAATGCATCCAGATGTGCTTCGGAAACTATTACTAGTCTTCCAGTGTACGATCAAAGCGTAGACAGTTTAAGACATTACTCTCATGGAGAAAATTCCGCATCGTGCTTATTGTGTTCAACGCCGATGCAATTTTTGTGTTTCATCAACACTCTGAAGATCCACAGGTTACAGAATGCATCCAGATTTGCTTCGGAGACAACTACTAGTCTTCCAGTGTACGATCAAAGCGTAGACAGTTTGAGACATTACACCCATGGAGAAAAGTCCGCATGGTGCTTATTGTGTTCATTGCCGGTGCAATTTTTGTGTTTCATCAACACTCTGAAGGTCCACAGATTACAGAATGCATCCAGATATGCTTCAGAAACTACTACTAGTCTTCCAGGGAACGATCAAATCGTAGACAGTTTAAGACATTCCCATGGAGAAAAGCCCGCATGGTGCTTATTGTGTTCAATGCCGATGCAATATTTGCCTTTGATCAACACTCTGATGGTCCATAGATTAGAGAATACATCCAGGTGTGCTTCGGAAACTACTACTAGTCTTCCAGGAATCGATCAAAACGTAGACAGTTTGAGACATTACTCCCATGGAGAGAGGTCCGCATGGTGCCTGTTGTATTCAATCGCAATGCAATTTCTGTGTTTCATCAACACTCTGAAGGTCCACAGATTACAGAATGACACCAGATGTGCTTCGGAAGCTACTAGTGGTCTTCCTGTGAACGATCAAAGCGTAGACAGTTTAAGTCATTACTCCTATGGAGAAAAGTCCGCTTGGTGCGTGATGTATTCAATCCCGATGGAGTTTCTGTGTTTCTCAACACTCTGATGGTCCACAGATTACAGAATGCCAACAGATGTGCTTCGGAAACTACTACTGGTCTTCCAGGGAACGATCAAAGCGTAGACAGTTAAAGACGCTACTACCATGGAGAAAAGTCCGCATGGTGACTGTTATATTCTATCCTGATGCAATTTCTGTGTTTAATCAACACTGTGAGGGTACATAGATTACAGAATGCCTCCAGATGTGCTTCGGAAACAACTAGTTGTCTTCCGCTATTCGATCAAACCGTAGGTACTTTAAGATTTTACTCCCATGGAGAAAAGTCCGCATTTCGCTTATTGTAATCAATGCCGATGCAATTGTTGTGTTCCATCAACACTCTGAAGGTCCACAGATTTCGGAATGCTTACAGATGTGCTTCGGAAACTACAACTGGTCTTCCAGGGAACGATCAAAGCCTAGACAGTTTTAGGCATTACTCCCATTGAGAAAAGCCCGCGTGGTGACAGTTATATTCTATCCCGATGCAATTTCATTGATTCATCAAAACTCTGAAGGTCCACAAATTACAGAATGCCTCTAGATGTGCTTCGGAAACTACTACTGGCCTTTCAGGAGGCGATCAATCCGTAGCAGGTTTGAGACATTACTCCCACAGAAAAATCACAATCTTGAATCTTGTATTCAATACCCATGCAATTACAGTGTTTCATCAACACTCTGAAACTCCGCGGATTGCAGAATGCCTCCAGATGTGCTTCAGAAACTACTACTGGTCTTCTGGAATCGATTAAAGCCTAGACAGTTTGAGACATTATTCCCATGGAGTCAAGACAGTTTGGTGACTGTTGTATTGAATGCCGAAGCAATATCTGTGTTTAATCAACACTCTGAAGGTCCACAGATTACAGAATGCCCTCAGATGTGCTTCGGTAACTACTAATAGTCTTCTAGGGTATGATCAAAGCGTAGACAGTTTAGGACATTACTCCCAGGGAGAAAAGTCTGCATGGTGCCTGTTCTATTCAATCCCGATGCAATTTCTGTGTTTCATCAACACCCGGAAGGTCCACAGATTACAGAATGACTCCAGATGTGCTTCGGAAGCTACTAGTGGTCTTCCTGTGAACGATCAAAGCGTAGACAGTTTAAGTCATTACTCCCATGGAGAAAAGTCCTCAAGGTGCTTATTGTATTCAATGCCAATGCAATTTTTGTGATTCATCAACACTTTGAAGGTCCACAGATTACGAAATGCCTACAGATGTGCTTCGAAAACTAATACTCGTCTTCCAGGGAACGATCAAAACGAAGACAGTATGAGACATTACTCCCATGGAGAAAAGTCCGCATGGTGACTGTTGTATCCAATCCGGATGCAATTTCTGTGTTTCATCGATACTCTGAAGGTCCACAGATTACAGAATGCCTACTTCGGAAGCTACTAGTGGTCTTCCAGGGATCGATCAAAGCGTAGACAGTTTAAGACATTACTTCCATGGAGAAATTCCTCATGCTGCTTGTTGTGTTCCATGGCGATGCAATTTCTGTGTTTCATCAACACTCTGAAAGTCCACAGATTACAGAATCCCTCCAGATGTGCTTCGGACACTACCCCTAGTCTTCCAGTGTACGATCAAACCGTAGACAGTTTAAGACATTACTCCCATGGAGAAAAGTCCGCATGGTGCTTATTGTGTACAATGCCGATGCAATTTCTGTGTTTCATCAACACTCTGAAGGTATAAGGATTACAGAATGCCTCCAGATGTGCTTCGGAAACTACTGCTAGTCTTCCAGTGAACGATCACAGCTTAGACAGTTTAAGACATTACTCTCATGGAGAAAGGTCCGCATGGTGCTAATTGTGTTCAATGCCGATTCAATTTCTGTGTTTCATCAACACTCTGAAGGTCCACAGATTGCAGAATGCTTCCAGATGCTCTTCGGAAACTACTACTAGTCTTCCAGTGAACGATCAAAGCGTAGACAGTTTAAGACATTACTCCCATGGAGAAAAGTCTGCATGGTGCTTATTGTGTTCAATGCCGATGATATTTTTGTGTCTCATCAACACTCTGAAGGTTCACAGATTACAGAATGCATCCAGATGTGCTTCGGAAACTACTACTAGTCTTCAAGGAATGATCAAAGTGTAGCCAGTTTAAGACATTAATCCCATGGAGAAAAGTCCGAATGGTGCTTATTGTGATCAATGACGATGCAATTTCTGTGTTTCATCAACACTCTGAAGGTCCACAGATTACACAATGCATCCAGATGTGCTTCAGAAACTTCTACTAGTCTTTCAGTGTACGATCAAAGCGTAGACAGTTTAAGACATTACTCCCATGGAGAAAAGTTCGCATGGTGCTTGTTGTGTTCAATGCCGATGCAATTTTTGTGTTTCATCAACACTCAGAAGGTCCACAGAATACAGAATGCTTCCAGATGTGCTTCGGAAACTACTACTAGTCTACCAGTGTATGATCAAAGCGTAGACAGTTTAAGACATAACTCCCATAGAGAAAGTTCCGCATGGAGCTTATTGTGTTCAATGCCGATTCAATTTCTGTGTTTCATCAACACTCTGAAGTTTCACAGATGATAGAACGCATCCTGATGTGCTTCGGAAACTACTACCAGTCATCCAGGGAACGATTAAAGCGTAGACAGTTTAAGACAATTCTCTCATGTAGAAAAGTCCGTATGGTGCTTATTGTGTTCAATGCCGATGCAATTTCTGTGTTTCATCAACACTCTGAAAGTCCACAGATTATAGAATGCATCCAGTTGTGCTTTGGAAACTAATACTAGTGTTCCAGGGAACGATCAAGACGTAGACAGTTTAAGACATTACTCCCATGAAGAAAAGTCGGCATGGTGCTTGTTGTGTTCAATGCCGATGCAATTTTTGTGTTTCATCAACACTCTGAAGGTCCACAGATTACAGAATGCATCCAGATGTGCTTCGGAAACTATTACTAGTCTTCCAGTATACGATCAAAGCGTAGACAGTTTAAGACTTTACTTCCATGGAGGAAAGTCCGCATGGTGCTTATTGTGTTCAATGCCGATTCAATTTTTGTATTTCATCAACACTCTGATGGTCCACAGATTACAGAATGCATCCAGATGTACTTCGGAAACTACTACTAGTCTTCCAGGGAACGATCAAAACGTAGACAGTTTAAGACATTACTCCCATGGAGAAAAGTCCGCATGGTGCTTATTGTGTTCAATGCCGATGCAATTTTTGTGTTCCATCACCACTCTGAAGGTCCACAGATTACGGAATGCCTACAGATGTGCTTCGGAAACTACAACTGGTCTTCCAGGGAACGATCAAAACGAAGACAGTATGAGACATTACTCCCAAGGAGAAAAGTCCTCAAGGTGCTTATTGTATTCAATGCCGATGCAATTTTTGTGATTCATCAACACTCTGAAGGTCCACAGATTACGGAATGCCTCCAGATGTGCTTCGGAAACTACTACTGGTCTTCCAGGGAACGATCAAAGCGTAGACAGTTAAAGACATTACTACCATGGAGAAAAGTCCGCATGGTGACTGTTATATTCTATCCCGAAGCAATTTCTGAGTTTAATCAACACTGTGAGGGTACATAGATTACAGAATGCCTCCAGATGTGCTTCGGAAGCAACTAGTTGTCTTCCACTATTAGATCAAACCGTAGACAGTTTAAGACTTTACTCCCACGGAGAAAAGTCCGCATTTTGCTTATTGTATTCAATGCCGATGCAATTTTTGTGTTCCATCAACACTCTGAATGTCCACAGATTACGGAATGCCTACAGATGTGCTTCGGAAAATACAACTGGTCTTCCAGGGAACGATCAAAGCGTACACAGTTTTAGGCATTACTCAGATTGAGAAAAGTCCGCAAGGTGACAGTTATATTCTATCCCGATGCAATTACAATGATTCATCAACACTCTGAAGGTCCACAAATTACAGAATGCCTCTAGATGTGCTTCAAAAACTACTACTGGCCTTTCAGGAAGCGATCAAACCGTAGAAGGTTTGAGACATTACTCCCATAGAAAAAATCACATGGTGAATCTTGTATTCAATACCGATGCAATTACAGTGTTTCATCAACACTCTGAAAGTCCGCGGATTGCAGAATGCCTCCAGATGTGCTTCATAAACTACTACTGGTCTTCTGGAATCGATTAAAGCCTAGACAGTTTGAGACATTATTCCCATAGGGTCAAGACAGTTTAATGACTGTTGTATTGAATGCCGATGCAATATCTGTGTTTAATCAACACTCTGAAGGTCCACAGATTACTGAACGCCCTTAGATGTTCTTCGGTAACTACTACTAGTCTTCTAGGGAACGATCAAAGCGTAGACAGTTTGAGACGTTACTCCCAGGGAGAATGGTCTGCATGGTGCCTGTTCTATTGAATCACGATGCAATTTCTGTGTTTCATCAACACTCTAAAGGTCCACAGATTACAGAATTACTCCAGATGTGCTTCGGAAGCTACTAGTGGTCTTCCTGTGAACGATCAAAGCGTAGACAGTTTAAGTCATTACTCCCATGGAGAAAAGTCCTCAAGGTGCTTATTGTATTCAATGCCGATGCAATTTTTGTGTTTCATCATCTCTCTGAAGGTCCACAGATTACAGAATGCATCCAGATGTGCTTCGGAAACTACTACTAGTCTTCCAGTGTACGATCAAAGCGTAGACAGTTTAAGACATTACTCCCACGGAGGAAAGTCCGCATGGTGCTAATAGTGTTCAATGCCGATTCAATTTCTGTGTTTCATCAACACTCTGAAGGTCCACAGATTGCAGAATGCTTCCAGATGCTCTTCGGAAACTACTACTAGTCTTCCAGTGTACGATCAAAACGTAGACAGTTTAAGACATTACTCCCATGGAGAAAAGTCTGCATGGTGCTTATTGTGTTCAATGCCGATGATATTTTTGTGTTTCATCAACACTCTGAAGGTTCACAGATTACAGAATGCATCCAGATGTGTTTCGGAAACTACTACTAGTCCTCAAGGAATGATCAAAGTGTAGACAGTTTAAGACATTAATCCCATGGAGAAAAGTCCGAATGGTGCTTATTGTGATCAATAACGATGCAATTTCTGTGTTTCATCAACACTCTGAAGGTCCACAGATTACACAATGCATCCAGATGTGCTTCAGAAACTTCTACAAGTCTTTCAGTGTACGATCAAAGCGTAGACAGTTTAAGACATTACTCCCATGGAGAAAAGTTCGCATGGTGCTTATTGTGTTCAATGCCGATGCAATTTTTGTGTTTCATCAACACTCAGTAGGTCCACAGACTACAGAATGCTTCCAGATGTGCTTTGGAAACTACTACTAGTCTTCCAGTGTACGATCAAAGCGTAGACAGTTTAAGACTTTACTCCCATGGAGAAAAGTCCGCATGGTGCTAATTGTGTTCAATGCTGATTCAATTTTTGTATTTCATCAACACTCTGATGGTCCACAGATTACAGAACGCATCCAGATGTGCTTCGGAAACTACTACTGGTCTTCCAGGGAACGATCAAAGCGTAGACAGTTAAAGACATTACTACCATGGAGAAAAGTCCGCATGGTGACTGTTATATTCTATCCTGATGCAATTTCTGTGTTTAATCAACACTGTGAGGGTACATAGATTACAGAATGCCTCCAGATGTGCTTCGGAAACAACTAGTTGTCTTCCACTATTCGATCAAACCGTAGGCACTTTAAGATTTTACTCCCATGGAGAAAAGTCTGCATTTTGCTTATTGTAATCAATGCCGATGCAATTGTTGTGTTCCATCAACACTCTGAAGGTCCACAGATTTCGGAATGCTTACAGATGTGCTTCGGAAACTACAACTGGTCTTCCAGGGAACGATCAAAGCCTAGACAGTTTTAGGCATTACTCCCATTGAGAAAAGTCCGCGTGGTGACAGTTAAATTCTATTCCAATGCAATTTCATTGATTCATCAAAACTCTGAAGGTCCACAAATTACAGATTGCCTCTAGATGTGCTTCGGAAACTACTACTGGCCTTTCAGGAAGCGATCAATCCGTAGCAGGTTTGAGACATTACTCCCATAGAGAAATCACAATCTTGAATCTTGTATTCAATACCCATGCAATTACAGTGTTTCATCAACACTCTGAAACTCCGCGGATTGCAGAATGCCTCCAGATGTGCTTCAGAAACTGCTACTGGTCTTCTGAAATCGATTAAAGCCTAGACAGTTTGAGACATTATTCCCATGGAGTCAAGACAGTTTGGTGACTGTTGTATTGAATGCCGATGCAATATCTGTGTTTAATCAACACTCTGAAGTGACTTCTGAAATTTTCCCGGCGTATTTGTTCTTCTAATAATTTCCGGGTATGCAGCCGGATCCCGTCGACATTCTGCCACGATATTTCGGCCCAGAGACGTCCGGCCATCATCAGGTGAGTACACAACTACTGAAGAGCCCAGGTGCAGTCGCGGTATTTATACCGATTCTCGCGCACGTGTTGACATGCGCGGCATAGCCGAGTTGTACGTGCTGCCCTCGGTGGTGAAAGTAAAAGATCATCTAGTCATTGAGTATCGAATGACGCTGTCTATTCCGCTGTGAATGTATAACTTTAATAACAGGATTCCAAGTTTTATCCAGTTGAAAGCCGTTGTCACGATTTATAAGATTATCGGCAAGACGTATTTCCACTGATTCCTTGATTACGGAATCCCAAAATCCGGAAACCGGAGCTAAAATTTTTGTTCCATTGTATTCCATTGAATGTCCCAATGAAATACAGTGCTCTGCTACTGCCGATTTTGACGGTTGCCGCAGACGGGTGTATCTTTCATGTTCTGTACACCGTTCATGGACAGTTCTTGTCGTCTGGCCAATATATGCAGAGCCACATTCACAGGGAATTTTGTAGACGCCTGCTTTCTTCAGTTGTAAATCGTCTTTAACGGATCCAACCAGGGCCCGGTTCTTTGCTGGTGGACGGAAGATAACCTTGATTTTATTCTTCTTCAGTAATCGGCCTATTTTCGACGACACATTCCCGGCGTATGGAAGAAACGCAGTTGATTTAAAGTCGTCATCAGCGTCCTCAGTGCGCTGCTTCTTGTTATGACAGTTGCGCATGGCCTTTCTTATTTGGCGTGAAGTGTAGCCATTCTCTTTAAAAACCTTCTCCAAGTGTTCTAATTCTGCGTGGAGGTTTTCATCGTCCGATATTACATGCGCTCGATGTATTAAGGTACTGAGAACGCCGGCTGTTTGTGCTGGGTGGTGGCAGCTTGACGCCTGGAGATACAGATCTGTGTGAGTCGGTTTCCTGTACACAGAATGTCCTAATGACCCATCATTTTTACGGCATACTAGCACGTCTAGAAATGGTAAAGTGCCATCTTTTTCAATCTCCATCGTGAATTTGATGTTCTCATGTAAAGAGTTTAAATGATGAAGGAATTTCTCCAGTTCCTGTCTGCCATGAGGCCATACAACAAAAGTATCATCTACGTACCGCCAGAAGACCGTAGGCTTTAAGACAGCAGACTCAAGTGCTTTCTCCTCAAAGTCCTCCATAAAGAGATTAGCTACCACAGGGGACAAAGGGCTCCCCATGGCCACGCCGTCTGTTTGTTCAAAGAATTCGTCATTGAATAGAAAGTACGTTGAGGAGAGTATATGTTCAAACAAGGCCGTCATTTCTGCACTGAATAAGTTACCAATAAGATGTAACGATTCCATTAAAGGCACTTTGGTAAACAGTGAGACCACATCAAAGCTGACTAATAAATCCGAGCTGCTAAGCTTAACTTCCTTCAAGCGACTGACAAAATCCTCTGAATTACGTATATGGTGGCAACACTTACCCACATACGGCTTTAGTAGTGAGGCCAGATATTTTGCTGTAGAATAGGTGGCAGCACCAATATTACTCACTATTAATCGTAGTGGGGCACCATCCTTGTGTATCTTGGGAAGACCGTAGAGTCTTGGTGGTACTGCATTGTGTGGTCTCAATCTCTTGATAATTTGTTCAGGTAGAGAACAGTCGTTCAAAAGGGTAGCAGTTTTCCTTGATATTCGGCTTGTTGGGTCCTTTTCAATTCTGCGGTACGTGGAATCATTTAGCTGACAATATATCTTCTCGTTGTAGGCTTCCCTTGTCAGAAGAACTGTGGCGTTACCCTTATCCACAGGCAGTACGACTGTGCTAGTATCTTCTCTGAGGCTGCGGAGAGCAGCTCTTTCAGCTGGCGAGATGTTACTCCGTTGTGGCGCACATTTCAACAACGTTCGGCAAGATTCACGTCGAATTTCGTCTGCATTATCCGCAGGGAGACGTCTAATAGCTTCCTCAATGGAACTGATGAAATCCGTTAAAGGCAGTGAAACAGGAGTAGGGGCGAAGTTTAAACCTTTCGCAAGCACTGACATCGTCGCATCGTCAAACGATTTCTCCGTAAGGTTCACCACGGATCGTCCAGAGATAGCTTCTTGCGGCTTTCGTGTTACGAGTTGGCTAAACTTCGCTCTTTGCCTGTTCGTACTGTTCCTGTGAGCCCAGTCTGCCTTGGCCCAAGATACACCGTCAATCCAGTCCCAGCTAAGGGAAGAACATCTTGCCGCAATCTTCAGATGTAAATAATATAAATTCCTGGCAACAGTGTCTAACTCACGACGCGTATAACGGATTCGTTCTCTTAATAAAGCCAGACTCGCCTTGCGTTTTATATTGTTGGCGGCCACACTATTAATAAAATGAACAACTCTGGCGAAAGTTGGAATCAAGTTATTGTTTCTACATTTCAGTAAAAAATTTAGTGAACACAGCAACCTGGCTCTTTTCTCGCGTAATTTATCCAGTACGTGGATATCCTGAACCATCTCCTCCCCGTAAAGGTATTTGATGTGACTTCTGAAATTTTCCCGGCGTATTTGTTCTTCTAATAATTTCCGGGTATGCAGCCGGATCCCGTCGACATTCTGCCACGATATTTCGGCCCAGAGACGTCCGGCCATCATCAGGTGAGTACACAACTACTGAAGAGCCCAGGTGCAGTCGCGGTATTTATACCGATTCTCGCGCACGTGTTGACATGCGCGGCATAGCCGAGTTGTACGTGCTGCCCTCGGTGGTGAAAGTAAAAGATCATCTAGTCATTGAGTATCGAATGACGCTGTCTATTCCGCTGTGAATGTATAACTTTAATAACAGGATTCCAAGTTTTATCCAGTTGAAAGCCGTTGTCACGATTTATAAGATTATCGGCAAGACGTATTTCCACTGATTCCTTGATTACGGAATCCCAAAATCCGGAAACCGGAGCTAAAATTTTTGTTCCATTGTATTCCATTGAATGTCCCAATGAAATACAGTGCTCTGCTACTGCCGATTTTGACGGTTGCCGCAGACGGGTGTATCTTTCATGTTCTGTACACCGTTCATGGACAGTTCTTGTCGTCTGGCCAATATATGCAGAGCCACATTCACAGGGAATTTTGTAGACGCCTGCTTTCTTCAGTTGTAAATCGTCTTTAACGGATCCAACCAGGGCCCGGTTCTTTGCTGGTGGACGGAAGATAACCTTGATTTTATTCTTCTTCAGTAATCGGCCTATTTTCGACGACACATTCCCGGCGTATGGAAGAAACGCAGTTGATTTAAAGTCGTCATCAGCGTCCTCAGTGCGCTGCTTCTTGTTATGACAGTTGCGCATGGCCTTTCTTATTTGGCGTGAAGTGTAGCCATTCTCTTTAAAAACCTTCTCCAAGTGTTCTAATTCTGCGTGGAGGTTTTCATCGTCCGATATTACATGCGCTCGATGTATTAAGGTACTGAGAACGCCGGCTGTTTGTGCTGGGTGGTGGCAGCTTGACGCCTGGAGATACAGATCTGTGTGAGTCGGTTTCCTGTACACAGAATGTCCTAATGACCCATCATTTTTACGGCATACTAGCACGTCTAGAAATGGTAAAGTGCCATCTTTTTCAATCTCCATCGTGAATTTGATGTTCTCATGTAAAGAGTTTAAATGATGAAGGAATTTCTCCAGTTCCTGTCTGCCATGAGGCCATACAACAAAAGTATCATCTACGTACCGCCAGAAGACCGTAGGCTTTAAGACAGCAGACTCAAGTGCTTTCTCCTCAAAGTCCTCCATAAAGAGATTAGCTACCACAGGGGACAAAGGGCTCCCCATGGCCACGCCGTCTGTTTGTTCAAAGAATTCGTCATTGAATAGAAAGTACGTTGAGGAGAGTATATGTTCAAACAAGGCCGTCATTTCTGCACTGAATAAGTTACCAATAAGATGTAACGATTCCATTAAAGGCACTTTGGTAAACAGTGAGACCACATCAAAGCTGACTAATAAATCCGAGCTGCTAAGCTTAACTTCCTTCAAGCGACTGACAAAATCCTCTGAATTACGTATATGGTGGCAACACTTACCCACATACGGCTTTAGTAGTGAGGCCAGATATTTTGCTGTAGAATAGGTGGCAGCACCAATATTACTCACTATTAATCGTAGTGGGGCACCATCCTTGTGTATCTTGGGAAGACCGTAGAGTCTTGGTGGTACTGCATTGTGTGGTCTCAATCTCTTGATAATTTGTTCAGGTAGAGAACAGTCGTTCAAAAGGGTAGCAGTTTTCCTTGATATTCGGCTTGTTGGGTCCTTTTCAATTCTGCGGTACGTGGAATCATTTAGCTGACAATATATCTTCTCGTTGTAGGCTTCCCTTGTCAGAAGAACTGTGGCGTTACCCTTATCCGCAGGCAGTACGACTGTGCTAGTATCTTCTCTGAGGCTGCGGAGAGCAGCTCTTTCAGCTGGCGAGATGTTACTCCGTTGTGGCGCACATTTCAACAACGTTCGGCAAGATTCACGTCGAATTTCGTCTGCATTATCCGCAGGGAGACGTCTAATAGCTTCCTCAATGGAACTGATGAAATCCGTTAAAGGCAGTGAAACAGGAGTAGGGGCGAAGTTTAAACCTTTCGCAAGCACTGACATCGTCGCATCGTCAAACGATTTCTCCGTAAGGTTCACCACGGATCGTCCAGAGATAGCTTCTTGCGGCTTTCGTGTTACGAGTTGGCTAAACTTCGCTCTTTGCCTGTTCGTACTGTTCCTGTGAGCCCAGTCTGCCTTGGCCCAAGATACACCGTCAATCCAGTCCCAGCTAAGGGAAGAACATCTTGCCGCAATCTTCAGATGTAAATAATATAAATTCCTGGCAACAGTGTCTAACTCACGACGCGTATAACGGATTCGTTCTCTTAATAAAGCCAGACTCGCCTTGCGTTTTATATTGTTGGCGGCCACACTATTAATAAAATGAACAACTCTGGCGAAAGTTGGAATCAAGTTATTGTTTCTACATTTCAGTAAAAAATTTAGTGAACACAGCAACCTGGCTCTTTTCTCGCGTAATTTATCCAGTACGTGGATATCCTGAACCATCTCCTCCCCGTAAAGGTATTTGATGTGACTTCTGAAATTTTCCCGGCGTATTTGTTCTTCTAATAATTTCCGGGTATGCAGCCGGATCCCGTCGACATTCTGCCACGATATTTCGGCCCAGAGACGTCCGGCCATCATCAGGTGAGTACACAACTACTGAAGAGCCCAGGTGCAGTCGCGGTATTTATACCGATTCTCGCGCACGTGTTGACATGCGCGGCATAGCCGAGTTGTACGTGCTGCCCTCGGTGGTGAAAGTAAAAGATCATCTAGTCATTGAGTATCGAATGACGCTGTCTATTCCGCTGTGAATGTATAACTTTAATAACAGGATTCCAAGTTTTATCCAGTTGAAAGCCGTTGTCACGATTTATAAGATTATCGGCAAGACGTATTTCCACTGATTCCTTGATTACGGAATCCCAAAATCCGGAAACCGGAGCTAAAATTTTTGTTCCATTGTATTCCATTGAATGTCCCAATGAAATACAGTGCTCTGCTACTGCCGATTTTGACGGTTGCCGCAGACGGGTGTATCTTTCATGTTCTGTACACCGTTCATGGACAGTTCTTGTCGTCTGGCCAATATATGCAGAGCCACATTCACAGGGAATTTTGTAGACGCCTGCTTTCTTCAGTTGTAAATCGTCTTTAACGGATCCAACCAGGGCCCGGTTCTTTGCTGGTGGACGGAAGATAACCTTGATTTTATTCTTCTTCAGTAATCGGCCTATTTTCGACGACACATTCCCGGCGTATGGAAGAAACGCAGTTGATTTAAAGTCGTCATCAGCGTCCTCAGTGCGCTGCTTCTTGTTATGACAGTTGCGCATGGCCTTTCTTATTTGGCGTGAAGTGTAGCCATTCTCTTTAAAAACCTTCTCCAAGTGTTCTAATTCTGCGTGGAGGTTTTCATCGTCCGATATTACATGCGCTCGATGTATTAAGGTACTGAGAACGCCGGCTGTTTGTGCTGGGTGGTGGCAGCTTGACGCCTGGAGATACAGATCTGTGTGAGTCGGTTTCCTGTACACAGAATGTCCTAATGACCCATCATTTTTACGGCATACTAGCACGTCTAGAAATGGTAAAGTGCCATCTTTTTCAATCTCCATCGTGAATTTGATGTTCTCATGTAAAGAGTTTAAATGATGAAGGAATTTCTCCAGTTCCTGTCTGCCATGAGGCCATACAACAAAAGTATCATCTACGTACCGCCAGAAGACCGTAGGCTTTAAGACAGCAGACTCAAGTGCTTTCTCCTCCAAGTCCTCCATAAAGAGATTAGCTACCACAGGGGACAAAGGGCTCCCCATGGCCACGCCGTCTGTTTGTTCAAAGAATTCGTCATTGAATAGAAAGTACGTTGAGGAGAGTATATGTTCAAACAAGGCCGTCATTTCTGCACTGAATAAGTTACCAATAAGATGTAACGATTCCATTAAAGGCACTTTGGTAAACAGTGAGACCACATCAAAGCTGACTAATAAATCCGAGCTGCTAAGCTTAACTTCCTTCAAGCGACTGACAAAATCCTCTGAATTACGTATATGGTGGCAACACTTACCCACATACGGCTTTAGTAGTGAGGCCAGATATTTTGCTGTAGAATAGGTGGCAGCACCAATATTACTCACTATTAATCGTAGTGGGGCACCATCCTTGTGTATCTTGGGAAGACCGTAGAGTCTTGGTGGTACTGCATTGTGTGGTCTCAATCTCTTGATAATTTGTTCAGGTAGAGAACAGTCGTTCAAAAGGGTAGCAGTTTTCCTTGATATTCGGCTTGTTGGGTCCTTTTCAATTCTGCGGTACGTGGAATCATTTAGCTGACAATATATCTTCTCGTTGTAGGCTTCCCTTGTCAGAAGAACTGTGGCGTTACCCTTATCCGCAGGCAGTACGACTGTGCTAGTATCTTCTCTGAGGCTGCGGAGAGCAGCTCTTTCAGCTGGCGAGATGTTACTCCGTTGTGGCGCACATTTCAACAACGTTCGGCAAGATTCACGTCGAATTTCGTCTGCATTATCCGCAGGGAGACGTCTAATAGCTTCCTCAATGGAACTGATGAAATCCGTTAAAGGCAGTGAAACAGGAGTAGGGGCGAAGTTTAAACCTTTCGCAAGCACTGACATCGTCGCATCGTCAAACGATTTCTCCGTAAGGTTCACCACGGATCGTCCAGAGATAGCTTCTTGCGGCTTTCGTGTTACGAGTTGGCTAAACTTCGCTCTTTGCCTGTTCGTACTGTTCCTGTGAGCCCAGTCTGCCTTGGCCCAAGATACACCGTCAATCCAGTCCCAGCTAAGGGAAGAACATCTTGCCGCAATCTTCAGATGTAAATAATATAAATTCCTGGCAACAGTGTCTAACTCACGACGCGTATAACGGATTCGTTCTCTTAATAAAGCCAGACTCGCCTTGCGTTTTATATTGTTGGCGGCCACACTATTAATAAAATGAACAACTCTGGCGAAAGTTGGAATCAAGTTATTGTTTCTACATTTCAGTAAAAAATTTAGTGAACACAGCAACCTGGCTCTTTTCTCGCGTAATTTATCCAGTACGTGGATATCCTGAACCATCTCCTCCCCGTAAAGGTATTTGATGTGACTTCTGAAATTTTCCCGGCGTATTTGTTCTTCTAATAATTTCCGGGTATGCAGCCGGATCCCGTCGACATTCTGCCACGATATTTCGGCCCAGAGACGTCCGGCCATCATCAGGTGAGTACACAACTACTGAAGAGCCCAGGTGCAGTCGCGGTATTTATACCGATTCTCGCGCACGTGTTGACATGCGCGGCATAGCCGAGTTGTACGTGCTGCCCTCGGTGGTGAAAGTAAAAGATCATCTAGTCATTGAGTATCGAATGACGCTGTCTATTCCGCTGTGAATGTATAACTTTAATAACAGGATTCCAAGTTTTATCCAGTTGAAAGCCGTTGTCACGATTTATAAGATTATCGGCAAGACGTATTTCCACTGATTCCTTGATTACGGAATCCCAAAATCCGGAAACCGGAGCTAAAATTTTTGTTCCATTGTATTCCATTGAATGTCCCAATGAAATACAGTGCTCTGCTACTGCCGATTTTGACGGTTGCCGCAGACGGGTGTATCTTTCATGTTCTGTACACCGTTCATGGACAGTTCTTGTCGTCTGGCCAATATATGCAGAGCCACATTCACAGGGAATTTTGTAGACGCCTGCTTTCTTCAGTTGTAAATCGTCTTTAACGGATCCAACCAGGGCCCGGTTCTTTGCTGGTGGACGGAAGATAACCTTGATTTTATTCTTCTTCAGTAATCGGCCTATTTTCGACGACACATTCCCGGCGTATGGAAGAAACGCAGTTGATTTAAAGTCGTCATCAGCGTCCTCAGTGCGCTGCTTCTTGTTATGACAGTTGCGCATGGCCTTTCTTATTTGGCGTGAAGTGTAGCCATTCTCTTTAAAAACCTTCTCCAAGTGTTCTAATTCTGCGTGGAGGTTTTCATCGTCCGATATTACATGCGCTCGATGTATTAAGGTACTGAGAACGCCGGCTGTTTGTGCTGGGTGGTGGCAGCTTGACGCCTGGAGATACAGATCTGTGTGAGTCGGTTTCCTGTACACAGAATGTCCTAATGACCCATCATTTTTACGGCATACTAGCACGTCTAGAAATGGTAAAGTGCCATCTTTTTCAATCTCCATCGTGAATTTGATGTTCTCATGTAAAGAGTTTAAATGATGAAGGAATTTCTCCAGTTCCTGTCTGCCATGAGGCCATACAACAAAAGTATCATCTACGTACCGCCAGAAGACCGTAGGCTTTAAGACAGCAGACTCAAGTGCTTTCTCCTCAAAGTCCTCCATAAAGAGATTAGCTACCACAGGGGACAAAGGGCTCCCCATGGCCACGCCGTCTGTTTGTTCAAAGAATTCGTCATTGAATAGAAAGTACGTTGAGGAGAGTATATGTTCAAACAAGGCCGTCATTTCTGCACTGAATAAGTTACCAATAAGATGTAACGATTCCATTAAAGGCACTTTGGTAAACAGTGAGACCACATCAAAGCTGACTAATAAATCCGAGCTGCTAAGCTTAACTTCCTTCAAGCGACTGACAAAATCCTCTGAATTACGTATATGGTGGCAACACTTACCCACATACGGCTTTAGTAGTGAGGCCACATATTTTGCTGTAGAATAGGTGGCAGCACCAATATTACTCACTATTAATCGTAGTGGGGCACCATCCTTGTGTATCTTGGGAAGACCGTAGAGTCTTGGTGGTACTGCATTGTGTGGTCTCAATCTCTTGATAATTTGTTCAGGTAGAGAACAGTCGTTCAAAAGGGTAGCAGTTTTCCTTGATATTCGGCTTGTTGGGTCCTTTTCAATTCTGCGGTACGTGGAATCATTTAGCTGACAATATATCTTCTCGTTGTAGGCTTCCCTTGTCAGAAGAACTGTGGCGTTACCCTTATCCGCAGGCAGTACGACTGTGCTAGTATCTTCTCTGAGGCTGCGGAGAGCAGCTCTTTCAGCTGGCGAGATGTTACTCCGTTGTGGCGCACATTTCAACAACGTTCGGCAAGATTCACGTCGAATTTCGTCTGCATTATCCGCAGGGAGACGTCTAATAGCTTCCTCAATGGAACTGATGAAATCCGTTAAAGGCAGTGAAACAGGAGTAGGGGCGAAGTTTAAACCTTTCGCAAGCACTGACATCGTCGCATCGTCAAACGATTTCTCCGTAAGGTTCACCACGGATCGTCCAGAGATAGCTTCTTGCGGCTTTCGTGTTACGAGTTGGCTAAACTTCGCTCTTTGCCTGTTCGTACTGTTCCTGTGAGCCCAGTCTGCCTTGGCCCAAGATACACCGTCAATCCAGTCCCAGCTAAGGGAAGAACATCTTGCCGCAATCTTCAGATGTAAATAATATAAATTCCTGGCAACAGTGTCTAACTCACGACGCGTATAACGGATTCGTTCTCTTAATAAAGCCAGACTCGCCTTGCGTTTTATATTGTTGGCGGCCACACTATTAATAAAATGAACAACTCTGGCGAAAGTTGGAATCAAGTTATTGTTTCTACATTTCAGTAAAAAATTTAGTGAACACAGCAACCTGGCTCTTTTCTCGCGTAATTTATCCAGTACGTGGATATCCTGAACCATCTCCTCCCCGTAAAGGTATTTGATGTGACTTCTGAAATTTTCCCGGCGTATTTGTTCTTCTAATAATTTCCGGGTATGCAGCCGGATCCCGTCGACATTCTGCCACGATATTTCGGCCCAGAGACGTCCGGCCATCATCAGGTGAGTACACAACTACTGAAGAGCCCAGGTGCAGTCGCGGTATTTATACCGATTCTCGCGCACGTGTTGACATGCGCGGCATAGCCGAGTTGTACGTGCTGCCCTCGGTGGTGAAAGTAAAAGATCATCTAGTCATTGAGTATCGAATGACGCTGTCTATTCCGCTGTGAATGTATAACTTTAATAACAGGATTCCAAGTTTTATCCAGTTGAAAGCCGTTGTCACGATTTATAAGATTATCGGCAAGACGTATTTCCACTGATTCCTTGATTACGGAATCCCAAAATCCGGAAACCGGAGCTAAAATTTTTGTTCCATTGTATTCCATTGAATGTCCCAATGAAATACAGTGCTCTGCTACTGCCGATTTTGACGGTTGCCGCAGACGGGTGTATCTTTCATGTTCTGTACACCGTTCATGGACAGTTCTTGTCGTCTGGCCAATATATGCAGAGCCACATTCACAGGGAATTTTGTAGACGCCTGCTTTCTTCAGTTGTAAATCGTCTTTAACGGATCCAACCAGGGCCCGGTTCTTTGCTGGTGGACGGAAGATAACCTTGATTTTATTCTTCTTCAGTAATCGGCCTATTTTCGACGACACATTCCCGGCGTATGGAAGAAACGCAGTTGATTTAAAGTCGTCATCAGCGTCCTCAGTGCGCTGCTTCTTGTTATGACAGTTGCGCATGGCCTTTCTTATTTGGCGTGAAGTGTAGCCATTCTCTTTAAAAACCTTCTCCAAGTGTTCTAATTCTGCGTGGAGGTTTTCATCGTCCGATATTACATGCGCTCGATGTATTAAGGTACTGAGAACGCCGGCTGTTTGTGCTGGGTGGTGGCAGCTTGACGCCTGGAGATACAGATCTGTGTGAGTCGGTTTCCTGTACACAGAATGTCCTAATGACCCATCATTTTTACGGCATACTAGCACGTCTAGAAATGGTAAAGTGCCATCTTTTTCAATCTCCATCGTGAATTTGATGTTCTCATGTAAAGAGTTTAAATGATGAAGGAATTTCTCCAGTTCCTGTCTGCCATGAGGCCATACAACAAAAGTATCATCTACGTACCGCCAGAAGACCGTAGGCTTTAAGACAGCAGACTCAAGTGCTTTCTCCTCCAAGTCCTCCATAAAGAGATTAGCTACCACAGGGGACAAAGGGCTCCCCATGGCCACGCCGTCTGTTTGTTCAAAGAATTCGTCATTGAATAGAAAGTACGTTGAGGAGAGTATATGTTCAAACAAGGCCGTCATTTCTGCACTGAATAAGTTACCAATAAGATGTAACGATTCCATTAAAGGCACTTTGGTAAACAGTGAGACCACATCAAAGCTGACTAATAAATCCGAGCTGCTAAGCTTAACTTCCTTCAAGCGACTGACAAAATCCTCTGAATTACGTATATGGTGGCAACACTTACCCACATACGGCTTTAGTAGTGAGGCCAGATATTTTGCTGTAGAATAGGTGGCAGCACCAATATTACTCACTATTAATCGTAGTGGGGCACCATCCTTGTGTATCTTGGGAAGACCGTAGAGTCTTGGTGGTACTGCATTGTGTGGTCTCAATCTCTTGATAATTTGTTCAGGTAGAGAACAGTCGTTCAAAAGGGTAGCAGTTTTCCTTGATATTCGGCTTGTTGGGTCCTTTTCAATTCTGCGGTACGTGGAATCATTTAGCTGACAATATATCTTCTCGTTGTAGGCTTCCCTTGTCAGAAGAACTGTGGCGTTACCCTTATCCGCAGGCAGTACGACTGTGCTAGTATCTTCTCTGAGGCTGCGGAGAGCAGCTCTTTCAGCTGGCGAGATGTTACTCCGTTGTGGCGCACATTTCAACAACGTTCGGCAAGATTCACGTCGAATTTCGTCTGCATTATCCGCAGGGAGACGTCTAATAGCTTCCTCAATGGAACTGATGAAATCCGTTAAAGGCAGTGAAACAGGAGTAGGGGCGAAGTTTAAACCTTTCGCAAGCACTGACATCGTCGCATCGTCAAACGATTTCTCCGTAAGGTTCACCACGGATCGTCCAGAGATAGCTTCTTGCGGCTTTCGTGTTACGAGTTGGCTAAACTTCGCTCTTTGCCTGTTCGTACTGTTCCTGTGAGCCCAGTCTGCCTTGGCCCAAGATACACCGTCAATCCAGTCCCAGCTAAGGGAAGAACATCTTGCCGCAATCTTCAGATGTAAATAATATAAATTCCTGGCAACAGTGTCTAACTCACGACGCGTATAACGGATTCGTTCTCTTAATAAAGCCAGACTCGCCTTGCGTTTTATATTGTTGGCGGCCACACTATTAATAAAATGAACAACTCTGGCGAAAGTTGGAATCAAGTTATTGTTTCTACATTTCAGTAAAAAATTTAGTGAACACAGCAACCTGGCTCTTTTCTCGCGTAATTTATCCAGTACGTGGATATCCTGAACCATCTCCTCCCCGTAAAGGTATTTGATGTGACTTCTGAAATTTTCCCGGCGTATTTGTTCTTCTAATAATTTCCGGGTATGCAGCCGGATCCCGTCGACATTCTGCCACGATATTTCGGCCCAGAGACGTCCGGCCATCATCAGGTGAGTACACAACTACTGAAGAGCCCAGGTGCAGTCGCGGTATTTATACCGATTCTCGCGCACGTGTTGACATGCGCGGCATAGCCGAGTTGTACGTGCTGCCCTCGGTGGTGAAAGTAAAAGATCATCTAGTCATTGAGTATCGAATGACGCTGTCTATTCCGCTGTGAATGTATAACTTTAATAACAGGATTCCAAGTTTTATCCAGTTGAAAGCCGTTGTCACGATTTATAAGATTATCGGCAAGACGTATTTCCACTGATTCCTTGATTACGGAATCCCAAAATCCGGAAACCGGAGCTAAAATTTTTGTTCCATTGTATTCCATTGAATGTCCCAATGAAATACAGTGCTCTGCTACTGCCGATTTTGACGGTTGCCGCAGACGGGTGTATCTTTCATGTTCTGTACACCGTTCATGGACAGTTCTTGTCGTCTGGCCAATATATGCAGAGCCACATTCACAGGGAATTTTGTAGACGCCTGCTTTCTTCAGTTGTAAATCGTCTTTAACGGATCCAACCAGGGCCCGGTTCTTTGCTGGTGGACGGAAGATAACCTTGATTTTATTCTTCTTCAGTAATCGGCCTATTTTCGACGACACATTCCCGGCGTATGGAAGAAACGCAGTTGATTTAAAGTCGTCATCAGCGTCCTCAGTGCGCTGCTTCTTGTTATGACAGTTGCGCATGGCCTTTCTTATTTGGCGTGAAGTGTAGCCATTCTCTTTAAAAACCTTCTCCAAGTGTTCTAATTCTGCGTGGAGGTTTTCATCGTCCGATATTACATGCGCTCGATGTATTAAGGTACTGAGAACGCCGGCTGTTTGTGCTGGGTGGTGGCAGCTTGACGCCTGGAGATACAGATCTGTGTGAGTCGGTTTCCTGTACACAGAATGTCCTAATGACCCATCATTTTTACGGCATACTAGCACGTCTAGAAATGGTAAAGTGCCATCTTTTTCAATCTCCATCGTGAATTTGATGTTCTCATGTAAAGAGTTTAAATGATGAAGGAATTTCTCCAGTTCCTGTCTGCCATGAGGCCATACAACAAAAGTATCATCTACGTACCGCCAGAAGACCGTAGGCTTTAAGACAGCAGACTCAAGTGCTTTCTCCTCCAAGTCCTCCATAAAGAGATTAGCTACCACAGGGGACAAAGGGCTCCCCATGGCCACGCCGTCTGTTTGTTCAAAGAATTCGTCATTGAATAGAAAGTACGTTGAGGAGAGTATATGTTCAAACAAGGCCGTCATTTCTGCACTGAATAAGTTACCAATAAGATGTAACGATTCCATTAAAGGCACTTTGGTAAACAGTGAGACCACATCAAAGCTGACTAATAAATCCGAGCTGCTAAGCTTAACTTCCTTCAAGCGACTGACAAAATCCTCTGAATTACGTATATGGTGGCAACACTTACCCACATACGGCTTTAGTAGTGAGGCCAGATATTTTGCTGTAGAATAGGTGGCAGCACCAATATTACTCACTATTAATCGTAGTGGGGCACCATCCTTGTGTATCTTGGGAAGACCGTAGAGTCTTGGTGGTACTGCATTGTGTGGTCTCAATCTCTTGATAATTTGTTCAGGTAGAGAACAGTCGTTCAAAAGGGTAGCAGTTTTCCTTGATATTCGGCTTGTTGGGTCCTTTTCAATTCTGCGGTACGTGGAATCATTTAGCTGACAATATATCTTCTCGTTGTAGGCTTCCCTTGTCAGAAGAACTGTGGCGTTACCCTTATCCGCAGGCAGTACGACTGTGCTAGTATCTTCTCTGAGGCTGCGGAGAGCAGCTCTTTCAGCTGGCGAGATGTTACTCCGTTGTGGCGCACATTTCAACAACGTTCGGCAAGATTCACGTCGAATTTCGTCTGCATTATCCGCAGGGAGACGTCTAATAGCTTCCTCAATGGAACTGATGAAATCCGTTAAAGGCAGTGAAACAGGAGTAGGGGCGAAGTTTAAACCTTTCGCAAGCACTGACATCGTCGCATCGTCAAACGATTTCTCCGTAAGGTTCACCACGGATCGTCCAGAGATAGCTTCTTGCGGCTTTCGTGTTACGAGTTGGCTAAACTTCGCTCTTTGCCTGTTCGTACTGTTCCTGTGAGCCCAGTCTGCCTTGGCCCAAGATACACCGTCAATCCAGTCCCAGCTAAGGGAAGAACATCTTGCCGCAATCTTCAGATGTAAATAATATAAATTCCTGGCAACAGTGTCTAACTCACGACGCGTATAACGGATTCGTTCTCTTAATAAAGCCAGACTCGCCTTAGCTGGGACTGGATTGACGGTGTATCTTGGGCCAAGGCAGACTGGGCTCACAGGAACAGTACGAACAGGCAAAGAGCGAAGTTTAGCCAACTCGTAACACGAAAGCCGCAAGAAGCTATCTCTGGACGATCCGTGGTGAACCTTACGGAGAAATCGTTTGACGATGCGACGATGTCAGTGCTTGCGAAAGGTTTAAACTTCGCCCCTACTCCTGTTTCACTGCCTTTAACGGATTTCATCAGTTCCATTGAGGAAGCTATTAGACGTCTCCCTGCGGATAATGCAGACGAAATTCGACGTGAATCTTGCCGAACGTTGTTGAAATGTGCGCCACAACGGAGTAACATCTCGCCAGCTGAAAGAGCTGCTCTCCGCAGCCTCAGAGAAGATACTAGCACAGTCGTACTGCCTGCGGATAAGGGTAACGCCACAGTTCTTCTGACAAGGGAAGCCTACAACGAGAAGATATATTGTCAGCTAAATGATTCCACGTACCGCAGAATTGAAAAGGACCCAACAAGCCGAATATCAAGGAAAACTGCTACCCTTTTGAACGACTGTTCTCTACCTGAACAAATTATCAAGAGATTGAGACCACACAATGCAGTACCACCAAGACTCTACGGTCTTCCCAAGATACACAAGGATGGTGCCCCACTACGATTAATAGTGAGTAATATTGGTGCTGCCACCTATTCTACAGCAAAATATCTGGCCTCACTACTAAAGCCGTATGTGGGTAAGTGTTGCCACCATATACGTAATTCAGAGGATTTTGTCAGTCGCTTGAAGGAAGTTAAGCTTAGCAGCTCGGATTTATTAGTCAGCTTTGATGTGGTCTCACTGTTTACCAAAGTGCCTTTAATGGAATCGTTACATCTTATTGGTAACTTATTCAGTGCAGAAATGACGGCCTTGTTTGAACATATACTCTCCTCAACGTACTTTCTATTCAATGACGAATTCTTTGAACAAACAGACGGCGTGGCCATGGGGAGCCCTTTGTCCCCTGTGGTAGCTAATCTCTTTATGGAGGACTTTGAGGAGAAAGCACTTGAGTCTGCTGTCTTAAAGCCTACGGTCTTCTGGCGGTACGTAGATGATACTTTTGTTGTATGGCCTCATGGCAGACAGGAACTGGAGAAATTCCTTCATCATTTAAACTCTTTACATGAGAACATCAAATTCACGATGGAGATTGAAAAAGATGGCACTTTACCATTTCTAGACGTGCTAGTATGCCGTAAAAATGATGGGTCATTAGGACATTCTGTGTACAGGAAACCGACTCACACAGATCTGTATCTCCAGGCGTCAAGCTGCCACCACCCAGCACAAACAGCCGGCGTTCTCAGTACCTTAATACATCGAGCGCATGTAATATCGGACGATGAAAACCTCCACGCAGAATTAGAACACTTGGAGAAGGTTTTTAAAGAGAATGGCTACACTTCACGCCAAATAAGAAAGGCCATGCGCAACTGTCATAACAAGAAGCAGCGCACTGAGGACGCTGATGACGACTTTAAATCAACTGCGTTTCTTCCATACGCCGGGAATGTGTCGTCGAAAATAGGCCGATTACTGAAGAAGAATAAAATCAAGGTTATCTTCCGTCCACCAGCAAAGAACCGGGCCCTGGTTGGATCCGTTAAAGACGATTTACAACTGAAGAAAGCAGGCGTCTACAAAATTCCCTGTGAATGTGGCTCTGCATATATTGGCCAGACGACAAGAACTGTCCATGAACGGTGTACAGAACATGAAAGATACACCCGTCTGCGGCAACCGTCAAAATCGGCAGTAGCAGAGCACTGTATTTCATTGGGACATTCAATGGAATACAATGGAACAAAAATTTTAGCTCCGGTTTCCGGATTTTGGGATTCCGTAATCAAGGAATCAGTGGAAATACGTCTTGCCGATAATCTTATAAATCGTGACAACGGCTTTCAACTGGATAAAACTTGGAATCCTGTTATTAAAGTTATACATTCACAGCGGAATAGACAGCGTCATTCGATACTCAATGACTAGATGATCTTTTACTTTCACCACCGAGGGCAGCACGTACAACTCGGCTATGCCGCGCATGTCAACACGTGCGCGAGAATCGGTATAAATACCGCGACTGCACCTGGGCTCTTCAGTAGTTGTGTACTCACCTGATGATGGCCGGACGTCTCTGGGCCGAAATATCGTGGCAGAATGTCGACGGGATCCGGCTGCATACCCGGAAATTATTAGAAGAACAAATACGCCGGGAAAATTTCAGAAGTCACATCAAATACCTTTACGGGGAGGAGATGGTTCAGGATATCCACGTACTGGATAAATTACGCGAGAAAAGAGCCAGGTTGCTGTGTTCACTAAATTTTTTACTGAAATGTAGAAACAATAACTTGATTCCAACTTTCGCCAGAGTTGTTCATTTTATTAATAGTGTGGCCGCCAACAATATAAAACGCAAGGCGAGTCTGGCTTTATTAAGAGAACGAATCCGTTATACGCGTCGTGAGTTAGACACTGTTGCCAGGAATTTATATTATTTACATCTGAAGATTGCGGCAAGATGTTCTTCCCTTAGCTGGGACTGGATTGACGGTGTATCTTGGGCCAAGGCAGACTGGGCTCACAGGAACAGTACGAACAGGCAAAGAGCGAAGTTTAGCCAACTCGTAACACGAAAGCCGCAAGAAGCTATCTCTGGACGATCCGTGGTGAACCTTACGGAGAAATCGTTTGACGATGCGACGATGTCAGTGCTTGCGAAAGGTTTAAACTTCGCCCCTACTCCTGTTTCACTGCCTTTAACGGATTTCATCAGTTCCATTGAGGAAGCTATTAGACGTCTCCCTGCGGATAATGCAGACGAAATTCGACGTGAATCTTGCCGAACGTTGTTGAAATGTGCGCCACAACGGAGTAACATCTCGCCAGCTGAAAGAGCTGCTCTCCGCAGCCTCAGAGAAGATACTAGCACAGTCGTACTGCCTGCGGATAAGGGTAACGCCACAGTTCTTCTGACAAGGGAAGCCTACAACGAGAAGATATATTGTCAGCTAAATGATTCCACGTACCGCAGAATTGAAAAGGACCCAACAAGCCGAATATCAAGGAAAACTGCTACCCTTTTGAACGACTGTTCTCTACCTGAACAAATTATCAAGAGATTGAGACCACACAATGCAGTACCACCAAGACTCTACGGTCTTCCCAAGATACACAAGGATGGTGCCCCACTACGATTAATAGTGAGTAATATTGGTGCTGCCACCTATTCTACAGCAAAATATCTGGCCTCACTACTAAAGCCGTATGTGGGTAAGTGTTGCCACCATATACGTAATTCAGAGGATTTTGTCAGTCGCTTGAAGGAAGTTAAGCTTAGCAGCTCGGATTTATTAGTCAGCTTTGATGTGGTCTCACTGTTTACCAAAGTGCCTTTAATGGAATCGTTACATCTTATTGGTAACTTATTCAGTGCAGAAATGACGGCCTTGTTTGAACATATACTCTCCTCAACGTACTTTCTATTCAATGACGAATTCTTTGAACAAACAGACAGCGTGGCCATGGGGAGCCCTTTGTCCCCTGTGGTAGCTAATCTCTTTATGGAGGACTTTGAGGAGAAAGCACTTGAGTCTGCTGTCTTAAAGCCTACGGTCTTCTGGCGGTACGTAGATGATACTTTTGTTGTATGGCCTCATGGCAGACAGGAACTGGAGAAATTCCTTCATCATTTAAACTCTTTACATGAGAACATCAAATTCACGATGGAGATTGAAAAAGATGGCACTTTACCATTTCTAGACGTGCTAGTATGCCGTAAAAATGATGGGTCATTAGGACATTCTGTGTACAGGAAACCGACTCACACAGATCTGTATCTCCAGGCGTCAAGCTGCCACCACCCAGCACAAACAGCCGGCGTTCTCAGTACCTTAATACATCGAGCGCATGTAATATCGGACGATGAAAACCTCCACGCAGAATTAGAACACTTGGAGAAGGTTTTTAAAGAGAATGGCTACACTTCACGCCAAATAAGAAAGGCCATGCGCAACTGTCATAACAAGAAGCAGCGCACTGAGGACGCTGATGACGACTTTAAATCAACTGCGTTTCTTCCATACGCCGGGAATGTGTCGTCGAAAATAGGCCGATTACTGAAGAAGAATAAAATCAAGGTTATCTTCCGTCCACCAGCAAAGAACCGGGCCCTGGTTGGATCCGTTAAAGACGATTTACAACTGAAGAAAGCAGGCGTCTACAAAATTCCCTGTGAATGTGGCTCTGCATATATTGGCCAGACGACAAGAACTGTCCATGAACGGTGTACAGAACATGAAAGATACACCCGTCTGCGGCAACCGTCAAAATCGGCAGTAGCAGAGCACTGTATTTCATTGGGACATTCAATGGAATACAATGGAACAAAAATTTTAGCTCCGGTTTCCGGATTTTGGGATTCCGTAATCAAGGAATCAGTGGAAATACGTCTTGCCGATAATCTTATAAATCGTGACAACGGCTTTCAACTGGATAAAACTTGGAATCCTGTTATTAAAGTTATACATTCACAGCGGAATAGACAGCGTCATTCGATACTCAATGACTAGATGATCTTTTACTTTCACCACCGAGGGCAGCACGTACAACTCGGCTATGCCGCGCATGTCAACACGTGCGCGAGAATCGGTATAAATACCGCGACTGCACCTGGGCTCTTCAGTAGTTGTGTACTCACCTGATGATGGCCGGACGTCTCTGGGCCGAAATATCGTGGCAGAATGTCGACGGGATCCGGCTGCATACCCGGAAATTATTAGAAGAACAAATACGCCGGGAAAATTTCAGAAGTCACATCAAATACCTTTACGGGGAGGAGATGGTTCAGGATATCCACGTACTGGATAAATTACGCGAGAAAAGAGCCAGGTTGCTGTGTTCACTAAATTTTTTACTGAAATGTAGAAACAATAACTTGATTCCAACTTTCGCCAGAGTTGTTCATTTTATTAATAGTGTGGCCGCCAACAATATAAAACGCAAGGCGAGTCTGGCTTTATTAAGAGAACGAATCCGTTATACGCGTCGTGAGTTAGACACTGTTGCCAGGAATTTATATTATTTACATCTGAAGATTGCGGCAAGATGTTCTTCCCTTAGCTGGGACTGGATTGACGGTGTATCTTGGGCCAAGGCAGACTGGGCTCACAGGAACAGTACGAACAGGCAAAGAGCGAAGTTTAGCCAACTCGTAACACGAAAGCCGCAAGAAGCTATCTCTGGACGATCCGTGGTGAACCTTACGGAGAAATCGTTTGACGATGCGACGATGTCAGTGCTTGCGAAAGGTTTAAACTTCGCCCCTACTCCTGTTTCACTGCCTTTAACGGATTTCATCAGTTCCATTGAGGAAGCTATTAGACGTCTCCCTGCGGATAATGCAGACGAAATTCGACGTGAATCTTGCCGAACGTTGTTGAAATGTGCGCCACAACGGAGTAACATCTCGCCAGCTGAAAGAGCTGCTCTCCGCAGCCTCAGAGAAGATACTAGCACAGTCGTACTGCCTGCGGATAAGGGTAACGCCACAGTTCTTCTGACAAGGGAAGCCTACAACGAGAAGATATATTGTCAGCTAAATGATTCCACGTACCGCAGAATTGAAAAGGACCCAACAAGCCGAATATCAAGGAAAACTGCTACCCTTTTGAACGACTGTTCTCTACCTGAACAAATTATCAAGAGATTGAGACCACACAATGCAGTACCACCAAGACTCTACGGTCTTCCCAAGATACACAAGGATGGTGCCCCACTACGATTAATAGTGAGTAATATTGGTGCTGCCACCTATTCTACAGCAAAATATCTGGCCTCACTACTAAAGCCGTATGTGGGTAAGTGTTGCCACCATATACGTAATTCAGAGGATTTTGTCAGTCGCTTGAAGGAAGTTAAGCTTAGCAGCTCGGATTTATTAGTCAGCTTTGATGTGGTCTCACTGTTTACCAAAGTGCCTTTAATGGAATCGTTACATCTTATTGGTAACTTATTCAGTGCAGAAATGACGGCCTTGTTTGAACATATACTCTCCTCAACGTACTTTCTATTCAATGACGAATTCTTTGAACAAACAGACGGCGTGGCCATGGGGAGCCCTTTGTCCCCTGTGGTAGCTAATCTCTTTATGGAGGACTTTGAGGAGAAAGCACTTGAGTCTGCTGTCTTAAAGCCTACGGTCTTCTGGCGGTACGTAGATGATACTTTTGTTGTATGGCCTCATGGCAGACAGGAACTGGAGAAATTCCTTCATCATTTAAACTCTTTACATGAGAACATCAAATTCACGATGGAGATTGAAAAAGATGGCACTTTACCATTTCTAGACGTGCTAGTATGCCGTAAAAATGATGGGTCATTAGGACATTCTGTGTACAGGAAACCGACTCACACAGATCTGTATCTCCAGGCGTCAAGCTGCCACCACCCAGCACAAACAGCCGGCGTTCTCAGTACCTTAATACATCGAGCGCATGTAATATCGGACGATGAAAACCTCCACGCAGAATTAGAACACTTGGAGAAGGTTTTTAAAGAGAATGGCTACACTTCACGCCAAATAAGAAAGGCCATGCGCAACTGTCATAACAAGAAGCAGCGCACTGAGGACGCTGATGACGACTTTAAATCAACTGCGTTTCTTCCATACGCCGGGAATGTGTCGTCGAAAATAGGCCGATTACTGAAGAAGAATAAAATCAAGGTTATCTTCCGTCCACCAGCAAAGAACCGGGCCCTGGTTGGATCCGTTAAAGACGATTTACAACTGAAGAAAGCAGGCGTCTACAAAATTCCCTGTGAATGTGGCTCTGCATATATTGGCCAGACGACAAGAACTGTCCATGAACGGTGTACAGAACATGAAAGATACACCCGTCTGCGGCAACCGTCAAAATCGGCAGTAGCAGAGCACTGTATTTCATTGGGACATTCAATGGAATACAATGGAACAAAAATTTTAGCTCCGGTTTCCGGATTTTGGGATTCCGTAATCAAGGAATCAGTGGAAATACGTCTTGCCGATAATCTTATAAATCGTGACAACGGCTTTCAACTGGATAAAACTTGGAATCCTGTTATTAAAGTTATACATTCACAGCGGAATAGACAGCGTCATTCGATACTCAATGACTAGATGATCTTTTACTTTCACCACCGAGGGCAGCACGTACAACTCGGCTATGCCGCGCATGTCAACACGTGCGCGAGAATCGGTATAAATACCGCGACTGCACCTGGGCTCTTCAGTAATTGTGTACTCACCTGATGATGGCCGGACGTCTCTGGGCCGAAATATCGTGGCAGAATGTCGACGGGATCCGGCTGCATACCCGGAAATTATTAGAAGAACAAATACGCCGGGAAAATTTCAGAAGTCACATCAAATACCTTTACGGGGAGGAGATGGTTCAGGATATCCACGTACTGGATAAATTACGCGAGAAAAGAGCCAGGTTGCTGTGTTCACTAAATTTTTTACTGAAATGTAGAAACAATAACTTGATTCCAACTTTCGCCAGAGTTGTTCATTTTATTAATAGTGTGGCCGCCAACAATATAAAACGCAAGGCGAGTCTGGCTTTATTAAGAGAACGAATCCGTTATACGCGTCGTGAGTTAGACACTGTTGCCAGGAATTTATATTATTTACATCTGAAGATTGCGGCAAGATGTTCTTCCCTTAGCTGGGACTGGATTGACGGTGTATCTTGGGCCAAGGCAGACTGGGCTCACAGGAACAGTACGAACAGGCAAAGAGCGAAGTTTAGCCAACTCGTAACACGAAAGCCGCAAGAAGCTATCTCTGGACGATCCGTGGTGAACCTTACGGAGAAATCGTTTGACGATGCGACGATGTCAGTGCTTGCGAAAGGTTTAAACTTCGCCCCTACTCCTGTTTCACTGCCTTTAACGGATTTCATCAGTTCCATTGAGGAAGCTATTAGACGTCTCCCTGCGGATAATGCAGACGAAATTCGACGTGAATCTTGCCGAACGTTGTTGAAATGTGCGCCACAACGGAGTAACATCTCGCCAGCTGAAAGAGCTGCTCTCCGCAGCCTCAGAGAAGATACTAGCACAGTCGTACTGCCTGCGGATAAGGGTAACGCCACAGTTCTTCTGACAAGGGAAGCCTACAACGAGAAGATATATTGTCAGCTAAATGATTCCACGTACCGCAGAATTGAAAAGGACCCAACAAGCCGAATATCAAGGAAAACTGCTACCCTTTTGAACGACTGTTCTCTACCTGAACAAATTATCAAGAGATTGAGACCACACAATGCAGTACCACCAAGACTCTACGGTCTTCCCAAGATACACAAGGATGGTGCCCCACTACGATTAATAGTGAGTAATATTGGTGCTGCCACCTATTCTACAGCAAAATATCTGGCCTCACTACTAAAGCCGTATGTGGGTAAGTGTTGCCACCATATACGTAATTCAGAGGATTTTGTCAGTCGCTTGAAGGAAGTTAAGCTTAGCAGCTCGGATTTATTAGTCAGCTTTGATGTGGTCTCACTGTTTACCAAAGTGCCTTTAATGGAATCGTTACATCTTATTGGTAACTTATTCAGTGCAGAAATGACGGCCTTGTTTGAACATATACTCTCCTCAACGTACTTTCTATTCAATGACGAATTCTTTGAACAAACAGACGGCGTGGCCATGGGGAGCCCTTTGTCCCCTGTGGTAGCTAATCTCTTTATGGAGGACTTTGAGGAGAAAGCACTTGAGTCTGCTGTCTTAAAGCCTACGGTCTTCTGGCGGTACGTAGATGATACTTTTGTTGTATGGCCTCATGGCAGACAGGAACTGGAGAAATTCCTTCATCATTTAAACTCTTTACATGAGAACATCAAATTCACGATGGAGATTGAAAAAGATGGCACTTTACCATTTCTAGACGTGCTAGTATGCCGTAAAAATGATGGGTCATTAGGACATTCTGTGTACAGGAAACCGACTCACACAGATCTGTATCTCCAGGCGTCAAGCTGCCACCACCCAGCACAAACAGCCGGCGTTCTCAGTACCTTAATACATCGAGCGCATGTAATATCGGACGATGAAAACCTCCACGCAGAATTAGAACACTTGGAGAAGGTTTTTAAAGAGAATGGCTACACTTCACGCCAAATAAGAAAGGCCATGCGCAACTGTCATAACAAGAAGCAGCGCACTGAGGACGCTGATGACGACTTTAAATCAACTGCGTTTCTTCCATACGCCGGGAATGTGTCGTCGAAAATAGGCCGATTACTGAAGAAGAATAAAATCAAGGTTATCTTCCGTCCACCAGCAAAGAACCGGGCCCTGGTTGGATCCGTTAAAGACGATTTACAACTGAAGAAAGCAGGCGTCTACAAAATTCCCTGTGAATGTGGCTCTGCATATATTGGCCAGACGACAAGAACTGTCCATGAACGGTGTACAGAACATGAAAGATACACCCGTCTGCGGCAACCGTCAAAATCGGCAGTAGCAGAGCACTGTATTTCATTGGGACATTCAATGGAATACAATGGAACAAAAATTTTAGCTCCGGTTTCCGGATTTTGGGATTCCGTAATCAAGGAATCAGTGGAAATACGTCTTGCCGATAATCTTATAAATCGTGACAACGGCTTTCAACTGGATAAAACTTGGAATCCTGTTATTAAAGTTATACATTCACAGCGGAATAGACAGCGTCATTCGATACTCAATGACTAGATGATCTTTTACTTTCACCACCGAGGGCAGCACGTACAACTCGGCTATGCCGCGCATGTCAACACGTGCGCGAGAATCGGTATAAATACCGCGACTGCACCTGGGCTCTTCAGTAGTTGTGTACTCACCTGATGATGGCCGGACGTCTCTGGGCCGAAATATCGTGGCAGAATGTCGACGGGATCCGGCTGCATACCCGGAAATTATTAGAAGAACAAATACGCCGGGAAAATTTCAGAAGTCACATCAAATACCTTTACGGGGAGGAGATGGTTCAGGATATCCACGTACTGGATAAATTACGCGAGAAAAGAGCCAGGTTGCTGTGTTCACTAAATTTTTTACTGAAATGTAGAAACAATAACTTGATTCCAACTTTCGCCAGAGTTGTTCATTTTATTAATAGTGTGGCCGCCAACAATATAAAACGCAAGGCGAGTCTGGCTTTATTAAGAGAACGAATCCGTTATACGCGTCGTGAGTTAGACACTGTTGCCAGGAATTTATATTATTTACATCTGAAGATTGCGGCAAGATGTTCTTCCCTTAGCTGGGACTGGATTGACGGTGTATCTTGGGCCAAGGCAGACTGGGCTCACAGGAACAGTACGAACAGGCAAAGAGCGAAGTTTAGCCAACTCGTAACACGAAAGCCGCAAGAAGCTATCTCTGGACGATCCGTGGTGAACCTTACGGAGAAATCGTTTGACGATGCGACGATGTCAGTGCTTGCGAAAGGTTTAAACTTCGCCCCTACTCCTGTTTCACTGCCTTTAACGGATTTCATCAGTTCCATTGAGGAAGCTATTAGACGTCTCCCTGCGGATAATGCAGACGAAATTCGACGTGAATCTTGCCGAACGTTGTTGAAATGTGCGCCACAACGGAGTAACATCTCGCCAGCTGAAAGAGCTGCTCTCCGCAGCCTCAGAGAAGATACTAGCACAGTCGTACTGCCTGCGGATAAGGGTAACGCCACAGTTCTTCTGACAAGGGAAGCCTACAACGAGAAGATATATTGTCAGCTAAATGATTCCACGTACCGCAGAATTGAAAAGGACCCAACAAGCCGAATATCAAGGAAAACTGCTACCCTTTTGAACGACTGTTCTCTACCTGAACAAATTATCAAGAGATTGAGACCACACAATGCAGTACCACCAAGACTCTACGGTCTTCCCAAGATACACAAGGATGGTGCCCCACTACGATTAATAGTGAGTAATATTGGTGCTGCCACCTATTCTACAGCAAAATATCTGGCCTCACTACTAAAGCCGTATGTGGGTAAGTGTTGCCACCATATACGTAATTCAGAGGATTTTGTCAGTCGCTTGAAGGAAGTTAAGCTTAGCAGCTCGGATTTATTAGTCAGCTTTGATGTGGTCTCACTGTTTACCAAAGTGCCTTTAATGGAATCGTTACATCTTATTGGTAACTTATTCAGTGCAGAAATGACGGCCTTGTTTGAACATATACTCTCCTCAACGTACTTTCTATTCAATGACGAATTCTTTGAACAAACAGACGGCGTGGCCATGGGGAGCCCTTTGTCCCCTGTGGTAGCTAATCTCTTTATGGAGGACTTTGAGGAGAAAGCACTTGAGTCTGCTGTCTTAAAGCCTACGGTCTTCTGGCGGTACGTAGATGATACTTTTGTTGTATGGCCTCATGGCAGACAGGAACTGGAGAAATTCCTTCATCATTTAAACTCTTTACATGAGAACATCAAATTCACGATGGAGATTGAAAAAGATGGCACTTTACCATTTCTAGACGTGCTAGTATGCCGTAAAAATGATGGGTCATTAGGACATTCTGTGTACAGGAAACCGACTCACACAGATCTGTATCTCCAGGCGTCAAGCTGCCACCACCCAGCACAAACAGCCGGCGTTCTCAGTACCTTAATACATCGAGCGCATGTAATATCGGACGATGAAAACCTCCACGCAGAATTAGAACACTTGGAGAAGGTTTTTAAAGAGAATGGCTACACTTCACGCCAAATAAGAAAGGCCATGCGCAACTGTCATAACAAGAAGCAGCGCACTGAGGACGCTGATGACGACTTTAAATCAACTGCGTTTCTTCCATACGCCGGGAATGTGTCGTCGAAAATAGGCCGATTACTGAAGAAGAATAAAATCAAGGTTATCTTCCGTCCACCAGCAAAGAACCGGGCCCTGGTTGGATCCGTTAAAGACGATTTACAACTGAAGAAAGCAGGCGTCTACAAAATTCCCTGTGAATGTGGCTCTGCATATATTGGCCAGACGACAAGAACTGTCCATGAACGGTGTACAGAACATGAAAGATACACCCGTCTGCGGCAACCGTCAAAATCGGCAGTAGCAGAGCACTGTATTTCATTGGGACATTCAATGGAATACAATGGAACAAAAATTTTAGCTCCGGTTTCCGGATTTTGGGATTCCGTAATCAAGGAATCAGTGGAAATACGTCTTGCCGATAATCTTATAAATCGTGACAACGGCTTTCAACTGGATAAAACTTGGAATCCTGTTATTAAAGTTATACATTCACAGCGGAATAGACAGCGTCATTCGATACTCAATGACTAGATGATCTTTTACTTTCACCACCGAGGGCAGCACGTACAACTCGGCTATGCCGCGCATGTCAACACGTGCGCGAGAATCGGTATAAATACCGCGACTGCACCTGGGCTCTTCAGTAGTTGTGTACTCACCTGATGATGGCCGGACGTCTCTGGGCCGAAATATCGTGGCAGAATGTCGACGGGATCCGGCTGCATACCCGGAAATTATTAGAAGAACAAATACGCCGGGAAAATTTCAGAAGTCACATCAAATACCTTTACGGGGAGGAGATGGTTCAGGATATCCACGTACTGGATAAATTACGCGAGAAAAGAGCCAGGTTGCTGTGTTCACTAAATTTTTTACTGAAATGTAGAAACAATAACTTGATTCCAACTTTCGCCAGAGTTGTTCATTTTATTAATAGTGTGGCCGCCAACAATATAAAACGCAAGGCGAGTCTGGCTTTATTAAGAGAACGAATCCGTTATACGCGTCGTGAGTTAGACACTGTTGCCAGGAATTTATATTATTTACATCTGAAGATTGCGGCAAGATGTTCTTCCCTTAGCTGGGACTGGATTGACGGTGTATCTTGGGCCAAGGCAGACTGGGCTCACAGGAACAGTACGAACAGGCAAAGAGCGAAGTTTAGCCAACTCGTAACACGAAAGCCGCAAGAAGCTATCTCTGGACGATCCGTGGTGAACCTTACGGAGAAATCGTTTGACGATGCGACGATGTCAGTGCTTGCGAAAGGTTTAAACTTCGCCCCTACTCCTGTTTCACTGCCTTTAACGGATTTCATCAGTTCCATTGAGGAAGCTATTAGACGTCTCCCTGCGGATAATGCAGACGAAATTCGACGTGAATCTTGCCGAACGTTGTTGAAATGTGCGCCACAACGGAGTAACATCTCGCCAGCTGAAAGAGCTGCTCTCCGCAGCCTCAGAGAAGATACTAGCACAGTCGTACTGCCTGCGGATAAGGGTAACGCCACAGTTCTTCTGACAAGGGAAGCCTACAACGAGAAGATATATTGTCAGCTAAATGATTCCACGTACCGCAGAATTGAAAAGGACCCAACAAGCCGAATATCAAGGAAAACTGCTACCCTTTTGAACGACTGTTCTCTACCTGAACAAATTATCAAGAGATTGAGACCACACAATGCAGTACCACCAAGACTCTACGGTCTTCCCAAGATACACAAGGATGGTGCCCCACTACGATTAATAGTGAGTAATATTGGTGCTGCCACCTATTCTACAGCAAAATATGTGGCCTCACTACTAAAGCCGTATGTGGGTAAGTGTTGCCACCATATACGTAATTCAGAGGATTTTGTCAGTCGCTTGAAGGAAGTTAAGCTTAGCAGCTCGGATTTATTAGTCAGCTTTGATGTGGTCTCACTGTTTACCAAAGTGCCTTTAATGGAATCGTTACATCTTATTGGTAACTTATTCAGTGCAGAAATGACGGCCTTGTTTGAACATATACTCTCCTCAACGTACTTTCTATTCAATGACGAATTCTTTGAACAAACAGACGGCGTGGCCATGGGGAGCCCTTTGTCCCCTGTGGTAGCTAATCTCTTTATGGAGGACTTTGAGGAGAAAGCACTTGAGTCTGCTGTCTTAAAGCCTACGGTCTTCTGGCGGTACGTAGATGATACTTTTGTTGTATGGCCTCATGGCAGACAGGAACTGGAGAAATTCCTTCATCATTTAAACTCTTTACATGAGAACATCAAATTCACGATGGAGATTGAAAAAGATGGCACTTTACCATTTCTAGACGTGCTAGTATGCCGTAAAAATGATGGGTCATTAGGACATTCTGTGTACAGGAAACCGACTCACACAGATCTGTATCTCCAGGCGTCAAGCTGCCACCACCCAGCACAAACAGCCGGCGTTCTCAGTACCTTAATACATCGAGCGCATGTAATATCGGACGATGAAAACCTCCACGCAGAATTAGAACACTTGGAGAAGGTTTTTAAAGAGAATGGCTACACTTCACGCCAAATAAGAAAGGCCATGCGCAACTGTCATAACAAGAAGCAGCGCACTGAGGACGCTGATGACGACTTTAAATCAACTGCGTTTCTTCCATACGCCGGGAATGTGTCGTCGAAAATAGGCCGATTACTGAAGAAGAATAAAATCAAGGTTATCTTCCGTCCACCAGCAAAGAACCGGGCCCTGGTTGGATCCGTTAAAGACGATTTACAACTGAAGAAAGCAGGCGTCTACAAAATTCCCTGTGAATGTGGCTCTGCATATATTGGCCAGACGACAAGAACTGTCCATGAACGGTGTACAGAACATGAAAGATACACCCGTCTGCGGCAACCGTCAAAATCGGCAGTAGCAGAGCACTGTATTTCATTGGGACATTCAATGGAATACAATGGAACAAAAATTTTAGCTCCGGTTTCCGGATTTTGGGATTCCGTAATCAAGGAATCAGTGGAAATACGTCTTGCCGATAATCTTATAAATCGTGACAACGGCTTTCAACTGGATAAAACTTGGAATCCTGTTATTAAAGTTATACATTCACAGCGGAATAGACAGCGTCATTCGATACTCAATGACTAGATGATCTTTTACTTTCACCACCGAGGGCAGCACGTACAACTCGGCTATGCCGCGCATGTCAACACGTGCGCGAGAATCGGTATAAATACCGCGACTGCACCTGGGCTCTTCAGTAGTTGTGTACTCACCTGATGATGGCCGGACGTCTCTGGGCCGAAATATCGTGGCAGAATGTCGACGGGATCCGGCTGCATACCCGGAAATTATTAGAAGAACAAATACGCCGGGAAAATTTCAGAAGTCACATCAAATACCTTTACGGGGAGGAGATGGTTCAGGATATCCACGTACTGGATAAATTACGCGAGAAAAGAGCCAGGTTGCTGTGTTCACTAAATTTTTTACTGAAATGTAGAAACAATAACTTGATTCCAACTTTCGCCAGAGTTGTTCATTTTATTAATAGTGTGGCCGCCAACAATATAAAACGCAAGGCGAGTCTGGCTTTATTAAGAGAACGAATCCGTTATACGCGTCGTGAGTTAGACACTGTTGCCAGGAATTTATATTATTTACATCTGAAGATTGCGGCAAGATGTTCTTCCCTTAGCTGGGACTGGATTGACGGTGTATCTTGGGCCAAGGCAGACTGGGCTCACAGGAACAGTACGAACAGGCAAAGAGCGAAGTTTAGCCAACTCGTAACACGAAAGCCGCAAGAAGCTATCTCTGGACGATCCGTGGTGAACCTTACGGAGAAATCGTTTGACGATGCGACGATGTCAGTGCTTGCGAAAGGTTTAAACTTCGCCCCTACTCCTGTTTCACTGCCTTTAACGGATTTCATCAGTTCCATTGAGGAAGCTATTAGACGTCTCCCTGCGGATAATGCAGACGAAATTCGACGTGAATCTTGCCGAACGTTGTTGAAATGTGCGCCACAACGGAGTAACATCTCGCCAGCTGAAAGAGCTGCTCTCCGCAGCCTCAGAGAAGATACTAGCACAGTCGTACTGCCTGCGGATAAGGGTAACGCCACAGTTCTTCTGACAAGGGAAGCCTACAACGAGAAGATATATTGTCAGCTAAATGATTCCACGTACCGCAGAATTGAAAAGGACCCAACAAGCCGAATATCAAGGAAAACTGCTACCCTTTTGAACGACTGTTCTCTACCTGAACAAATTATCAAGAGATTGAGACCACACAATGCAGTACCACCAAGACTCTACGGTCTTCCCAAGATACACAAGGATGGTGCCCCACTACGATTAATAGTGAGTAATATTGGTGCTGCCACCTATTCTACAGCAAAATATCTGGCCTCACTACTAAAGCCGTATGTGGGTAAGTGTTGCCACCATATACGTAATTCAGAGGATTTTGTCAGTCGCTTGAAGGAAGTTAAGCTTAGCAGCTCGGATTTATTAGTCAGCTTTGATGTGGTCTCACTGTTTACCAAAGTGCCTTTAATGGAATCGTTACATCTTATTGGTAACTTATTCAGTGCAGAAATGACGGCCTTGTTTGAACATATACTCTCCTCAACGTACTTTCTATTCAATGACGAATTCTTTGAACAAACAGACGGCGTGGCCATGGGGAGCCCTTTGTCCCCTGTGGTAGCTAATCTCTTTATGGAGGACTTTGAGGAGAAAGCACTTGAGTCTGCTGTCTTAAAGCCTACGGTCTTCTGGCGGTACGTAGATGATACTTTTGTTGTATGGCCTCATGGCAGACAGGAACTGGAGAAATTCCTTCATCATTTAAACTCTTTACATGAGAACATCAAATTCACGATGGAGATTGAAAAAGATGGCACTTTACCATTTCTAGACGTGCTAGTATGCCGTAAAAATGATGGGTCATTAGGACATTCTGTGTACAGGAAACCGACTCACACAGATCTGTATCTCCAGGCGTCAAGCTGCCACCACCCAGCACAAACAGCCGGCGTTCTCAGTACCTTAATACATCGAGCGCATGTAATATCGGACGATGAAAACCTCCACGCAGAATTAGAACACTTGGAGAAGGTTTTTAAAGAGAATGGCTACACTTCACGCCAAATAAGAAAGGCCATGCGCAACTGTCATAACAAGAAGCAGCGCACTGAGGACGCTGATGACGACTTTAAATCAACTGCGTTTCTTCCATACGCCGGGAATGTGTCGTCGAAAATAGGCCGATTACTGAAGAAGAATAAAATCAAGGTTATCTTCCGTCCACCAGCAAAGAACCGGGCCCTGGTTGGATCCGTTAAAGACGATTTACAACTGAAGAAAGCAGGCGTCTACAAAATTCCCTGTGAATGTGGCTCTGCATATATTGGCCAGACGACAAGAACTGTCCATGAACGGTGTACAGAACATGAAAGATACACCCGTCTGCGGCAACCGTCAAAATCGGCAGTAGCAGAGCACTGTATTTCATTGGGACATTCAATGGAATACAATGGAACAAAAATTTTAGCTCCGGTTTCCGGATTTTGGGATTCCGTAATCAAGGAATCAGTGGAAATACGTCTTGCCGATAATCTTATAAATCGTGACAACGGCTTTCAACTGGATAAAACTTGGAATCCTGTTATTAAAGTTATACATTCACAGCGGAATAGACAGCGTCATTCGATACTCAATGACTAGATGATCTTTTACTTTCACCACCGAGGGCAGCACGTACAACTCGGCTATGCCGCGCATGTCAACACGTGCGCGAGAATCGGTATAAATACCGCGACTGCACCTGGGCTCTTCAGTAGTTGTGTACTCACCTGATGATGGCCGGACGTCTCTGGGCCGAAATATCGTGGCAGAATGTCGACGGGATCCGGCTGCATACCCGGAAATTATTAGAAGAACACTCTGAAGGTCCACAGATTACAGAATGCCCTCAGATGTGCTTCGGTAACTACTAATAGTCTTCTAGGGAATGATCAAAGCGTAGACAGTTTGGGACATTAATCCCAGGGAGAAAAGTCTGTATGGTGCCTGTTCTATTCAATCCCGATGCAATTTCTGTGTTTCATCAACACTCGGAAGATCCACAGATTACAGAATGACTGCAGATGTGCTTCGGAAGCTACTAGTGGTCTTCCTGTGAACGATCAAAGCGTAGACAGTTTAAGTCATTACTCCCATCGAGAAAAGTCCTCAAGGTGTTTATTGTATTCAATGCCAATGCAATTTTTGTGATTCATCAACACTTTGAAGGTCCACAGATTACGAAATGCCTCCAGATGTGCTTCGAAAACTACTACTCGTCTTCCAGGGAACGATCAAAACGATGACAGTATGAGACTTTACTCCCATGGAGAAAAGTCCGCATGGTGACTGTTGTATCCAATCCGGATGCAATTTCTGTGTTTCATCGATACTCTGAAGGTCCACAGATTACAGAATGCCTACTTCGTAAGCTACTAGTGGTCTTCCAGGGATCGATCAAAGCGTAGACAGTTTAAGACATTACTTCCATGGAGAAATTCCTCATGGTGCTTGTTGTGTTCAATGGCGATGCAATTTCTGTGTTTCATCAACACTCTGAAAGTCCACAGATTACAGAATCCCTCCAGATGTGCTTCGGAAACTACTCCTAGTCTTCCAGTGTACGATCAAAGCGTAGACAGTTTAAGACATTACTCCCATGGAGAAAAGTCCGCATGGTGCTTATTGTGTTCAATGCCGATACAATTTCTGTGTTTCATCAACACTCTGAAGGTATAAGGATTACAGAATGCCTCCAGATGTGCTTCGGGAACTACTACTAGTCTTCCAGTGAACGATCACAGCTTAGACAGTTTAAGACATTACTCTCATGGACAAAGGTCCGCATGGTGCTAATTGTGTTCAATGCCGATTCAATTTCTGTGTTTCATCAACACTCTGAAGGTCCACAGATTGCAGAATGCTTCCAGATGCTCTTCGGAAACTACTACTAGTCTTCCAGTGTTCGATCAAAGCGTAGACAGTTTAAGACATTACTCCCATGGAGAAAAGTCTGCATGGTGCTTATTGTATTCAATGCCGATTCAATTTCTGTGTTTCATCAACACTCTGAAGGTCCACAGATTGCAGAATGCTTCCAGATGCTCTTCGGAAACTACTACTAGTCTTCCAGTGTACGATCAAAGCGTAGACAGTTTAAGACATTACTCCCATGGAGAAAAGTCTGCATGGTGCTTACTGTGTTCAATGCCGATGATATTTTTGTGTTTCATCAACACTCTGAAGGTTCACAGATTACAGAATGCATCCAGATGTGCTTCGGAAACTACTACTAGTCCTCAAGGAATGATCAAAGTGTAGACAGTTTAAGACATTAATCCCATGGAGAAAAGTTCGCATGGTGCTTATTGTGTTCAATGCCGATGCAATTTTTGTGTTTCATCAACACTCAGAAGGTCCACAGACTACAGAATGCTTCCAGATGTGCTTTGGAAACTACTACTAGTCTACCAGTGTACGATCAATGCGTAGACAATTTAAGACATTACTCGCATAGAGAAAGTTCCGCATGGAGCTTATTGTGTTCAATGCCGATTCAATTTCTGTGTTTCATCAACACTCTGAAGTTTCACAGATTATAGAACGCATCCTGATGTGCTTCGGAAACTACTACCAGTCATCCAGGGAACGATTAAAGCGTAGACAGTTTAAGACAATTCTCTCATGTAGAAAAGTCCGTATTGTGCTTATTGTGTTCAATGCCGATGCAATTTCTGAGTTTCATCAACACTCTGAAGGTCCACAGATTATAGAATGCATCCAGATGTGCTTTGGAAACTAATACTAGTGTTCCAGGGAACGATCAAAGCGTAGACAGTTTAAGACATTACTCCCATGAAGAAAAGTCGGCATGGTGCTTGTTGTGTTCAATGCCGATGCAATTTTTGTGTTTCATCAACACTCTGAAGGTCCACAGATTACAGAATGCATCCAGATGTGCTTCGGAAACTATTACTAGTCTTCCAGTGTACGATCAAAGCGTAGACAGTTTAAGACTTTACTCCCATGGAGAAAAGTCCGCATGGTGCTTATTGTGTTCAATGCTGATTCAATTTTTGTATTTCATCAACACTCTGATGGTCCACAGATTACAGAATGCATCCAGATGTACTTCGGAAACTACTACTAGTCTTCCAGGGAACGATCAAAACGTAGACAGTTTAAGACATTACTCCCATGGAGAAAAGTCCGCATGGTGCTTATTGTATTCAATGCCAATGCAATTTTTGTGTTCGATCAACACTCTGAAGGTCCACAGATTACGGAATGCCTACAGATGTGCTTCGGAAAGTACAACTGGTCTTCCAGGGAACGATCAAAACGAAGACAGTATGAGACATTACTCCCAAGGAGAAAAGTCCTCAAGGTGCTTATTGTATTCAATGCCGATGCAATTTTTGTGATTCATCAACACTCTGAAGGTTCACAGATTACGGAATGCCTCCAGATGTGCTTCGGAAACTACTACTGGTCTTCCAGGGAACGATCAAAGCGTAGACAGTTTTAGGCATTACTCCCATTGAGAAAAGTCCGCAAGGTGACAGTTATATTCTATCCCGATGCAATTTCAATGATTCATCAACACTCTGTAGGTCCACAAATTACAGAATGCATCTAGATGTGCATCAAAAACTACTAGAAAAAATCACATGGCGAAACTTGTATTCAATACCGATGCAATTACAGTGTTTCATCAACACTCTGAAAGTCCGCGGATTGCAGAATGCCTCCAGATGTGCTTCATAAACTACTACTGGTCTTCTGGAATCGATTAAAGCCTAGACAGTTTGAGACATTATTCCCATGGAGTCAAGACAGTTTGGTGACTGTTGTATTGAATGCCGATGCAATATCTGTGTTTAATCAACACTCTGAAGGTCTACAGATTACAGAACGCCCTTAGATGTTCTTCGGTAACTACTACTAGTCTTCTAGGGAACGATCAAAGCGTAGACAGTTAGAGACGTTACTCCCAGGGAGAATGGTCTGCATGGTGCCTTTTCTATTAAATCCCGATGCAATTTCTGTGTTTCATCAACACTCTGAAGGTCCACAGATTACAGAATTACTCCAGATGTGCTTCGGAAGCTACTAGTGGTCTTCCTGTGAACGATCAAAGCGTAGACATTTTAAGACATTACTCCCATGGAGAAAAGTCCGCATGGTGCTTATTGTGTTCAATGCCGATGCAATTTTTGTGTTTCATCAACACTCTGAAGGTTGACAGATTACAGAATGCATCCAGATCTGCTTCGGAAACTACTACTAGTCTTCCGGGGAACGATCAAAGCGTAGACATTTTAAGACATTACTCTCATGGAGAAAAGTCACCATAGTGCTTATTGTGTTCAATGCCGATGCAATTTTTGTGTTTCATCAACACTCTGAAGGTCCACAGGTTACAGAATGCATCCAGATTTGCTTCGGAAACAACTACAAGTCTTCCAGTGTACGATCAAAGCGTAGACAGTTTAAGACATTACTAACATGGAGATAATTCGGCATGGTGCTTATGGAGTTCAATGTCGATGCAATTTTTGTGTTTCATCAACACTTTGAAGGTCCACAGATTACAGAATGCCTCCAGATGTGCTTCGGAAACTACTACTAGTCTTCCAGGGAACGATCAAAGCGTAAACTGTTTAAGACATTACTAACATGGAGAAAAGTCCGCATGGTGCTTATTGTGTTAAATGCCAATGCAATTTTTGGGTTTCATCAACAGTCTGAAGTTAAACAGATTACAGAATGCATCCAGATGTGCATCGGAAACTACTACTAGTCTTCCAGGGGACGATCAAAGCGTAGACAGTTTAAGACATTACTCCCATGGAGAAAAGTCCGCATGGTGCTTATTGTGTTCAATGGCGATGCAATTTCTGTGTTTCATCAACACTCTGAAAGTCCACAGATTACAGAATCCCTCCAGATGTGCTTCGGAAACTACTACTAGTCTTCCAGTGTACGATCAAAGCGTAGACAGTTTAAGACATTACTCCCATGGAGAAAAGTCCGCATGGAGCTTATTTTGTTCAACACTCAGAAGGTCCGCAGATTACAGAATGCATCCAGATGTGCTTTGGAAACTACTATTAGTCTTCCAGAGAACGATCAAAGCGTAGACAGTTAAAGTCATTACTACCATGGAGAAAAGTCAGCATGGTGACTGTTATATTCTATCCCGATGCAATTTCTGTGTTTCATCAACACTGTGAGGGTACATAGATTACGGAATGCCTACAGATGTGCTTCGGAAACTACAACTGGTCTTCCAGGGAACGATCAAAGCGTAGACAGTTTTAGGCATTACTCCCATTGAGAAAAGTCCGCATGGTGACAGTTATATTCTATCTCGATGCAAATTCAATGATTCATCAACACTCTGAAGGTCCACTAATTACAGAATGCCTCTAGATGTGCTTTGGAAACTACTACTGGCCTTTCAGGAAGCGATCAAACCGTAGAAGGTTTGAGACATTACTCCCATAGAAAAAATCACATGGTGAATCTTGTATTCAATACCGATGCAATTACAGTGTTTCATCAACACTCTGAAGATCCGCGGATTGCAGAATGCCTCCAGATGTGCTTCAGAAACTACTACTGGTCTTCTGGAATCGATTTAGCCTAGACAGTTTGAGACATTATTACCATGGAGAAAAGACAGTTTGGTGACTGTTGTATTGAATGCCGATGCATTATCTGTGTTTAATCAACACTCTGAAGGTCCACAGATTACAGAATGCCCTCAGATGTGCTTCGGTAACTACTACTAGTTTTCTAGGGAACGATCAAAGCGTAGACAGTTTGAGACATCACTCCCAGGGAGAAAAGTCTGCATGGTGCCTGTTCTATTCAATCCAGATGCAATTTCTGTGTTTCGTCAACACTCGGAAGGTCCACAGATTACAGAATAACTCCAGATGTGCTTCGGAAGCTACTAGTGGTCTTCCTGTGAATGATCAAAGCGTAGACAGTTTAAGTCATTACTCCCATGGAGAAAAGTCCTCAAGGTGCTTATTGTATTCAATGCCGATGCAAATTTTGTGATTCATCAACACTCTGAAGGTCCACAGATTACGGAATGCTTCCAGATGTGCTTCGAAAACTACTACTCGTCTTCCAGGGAACGATCAAAGAGTAGACAGTTAAGACATTACTATCACGGAGATAAGTCCGCATGGTGCTTATTGTGTTCAATGCCGATGCAATTTTTGTGTTTCGTCAACACTCTGAATGTCCACAGATTACAGAATTCCTCCAGATATGCTTCGGAAACTACTACTAGTCTTCCAGTGTTCGATCAAAGCGTAGACAGTTTAAGACCTTACTCCTATAGAGAAAAGTCCGCATGGTGCTTATTTTGTTCAATGCCGATGCAATTTTTGTGTTTCATCAACGCTCTGAAGGTCCACAGATTACAGGATGCCTACAGATGGCCCCTCCCCCCATGAACCATGGACCTTGCCGTTGGTGGTGAGGCTTGCATGCCTCAGCGATACTGATGGCCATACCGTAGGTGCAACCACAACGGAGGGGTATCTGTTGAGAGGCCAGACAAACGTGTGGTTCCTGAAGAGGGGCAGCAGCCTTTTCAGTATTTGCAGGGGCAACAGTCTGGATGTTTGATTGATCTGGCCTTGCAACATTAACCAAAACGGCCTTGCTGTGCTGATCTGCGAACGGCTGAAAGCAAGGGGAAACTACAGCCGTAATTTTTCCCGAGGACATGCAGCTTTACTGTATGATTAAATTATGATGGCATCCTCTTGGGTAAAATATTCCGGAGGTAAAATAGTCCCCCATTCGAATCTCCGGGCGGGGACTACTCAGGAGGATGTCGTTATCAGGAGAAAGAAAACTGGCGTTCTACGGATCGGAGCGTGGAATGTCAGATCCCTTAATCGGGCAGGTAGGTTAGAAAATTTAAAAAGGGAAATGGATAGGTTAAAGTTAGATATAGTGGGAATTAGTGAAGTTCGGTGGCAGGAGGAACAAGACTTCTGGTCAGGTGACTACAGGGTTATAAACACAAAATCAAATAGGGGTAATGCAGGAGTAGGTTTAATAATGAATAGGAAAATAGGAATGCGGGTAAGCTACTACAAACAGCATAGTGAACGCATTATTGTGGCCAAGATAGATACGAAGCCCACACCTACTACAGTAGTACAAGTTTATATGCCAACTAGCTCTGCAGATGATGAAGAAATTGAAGAAATGTACGATGAAATAAAAGAAATTATTCAGATAGTGAAGGGAGACGAAAATTTAATAGTAATGGGTGACTGGAATTCGAGTGTAGGCAAAGGGAGAGAAGGAAACATAGTAGGTGAATATGGATTGGGGCTAAGAAATGAAAGAGGAAGCCGCCTAGTAGAATTTTGCACAGAGCACAACTTAATCATAGCTAACACTTGGTTTAAAAATCATGAAAGAAGGTTGTATATGTGGAAGAACCCTGGAGATACTAAAAGGTATCAAATAGATTATATAATGGTAAGACAGAGATTTAGGAACCAGGTTTTAAGTTGTAAGACATTTCCAGGGGCAGATGTGGACTCTGACCACAATCTATTGGTTATGACCTGTAGATTAAAACTGAAGAAACTTCAAAAATGTGAGAAATTAAGGAGTTGGGACCTGGATAAACTGAAAGAACCAGAGGTTGTACAGAGTTTCAGAGAGAGCATAAGGGAACAATTGACAGGAATAGGGGAAAGAAATACAGTAGAAGAAGAAAGGGTAGCTCTGAGGGATGTAGTAGTGAAGGCAGCAGAGGATAAAGTAGGTAAAAAGACGAGGGCTGCTAGAAATCGTTGGGTAACAGAAGAAATATTGAATTTAATTGATGAAAGGAGAAAATATAAAAATACAGTAAATGAAGCAGGCAAAAAGGAATACAAACGTCTCAAAAATGAGATCGACAGGAAGTGCAAAATGGCTAAACAGGGATGGCTAGGGGACAAATGTAAGGATGTAGAAGCTTATCTCACTAGGGGTAAGATAGATACTGCCTACAGGAAAATTAAAGAGACCTTTGGAGAGAAGAGAACCACGTGTATGAATATCAAGAGCTCAGATGGCAGCCCAGTTCTAAGCAAAGAAGGGAAGGCAGAAAGGTGGAATGAGTATATAGAAGGTTTATACAAGGGCGATGTACTTGAGGACAATATTATGGACATAGAAGAGGATGTACATGAAGACGAAATTAGAGATACGATACTGCGTGAAGAGTTTGAAAGAGCACTGAAAGACCTGAGTCGAAACAAGGCCCCCGGAGTAGACAACATTCCATTAGAACTACTGACGGCCTTGGGAGAGCCAGTCATGACAAAACTCTACCAGCTGGTGAGCAAGATGTATGAGACAGGCGAAATACCCTCAGACTTCAAGAAGAATATAATAATTCCAATCCCAAAGAAAGCAGGTGCTGACAGATGTGAAAATTACCGAACTATCAGTTTAATAAGCCACGGCTGCAAAATACTAACGCGAATTCTTTACAGACGAATGGAAAAACTGGTAGATGCAGACCTCGGGGAGGATCAGTTTGGATTCCGTCGAAATGTTGGAACACGTGAGGCAATACTGGGAAGCAGTGGTTGGGAAAGGAGTGAGACAGGGTTGTAGCCTCTCCCCGATGTTATTCAATCTGTATATTGAGCAAGCAGTAAAGGAAACAAAAGAAAAATTTGGAGTAGGTATTAAAATTCATGGAGACGAAGTAAAAACTTTGAGGTTCGCCGATGACATTGTAATTCTGTCAAAGACGGCAAAGGACTTGGAAGAGCAGTTGAACGGAATGGACAGTGTCTTGAAAGGAGGATATAAGATGAACATTAACAAAAGCAAAACGAGGATAATGGAATGTAGTCAAATTAAATCGGGTGATGCTGAGGGAATTAGATTAGGAAATGAGACACTTAAAGTAGTAAAGGAGTTTTGCTATTTAGGAAGTAAAATAACTGATGATGGTCGAAGTAGAGAGGATATAAAATGTAGACTGGCAATGGCAAGGAAAGCGTTTCTGAAGAAGAGAAATTTGTTAACATCGAATATAGATTTATGTATCAGGAAGTCGTTTCTGAAAGTATTTGTTTGGAGTGTAGCCATGTATGGAAGTGAAACATGGACGATTACTAGTTTGGACAAGAAGAGAATAGAAGCTTTCGAAATGTGGTGCTACAGAAGAATACTGAAGATAAGGTGGATAGATCACGTAAGTAATGAGGAGGTATTGAATAGGATTGGGGAGAAGAGAAGTTTGTGGCACAACTTGACTAGAAGAAGGAATCGGTTTATAGGACATGTTTTGAGGCATCAAGAGATCACAAATATAGCATTGAAGGGCAGCGTGGAGGGTAAAAATCGTAGAGGGAGACCGAGAGATGAGTACACTAAGCAGATTCAGAAGGATGTAGGTTGCAGTAGGTACTGGGAGATGAAGCAGCTTGCACAAGATAGAGTAGCATGGAGAGCTGCATCAAACCAGTCTCAGGACTGAAGACAACAACAACAACAATACAGATGTCCTTCGAAAACTACTACTAGTCTTCCAGTGTACGATCAAAGCGTAGACAGTTTAAGACATTACTCCCACGGAGAAAAGTCCGCATGGTGCTTATTGTGTTCAATGCCGATGCAATTTTTGTGTTTCGTCAACACTCTGAATGTCAACAGAATACAGAATGCCTCCAGATGTGCTTCGGAAACTACTACTAGTCTTTCAGTGTACGATCAAAGCGTAGACAGTTTAAGACCTTACTCCCATGGAGAAAAGTCCGCATGGTGATTATTTTGTTCAATGCCGATGCAATTTTTGTGTTTCATCAACGCTCTGAAGGTCCACAGATTACAGGATGCCTACAGATGTCTTTCGGAAACTACTACTAGTCTTCCAGGGAACGATCAAGGCGTAGACTGTTTAAGACATTACTCCCATGGAGAAAAGTCCGCATGGTGCTTATTGTATTCAATGCCGATGCAATGTTTGTGTTTCATCAACACTCTGGAGGTCCACAGATTACAGAATGCATCCAGATGTTCTTCGGAAACTACTACTAGTCTTCCAGTGTACGATCAAAGCGTAGACAGTTTAAGACATTACTCCCATGGAGAAAAGTCCGCATAGTGCTTATTGTGTTCAATGCCGATGCAATTTCAGTGTTTCATCAACACTCTGAAGATCCACAGATTACAGAATGCATCACGATGTGCTTCGGAAGCTACTATTAGTCTTCCAGGGAACGTTTCAAGCGTAGACAGTTTAAGACATTACTCTCATGGAGAAAAGTCCGCATGGTGCTAATTGTGTTCAATGCCGATTCAATTTCTGTATTTCAACAACACTCTGAAGGTCCGCAGATTACAGAATCCCTCCAGATGTGCTTCGGAAACTACTACTAGTCTTCCAGTGTACGATAAAAGCGTAGACAGTTTAAGACATTACTCCCATGGAGAAAAGTCCGCATGGTGCTTTTTGTGTACAATACCGTTGCAATTTTTGTGTTTCAGCAACACTCTGAAGGTCCACAGATTACAGAATGCCTCCAGATGTGCATCGGAAACTACTACTAGTCTTCCAGTGAACGATCAAAGCGTAGACAGATTAAGACATTACTCTCATGGAGAAAAGTCCGCATGGTGCTTATTGTGTTCAATGCCGATGCAATTTTTGTGTTTCATCAACACTCTGGAGGTCCACAGATTACAGAATGCCTCCAGATGTCTTTCGGAAACTACTACTAGTCTTCCAGTGTACGATCAAAGCGTAGACATTTTAAGACATTACTCCCATGGAGAAAAGTCCGCATGGTGCTTATTGTGTTCATTGCCGATGCAATTTTTGTGTTTCATCATCACTCTGAAGGTCCACAGATTACAGAATGCCTCCAGATGTGCTTCGGAAACTACTAGTAGTCTTCCAGGGAACGAACAAAACGTAGACAGTTTAAGACATTACTCTCATGGAGAAAAGTCCGCATGGTGATTATTGTGTTCAATGCCGATTCAATTTCTGCGTTTCATCAACACTCTGAAGGTCCACAGATTACAGAATGCCTGAAGATGTGCTTCGGAAACTGCCACTAGTCTTCCAGTGTACGATCAAAGCATAGACAGTTTAAGACATTACTCCCACGGAGAAAAGTCCGCATGGTGCTTATTGTGTTCAATGCCGATGCAATTTTTGTGTTTCGTCAACACTCTGAATGTCAACAGAATACAGAATGCCTCCAGATGTGCTTCGGAAACTACTACTAGTCTTTCAGTGTACGATCAAAGCGTAGACAGTTTAAGACCTTACTACCATGGAGAAAAGTCCGCATGGTGATTATTTTGTTCAATGCCGATGAAATTTTTGTGTTTCATCAACGCTCTGAAGGTCCACAGATTACAGGATGCCTACAGATGTCTTTCGGAAACTACTACTAGTCTTCCAGGGAACGATCAAGGCGTAGACAGTTTAAGACATTACTCCCATGGAGAAAAGTCCGCATGGTGCTTATTGTGTTCAATGCCGATGCAATTTTTGTGTTTCATCAACACTCTGAAGGTCCACAGATTACAGAATGCATCCAGATATGCTTCGGAAACTCCTACTAGTCTTCCAGGGAACGATCAAAGCGTAGACAGTTTAAGACATTACTCCCATGGAGAAAAGTCCGCATGGTGCTTATTGTGTTCAATGCCGATGCAATTTTTGTGTTTCATCAACACTCTGAAGGTCCACAGATTACAGAATGCATCCAGATATGCTTCGGAAACTACTACTAGTCTTCCAGGGAACGATCAAAGCGTAGACAGTCTAAGACATTACACCCATGGAGATAATTCGGCATTGTGCTTATTGAGTTCAATGCCGATGCAATTTTTGGGTTTCATCTACACTCTGAAGGTAAACTGATTACAGAATGCATCCACATGTGCTTCGGAAACTAATACTAGTCTTCCAGGGAACGATCAAAGCGTAGACAGTTTAAGACATTACTCCCATGGAGAAAACTCCGCATGATGCATATTGTGTTCAATGGCGATGCAATTTCAGTGTTTCATCAAAACTCTGAAGGTCCAAAGATTACAGAATCCCACCAGATGTGCTTCGGAAACTACTCCTAGTCTTCTAGTGTACGATCAAAGCGTAGACAGTTTAAGACATTCCTCGCATGGAAAAAAGTCGGCATGGAGCTTATTGTGTTCAATGCTGATGCAAGTTTTGTGTTTCATCAACACTCTGAAGTTCCACAGATTACAGAATGCATCCAGATATGCTTCGGAAACTACTACTAGTCTTCCAGGGAACGAACAAAGCGTAGACAGTTTAAAACATTACTCCCAAGGAGAAAAGTCCTCATGGTGCTTATTGTGGTCAATGACGATGCAATTTTTGTCTTTCATCAACACTCTGATGGTCCACAGATTACAGAATGCATCCAGATGTACTTCGGAAACTACTACTAGTCTTCCAGGGAACGATCAAAACGTAGACAGTTTAAGACCTTACTCCCATGGAGAAAAGTCCGTATGGTGATTATTTTGTTCAATGCCGATGCAATTTTTGTGTTTCATCAACACTCTGAAGTTCCACAGATTACACAATGCATCCAGATATGCTTCGGAAACTACTACAAGTCTTCCAGGGAACGATCAAAGCGTAGACAGTTTAAAACATTACTCCCATGGAGAAAAGTCCTCATGGTGCTTATTGTGGTCAATGCCGATGCAATTTTTGTCTTTCATCAACACTCCGATGGTCCACAGATTACAGAATGCATCAAGATGTACTTCGGAAACTACTACTAGTCTTCCAGGGAACGATCAAAACGTAGACAGTTTAAGACATTACTCCCATGGAGAAAAGTCCGCATGGCGCTTATAGTGTTCAATGCCGATTCAATTTCTTTGTTTCATCAACACTCTGAAGGTTCACAGATTATAGAATGCATCCAGATGTGCTTCGGAAACTACTACTAATCATCCAGGGAACGATCAAAGCGTAGACAGTTTAAGACTGTTCTCCCATGTAGAAAAGTCCGTATGGTGCTTACTGTGTTCAATGCCGATGCAATTTTTGTGTTTCATCAACACTCTGACGGTTCACAGATTACAGAATGCCTCCAGATGTGCTTCGGAAACTACTACTAGTCTTCCAGGGAACGATCGTAGCGTAGACAGTTTAAGACATTACTCTCATGGAGAAAAGTCCGCATGGTGCTTATTGTGTTCAATGCCGATTCAAGTTCTGTGTTTCATCAACACTCTGAAGGTAAGCAGATTACAGAATGCCTCCAGATGTGCTTCGGAAACTACTACTAGTCTTCCAGTGTACGATCAAAGCGTAGACAGTTTAAGACATTACTCACATGGAGAAAAGTCCGCATGGTGCTTATTGTGTTCAATGCCGATGCAATTTTTGTGTTTCATGAACACTCTGTAGCTCCACAGATTACAGAATGCATCCAGATGTGCTTCGGAAACTACTACTAGTCTTCAAGTGAAGGTTCAAAGCGTAGACAGTTTAAGACATTACTCTCATGGAGAAAAGTCCGCAGGGTGCTTATTGTGTTCAATGCCGATTCAATTTCTGTTTTTCATCAACACTCTGAAGTTCCACAGATTACAGAATGCATCCAGATGTTCTTGGGAAACTACTACTAGTCTTCCAGGGAACGATCAAAGCGTAGACAGTTTAAGACATTACTCTCATGGAGAAAAGTCGGCATGGTGCTTATTGTGTTCAATGCCGATGCAATTTTTGTGTTTCATGAACACTCTGGAGGTCCACAGATTACAGAATGCATCCAGATGTGCTTCGGAAACTACTACTAGTCTTCAAGTGATGGATCAAAGCGTAGACAGTTTAAGACATTACTCCCATTGAGTAAAGTTCGCATGGTGCTTATTGTGTTCAATGCCGATGCAATATTTGTGTTTCATCAATACTCTGAACGTCCACAGATTACAGAATGCCTTCAGATGTGCTTCGGAAACTACTACTAGTCTTCCAGGGTACGATCAAAGCGTAGACAGTTTTAGACATAACTCCCAAGGAAAAAAGTCCGCATGGTGCTTATTGTGTTCAATGGCGATGCAATTTTTGTGTTTCATGAACACTCTGTAGCTCCACAGATTACAGAATGCATCCAGATGTGCTTCGGAAACTACTACTAGTCTTCAAGTGAAGGTTCAAAGCGTAGACAGTTTAAGACATTACTCTCATGGAGAAAAGTCCGCAGGGTGCTTATTGTGTTCAATGCCGATTCAATTTCTGTTTTTCATCAACACTCTGAAGTTCCACAGATTACAGAATGCATCCAGATGTTCTTGGGAAACTACTACTAGTCTTCCAGGGAACGATCAAAGCGTAGACAGTTTAAGACATTACTCTCATGGAGAAAAGTCGGCATGGTGCTTATTGTGTTCAATGCCGATGCAATTTTTGTGTTTCATGAACACTCTGGAGGTCCACAGATTACAGAATGCATCCAGATGTGCTTCGGAAACTACTACTAGTCTTCAAGTGATGGATCAAAGCGTAGACAGTTTAAGACATTACTCCCATTGAGTAAAGTTCGCATGGTGCTTATTGTGTTCAATGCCGATGCAATATTTGTGTTTCATCAATACTCTGAACGTCCACAGATTACAGAATGCCTTCAGATGTGCTTCGGAAACTACTACTAGTCTTCCAGGGTACGATCAAAGCGTAGACAGTTTTAGACATAACTCCCAAGGAAAAAAGTCCGCATGGTGCTTATTGTGTTCTATGCCGATGCAATTTTTGTGTTTCATCAACACTCTGAAGGTTCACAGATTACAGAATGCCTCCAGATGTTCTTCGGAAACTACTACTAGTCTTCAAGGGAACGATCGTAGCGTAGACAGTTTAAGACATTACTCTCATATAGAAAAGTCCGCATGGTGCTTATTGTGTTCAATGCCGATTCAAGTACTGTGTTTCATCAACACTCTGAAGGTAAGCAGATTACAGAATGCCTCCAGATGTGCTTCGGAAACTACTACTAGTCTTCCAGTGTAGGATCAAAGCGTAGACAGTTTAAGACATTACTCCCATGGAGAAAAGTCCGCATGGTGCCTATTGTGTTCATTGCCGATGCAATTTTTGTGTTTCATCATCACTCTGAAGGTCCACAGATTACAGAATGCCTCCAGATGTGCTCCGGAAACTACTACTAGTCTTCCAGGGAACGAAAAAAACGTAGACAGTTTAAGACATTACTCTCATGGAGAAAAGTCCGCGTGGTGATTATTGTGTTCAATGCCGATTCAATTTCTGCGTTTCATCAACACTCTGAAGGTCCACAGATTACAGAATGCCTGAAGATGTGCTTCGGAAACTACCACTAATCTTCCAGTGAACGATCAAAGCGTAGACAGTTTAAGACATTACTCCCATGGAGAAAAGTCCGCATGGTGCTTATTGTGTTCAATGCCGATGCAATTTTTGTGTTTCATGAACACTCTGGAGGTCCACAGATTACAGAATGCATCCAGATGTGCTTCGGAAACTACAACTAGTCTTCAAGTGTACGATCAAAGCGTAGACAGTTTAAGACATTACTCCCATTGAGAAAAGTCCGCATGGTGCTTATTGTGTTCAATGCCGATGCAATTTTTGTGTTTCATCAACACTCTGAAGGTCCACAGATTACAGAATGCATCCAGATGTGCTTCGGAAACTACTACTAGTCTTCCAGGGAACGATCAAAGCGTAGACAGTTTAAGACATTACTCTCATGGAGAAAAGTCCGCATGGTGCATATTGTGCTCAATGCCGATGCAATTTCAGTGTTTCATCAACACTCTGAAGATCCACAGATTACAGAATGCATCACGATGTGCTTCGGAAGCTACTATTAGTCTTCCAGGGAACGTTTCAAGCGTAGACAGTTTAAGACATTACTCTCATGGAGAAAAGTCCGCATGGTGCTTATTGTGTTCAATGCCGATTCAATTTCTGTATTTCAACAACACTCTGAAGGTCCGCAGATTGCAGAATGCCTCCAGATGTGCTTCGGAAACTACTACTAGTCTTCCAGTGTACGATAAAAGCGTAGACAGTTTAAGACATTACTCTCATGGAGAAAAGTCCGCATGGTGCTTATTGTGTTCAATGCCGATGCAATTTTTGTGTTTCATCATCACTCTGAAGGTCCACAGATTACAGAATGCCTCCAGATGTGCTTCGGAAACTACTAGTAGTCTTCCAGGGAACGAACAAAACGTAGACAGTTTAAGACATTACTCTCATGGAGAAAAGTCCGCATGGTGATTATTGTGTTCAATGCCGATTCAATTTCTGCGTTTCATCAACACTCTGAAGGTCCACAGATTACAGAATGCCTGAAGATGTGCTTCGGAAACTGCCACTAGTCTTCCAGTGTACGATCAAAGCGTAGACAGTTTAAGACATTACTCCCACGGAGAAAAGTCCGCATGGTGCTTATTGTGTTCAATGCCGATGCAATTTCAGTGTTTCATCAAAACTCTGAAGGTCCACAGATTACAGAATCCCTCCAGATGTGCTTCGGAAACTACTCCTAGTCTTCTAGTTTACGATCAAAGCGTAGACAGTTTAAGACATTCCTCCCATGGAAAAAAGTCGGCATGGAGCTTATTGTGTTCAATGCTGATGCAATTTTTGTGTTTCATCAACACTCTGAAGTTCCACAGATTACAGAATGCATCCAGATATGCTTCGGAAAATACTACTAGTCTTCCAGGGAACGATCAAAGCGTAGACAGTTTAAGACATTACTCCCATGGAGAAAAGTCCGCATGGTGCTTATTGTGTTCAATGCCGATGCAATTTTTGTGTTTCATGAACACTCTATAGGTCTACAGATTACAGAATGCATCCAGATGTGCTTCGGAAACTACTACTAGTCTTCAAGTGAAGGATCAAAGCGTAGACAGTTTAAGACATTACTCCCAAGGAGAAAAGTCCTCATGGTGCTTATTGTGGTCAATGACGATGCAATTTTTGTCTTTCATCAACTCTCTGATGGTCCACAGATTACAGAATGCATCCTGATGTACTTCGGAAACTACTACTAGTCTTCCAGGGAACGATCAAAACGTAGACAGTTTAAGACATTACTCCCATGGAGAAAAGTCCGCATGGTGCTTATTGTGTTCTATGCCGATTCAATTTCTTAGTTTCATCAACACTCTGAAGGTTCACAGGTTATAGAATGCATCCAGATGTGCTTCGGAAACTACTGCTAGGCTTCCAGTGAACGATCACAGCTTAGACAGTTTAAGACATTACTCTCATGGAGAAAGGTCCGCATGGGGCTTATTGTGTTCAATGCCGATTCAATTTCTGTGTTTCATCAACACTCTGAAGATCCACAGATTACAGAATTCCTCCAGATGTGCTTCGGAAACTACAACTAGTCTTCAAGTGAAGGATCAAAGCGTAGACAGTTTAAGACATTACTCCCATGGAGAAAAGTCCGCATGGTGCTTATAGTGTTGAATGCCGATTCAATTTCTTTGTTTCATCAACACTCTGAAGGTTCACAGATTACAGAATGCATCCAGATGTGCTGCGGAAACTACTACTAGTCATCCAGGGAACGATCAAAGCGTAGACAGTTTAAGACTGTTCTCCCATGTAGAAAAGTCCGTATGGTGCTTATAGTGTTCAATGCCGATGCAATTTCTGTGTTTCATCAACACTCTGAAGGTCCACAGATTACAGAATGCCTCCAGATGTGCTTCGGAAACTACTACTAGTCTTCCAGGGAACGATCAAAGCGTAGACAGTTTAAGACATTACTCCCATGGAGAAAAGTCCGCATGGTGCTTATTGTGTTCAATGCCGATGCAATTTTTGTGTTTCATGAACACTCTATAGGTCTACAGATTACAGAATGCATCCAGATGTGCCTCGGAAACTACTACTAGTCTTCAAGTGAAGGATCAAAGCGTAGACAGTTTAAGACATTACTCTCATGGAGAAAAGTCCGCATGGTGCTTATTGTGTTCAATGCCGATTCAATTTCTGTTTTTCATCAACACTCTGAAGTTCCACAGATTACAGAATGCATCCAGATGTTCTTCGGAAACTACTACTAGTCTTCCAGGGAACGATCAAAGCGTAGACAGTTTAAGACATTACTCTCATGGAGAAAAGTCCGCATGGTGCATATTGTGTTCAATGCCGATGCAATTTCAGTGTTTCATCAACACTCTGAAGATCCACAGGTTACAGAATGCAACCAGATGTACTTCGGAAGCTTCTACTAGTCTTCCAGGGAACGATCAAAACGTAGACAGTTTAAGACATTACTCCCATGGAGAAAAGTCCGCATGGTGCTTATTGTGTTCAATGCCGATTCAATTTTTGTGTTTCATCAACACTCTGAACGTGCACAGATTATAGAATGCCTCCAGATGTGCTTCGGAAACTACTACTAGTCTTCCAGGAAACGATCATAGCGTAGACAATTTAAGACATTACTCCTATGGAGAAAAGTCGGCATGGTGATTATTGTGTTCAATGCCGATGCAATTTTTGTGTTTCATCAACACTATGAAGGTCCACAGATTGCAGAATGCATCCAGATGTGCTTCGGAAACTACTACTAGTCTTCCAGTGTACGATCAAAGCGTAGACAGTTTAAGACATTACTCCCATGGAGTAAAGTTCGCATGGTGCTTAATGTGTTCAATGCCGATGCAATTTTTGTGTTTTATCAACACTCTGAACGTCCACAGATTACAGAATGCCTTCAGATGTGCTTCGGAAACTACTACTAGTCTTCCAGGGTACGATCAAAGCGTAGACAGTTTTAGACATAACTCCCAAGGAAAAAAGTCCGCATGGTGCTTATTGTGTTCTATGCCGATGCAATTTTTGTGTTTCATCAACTCTCTGAAGGTTCACAGATTACAGGATGCCTCCAGATGTGCTTCGGAAACTACTACTAGTCTTCCAGGGAACGATCGTAGCGTAGACAGTTTAAGACATTACTCTCATGGAGAAAAGTCCGCATGGTGCTTATTGTGTTCAATGCCGATTCAAGTTCTGTGTTTCATCAACACTCTGAAGTTCCACAGATTACAGAATGCATCCAGATATGCTTCGGAAACTACTACTAGTCTTCCAGGGAACGATCAAAGCGTAGACAGTTTAAAACATTACTCCCAAGGAGAAAAGTCCTCATGGTGCTTATTGTGGTCAATGACGACGCAATTTTTGTCTTTCATCAACACTCTGATGGTCCACAGATTACAGAATGCATCCAGATGTACTTCGGAAACTACTACTAGTCTTCCAGGGAACGATCAAAACGTAGACAGTTTAAGACATTACTCCCATGGAGAAAAGTCCGCATGGTGCTTATAGTGTTCAATGCCGATTAAATTTCTTTGTTTCATCAACACTCTGAAGGTTCACAGATTATAGAATGCATCCAGATGTACTTCGGAAACTACTACTAGTCTTCCAGGGAACGATCAAAGCGTAGACAGTTTAAGACATTACTCCCATGGAGAAAAGTCCGCATGGTGCTTATTGTGTTCAATGCCGATGCAATTTCTGTGTTTCATCAACACTCTGAAGGTATACAGATTACAGAATGCCTCCAGATGTGCTTCGGAAACTACTGCTAGTCTTCCAGTGAACGATCACAGCTTAGACAGTTTAAGACATTACTCTCATGGAGAAAGGTCCGCATGGGGCTTATTGTGTTCAATGCCGATTCAATTTCTGTGTTTCATCAACACTCTGAAGGTCCACAGATTACAGAATGCCTCCAGATGTGCTTCGGAAACTACTACTAGTCTTCAAGTGAAGGATCAAAGCGTAGACAGTTTAAGACATTACTCTCATGGAGAAAAGTCCTCATGGTGCTTATTGTGGTCAATGCCGATGCAATTTTCATCTTTCATCAACACTCTGATGGTCAACAGATTACAGAATGCATCCAGATATACTTCGGAAACTACTACTAGTCTTCCAGGGAACGACCAAAACGTAGACAGTTTAAGACATTACTCCCATGGAGAAAAGTCCGCATGGTGCTTATAGTGTTCAATGCCGATTCAATTTCTTTGTTTCATCAACGCTCTGAAGGTTCACAGATTATAGAATGCATCCAGATGTGCTTCGGAAACTACTACTAGTCATCCAGGGAACGATCAAAGCGTAGACAGTTTAAGACTGTTCTCCCATGTAGAAAAGTCCGTATGGCGCTTATTGTGTTCAATGCCGATTCAATTTCTGTTTTTCATCAACACCCTGAAGTTCCACAGATTACAGAATGCCTCCAGATGTTCTTCGGAAACTACTACTAGTCTTCCAGGGAACGATCAAAACGTAGACAGTTTAAGACATTACTCTCATGGAGAAAAGTCCGCTTGGTGCATATTATGTTCAATGCCGATGCAATTTCAGTGTTTCATCAACACTCTGAAGATCCACAGATTACAGAATGCAACCAGATGTACTTCGGAAACTACTACTGTTCTTCCAGGGAACGATCAAAACGTAGACAGTTTAAGACATTACTCCCATGGAGAAAAGTCCGCATGGTGCTTATTGTGTTCAATGCCGATTCAATTTTTGTGTTTCATCAACACTCTGAACGTGCACAGATTATAGAATGCCTCCAGATGTGCTTCGGAAACTACTACTAGTCTTCCAATAAACGATCATAGCGTAGACAATTTAAGACATTACTCCTATGGAGAAAAGTCGGCATGGTGCTTATTGTGTTCAATGCCGATGCAATTTTTGTGTTTCATCAACACTCTGAAGGTCCACAGATTGCAGAATGCATCCAGATGTGCTTCGGAAACTACTACTAGTCTTCCAGTGTACGATCAAAGCGTAGACAGTTTAAGACATTACTCCCATGGAGTAAAGTTCGCATGGTGCTTATTGTGTTCAATGCCGATGCAATTTTTGTGTTTCATCAACACTCTGAACGTCCACAGATTACAGAATGCCTTCAGATGTGCTTCGGAAACTCTTACTAGTCTTCCAGGGTACGATCAAAGCGTAGACAGTATTAGACATAACTCCCAAGGAAAAAAGCCCGCATGGTGCTTATTGTGTTCTATGCCGATGCAATTTTTGTGTTTCATCAACACTCTGATGGTTCACAGATTACAGAATGCCTCCAGATGTGCTTCGGAAACTACTACTAGTCTTCCAGGGAACGATCGTAGCGTAGACAGTTTAAGACATTACTCTCATGGAGAAAAGTCCGCATGGTGCTTATTGTGGTCAATGCCGATTCAAGTTCTGTGTTTCATCAACACTCTGAAGGTCCACAGATTACAGAATGCCTCCAGATGTGCTTCTTAAGCTACTACTAGTCTTCAAGTGAAGGATCAAAGCGTAGACAGTTTAAAACATTACTCTCATGGAGAAAAGTCCGCATGGTGCTTATTGTGTTCAATGCCGATTCAATTTCTGTTTTTCATCAACACTCTGAAGGTCCACAGATTACAGAATGCCTGAAGATGACCTTCGGAAACTACCACTAGTCTTCCAGTGAACGATCAAAGCGTAGACAGTTTAAGACATTACTCCCATGGAGAAAAGTCCGCATGGTGCTTATTGTGTTCAATGCCGATGCAATTTTTGTGTTTCATCAACACTCTGAAGGTCCACAGATTACAGAATGCATCCAGATGTGCTTCGGAAACTACTACTAGTCTACCAGGGAACGATAAAAGCGTAGACAGTTTAAGACATTACTCTCATGGAGAAAAGTCCGCATGGTGCATATTGTGCTCAATGCCGATGCAATTTCAGTGTTTCATCAACACTCTGAAGATCCACAGATTACAGAATGCATCACGATGTGCTTCGGAAGCTACTACTAGTCTTCCAGGGAACGTTTCAAGCGTAGACAGTTTAAGACATTACTCTCATGGAGAAAAGTCCGCATGGTGCTTATTGTGTTCAATGCCGATTCAATTTCTGTATTTCAACAACACTCTGAAGGTCCGCAGATTACAGAATGCCTCCAGATGTGCTTCGGAAACTACTACTAGTCTTCCCGTTAACGATAAAAGCGTAGACAGTTTAAGACATTACTCCAATGGAGAAAAGTCCGCATGGTGCTTTTTGTGTACAATGCCGATGCAATTTTTGTGTTTCAGCAACACTCTGAAGGTCCACAGATTACAGAATGCCTCCAGATGTCCATCGGAAACTACTACTAGTCTTCCAGTGAACGATCAAAGCGTAGACAGATTAAGACATTACTCTCATGGAGAAAAGTCCGCATGGTGCTTATTGTGTTCAATGCCGATGCAATTTTTGTGTTTCATCAACACTCTGGAGGTCCACAGATTACAGAATGCCTCCAGATGTTCTTCGGAAACTACTACTAGTCTTCCAGTGTACGATCAAAGCGTATACATTTTAAGACATTACTCCCATGGAGAAAAGTCCGCATGGTGCATATTGTGTTCATTGCCGATGCAATTTTTGTGTTTCATCATCACTCTGAAGGTCCACAGATTACAGAATGCCTCCAGATGTGCTTCGGAAGCTACTACTAGCCTTCCAGGGAACGAATAAAACGTAGACAGTTTAAGACATTACTCTCATGGAGAAAAGTCCGCATGGTGATTATTGTGTTCAATGCCGATTCAATTTCTGCGTTTTATCAACACTCTGAACGTCCACAAATTTCAGAATGCATCCAGATATGCTTCGGAAACTACTACAGGTCTTCCAGGGAACGATCAAAGCCTAGACAGTTTAAAACATTACTCCCATGGAGAAAAGTCTGCATGGTGCATATTGTGTTCATTGCCGATGCAATTTTTGTGTTTCATCAACACTCTGGAGGTCCACAGATTACAGAATGCCTCCAGATGTTCTTCGGAAACTACTACTAGTCTTCCAGTGTACGATCAAAGCGTAGACATTTTAAGACATTACTCCCATGGAGAAAAGTCCGCATGGTGCATATTGTGTTCATTGCCGATGCAATTTCTGTGTTTCATCGACACTCTGAAGGTATACAGATTACAGAATGCCTCCAGATGTGCTTCGGAAACTACTGCTAGTCTTCCAGTGAACGATCACAGCTTAGACAGTTTAAGACATTACTCTCATGGAGAAAGGTCCGCATGGGCTTATTGTGTTCAATGCCGATTCAATTTCTGTGTTTCATCAACACTCTGAAGGTCCACAGATTACAGAATGCCTCCAGATGTGCTTCGGAAACTACTACTAGTCTTCAAGTGAAGGATCAAAGCGTAGACAGTTTAAGACATTACTCTCATGGAGAAAAGTCCGCATGGTGCTTATTGTGTTCAATGCCGATTCCATTTCTGTTTTTCATCAACACTCTGAAGTTCCACAGATTACAGAATGCATCCAGATGTTCTTCGGAAACTACTACTAGTCTTCCAGGGAACGATCGAAGCGTAGACAGTTTAAGACATTACTCCCATTGAGAAAAGTTCGCATGGTGTTTATTGTGTTCAATGCCGATGCAATTTTTGTGTTTCATCAACACTCTGAAGGTCCACAAATTTCAGAATGCATCCAGATATGCTTCGGAAACTACTACAGGTCTTCCAGGGAACGATCAAAGCCTAGACAGTTTAAAACATTACTCCCATGGAGAAAAGTCCTCATGGTGCTTATTGTGGTCAATACCGATGCAATTTTCATCTTTCATCAACACTCTGAAGGTCAACAGATTACAGAATGCATCCAGATATACTTCGGAAACTACTACTAGTCTTCCAGGGAACGACCAAAACGTAGACAGTTTAAGACATTACTCCCATGGAGAAAAGTCCGCATGGTGCTTATAGTGTTCAATGCCGATTCAATTTCTTTGTTTCATCAACACTCTGAAGGTTCACAGATTATAGAATGCATCCAGATGTGCTTCGGAAACTACTACTAGTCATCCAGGGAACGATCAAAGCGTAGACAGTTTAAGACTGTTCTCCCATGTAGAAAAGTCCGTATGGCGCTTATTGTGTTCAATGCCGATGCAATTTCTGTGTTTCATCAACACTCTGAAGGTCCACGGATTACAGAATGCCTCCAGATGTGCTTCGGAAACTACTACTAGTCTTCCAGGGAACGATCAAAGCGTAGACAATTTAAGACATTACTCCCATGGAGAAAAGTCTGCATGGTGCTTATTGTGTTCAATGCCGATGCAATTTTTGTGTTTCATGAACACTCTATAGGTCCACAGATTACAGAATGCATCCAGATGTGCTTCGGAAACTACTACTAGTCTTCAAGTGAAGGATCAAAGCGTAGACAGTTTAAGACATTACTCTCATGGAGAAAAGTCCGCATGGTGCTTATTGTGTTCAATGCCGATTCAATTTCTGTTTTTCATCAACACCCTGAAGTTCCACAGATTACAGAATGCATCCAGATGTTCTTCGGAAACTACTACTAGTCTTCCAGGGAACGATCAAAACGTAGACAGTTTAAGACATTACTCTCATGGAGAAAAGTCCGCATGGTGCATATTATGTTCAATGCCGATGCAATTTCAGTGTTTCATCAACACTCTGAAGATCCACAGATTACAGAATGCAACCAGATGTACTTCGGAAACTACTACTAGTCTTCCAGGGAACGATCAAAACGTAGACAGTTTAAGACATTACTCCCATGGAGAAAAGTCCGCATGGTGCTTATTGTGTTCAATGCCGATTCAATTTTTGTGTTTCATCAACACCCTGAACGTGCACAGATTATAGAATGCCTCCAGATGTGCTTCGGAAACTACTACTAGTCTTCCAGGAAACGATCATAGCGTAGACAATTTAAGACATTACTCCTATGGAGAAAAGTCGGCATGGTGCTTATTGTGTTCAATGCCGATGCAATTTTTGTGTTTCATCAACACTCTGAAGGTCCACAGATTGCAGAATGCATCCAGATGTGCTTCGGAAACTACTACTAGTCTTCCAGTGTACGATCAAAGCGTAGACAGTTTAAGACATTACTCCCATGGAGTAAAGTTCGCATGGTGCTTATTGTGTTCAATGCCGATGCAATTTTTGTGTTTCATCAACACTCTGAACGTCCACAGATTTCAGAATGCCTTCAGATGTGCTTCGGATACTCTTACTAGTCTTCCAGGGTACGATCAAAGCGTAGACAGTATTAGACATAACTCCCAAGGAAAAAAGTCCGCAAGGTGCTTATTGTGTTCTATGCCGATGCAATTTTTGTGTTTCATCAACACTCTGATGGTTCACAGATTACAGAATGCCTCCAGATGTGCTTCGGAAACTACTACTAGTCTTCCAGGGAACGATCGTAGCGTAGACAGTTTAAGACATTACTCTCATGGAGAAAAGTCCGCATGGTGCTTATTGTGTTCAATGCCGATTCAAGTTCTGTGTTTCATCAACACTCTGAAGGTCCACAGATTACAGAATGCCTCCAGATGTGCTTCTTAAGCTACTACTAGTCTTCAAGTGAAGGATCAAAGCGTAGACAGGTTAAAACATTACTCTCATGGAGAAAAGTCCGCATGGTGCTTATTGTGTTCAATGCCGATTCAATTTCTGTTTTTCATCAACACTCTGAAGTTCCACAGATTACAGAATGCATCCAGGTGTTCTTCGGAAACTACTACTAGTCTTCCAGTGTACGATCAAAGCGTAGACAGTTTAAGACATTACTCCCATGGAGAAAAGTCCGCATGGTGCTTTTTGTGTACAATGCCGATGCAATTTTTGTGTTTCAGCAACACTCTGAAGGTCCACAGATTACAGAATGCCTCCAGATGTCCATCGGAAACTACTACTAGTCTTCCAGTGAACGATCAAAGCGTAGACAGATTAAGACATTACTCTCATGGAGAAAAGTCCGCATGGTGCTTATTGTGTTCAATGCCGATGCAATTTTTGTGTTTCATCAACACTCTGAAGATCCACAGATTACAGAATGCATCACGATGTGCTTCGGAAGCTACTACTAGTCTTCCAGGGAACGTTTCAAGCGTAGACAGTTTAAGACATTACTCTCATGGAGAAAAGTCCGCATGGTGCTTATTGTGTTCAATGCCGATTCAATTTCTGTATTTCAACAACACTCTGAAGGTCCGCAGATTACAGAATGCCTCCAGATGTGCTTCGGAAACTACTACTAGTCTTCCCGTTAACGATAAAAGCGTAGACAGTTTAAGACATTACTCCAATGGAGAAAAGTCCGCATGGTGCTTTTTGTGTACAATGCCGATGCAATTTTTGTGTTTCAGCAACACTCTGAAGGTCCACAGATTACAGAATGCCTCCAGATGTCCATCGGAAACTACTACTAGTCTTCCAGTGAACGATCAAAACGTAGACAGATTAAGACATTACTCTCATGGAGAAAAGTCCGCATGGTGCTTATTGTGTTCAATGCCGATGCAATTTTTGTGTTTCATCAACACTCTGGAGGTCCACAGATTACAGAATGCCTCCAGATGTTCTTCGGAAACTACTACTAGTCTTCCAGTGTACGATCAAAGCGTAGACATTTTAAGACATTACTCCCATGGAGAAAAGTCCGCATGGTGCATATTGTGTTCATTGCCGATGCAATTTTTGTGTTTCATCATCACTCTGAAGGTCCACAGATTACAGAATGCCTCCAGATGTGCTTCGGAAGCTACTACTAGTCTTCCAGGGAACGAACAAAACGTAGACAGTTTAAGACATTACTCTCATGGAGAAAAGTCCGCATGGTGATTATTGTGTTCAATGCCGATTCAATTTCTGCGTTTTATCAACACTCTGAACGTCCACAAATTTCAGAATGCATCCAGATATGCTTCGGAAACTACTACAGGTCTTCCAGGGAACGATCAAAGCCTAGACAGTTTAAAACATTACTCCCATGGAGAAAAGTCTGCATGGTGCATATTGTGTTCATTGCCGATGCAATTTTTGTGTTTCATCAACACTCTGGAGGTCCACAGATTACAGAATGCCTCCAGATGTTCTTCGGAAATTACTACTAGTCTTCCAGTGTACGATCAAAGCGTAGACATTTTAAGACATTACTCCCATGGAGAAAAGTCCGCATGGTGCATATTGTGTTCATTGCCGATGCAATTTCTGTGTTTCATCGACACTCTGAAGGTATACAGATTACAGAATGCCTCCAGATGTGCTTCGGAAACTACTGCTAGTCTTCCAGTGAACGATCACAGCTTAGACAGTTTAAGACATTACTCTCATGGAGAAAGGTCCGCATGGGCTTATTGTGTTCAATGCCGATTCAATTTCTGTGTTTCATCAACACTCTGAAGGTCCACAGATTACAGAATGCCTCCAGATGTGCTTCGGAAACTACTACTAGTCTTCAAGTGAAGGATCAAAGCGTAGACAGTTTAAGACATTACTCTCATGGAGAAAAGTCCGCATGGTGCTTATTGTGTTCAATGCCGATTCCATTTCTGTTTTTCATCAACACTCTGAAGTTCCACAGATTACAGAATGCATCCAGATGTTCTTCGGAAACTACTACTAGTCTTCCAGGGAACGATCGAAGCGCAGACAGTTTAAGACATTACTCCCATTGAGAAAAGTTCGCATGGTGTTTATTGTGTTCAATGCCGATGCAATTTTTGTGTTTCATCAACACTCTGAAGGTCCACAAATTTCAGAATGCATCCAGATATGCTTCGGAAACTACTACAGGTCTTCCAGGGAACGATCAAAGCCTAGACAGTTTAAAACATTACTCCCATGGAGAAAAGTCCTCATGGTGCTTATTGTGGTCAATGCCGATGCAATTTTCATCTTTCATCAACACTCTGAAGGTCAACAGATTACAGAATGCATCCAGATATACTTCGGAAACTACTACTAGTCTTCCAGGGAACGACCAAAACGTAGACAGTTTAAGACATTACTCCCATGGAGAAAAGTCCGCATGGTGCTTATAGTGTTCAATGCCGATTCAATTTCTTTGTTTCATCAACACTCTGAAGGTTCACAGATTATAGAATGCATCCAGATGTGCTTCGGAAACTACTACTAGTCATCCAGGGAACGATCAAAGCGTAGACAGTTTAAGACTGTTCTCCCATGTAGAAAAGTCCGTATGGCGCTTATTGTGTTCAATGCCGATGCAATTTCTGTGTTTCATCAACACTCTGAAGGTCCACGGATTACAGAATGCCTCCAGATGTGCTTCGGAAACTACTACTAGTCTTCCAGGGAACGATCAAAGCGTAGACAATTTAAGACATTACTCCCATGGAGAAAAGTCTGCATGGTGCTTATTGTGTTCAATGCCGATGCAATTTTTGTGTTTCATGAACACTCTATAGGTCCACAGATTACAGAATGCATCCAGATGTGCTTCGGAAACTACTACTAGTCTTCAAGTGAAGGATCAAAGCGTAGACAGTTTAAGACATTACTCTCATGGAGAAAAGTCCGCATGGTGCTTATTGTGTTCAATGCCGATTCAATTTCTGTTTTTCATCAAACCCTGAAGTTCCACAGATTACAGAATGCATCCAGATGTTCTTCGGAAACTACTACTAGTCTTCCAGGGAACGATCAAAACGTAGACAGTTTAAGACATTACTCTCATGGAGAAAAGTCCGCATGGTGCATATTATGTTCAATGCCGATGCAATTTCAGTGTTTCATCAACACTCTGAAGATCCACAGATTACAGAATGCAACCAGATGTACTTCGGAAACTACTACTAGTCTTCCAGGGAACGATCAAAACGTAGACAGTTTAAGACATTACTCCCATGGAGAAAAGTCCGCATGGTGCTTATTGTGTTCAATGCCGATTCAATTTTTGTGTTTCATCAACACTCTGAACGTGCACAGATTATAGAATGCCTCCAGATGTGCTTCGGAAACTACTACTAGTCTTCCAGGAAACGATCATAGCGTAGACAATTTAAGACATTACTCCTATGGAGAAAAGTCGGCATGGTGCTTATTGTGTTCAATGCCGATGCAATTTTTGTGTTTCATCAACACTCTGAAGGTCCACAGATTGCAGAATGCATCCAGATGTGCTTCGGAAACTACTACTAGTCTTCCAGTGTACGATCAAAGCGTAGACAGTTTAAGACATTACTCCCATGGAGTAGAGTTCGCATGGTGCTTATTGTGTTCAATGCCGATGCAATTTTTGTGTTTCATCAACACTCTGAACGTCCACAGATTTCAGAATGCCTTCAGATGTGCTTCGGATACTCTTACTAGTCTTCCAGGGTACGATCAAAGCGTAGACAGTATTAGACATAACTCCCAAGGAAAAAAGTCCGCAAGGTGCTTATTGTGTTCTATGCCGATGCAATTTTTGTGTTTCATCAACACTCTGATGGTTCACAGATTACAGAATGCCTCCAGATGTGCTTCGGAAACTACTACTAGTCTTCCAGGGAACGATCGTAGCGTAGACAGTTTAAGACATTACTCTCATGGAGAAAAGTCCGCATGGTGCTTATTGTGTTCAATGCCGATTCAAGTTCTGTGTTTCATCAACACTCTGAAGGTCCACAGATTACAGAATGCCTCCAGATGTGCTTCTTAAGCTACTACTAGTCTTCAAGTGAAGGATCAAAGCGTAGACAGTTTAAAACATTACTCTCATGGAGAAAAGTCCGCATGGTGCTTATTGTGTTCAATGCCGATTCAATTTCTGTTTTTCATCAACACTCTGAAGTTCCACAGATTACAGAATGCATCCAGGTGTTCTTCGGAAACTACTACTAGTCTTCCAGTGTACGATCAAAGCGTAGACAGTTTAAGACATTACTCCCATGGAGAAAAGTCCGCATGGTGCCTATTGTGTTCATTGCCGATGCAATTTTTGTGTTTCATCATCACTCTGAAGGTCCACAGATTACAGAATGCCTGAAGATATGCTTCGGAAACTACTACTAGTCTTCCAGGGAACGAAAAAAACGTAGACAGTTTAAGACATTACTCTCATGGAGAAAAGTCCGCATGGTGATTATTGTGTTCAATGCCGATTCAATTTCTCCTTTTCATCAACACTCTGAAGGTCCACAGACTACAGAATGCCTGAAGATGTGCTTCGGAAACTACCACTAGTCTTCCAGTGAACGATCAAAGCGTAGACAGTTTAAGACATAACTCCCATGGAGAAAAGTCCGTATGGTGCTTATTGTGTTCAATGCCGATGCAATTTTTGTGTTTCATCAACACTCTGAAGGTCCACAGATTACAGAATGCATCCAGATGTGCTTCGGAAACTACTACTAGTCTTCCAGGGAACGATAAAAGCGTAGACAGTTTAAGACATTACTCTCATGGAGAAAAGTCCGCATGGTGCATATTGTGCTCAATGCCGATGCAATTTCAGTGTTTCATCAACACTCTGAAGATCCACAGATTACAGAATGCATCACGATGTGCTTCGGAAGCTACTACTAGTCTTCCAGGGAACGTTTCAAGCGTAGACAGTTTAAGACATTACTCTCATGGAGAAAAGTCCGCATGGTGCTTATTGTGTTCAATGCCGATTCAATTTCTGTATTTCAACAACACTCTGAAGGTCCGCAGATTACAGAATGTCTCCAGATGTGCTTCGGAAACTACTACTAGTCTTCCCGTTAACGATAAAAGCGTAGAAAGTTTAAGACATTACTCCAATGGAGAAAAGTCCGCATGGTGCTTTTTGTGTACAATGCCGATGCAATTTTTGTGTTTCAGCAACACTCTGAAGGTCCACAGATTACAGAATGCCTCCAGATGTGCATCGGAAACTACTACTAGTCTTCCAGTGAACGATCTAAGCGTAGACAGATTAAGACATTACTCTCATGGAGAAAAGTCCGCATGGTGCTTATTGTGTTCAATGCCGATGCAATTTTTGTGTTTCATCAACACTCTGAAGGTCCACAGATTACAGAATGCCTCCAGATGTTCTTCGGAAACTACTACTAGTCTTCCAGTGTACGATCAAAGCGTAGACATTTTAAGACATTACTCCCATGGAGAAAAGTCCGCATGGTGCATATTGTGTTCATTGCCGATGCAATTTTTGTGTTTCATCATCACTCCGAAGGTCCACAGATTACAGAATGCCTGAAGATGTGCTTCGGAAACTGCCACTAGTCTTCCAGTGAACGATCAAAGCGTAGACAGTTTAAGACAGTACTCCCATGGAGAAAAGTCCGCATGGTGCTTATTGTGTTCAATGCCGATGCAATTTCAGTGTTTCATCAAAACTCTGAAGGTCCACAGATTACAGAATCCCTCCAGATGTGCTTCGGAAACTACTCCTAGTCTTCTAGTGTACGATCAAAGAGTAGACAGTTTAAGACATTCCTCCCATGGAAAAAAGTCGGCATGGAGATTATTGTGTTCAATGCTGATGCAATTTTTGTGTTTCATCAACACTCTGAAGTTCCACGTATTACAGAATGCATCCAGATATGCTTCGGAAACTACTACTAGTCTTCCAGGGAACGATCAAAGCGTAGACAGTTTAAAACATTACTCCCAAGGAGAAAAGTCCTCATGGTGCTTATTGTGTTCAATGCCGATGCAATTTTTGTGTTTCATCAACACTCTGAAGGTCCACAGATTGCAGAATGCATCCAGATGTGCTTCGGAAACTACTACTAGTCTTCCAGTGTACGATCAAAGCGTAGACAGTTTAAGACATTACTCCCATGGAGTAAAGTTCGCATGGTGCTTATTGTGTTCAATGCCGATGCTATTTTTGTGTTTCATCAACACTCTGAACGTCCACAGATTACAGAATGCCTTCAGATGTGCTTCGGAAACTACTACTAGTCTTCCAGGGTACGATCAAAGCGTAGACAGTTTTAGACATATCTCACAAGGAAAAAAGTCCGCATGGTGCTTATTGTGTTCTATGCCGATGCAACTTTGTGTTTCATCAACACTCTGAAGGTTCACAGATTACAGAATGCCTCCAGATGTGCTTCGGAAACTACTACTAGTCTTGCAGGGAACGATCGTAGCGTAGACAGTTTAAGACATTACTCTCATGGAGAAAAGTCCGCATGGTGCTTATTGTGTTCAATGCCGATTCAAGTTCTGTGTTTCATCAACACTCTGAAGGTCCACAGATTACAGAATGCCTCCAGATGTGCTTCGGCAACTACTACTAGTCTTCAAGTGAAGGATCAAAGCGTAGACAGTTTAAAACATTACTCTCATGGAGAAAAGTCCGCATGGTGCTTATTGTGTTCAATGCCGATTCAATTTCTGTTTTTCATCAACACTCTGAAGTTCCACAGATTACAGAATGCATCCAGGTGTTCTTCGGAAACTACTACTAGTCTTCCAGTGTACGATCAAAGCTTAGACAGTTTAAGACATTACTCCCATGGAGAAAAGTCCGCATGGTGCCTATTGTGTTCATTGCCGATGCAATTTTTGTGTTTCATCATCACTCTGAAGGTCCACAGATTACAGAATGCCTGAAGATATGCTTCGGAAACTACTACTAGTCTTCCAGGGAACGAAAAAAACGTAGACAGTTTAAGACATTACTCTCATGGAGAAAAGTCCGCATGGTGATTATTGTGTTCAATGCCGATTCAATTTCTGCGTTTCATCAACACTCTGAAGGTCCACAGATTACAGAATGCCTGAAGATGTGCTTCGGAAACTACCACTAGTCTTCCAGTGAACGATCAAAGCGTAGACAGTTTAAGACATTACTCCCATGGAGAAAAGTCCGCATGGTGCTTATTGTGTTCAATGCCGATGCAATTTTTGTGTTTCATGAACACACTGGAGGTCCACAGATTACAGAATGCATCCAGATGTGCTTCGGAAACTACTACTAGTCTTCCAGTGTACGATCAAAGCGTAGACAGTTTAAGACATTACTCCCATTGAGAAAAGTCCGCATGGTGCTTATTGTGTTCAATGCCGATGCAATTTTTGTGTTTCATCAACACTCTGAAGGTCCACAGATTACAGAATGCATCCAGATGTGCTTCGGAAACTACTACTAGTCTTCCAGGGAACGATCAAAGCGTAGACAGTTTAAAACATTACTCCGAAGGAGAAAAGTCCTCATGGTGCTTATTGTGGTCTATGACGATGCAATTTTTGTCTTTCATCAACACTCTGATGGTCCACAGATTACAGAATGCATCCAGATGTACTTCGGAAACTACTACTAGTCTTAAAGGGAACGATCAAAACGTAGACAGTTTAAGACATTACTCCCATGGAGAAAACTCCTCATGGTGCTTATAGTGTTCAATGCCGATTCAATTTCTTTGTTTCATCAACACTCTGAAGGTTCACAGATTATAGAATGCATCCAGATGTGCTTCGGAAACTACTGCTAGTCTTCCAGTGAACGATCACAGGTTAGACAGTTTAAGACATTACTCACATGGAGAAAGGTCCGCATGGGGCTTATTGTGTTCAATGCCGATTCAATTTCTGTGTTTCATCAACACTCTGAAGGTCCACAGATTACAGAATGCCTCCAGATGTGCTTCGGAAACTACTACTAGTCTTCCAGGGAACGACCAAAACGTAGACAGTTTAAGACATTACTCCCATGGAGAAAAGTCCGCATGGTGCTTTTAGTGTTCAATGCCGATTCAATTTGTTTGTTTCATAAACACTCTGAAGGTTCACAGATTATAGAATGCATCCAGATGTGCTTCGGAAACTACTACTAGTCATCCAGGGAACGATCAAAGCGTAGACAGTTTAAGACTGTTCTCCCATGTAGAAAAGTCCGTATGGTGCTTATTTTGTTCAATGCCGATGCAATTTCTGTGTTTCATCAACACTCTGAAGGTCCACAGATTACAGAATGCCTCCAGATGTGCTTCGGAAACTACTACTAGTCTTCCAGGGAACGATCAAAGCGTAGACAGTTTAAGACATTACTCCCATGGAGAAAAGTCCGCATGGTGCTTATTGTGTTCAATGCCGATGCAATTTTTGTGTATCATCAACACTCTGAAGTTGCACAGATTACAGAATGCATCCAGGTGTTCTTCGGAAACTACTACTAGTCTTCCAGCGTACGATCAAAGCGTAGACAGTTTAAGACATTACTCCCATGGAGAAAAGTCCGCATGGTGCCTATTGTGTTCATTGCCGATGCAATTTTTGTGTTTCATCATCACTCTGAAGGTCCACAGATTACAGAATGCCTGAAGATATGCTTCGGAAACTACTACTAGTCTTCCAGGGAACGAAAAAAACGTAGACAGTTTAAGACATTACTCTCATGGAGAAAAGTCCGCATGGTGATTATTGTGTTCAATGCCGATTCAATTTCTCCTTTTCATCAACACTCTGAAGGTCCACAGACTACAGAATGCCTGAAGATGTGCTTCGGAAACTACCACTAGTCTTCCAGTGAACGATCAAAGCGTAGACAGTTTAAGACATTACTCCCATGGAGAAAAGTCCGTATGGTGCTTATTGTGTTCAATGCCGATGCAATTTTTGTGTTTCATCAACACTCTGAAGGTCCACAGATTACAGAATGCATCCAGATGTGCTTCGGAAACTACTACTAGTCTTCCAGGGAACGATAAAAGCGTAGACAGTTTAAGACATTACTCTCATGGAGAAAAGTCCGCATGGTGCATATTGTGCTCAATGCCGATGCAATTTCAGTGTTTCATCAACACTCTGAAGATCCACAGATTACAGAATGCATCACGATGTGCTTCGGAAGCTACTACTAGTCTTCCAGGGAACGTTTCAAGCGTAGACAGTTTAAGACATTACTCTCATGGAGAAAAGTCCGCATGGTGCTTATTGTGTTCAATGCCGATTCAATTTCTGTATTTCAACAACACTCTGAAGGTCCGCAGATTACAGAATGTCTCCAGATGTGCTTCGGAAACTACTACTAGTCTTCCCGTTAACGATAAAAGCGTAGAAAGTTTAAGACATTACTCCAATGGAGAAAAGTCCGCATGGTGCTTTTTGTGTACAATGCCGATGCAATTTTTGTGTTTCAGCAACACTCTGAAGGTCCACAGATTACAGAATGCCTCCAGATGTGCATCGGAAACTACTACTAGTCTTCCAGTGAACGATCTAAGCGTAGACAGATTAAGACATTACTCTCATGGAGAAAAGTCCGCATGGTGCTTATTGTGTTCAATGCCGATGCAATTTTTGTGTTTCATCAACACTCTGAAGGTCCACAGATTACAGAATGCCTCCAGATGTTCTTCGGAAACTACTACTAGTCTTCCAGTGTACGATCAAAGCGTAGACATTTTAAGACATTACTCCCATGGAGAAAAGTCCGCATGGTGCATATTGTGTTCATTGCCGATGCAATTTTTGTGTTTCATCATCACTCCGAAGGTCCACAGATTACAGAATGCCTGAAGATGTGCTTCGGAAACTGCCACTAGTCTTCCAGTGAACGATCAAAGCGTAGACAGTTTAAGACAGTACTCCCATGGAGAAAAGTCCGCATGGTGCTTATTGTGTTCAATGCCGATGCAATTTCAGTGTTTCATCAAAACTCTGAAGGTCCACAGATTACAGAATCCCTCCAGATGTGCTTCGGAAACTACTCCTAGTCTTCTAGTGTACGATCAAAGAGTAGACAGTTTAAGACATTCCTCCCATGGAAAAAAGTCGGCATGGAGATTATTGTGTTCAATGCTGATGCAATTTTTGTGTTTCATCAACACTCTGAAGTTCCACGTATTACAGAATGCATCCAGATATGCTTCGGAAACTACTACTAGTCTTCCAGGGAACGATCAAAGCGTAGACAGTTTAAAACATTACTCCCAAGGAGAAAAGTCCTCATGGTGCTTATTGTGTTCAATGCCGATGCAATTTTTGTGTTTCATCAACACTCTGAAGGTCCACAGATTGCAGAATGCATCCAGATGTGCTTCGGAAACTACTACTAGTCTTCCAGTGTACGATCAAAGCGTAGACAGTTTAAGACATTACTCCCATGGAGTAAAGTTCGCATGGTGCTTATTGTGTTCAATGCCGATGCTATTTTTGTGTTTCATCAACACTCTGAACGTCCACAGATTACAGAATGCCTTCAGATGTGCTTCGGAAACTACTACTAGTCTTCCAGGGTACGATCAAAGCGTAGACAGTTTTAGACATATCTCACAAGGAAAAAAGTCCGCATGGTGCTTATTGTGTTCTATGCCGATGCAACTTTGTGTTTCATCAACACTCTGAAGGTTCACAGATTACAGAATGCCTCCAGATGTGCTTCGGAAACTACTACTAGTCTTGCAGGGAACGATCGTAGCGTAGACAGTTTAAGACATTACTCTCATGGAGAAAAGTCCGCATGGTGCTTATTGTGTTCAATGCCGATTCAAGTTCTGTGTTTCATCAACACTCTGAAGGTCCACAGATTACAGAATGCCTCCAGATGTGCTTCGGCAACTACTACTAGTCTTCAAGTGAAGGATCAAAGCGTAGACAGTTTAAAACATTACTCTCATGGAGAAAAGTCCGCATGGTGCTTATTGTGTTCAATGCCGATTCAATTTCTGTTTTTCATCAACACTCTGAAGTTCCACAGATTACAGAATGCATCCAGGTGTTCTTCGGAAACTACTACTAGTCTTCCAGTGTACGATCAAAGCGTAGACAGTTTAAGACATTACTCCCATGGAGAAAAGTCCGCATGGTGCCTATTGTGTTCATTGCCGATGCAATTTTTGTGTTTCATCATCACTCTGAAGGTCCACAGATTACAGAATGCCTGAAGATATGCTTCGGAAACTACTACTAGTCTTCCAGGGAACGAAAAAAACGTAGACAGTTTAAGACATTACTCTCATGGAGAAAAGTCCGCATGGTGATTATTGTGTTCAATGCCGATTCAATTTCTGCGTTTCATCAACACTCTGAAGGTCCACAGATTACAGAATGCCTGAAGATGTGCTTCGGAAACTACCACTAGTCTTCCAGTGAACGATCAAAGCGTAGACAGTTTAAGACATTACTCCCATGGAGAAAAGTCCGCATGGTGCTTATTGTGTTCAATGCCGATGCAATTTTTGTGTTTCATGAACACACTGGAGGTCCACAGATTACAGAATGCATCCAGATGTGCTTCGGAAACTACTACTAGTCTTCCAGTGTACGATCAAAGCGTAGACAGTTTAAGACATTACTCCCATTGAGAAAAGTCCGCATGGTGCTTATTGTGTTCAATGCCGATGCAATTTTTGTGTTTCATCAACACTCTGAAGGTCCACAGATTACAGAATGCATCCAGATGTGCTTCGGAAACTACTACTAGTCTTCCAGGGAACGATCAAAGCGTAGACAGTTTAAAACATTACTCCGAAGGAGAAAAGTCCTCATGGTGCTTATTGTGGTCTATGACGATGCAATTTTTGTCTTTCATCAACACTCTGATGGTCCACAGATTACAGAATGCATCCAGATGTACTTCGGAAACTACTACTAGTCTTAAAGGGAACGATCAAAACGTAGACAGTTTAAGACATTACTCCCATGGAGAAAACTCCTCATGGTGCTTATAGTGTTCAATGCCGATTCAATTTCTTTGTTTCATCAACACTCTGAAGGTTCACAGATTATAGAATGCATCCAGATGTGCTTCGGAAACTACTGCTAGTCTTCCAGTGAACGATCACAGGTTAGACAGTTTAAGACATTACTCACATGGAGAAAGGTCCGCATGGGGCTTATTGTGTTCAATGCCGATTCAATTTCTGTGTTTCATCAACACTCTGAAGGTCCACAGATTACAGAATGCCTCCAGATGTGCTTCGGAAACTACTACTAGTCTTCCAGGGAACGACCAAAACGTAGACAGTTTAAGACATTACTCCCATGGAGAAAAGTCCGCATGGTGCTTTTAGTGTCAATGCCGATTCAATTTGTTTGTTTCATAAACACTCTGAAGGTTCACAGATTATAGAATGCATCCAGATGTGCTTCGGAAACTACTACTAGTCATCCAGGGAACGATCAAAGCGTAGACAGTTTAAGACTGTTCTCCCATGTAGAAAAGTCCGTATGGTGCTTATTTTGTTCAATGCCGATGCAATTTCTGTGTTTCATCAACACTCTGAAGGTCCACAGATTACAGAATGCCTCCAGATGTGCTTCGGAAACTACTACTAGTCTTCCAGGGAACGATCAAAGCGTAGACAGTTTAAGACATTACTCCCATGGAGAAAAGTCCGCATGGTGCTTATTGTGTTCAATGCCGATGCAATTTTTGTGTATCATCAACACTCTGAAGTTGCACAGATTACAGAATGCATCCAGGTGTTCTTCGGAAACTACTACTAGTCTTCCAGCGTACGATCAAAGCGTAGACAGTTTAAGACATTACTCCCATGGAGAAAAGTCCGCATGGTGCCTATTGTGTTCATTGCCGATGCAATTTTTGTGTTTCATCATCACCCTGAAGGTCCACAGATTACAGAATGCCTGAAGATATGCTTCGGAAACTACTACTAGTCTTCCAGGGAACGAAAAAAACGTAGACAGTTTAAGACATTACTCTCATGGAGAAAAGTCCGCATGGTGATTATTGTGTTCAATGCCGATTCAATTTCTGCGTTTCATCAACACTCTGAAGGTCCACAGATAACAGAATGCCTGAAGATGTGCTTCGGAAACTACCACTAGTCTTCCAGTGAACGATCAAAGCGTAGACAGTTTAAGACATTACTCCCATGGAGAAAAGTCCGCATGGTGCTTATTGTGTTCAATGCCGATGCAATTTTTGTGTTTCATGAACACACTGGAGGTAAACGGATTACAGGATGCATCCAGATGTGCTTCGGAAACTACTACTAGTCTTCCAGTGTACGATCAAAGCGTAGACAGTTTAAGACATTACTCCCATTGAGAAAACTCCGCATGGTGCTTATTGTGTTCAATGCCGATGCAATTTTTGTGTTTCATCAACACTCTGAAGGTCCACAGATTACAGAATGCATCCAGATGTGCTTCGGAAACTACTACTAGTCTTCCAGGGAACGAACAAAACGTAGACAGTTTAAGACATTACTCTCATGGAGAAAAGTCCGCATGGTGATTATTGTGTTCAATGCCGATTCAATTTCTGCGTTTCATCAACACTCTGAACGTCCACAGATTACAGAATGCCTGAAGATGTGCTTCGGAAACTGCCACTAGTCTTCCAGTGAACGATCAAAGCGTAGACAGTTTAAGACATTACTCCCATTTAGAAAAGTCCGCATGGTGCTTATTGTGTTCAATGCCGATGCAATTTAAGTGTTTCATCATAACTCTGAAGGTCCACAGATTACAGAATCCCTCCAGATGTGCTTCGGAAACTACTCCTAGTCTTCTAGTGTACGATCAAAGCGTAGACAGTTTAAGACATTCCTCCCATGGAAAAAAGTCGGCATGGAGCTTATTGTGTTCAATGCTGATGCAATTTTTGTTTTTCATCAACACTCTGAAGTTCCACAGATTACAGAATGCATCCAGATATGCTTCGGAAACTACTACTAGTCTTCCAGGGAACGATCAAAGCGTAGACAGTTTAAAACATTACTCCGAAGGAGAAAAGTCCTCATGGTGCTTATTGTGGTCTATGACGATGCAATTTTTGTCTTTCATCAACACTCTGATGGTCCACAGATTACAGAATGCATCCAGATGTACTTCGGAAACTACTACTAGTCTTAAAGGGAACGATCAAAACGTAGACAGTTTCAGACATTACTCCCATGGAGAAAACTCCGCATGGTGCTTATAGTGTTCAATGCCGATTCAATTTCTTTGTTTCATCAACACTCTGAAGGTTCACAGATTATAGAATGCATCCAGATGTACTTCGGAAACTACAACTAGTCTTCCAGGGAACGATCAAAGCGTAGACAGTTTAAGACATTACTCCCATGGAGAAAAGGCCGCATGGTGCTTATTGTGTTCAATGCCGATGCAATTTCTGTGTTTCATCAACACTCTGAAGGTATACAGATTACAGAATGCCACCAGATGTGCTTCGGAAACTACTGCTAGTCTTCCAGTGAACGATCACAGGTTAGACAGTTTAAGACATTACTCTGATGGAGAAAGGTCCGCATGGGGCTTATTGTGTTCAATGCCGATTCAATTTCTGTGTTTCATCAACACTCTGAAGGTCCACAGATTACAGAATGCCTCCAGATGTGCTTCGGAAACTACTACTAGTCTTCAAGTGAAGGATCAAAGCGTAGACAGTTTAAGACATTACTCTCATGGAGAAAAGTCCGCATGGTGCTTATTGTGTTCAATGCCGATTCAATTTCTGTTTTTCATCAACACTCTGAAGGTAAGCAGATTACAGAATGCCTCCAGATGTGCTTCGGAAACTACTACTAGTCTTCCAGGGAACGACCAAAACGTAGACAGTTTAAGACATTACTCCCATGGAGAAAAGTCCGCATGGTGCTTATAGTGTTCAATGCCGATTCAATTTGTTTGTTTCATCAACACTCTGAAGGTTCACAGATTATAGAATGCATCCAGATGTGCTTCGGAAACTACTACTAGTCATCCAGGGAACGATCAAAGCGTAGACAGTTTAAGACTGTTCTCCCATGTAGAAAAGTCTGTATGGTGCTTATTTTGTTCAATGCCGATGCAATTTCTGTGTTTCATCAACAATCTGACGGTCCACAGATAACAGAATGCCTCCAGATGTGCTTCGCAAACTACTACTAGTCTTCCAGGGAACGATCAAAGCGTAGACAATTTAAGACATTACCCCCATGGAGAAAAGTCCGCATGGTGCTTATTGTGTTCAATGCCGATGCAATTTTTATGTTTCATCAACACTCTGAAGGTCCACAGATTGCAGAATGCATCCAGATGTGCTTCGGAAACTACTACTAGTCTTACAGTGTACGATCAAAGCGTAGACAGTTTTAGACATAACTCCCAAGGAAAAAAGTCCGCATGGTGCTTATTGTGTTCTATGCCGATGCAATTTTTGTGTTTCATCAACACTCTGAAGGTTCACAGATTACAGAATGCCTCCAGATGTGCTTCGGAAACTACTACTAATCTTCCAGGAAACGATCGTAGCGTAGACAGTTTAAGACATTACTCTCATGGAGATAAGTCCGCATGGTGCTTATTGTGTTCAATGCCGATTCAAGATCTGTGTTTCATCAACACTCTGAAGGTAAGCAGATTACAGAATGCCTCCAGATGTGCTTCGGAAACTACTACAAGTCTTCCAGTGTACGATCAAAGCGTAGACAGTTTAAGACATTACTCCCATGGAGAACAGTCCGCATGGTGCTTATTGTGTTCATTGCCAATGCAATTTTTGTGTTTCATCATCACTCTGAAGGTCCACAGATTACAGAATGCATCCAGATGTGCTTCGGAAACTACTACTAGTCTTCCAGGGAACGAAAAAAGCGTAGACAGTTTAAGACATTACTCTCATGGAGAAAAGTCCGCATGGTGATTATTGTGTTCAATGCCGATTCAATTTCTGCGTTTCATCAACACTCTGAAGGTCCACAGATTACAGAATGTGTGAAGATGTGCTTCGGAAACTACCACTAGTCTTCCAGTGAACGATCAAAGCGTAGACAGTTTAAGACATTACTCCCATGGAGAAAAGTCGGCATGGTGCTTATTGTGTTCAATGCCGATGCAATTATTGTGTTTCATGAACACTCTATAGGTCCACAGATTACAGAATGCATCCAGATGTGCTTCGGAAACTACTACTAGTCTTCAAGTGAAGGATCAAATCGTAGACAGTTTAAGACATTACTCTTATGGAGAAAAGTCCGCATGGTGCTTATTGTGTTCAATGCCGATTCAATTTCTGTTTTTCATCAACACTCTCAAGTTCCACAGATTACAGAATGAATCCAGATGTTCTTCGGAAACTACTACTAGTCTTCCAAGGAACGATCAAAGCGTAGACAGTTTAAAACATTACTCTCATGGAGAAAAGTCCGCATGGTGCATATTGTGTTCAATGCCGATGCAATTTCAGTGTTTCATCAACACTCTGAAGATCCACAGATTACAGAATGCAACCAGATGTACTTCGGAAACTACTACTAGTCTTCCAGGGAACGATCAAAACGTAGACAGTTTAAGACATTACTCCCATGGAGAAAAGTCCGCTTGGTGCTTATTGTGTTCAATGCCGATGCAATTTTTGTGTTTCATGAACACTCTGGAGGTCCACAGATTACAGAATGCATCGAGATGTGCTTCGGAAAGTACTACTAGTCTTCCAGGGAACGATCAAAGCGTAGACAGTTTAAGACATTACTCTCATGAAGAAAAGTCCGCATGGTGCATATTGTGCTCAATGCCGATGCAATTTCAGTGTATCATGAACACTCTGAAGATCCACAGATTACAGAATGCATCACGATGTGCTTCGGCAGCTACTACTAGTCATCCAGGGAACGTTTCAAGCGTAGACAGTTTAAGACATTACTCCCATGGAGAAAAGTCCGCATGGTGTTTTTTGTGTTCAATGCCGATGCAATTTTTGTGTATCATCAACACTCTGAAGGTCCACAGACTACAGAATGCATCCAGATGTGCTTCGGAAACTAATACTAGTCTTCCAGGAAACGATCAAAGCGTAGACAGTTTAAGACATTACTCTCATGGAGAAAAGTCCGCATGGTGCTTATTGTGTTCAATTCCGATGCTATTTCTGTGTTTCATCAACACTCTGAAGATCCATAGATTACAGAATGCATCCAGATGTGCTTCGGAAACTACTACTAGTCTTCCAGGGAACGATCAAAGCGTAGACAGTTTAAGACATTACTCTCAGGGAGAAAAGTCCGCATGGTGCTTATTGTGTTCATGGATGATGCAATTTTTGTGTTTCATCATCACTCTGAAGGTCCACAGATTACAGAATGCCTCCAGATGTGCTTCGGAAACTACTACTAGTCTTCCAGGGAACGAACAAAACGTAGACAGTTTAAGACATTACTCTCATGGAGAAAAGTCCGCATGGTGATTATTGTGTTCAATGCCGATTCAATTTCTGCGTTTCATCAACACTCTGAAGGTCCACAGATTACAGAATGCCTGAAGATGTGCTTCGGAAACTGCCCCTAGTCTTCCAATGAACGATCAAAGCGTAGACAGTTTAAGACATTACTCCCATGGAGAAAAGTCCGCATGGTGCTTATTGTGTTCAATGGCGATGCAATTTTTGTGTTTCATGAACACTCTGGAGGTCCACAGATTACAGAATGCCTCCAGATGTGCTTCGGAAACTACTACTAGTCTTCCAGTGTACGATCAAAGCGTAGACAGTTTAAGACATTACTCCCATGGAGAAAAGTCCGCAAGGTGCTTTTTGTGTTCAATGCCGATGCAATTTTTGTGTTTCATCAACACTCTGAAGGTCCACAGATTACGGAATGCCTCCAGATGTGCATCGGAAACTACTACTAGTCTTCCAGTGAACGATCAAAACGTAGACAGTTTAAGACATTACTCTCATGGAGAAAAGTCCGCATGGTTCTTATTGTGTTCAATGCCGATTCAATTTCTGTGTTTCATCAACACTCTGAAGGTCCGCAGATTACAGAATGCCTAAAGATGTGCTTCGGAAACTACTACTAGTCTTCCAGTGTACGATCAAAGGGTAGACAGTTTAAAGCATTACTCCCATGGAGAAAAGTCCGCATGGTGCTTATTGTGTTCAATGCCGATTCAATTTCTGTGTTTCATCAACACTCTGAAGTTAAACAGATTACAGAATGCATCCAGATGTGCTTCGGAAACTACTACTAGTCTTCCAGGGAACAATCAAAGCGTAGACAGTTTACGACATTAATCTCATGTAGAAAAGTCCGCATGGTGCATATTGTGTTCAATGCCGATGCAATATCTGTGTTTCATCAACACTCTGAAGATCCACAGATTACAGAATGCTTCCAGATGTGCTTCGGAAACTACTACTAGTCTCCCAGGGAACGATCAATGCGCAATGCGTAAACAGTTTAACACATTACTAACATGGAGAAAAGTCCACATGGTGCTTATTATGTTCAATGCCGATGGAATTTTTGGGTTTCATCAACACTCTGAAGGTAAACAGATTACATAATGCATCCAGATGTGCTTCGGAAACTACTACTAGTCTTCCAGGGAACGATCAAAGCGTAGACAGTTTAAGACAATACTACCATGGAAAAAAGTCGGCATGGTGCTTATTGTGTTCAATGCCGATGCAATTTTTGTGTTTCATCAACACTCTGATGGTCCACAAATTGCAGAATGCATAAAGATGTACTTCGGAAACTACTACTAGTCTCCCAGGGAATGATCAAAACGTAGACAGTTTAAGACATTACTCCCTTGGAGAAAACTCCACATGGTGCTTATTGTGTTCAATGCCGATTCAATTTCTGTGTTTCATCAACACTCTGAAATTCCACAGATTACAGAATGCCTCCAGATGTGCCTCGGAAACTACTACTACTCTTCCAGGGAACGATCTAAACGTAGATAGTTTAAGACATTACTCCCATGGAGAGAACTGCGCATGATGTTTATTGTGTTCAATGCCGATGCATTTTTTGTGTTTCATCAAAGCTCTGAAGTTCCACAGATTACAGAATGCATGCAGATGTGCTTCGGAAACTACTACTAGTCTTCCAGGGAACGACCAAAGCGTAGACAGTTTAAGACATTACTCCCATGGAGAAAAGTCCGCATGGTGCTTATTGTGTTTAATGCCGATGCAATTTTAGTATTTCATCAACACTCTGAAGGTCCACAGATTACAGAATGCCTCCAGATTTGCTTCGGAAACTACTACTAGTCTTCCAGGGAACGATCAAAGCGTAGACAGTTTAAGACATTACTCCCGTGGAGAAAAGTCCGCATGGTGCTTATTGTGTTCAATGCCGATGCAATTTTTGTGTTTCATCAACACTCTGATGGTCCACAAATTACAGAATGCATAAAGATGTACTTCGGAAACTACTACTAGTCTCCCATCGAATGATCAAAACGTAGACAGTTTAATACATTACTCCCTTGGAGAAAAGTCCGCATGGTGCTTATTGTGTTCAATGCCGATTCAATTTCTGTGTTTCATCAACACTCTGAAGGTCCGCAGATTACAGAACGCCTCCAGATGTGCTTCGGAAATTACTACTAGTCTTCCAGTGTACGATCAAAGCGTAGACAGTTTAAGACATTACTCCCATGGAGAAAAGTCCGCATGGTGCTTTTTGTGTTCAATGCCGATGAAATTTTTGTGTTTCATCAACACTCTGAAAGTCCACAGATTACAGAATGCCTCCAGATGTGCATCGGAAACTACTACTAGTCTTCCAGTGAACGATCAAAACGTAGACAGTTTAAGACATTACTCTCATGGAGAAAAGTCCACATGGTTCTTATTGTGTTCAATGCCGATTCAATTTCTGTGTTTCATCAACACTCTGCAGGTCCGCAGATTACAGAATGCCTAAAGATGTGCATCGGAAACTACTACTAGTCTTCCAGTGTACGATCAAATTGTAGACAGTTTAAGACATTACTCCCATGGAGAAAAGTCCGCATGGTGCTTATTGTGTTGAATTCCGATGTAATTTTTGTGTTTCATCAACACTCTTAAGGTCCACAGATTACAGAATGCCTCCAGATGTGCTTCGGAAACTACTACTAGTCTTCCAGGGAACGAACAAAACGTAGACAGTTTAAGACATTACTCTCATGGAGAAAAGTCCGCATGGTGATTATTGTGTTCAATTCCGATTCAATTTCTGCGTTTCATCAACACTCTGAAGGTCCACAGATTGCAGAATGCCTGAAGATGTGCTTCGGAAACTGCCCCTAGTCTTCCAGTGTACGATCAAAGCGTAGACAGTTTAAGACATTACTCCCATGGAGAAAAGTCCGCATGGTGCTTTTTGTGTTCAATGCCGATGCAATTTTTGTGTTTCATCAACACTCTGAAGGTCCACAGATTACAGAATGCCTCCAGATGTGCATCGGAAACTACTACTAGTCTTCCAGTGAACGATCAAAACGTAGACAGTTTAAGACATTACTCTCATGGAGAAAAGTCCGCATGGTTCTTATTGTGTTCAATGCCGATTCAATTTCTGTGTTTCATCAACACTCTGAAGGTCCGCAGATTACAGAATGCCTAAAGATGTGCTTCGGAAACTACTACTAGTCTTCCAGTGTACGATCAAAGGGTAGACAGTTTAAGACATTACTCCCATGGAGAAAAGTCCGCATGGTGCTTATTGTGTTCAATTCCGATGTAATTTTTGTGTTTCATCAACACTCTGAAGGTCCACAGATTACAGAATGCCTCCAGATGTGCTTCGGAAACTACTACTAGTCTTCCAGGGAACGATCAAAGCGTAGACAGTTTAAGACATTACTCTCATGGAGAAAAGTCCGCATGGTGATTATTGTGTTCAATTCCGATTCAATTTCTGCGTTTCATCAACACTCTGAAGGTCCACAGATTACAGAATGCCTCCAGATGTGCTTCGGAAACTACCACTAGTCTTCCTGTGAACGATCAAAGCGTAGACAGATTAAGACATTACTCCCATGGAGAAAAGTCCGCATGGTGTTTATTGTTTTCAATGCCGATGCAATTTTTGTGTTTCATCAACTCTCTGAAGGTCCACAGATTACAGAATGCCTCCAGATGTGCCTCGGAAACTACTACTAGTCTTCCAGTGAACGATCAAAGCGTAGACAGTTTAAGACATTACTCCCATGAGGAAAGTCCGCATAGTGATTATTGTGTCCAATGCCGATGCAATTTTTGTGCTTCATCAACACGCTGAAGGTCCACAGATTACAGAATGCATCCAGATGTGCTTCGGAAACTACAACTAGTCTTCCAGGGAACAATCAAAGCGTAGACAGTTTACGACATTAATCTCATGGAGAAAAGTCCGCATGGTGCATATTGTGTTCAATGCCGATGCAATTTCTGTGTTTCATCAACACTCTGAAGATCCACAGATTACAGAATGCATCCAGATGTGCTTCGGAAACTACTACTAGTCTCCCAGGGAACGATCAATGCGTAAACAGTTTAACACATTACTAACATGGAGAAAAGTCGACATGGTGATTATTATGTGCAATGCCGATGGAATTTTTGGGTTTCATCAACACTCTGAAGGTAAACAGATTACAGAATGCATCCAGATGTGCATCGGAAACTACTACTAGTCTTCCAAGAAGCGAACAAAGCGTAGACAGTTTAAGACATTACTCCCATGGAAAAAAGTCGGCATGGTGCTAATTGTGTTCAATGCCGATGGAATTTTTGTGTTTCATCAACACTCTGAAGCTCCACAGATTACAGAATGCCTCCAGATGTGCTTCGGAAACTACTACTAGTCTTCCAGGGAACCATCAAAGCGTAGACAGTTTAAGACATTACTCTCATGGAGAAAAGTCCGCATACTGCATATTGTGTTCAATGCCGATGCAATTTTGTGTTTCATCAACATTCTGAAGGTCCACAGATTACAGAATGCCTCCAGATGTGCTTCGGAAACTACTACTAGTCTTCCAGTGTACGATCAAAGCGTAGACAGTTTAAGACATTACTCCCATGGAGAAAAGTCCGCATGGTGCTTTTTGTGTTCAATGCCGATGCAATTTTTGTGTTTCATCAACACTCTGAAGGTTCACAGATTATAGAATGCATCCAGATGTGCTTCGGAAACTACTACTAGTCATCCAGGAAACGATCAAAGATTAGACAGTTTAAGACAATTCTTTCATGGAAAAAAGTCTGTATGGTGCATATGGTGTTCAATGCCGATGCAATTTCTGTGTTTCACCACCACTCTGAAGGTCCACAGATTACAGAATGCATCCAGATGTGCTTCGGAAACTACTACTAGTCTTCCAGGGAACGATCAAAATGTAGACAATTTAAGACATTACTCCTATGGAGAAAAGTCGGTATGGTGCTTATTGTGTTCAATGCCGATGCCATTTTTGTGTTTCATCAACACTCTGAAGGTCCACAGATTACAGAATGCATCCAGATGTGCTTCGGAAACTACTACTAGTCTTCCAGGGAACGATCAAAGCGTAGACAGTTTAAGACATTACTCTCATGGAGAAAAGTCTGCATGGTGCATATTGTGTTCAATGCCGATGCAATTTTGTATTTTCATCAACACTCCTAAGATCCACAGATTACAGAATGCATCACGATTTGCTTCGGAAACTACTACTAGTCTTCCAGGGAACGTTTAAAGGGTAGACAGTTTAAGACATTACTCTCATGGAGAAAAGTCCGCATGGTGCTTATTGTGTTCAATGCCGATTCAATTTCTGTGTTTCGTCAACACTCTGAAGGTCCGCAGATTACAGAATGCCTCCAGATGTGCTTCGGATACTACTACTAGTCTTCCAGTGTACATTCAAAGCGTAGACAGTTTAAGACATTACTCCCATGGAGAAAAGCCAGCATGGTGTTTTTTGTGTTCAACGCCAATGCAATTTTTGTGTTTCATCAACACTCTGAAGGTCCACAGATTACAGAATGCCTCCAGATGTGCATTGGAAACTACTACTAGTCTTCCAGTGAACGATCAAAGCGTGGACAGTTTAAGACATTACTCTCATGGAGAAAAGTCCGCATGGTTCTTATTGTGTTCAATGCCGATTCAATTTCTGTGTTTCATCAACACTCTGAAGGTCCGCAGATTACAGAATGCCTCAAGATGTGCTTCGGAAACTACTACTAGTCTTCCCGTGTACGATCAAATGGTAGACAGTTTAAGACATTACTCCCATAGAGAAAAGTCCGCATGGTGCTTATTGTGTTCAATGCCGATGCAATTTTTGTGTTTCATCAACACTCTGAAGGTCCACAGATTACAGAATGCCTCCAGATGTGCTTGGAAACTACTACTAGTCTTCCAGGGAACGATCAAAGCGTAGACAGTTTAAGACATTACTCTCATGGAGAAAAGTCCGCATGGTGATTATTGTGTTCAATTCCGATTCAATTTCAGCGTTTCATCAACACTCTGAAGGTCGACAGATTACAGAATGCCTCCAGATGTGCTTCGGAAACTACCACTAGTCTTCCTGTGAACGATCAAAGCGTAGACAGATTAAGACATTACTCCCATGGAGAAAAGTCCGCATGGTGCTTATTGTGTTCAATGCCGATGCAATTTTTGTGTTTCATCAACACTCTGGAGGTCCACAGATTACAGAATGCCTCCAGATGTGCTTCGGAAACTACTACTAGTCTTCCAGTGAACGATCAAAGCGTAGACAGTTTAAGACATTACTCCCATGGAGAAAACTCCGCATGATGTTCTTTGTGTTCAATGCCGATGCAATTTTTGTGTTTCATCAACACTCTGAAGTTCCACAGATTACAGAACCTCATGCAGATTTGCTTCGGAAACTACTACTAGTCTTCCAGGGAACGATCAAAGCGTAGACAGTTTAAGACATTACTCCCAGGAGAAAAGTCCGCATGGTGCTTATTGTGTTCAATGCCGATGCAATTTTTGTATTTCATCAACACTCTGATGGTCCACAGATTACAGAATGCCTCCAGATGTGCTTCGGAAACTACTACTAGTCTTCCAGTGAACGATCAAAGCGTAGACAGTTTAAGACATTACTCTAATGGAGAAAAGTCCGCATGGTTCTTATTGTGTTCAATGCCGATGCAATTTTTGGGTTTCATCAACACTCTTAAGGTAAACAAATTACAGAATGCATCCAGATGTGCTTCGGAAACTACTACTAGTCTTCCAGGGAACGATCAAATCGTAGACAGTTTAAGATATTACTCTCATGGAGAAAAGTCCGCATGGTGCTTATTTTGTTCAATGGCGATGCAATTTCTGTGTTTCATCAACACTCTGAAGGTCCACAGATTACAGATTCAATCCAGATGTGCTTCGGAAACTACTCCTAGTCTTCCAGTGTACGATCAAAGCGTAGACAATTTAAGACATTACTCCCATGGAAAAAAGTCGGCATGGTGCTTATTGTGTTCAATGCCGATGCAATTTTTGTGTTTCATCAACACTCTGAAGTTCCACAGATTACAGAATGCCTCCAGATGTGCTTCGGAAACTACTACTAGTCTTCCAGGGAACGATCAAAGCGTAGACAGTTTAAGACATTACTCTCATGGAGAAAAGTCCGCATGGTGCATATTGTGTTCAATGCCGATGCAATTTTGTGTTTCATCAACACTCCTAAGATCCACAGATTACAGAATGCATCACGATTTGCTTCGGAATCTACTACTAGTCTTCCAGGGAACGTTTAAAGGGTAGACAGTTTAAGACATTACTCTCATGGAGAAAAGTCCGCATGGTGCTTATTGTGTTCAATGCCGATTCAATTTCTGTGTTTCGTCAACACTCTGAAGGTCCGCAGATTACAGAATGCCTCCAGATGTGCTTCGGATACTACTACTAGTCTTCCCGTGTACGATCAAATGTTAGACAGTTTAAGACATTACTCCCATAGAGAAAAGTCCGCATGGTGCTTATTGTGTTCAATGCCGATGCAATTTTTGTATTTCATCAACACTCTGAAGGTCCACAGATTACAGAATGCCTCCAGATGTGCTTGGAAACTACTACTAGTCTTCCAGTGAACGATCAAAGCGTGGACAGTTTAAGACATTACTCTCATGGAGAAAAGTCCGCATGGTTCTTATTGTGTTCAATGCCGATTCAATTTCTGTGTTTCATCAACACTCTGAAGGTCCGCAGATTACAGAATGCCTCAAGATGTGCTTCGGAAACTACTACTAGTCCTCCCGTGTACGATCAAATGGTAGACAGTTTAAGACATTACTCCCATAGAGAAAAGTCCGCATGGTGCTTATTGTGTTCAATGCCGATGCAATTTTTGTGTTTCATCAACACTCTGAAGGTCCACAGATTACAGAATGCCTCCAGATGTGCTTGGAAACTACTTCTAGTCTTCCAGGGAACGATCAAAGCGTAGACAGTTTAAGACATTACTCTCATGGAGAAAAGTCCGCATGGTGATTATTGTGTTCAATTCCGATTCAATTTCAGCGTTTCATCAACACTCTGAAGGTCGAGAGATTACAGAATGCCTCCAGATGTGCTTCGGAAACTACCACTAGTCTTCCTGTGAACGATCAAAGCGTAGACAGATTAAGACATTACTCCCATGGAGAAAAGTCCGCATGGTGCTTATTGTGTTCAATGCCGATGCAATTTTTGTGTTTCATCAACACTCTGGAGGTCCACAGATTACAGAATGCCTCCAGATGTGCTTCGGAAACTACTACTAGTCTTCCAGTGAACGATCAAAGCGTAGACAGTTTAAGACATTACTCCCATGGAGAAAACTCATCATGATGTTCTTTGTGTTCAATGCCGATGCAATTTTTGTGTTTCATCAACACTCTGAAGTTCCACAGATTACAGAACCTCATGCAGATTTGCTTCGGAAACTACTACTAGTCTTCCAGGGAACGATCAAAGCGTAGACAGTTTAAGACATTACTCCCATGGAGAAAAGTCCGCATGGTGCTTATTGTGTTCAATGCCGATGCAATTTTTGTATTTCATCAACACTCTGAAGGTCCACAGTTTACAGAATGCCTCCAGATGTGCTTCGGAAACTACTACTAGTCTTCCAGTGAACGATCAAAGCGTAGACAGTTTAAGACATTACTCTAATGGAGAAAAGTCCGCATGGTGGTTATTGTGTTCAATGCCGATGCAATTTTTGCGTTTCATCAACACTCTGAAGGTAAACAAATTACAGAATGCATCCAGATGTTCTTCGGAAACTACTACTAGTCTTCCAGGGAACGATCAAATCGTAGACAGTTTAAGACATTACTCTCATGGAGAAAAGTCCGCATGGTGCTTATTTTGTTCAATGGCGATGCAATTTCTGTGTTTCATCAACACTCTGAAGGTCCACAGATTACAGATTCAATCCAGATGTGCTTCGGAAACTACTCCTAGTCTTCCAGTGTACGATCAAAGCGTAGACAATTTAAGACATTACTCCCATGGAAAAAAGTCGGCATGGTGCTTATTGTGTTCAATGCCGATGCAATTTTTGTGTTTCATCAACACTCTGAAGTTCCACAGATTACAGAATGCCTCCAGATGTGCTTCGGAAACTACTACTAGTCTTCCAGGGAACGATCAAAGCGTAGACAGTTTATGACATTACTCTCATGGAGAAAAGTCCGCATGGTGCATATTGTGTTCAATGCCGATGCAATTTTGTGTTTCATCAACACTCCTAAGATCCACAGATTACAGAATGCATCACGATTTGCTTCGGAATCTACTACTAGTCTTCCAGGGAACGTTTAAAGGGTAGACAGTTTAAGACATTACTCTCATGGAGAAAAGTCCGCATGGTGCTTATTGTGTTCAATGCCGATTCAATTTCTGTGTTTCGTCAACACTCTGAAGGTCCGCAGATTGCAGAATGCCTCCAGATGTGCTTCGGATACTACTACTAGTCTTCCCGTGTACGATCAAATGTTAGACAGTTTAAGACATTACTCCCATAGAGAAAAGTCCGCATGGTGCTTATTGTGTTCAATGCCGATGCAATTTTTGTATTTCATCAACACTCTGAAGGTCCACAGATTACAGAATGCCTCCAGATGTGCTTGGAAACTACTACTAGTCTTCCAGGGAACAATCAAAGCGTAGACAGTTTAAGACATTAATCTCATGGAGAAAAGTCCGCATGGTGCTTATTGTGTTCAATGCCGATGCAATTTTTGTGTTTCATCAACACTCTGATGGTCCACAAATTGCAGAATGCATAAAGATGTACTTCGGAAACTACTACTAGTCTCCCAGGGAATGATCAAAACGTAGACAGTTTAAGACATTACTCCCTTGGAGAAAACTCCACATGGTGCTTATTGTGTTCAATGCCGATTCAATTTCTGTGTTTCATCAACACTCTGAAATTCCACAGATTACAGAATGCCTCCAGATGTGCCTCGGAAACTACTACTACTCTTCCAGGGAACGATCTAAACGTAGATAGTTTAAGACATTACTCCCATGGAGAGAACTGCGCATGATGTTTATTGTGTTCAATGCCGATGCAATTTTTGTGTTTCATCAAAGCTCTGAAGTTCCACAGATTACAGAATGCATGCAGATGTGCTTCGGAAACTACTACTAGTCTTCCAGGGAACGACCAAAGCGTAGACAGTTTAAGACATTACTCCCATGGAGAAAAGTCCGCATGGTGCTTATTGTGTTTAATGCCGATGCAATTTTAGTATTTCATCAACACTCTGAAGGTCCACAGATTACAGAATGCCTCCAGATTTGCTTCGGAAACTACTACTAGTCTTCCAGGGAACGATCAAAGCGTAGACAGTTTAAGACATTACTCCCGTGGAGAAAAGTCCGCATGGTGCTTATTGTGTTCAATGCCGATGCAATTTTTGTGTTTCATCAACACTCTGATGGTCCACAAATTACAGAATGCATAAAGATGTACTTCGGAAACTACTACTAGTCTCCCATCGAATGATCAAAACGTAGACAGTTTAATACATTACTCCCTTGGAGAAAAGTCCGCATGGTGCTTATTGTGTTCAATGCCGATTCAATTTCTGTGTTTCATCAACACTCTGAAGGTCCGCAGATTACAGAACGCCTCCAGATGTGCTTCGGAAATTACTACTAGTCTTCCAGTGTACGATCAAAGCGTAGACAGTTTAAGACATTACTCCCATGGAGAAAAGTCCGCATGGTGCTTTTTGTGTTCAATGCCGATGAAATTTTTGTGTTTCATCAACACTCTGAAAGTCCACAGATTACAGAATGCCTCCAGATGTGCATCGGAAACTACTACTAGTCTTCCAGTGAACGATCAAAACGTAGACAGTTTAAGACATTACTCTCATGGAGAAAAGTCCACATGGTTCTTATTGTGTTCAATGCCGATTCAATTTCTGTGTTTCATCAACACTCTGCAGGTCCGCAGATTACAGAATGCCTAAAGATGTGCATCGGAAACTACTACTAGTCTTCCAGTGTACGATCAAATTGTAGACAGTTTAAGACATTACTCCCATGGAGAAAAGTCCGCATGGTGCTTATTGTGTTGAATTCCGATGTAATTTTTGTGTTTCATCAACACTCTTAAGGTCCACAGATTACAGAATGCCTCCAGATGTGCTTCGGAAACTACTACTAGTCTTCCAGGGAACGAACAAAACGTAGACAGTTTAAGACATTACTCTCATGGAGAAAAGTCCGCATGGTGATTATTGTGTTCAATTCCGATTCAATTTCTGCGTTTCATCAACACTCTGAAGGTCCACAGATTACAGAATGCCTGAAGATGTGCTTCGGAAACTGCCCCTAGTCTTCCAGTGTACGATCAAAGCGTAGACAGTTTAAGACATTACTCCCATGGAGAAAAGTCCGCATGGTGCTTTTTGTGTTCAATGCCGATGCAATTTTTGTGTTTCATCAACACTCTGAAGGTCCACAGATTACAGAATGCCTCCAGATGTGCATCGGAAACTACTACTAGTCTTCCAGTGAACGATCAAAACGTAGACAGTTTAAGACATTACTCTCATGGAGAAAAGTCCGCATGGTTCTTATTGTGTTCAATGCCGATTCAATTTCTGTGTTTCATCAACACTCTGAAGGTCCGCAGATTACAGAATGCCTAAAGATGTGCTTCGGAAACTACTACTAGTCTTCCAGTGTACGATCAAAGGGTAGACAGTTTAAGACATTACTCCCATGGAGAAAAGTCCGCATGGTGCTTATTGTGTTCAATTCCGATGTAATTTTTGTGTTTCATCAACACTCTGAAGGTCCACAGATTACAGAATGCCTCCAGATGTGCTTCGGAAACTACTACTAGTCTTCCAGGGAACGATCAAAGCGTAGACAGTTTAAGACATTACTCTCATGGAGAAAAGTCCGCATGGTGATTATTGTGTTCAATTCCGATTCAATTTCTGCGTTTCATCAACACTCTGAAGGTCCACAGATTACAGAATGCCTCCAGATGTGCTTCGGAAACTACCACTAGTCTTCCTGTGAACGATCAAAGCGTAGACAGATTAAGACATTACTCCCATGGAGAAAAGTCCGCATGGTGTTTATTGTTTTCAATGCCGATGCAATTTTTGTGTTTCATCAACTCTCTGAAGGTCCACAGATTACAGAATGCCTCCAGATGTGCCTCGGAAACTACTACTAGTCTTCCAGTGAACGATCAAAGCGTAGACAGTTTAAGACATTACTCCCATGAGGAAAGTCCGCATAGTGATTATTGTGTCCAATGCCGATGCAATTTTTGTGCTTCATCAACACGCTGAAGGTCCACAGATTACAGAATGCATCCAGATGTGCTTCGGAAACTACAACTAGTCTTCCAGGGAACAATCAAAGCGTAGACAGTTTACGACATTAATCTCATGGAGAAAAGTCCGCATGGTGCATATTGTGTTCAATGCCGATGCAATTTCTGTGTTTCATCAACACTCTGAAGATCCACAGATTACAGAATGCATCCAGATGTGCTTCGGAAACTACTACTAGTCTCCCAGGGAACGATCAATGCGTAAACAGTTTAACACATTACTAACATGGAGAAAAGTCGACATGGTGATTATTATGTGCAATGCCGATGGAATTTTTGGGTTTCATCAACACTCTGAAGGTAAACAGATTACAGAATGCATCCAGATGTGCATCGGAAACTACTACTAGTCTTCCAAGAAGCGAACAAAGCGTAGACAGTTTAAGACATTACTCCCATGGAAAAAAGTCGGCATGGTGCTAATTGTGTTCAATGCCGATGGAATTTTTGTGTTTCATCAACACTCTGAAGCTCCACAGATTACAGAATGCCTCCAGATGTGCTTCGGAAACTACTACTAGTCTTCCAGGGAACCATCAAAGCGTAGACAGTTTAAGACATTACTCTCATGGAGAAAAGTCCGCATACTGCATATTGTGTTCAATGCCGATGCAATTTTGTGTTTCATCAACATTCTGAAGGTCCACAGATTACAGAATGCCTCCAGATGTGCTTCGGAAACTACTACTAGTCTTCCAGTGTACGATCAAAGCGTAGACAGTTTAAGACATTACTCCCATGGAGAAAAGTCCGCATGGTGCTTTTTGTGTTCAATGCCGATGCAATTTTTGTGTTTCATCAACACTCTGAAGGTTCACAGATTATAGAATGCATCCAGATGTGCTTCGGAAACTACTACTAGTCATCCAGGAAACGATCAAAGATTAGACAGTTTAAGACAATTCTTTCATGGAAAAAAGTCTGTATGGTGCATATGGTGTTCAATGCCGATGCAATTTCTGTGTTTCACCACCACTCTGAAGGTCCACAGATTACAGAATGCATCCAGATGTGCTTCGGAAACTACTACTAGTCTTCCAGGGAACGATCAAAACGTAGACAATTTAAGACATTACTCGTATGGAGAAAAGTCGGTATGGTGCTTATTGTGTTCAATGCCGATGCCATTTTTGTGTTTCATCAACACTCTGAAGGTCCACAGATTACAGAATGCATCCAGATGTGCTTCGGAAACTACTACTAGTCTTCCAGGGAACGATCAAAGCGTAGACAGTTTAAGACATTACTCTCATGGAGAAAAGTCTGCATGGTGCATATTGTGTTCAATGCCGATGCAATTTTGTATTTTCATCAACACTCCTAAGATCCACAGATTACAGAATGCATCACGATTTGCTTCGGAAACTACTACTAGTCTTCCAGGGAACGTTTAAAGGGTAGACAGTTTAAGACATTACTCTCATGGAGAAAAGTCCGCATGGTGCTTATTGTGTTCAATGCCGATTCAATTTCTGTGTTTCGTCAACACTCTGAAGGTCCGCAGATTACAGAATGCCTCCAGATGTGCTTCGGATACTACTACTAGTCTTCCAGTGTACATTCAAAGCGTAGACAGTTTAAGACATTACTCCCATGGAGAAAAGCCAGCATGGTGTTTTTTGTGTTCAACGCCAATGCAATTTTTGTGTTTCATCAACACTCTGAAGGTCCACAGATTACAGAATGCCTCCAGATGTGCATTGGAAACTACTACTAGTCTTCCAGTGAACGATCAAAGCGTGGACAGTTTAAGACATTACTCTCATGGAGAAAAGTCCGCATGGTTCTTATTGTGTTCAATGCCGATTCAATTTCTGTGTTTCATCAACACTCTGAAGGTCCGCAGATTACAGAATGCCTCAAGATGTGCTTCGGAAACTACTACTAGTCTTCCCGTGTACGATCAAATGGTAGACAGTTTAAGACATTACTCCCATAGAGAAAAGTCCGCATGGTGCTTATTGTGTTCAATGCCGATGCAATTTTTGTGTTTCATCAACACTCTGAAGGTCCACAGATTACAGAATGCCTCCAGATGTGCTTGGAAACTACTACTAGTCTTCCAGGGAACGATCAAAGCGTAGACAGTTTAAGACATTACTCTCATGGAGAAAAGTCCGCATGGTGATTATTGTGTTCAATTCCGATTCAATTTCAGCGTTTCATCAACACTCTGAAGGTCGACAGATTACAGAATGCCTCCAGATGTGCTTCGGAAACTACCACTAGTCTTCCTGTGAACGATCAAAGCGTAGACAGATTAAGACATTACTCCCATGGAGAAAAGTCCGCATGGTGCTTATTGTGTTCAATGCCGATGCAATTTTTGTGTTTCATCAACACTCTGGAGGTCCACAGATTACAGAATGCCTCCAGATGTGCTTCGGAAACTACTACTAGTCTTCCAGTGAACGATCAAAGCGTAGACAGTTTAAGACATTACTCCCATGGAGAAAACTCCGCATGATGTTCTTTGTGTTCAATGCCGATGCAATTTTTGTGTTTCATCAACACTCTGAAGTTCCACAGATTACAGAACCTCATGCAGATTTGCTTCGGAAACTACTACTAGTCTTCCAGGGAACGATCAAAGCGTAGACAGTTTAAGACATTACTCCCAGGAGAAAAGTCCGCATGGTGCTTATTGTGTTCAATGCCGATGCAATTTTTGTATTTCATCAACACTCTGAAGGTCCACAGATTACAGAATGCCTCCAGATGTGCTTCGGAAACTACTACTAGTCTTCCAGTGAACGATCAAAGCGTAGACAGTTTAAGACATTACTCTAATGGAGAAAAGTCCGCATGGTTCTTATTGTGTTCAATGCCGATGCAATTTTTGGGTTTCATCAACACTCTTAAGGTAAACAAATTACAGAATGCATCCAGATGTGCTTCGGAAACTACTACTAGTCTTCCAGGGAACGATCAAATCGTAGACAGTTTAAGATATTACTCTCATGGAGAAAAGTCCGCATGGTGCTTATTTTGTTCAATGGCGATGCAATTTCTGTGTTTCATCAACACTCTGAAGGTCCACAGATTACAGATTCAATCCAGATGTGCTTCGGAAACTACTCCTAGTCTTCCAGTGTACGATCAAAGCGTAGACAATTTAAGACATTACTCCCATGGAAAAAAGTCGGCATGGTGCTTATTGTGTTCAATGCCGATGCAATTTTTGTGTTTCATCAACACTCTGAAGTTCCACAGATTACAGAATGCCTCCAGATGTGCTTCGGAAACTACTACTAGTCTTCCAGGGAACGATCAAAGCGTAGACAGTTTAAGACATTACTCTCATGGAGAAAAGTCCGCATGGTGCATATTGTGTTCAATGCCGATGCAATTTTGTGTTTCATCAACACTCCTAAGATCCACAGATTACAGAATGCATCACGATTTGCTTCGGAATCTACTACTAGTCTTCCAGGGAACGTTTAAAGGGTAGACAGTTTAAGACATTACTCTCATGGAGAAAAGTCCGCATGGTGCTTATTGTGTTCAATGCCGATTCAATTTCTGTGTTTCGTCAACACTCTGAAGGTCCGCAGATTACAGAATGCCTCCAGATGTGCTTCGGATACTACTACTAGTCTTCCCGTGTACGATCAAATGTTAGACAGTTTAAGACATTACTCCCATAGAGAAAAGTCCGCATGGTGCTTATTGTGTTCAATGCCGATGCAATTTTTGTATTTCATCAACACTCTGAAGGTCCACAGATTACAGAATGCCTCCAGATGTGCTTGGAAACTACTACTAGTCTTCCAGTGAACGATCAAAGCGTGGACAGTTTAAGACATTACTCTCATGGAGAAAAGTCCGCATGGTTCTTATTGTGTTCAATGCCGATTCAATTTCTGTGTTTCATCAACACTCTGAAGGTCCGCAGATTACAGAATGCCTCAAGATGTGCTTCGGAAACTACTACTAGTCTTCCCGTGTACGATCAAATGGTAGACAGTTTAAGACATTACTCCCATAGAGAAAAGTCCGCATGGTGCTTATTGTGTTCAATGCCGATGCAATTTTTGTGTTTCATCAACACTCTGAAGGTCCACAGATTACAGAATGCCTCCAGATGTGCTTGGAAACTACTTCTAGTCTTCCAGGGAACGATCAAAGCGTAGACAGTTTAAGACATTACTCTCATGGAGAAAAGTCCGCATGGTGATTATTGTGTTCAATTCCGATTCAATTTCAGCGTTTCATCAACACTCTGAAGGTCGACAGATTACAGAATGCCTCCAGATGTGCTTCGGAAACTACCACTAGTCTTCCTGTGAACGATCAAAGCGTAGACAGATTAAGACATTACTCCCATGGAGAAAAGTCCGCATGGTGCTTATTGTGTTCAATGCCGATGCAATTTTTGTGTTTCATCAACACTCTGGAGGTCCACAGATTACAGAATGCCTCCAGATGTGCTTCGGAAACTACTACTAGTCTTCCAGTGAACGATCAAAGCGTAGACAGTTTAAGACATTACTCCCATGGAGAAAACTCATCATGATGTTCTTTGTGTTCAATGCCGATGCAATTTTTGTGTTTCATCAACACTCTGAAGTTCCACAGATTACAGAACCTCATGCAGATTTGCTTCGGAAACTACTACTAGTCTTCCAGGGAACGATCAAAGCGTAGACAGTTTAAGACATTACTCCCATGGAGAAAAGTCCGCATGGTGCTTATTGTGTTCAATGCCGATGCAATTTTTGTATTTCATCAACACTCTGAAGGTCCACAGATTACAGAATGCCTCCAGATGTGCTTCGGAAACTACTACTAGTCTTCCAGTGAACGATCAAAGCGTAGACAGTTTAAGACATTACTCTAATGGAGAAAAGTCCGCATGGTGGTTATTGTGTTCAATGCCGATGCAATTTTTGCGTTTCATCAACACTCTGAAGGTAAACAAATTACAGAATGCATCCAGATGTGCTTCGGAAACTACTACTAGTCTTCCAGGGAACGATCAAATCGTAGACAGTTTAAGACATTACTCTCATGGAGAAAAGTCCGCATGGTGCTTATTTTGTTCAATGGCGATGCAATTTCTGTGTTTCATCAACACTCTGAAGGTCCACAGATTACAGATTCAATCCAGATGTGCTTCGGAAACTACTCCTAGTCTTCCAGTGTACGATCAAAGCGTAGACAATTTAAGACATTACTCCCATGGAAAAAAGTCGGCATGGTGCTTATTGTGTTCAATGCCGATGCAATTTTTGTGTTTCATCAACACTCTGAAGTTCCACAGATTACAGAATGCCTCCAGATGTGCTTCGGAAACTACTACTAGTCTTCCAGGGAACGATCAAAGCGTAGACAGTTTATGACATTACTCTCATGGAGAAAAGTCCGCATGGTGCATATTGTGTTCAATGCCGATGGAATTTTGTGTTTCATCAACACTCCTAAGATCCACAGATTACAGAATGCATCACGATTTGCTTCGGAATCTACTACTAGTCTTCCAGGGAACGTTTAAAGGGTAGACAGTTTAAGACATTACTCTCATGGAGAAAAGTCCGCATGGTGCTTATTGTGTTCAATGCCGATTCAATTTCTGTGTTTCGTCAACACTCTGAAGGTCCGCAGATTGCAGAATGCCTCCAGATGTGCTTCGGATACTACTACTAGTCTTCCCGTGTACGATCAAATGTTAGACAGTTTAAGACATTACTCCCATAGAGAAAAGTCCGCATGGTGCTTATTGTGTTCAATGCCGATGCAATTTTTGTATTTCATCAACACTCTGAAGGTCCACAGATTACAGAATGCCTCCAGATGTGCTTGGAAACTACTACTAGTCTTCCAGGGAACAATCAAAGCGTAGACAGTTTAAGACATTAATCTCATGGAGAAAAGTCCGCATGGTGCATATTGTGTTCAATGCCGATGCAATTTCTGTGTTTCATCAACACTCTGAAGATCCACAGATTACAGAATGCATCCAGATGTGCTTCGGAAACTACTACTAGTCCTCCAGGGAACGATCAATGCGTAAACAGTTTAACACATTACTAACATGGAGAAAAGTCCACATGGTGCTTATTATGTTCAATGCCGATGCAGTTTTTGGGTTTCATCAACACTCTGAAGGTAAACAGATAACAGAATGTATCCAGATGTGCTTCGGAAACTACTACTAGTCTTCCAGGGAACGATCTAAACGTAGATAGTTTAAGACATTACTCCCATGGAGAAAACTCCGCATGATGTTTTTTGTGTTCAATGCCGATGCAATTTTTGTGTTTCATCAACACTCTGAAGTTCCACAGATTACAGAACCTCATGCAGATTTGCTTCGGAAACTACTACTAGTCTTCCAGGGAACGATCAAAGCGTAGACAGTTGAAGACATTACTCCCATGGAGAAAAGTCCGCATGGTGCTTATTGTGTTCAATGCCGATGCAATTTTTGTATTTCATCAACACTCTGAAGGTCCACAGATTACAGAATGCCTCCAGATGTGCTTCGGAAACTACTACTAGTCTACCAGTGTACGATCAAAGCGTAGACAGTTTAAGACATTACTCCCATGGAGAAAAGTCCGCATGGTGCTTATTGTGTTCAATGCCGATGCAATTTTTGTGTTTCATCAACACTCTGAAGGTCCACGGATTACAGAATGCCACCAGATGTGCATCGGAAACTACTACTAGTCTTCCAGTGAACGATCAAAGCGTAGACAGTTTAAGACATTACTCTAATGGAGAAAAGTCCGCATGGTGCTTATAGTGTTCAATGCCGATGCAATTTTTGGTTTTCATCAACACTCTGAAGGTAAACAAATTACAGAATGCATCCAGATGTGCTTCGGAAACTACTACTAGTCTTCCAGGAAACGATCAAATCGTAGACAGTTTAAGACATTACTCTCATGGAGAAAAGTCCGCATGGTGCTTATTTTGTTCAATGGCGATGCAATTTCTGTGTTTCATCAACACTCTGAAGGTCCACAGATTACAGAATGCATCCAGATGTGCTTCGGAAACTACTCCTAGTCTTCCAGTGTACGATCAAAGCGTAGACAATTTAAGACATTACTCCCATGGAAAAAAGTCGGCATGGTGCTTATTGTGTTCAATGCCGATGCAATTTTTGTGTTTCATCAACACTCTGAAGTTCCACAAATTACAGAATGCCTCCAGATGTGCCTCGGAAACTACTACTACTCTTCCAGGGAACGATCAAAGCGTAGACAGTTTAAGACATTACTCCCATGGACAAAAATCCGTGTGATGTTTATCGTGTTCAATGCCGATGCAATTTTTGTGTTTCATCAACACTCTGAATTTCCACAGATTACAGAATTCATGCAGATGTGCTTCGGAAACTACTACTAGTCTTCCAGGGATTGATCAAAGCGTAGACAGTTTGAGACATTACTCCCATGGAGAAAAGTTCGCATGGTGCTTATTGTGTTCAATGCCGATGCAATTTCTGTGTTTCATCAACACTCTGAAGGTATACAGATTACAGAATGCCTCCAGATGTGCTTCGGAAACTACTGCTAGTCTTCCAGTGAACGATCCCAGCTTAGACAGTTTAAGACGTTACTCTCATAGAGAAAGGTCCGCATGGTGCTTACTGTGTTCAATGCCGATTCAATTTCTGTGTTTCATCAACACTCTGAAGGTCCACAGATTACAGAATGCCTCCAGATGTGCTTCGGAAACTACTACTAGTCTTACAGTGAACGATCAAAGCATAGACAGTTTAAGACATTACTCTCATGGAGAAAAGTCCGCATGGTGCTTATTGTGTTCAATGCCGATTCAATTTCTGTTTTTTATCAACACTGTAAAGGTCCACAGATTACAGAATGCATCCAGATGTTCTTCGGAAATTACTACTTGTCTTCCTGAGTACGATCAAAGCGTAGACAGTTTAAGAAATTACTCCCATGGAGAAAAGTCCGCATGGTGCTTATTGTGTTCAATGCCGATGATATTTTTGTGTTTCATCACACTCTGAAGGTTCACAGATTACAGAATGCATCCAGATGTGCTTCGGAAACTGCTACTAGTCTTCCAGGGAACGTTTAAAACGTAGACTGTTTAAGACATTACTCCCATGGAGAAAAGTCCGCATGGTGCTTATTGAGTTCGATGCCGATTCAATTTCTGTGTTTCATCAACACTCTGAAGGACCGCAGATTACAGAATGCCTCCAGATGTGCTTCGGAAACTACTACTAGTCTTCCAGTGTACGATCAAAGCGTAGACAGTTTAAGACATTACTCCCACGGAGAAAAGTCCGCATGGTGTTTTTTGTCTTCAATGCCGATGCAATTTTTGTGTTTCATCAACACTCTGAAGGTCCACAGATTACAGAATGCCTCCAGATGTGCATCGGAAACTACTACTAGTCTTCCAGTGAACGATCAATGCGTAGACAGTTTAAGACATTACTCTCATGGAGAAAAGTCCGCATGGTGCTTATTGTGTTCAATGCCGATGCAATTTTTGTGTTTCATCAACACTCTGAAGGTCCACCGATTACAGAATGCATCCAGATGTGCTTCGGAAGCTACTACTAGTCTTCCAGGGAACGATCAAGCGTAGACAGTTTAAGACATTACTCCCATGGAGAAAAGTTCGCATGGTGCTTATTGTGTTCAATGCCGATGCAATTCTTTTGTTTCATCAACACTGAGAAGGTCCACAGGTTACAGAATGCATCCAGATGTGCTTCGGAAACTACTACTAGTCTTCCAGTGTACGATCAAAGAGTAGACAGTTTAAGACATTACTCCCATGGAGAAAAGTCCGCATGGTGCTCATTGTGTTCAATGCCGATGCAATTTTTGTGTTTCATCAACACTCTGGAGGTCCACAGATTACAGAATGAATCCAGATGTGCTTCGGAAACTACTACTAGTCTTCCAGTGTACGATCAAAGCGTAGATAGTTTAAGACATTACTCCCATGGAGAAAAGTTCGCATGGTGATTATTGTGTTCAATGCCGATGCAATTTTTGTGTTTCATCAACACTCTGAAGGTCCACAGATTACAGAATGCAACCAGATGTGCTTCGGAAGCTACTACTAGTCTTCCAGGGAACGATCAAAGCGTAGACAGTTTAAGACATTACTCTCATGGAGAAAAGTCCGCATGGTGCATATTGTGTTCAATGCCGATGCAATTTCTGTGTTTCATCAACACTCTGAAGATCCACTGATTACAGAATGCATCGAGATGTGCTTCGGAAACTACTACTAGTTTCCAGGGAACGTTAAAACGTAGACAGTTTAAGACATTACTCTCATGGAGGAAATTCCGCATGGTGCTTATTGTGTTCGTTGCCGATTCAATTTCTGTGTTTCATCAACACTCTGAAGGTCCGCAGATTACAGAATGCCTCCAGATGTGCTTCGGAAACTACTACTAGTCTTCCAGTGTACGATCAAAGCGTAGACAGTTTAAGACATTACTCCCATGGAGAAAAGTCCGCATGGTGTTTTTTGTGTTCAATGCCGATGCAATTTTTGTATTTCATCAACACTCTGAAGGTCCACAGATTACAGAATGCCTCCAGATGTGCTTCGGAAACTACTACTAGTCTACCAGTGTACGATCAAAGCGTAGACAGTTTAAGACATTACTCCCATGGAGAAAAGTCCGCATGGTGCTTATTGTGTTCAATGCCGATGCAATTTTTGTGTTTCATCAACACTCTGAAGGTCCACGGATTACAGAATGCCACCAGATGTGCATCGGAAACTACTACTAGTCTTCCAGTGAACGATCAAAGCGTAGACAGTTTAAGACATTACTCTAATGGAGAAAAGTCCGCATGGTGCTTATAGTGTTCAATGCCGATGCAATTTTTGGTTTTCATCAACACTCTGAAGGTAAACAAATTACAGAATGCATCCAGATGTGCTTCGGAAACTACTACTAGTCTTCCAGGGAACGATCAAATCGTAGACAGTTTAAGACATTACTCTCATGGAGAAAAGTCCGCATGGTGCTTATTTTGTTCAATGGCGATGCAATTTCTGTGTTTCATCAACACTCAGAAGGTCCACAGATTACAGAATGCATCCAGATGTGCTTCGGAAACTACTCCTAGTCTTCCAGTGTACGATCAAAGCGTAGACAATTTAAGACATTACTCCCATGGAAAAAAGTCGGCATGGTGCTTATTGTGTTCAATGCCGATGCAATTTTTGTGTTTCATCAACACTCTGAAGTTCCACAAATTACAGAATGCCTCCAGATGTGCCTCGGAAACTACTACTACTCTTCCAGGGAACGATCAAAGCGTAGACAGTTTAAGACATTACTCCCATGGACAAAAATCCGTGTGATGTTTATCGTGTTCAATGCCGATGCAATTTTTGTGTTTCATCAACACTCTGAATTTCCACAGATTACAGAATTCATGCAGATGTGCTTCGGAAACTACTACTAGTCTTCCAGGGATTGATCAAAGCGTAGACAGTTTGAGACATTACTCCCATGGAGAAAAGTTCGCATGGTGCTTATTGTGTTCAATGCCGATGCAATTTCTGTGTTTCATCAACACTCTGAAGGTATACAGATTACAGAATGCCTCCAGATGTGCTTCGGAAACTACTGCTAGTCTTCCAGTGAACGATCCCAGCTTAGACAGTTTAAGACGTTACTCTCATGGAGAAAGGTCCGCATGGTGCTTACTGTGTTCAATGCCGATTCAATTTCTGTGTTTCATCAACACTCTGAAGGTCCACAGATTACAGAATGCCTCCAGATGTGCTTCGGAAACTACTACTAGTCTTACAGTGAACGATCAAAGCATAGACAGTTTAAGACATTACTCTCATGGAGAAAAGTCCGCATGGTGCTTATTGTGTTCAATGCCGATTCAATTTCTGTTTTTTATCAACACTGTAAAGGTCCACAGATTACAGAATGCATCCAGATGTTCTTCGGAAATTACTACTTGTCTTCCTGAGTACGATCAAAGCGTAGACAGTTTAAGAAATTACTCCCATGGAGAAAAGTCCGCATGGTGCTTATTGTGTTCAATGCCGATGATATTTTAGTGTTTCATCACACTCTGAAGGTTCACAGATTACAGAATGCATCCAGATGTGCTTCGGAAACTGCTACTAGTCTTCCAGGGAACGTTTAAAACGTAGACTGTTTAAGACATTACTCCCATGGAGAAAAGTCCGCATGGTGCTTATTGAGTTCGATGCCGATTCAATTTCTGTGTTTCATCAACACTCTGAAGGACCGCAGATTACAGAATGCCTCCAGATGTGCTTCGGAAACTACTACTAGTCTTCCAGTGTACGATCAAAGCGTAGACAGTTTAAGACATTACTCCCATGGAGAAAAGTCCGCATGGTGTTTTTTGTCTTCAATGCCGATGCAATTTTTGTGTTTCATCAACACTCTGAAGGTCCACAGATTACAGAATGCCTCCAGATGTGCATCGGAAACTACTACTAGTCTTCCAGTGAACGATCAATGCGTAGACAGTTTAAGACATTACTCTCATGGAGAAAAGTCCGCATGGTGCTTATTGTGTTCAATGCCGATGCAATTTTTGTGTTTCATCAACACTCTGAAGGTCCACCGATTACAGAATGCATCCAGATGTGCTTCGGAAGCTACTACTAGTCTTCCAGGGAACGATCAAGCGTAGACAGTTTAAGACATTACTCCCATGGAGAAAAGTTCGCATGGTGCTTATTGTGTTCAATGCCGATGCAATTCTTTTGTTTCATCAACACTGAGAAGGTCCACAGGTTACAGAATGCATCCAGATGTGCTTCGGAAACTACTACTAGTCTTCCAGTGTACGATCAAAGAGTAGACAGTTTAAGACATTACTCCCATGGAGAAAAGTCCGCATGGTGCTCATTGTGTTCAATGCCGATGCAATTTTTGTGTTTCATCAACACTCTGGAGGTCCACAGATTACAGAATGAATCCAGATGTGCTTCGGAAACTACTACTAGTCTTCCAGTGTACGATCAAAGCGTAGATAGTTTAAGACATTACTCCCATGGAGAAAAGTTCGCATGGTGATTATTGTGTTCAATGCCGATGCAATTTTTGTGTTTCATCAACACTCTGAAGGTCCACAGATTACAGAATGCAACCAGATGTGCTTCGGAAGCTACTACTAGTCTTCCAGGGAACGATCAAAGCGTAGACAGTTTAAGACATTACTCTCATGGAGAAAAGTCCGCATGGTGCATATTGTGTTCAATGCCGATGCAATTTCTGTGTTTCATCAACACTCTGAAGATCCACTGATTACAGAATGCATCGAGATGTGCTTCGGAAACTACTACTAGTTTCCAGGGAACGTTAAAACGTAGACAGTTTAAGACATTACTCTCATGGAGGAAATTCCGCATGGTGCTTATTGTGTTCGTTGCCGATTCAATTTCTGTGTTTCATCAACACTCTGAAGGTCCGCAGATTACAGAATGCCTCCAGATGTGCTTCGGAAACTACTACTAGTCTTCCAGTGTACGATCAAAGCGTAGACAGTTTAAGACATTACTCCCATGGAGAAAAGTCCGCATGGTGTTTTTTGTGTTCAATGCCGATGCAATTTTTGTGTTTCATCAACACTCTGAAGGTCGACAGATTACAGAATGCCTCCAGATGTGCATCGGAAACTACTACTAGTCTTCCAGTGAACGATCAATGCGTAGACAGTTTAAGACATTACTCTCATGGAGAAAAGTCCGCATGGTGAATATTGTGTTCAATGCCGATGCAATTTTTGTGTTTCATCAACACTCTGAAGGTCCACCGATTACAGAATGCATCCAGATGTGCTTCGGAAACTACTACTAGTCCTGCAGGAAACGATCAAAGCGTAAACAGTTTAAGACATTACTCCCATGGAGAAAAGTTCGCATGGTGCTTATTGTGTTCAATGCCGATGCAATTTTTGTGTTTCATCAACACTCAGAAGGTCCACAGGTTACAGAATGCTTCCAGATGTGCTTCGGAAACTAATACTAGTCATCCAGGGAACGATCAAAGCGTAGACATTTTAAGACATTACTCCCATGGAGAAAAGTCCGCATGGTGCTTATTGTGGTCAATGCCGATGCAATTTTGGTGTTTCATCAACAATCTGATGGTCCACAAATTACAGAATGCATCCAGATGTACTTTGGAAACTACTACTAGTCTCACAGGGAACGATCAAAACGTAGACAGTTTAAGACTTACTCCCATGGAGAAAAGTCCGCATGGTGCTTATTGTGTTCAATGCCGATGCAATTTTTGGGTTTCATCAACACTCTGAAGGTAAACAAATTACAGAATGCATCCAGATGTGCTTCGGAAACTACTACTAGTCTTCCAGGGAACGATCAAATCGTAGACAGTTTAAGACATTACTCTCATGGAGAAAAGTCCGCATGGTGCTTATTTTGTTCAATGGCGATGCAATTTCTGTGTTTCATCAACACTCTGAAGGTCCACAGATTACAGATTCAATCCAGATGTGCTTCGGAAACTACTCCTAGTCTTCCAGTGTACGATCAAAGCGTAGACAATTTAAGACATTGCTCCCATGGAAAAAAGTGGGCATGGTGCTTATTGTGTTCAATGCCTATGCAATTTTTGTGTTTCATCAACACTCTGAAGTTCCACAGATTACAGAATGCCTCCAGATGTGCCTCGGAAACTACTACTACTCTTCCAGGGAACGATCAAAACGTAGACAGTTTAAGACATTACTCCCATGGACAAAACTCCGTGTGATGTTTATCGTGTTCAATGCCGATGCAATTTTTGTGTTTCATCAACACTCTGAAGTTCCACAGATTACAGAATGCATGCAGATGTGCTTCGGAAACTACTACTAGTCTTCCAGGGAACGATCAAAGCGTAGACAGTTTAAGACATTACTCTCATGGAGAAAAGTCCGCATGGTGCATATTGTGTTCAATGCCGATGCAATTTTGTGTTTCATCAACATTCCTAAGATCCACAGATTACAGAATGCATCACGATTTGCTTCGGAAACTACTACTAGTCTTCCAGGGAACGCTTAAAGGGTAGACAGTTTAAGACATTACTCTCATGGAGAAAAGTCGGCATGGTGCTTATTGTGTTCAATGCCGATTCAATTTCTGTGTTTCGTCAACACTCTGAAGGTTCGCAGATTACAGAATGCCTCCAGATGTGCTTGGAAACTACTACTAGTCTTCCAGGGAACGATCAAAGCGTAGACAGTTTAAGACATTACTCTCATGGAGAAAAGTCCGCATGGTGATTATTGTGTTCAATTCCAAATCAATTTCAGCGTTTCATCAACACTCTGAAGGTCCACAGATTACAGAATGCCTCCAGATGTGCTTCGGAAACTACCACTAGTCTTCCTGTGAACGATCAAAGCGTAGACAGATTAAGACATTACTCCCATGGAGAAAAGTCCGCATGGTGCTTATTGTGTTCAATGCCGATGCAATTTTTGTGTTTCATCAACACTCTGAAGGTCCACAGATTACAGAATGCATCCAGATGTGCTTTGGAAACTACTACTAGTCTTCCAGGGAACAATCAAAGCGTAGACAGTTTAAGACATTAATCTCATGGAGAAAAGTCCGCATGGTGCATATTGTGTTCAATGCCGATGCAATTTCTGTGTTTCATCAACACTCTGAAGATCCACAGATTACAGAATGCATCCAGATGTGCTTCGGAAACTACTACTAGTCTTCGAGGGAACGATCTAAACGTAGATAGTTTAAGACATTACTCCCATGGAGAAAACTCCGCATGATGTTTTTTGTGTTCAATGCCGATGCAATTTTTGTGTTTCATCAACACTATAAAGGTCCACAGATTACAGAATGCCTCCAGATGTGCATCGGAAACTACTACTAGTCTTCCAGTGAACGATCAATGCGTAGACAGTTTAAGACATTACTCTCATGGAGAAAAGTCCGCATGGTGCTTATTGTGTTCAATGCGGATGCAATTTTTGTGTTTCATCAACACTCTGAAGGTCCACCGATTACAGAATGCATCCAGATGTGCTTCGGAAACTACTACTAGTCTTCCAGTGTACGATCAAAGCGTAGATAGTTTAAGACATTACTCCCATGGAGAAAACTCCGCATGATGTTTTTTGTGTTCAATCCCGATGCAATTTTTGTGTTTCATCAACCCTCTGAAGGTCCACAGATTACAGAATGCCTCCAGATGTGCATCGGAAACTACTACAAGTGTTCCAGTGAACGAACAATGCGTAGACAGTTTAAGACATTACCATCATGGAGAAAAGTCCGCATGGTGCTTATTGTGTTCAATGCCGATGCAATTTTTGTGTTTCATCAACACTCTGAAGGTCCACCGATTACAGAATGCATCCAGATGTGCTTCGGAAACTACTACTAGTCTTCCAGGAAACGATCAAAGCGTAAACAGTTTAAGACATTACTCCCATGGAGAAAAGGCCGCATGGTGCTTATTGTGTTCAATGCCGATGCAATTTTTGTGTTTCATCAACACTCAGAAGGTAAACAGATTATAGAATGCATCCAGATGTACTTTGGAAACTACTACTAGTCTCACAGGGAACGATCAAATCGTAGACAGTTTAAGACATTACTCTCATGGAGAAAAGTCCGCATGGTGCTTATTTTGTTCAATGGCGATGCAATTTCTGTGTTTCATCAACACTCTGAAGGTCCACAGATTACAGATACAATCCAGATGTGCTTCGGAAACTACTCCTAGTCTTCCAGTGTACGATCAAAGCGTAGACAATTTAAGACATTACTCCCATGGAAAAAAGTCGGCATGGTGCTTATTGTGTTCAATGCCGATGCAATTTTTGTGTTTCATCAACACTCTGAAGTTCCACAGATTACAGAATGCCTCCAGATGTGCCTCGGAAACTACTACTACTCTTCCAGGGAACGATCAAAGCGTAGACAGTTTAAGACATTACTCCCATGGACAAAACTCCGTGTGATGTTTATCGTGTTCAATGCCGATGCAATTTTTGTGTTTCATCAACACTCTGAAGTTCCACAGATTACAGAATGCATGCAGATGTGCTTCGGAAACTTCTACTAGTCTTCCAGGGAACGATCAAAGCGTAGACAGTTTGAGACATTACTCCCATGGAGAAAAGTTCGCATGGTGTTTTTTGTGTTCAATGCCAATGCAATTTTTGTGTTTCATCAACACTCTGAAGGTCCACAGATTACAGAATGCCTCCAGATGTGCATTGGAAACTACTACTAGTCTTCCAGTGAACGATCAAAGCGTGGACAGTTTAAGACATTACTCTCATGGAGAAAAGTCCGCATGGTTCTTATTGTGTTCAATGCCGATTCAATTTCTGTGTTTCATCAACACTCTGAAGGTCCGCAGATTACAGAATGCCTCAAGATGTGCTTCGGAAACTACTACTAGTCTTCCCGTGTACGATCAAATGGTAGACAGTTTAAGTCATTACTCCCATAGAGAAAAGTCGGCATGGTGCTTATTGTGTTCAATGCCGATGCAATTTTTGTGTTTCATCAACACTCTGGAGGTCCACAGATTACAGAATGCCTCCAGATGTGCTTCGGAAACTACAACTAGTCTTCCAGTGAACGATCAATGCGTAAACAGTTTAACACATTACTAACATGGAGAAAAGTCCACACGGTGCGTATTATGTTCAATGCCGATGCAGTTTTTGGGTTTCATGAACACTCTGAAGGTAAACAGATAACAGAATGCATCCAGATGTGCTTCGGAAACTACTACTAGTCTTCCAGTGAACGATCAAAGCGTAGACAGTTTAAGACATTACTCCCATGGAGAAAAGTCCGCATGGTGCTTATTGTGTTCAATGCCGATGCAATTTTTGTATTTCATCAACACTCTGGAGGTCCACAGATTACAGAATGCCTCCAGATGTGCTTCGGAAACTACTACTAGTCTTCCAGTGTACGATCAAATCGTAGACAGCTTGAGACATTACTCTCATGGAGAAAAGTTCGCATGGTGCTTATTTTGTTCAATGGCGATGCAATTTCTGTGTTTCATCAACACTCTGAAGGTCCACAGATTACAGATTCAATCCAGATGTGCTTCGGAAACCACTCCTAGTCTTCCAGTGTACGATCAAAGCTTAGACAATTTAAGACATTACTCCCATGGAAAAAAGTCGGCATGGTGCTTATTGTGTTCAATGCCGATGCAGTTTTTGGGTTTCATCAACACTCTGAAGGTAAACAGATAACAGAATGCATCCAGATGTGCTTCGGAAACTACTACTAGTCTTCCAGGGAACGTTCTAAACGTAGATAGTTTAAGACATTACTCCCATGGAGAAAACTCCGCATGATGTTTTTTGTGTTCAATGCCGATGCAATTTTTGTATTTCATCAACACTCTGGAGGTCCACAGATTACAGAATGCCTCCAGATGTGCATCGGAAACTACTACTAGTCTTCCAGTGAACGAACAATGCGTAGACAGTTTAAGACATTACCCTCATGGAGAAAAGTCCGCATGGTGCGTATTGTGTTCAATGCCGATGCAATTTTTGTGTTTCATCAACACTCTGAAGGTCCACCGATTACAGAATGCATCCAGATGTGCTTCGGAAACTACTACTAGTCTTCCAGGAAACGATCAAAGCGTAAACAGTTTAAGACATTACTCCCATGGAGAAAAGTTCGCATGGTGCTTATTGTGTTCAATGCCGATGCAATTTTTGTGTTTCATCAACACTCAGAAGGTCCACAGGTTACAGAATGCTTCCAGATGTGCTTCGGAAACTACTACTAGTCATCCAGGGATCGATCAAAGCGTAGACAATTTAAGACATTACTCCCATGGAGAAAAGTCCGCATGGTGCTTATTGTGGTCAATGCCGATGCAATTTTATAGTTTCATCAACACTCTGATGGTCCACAAATTACAGAATGCATCCAGATGTACTTTGGAAACTACTACTAGTCTCACAGGGAACGATCAAAACGTAGAAAGTTTAAGACATTACTCCCATGGAGAAAAGTCTGCATGGTGCTTATTGTGTTCAATGCCGATACAATTTTTGGGTTTCATCAACACTCTGAAGGTAAACAAATTACAGAATGCATCCAGATGTGCTTCGGGAACTACTACTAGTCTTCCAGGGAACGATCAAATCGTAGACAGATTAAGACATTACTCTCATAGAGAAAAGTCGGCATGGTGCTTATTTTGTTCAATGGCGATGCAATTTCTGTGTTTCATCAACACTCTGAAGGTCCACAGATTACAGATTCAATCCAGATGTGCTTCGGAAACTACTCCTAGTCTTCCAGTGTACGATCAAAGCGTAGACAATTTAAGACATTACTCCCATGGAAAAAAGTCGGCATGGTGCTTATTATGTTCAATGCCGATGCAATTTTTGTGTTTCATCAACACTCTGAAGTTCCACAGATTACAGAATGCCTCCAGATATGCCTCGGAAACTACTACTACTCTTCCAGGGAACGATCAAATTGTAGACAGTTTAAGACATTACTCCCATGGACAAAACTCCGTGTGATGTTTATCGTGTTCAATGCCGATGCAATTTTTGTGTTTCATCAACACTCTGAAGTTCCACAGATTACAGAATGCATGCAGATGTGCTTCGGAAACTACTACTAGTCTTCCAGGGAACGATCAAAGCGTAGACAGTTTGAGACATTACTCCCATGGAGAAAAGTTCGCATGGTGCTTATTGTGTTTAATGCCAAAGAAATTTCTGTGTTTCATCAACACTCTGAAGGTATACGGATTACAGAATGCCTACAGTTTTGCTTCGGAAACTACTGCTAGTCTTCCAGTGAACGATCACAGTGTAGACAGTTTAAGACATTACTCTCATGGAGAAAAGTCCGCATGGTGCATATTGTGTTCAATGCCGATGCAATTTTGTGTTTCATCAACACTCCTAAGATCAACAGATTACAGAATGCATCACGATTTGCTTCGGAAACTACTACTAGTCTTCCAGGGAACGTTTAAAGGGTAGACAGTTTATGACATTACTCTCATGGAGAAACGTCCGCATGGTGCTTATTGTGTTCAATGCCGATTCAATTTCTGTGTTTCGTCAACACCCTGAAGGTCCGCAGATTACAGAATGCCTCCAGATGTGCTTCGGATACTACTACTAGTCTTCCAGTGTACGATCAAAGCGTAGACAGTTTAAGACATTACTGCCATGGAGAAAAGCCCGCATGGTGTTTTTTGTGTTCAATGCCAATGCAATTTTTGTGTTTCATCAACACTCTGAAGGTCCACAGATTACAGAATGCCTCCAGATGTGCATTGGAAACTACTACTAGTCTTCCAGTGAACGATCAAAGCGTGGACAGTTTGAGACATTACTCTCATGGAGAAAAGTCCGCATGGTTCTTACTGTGTGCAATGCCGATTCAATTTCTGTGTTTCATCAACACTCTGAAGGTCCGCAGATTACAGAATGCCTCCAGATGTGCTTCGGAAACTACTACTAGTCTTCTCGTGTACGATCAAATGGTAGACAGTTTAAGACATTACTCCCATAGAGAAAAGTCGGCATGGTGCTTATTGTGTTCAATGCCGATGCAATTTTTGTGTTTCATCAACACTCTGAAGGTCCACAGATTACAGAATGCCTCCAGATGTGCTTGGAAACTACTACTAGTCTTCCAGTGAACGATCAAAGCGTAGACAGTTTAAGACATTACTCTCATGGAGAAAAGTCCGCATAGTGATTATTGTGTTCAATTCCGATTCAATTTCAGCGTTTCATCAACACTCTGAAGGTCCACAGATTACAGAATGCCTCCAGATGTGCTTCGGAAACTACCACTAGTCTTCCTGTGAACGATTAAAGCGTAGACAGACTAAGACATTACTCCCATGGAGAAAAGTCCGCATGGTGATTATTGTGTCCAATGCCGATGCAATTTTTGTGTTTCATCAACACTCTGAAGGTCCACAGATTACAGAATGCATCCAGATGTGCTTCGGAAACTACTACTAGTCTTCCAGGGAACAATCAAAGCGTAGACAGTTTAAGACATTAATCTCATGGAGAAAAGTCCGCATGATGCATATTGTGTTCAATGCCGATGCAATTTCTGTGTTTCATCAACACTCTGAAGATCCACAGATTACACAATGCATCCAGATGTGCTTCGGAAACTACTACTAGTCCTCCAGGGAACGATCAATGCGTAAACAGTTTAACACATTACTAACACGGAGAAAAGTCCACATGGTGCTTATTATGTTCAATGCCGATGCAGTTTTTGGGTTTCATCAACACTCTGAAGGTAAACAGGTAACAGAATGCATCCAGATGTGCTTCGGAAACTACTACTAGTCTTCCAGGGAACGATCTAAACGTAGATAGTTTAAGACATTACTCCCATGGAGAAAACTCCGCATGATGTTTTTTGTGTTCAATGCCGATGCAAATTTTGTGTTTCATCAACACTCTGAAGTTCCACAGATTACAGAATGCATGCAGATGTGCTTCGGAAACTACTAATAGTCTTCCAGGGAACGATCAAAGCGTAGACAGTTTAAGACATTACTCCCATGGAGAAAAGTCCGCATGGTGCTTATTGTGTTCAATGCCGATGCAATTTTTGTATTTCATCAACACTCTGAAGGTCCACAGATTACAGAATGCCTCCAGATGTGCTTCGGAAACTACTACTAGTCTTCCAGTGTACGATCAAAGCGTAGATAGTTTAAGACATTACTCCCATGGAGAAAACTCCGCATGATGTTTTTTGTGTTCAATCCCGATGCAATTTTTGTGTTTCATCAACACTCTGAAGGTCCACAGATTACAGAATGCCTCCAGATGTGCATCGGAAACTACTACAAGTGTTCCAGTGAACGAACAATGCGTAGACAGTTTAAGACATTACCATCATGGAGAAAAGTCCGCATGGTGCTTATTGTGTTCAATGCCGATGCAATTTTTGTGTTTCATCAACACTCTGAAGGTCCACCGATTACAGAATGCATCCAGATGTGCTTCGGAAACTACTACTAGTCTTCCAGGAAACGATCAAAGCGTAAACAGTTTAAGACATTACTCCCATGGAGAAAAGTTCGCATGGTGCTTATTGTGTTCAATGCCGATGCAATTTTTGTGTTTCATCAACACTCAGAAGGTCCACAGTTTACAGAATGCCTCCAGATGTGCATCGGAAACTACTACAAGTCTTCCAGTGAACGAACAATGCGTAGACAGTTTAAGACATTACTCCCATGGAGAAAAGTCCGCATGGTGCTTATTGTGGTCAATGCCGATGCAATTTTGGTGTTTCATCAACACTCTGATGGTCCACAAATTACAGAATGCATCCAGATGTGCTTTGAAAACTACTACTAGTCTCACAGGGAACGATCAAAACGTAGACAGTTTAAGACATTACTCCCATGGAGAAAAGTCCGCATGGTGCTTATTGTGTTCAATGCCGATACAATTTTTGGGTTTCATCAACACTCTGAAGGTAAACAAATTACAGAATGCATCCAGATGTGCTTCGGGAACTACTACTAGTCTTCCAGGGAACGATCAAATCGTAGACAGATTAAGACATTACTCTCATAGAGAAAAGTCGGCATGGTGCTTATTTTGTTCAATGGCGATGCAATTTCTGTGTTTCATCAACACTCTGAAGGTCCACAGATTACAGATTCAATCCAGATGTGCTTCGGAAACTACTCCTAGTTTTCCAGTGTACGATCAAAGCGTAGACAATTTAAGACATTACTCCCATGGAAAAAAGTCGGCATGGTGCTTATTATGTTCAATGCCGATGCAATTTTTGTGTTTCATCAACACTCTGAAGTTCCACAGATTACAGAATGCCTCCAGATGTGCCTCGGAAACTACTACTACTCTTCCAGGGAACGATCAAAGCGTAGAAAGTTTAAGACATTACTCCCATGGACAAAACTCCGTGTGATGTTTATCGTGTTCAATGCCGATGCAATTTTTGTGTTTCATCAACACTCTGAAGTTCCACAGATTACAGAATGCATGCAGATGTGCTTCGGAAACTACTACTAGTCTTCCAGGGAACGATCAAAGCGTAGACAGTTTGAGACATTACTCCCATGGAGAAAAGTTCGCATGGTGCTTATTGTGTTTAATGCCAAAGAAATTTCTGTGTTTCATCAACACTCTGAAGGTATACGGATTACAGAATGCCTACAGTTTTGCTTCGGAATCTACTGCTAGTCTTCCAGTGAACGATCACAGTGTAGACAGTTTAAGACATTACTCTCATGGAGAAAAGTCCGCATGTTGCTTATTGTGTTCAATGCCGATTCAATTTCTGTGTTTCATCAACACTCTGAAGGTCCACAGTTTACAGAATGCATCCAGATGTGCTTCGGAAACTACTACTAGTCTTCCAGGGAACGATCAAAGCGTAGACAGTTTAAGACATTACTCTCATGGAGAAAAGTCCGCATGGTGCATATTGTGTTCAATGCCGATGCAATTTTGTGTTTCATCAACACTCCTAAGGTCCACAGATTACAGAATGCATGACGATTTGCTTCGGAAACTACTACTAGTCTTCCAGGGAACGTTTAGAGGGTAGACAGTTTAAGACATTACTCTCATGGAGAAACGTCCGCATGGTGCTTATTGTGTTCAATGCCGATTCAATTTCTGTGTTTCGTCAACACCCTGAAGGTCCGCAGATTACAAAATGCCTCCAGATGTGCTTCGGATACTACTACTAGTCTTCCAGTGTACGATCAAAGCGTAGACAGTTTAAGACATTACTCCCATGGAGAAAAGCCCGCATGGTGTTTTTTGTGTTCAATGCCAATGCAATTTTTGTGTTTCATCAACACTCTGAAGGTCCACAGTTTACAGAATGCCTCCAGATGTGCATTGGAAACTACTACTAGTCTTCCAGTGAACGATCAAAGCGTGGACAGTTTGAGACATTACTCTCATGGAGAAAAGTCCGCATGGTTCTTACTGTGTTCAATGTTGATTCAATTTCTGTGTTTCATCAACACTCTGAAGGTCCGCAGATTACAGAATGCCTCCAGATGTGCTTCGGAAACTACTACTAGTCTTCTCGTGTACGATCAAATGGTAGACAGTTTAAGACATTACTCCCATAGAGAAAAGTCGGCATGGTGCTTATTGTGTTCAATGCCGATGCAATTTTTGTGTTTCATCAACACTCTGAAGGTCCACAGATTACAGAATGCCTCCAGATGTGCTTGGAAACTACTACTAGTCTTCCAGTGAACGATCAAAGCGTAGACAGTTTAAGACATTACTCTCATGGAGAAAAGTCCGCATGGTGATTATTGTGTTCAATTCCGATTCAATTTCAGCGTTTCATCAACACTCTGAAGGTCCACAGATTACAGAATGCCTCCAGATGTGCTTCGGAAACTACCACTAGTCTTCCTGTGAACGATTAAAGCGTAGACAGACTAAGACATTACTCCCATGGAGAAAAGTCCGCATGGTGCTTATTGTGTTCAATGCCGATGCAATTTTAGTGTTTCATCAACACTCAGGAGGTCCACAGATTACAGAATACCTCCAGATGTGCTTCGGAAACTACTACTAGTCTTCCAGTGAACGATCAAAGCGTAGACAGTTTAAGACATTACTCCCATGGAGAAAAGTCCGCATGGTGATTATTGTGTCCAATGCCGATGCAATTTTTGTGTGTCATCAACACTCTGAAGGTCCACAGATTACAGAATGCATCCAGATGTGCTTCGGAAACTACTACTAGTCTTCCAGGGAACAATCAAAGCGTAGACAGTTTAAGACATTAATCTCATGGAGAAAAGTCCGCATGGTGCATATTGTGTTCAATGCCGATGCAATTTCTGTGTTTCATCAACACTCTGAAGATCCACAGATTACAGAATGCATCCAGATGTGCTTCGGAAACTACTACTAGTCCTCCAGGGAACGATCTATGCGTAAACAGTTTAACACATTACTAACACGGAGAAAAGTCCACATGGTGCTTATTATGTTCAATGCCGATGCAGTTTTTGGGTTTCATCAACACTCTGAAGGTAAACAGGTAACAGAATGCATCCAGATGTGCTTCGGAAACTACTACTAGTCTTCCAGGGAACGATCTAAACGTAGATATTTTAAGACATTACTCGCATGGAGAAAACTCCGCATGACGTTTTTTGTGTTCAATGCCGATGCAATTTTTGTGTTTCATCAACACTCTGAAGTTCCACAGATTACAGAATGCATGCAGATGTGCTTCGGAAACTACTAATAGTCTTCCAGGGAACGATCAAAGCGTAGACAGTTTAAGACATTACTCCCATGGAGAAAAGTCCGCATGGTGCTTATTGTGTTCAATGCCGATGCAATTTTTGTATTTCATCAACACTCTGAAGGTCCACAGATTACAGAATGCCTCCAGATGTGCTTCGGAAACTACTACTAGTCTTCCAGTGTACGATCAAAGCGTAGATAGTTTAAGACATTACTCCCATGGAGAAAACTCCGCATGATGTTTTTTGTGTTCAATCCCGATGCAATTTTTGTGTTTCATCAACACTCTGAAGGTCCACAGATTACAGAATGCCTCCAGATGTGCATCGGAAACTACTACTAGTCTTCCAGTGAACGAACAATGCGTAGACAGTTTAAGACATTACCCTCATGGAGAAAAGTCCGCATGGTGCTTATTGTGTTCAATGCCGATGCAATTTTTGTGTTTCATCAACACTCTGAAGGTCCACCGATTACAGAATGCATTCAGATGTGCATCGGAAACTACTACTAGTCTTCCAGGAAACGATCAAAGCGTAAACAGTTTAAGACATTACTCCCATGGAGAAAAGTTCGCATGGTGCTTATTGTGTTCAATGCCGATGCAATTTTTGTGTTTCATCAACACTCAGAAGGTCCACAGGTTACAGAATGCTTCCAGATGTGCTTCGGAAACTACTACTAGTCATCCAGGGAACGATCAAAGCGTAGACATTTTAAGACATTACTCCCATGAAGAAAAGTCCGCATGGTGCTTATTGTGGTCAATGCCGATGCAATTTTATAGTTTCATCAACACTCTGATGGTCCACAAATTACAGAATGCATCCAGATGTACTTTGGAAACTACTACTAGTCTCACAGGGAACGATCAAAACGTAGACAGTTTAAGACATTACTCCCATGGAGAAAAGTCCGCATGGTGCTTATTGTGTTCAATGCCGATACAATTTTTGGGTTTCATCAACACTCTGAAGGTAAACAAATTACAGAATGCATCCAGATGTGCTTCGGGAACTACTACTAGTCTTCCAGGGAACGATCAAATCGTAGACAGATTAAGACATTACTCTCATAGAGAAAAGTCGGCATGGTGCTTATTTTGTTCAATGGCGATGCAATTTCTGTGTTTCATCAACACTCTGAAGGTCCACAGATTACAGATTCAATCCAGATGTGCTTCGGAAACTACTCCTAGTCTTCCAGTGTACGATCAAAGCGTAGACAATTTAAGACATTACTCCCATGGAAAAAAGTCGGCATGGTGCTTATTATGTTCAATGCCGATGCAATTTTTGTGTTTCATCAACACTCTGAAGTTCCACAGATTACAGAATGCCTCCAGATGTGCCTCGGAAACTACTACTACTCTTCCAGGGAACGATCAAAGCGTAGACAGTTTAAGACATTACTCCCATGGACAAAACTCCGTGTGATGTTTATCGTGTTCAATGCCGATGCAATTTTTGTGTTTCATCAACACTCTGAAGTTCCACAGATTACAGAATGCATGCAGATGTGCTTCGGAAACTACTACTAGTCTTCCAGGGAACGATCAAAGCGTAGACAGTTTGAGACATTACTCCCATGGAGAAAAGTTCGCATGGTGCTTATTGTGTTTAATGCCAAAGAAAATTCTGTGTTTCATCAACACTCCTAAGATCCACAGATTACAGAATGCATCACGATTTGCTTCGGAAACTACTACTAGTCTTCCAGGGAACGTTTAAAGGGTAGACAGTTTAAGACATTACTCTCATGGAGAAACGTCCGCATGGTGCTTATTGTGTTCAATGCCGATTCAATTTCTGTGTTTCGTCAACACCCTGAAGGTCCGCAGATTACAAAATGCCTCCAGATGTGCTTCGGATACTACTACTAGTCTTCCAGTGTACGATCAAAGCGTAGACAGTTTAAGACATTACTCCCATGGAGAAAAGCCCGCATGGTGTTTTTTGTGTTCAATGCCAATGCAATTTTTGTGTTTCATCAACACTCTGAAGGTCCACAGATTACAGAATGCCTCCAGATGTGCATTGGAAACTACTACTAGTCTTCCAGTGAACGATCAAAGCGTGGACAGTTTGAGACATTACTCTCATGGAGAAAAGTCCGCATGGTTCTTACTGTGTTCAATGCCGATTCAATTTCTGTGTTTCATCAACACTCTGAAGGTCCGCAGATTACAGAATGCCTCCAGATGTGCTTCGGAAACTACTACTAGTCTTCTCGTGTACGATCAAATGGTAGACAGTTTAAGACATTACTCCCATAGAGAAAAGTCGGCATGGTGCTTATTGTGTTCAATGCCGATGCAATTTTTGTGTTTCATCAACACTCTGCAGGTCCACAGATAACAGAATGCCTCCAGATGTGCTTGGAAACTACTACTAGTCTTCCAGTGAACGATCAAAGCGTAGACAGTTTAAGACATTACTCTCATGGAGAAAGTCCGCATGGTGATTATTGTGTTCAATTCCGATTCAATTTCAGCGTTTCATCAACACTCTGAAGGTCCACAGATTACAGAATGCCTCCAGATGTGCATCGGAAACTACCACTAGTTTTCCTGTGAACGATTAAAGCGTAGACAGACTAAGACATTACTCCCATGGAGAAAAGGACCCATGGTGCTTATTGTGTTCAATGCCGATGCAATTTTTGTATTTCATCAACACTCTGAAGGTCCACAGATTACAGAATGCCTCCAGATGTGCTTCGGAAACTACTACTAGTCTTCCAGTGTACGATCAAAGCGTAGACAGTTTAAGACATTACTCCCATAGAGAAAAGTCCGCATGGTGCTTTTTGTGTTCAATGCCGATGCAATTTTTGTGTTTCATCAACACTCTGAAGTTCCACAGATTACAGAATGCCTCCAGATGTGCCTCGGAAACTACTACTACTCTTCCAGGGAACGATCAAAGCGTAGACAGTTTAAGACATTACTCCCATGGACAAAACTCCGTGTGATGTTTATCGTGTTCAATGCCGATGCAATTTTTGTGTTTCATCAACACTCTGAAGTTCCACAGATTACAGAATGCATGCAGATGTGCTTCGGAAACTACTACTAGTCTTCCAGGGAACGATCAAAGCGTAGACAGTTTGAGACATTACTCCCATGGAGAAAAGTTCGCATGGTGCTTATTGTGTTTAATGCCAAAGAAAATTCTGTGTTTCATCAACACTCTGAAGGTATACGGATTACAGAATGCCTACAGTTTTGCTTCGGAATCTACTGCTAGTCTTCCAGTGAACGATCACAGTGTAGACAGTTTAAGACATTACTCTCATGGAGAAAAGTCCGCATGTTGCTTATTGTGTTCAATGCCGATTCAATTTCGGTGTTTCATCAACACTCTGAAGGTCCACAGTTTACAGAATGCATCCAGATGTGCTTCGGAAACTACTACTAGTCTTCCAGGGAACGATCAAAGCGTAGACAGTTTAAGACATTACTCTCATGGAGAAAAGTCCGCATGGTGCATATTGTGTTCAATGCCGATGCAATTTTGTGTTTCATCAACACTCCTAAGATCCACAGATTACAGAATGCATCACGATTTGCTTCGGAAACTACTACTAGTCTTCCAGGGAACGTTTAAAGGGTAGACAGTTTAAGACATTACTCTCATGGAGAAACGTCCGCATGGTGCTTATTGTGTTCAATGCCGATTCAATTTCTGTGTTTCGTCAACACCCTGAAGGTCCGCAGATTACAAAATGCCTCCAGATGTGCTTCGGATACTACTACTAGTCTTCCAGTGTACGATCAAAGCGTAGACAGTTTAAGACATTACTCCCATGGAGAAAAGCCCGCATGGTGTTTTTTGTGTTCAATGCCAATGCAATTTTTGTGTTTCATCAACACTCTGAAGGTCGACAGATTACAGAATGCCTCCAGATGTGCATTGGAAACTACTACTAGTCTTCCAGTGAACGATCAAAGCGTGGACAGTTTGAGACATTACTCTCATGGAGAAAAGTCCGCATGGTTCTTACTGTGTTCAATGCCGATTCAATTTCTGTGTTTCATCAACACTCTGAAGGTCCGCAGATTACAGAATGCCTCCAGATGTGCTTCGGAAACTACTACTAGTCTTCTCGTGTACGATCAAATGGTAGACAGTTTAAGACATTACTCCCATAGAGAAAAGTCGGCATGGTGCTTATTGTGTTCAATGCCGATGCAATTTTTTGTGTTTCATCAACACTCTGAAGGTCCACAGATTACAGAATGCCTCCAGATGTGCTTGGAAACTACTACTAGTCTTCCAGTGAACGATCAAAGCGTAGACAGTTTAAGACATTACTCTCATGGAGAAAAGTCCGCATGGTGATTATTGTGTTCAATTCCGATTCAATTTCAGCGTTTCATCAACACTCTGAAGGTCCACAGATTACAGAATGCCTCCAGATGTGCATCGGAAACTACCACTAGTTTTCCTGTGAACGATTAAAGCGTAGACAGACTAAGACATTACTCCCATGGAGAAAAGGACGCATGGTGCTTATTGTGTTCAATGCCGATGCAATTTTTGTATTTCATCAACACTCTGAAGGTCCACAGATTACAGAATGCCTCCAGATGTGCTTCGGATACTACTACTAGTCTTCCAGTGTACGATCAAAGCGTAGACAGTTTAAGACATTACTCCCATAGAGAAAAGTCCGCATGGTGCTTTTTGTGTTCAATGCCGATGCAATTTTTGTGTTTCATCAACACTCTGAAGGTCCACGGATTACAGAATGCCACCAGATGTGCATCGGAAACTACTACTAGTCTTCCAGTGAACGATCAAAGCGTATACAGTTTAAGACATTACTCTAATACAGAAAAGTCCGCATGGTGCTTATTGTGTTCAATGCCGATGCAATTTTTGGGTTTCATCAACACTCTGAAGGTAAACAAATTACAGAATGCATCCAGATGTGCTTCGGAAACTACTACTAGTCTTCCAGGGAACGATCAAATCGTAGACAGTTTAAGACATTACTCTCATGGAGAAAAGTCCGCATGGTGCTTATTTTGTTCAATGGCGATGCAATTTCTGTGTTTCATCAACACTCTGAAGGACCACAGATTACAGATTCAATCCAGATGTGCTTCGGATACTACTCCTAGCCTTCCAGTGTACGATCAAAGCGTAGACAATTTAAGACATTACTCCCATGGAGAAAAGTCCGCATGGTGATTATTGTGTTCAATTCCGATTCAATTTCTGCGTTACATCAACACTCTGAAGGTCCACAGATTACAGAATGCCTCCAGATGTGCTTCGGAAACTGCGACTAGTCTTCCTGTGAACGATCAAAGCGTAGACAGTGTAAGACATTACTCCCATGGACAAAAATCCGTGTGATGTTTATCGTGTTCAATGCCGATGCAATTTTTGTGTTTCATCAACACTCTGAAGTTCCACAGATTACAGAATGCCTCCAGATGTGCTTCGGAAACTACTACTAGTCTTCCAGTGTACGATCAAAGAGTAGCAGTTTAAGACATTACTCCCATGGAGAAAAGTCCGCATGGTGTTTTTTGTCTTCAATGCCGATGCAATTTTTGTGTTTCATCAACACTCTGAAGGTCCACAGATTACAGAATGCCTCCAGATGTGCATCGGAAACTACTACTAGTCTTCCAGTGAACGATCAATGCGTAGACAGTTTAAGACATTACTCTCATGGAGAAAAGTCCGCATGGTGCTTATTGTGTTCAATGCCGATGCAATTTTTGTGTTTCATCAACACTCTGAAGGTCCACCGATTACAGAATGCATCCAGATGTGCTTCGGAAGCTACTACTAGTCTTCCAGGGAACGATCAAAGCGTAGACAGTTTAAGACATTACTCCCATGGAGAAAAGTTCGCATGGTGCTTATTGTGTTCAATGCCGATGCAATTTTTTTGTTTCATCAACACTGAGAAGGTCCACAGGTTACAGAATGCATCCAGATGTGCTTCGGAAACTACTACTAGTCTTCCAGGGAACGTAAAAACGTAGACAGTTTAAGACATTACTCCCATGGAGAAAAGTTAGCATGGTGCTTATTGTGTTCAATGCCGATGCAATTTTTGTGTTTCATCAACACTCTGGAGGTCCACAGATTACAGAATGAATCCAGATGTGCTTCGGAAACTACTACTAGTCTTCCAGGAAACGATCAAAGCGTAAACAGTTTAAGACATTACTCCCATGGAGAAAAGTTTGCATGGTGCTTATTGTGTTCAATGCCGATGCAATTTTTGTGTTTCATCAACACTCAGAAGGTCCACAGGTTACCGAATGCTTCCAGATGTGCTTCGGAAACTACTACTAGTCATCCAGGGAACGATCAAAGCGTAGACAGTTTAAGACATTACTCCCATGGAGAAAAGTCCGCATGGTGCTTATTGTGGTCAATGCCGATGCAATTTTGGTGTTTCATCAACACTCTGATGGTCCACAAATTACAGAATGCATCCAGATGTGCTTTGAAAACTACTACTAGTCTCACAGGGAACGATCAAAACGTAGACAGTTTAAGACATTACTCCCATGGAGAAAAGTCCGCATGGTGCTTATTGTGTTCAATGCCGATGCAATTTTTGGGTTTCATCAACACTCTGAAGGTAAACAAATTACAGAATGCATCCAGATGTGCTCCGGAAACTACTACTAGTCTTCCAATGAACGATCAAAGCGTAGACAATTTAAGACATTACTCCCATGGAAAAAAGTCGGCATGGTGCTTATTGTGTTCAATGCCGATGCAATTTTTGTGTTTCATCAACACTCTGAAGTTCCACAGATTACAGAATGCCTCCAGATGAGCCTCAGAAACTACTACTACTCTTCCAGGGAGCGATCAAAGCGTAGACAGTTTAAGACATTACTCCCATGGACAAAACTCCGTGTGATGTTTATCGTGTTCAATGCCGATGCAATTTTTGTGTTTCATCATCACTCTGAAGTTCCACAGATTACAGAATGCATGCAGATGTGCTTCGGAAACTACTACTAGTCTTCCAGGGAACGATCAAAGCGTAGACAGTTTGAGACATTACTCCCATGGAGAAAAGTTCGCATGGTGCTTATTGTGTTCAGTGCCGATGCAATTTCTGTGTTTCATCAACACTCTGAAGGTATACAGATTACAGAATGCCTCCAGATGTGCTTCGGAAACTACTGCTAGTCTTCCAGTGAACCATCACAGCTTAGACAGTTTAAGACATTACTCTCATGGAGAAAGGTCCGCATGGTGCTTATTGTGTTCAATGCCGATTCAATTTCTGTGTTTCATCAACACTCTGAAGATCCACAGATTACAGAATGCCTCCAGATGTGCTTCGGAAACTACTACTAGTCTTCCAGTGAACGATCAAAGCGTGGACAGTTTGAGACATTACTCTCATGGAGAAAAGTCCGCATGGTTCTTACTGTGTTCAATGCCGATTCAATTTCTGTGTTTCATCAACACTCTGAAGGTCCGCAGATTACAGAATGCCTCCAGATGTGCTTCGGAAACTACTACTAGTCTTCTCGTGTACGATCAAATGGTAGACAGTTTAAGACATTACTCCCATAGAGAAAAGTCGGCATGGTGCTTATTGTGTTCAATGCCGATGCAATTTTTGTGTTTCATCAACACTCTGAAGGTCCACAGATAACAGAATGCCTCCAGATGTGCTTGGAAACTACTACTAGTCTTCCAGTGAACGATCAAAGCGTAGACAGTTTAAGACATTACTCTCATGGAGAAAAGTCCGCATGGTGATTATTGTGTTCAATTCCGATTCAATTTCAGCGTTTCATCAACACTCTGAAGGTCCACAGATTACAGAATGCCTCCAGATGTGCATCGGAAACTACCACTAGTTTTCCTGTGAACGATTAAAGCGTAGACAGACTAAGACATTACTCCCATGGAGAAAAGGACGCATGGTGCTTATTGTGTTCAATGCCGATGCAATTTTTGTATTTCATCAACACTCTGAAGGTCCACAGATTACAGAATGCCTCCAGATGTGCTTCGGAAACTACTACTAGTCTTCCAGTGTACGATCAAAGCGTAGACAGTTTAAGACATTACTCCCATAGAGAAAAGTCCGCATGGTGCTTTTTGTGTTCAATGCCGATGCAATTTTTGTGTTTCATCAACACTCTGAAGTTCCACAGATTACAGAATGCCTCCAGATGTGCCTCGGAAACTACTACTACTCTTCCAGGGAACGATCAAAGCGTAGACAGTTTAAGACATTACTCCCATGGACAAAACTCCGTGTGATGTTTATCGTGTTCAATGCCGATGCAATTTTTGTGTTTCATCAACACTCTGAAGTTCCACAGATTACAGAATGCATGCAGATGTGCTTCGGAAACTACTACTAGTCTTCCAGGGAACGATCAAAGCGTAGACAGTTTGAGACATTACTCCCATGGAGAAAAGTTCGCATGGTGCTTATTGTGTTTAATGCCAAAGAAAATTCTGTGTTTCATCAACACTCTGAAGGTATACGGATTACAGAATGCCTACAGTTTTGCTTCGGAATCTACTGCTAGTCTTCCAGTGAACGATCACAGTGTAGACAGTTTAAGACATTACTCTCATGGAGAAAAGTCCGCATGTTGTTTATTGTGTTCAATGCCGATTCAATTTCTGTGTTTCATCAACACTCTGAAGGTCCACAGTTTACAGAATGCATCCAGATGTGCTTCGGAAACTACTACTAGTCTTCCAGGGAACGATCAAAGCGTAGACAGTTTAAGACATTACTCTCATGGAGAAAAGTCCGCATGGTGTATATTGTGTTCAATGCCGATGCAATTTTGTGTTTCATCAACACTCCTAAGATCCACAGATTACAGAATGCATCACGATTTGCTTCGGAAACTACTACTAGTCTTCCAGGGAACGTTTAAAGGGTAGACAGTTTAAGACATTACTCTCATGGAGAAACGTCCGCATGGTGCTTATTGTGTTCAATGCCGATTCAATTTCTGTGTTTCGTCAACACCCTGAAGGTCCGCAGATTACAAAATGCCTCCAGATGTGCTTCGGATACTACTACTAGTCTTCCAGTGTACGATCAAAGCGTAGACAGTTTAAGACATTACTCCCATGGAGAAAAGCCCGCATGGTGTTTTTTGTGTTCAATGCCAATGCAATTTTTGTGTTTCATCAACACTCTGAAGGTCGACAGATTACAGAATGCCTCCAGATGTGCATTGGAAACTACTACTAGTCTTCCAGTGAACGATCAAAGCGTGGACAGTTTGAGACATTACTCTCATGGAGAAAAGTCCGCATGGTTCTTACTGTGTTCAATGCCGATTCAATTTCTGTGTTTCATCAACACCCTGAAGGTCCGCAGATTACAGAATGCCTCCAGATGTGCTTCGGAAACTACTACTAGTCTTCTCGTGTACGATCAAATGGTAGACAGTTTAAGACATTACTCCCATAGAGAAAAGTCGGCATGGTGCTTATTGTGTTCAATGCCGATGCAATTTTTGTGTTTCATCAACACTCTGAAGGTCCACAGATAACAGAATGCCTCCAGATGTCCTCTGAAACTACTACTAGTCTTCCAGTGAACGATCAAAGCGTAGACAGTTTAAGACATTACTCTCATGGAGAAAAGTCCGCATGGTGATTATTGTGTTCAATTCCGATTCAATTTCAGCGTTTCATCAACACTCTGAAGGTCCACAGATTACAGAATGCCTCCAGATGTACATCGGAAACTACCACTAGTTTTCCTGTGAACGATTAAAGCGTAGACAGACTAAGACATTACTCCCATGGAGAAAAGGACGCATGGTGCTTATTGTGTTCAATGCCGATGCAATTTTTGTATTTCATCAACACTCTGAAGGTCCACAGATTACAGAATGCCTCCAGATGTGCTTCGGAAACTACTACTAGTCTTCCAGTGTACGATCAAAGCGTAGACAGTTTAAGACATTACTCCCATAGAGAAAAGTCCGCATGGTGCTTTTTGTGTTCAATGCCGATGCAATTTTTGTGTTTCATCAACACTCTGAAGTTCCACAGATTACAGAATGCCTCCAGATGTGCCTCGGAAACTACTACTACTCTTCCAGGGAACGATCAAAGCGTAGACAGTTTAAGACATTACTCCCATGGACAAAACTCCGTGTGATGTTTATCGTGTTCAATGCCGATGCAATTTTTGTGTTTCATCAACACTCTGAAGTTCCACAGATTACAGAATGCATCCAGATGTGCTTCGGAAACTACTACTAGTCTTCCAGGGAACGATCAAAGCGTAGACAGTTTGAGACATTACTCCCATGGAGAAAAGTTCGCATGGTGCTTATTGTGTTTAATGCCAAAGAAAATTCTGTGTTTCATCAACACTCTGAAGGTATACGGATTACAGAATGCCTACAGTTTTGCTTCGGAATCTACTGCTAGTCTTCCAGTGAACGATCACAGTGTAGACAGTTTAAACATTACTCTCATGGAGAAAAGTCCGCATGTTGCTTATTGTGTTCAATGCCGATTCAATTTCTGTGTTTCATCAACACTCTGAAGGTCCACAGTTTACAGAATGCATCCAGATGTGCTTCGGAAACTACTACTAGTCTTCCAGGGAACGATCAAAGCGTAGACAGTTTAAGACATTACTCTCATGGAGAAAAGTCCGCATGGTGTATATTGTGTTCAATGCCGATGCAATTTTGTGTTTCATCAACACTCCTAAGATCCACAGATTACAGAATGCATCACGATTTGCTTCGGAAACTACTACTAGTCTTCCAGGGAACGTTTAAAGGGTAGACAGTTTAAGACATTACTCTCATGGAGAAACGTCCGCATGGTGCTTATTGTGTTCAATGCCGATTCAATTTCTGTGTTTCGTCAACACCCTGAAGGTCCGCAGATTACAAAATGCCTCCAGATGTGCTTCGGATACTACTACTAGTCTTCCAGTGTACGATCAAAGCGTAGACAGTTTAAGACATTACTCCCATGGAGAAAAGCCCGCATGGTGTTTTTTGTGTTCAATGCCAATGCAATTTTTGTGTTTCATCAACACTCTGAAGGTCGACAGATTACAGAATGCCTCCAGATGTGCATTGGAAACTACTACTAGTCTTCCAGTGAACGATCAAAGCGTGGACAGTTTGAGACATTACTCTCATGGAGAAAAGTCCGCATGGTTCTTACTGTGTTCAATGCCGATTCAATTTCTGTGTTTCATCAACACTCTGAAGGTCCGCAGATTACAGAATGCCTCCAGATGTGCTTCGGAAACTACTACTAGTCTTCTCGTGTACGATCAAATGGTAGACAGTTTAAGACATTACTCCCATAGAGAAAAGTCGGCATGGTGCTTATTGTGTTCAATGCCGATGCAATTTTTGTGTTTCATCAACACTCTGAAGGTCCACAGATTACAGAATGCCTCCAGATGTGCTTGGAAACTACTACTAGTCTTCCAGTGAACGATCAAAGCGTAGACAGTTTAAGACATTACTCTCATGGAGAAAAGTCCGCATGGTGATTATTGTGTTCAATTCCGATTCAATTTCAGCGTTTCATCAACACTCTGAAGGTCCACAGATTACAGAATGCCTCCAGATGTGCATCGGAAACTACCACTAGTTTTCCTGTGAACGATTAAAGCGTAGACAGACTAAGACATTACTCCCATGGAGAAAAGGACGCATGGTGCTTATTGTGTTCAATGCCGATGCAATTTTTGTATTTCATCAACACTCTGAAGGTCCACAGATTACAGAATGCCTCCAGATGTGCTTCGGATACTACTACTAGTCTTCCAGTGTACGATCAAAGCGTAGACAGTTTAAGACATTACTCCCATAGAGAAAAGTCCGCATGGTGCTTTTTGTGTTCAATGCCGATGCAATTTTTGTGTTGCATCAACACTCTGAAGGTCCACGGATTACAGAATGCCACCAGATGTGCATCGGAAACTACTACTAGTCTTCCAGTGAACGATCAAAGCGTACACAGTTTAAGACATTACTCTAATACAGAAAAGTCCGCATGGTGCTTATTGTGTTCAATGCCGATGCAATTTTTGGGTTTCATCAACACTCTGAAGGTAAACAAATTACAGAATGCATCCAGATGTGCTTCGGAAACTACTACTAGTCTTCCAGGGAACGATCAAATCGTAGACAGTTTAAGACATTACTCTCATGGAGAAAAGTCCGCATGGTGCTTATTGTGTTCAATTCCGATGCAATTTCTGTGTTTCATCAACACTCTGAAGGTCCACAGATTACAGATTCAATCCAGATGTGCTTCGGATACTACTCCTAGCCTTCCAGTGTACGATCAAAGCGTAGACAATTTAAGACATTACTCCCATGGAGAAAAGTCCGCATGGTGATTATTGTGTTCAATTCCGATTCAATTTCTGCGTTACATCAACACTCTGAAGGTCCACAGATTACAGAATGCCTCCAGATGTGCTTCGGAAACTGCGACTAGTCTTCCTGTGAACGATCAAAGCGTAGACAGTGTAAGACATTACTCCCATGGACAAAAATCCGTGTGATGTTTATCGTGTTCAATGCCGATGCAATTTTTGTGTTTCATCAACACTCTGAAGTTCCACAGATTACAGAATGCCTCCAGATGTGCTTCGGAAACTACTACTAGTCTTCCAGTGTACGATCAAAGAGTAGCAGTTTAAGACATTACTCCCATGGAGAAAAGTCCGCATGGTGTTTTTTGTCTTCAATGCCGATGCAATTTTTGTGTTTCATCAACACTCTGAAGGTCCACAGATTACAGAATGCCTCCAGATGTGCATCGGAAACTACTACTAGTCTTCCAGTGAACGATCAATGCGTAGACAGTTTAAGACATTACTCTCATGGAGAAAAGTCCGCATGGTGCTTATTGTGTTCATTGCCGATGCAATTTTTGTGTTTCATCAACACTCTGAAGGTCCACCGATTACAGAATGCATCCAGATGTGCTTCGGAAGCTACTACTAGTCTTCCAGGGAACGATCAAAGCGTAGACAGTTTAAGACATTACTCCCATGGAGAAAAGTTCGCATGGTGCTTATTGTGTTCAATGCCGATGCAATTTTTTTGTTTCATCAACACTGAGAAGGTCCACAGGTTACAGAATGCATCCAGATGTGCTTCGGAAACTACTACTAGTCTTCCAGGGAACGTAAAAACGTAGACAGTTTAAGACATTACTCCCATGGAGAAAAGTTAGCATGGTGCTTATTGTGTTCAATGCCGATGCAATTTTTGTGTTTCATCAACACTCTGGAGGTCCACAGATTACAGAATGAATCCAGATGTGCTTCGGAAACTACTACTAGTCTTTTAGGAAACGATCAAAGCGTAAACAGTTTAAGACATTACTCCCATGGAGAAAAGTTTGCATGGTGCTTATTGTGTTCAATGCCGATGCAATTTTTGTGTTTCATCAACACTCAGAAGGTCCACAGGTTACCGAATGCTTCCAGATGTGGTTCGGAAACTACTACTAGTCATCCAGGGAACGATCAAAGCGTAGACAGTTTAAGACATTACTCCCATGGAGAAAAGTCCGCATGGTGCTTATTGTGGTCAATGCCGATGCAATTTTGGTGTTTCATCAACACTCTGATGGTCCACAAATTACAGAATGCATCCAGATGTGCTTTGAAAACTACTACTAGTCTCACAGGGAACGATCAAAACGTAGACAGTTTAAGACATTACTCCCATGGAGAAAAGTCCGCATGGTGCTTATTGTGTTCAATGCCGATGCAATTTTTGGGTTTCATCAACACTCTGAAGGTAAACAAATTACAGAATGCATCCAGATGTGCTCCGGAAACTACTACTAGTCTTCCAATGAACGATCAAAGCGTAGACAATTTAAGACATTACTCCCATGGAAAAAAGTCGGCATGGTGCTTATTGTGTTCAATGCCGATGCAATTTTTGTGTTTCATCAACACTCTGAAGTTCCACAGATTACAGAATGCCTCCAGATGAGCCTCAGAAACTACTACTACTCTTCCAGGGAGCGATCAAAGCGTAGACAGTTTAAGACATTACTCCCATGGACAAAACTCCGTGTGATGTTTATCGTGTTCAATGCCGATGCAATTTTTGTGTTTCATCATCACTCTGAAGTTCCACAGATTACAGAATGCATGCAGATGTGCTTCGGAAACTACTACTAGTCTTCCAGGGAACGATCAAAGCGTAGACAGTTTGAGACATTACTCCCATGGAGAAAAGTTCGCATGGTGCTTATTGTGTTCAGTGCCGATGCAATTTCTGTGTTTCATCAACACTCTGAAGGTATACAGATTACAGAATGCCTCCAGATGTGCTTCGGAAACTACTGCTAGTCTTCCAGTGAACCATCACAGCTTAGACAGTTTAAGACATTACTCTCATGGAGAAAGGTCCGCATGGTGCTTATTGTGTTCAATGCCGATTCAATTTCTGTGTTTCATCAACACTCTGAAGATCCACAGATTACAGAATGCCTCCAGATGTGCTTCGGAAACTACTACTAGTCTTCCAGGGAACGTTTAAAGCGTAGACAGTTGAAGACATTACTCTCATGGAGAAAAGTCCGCATGGTGCTTATCTTGTTCGATGCCGATTCAATTTCTGTGTTTCATCAACACTCTGAAGGTCCGCAGATTACATAATGCCTCCAGATGTGCTTCGGAAACTACTACTAGTCTTCCAGTGTACAATCAAAGCGTAGACAGTTTAAGACATTACTCCCATGGAGAAAAGTCCGCATGGTGTTTTTTGTCTTCAATGCCGATGCAATTTTTGTGTTTCATCAACACTCTGAAGGTCCACAGATTACAGAATGACTCCAGATGTGCATCGGAAACTACTACTAGTCTTCCAGTGAACGATCAATGCGTAGACAGTTTAAGACATTACTCTCATGGAGAAAAGTTTGCATGGTGCTTATTGTGTTCAATTCCGATGCAATTTTTGTGTTTCATCAACACTCTGAAGGTCCACCGATTACAGAATGCATCCAGATGTGCTTCGGAACCTCCTACTAGTCTTCCAGGGAACGATCAAAGCGTATACAGTTTAAGACATTACTCCCATGGAGAAAAGTTCGCATGGTGCTTATTGTGTTCAATGCCGATGCAATTTTTTTGTTCCATCAACACTGAGAAGATCCACAGGTTACAGAATGCATCCAGATGTGCTTCGGAAACTACTACTAGTCTTCCAGTGTACGATCAAAGAGTAGACAGTTTAAGACATTACTCCCATGGAGAAAAGTCCGCATGGTGCTTATTGTGTTCAATGGCGATGCAATTTTTGTGTTTCATCAACACTCTGGAGGTCCACAGATTACAGAATGAATCCAGATGTGCTTCGGAAACTACTACTAGTCTTCCAGTGTACGATCAAAGCGTAGACAGTTTAAGACATTGCTCCCATGGAGAAAAGTTCGCATGGTGATTATTGTGTTCAATGCCGATGCAATTTTCGTGTTTCATCAACACTCTGAAGGTCCACAGATTACAGAATGCATCCAGATGTGCTTCGGAAGCTACTACTAGACTTCCAGGGAACGATCAAAGCGTAGACAGTTTAAGACATTACTCTCATGGAGAAAAGTCCGCATGGTGCATATTGTGTACAATGCCGATGCAATTTCTGTGTTTCATCAACACTCTGAAGATCCACTGATTACAGAATGCATCCAGATGTGCTTCGGAAACTACTACTAGTCTTCCAGGGAACATTAAAACGTAGAAAGTTTAAGACATTACTCTCATGGAGTAAATTCCGCATGGTGCTTATTGTGTTCGATGCCGATTCAATTTCTGTGTTTCATCAACACTCTGAAGGTCCGCAGATTACAGAATGCCTCCAGATGTGCTTCGGAAACTACTACTAGTCTTCCAGTGTACGATCAAAACGTAGACAGTTTAAGACATTACTCCCATGGCGAAAAGTCCGCATGGTGTTTTTTGTGTTCAATGCCGATGCAATTTTTGTGTTTCATCAACACTCTGAAGGTCCACAGATTACAGAATGCCTCCAGATGTGCATCGGAAACTACTACTAGTCTTCCAGTGAACGATCAATGCGTAGACAGTATAAGACATTACTCTCATGGAGAAACGTCCGCATGGTGCTTATTGTGTTCAATGCCGATGCAATTTTTGTGTTTCATCAACACTCTGAAGGTCCACCGATTACAGAATGCATCCAGATGTGCTTCGGAAACTACTACTAGTCTTCCAGGAAACGATCAAATCGTAAACAGTTTAAGACATTACTCCCATGGAGAAAAGTTCGCATGGTGCTTATTGTGTTCAATGCCGATGCAATTTTTGTGTTTCATCAACACTCAGAAGGTCCACAGGTTACAGAATGCTTCCAGATGGGCTTCGGAAACTACTACTAGTCATCCAGGGAACGATCAAAGCGTAGACAGTTTAAGACATTACTCCCATGGAGAAAAGTCCGCATGGTGCTTATTGTGGTCAATGCCGATGCAACTTTGGTGTTTCATCAACACTCTGATGGTCCACAAATTACAGAATGCATCCAGATGTACTTTGGAAACTACTACTAGTCTCACAGGGTACGATCAAAACGTAGACAGATTAAGACATTACTCCCATGGAGAAAAGTCCGCATGGTGCTTATTGTGTTCAATGCCGATTCAATTTCTGTGTCTCATCAACACTCTGAAGGTTCACAGATTATAGAATGCATCCAGATGTGCTTCGGAAACTACTACTAGTCATCCAGGGGACGATCAAAGATTACAGTTTAAGACAATCCTTTCATGGAAAAAAGTCAGTATGGTGCTTATTGTGTTCAATGCCGATGCAATTTCTGTGTTTCATCAACACTCTGAAGGTCCACAGATTACAGAATGCATCCAGATGTGCTTCGGAAACTACTACTAGTCTTCCAGGGATCGATCTAAGGGTAGACAGTTTAAGACATTACTCCCATGGAGAAAATTTCGCATTGTGCTTATTGTGTTCAATGCCGATGCAATTATTGTGTTTCATCAACGCTCTGAAGGTCCACAGATTACACAATGCATCCAGATGTGTTTCGGAAACTACTACTAGTCTTCCAGTGTACGATCAAAGCGTAGACAGTTTAAGACATTACTCCCATGGAGAAAAGTCAGCATGGTGCTTATTGTGTTTAATGACGATGCAGTTTTTGTGTTTCATCAACACTCTGAAGGTCCACAGATTACAGAAAGCATTCCGATGTGCTTCGGAAACTACTACTAGTCTTCCAGGGAACGATCAAAGCGTAGACATTTTGAGACATTACTCCCATGGAGAAAAGTCCGCATGGTGCTTATTGTGTTCAATGCCGATTCAATTTCTGTGTTTCATCAACACTCTGAAGGTTCACAGATTACAGAATGCTTCCAGATGTGCTTCGGAAACTACTACTAGCCTTCCAGTGAGCGATCAAAGCGTAGACAGTTTGAGACATTACTCCCGTGGAGAAAAGTCTGCATGGTGCGTATTGTGTTCAATGCCGATGCAATTTTTGTGCTTCATCAACACTCTAAAGGTCCACAGATTGCAGAATGCATCCAGATGTGCTTCGGAAACTACTAGTAGTCTTCCAGGGAACGATCAATTCGTAGACAGTTTAAGACATAACTCTCATGGAGAAAAAACCGCATGGTGCTTATTGTGTTCAATGCCGATGCATATTTTGTGTTTCATCAACACTCTGAAGGTAAACAGATTTCAGAATGCATCCAGATGTGCTTCGGAAACTACTACTAGTCTTCCATTGAACGATCAAAGAGTAGACCGTTTAAGACATTACTCCCATGGAGAAAAGTCCGCATAGTGCTTATTGTGTTTAATGCCGATGAAATTTCTGTGTTTCATCAACAATCTGAAGATCCACAGATTACAGAATGCATCCAGATGTGCTTCGGAAACTACTACTAGTCTTCCAGGGAACGTTTAAAGCGTAGACAGTTTAAGACATTACTCTCATGGAGAAAAGTCCGCATGGTGCTTATTGTGTTCAATGCCGATTCAATTTCTGTGTTTCATCAACACTCTGAAGGTCCGCAGATTACAGAATGCCTCCAGATGTGCTTCGGAAACTACTACTAGTCTTCCAGTGTACGATCAAAGCGTAGACAATTTAAGACATTACTCCCATGGAGAAAAGTCCGCATGGTGATTATTGTGTTCAATGTCGATTCTATTTTTGTGTTTCATCAACACTCTGAAAGTCCGCAGATTACAGAATGCCTCCAGATGTGCTTCGGAAACTACTACTAGTCTTCCAGGGAACGATCAAAGCGTAGACAGTTTAAGACATTACTCTAATGGAGAAAAGTCCGCATGGTGATTATTGTGTTCAATTCCGATTCAATTTCTGCGTTACATCAACACTCTGAAGGTCCACAGATTACAGAATGCCTCCAGATGTGCTTCGGAAACTGCCACTAGTCTTAATGTGAACGATCAAAGCGTAGACAGATTAAGACGTTACTCATATGGAGAAAAGTCCGTATGGTGCTTATTGTGTTCTATGCCGATGCAAGTACTGTGTTTCATCAACACTCTGAAGATCCACAGATTACAGAATGCATCCAGATGTGCTTCGGAAACTATTACTAGCCTTCCAGGGAACGATCAAAGCGTAGACAGTTTAAGACATTACTCCCATGGAGAAAAGTCCGCATGGTGCATATTGTGTTCAATGCCGATGCAATTTCTGTGTTTCATCAACACTCTGAAGGTAAACAGCTTTCAGAATGCATCCAGATGTGCTTCGGAAACTACTACTAGTCTTCCATTGAACGATCAAAGAGTAGACCGTTTAAGACATTACTCCCATGGAGAAAAGTCCGCATGGTGCTTATTGTGTTTAATGCCGATGAAATTTCTGTGTTTCATCAACACTCTGAAGGTATACAGATTACAGAATGCCTCCAGTTGTGCTTCGGAAACTACTGCTAGTCTTCCAGTGAACGATCAAAGCGTAGACAGTTTAAGACATTACTCCCATGGAAAAAAGTCCGCATGGTGCATATTGTGTTCAATGCCGATGCAATTTCTGTGTTTCATCAACACTCTGAAGATCCACAGATTACAGAATGCATCCAGATGTGCTTCGGAAGCTACTACTAGTCTTCCAGGGAACGATCAAAGCGTAGACATTTTAAGACATTACTCCCATGGAGAAAAGTTCGCATGGTGCTTATTGTGTTCAATGCCGATGCAATTTTTTTGTTTCATCAACACTGAGAAGGTCCACAGGTTACAGAATGCATCCAGATGTGCTTTGGAAACTACTACTAGTCTTCCAGTGTACGATCAAAGAGTAGACAGTTTAAGACATTACTCCCATGGAGAAAAGTCCGCATGGTGCTTATTGTGTTCAATGCCGATGCAATTTTTGTGTTTCATCAACACTCTGGAGGTCCACAGATTACAGAATGAATCCAGATGTGCTTCGGAAACTACTACTAGTCTTCCAGTGTACGATCAAAGCGTAGACAGTTTAAGACATTACTCCCATGGAGAAAAGTTCGCATGGTGATTATTGTGTTCAATGCCGATGCAATTTTTGTGTTTCATCAACACTCTGAAGGTCCACAGATTACAGAATGCCTCCAGATGTGCATCGGAAACTACTACTAGTCTTCCAGTGAACGATCAATGCGTAGACAGTATAAGACATTACTCTCATGGAGAAACGTCCGCATGGTGCTTATTGTGTTCAATGCCGATGCAATTTTTGTGTTTCATCAACACTCTGAAGGTCCACCGATTACAGAATGCATCCAGATGTGCTTCGGAAACTACTACTAGTCTTCCAGGAAACGATCAAATCGTAAACAGTTTAAGACATTACTCCCATGGAGAAAAGTTCGCATGGTGCTTATTGTGTTCAATGCCGATGCAATTTTTGTGTTTAATCAACACTCAGAAGGTCCACAGGTTACAGAATGCTTCCAGATGGGCTTCGGAAACTACTACTAGTCATCCAGGGAACGATCAAAGCGTAGACAGTTTAAGACATTACTCCCATGGAGAAAAGTCCGCATGGTGCTTATTGTGGTCAATGCCGATGCAATTTTGGTGTTTCATCAACACTCTGATGGTCCACAAATTACAGAATGCATCCAGATGTACTTTGGAAACTACTACTAGTCTCACAGGGAACGATCAAAACGTAGACAGATTAAGACATTACTCCCATGGAGAAAAGTCCGCATGGTGCTTATTGTGTTCAATGCCGATTCAATTTCTGTGTCTCATCAACACTCTGAAGGTTCACAGATTATAGAATGCATCCAGATGTGCTTCGGAAACTACTACTAGTCATCCAGGGGACGATCAAAGATTACAGTTTAAGACAATCCTTTCATGGAAAAAAGTCAGTATGGTGCTTATTGTGTTCAATGCCGATGCAATTTCTGTGTTTCATCAACACTCTGAAGGTCCACAGATTACAGAATGCATCCAGATGTGCTTCGGAAACTACTACTAGTCTTCCAGGGAACGATCTAAGGGTAGACAGTTTAAGACATTACTCCCATGGAGAAAATTTCGCATTGTGCTTATTGTGTTCAATGCCGATGCAATTATTGTGTTTCATCAACGCTCTGAAGGTCCACAGATTACACAATGCATCCAGATGTGTTTCGGAAACTACTACTAGTCTTCCAGTGTACGATCAAAGCGTAGACAGTTTAAGACATTACTCCCATGGAGAAAAGTCAGCATGGTGCTTATTGTGTTTAATGACGATGCAGTTTTTGTGTTTCATCAACACTCTGAAGGTCCACAGATTACAGAAAGCATTCCGATGTGCTTCGGAAACTACTACTAGTCTTCCAGGGAACGATCAAAGCGTAGACATTTTGAGACATTACTCCCATGGAGAAAAGTCCGCATGGTGCTTATTGTGTTCAATGCCGATTCAATTTCTGTGTTTCATCAACACTCTGAAGGTTCACAGATTACAGAATGCTTCCAGATGCGCTTCGGAAACTACTACTAGCCTTCCAGTGAGCGATCAAAGCGTAGACAGTTTGAGACATTACTCCCGTGGAGAAAAGTCTGCATGGTGCGTATTGTGTTCAATGCCGATGCAATTTTTGTGCTTCATCAACACTCTAAAGGTCCACAGATTGCAGAATGCATCCAGATGTGCTTCGGAAACTACTAGTAGTCTTCCAGGGAACGATCAATTCGTAGACAGTTTAAGACATAACTCTCATGGAGAAAAAACCGCATGGTGCTTATTGTGTTCAATGCCGATGCATATTTTGTGTTTCATCAACACTCTGAAGGTAAACAGATTTCAGAATGCATCCAGATGTGCTTCGGAAACTACTACTAGTCTTCCATTGAACGATCAAAGAGTAGACCGTTTAAGACATTACTCCCATGGAGAAAAGTCCGCATAGTGCTTATTGTGTTTAATGCCGATGAAATTTCTGTGTTTCATCAACAATCTGAAGATCCACAGATTACAGAATGCATCCAGATGTGCTTCGGAAACTACTACTAGTCTTCCAGGGAACGTTTAAAGCGTAGACAGTTTAAGACATTACTCTCATGGAGAAAAGTCCGCATGGTGCTTATTGTGTTCAATGCCGATTCAATTTCTGTGTTTCATCAACACTCTGAAGGTCCGCAGATTACAGAATGCCTCCATATGTGCTTCGGAAACTACTACTAGTCTTCCAGTGTACGATCAAAGCGTAGACAATTTAAGACATTACTCCCATGGAGAAAAGTCCGCATGGTGATTATTGTGTTCAATGTCGATTCTATTTTTGTGTTTCATCAACACTCTGAAAGTCCGCAGATTACAGAATGCCTCCAGATGTGCTTCGGAAACTACTACTAGTCTTCCAGGGAACGATCAAAGCGTAGACAGTTTAAGACATTACTCTAATGGAGAAAAGTCCGCATGGTGATTATTGTGTTCAATTCCGATTCAATTTCTGCGTTACATCAACACTCTGAAGGTCCACAGATTACAGAATGCCTCCAGATGTGCTTCGGAAACTGCCACTAGTCTTAATGTGAACGATCAAAGCGTAGACAGATTAAGACGTTACTCCTATGGAGAAAAGTCCGTATGGTGCTTATTGTGTTCTATGCCGATGCAAGTACTGTGTTTCATCAACACTCTGAAGATCCACAGATTACAGAATGCATCCAGATGTGCTTCGGAAACTATTACTAGCCTTCCAGGGAACGATCAAAGCGTAGACAGTTTAAGACATTACTCCCATGGAGAAAAGTCCGCATGGTGCATATTGTGTTCAATGCCGATGCAATTTCTGTGTTTCATCAACACTCTGAAGGTAAACAGCTTTCAGAATGCATCCAGATGTGCTTCGGAAACTACTACTAGTCTTCCATTGAACGATCAAAGAGTAGACCGTTTAAGACATTACTCCCATGGAGAAAAGTCCGCATGGTGCTTATTGTGTTTAATGCCGATGAAATTTCTGTGTTTCATCAACACTCTGAAGGTATACAGATTACAGAATGCCTCCAGTTGTGCTTCGGAAACTACTGCTAGTCTTCCAGTGAACGATCAAAGCGTAGACAGTTTAAGACATTACTCCCATGGAGAAAAGTCCGCATGGTGCATATTGTGTTCAATGCCGATGCAATTTCTGTGTTTCATCAACACTCTGAAGATCCACAGATTACAGAATGCATCCAGATGTGCTTCGGAAGCTACTACTAGTCTTCCAGGGAACGATCAAAGCGTAGACATTTTAAGACATTACTCCCATGGAGAAAAGTTCGCATGGTGCTTATTGTGTTCAATGCCGATGCAATTTTTTTGTTTCATCAACACTGAGAAGGTCCACAGGTTACAGAATGCATCCAGATGTGCTTCGGAAACTACTACTAGTCTTCCAGTGTACGATCAAAGAGTAGACAGTTTAAGACATTACTCCCATGGAGAAAAGTCCGCATGGTGCTTATTGTGTTCAATGCCGATGCAATTTTTGTGTTTCATCAACACTCTGGAGGTCCACAGATTACAGAATGAATCCAGATGTGCTTCGGAAACTACTACTAGTCTTCCAGTGTACGATCAAAGCGTAGACAGTTTAAGACATTACTCCCATGGAGAAAAGTTCGCATGGTGATTATTGTGTTCAATGCCGATGCAATTTTTGTGTTTCATCAACACTCTGAAGGTCCACAGATTACAGAATGCATCCAGATGTGCTTCGGAAGCTACTACTAGTCTTCCAGGGAACGATCAAAGCGTAGACAGTTTAAGACAATACTCTCATGGAGAAAAGTCCGCATGGTGCATATTGTGTACAATGCCGATGCAATTTCTGTGTTTCATCAACACTCTGAAGATCCACTGATTACAGAATGCATCCAGATGTGCTTCGGAAACTACTGCTAGTCTTCCAGGGAACGTTAAAACGTAGACAGTTTAAGACATTACTCTCATGGAGAAAATTCCGCATGGTGCTTATTGTGTTCGATGCCGATTCAATTTCTGTGTTTCATCAACACTCTGAAGGTCCGCAGATTACAGAATGCCTCCAGATGTGCTTCGGAAACTACTACTAGTCTTCCAGTGTACGATCAAAGCGTAGACAGTTTAAGACATTACTCGCATGGAGAAAAGTCAGCAAGGTGCTTATTGTGTTTAATGACGATGCAGTTTTTGTGTTTCATCAACACTCTGAAGGTCCACAGATTACAGAATGCATTCCGATGTGCTTCGGAAACTACTACTAGTCTTCCAGGGAACGATCAAAACGTAGACATTTTGAGACATTACTCCCATGGAGAAAAGTCCGCATGGTGCTTATTGTGTTCAATGCCGATTCAATTTCTGTGTTTCATCAACACTCTGAAGGTCCACAGATTACAGAATGCATCCAGATGTGCTTCGGAAACTATTAATAGTTTAAAGGGAACGATCAAAGCGTAGACATTTTAAGACATTACTCCCATGGAGAAAAGTCCGCATGGTGCTTATTGTGTTCAATGCCGATTCAATTTCTGTGTTTCATCAACACTCTGAAGGTTCACAGATTACAGAATGCCTCCAGATGTGCTTCGGAAACTACTACTAGTCTTCCAGTGAACGATCCATGCGTAGACAGTTTGAGACATTACTCCCGTGGAGAAAAGTCCGCATGGTGCTTATTGTGTTCAATGGCGATGCAATTTTTGTGTTTCATCAACACTCTGAAGGTCCACAGATTACAGAATGCATCCAGATGTGCTTCGGAAACTATTACTAGTTTCCAGGGAACGATCAAAGCGTAGACATTTTAAGACATTACTCCCATGGAGAAAAGTCCGCATGGAGCTTATTGTGTTCAATGTCGATTCAATTTCTGTGTTTCATCAACACTCTGAAGGTTCACAGATTACAGAATGCTTCCAGATGTGCTTCGGAAACTACTACTAGCCTTCCAGTGAACGATCAAAGCGTAGACAGTTTGAGACAATACTCCCGTGGAGAAAAGTCCGCATGGTGCGTATTGTGTTCAATGCCGATGCAATTTTTGTGCTTCATCAACACTCTAAAGGTCCACAGATTGCAGAATGCATCCAGATGTGCTTCGGAAACTACTAGTAGTCTTCCAGGGAACGATCAAGGCGTAGACAGTTTAAGACATAACTCTCATGGAGAAAAAACCGCATGGTGCTTATTGTGTTCAATGCCGATGCAATTTCTGTGTTTCATCAACACTCTGAAGAACCACAGATTACAGAATGCATCCAGATGTGCTTCGGAAACTATTACTAGCCTTCCAGGGAACGATCAAAGCGTAGACAGTTTAAGACATTACTCCCATGGAGAAAAGTCCGCATGGTGCTTATTGTGTTCAATGCCGATGCAATTTTTGTGTTTCATCAACACTCTGAAGGTAAACAGATTTCAGAATGCATCCAGATGTGCTTCGGAAACTACTACTAGTCTTCCATTGAACGATCAAAGAGTAGACCGTTTAAGACATTACTCCCATGGAGAAAAGTCCGCATGGTGCTTATTGTGTTTAATGCCGAGAAATTTCTGTGTTTCATCAACAATCTGAAGATCCACAGATTACAGAATGCATCCAGATGTGCTTCGGAAACTACTACTAGTCTTCCAGGGAACGTTTAAAGCGTAGACAGTTTAAGACATTACTCTCATGGAGAAAAGTCCGCATGGTGCTTATTGTGTTCAATGCCGATTCAATTTCTGTGTTTCATCAACACTCTGAAGGTCCGCAGATTACAGAATGCCTCCAGATGTGCTTCGGAAACTACTACTAGTCTTCCAGTGTACGATCAAAGCGTAGACAATTTAAGACATTATTCCCATGGAGAAAAGTCCGCATGGTGATTATTGTGTTCAATGTCGATTCTATTTTTGTGTTTCATCAACACTCTGAAAGTCCGCAGATTACAGAATGCCTCCAGATGTGCTTCGGAAACTACTACTAGTCTTCCAGGGAACGATCAAAGCGTAGACAGTTTAAGACATTACTCTAATGGAGAAAAGTCCGCATGGTGATTATTGTGTTCAATTCCGATTCAATTTCTGCGTTACATCAACACTCTGAAGGTCCACAGATTACAGAATGCCTCCAGATGTGCTTCGGAAACTGCCACTAGTCTTCCTGTGAACGATCAAAGCGTAGACAGATTAAGACGTTACTCCTATGGAGAAAAGTCCGTATGGTGCTTATTGTGTTCTATGCCGATGCAATTTCTGTGTTTCATCAACACTCTGAATATCCACAGATTACAAAATGCATCCAGATGTGCTTCGGAAACTATTACTAGCCTTCCAGGGAACGATCAAAGCGTAGACAGTTTAAGACATTACTCCCATGGAGAAAAGTCCGCATGGTGCTTATTGTGTTCTATGCCGATGCATTTTTTGTGTTTCATCAACGCTCTGAAGGTAAACAGCTTTCAGAATGCATCCAGATGTGCTTCGGAAGCTACTACTAGTCTTCCATTGAACGATCAAAGAGTAGACCGTTTAAGACATTACTCCCATGGAGAAAAGTCCGCATGGTGCTTATTGTGTTTAATGCCGATGAAATTTCTGTGTTTCATCAACACTCTGAAGGTATACAGATTACAGAATGCCTCCAGTTGTGCTTCGGAAACTACTGCTAGTCTTCCAGTGAACGATCAAAGCGTAGACAGTTTAAGACATTACCCCCATGGAGAAAAGTCCGCATGGTGCATATTGTGTTCAATGCCGATGCAATTTCTGTGTTTCATCAACGATCTGAAGATCCACAGATTACAGAATGCATCCAGATGTGCTTCGGAAGCTACTACTAGTCTTCCAGGGAACGATCAAAGCGTAGACATTTTAAGACATTACTCCCATGGAGAAAAGTTCGCATGGTGCTTATTGTGTTCAATGCCGATGCAATATTTTTGTTTCATCAACACTGAGAAGGTCCACAGGTTACAGAATGCATCCAGATGTGCTTCGGAAACTACTACTAGTCTTCCAGTGTACGATCAAAGCGTAGACAGTTTAAGACATTACTCCCATGGAGAAAAGTTCGCATGGTGATTATTGTGTTCAATGCCGATGCAATTTTTGTGTTTCATCAACACTCTGAAGGTCCACAGATTACAGAATGCATCCAGATGTGCTTCGGAAGCTACTACTAGTCTTCCAGGGAACGATCAAAGCGTAGACAGTTTAAGACATTACTCTCATGGAGAAAAGTCCGCATGGTGCATATTGTGTACAATGCCGATGCAATTTCTGTGTTTCATCAACACTCTGAAGATCCACTGATTACAGAATGCATCCAGATGTGCTTCGGAAACTACTGCTAGTCTTCCAGGGAACGTTAAAACGTAGACAGTTCAAGACATTACTCTCATGGAGAAAATTCCGCATGGTGCTTATTGTGTTCGATGCCGATTCAATTTCTGTGTTTCATCAACACTCTGAAGGTCCGCAGATTACAGAATGCCTCCAGATGTGCTTCGGAAACTACTACTAGTCTTCCAGTGTACGATCAAAGCGTAGACAGTTTAAGACATTACTCGCATGGAGAAAAGTCAGCATGGTGCTTATTGTGTTTAATGACGATGCAGTTTTTGTGTTTCATCAACACTCTGAAGGTCCACAGATTACAGAATGCATTCCGATGTGCTTCGGAAACTACTACTAGTCTTCCAGGGAACGATCAAAACGTAGACATTTTGAGACATTACTCCCATGGAGAAAAGTCCGCATGGTGCTTATTGTGTTCAATGCCGATTCAATTTCTGTGTTTCATCAACACTCTGAAGGTCCACAGATTACAGAATGCATCCAGATGTGCTTCGGAAACTATTAATAGTTTCCAGGGAACGATCAAAGCGTAGACATTTTAAGACATTACTCCCATGGAGAAAAGTCCGCATGGTGCTTATTGTGTTCAATGCCGATTCAATTTCTGTGTTTCATCAACACTCTGAAGGTTCACAGATTACAGAATGCCTCCAGATGTGCTTCGGAAACTACTACTAGTCTTCCAGTGAACGATCAAAGCGGAGACAGTTTGAGACATTACTCCCGCGGAGAAAAGTCCGCATGGTGCTTATTGTGTTCAATGGCGATGCAATTTTTGTGTTTCATCAACACTCTGAAGGTCCACAGATTACAGAATGCATCCAGATGTGCTTCGGAAACTATTACTAGTTTCAAGGGAACGATCAAAGCGTAGACATTTTAAGACATTACTCCCATGGAGAAAAGTCCGCATGGAGCTTATTGTGTTCAATGTCGATTCAATTTCTGTGTTTCATCAACACTCTGAAGGTTCACAGATTACAGAATGCTTCCAGATGTGCTTCGGAAACTACTACTAGCCTTCCAGTGAACGATCAAAGCGTAGACAGTTTGAGACATTACTCCCGTGGAGAAAAGTCCGCATGGTGCGTATTGTGTTCAATGCCGATGCAATTTTTGTGCTTCATCAACACTCTAAAGGTCCACAGATTGCAGAATGCATCCAGATGTGCTTCGGAAACTACTAGTAGTCTTCCAGGGAACGATCAAGGCGTAGACAGTTTAAGACATAACTCTCATGGAGAAAAAACCGCATGGTGCTTATTGTGTTCAATGCCGATGCAATTTCTGTGTTTCATCAACACTCTGAAGAACCACAGATTACAGAATGCATCCAGATGTGCTTCGGAAACTATTACTAGCCTTCCAGGGAACGATCAAAGCGTAGACAGTTTAAGACATTACTCCCATGGAGAAAAGTCCGCATGGTGCTTATTGTGTTCAATGCCGATGCAATTTTTGTGTTTCATCAATACTCTGAAGATCCACAGATTACAGAATGCATCCAGATGTGCTTCGCAAACTACTACTAGTCTTCCAGGGAACGTTCAAGCGTAGACAGTTTAAGACATTATTCTCATAGAGAAAAGTCCGCATGGTGCTTATTGTGTTCAATGCCGATTCAATTTCTGTGTTTCATCAAAACTCTGAGGGTCCGCAGATTACAGAATGCCTCCAGATGTGCTTCGGAAACTACTACTAGTCTTCCAGTGTACGATCAAAGCGTAGACAGTTTAAGACATTACTCCCATGGAGAAAAGTCCTCATGGTGCTTTTGTGTTCAATGCCGATGCAATTTTTGTGTTTCGTCAACACTCTGAAGGTCCACAGATTACAGAATGCCTCCAGATGTGCATCGGAAGCTACTACTAGTCTTCCAGTGAACGATCAAAGCGTAGACAGTTTAAGACATTACTCTCATGGAGAAAAGTGCGCATGGTGCTTATTGGGTTCAATACCGATGCAATTTTTGTGTTTCATCAACACTCTAAAGGTCCACAGGTTACAGAATGCATCCAGATATGCTTCGGAAACTACTACTAGTCTTCCAGGGAACGATCAATGCGTAAACAGTTTAACACATTACTAACATGGAGAAAAGTCCACATGGTGCTTATTATGTTCAAGGCCGATGCAATTTTTGGGTTTCATCAACACTCTGAATGTAAACAGATTACAGAATGCATCCAGATGTGCTTCGGAAACTACTACTAGTCTTCCAGGGAACGATCAAAGAGTAGACAGTTTAAGACATTACTCCCATGGAAAAAAGTCGGCATGGTGTTTATTGTGTTCAATGCCGATGCAATTTTTGTGTTTCATCAACACTCTGAAGATCCACAGATTACAGTATGCCTCCAGATGTGCTTCGGAAACTACTACTAGTCTTCCAGGGAACGATCTAAGCGTAGATAGTTTAAGACATTACTCCCATGGAGAAAACTCCGCATGATGTTTATTGTGTTCAATGCCGATGCAATTTGTGTTTCATCAACACTCTGAAGTTCCACAGATTACAGAATGCATGCAGATGTGCTTCGTAAACTACTACTACTCTCCTACGGAACGATCAAAGCGTAGACAGTTTAAGATATTACTCCCATGGAGAAAAGTCCGCATGGTGCTTATTGTGTTCAATGGCGATGCAATTTTTGTGTTTCATCAACACTCTGAAGGTCCACAGATTACAGAATGCATCCAGATGTGCTTCGGAAACTATTACTAGTTTCCAGGGAACGATCAAAGCGTAGACATTTTAAGACATTACTCCCATGGAGAAAAGTCCGCATGGAGCTTATTGTGTTCAATGTCGATTCAATTTCTGTGTTTCATCAACACTCTGAAGGTTCACAGATTACAGAATGCTTCCAGATGTGCTTCGGAAACTACTACTAGCCTTCCAGTGAACGATCAAAGCGTAGACAGTTTGAGACATTACTCCCGTGGAGAAAAGTCCGCATGGTGCGTATTGTGTTCAATGCCGATGCAATTTTTGTGCTTCATCAACACTCTAAAGGTCCACAGATTGCAGAATGCATCCAGATGTGCTTCGGAAACTACTAGTAGTCTTCCAGGGAACGATCAAGGCGTAGACAGTTTAAGACATAACTCTCATGGAGAAAAAACCGCATGGTGCTTATTGTGTTCAATGCCGATGCAATTTCTGTGTTTCATCAACACTCTGAAGAACCACAGATTACAGAATGCATCCAGATGTGCTTCGGAAACTATTACTAGCCTTCCAGGGAACGATCAAAGCGTAGACAGTTTAAGACATTACTCCCATGGAGTAAAGTCCGCATGGTGCTTATTGTGTTCAATGCCGATGCAATTTTTGTGTTTCATCAAAACTCTGAAGATCCACAGATTACAGAATGCATCCAGATGTGCTTCGGAAACTACTACTAGTCTTCCAGTGTACGATCAAAGCGTAGACAGTTTAAGACATTACTCCCATGTAGAGAAGTCCGCATGGTGCTTTTGTGTTCAATGCCGATGCAATTTTCTGAAGGTCCACAGATTACAGAATGCATCCAGATATGCTTCGGAAACTACTACTAGTCTTCCAGGGAACGATCAATGCGTAAACAGTTTAACACATTACTAACATGGAGAAAAGTCCACATGGTGCTTATTATGTTCAAGGCCGATGCAATTTTTGGGTTTCATCAACACTCTGAATGTAAACAGATTACAGAATGCATCCAGATGTGCTTCGAAAACTACTACTAGTCTTCCAGGGAACGATCAAAGAGTAGACAGTTTAAGACATTACTCCCATGGAAAAAAGTCGGCATGGTGTTTATTGTGTTCAATGCCGATGCAATTTTTGTGTTTCTTCAACACTCTGAAGATCCACAGATTACAGAATGCCTCCAGATGTGCTTCGGAAACTACTACTAGTCTTCCAGGGAACGATCTAAGCGTAGATAGTTTAAGACATTACTCCCATGGAGAAAACTCCGCATGATGTTTATTGTGTTCAATGCCGATGCAATTTGTGTTTCATCAACACTCTGAAGTTCCACAGATTACAGAATGCATGCAGATGTGCTTCGTAAACTACTAATACTCTCCTACGGAACGATCAAAGCGTAGACAGTTTAAGATATTACTCCCATGGAGAAAAGTCCGCATGGTGCTTATTGTGTTCAATGCGATGCAATTTTTGTATTTCATCAACACTCTGAAGGTCCACAGATTACAGAATGCCTCCAGATGTGCTTCGGAAACTACTACTAGTCTTCCAGGGAACGATCAAAGCGTAGACAGTTTAAGACATTACTCTCATGGAGAAAAGTCTGCATGGTGCATTTTGTGTTCAATGCCGATGCAATTTCTGTGTTTCATCAACAATCTGAAGATCCACAGATTACAGAATGCATCCAGATGTGCTTCGGAAACTACTACTAGTCTTCCGGGGAACGTTTAAAGCGTAGACAGTTTAAGACATTACACTCATGCAGAAAAGTCCGCATGGTGCTTATTGTGTTCAATGCAGATTCAATTTCTGTGTTTCATCAACACTCTGAAGGTCCGCAGATTACAGAATGCCTCCAGCTGTGCTTCGGAAACTACTACTAGTCTTCCAGTGAACGATCAAAACGTAGACAGTTTAAGACGTTACTCTCATGGAGAAAAGTCCGCATGCTGCTTATTGTGTTCAATGCCTATGCAATTTCTGTGTTTCATCAACACTCTGAAGGTCCACAGATTACAGAATGCCTCCAGATGTGCTTCGGAAACTGCGACTAGTCTTCCTGTGAACGATCAAAGCGTAGACAGATTAAGACGTTACTCTTATGGAGAAAAGTCCGCATTGAGCTTATTGTGTTCAATGCCGATGCAATTTTTGTGTTTCATCAATACTCTACAGGTCCACAGATTACAGAATGCCTCCAGATATGCTTCGGAAACTACTACTAGTCTTTCAGTGCACGATCAAAGCGTAGACAGTTTAAGACATTACTCCCATGGAGAAAACTCCGCATGATGTTTATTGTGTTCAATGCCGATGCAATTTGTGTTTCATCAACACTCTGAAGTTCCACAGATTACAGAATGCATGCAGATGTGCTTCGTAAACTACTACTAGTCTCCTACGGAACGATCAAAGCGTAGACAGTTTAAGACATTTCTCCCATGGAGAAAAGTCCGCATGGTGCTTATTGTGTTCAATGCGATGCAATTTTTGTATTTCATCAACACTCTGAAGGTCCACAGATTACAGAATGCCTCCAAATGTGCTTCAGAAACTACTACTAGTCTTCCAGGGAACGATCAAAGCGTAGACAGTTTAAGACATTACTCTCATGGAGAAAAGTCTGCATGGTGCATATTGTGTTCAATGCCGATGCAATTTCTGTGTTTCATCAACAATCTGAAGATCCACAGATTACAGAATGCATCCAGACGTGCTTCGGAAACTACTACTAGTCTTCCGGGGAACGTTTAAAGCGTAGACAGTTTAAGACATTACACTCATGCAGAAAAGTCCGCATGGTGCTTATTGTGTTCAATGCAGATTCAATTTCTGTGTTTCATCAACACTCTGAAGTTCCGCAGATTACAGAATGCCTCCAGCTGTGATTCGGAAACTACTACTAGTCTTCCTGTGAACGATCAAAGCGTAGACAGATTATGACGTTACTCTTATGGAGAAAAGTCCGCATTGAGCTTATTGTGTTCAATGCCGATGCAATTTTTGTGTTTCATCAATACTCTACAGGTCCACAGATTACAGAATGCCTCCAGATATGCTTCGGAAACTACTACTAGTCTTCCAGTGCACGATCAAAGCGTAGACAGTTTAAGACATTACTCCCATGGAGAAAAGTCCTCATGGTGCATATTGTGTTCAATGCCGATGCAATTTCTGTGTTTCATCAACACTCTGAAGATCCACAGATTACAGAATGCATCCAGATGTGCTTCGGAAACTACTACTAGTCTTCCAGGGAACGTTTCAAGCGTAGACAGTTTGAGACATTATTCTCATAGAGAAAAGTCGGCATGATGTTTATTGTGTTCAATGCCGATGCAATTTGTGTTTCATCAACACTCTGAAGTTCCACAGATTACAGAATGCATGCAGATGTGCTTCGTAAACTACTACTAGTCTCCTAGGGAACGATCAAAGCGTAGACAGTTTAAGACATTACTCCCATGGAGAAAAGTCCGCATGGTGCTTATTGTGTTCAATGCGATGCAATTTTTGTATTTCATCAACACTCTGAAGGTCCACAGATTACAGAATGCCTCCAGATGTGCTTCGGAAACTACTACTAGTCTTCCAGGGAACGATCAAAGCGTAGACAGTTTAAGACATTACTCTCATGGAGAAAAGTCTGCATGGTGCCCATTGTGTTCAATACCGATGCAATTTCTGTGTTTCATCAACAATCTGAAGATCCACAGATTACAGAATGCATCCAGATGTGCTTCGGAAACTACTACTAGTCTTCCGGGGAACATTTAAAGCGTAGACAGTTTAAGACATTACACTCATGCAGAAAAGTCCGCATGGTGCTTATTGTGTTCAATGCAGATTCAATTTCTGTGTTTCATCAACACTCTGAAGGTCCGCAGATTACAGAATGCCTCCAGATGTGCTTCGGAAACTACTACTAGTCTTCCAGTGAACGATCAAAGCGTAGACAGTTTAAGACATTACTCTCATGGAGAAAAGTCCGCATGCTGCTTATTGTGTTCAATGCCTATGCAATTTCTGTGTTTCATCAACACTCTGAAGGTCCACACATTACAGAATGCATCCAGATGTGCTTCGGATACTACTACTAGTCTTCCAGGGAACGATCAAATCGTAGACAGTTTAAGACATTACTCTCATGGAGAATAGTCCGCATGGTGATTATTGTGTTCAATTCCGATTCAATTTCTGCGTTACATCAACACTCTGAAGGTCCACAGATTACAGAATGCCTCCAGATGTGCTTCGGAAACTGCGACTAGTCTTCCTGTGAACGATCAAAGCGTAGACAGATTAAGACGTTACTCTTATGGAGAAAAGTCCGCATGGTGCTTATTGTGTTCAATGCCGATGCAATTTTTGTGTTTCATCAATACTCTACAGGTCCACAGATTACAGAATGCCTCCAGATATGCTTCGGAAACTACTACTAGTCTTCCAGTGCACGATCAAAGCGTAGACAGTTTAAGACATTACTCCCATGGAGAAAAGTCCTCATGGTGCATATTGTGTTCAATGCCGATGCAATTTCTGTGTTTCATCAACACTCTGAAGATCCACAGATTACAGAATGCATCCAGATGTGCTTCGGAAACTACTAGTAGTCTTCCAGGGAAAGTTTCAAGCGTAGACAGTTTTAGACATTATTCTCATAGAGAAAAGTCCGCATGGTGCTTATTGTGTTCAATGCCGATTCAATTTCTGTGTTTCATCAACACTCTGAAGGTCCGCAGATTACAGAATGCCTCCAGATGTGCATCGGAAACTACTACTAGTCTTCCAGTGAACGATCAAAGCGTAGACAGTTTGAGACATTACTCTCATGGAGAAAAGTCCGCATGGTGCTTATTGTGTTCAATGCAGATTCAATTTCTGTGTTTCATCAACACTCTGAAGGTCCGCAGATTACAGAATGCCTCCAGATGTGCTTCGGAAACTACTACTAGTCTTCCAGTGAACGATCAAAGCGTAGACAGTTTAAGACATTACTCTCATGGAGAAAAGTGCGCATGGTGCTTATTGTGTTCAATACCGATGCAATTTTTGTGTTTCATCAACACTCTGAAGGTCCACAGAATACAGAATGCATCCAGATATGCTTCGGAAACTACTACTAGTCTTCCAGGGAACGATCAATGCGTAAACCGTTTAACACATTACTAACATGGAGAAAAGTCCACATGGTGCTTATTATGTTCAATGCCGATGCAATTTTTGGGTTTCATCAACACTCTGAATGTAAACAGGTTACAGAATGCATCCAGATGTGCTTCGGAAACTACTACTAGTCTTCCAGGGAACGATCAAAGAGTAGACAGTTTAAGACATTACTCCCATGGAAAAAAGTCGGCATGGTGTTTATTGTGTTCAATGCCGATGCAATTTTTGTGTTTCATCAACACTCTGAAGATCCACAGATTACAGAATGCCTCCAGATGTGCTTCGGAAACTACTACTAGTCTTCCAGGGAACGATCAAAGCGTAGACAGTTTAAGACATTATTCCCATGGAGAAAAGTCCGCATGGTGCTTATTGTGTTCAATGCAGATTCAATTTCTGTGTTTCATCAACACTCTGAAGGTCCGCAGATTACAGAATGGCTCCAGATGTGCATCGGAAACTACTACTAGTCTTCCAGTGAACGATCAAAGCGTAGACAGTTTGAGACATTACTCCCATGGAGAAAAGTCCGCATTGTGCTTATTTTGGACAATGGCGATGCAATTTCTGTGTTTCATCAACACTCTGAGGTTCCACAGATTACAGAATGCCTCCAGATGTGCCTCGGAAACTACTACTACTCTTCCAGGGAACGATCAAAGCGTAGACAGTTTAAGACATTACTCCCAAGGAGAAAACTCCGTATGATGTTTATTGTGTTCAATGCCGATGCAATTTTTGTGTTTCATCAACACTCTGAAGTTCCACAGATTACAGAATGCATGCAGATGTGCTTCGGAAACTACTACTAGTGTTCTAGGGAACGATCAAAGCGAAGACAGATTGAGACATTACTCCCATAGAGAAAAGTTCGCATGGTGCTTATTGTGTTCAATGCCGATGCAATTTCTGTGTTTCATCAACACTCTGAAGGTATACAGATTACAGAATGCCTCCAGATGTGCTTCGGAAACTACTGCTAGTCTTCCAGTGAACGATCACAGCTTAGACAGTTTAAGACATTACTCTCATGGAAAAAGGTCCGCATGGTGCTTATTGTTTTCAATGCCGATTCAATTTCTGTGTTTCATCAACATTCTGAAGGTCCACAGATTGCAGAATGCCTCCAGATGTGCTTCGGAAACTACTACTAGTCTTCCAGGGAACGATCTAAGCGTAGATAGTTTAAGACATTACTCCCATGGAGAAAACTCCGCATGATGTTTATTGTGTTCAATGCCGATGCAATTTGTGTTTCATCAACACTCTGAAGTTCCACAGATTACAGAATGCATGCAGATGTGCTTCGTAAACTACTACTACTCTCCTACGGAACGATCAAAGCGTAGACAGTTTAAGATATTACTCCCATGGAGAAAAGTCCGCATGGTGCTTATTGTGTTCAATGCGATGCAATTTTTGTATTTCATCAACACTCTGAAGGTCCACAGATTACAGAATGCCTCCAGATGTGCTCGGAAACTACTACTAGTCTTCCAGGGAACGATCAAAGCGTAGACAGTTTAAGACATTACTCTCATGGAGAAAAGTCTGCATGGTGCATATTGTGTTCAATGCCGATGCAATTTCTGTGTTTCATCAACAATCTGAAGATCCACAGATTACAGAATGCATCCAGATGTTCTTCGGAAACTACTACTAGTCTTCCGGGGAACGTTTAAAGCGTAGACAGTTTAAGACATTACACTCATGCAGAAAAGTCCGCATGGTGCTTATTGTGTTCAATGCAGATTCAATTTCTGTGTTTCATCAACACTCTGAAGGTCCGCAGATTACAGAATGCCTCCAGCTGTGCTTCGGAAACTACTACTAGTCTCCCAGTGAACGATCAAAACGTAGACAGTTTAAGACGTTACTCTCATGGAGAAAAGTCCGCATGCTGCTTATTGTGTTCAATGCCTATGCAATTTCTGTGTTTCATCAACACTCTGAAGGTCCACAGATTACAGAATGCCTCCAGATGTGCTTCGGAAACTGCGACTAGTCTTCCTGTGAACGATCAAAGCGAAGACAGATTAAGACGTTACTCTTATGGAGAAAAGTCCGCATTGAGCTTATTGTGTTCAATGCCGATGCAATTTTTGTGTTTCATCAATACTCTACAGGTCCACAGATTACAGAATGCCTCCAGATATGCTTCGGAAACTACTACCAGTCTTCCAGTGCACGATCAAAGCGTAGACAGTTTAAGACATTACTCCCATGGAGAAAACTCCGCATGATGTTTATTGTGTTCAATGCCGATGCAATTTGTGTTTCATCAACACTCTGAAGTTCCACAGATTACAGAATGCATGCAGATGTGCTTCGTAAACTACTACTAGTCTCCTACGGAACGATCAAAGCGTAGACAGTTTAAGACATTTCTCCCATGGAGAAAAGTCCGCATGGTGCTTATTGTGTTCAATGCGATGCAATTTTTGTATTTCATCAACACTCTGAAGGTCCACAGATTACAGAATGCCTCCAAATGTGCTTCGGAAACTACTACTAGTCTTCCAGGGAACGATCAAAGCGTAGACAGTTTAAGACATTACTCTCATGGAGAAAAGTCTGCATGGTGCATATTGTGTTCAATGCCGATGCAATTTCTGTGTTTCATCAACAATCTGAAGATCCACAGATTACAGAATGCATCCAGATGTGCATCGGAAAGTACTACTAGTCTTCCGGGGAACGTTTAAAGCGTAGACAGTTTAAGACATTACACTCATGCAGAAAAGTCCGCATGGTGCTTATTGTGTTCAATGCAGATTCAATTTCTGTGTTTCATCAACACTCTGAAGTTCCGCAGATTACAGAATGCCTCCAGCTGTGATTCGGAAACTACTACTAGTCTTCCAGTGAACGATCAAAGCGTAGACAGTTTAAGACGTTACTCTCATGGAGAAAAGTCCGCATGCTGCTTATTGTGTTCAATGCCTATGCAATTTCTGTGTTTCATCAACACTCTGAAGGTCCACACATTACAGAATGCATCCAGATGTGCTTCGGAAACTACTACTAGTCTTCCAGGGAACGATCAAAGCGTAGACAGGTTAAGACATTACTCTCATGGAGAAAAGTGCGCATGGTGATTATTGTGTTCAATTCCGATTCAATTTCTGCGTTACATCAACACTCTGAAGGTCCACAGATTACAGAATGCCTCCAGATGTGCTTCGGAAACTGCGACTAGTCTTCCTGTGAACGATCAAAGCGTAGACAGATTAAGACGTTACTCTTATGGAGAAAAGTCCGCATTGAGCTTATTGTGTTCAATGCCGATGGAATTTTTGTGTTTCATCAATACTCTACAGGTCCACAGATTACAGAATGCCTCCAGATATGCTTCGGAAACTACTACTAGTCTTCCAGTGCACGATCAAAGCGTAGACAGTTTAAGACATTACTCCCATGGAGAAAAGTCCTCATGGTGCATATTGTGTTCAATGCCGATGCAATTTCTGTGTTTCATCAACACTCTGAAGATCCACAGATTACAGAATGCATCCAGATGTGCTTCGGAAACTACTACTAGTCTTCCAGGGAACGTTTCAAGCGTAGACAGTTTAAGACATTATTCTCATAGAGAAAAGTCGGCATGATGTTTATTGTGTTCAATGCCGATGCAATTTGTGTTTCATCAACACTCTGAAGTTCCACAGATTACAGAATGCATGCAGATGTGCTTCGTAAACTACTACTAGTCTCCTAGGGAACGATCAAAGCGTAGACAGTTTAAGACATTACTCCCATGGAGAAAAGTCCGCATGGTGCTTATTGTGTTCAATGCGATGCAATTTTTGTATTTCATCAACACTCTGAAGGTCCACAGATTACAGAATGCCTCCAGATGTGCTTCGGAAACTACTACTAGTCTTCCAGGGAACGATCAAACGTAGACAGTTTAAGACATTACTCTCATGGAGAAAAGTCTGCATGGTGCCCATTGTGTTCAATACCGATGCAATTTCTGTGTTTCATCAACAATCTGAAGATCCACAGATTACAGAATGCATCCAGATGTGCTTCGGAAACTACTACTAGTCTTCCGGGGAACATTTAAAGCGTAGACAGTTTAAGACATTACACTCATGCAGAAAAGTCCGCATGGTGCTTATTGTGTTCAATGCAGATTCAATTTCTGTGTTTCATCAACACTCTGAAGGTCCGCAGATTACAGAATGCCTCCAGATGTGCTTCGGAAACTACTACTAGTCTTCCAGTGAACGATCAAAGCGTAGACAGTTTAAGACATTACTCTCATGGAGAAAAGTCCGCATGCTGCTTATTGTGTTCAATGCTTATGCAATTTCTGTGTTTCATCAACACTCTGAAGGTCCACACATTACAGAATGCATCCAGATGTGCTTCGGATACTACTACTAGTCTTCCAGGGAACGATCAAATCGTAGACAGTTTAAGACATTACTCTCATGGAGAAAAGTCCGCATGGTGATTATTGTGTTCAATTCCGATTCAATTTCTGCGTTACATCAACACTCTGAAGGTCCACAGATTACAGAATGCCTCCAGATGTGCTTCGGAAACTGCGACTAGTCTTCCTGTGAACGATCAAAGCGTAGACAGATTAAGACGTTACTCTTATGGAGAAAAGTCCGCATGGTGCTTATTGTGTTCAATGCCGATGCAATTTTTGTGTTTCATCAATACTCTACAAGTCCACAGATTACAGAATGCCTCCAGATATGCTTCGGAAACTACTACTAGTCTTCCAGTGCACGATCAAAGCGTAGACAGTTTAAGACATTACTCCCATGGAGAAAAGTCCTCATGCTGCATATTGTGTTCAATGCCGATGCAATTTCTGTGTTTCATCAACACTCTGAAGATCCACAGATTACAGAATGCATCCAGATGTGCTTCGGAAACTACTAGTAGTCTTCCAGGGAAAGTTTCAAGCGTAGACAGTTTAAGACATTATTCTCATAGAGAAATGTCCGCATGGTGCTTATTGTGTTCAATGCCGATTCAATTTCTGTGTTTCATCAACACTCTGAAGGTCCGCAGATTACAGAATGCCTCCAGATGTGCATCGGAAACTACTACTAGTCTTCCAGTGAACGATCAAAGCGTATACAGTTTGAGACATTACTCTCATGGAGATAAGTCCGCATGGTGCTTATTGTGTTCAATGCAGATTCAATTTCTGTGTTTCATCAACACTCTGAAGGTCCGCAGATTACAGAATGCCTCCAGATGTGCTTCGGAAACTACTACTAGTCTTCCAGTGAACGATCAAAGCGTAGACAGTTTAAGACATTACTCTCATGGAGAAAAGTGCGCATGGTGCTTATTGTGTTCAATACCGATGCAATTTTTGTGTTTCATCAACACTCTGAAGGTCCACAGATTACAGAATGCATCCAGATATGCTTCGGAAACTACTACTAGTCTTCCAGGGAACGATCAATGCGTAAACCGTTTAACACATTACTAACATGGAGAAAAGTCCACATGGTGCTTATTATGTTCAATGCCGATGCAATTTTTGGGTTTCATCAACACTCTGAATGTAAACAGGTTACAGAATGCATCCAGATGTGCTTCGGAAACTACTACTAGTCTTCCAGGGAACGATCAAAGAGTAGACAGTTTAAGACATTACTCCCATGGAAAAAAGTCGGCATTGTGCTTTTTGTGTTCAATGCCGATGCAATTTTTGTGTTTCATCAACACTCTGAAGATCCACAGATTACAGAATGCCTCCAGATGTGCTTCGGAAACTACTACTAGTCTTCCAGGGAACGATCAAAGCGTAGACAGTTTAAGACATTACTCTCATGGAGAAAAGTCCGCATGGTGCTTATTGTGTTCAATGCAGATTCAATTTCTGTGTTTCATCAACACTCTGAAGGTCCGCAGATTACAGAATGCCTCCAGATGTGCATCGGAAACTACTACTAGTCTTCCAGTGAACGATCAAAGCGTAGACAGTTTGAGACATTACTCCCATAGAGAAAAGTCCGCATTGTGCTTTTTGTGTTCAATGCCGATGCAATTTTTGTGTTTCATCAACACTCTGAAGGTCCACAGATTGCAGAATGCCACCAGATGTGCATCGGAAACTACTAACAGTCTTCCAGTGAACGATCAAAGCGTAGACAGTTTAAGACATTACTCTAATGGAGAGAATTCCGCATTGTGCTTATTGTGTTCAATTCCGATGCAATTTCTGTGTTCATCAACACTCTGAGGATCCATAGATTACAGAATGCATCCAGATGTGCTTCTGAAACTACTACTAGTCTTCCAGGGAACGATCAATGGGTAAACAGTTTAAGACATTACTAACATGGAGAAAAGTCCGCATGGTGCTTATTTTGGACAATGGCGATGCAATTTCTGTGTTTCATCAACACTCTGAGGTTCCACAGATTACAGAATGCCTCCAGATGTGAGTCGGAAACTACTACTACTCTTCCAGGGAACGATCAAAGCGTAGACAGTTTAAGACATTACTCCCAAGGAGAAAACTCCGTATGATGTTTATTGTGTTCAATGCCGATGCAATTTTTGTGTTTCATCAACACTCTGAAGTTCCACAGATTACAGAATGCATGCAGATGTGCTTCGGAAACTACTACTAGTCTTCCAGGGAACGATCAAAGCGAAGACAGATTGAGACATTACTCCCATAGAGAAAAGTTCGCATGGTGCTTATTGTGTTCAATGCCGATGCAATTTCTGTGTTTCATCAACACTCTGAAGGTATACAGATTACAGAATGCCTCCAGATGTGCTTCGGAAACTACTGCTAGTCTTCCAGTGAACGATCACAGCTTAGACAGTTTAAGACATGACTCTCATGGAAAAAGGTCCGCATGGTGCTTATTGTTTTCAATGCCGATTCAATTTCTGTGTTTCATCAACATTCTGAAGGTCCACAGATTACAGAATGCCTCCAGATGTGCTTCGGAAACTTCTACAAGTCTTCCAGTGAACGATCAAAGCATAGACAGTTTAAGACATTACTCTCATGAACAAAAGTCCGCATGGTGCTTATTGTGTTCAATGCCGATTCAATTTCTGTTTTTTATCAACACTCTGAAGGTCCACAGATTTCAGAAAGCATCCAGATATGCTTCGGAAACTACTACTAGTCTTCCAGGGAACGATCAAAGCGTAGACAGTTTAAAACATTACTCCCATGGAGAAAAGTCCGCATGGTGCTTATTGTGTTTAATGCCGACGCAATTTTTGTGTTTCATTAACACTCTGAAGGTCCACAGATTTCAGAATGCATCCAGATGTGCTTCGGAAACTACTACTAGTCTTCCAGTGTACGATCAAAGAGTAGACAGTTTAAGACATTACTCCCATGGAGAAAAGTTTGCATGGTGCTTATTGTGTTCAATGCCGATGCAATTTTTATGTTTCATCAACACTCTGAAGGTCCACAGATTTCAGAAAGCATCCAGATATGCTTCGGAAACTACTACTAGTCTTCCAGTGTACGATCAAAGAGTAGACAGTTTAAGACATTACTCCCATGGAAGAAAGTCCGCATGGTGCTTATTTTGTTCAATGACGATGTAATTTTTGTGTTTCATCAACACTCTGAAGGTCCACAGATTTCAGAAAGCATCCAGATATGCTTCGGAAACTACTACTAGTCTTCCAGGGAACGATCAAAGCGTAGACAGATTAAGACATTACTCCCATGGAGAAAAGTCCGCATGGTGCTTATTGTGGTCAATGGAGATGCAATTTTCGTGTTTCATCAACACTCTGATGGTTTACAGATTACAGAATGCATCCAGATGTACTTCGAAAACTTCTACTAGTCTTCCAGGGAACGATCAAAACGTAGACAGTTTATGACATTACTCTCATGGAGAAAAGTCCGCATGGTGATTATTGTGTTCAATGCCGATTCAATTTCTGCGTTTCATCAACACTCTGAAGGTCCACAGATTACAGAATGCCTCCAGATGTGCTTCGGAAACTACCACTAGTCTTCCAGTGTACGATCAAAGCGTAGACTGTTTAAGACATTACTCCCATGGAGAAAAGTCCGCATGGTGATTATTGTGTTCAATGCCGATGCAATTTTTGGGTTTCATCAACACTCTGAAGGTAAACAGATTACAGAATAAATCCAGATGTGCTTCGGAAACTGCGACTAGTCTTCCTGTGAACGATCAAAGCGTAGACAGTTTAAGACGTTACTCTCATGGAGAAAAGTCCGCATGCTGCTTATTGTGTTCAATGCCTATGCAATTTCTGTGTTTCATCAACACTCTGAAGGTCCACACATTACAGAATGCATCCAGATGTGCTTCGGAAACTACTACTAGTCTTCCAGGGAACGATCAAAGCGTAGACAGTTTAAGACATTACTCTCATGGAGACAAGTCCGCATGGTGATTATTGTGTTCAATTCCGATTCAATTTCTGCGTTACATCAACACTCTGAAGGTCCACAGATTACAGAATGCCTCTAGATGTGCTTCGGAAACTACGACTAATCTTCCTGTGAACGATCAAAGCGTAGACAGATTAAGACGTTACTCTTATGGAGAAAAGTCCGCATTGTGCTTATTGTGTTCAATGCCGATGCAATTTTTGTGTTTCATCAATACTCTACAGGTCCACAGATTACAGAATGCCTCCAGATATGCTTCGGAAACTACTACTAGTCTTCCAGTGCACGATCAAAGCGTAGACAGTTTAAGACATTACTCCCATGGAGAAAAGTCCTCATGGTGCATATTGTGTTCAATGCCGATGCAATTTCTGTGTTTCATCAACACTCTGAAGATCCACAGATTACAGAATGCATCCAGATGTGCTTCGGAAACTACTACTAGTCTTCCAGGGAACGTTTCAAGCGTAGACAGTTTAAGACATTATTCTCATAGAGAAAAGTCCGCATGATGTTTATTGTGTTCAATGCAGATGCAATTTGTGTTTCATCAACACTCTGAAGTTCCACAGATTACAGAATGCATGCAGATGTGCTTCGTAAACTACTACTAATCTCCTAGGGAACGATCAAAGCGTAGACAGTTTAAGACATTACTCCCATATAGAAAAGTCCGCATGGTGCTTATTGTGTTCAATGCGATGCAAGTTTTGTATTTCATCAACACTCTGAAGGTCCACAGATTACAGAATGCCTCCAGATGTGCTTCGGAAACTACTACTAGTCTTCCAGGGAACGATCAAAGCGTAGACAGTTTAAGACATTACTCTCATGGAGAAAAGTCTGCATGGTGCATATTGTGTTCAATGCCGATGCAATTTCTGTGTTTCATCAACAATCTGAAGATCCACAGATTACAGAATGCATCCAGATGTGCTTCGGAAACTACTACTAGTCTTCCAGGGAACGTTTAAAGCGTAGACAGTTTAAGACATTACACTCATGCAGAAAAGTCCGCATGGTGCTTATTGTGTTCAATGCAGATTCAATTTCTGTGTTTCATCAACACTCTGAAGGTCCGCAGATTACAGAATGCCTCCAGATGTGCTTCGGAAACTACTACTAGTCTTCCAGTGAACGATCAAAGCGTAGACAGTTTAAGACATTACTCTCATGGAGAAAAGTCCGCATGCTGCTTATTGTGTTCAATGCCTATGCAATTTCTGTGTTTCATCAACACTCTGAAGGTCCACACATTTCAGAAGGCATCCAGATGTGCTTCGGAAACTACTACTAGTCTTCCAGGGAACGATCAAAGCGTAGACAGTTTAAGACATTACTCTCATGGAGAAAAGTCCGCATGGTGATTATTGTGTTCAATTCCGATTCAATTTCTGCGTTACATCAACACTCTGAAGGTCCACAGATTGCAGAATGCCTCCAGATGTGCTTCGGAAACTGTGACTAGTCTTCCTGTGAACGATCAAAGCGTAGACAGATTAAGACGTTACTCTTATGGAGAAAAGTCCGCATGGTGCTTATTGTGTTCAATGCCGATGCAATTTTTGTGTTTCATCAATACTCTACAGGTCCACAGTTTACAGAATGCCTCCAGATATGCTTCGGAAACTACTACTAGTCTTCCAGTGCACGATCAAAGCGTAGACAGTGTAAGACATTACTCCCATGGAGAAAAGTCCTCATGGTGCATATTGTGTTCAATGACGATGCAATTTCTGTGTTTCATCAACACTCTGAAGATCCACAGATTACAGAATTCATCCAGATGTGCTTCGGAAACTACTACTAGTCTTCCAGGGAACGTTTCAAGCGTATACAGTTTAAGACGTTATTCTCATAGAGAAAAGTCCGCATGGTGCTTATTGTGTTCAATGCCGATTCAATTTCTGTGTTTCATCAACACTCTGAGGGTCCGCAGATTACAGAATGCCTCCAGATGTGCTTCGGAAACTACTACTAGTCTTCCAGTGTACGATCAAAGCGTAGACAGTTTAAGACATTACTCCCATGGAGAAAACTCCGCATGGTGCTTTGGTGTTCAATGCCGATGCAATTTTTGTGTTTCGTCAACACTCTGAAGGTCCACAGATTACAGAATGCATCCAGATGTGCATCGGAAACTACTACTAGTCTTTCAGTGAACGATCAAAGCGTAGACAGTTTAAGACATTACTCTCATGGAGGAAAGTGCGCATGGTGCTTATTGTGTTCAATACCGATGGAATTTTTGTGTTTCATCAACACTCTGAAGGTCCACGGATTACAGAATGCATCCAGATATGCTTCGGAAACTACTACTAGTCTTCCAGGGAACGATCAATGCGTAAACCGTTTAACACATTACTAACATGGAGAAAAGTCCACATGGTGCTTATTATGTTCAATGCCGATGCAATTTTTGGGTTTCATCAACACTCTGAATGTAAACAGGTTACAGAATGCATCCAGATGTGCTTCGGAAACTACTACTAGTCTTCCAGTGAACGATCAAAGCGTAGACAGTTTGAGACATTACTCCCATGGAGAAAAGTTTGCATGGTGCTTAATGGGTTCAATGCCGATGCAATCTTTGTGTTTCATCAACACTCTGAAGTTCCACAGATTACAGAATGCCTCCAGATGTGCCTCGGAAACTACTACTACTCTTCCAGGGAACGATCAAAGCGTAGACACTTTAAGACATTACTCCCAAGGAGAAAACTCCGTATAATGTTTATTGTGTTCAATGCCGATGCAATTTCTGTGTTTCATCAACACTCTGAAGGTATACAGATTACAGAATGCCTCCAGATGTGCTTCGGAAACTACTGCTAGTCTTCCAGTGAATGATCACAGCTTAGACAGTTTAAGACATTACTCTCATGGAAAAAGGTCCGCATGGTGCCTATTGTGTTCAATGTCGATTCAATTTCTGTGTTTCATCAACATTCTGAAGGTCCACAGATTACAGAATGCCTCCAGATGTGCTTCGGAAACTACTACAAGTCTTCCAGTGAACGATCAAAGCATAGACAGTTTAAGACATTACTCTCATGGACAAAAGTCCGCATGGTGCTTATTGTGTTCAATGCCGATTCAATTTCTGTTTTTTATCAACACTCTGAAGGTCCACAGATTTCAGAAAACATCCAGATATGCTTCGGAAACTACTACTAGTCTTCCAGGGAACGATCAAAGCGTAGACAGTTTAAGACATTACTCCAATGGAGAAAAGTCCGCATGGTGCTTATTGTGTTCAATGCCGACGCAAGTTTTGTGTTTCATCAACACTCTGAGGGTCCACAGATTTCAGAATGCCTCCAGATGTGCTTCGGAAACTACTACTAGTCTTCCAGGGAACGATCAAAGCGTAGACAGTTTAAGACATTACTCCCATGGAGAAAAGTTCGCATGGTGCTTATTGTGTTCAATGCCGATGAATTTTTATGTTTCATCAACACTGAGAAGGTCCACAGGTTACAAAATGCATCCAGATGTGCTTCGGAAACTACTACTAGTCTTCCAGTGTACGATCAAAGAGTAGACAGTTTAAGACATTACTCCCATGGAGGAAAGTCCGCATGGTGCTTATTTTGTTCAATGACGATGTAATTTTTGTGTTTCATCAACACTCTGAAGGTCCACAGATTTCAGAAAGCATCCAGATATGCTTCGGAAACTACCACTAGTCTTCCAGTGTACAATCAAAGCGTAGACAGTTTAAGACATTACTCCCATGGAGAAAAGTCCGCATGGTGATTATTGTGTTCAATGCCGATGCAATTTTTGGGTTTCATCAACACTCTGAAGGTAAGCAGATTACAGAATGCATCCAGATGTGCTTCGGAAACTACTACTAGTCTTCCAGGGTACGATCAAAGCGTAGACAATTTAAGATATTACTCCCATGGAAAAAAGTCGGCATGGTGCTTATTGTGTTCAATGCCGATGCAATTTTTGTGTTTCATCAACACTCTGAAGTTCCACAGATTACAGAATGCCTCCAGATTTGCCTCGGAAACTACTACTACTCTTCCAGGGAACGATCAAAGCGTAGACAGTTTAAGACATTACTCCCAAGGAGAAAATTTCGCATGGTGCTTATTGTGTTCAATGTCGATGCAATTTCTGTGTTTCATCAACACTCTGAAGGTATACAGATCACAGAATGCCTCCAGATGTGCTTTGGAAACTACTGCTAGTCTTCCAGTGAACGATCACAGCTTAGACAGTTTAAGACATTACTCTCATGGAAAAAGGTCCGCATGGTGCTTAATGTGTTCAATGCCGATTCAAAAATCTGTGTTTCATCATCATTCTGAATGTCCACAGATTACAGAATGCCTCCAGATGTGCTTTGGAAACCACTACTAGTCTTCCAGTGAACGATCAAAGCATAGACAGTTTAAGACATTACTCTCATGGAGAAAAGTCCGCATGGTGCTTATTGTGTTCAATGTCGATTCAATTTCTGTTTTTTATCAACACTCTGAAGGGCCACAGATTACAGAATGCATCCAGATATGCTTCGGTAACTACTACTAGTCTTCCAGGGAACGATCAAAGCGTACACAGTTTAAGACATTACTCCCATGGAAAAAAGTCCGCATGGTGCTTATTGTTGTCAATGGAGATGCAATTTTCGTGTTTCATCAACACTCTGATGGTTTACAGATTACAGAATGCTCCCAGATGTACTTCGAAAACTTCTACTAGTCTTCCAGGGAACGATCAAAACGTAGACAGTTTAAGACATTACTCTCATGGAGAAAAGTCCGCATGGTGATTATTGTGTTCAATGCCGATTCAATTTCTGCGTTTCATCAACACTCTGAAGGTCCACAGATTACAGAATGCCTCCAGATGTGCTTCGGAAACTACCACTAGTCTTCCAGTGTACGATCAAAGCGTAGACAGTTTAAGACATTACTCCCATGGAGAAAAGTCCGCATGGTGATTATTGTGTTCAATGCCGATGCAATTTTTGTGTTTCATCAACACTCTGAAGGTCCACAGATTACAGAATGCATCCAGATGTGCTTCGGAAGCTACTACAAGTCTTCCAGGGAACGATCAAATCGTAGACAGTTTAAGACATTACTTTCATGGAGAAAAGTCCGCATGGTGATTATTGTGTTCAATGCCGATGCAATTTCTGTGTTTCATCAACACTCTGAAGATCCCCAGATTACAGAATGCATCCAGATGTGCTTTCTGAAACTACTACTAGTCTTCCAGGGAACGTTTAAAGCGTAGACAGTTTAAGACATTACTCTCATGGAGAAAAGTCCGCATGGTGCTTATTGTGTTCGATGCCGATTCAATTTCTGTGTTTCATCAACACTCTGATGGTCCGCAGATTACAGAATGCCTCCAGGTGTGCTTCGGAAACTACTACTAGTCTTCCAGAGTACGATCAAAGCGTAGACAGTTTAAGACATTACTCCCATGGAGAAAAGTCCGCATGGTGTTTTTTGTGTTCAATGCCGATGCAATTTTTGTGTTTCATCAACACTCAGAAGGTCCACAGATTACAGAATGCCTCCAGATGTGCATCGGAAACGACTACTAATCTTCCATTGTACGATAAAAGCGTAGACAGTTTAAGACATTACTCCCATAGAGAAAGTTCCGCATGGTGCTTATTGTGTTAAATGCCGATGGAATTTTTGTGTTTCATCAACACTGAGAAGGTCCATAGGTTACAGAATGCTTCCAGATGTGCTTCGGAAACTACTACTAATCTTCCAGTGTACGATCAAAGCGTAGACAGTTTAAGACATTACTCCCATAGAGAAAGTTCCGCAAGGTGCTTATTGTGTTAAATGCCGATGCAATTTTTGTGTTTCATCTACACTCTGAAGGTCCACAGATTTCAGAAAGCATCCAGATATGCTTCGGAAGCTACTACTAGTCTTCCAGGGAACGATCAAAGCGTAGACAGTTTAAGACAATACTCCCATGGAGAAAAGTCACAATGGTGCTTATTGTGTTCAATGGAGATGCAATTTTCGTGTTTCATCAACACTCTGATGGTTTACAGATTACAGAATGCATCCAGATGTACTTCGAAAACTTCTACTAGTCTTCCAGGGAACAATCAAAACGTAGACAGTTTAAGATATAACTCTCATGGAGAAAAGTCCGCATGGTGATTATTGTGTTCAATGCCGATTCAATTTCTGCGTTTCATCAACACTCTGAAGGTCCACAGATTACATAATGCCTCCAGATGTGCTTCGGAAACTACTACTAGTCTTCCAGTGTACGATCAAAGCGTAGACAGTTTAAGACATTACTCCCATGGAGAAAAGCCCGCATGGTGATTATTGTGTTCACTGCCGATGCAATTTTTGTGTTTCATCAACACTCTGAAGGTCCACAGATTACAGAATGCCTCCAGATGTGCCTCGGAAACTACTACTACTCTTCCAGGGAACGATCAAAGCGTAGACACTTTAAGACATTACTCCCAAGGAGAAAACTCCGTATAATGTTTATTGTGTTCAATGCCGATGCAATTTCTGTGTTTCATCAACACTCTGAAGGTATACAGATTACAGAATGCCTCCAGATGTGCTTCGGAAACTACTGCTAGTCTTCCAGTGAATGATCACAGCTTAGACAGTTTAAGACATTACTCTCATGGAAAAAGGTCCGCATGGTGCCTATTGTGTTCAATGTCGATTCAATTTCTGTGTTTCATCAACATTCTGAAGGTCCACAGATTACAGAATGCCTCCAGATGTGCTTCGGAAACTACTACAAGTCTTCCAGTGAACGATCAAAGCATAGACAGTTTAAGACATTACTCTCATGGACAAAAGTCCGCATGGTGCTTATTGTGTTCAATGCCGATTCAATTTCTGTTTTTTATCAACACTCTGAAGGTCCACAGATTTCAGAAAACATCCAGATATGCTTCGGAAACTACTACTAGTCTTCCAGGGAACGATCAAAGCGTAGACAGTTTAAGACATTACTCCAATGGAGAAAAGTCCGCATGGTGCTTATTGTGTTCAATGCCGACGCAAGTTTTGTGTTTCATCAACACTCTGAGGGTCCACAGATTTCAGAATGCCTCCAGATGTGCTTCGGAAACTACTACTAGTCTTCCAGGGAACGATCAAAGCGTAGACAGTTTAAGACATTACTCCCATGGAGAAAAGTTCGCATGGTGCTTATTGTGTTCAATGCCGATGAATTTTTATGTTTCATCAACACTGAGAAGGTCCACAGGTTACAAAATGCATCCAGATGTGCTTCGGAAACTACTACTAGTCTTCCAGTGTACGATCAAAGAGTAGACAGTTTAAGACATTACTCCCATGGAGGAAAGTCCGCATGGTGCTTATTTTGTTCAATGACGATGTAATTTTTGTGTTTCATCAACACTCTGAAGGTCCACAGATTTCAGAAAGCATCCAGATATGCTTCGGAAACTACCACTAGTCTTCCAGTGTACAATCAAAGCGTAGACAGTTTAAGACATTACTCCCATGGAGAAAAGTCCGCATGGTGATTATTGTGTTCAATGCCGATGCAATTTTTGGGTTTCATCAACACTCTGAAGGTAAGCAGATTACAGAATGCATCCAGATGTGCTTCGGAAACTACTACTAGTCTTCCAGGGTACGATCAAAGCGTAGACAATTTAAGATATTACTCCCATGGAAAAAAGTCGGCATGGTGCTTATTGTGTTCAATGCCGATGCAATTTTTGTGTTTCATCAACACTCTGAAGTTCCACAGATTACAGAATGCCTCCAGATTTGCCTCGGAAACTACTACTACTCTTCCAGGGAACGATCAAAGCGTAGACAGTTTAAGACATTACTCCCAAGGAGAAAATTTCGCATGGTGCTTATTGTGTTCAATGTCGATGCAATTTCTGTGTTTCATCAACACTCTGAAGGTATACAGATCACAGAATGCCTCCAGATGTGCTTTGGAAACTACTGCTAGTCTTCCAGTGAACGATCACAGCTTAGACAGTTTAAGACATTACTCTCATGGAAAAAGGTCCGCATGGTGCTTAATGTGTTCAATGCCGATTCAAAAATCTGTGTTTCATCATCATTCTGAATGTCCACAGATTACAGAATGCCTCCAGATGTGCTTTGGAAACCACTACTAGTCTTCCAGTGAACGATCAAAGCATAGACAGTTTAAGACATTACTCTCATGGAGAAAAGTCCGCATGGTGCTTATTGTGTTCAATGTCGATTCAATTTCTGTTTTTTATCAACACTCTGAAGGGCCACAGATTACAGAATGCATCCAGATATGCTTCGGTAACTACTACTAGTCTTCCAGGGAACGATCAAAGCGTACACAGTTTAAGACATTACTCCCATGGAAAAAAGTCCGCATGGTGCTTATTGTTGTCAATGGAGATGCAATTTTCGTGTTTCATCAACACTCTGATGGTTTACAGATTACAGAATGCTCCCAGATGTACTTCGAAAACTTCTACTAGTCTTCCAGGGAACGATCAAAACGTAGACAGTTTAAGACATTACTCTCATGGAGAAAAGTCCGCATGGTGATTATTGTGTTCAATGCCGATTCAATTTCTGCGTTTCATCAACACTCTGAAGGTCCACAGATTACAGAATGCCTCCAGATGTGCTTCGGAAACTACCACTAGTCTTCCAGTGTACGATCAAAGCGTAGACAGTTTAAGACATTACTCCCATGGAGAAAAGTCCGCATGGTGATTATTGTGTTCAATGCCGATGCAATTTTTGTGTTTCATCAACACTCTGAAGGTCCACAGATTACAGAATGCATCCAGATGTGCTTCGGAAGCTACTACAAGTCTTCCAGGGAACGATCAAATCGTAGACAGTTTAAGACATTACTTTCATGGAGAAAAGTCCGCATGGTGATTATTGTGTTCAATGCCGATGCAATTTCTGTGTTTCATCAACACTCTGAAGATCCCCAGATTACAGAATGCATCCAGATGTGCTTTCTGAAACTACTACTAGTCTTCCAGGGAACGTTTAAAGCGTAGACAGTTTAAGACATTACTCTCATGGAGAAAAGTCCGCATGGTGCTTATTGTGTTCGATGCCGATTCAATTTCTGTGTTTCATCAACACTCTGATGGTCCGCAGATTACAGAATGCCTCCAGGTGTGCTTCGGAAACTACTACTAGTCTTCCAGAGTACGATCAAAGCGTAGACAGTTTAAGACATTACTCCCATGGAGAAAAGTCCGCATGGTGTTTTTTGTGTTCAATGCCGATGCAATTTTTGTGTTTCATCAACACTCAGAAGGTCCACAGATTACAGAATGCCTCCAGATGTGCATCGGAAACGACTACTAATCTTCCATTGTACGATAAAAGCGTAGACAGTTTAAGACATTACTCCCATAGAGAAAGTTCCGCATGGTGCTTATTGTGTTAAATGCCGATGGAATTTTTGTGTTTCATCAACACTGAGAAGGTCCATAGGTTACAGAATGCTTCCAGATGTGCTTCGGAAACTACTACTAATCTTCCAGTGTACGATCAAAGCGTAGACAGTTTAAGACATTACTCCCATAGAGAAAGTTCCGCAAGGTGCTTATTGTGTTAAATGCCGATGCAATTTTTGTGTTTCATCTACACTCTGAAGGTCCACAGATTTCAGAAAGCATCCAGATATGCTTCGGAAGCTACTACTAGTCTTCCAGGGAACGATCAAAGCGTAGACAGTTTAAGACAATACTCCCATGGAGAAAAGTCACAATGGTGCTTATTGTGTTCAATGGAGATGCAATTTTCGTGTTTCATCAACACTCTGATGGTTTACAGATTACAGAATGCATCCAGATGTACTTCGAAAACTTCTACTAGTCTTCCAGGGAACAATCAAAACGTAGACAGTTTAAGATATAACTCTCATGGAGAAAAGTCCGCATGGTGATTATTGTGTTCAATGCCGATTCAATTTCTGCGTTTCATCAACACTCTGAAGGTCCACAGATTACATAATGCCTCCAGATGTGCTTCGGAAACTACTACTAGTCTTCCAGTGTACGATCAAAGCGTAGACAGTTTAAGACATTACTCCCATGGAGAAAAGCCCGCATGGTGATTATTGTGTTCACTGCCGATGCAATTTTTGTGTTTCATCAACACTCTGAAGGTCCACAGATTACAGAATGCATCCAGATGTGCTTCGGAAGCTACTACTAGTCTTCCAGGGAACGATCAAAGCGTAGACAGTTTAAGACATTACTCCCATGGAGAAAAGTCCGCATGGTGCATATTGTGTTCAATGCCGATGCAATTTATGTGTTTCATCAACACTCTGAAGATCCACAGATTACAGAATGCATCCAGATGTGCTTCGGAAACTACTACTAGTCTTCCAGGGAACGTTTAAAGCGTAGAAAGTTTAAGACATTACTCTCATGTAGAAAAGTCCGCATGGTGCTTATTGTGGTCGATGCCGATTCAATTTCTGTGTTTCATCAACACTCTGAAGGTCCACAGATTACAGAATGCATCCAGATGTGCTTCGGAAACTACTACTAGTCTTCCAGTGTACGATCAAAGAGTAGACAGTTTAAGACATTACACCCATGGAGGAAAGTCCGCATGGTGCTTATTTTGTTCAATGCCGATGGAATTTTTGTGTTTCATCAACACTCAGAAGGTCCACAGATTACAGAATGCCTCCAGATGTGCATCGGAAACTACTACTAGTCTTCCAGTGAACGATCAAAGCGTAGACACTTTAAGACATTACACTCATGGAGAAAAGTCCGCATGGTGCTTATTGTGTTCAATGCCGATGCAATTTTTGTGTTTCATCAACACTCTGAAGGTCCACCGATTACAGAATGCATCCAGATGTGCTTCGGAAACTACTACTAGTCTTCCAGGAAACGATCAAAGCGTAGACAGTTTAAGACATTACTCTCATGGAGAAAAGTCCGCATGGTGCTTATTGTGTTCAATTCCGATGCTATTGCTGTGTTTCATCAACACTCTGAAGATCCATAGATTACAGAATGCATCCAGATGTGCTTCGGAAACTACTACTAGTCTTCCAGGGAACGATCAAAGCGTAGACAGATTAAGACATTACTCTCAGGGAGAAAAGTTCGCATGGTGCTTATTGTGTTCAATGCCGATTCAATTTCTGTGCTTCATCAACACTCTGAAAGTATACAGATTACAGAATACCTATAGATGTGCTTCGGAAACTACTGCTAGTCTTCCAGTGAACGATCACAGCTTAGAGAGTTTAAGACATTACTCTCAAGGAGAAAGGTCCGCATGGTGCTTATTGTGTTCAATGCCGACGCAATGTTTGTGTTTCATCAACACTCTGAAGGTCCACAGATTTGAGAATGACTCCAGATGTGCTTCGGAAACTACTACTATTCTTCCAGGGAACGATCAAAGCGTAGACAGTTTAAGACATTACTCCCATGGAGAAAAGTCCGCATGGTGCTTATTGTGATCAATGACGATGCAATTTCTGTGTTTCATCAACGCTCTGAAGGTCCACAGATTACACAATGCATCCAGATGTGCTTCAGAAACTACTACTAGTCTTCCGGTGTACGATCAAAGCGTAGACAGTTTAAGACATTACTCCCATTGAGAAAAGTTCGCATGGTGCTTATTGTGTTCAATGCCGATGCAATTTTTGTGTTTCATCAACACTCAGAAGGTCCACAGGTTACAGAATGCTTCCAGATGTGCTTCGGAAACTACTACTAATCTTACAGTGTACGATCAAAGCGTAGACAGTTTAAGACATTACTCCCATAGAGAAAGTTCTGCATGGTGCATATTGTGTTAAATGCCGATGCAATTTTTGTGTTTCATCTACACTCTGAAGGTCCACAGATTACAGAATGCATCCAGATGTGCTTCGGAAACTACTACTAGTCTTCCAGTGTACGATCAAAGAGTAGACAGTTTAAGACATTACACCCATGGAGGAAAGTCCGCATGGTGCTTATTTTGTTCAATGCCGATGGAATTTTTGTGTTTCATCAACACTCTGAAGGTCCACAGATTTCAGAAGGCATCCAGATATGCTTCGGAAACTACTACTAGACTTTCAGGGAACAATCAAAGCGTAGTCAGTTTAAAACATTACTCCCATGGAGAAAAGTCCGCATGGTGCTTATTGTGTTCAATGGAGATGCAATTTTCGTGTTTCATCAACACTCTGATGGCTTACAGATTTCAGAATGCATGCAGATGTACTTCGAAAACTTCTACTAGTCTTCCAGGGAACGATCAAAATGTAGACAGTTTAAGACATTACTCTCATGGAGAAAAGTCCGCATGGTGATTATTGTGTTCAATGCCGATTCAATTTCTGCGTTTCATCAACACTCTGAAGGTCCACAGATTACAGAATGCCTCCAGATGTGCTTCGGAAACTACCACTAGTCTTCCAGTGTACGATCAAAGCGTAGACAGTTTAAGACATTACTCCCATGGAGAAAAGTCCGCATGGTGATTATTGTGTTCAATGCCGATGCAATTTTTGTGTTTCATCAACACTCTGAAGGTCCACAGATTACAGAATTTATCCAGATGTTCTTCGGAAGCTACTACTAGTCTTCCAGCTAACGATCAAAGCGTAGACAGTTTAAGACATTACTCTCATGGGGAAAAGTCCGCATGGTGCATATTGTGTTCAATGCCGATGCAATTTCTGTGTTTCATCAACACTCTGAAGATCCACAGATTACAGAATGCATCCAGATGTGCTTCGGAAACTACTACTAGTCTTCCAGGGAACGTTTAAAGCGTAGACAGTTTAAGACATTACTCTCATGGAGGAGAGTCCGCATGGTGCTTATTGTGGTCGATGCCGATTCTATTTCTGTGTTTCATCAACACTCTGAAGGTCCGCAGATTACAGAATTCCTCCAGATATGCTTCGGAAACTACTACTAGTCTTCCAGTGTACGGTCAAAGCGTAGACAATTTAAGACATTACTCCCATGGAGAAAAGTCCGCATGGTGTTTTTTGTGTTCAATGCCGATGCAATTTTTGTGTTTCATCAACACTCTGAAGGTCCACAGATTACAGAATGCCTCCAGATGTGCTTCGGAAACTACTACTAGTCTTCCAGGGAACGTTTAAAGCGTAGACAGTTTAAGACTTTACTCTCATGGAGAAAAGTCCGCATGGTGGTTATTGTGGTCAATGCCGATTCAATTTCTGTGTTTCATGAACACTCTGAAGGTCCGCAGATTACAGAATGCCTCCAGATGTGCTTCGGAAACTACTACTAGTATTCCAGGGAACGATCAAAGCGTAGACAGTTTAAGACATTACTCCCATGGAGAAAAGTCCGCATGGTGCTTATTGTGGTCAATGCAGATGCAATTTTCGTGTTTCATCAACACTATGATGGTCCACAGATTACAGAATGCATCCAGATGTACTTCGGAAACTTCTACTAGTCTTCCAGGGAACGATCAAAACGTAGACAGTTTAAGTTATTACTCTCATGGAGAATAGTCCGCATGGAGCTTATTGTGTTCGATGCCGATTCAATTTCTGCGTTTCATCAACACTCTGAAGGTCCACAGGTTACAGAATGCCTCCAGATGTGCTTCGGAAACTACCACTAGTCTTACAGTGAACGATCAAAGCGTAGACAGTTTAAGACATTACTCCCATGGAGAAAAGTCCGCATGGTGCTTATTGTGTTCAATGCCGATACAATTTTTGTGTTGTATCAACACTCTGGAGGTCCACAGATTACAGAATGCCTCCAGATGTGCTTCGGAAACTACTACTAGTCTTCCAGTGTACGATCAAAGCGTAGACAGTTTAAGACATTACTCTCATGGAGAAAAGTCCGCATGGAGCTTATTGTGTTCGATGCCGATTCAATTTCTGTGTTTCATCAACACTCTGAAGTTCCGCAGATTACAGAATGCCTCCAGATGTGCTTCGGAAACTGCTACTAGTCTTCCAGTGTACGATCAGAGCGTAGACAGTTTAAGACATAACTCCCATGGAGAAAAGTCCGCATGGTGTTTTTTGTGTTCAATGCCGATGCAATTTTTGTGTTTCATCAACACTCTGAAGGTCCACAGATTTCAGAATGACTCCAGATGTGCTTCGGAAACTACTACTATTCTTCCAGGGAACGATCAAAGCGTAGACAGTTTAAGACATTACTCCCATGGAGAAAAGTCCGCATGGTGCTTATTGTGATCAATGACGATGCAATTTCTGTGTTTCATCAACACTCTGAAGGTCCACAGATTACACAATGCATCCAGATGTGCTTCAGAAACTACTACTAGTCTTCCGGTGTACGATCAAAGCGTAGACAGTTTAAGACATTACTCCCATGTAGAAAAGTTCGCATGGTGCTTATTGTGTTCAATGCCGATGCAATTTTTGTGTTTCATCAACACTCTGAAGGTCCACAGGTTACAGAATGCTTCCAGATGTGCTTCGGAAACTACTACTAATCTTTCAGTTAACGATCAAAGCGTAGACAGTTTAAGACATTACTCCCATGGAGAAAAGTCCGCATGGTGCTTATTGTGTTCAATGCCGATGCAATTTTTGTGTTTCATCAACACTCTGGAGGTCCACAGATTACAGAATGCCTCCAGATGTGCTTCGGAAACTACTACTAGTCTTCCAGTGTACGATCAAAGCGTAGACAGTTTAAGACATTACTCCCATGGAGAAAAGCCCGCATGGTCATTATTGTGTTCAATGCCGATGCAATTTTTGTGTTTCATCAACACTCTGAAGGTCCACAGATTACAGAATGCATCCAGATGTGCTTCGGAAACTACTACTAGTCATCCAGGGAACGTTTAAAGCGAAGACAGTTTAAGACATTACTCTCATGGAGAAAAGTCCGCATGGAGCTTATTGTGTTCGATGCCGATTAAATTTCTGTGTTTCATCAACACTCTGAAGGTATACAGATTACAGAATGCCTATAGATGTGCTTCGGAAACTACTACTATTCTTCCAGGGAACGATCAAAGCGTAGACAGCTTAAGACATTACTCCCATGGAGAAAAGTCCGCATGGTGCTTATTGTGATCAATGACGATGCAATTTCTGTGTTTCATCAACACTCTGAAGGTCCACAGATTACACAATGCATCCAGATGTGCTTCAGAAACTACTACTAGTCTTCCGGTGTACGATCAAAGCGTAGACAGTTTAAGACATTACTCCCATGGAGAAAAGTTCGCATGGTGCTTATTGTGTTCAATGCCGATGCAATTTTTGTGTTTCATCAACACTCAGAAGGTCCACAGGTTACAGAATGCTTCCAGATGTGCTTCGGAAACTACTACTAATCTTACAGTGTACGATCAAAGCGTAGACAGTTTAAGACATTACTCCCATAGAGAAAGTTCTGCATGGTGCATATTGTGTTAAATGCCGATGCAATTTTTGTGTTTCATCAACACTCTGAAGTTCCACAGATTACAGAATGCATCCAGATGTGCTTCGGAAACTACTACTAGTCTTCCAGTGTACGATCAAAGAGTAGACAGTTTAAGACATTACACCCATGGAGGAAAGTCCGCATGGTGCTTATTTTGTTCAATGCCGATGGAATTTTTGTGTTTCATCAACACTCTGAAGGTCCACAGATTTCAGAAGGCATCCAGATATGCTTCGGAAACTACTACTAGACTTCCAGGGAACAATCAAAGCGTAGTCAGTTTAAGACATTACTCCCATGGAGAAAAGTCCGCATGGTGCTTATTGTGGTCAATGGAGATGCAATTTTCGTGTTTCATCAACACTCTGATGGTTTACAGATTTCAGAATGCATGCAGATGTACTTCGAAAACTTCTACTAGTCTTCCAGGGAACGATCAAAACGTAGACAGTTTAAGACATTACTCTCATGGAGAAAAGTCCGCATGGTGATTATTGTGTTCAATGCCGATTCAATTTCTGCGTTTCATCAACACTCTGAAGGTCCACAGATTACAGAATGCCTCCAGATGTGCTTCGGAAACTACTACTAGTCTTCCAGTGTACGATCAAAGAGTAGACAGTTTAAGACATTACACCCATGGAGGAAAGTCCGCATGGTGCTTATTTTGTTCAATGCCGATGGAATTTTTGTGTTTCATCAACACTCTGAAGGTCCACAGATTTCAGAAGGCATCCAGATATGCTTCGGAAACTACTACTAGACTTCCAGGGAACAATCAAAGCGTAGTCAGTTTAAGACATTACTCCCATGGAGAAAAGTCCGCATGGTGCTTATTGTGGTCAATGGAGATGCAATTTTCGTGTTTCATCAACACTCTGATGGTTTACAGATTTCAGAATGCATGCAGATGTACTTCGAAAACTTCTACTAGTCTTCCAGGGAACGATCAAAACGTAGACAGTTTAAGACATTACTCTCATGGAGAAAAGTCCGCATGGTGATTATTGTGTTCAATGCCGATTCAATTTCTGCGTTTCATCAACACTCTGAAGGTCCACAGATTACAGAATGCCTCCAGATGTGCTTCGGAAACTACCACTAGTCTTCCAGTGTACGATCAAAGCGTAGACAGTTTAAGACATTACTCCCATGGAGAAAAGTCCGCATGGTGATTATTGTGTTCAATGCCGATGCAATTTTTGTGTTTCATCAACACTCTGAAGGTCCACAGATTACAGAATGCATCCAGATGTTCTTCGGAAGCTACTACTAGTCTTCCAGGGAACGATCAAAGCGTAGACAGTTTAAGACATTACTCTCATGGGGAAAAGTCCGCATGGTTCTTATTGTGTTCAATGCCGATGCAATTTCTGTGTTTCATCAACACTCTGAAGATCCACAGATTACAGAATGCATCCAGATGTGCTTCGGAAACTACTACTAGTCTTCCAGGGAACGTTGAAAGCGTAGACAGTTTAAGACATTACTCTCATGGAGGAAAGTCCGCATGGTGCTTATTGTGGTCGATGCCGATTCTATTTCTGTGTTTCATCAACACTCTGAAGGTCCGCAGATTACAGAATTCCTCCAGATATGCTTCGGAAACTACTACTAGTCTTCCAGTGTACGGTCAAAGCGTAGACAATTTAAGACATTACTCCCATGGAGAAAAGTCCGCATGGTGTTTTTTGTGTTCAATGCCGATGCAATTTTTGTGTTTCATCAACACTCTGAAGGTCCACAGATTACAGAATGCCCCCAGATGTGCTTCGGAAACTACTACTAGTCTTCCAGGGAACGTTTAAAGCGTAGACAGTTTAAGACTTTACTCTCATGGAGAAAAGTCCGCATGGTGCTTATTGTGGTCAATGCCGATTCAATTTCTGTGTTTCATGAACACTCTGAAGGTCCGCAGATTACAGAATGCCTCCAGATGTGCTTCGGAAACTACTACTAGTCTTCCAGGGAACGATCAAAGCGTAGACAGTTAAGACATTACTCCCATGGAGAAAAGTCCGCATGGTGCTTATTGTGGTCAATGCAGATTCAATTTTCGTGTTTCATCAACACTCTGATGGTCCACAGATTACAGAATGCATCCAGATGTACTTCGGAAACTTCTACTAGTCTTCCAGGGAACGATCAAAACGTAGACAGTTTAAGTTATTACTCTCATGGAGAATAGTCCGCATGCTGTTTATTGTGTTCAATGCCGATTCAATTTCTGCGTTTCATCAACACTCTGAAGGTCCACAGGTTACAGAATGCCTCCAGATGTGCTTCGGAAACTACCACTAGTCTTACAGTGAACGATCAAAGCGAAGACAGTTTAAGACATTACTCCCATGGAGAAAAGTCCGCATGGTGCTTATTGTGTTCAATGCCGATACAATTTTTGTGTTTCATCAACACTCTGGAGGTCCACAGATTACAGAATGCCTCCAGATGTGCTTCGGAAACTACTACTAGTCTTCCAGTGTACGATCAAAGCGTAGACAGTTTAAGACATTACTCCCATGGAGAAAAGCCCGCATGGTCATTATTGTGTTCAATGCCGATGCAATTTTTGTGTTTCATCAACACTCTGAAGGTCCAAAGATTACAGAATGCATCCAGATGTGCTTCGGAAACTACTACTAGTCATCCAGGGAACGTTTAAAGCGTAGACAGTTTAAGACATTACTCTCATGGAGAAAAGTCCGCATGGAGCTTATTGTGTTCGATGCCGATTCAATTTCTGTGTTTCATCAACACTCTGAAGTTCCGCAGATTACAGAATGCCTCCAGATGTGCTTCGGAAACTGCTACTAGTCTTCCAGTGTACGATCAGAGCGTAGACAGTTTAAGACATAACTCCCATGGAGAAAAGTCCGCATGGTGTTTTTTGTGTTCAATGCCGATGCAATTTTTGTGTTTCATCAACACTCTGAAGGTCCACAGATTTCAGAATGACTCCAGATGTGCTTCGGAAACTACTACTGTTCTTCCAGGGAACGATCAAAGCGTAGACAGTTTAAGACATTACTCCCATGGAGAAAAGTCCGCATGGTGCTTATTGTGTTCAATGCCGATGCAATTTTTGTGTTTCATCAACACTCTGGAGGTCCACAGATTACAGAATGCCTCCAGATGTGCTTCGGAAACTACTACTAGTCTTCCAGTGTACGATCAAAGCGTAGACAGTTTAAGACATTACTCCCATGGAGAAAAGTCCGCATGGTGCTTATTGTGGTCAATGCGGATTCAATTTCTGTGTTTCATGAACACTCTGAAGGTCCGCAGATTACAGAATGCCTCCAGATGTGCTTCGGAAACTACTACTAGTCTTCCAGGGAACGATCAAAGCGTAGACAGTTTAAGACATTACTCCCATGGAGAAAAGTCCGCATGGTGCTTATTGTGGTCAATGCCGATACAATTTTTGAGTTTCATCAACACTCTGGAGGTCCACAGATTACAGAATGCCTCCAGATGTGCTTCGGAAACTACTACTAGTCTTCCAGTGTACGATCAAAGCGTAGACAGTTTAAGACATTACTCCCATGGAGAAAAGTCCGCATGGTGCTTATTGTGTTCAATGCCGATACAATTTTTGTGTTTCATCAACACTCTGGAGGTCCACAGATTACAGAATGCCTCCAGATGTTCTTCGGAAGCTACTACTAGTCTTCCAGTGTACGATCAAAGCGTAGACAGTTTAAGACATTACACCCATGGAGGAAAGTCCGCATGGTGCTTATTTTGTTCAATGCCGATGGAATTTTTGTGTTTCATCAACACTCTGAAGGTCCACAGATTTCAGAAGGCATCCAGATATGCTTCGGAAACTACTACTAGACTTCCAGGGAACAATCAAAGCGTAGTCAGTTTAAGACATTACTCCCATGGAGAAAAGTCCGCATGGTGCTTATTGTGGTCAATGGAGATGCAATTTTCGTGTTTCATCAACACTCTGATGGTTTACAGATTTCAGAATGCATGCAGATGTACTTCGAAAACTTCTACTAGTCTTCCAGGGAACGATCAAAACGTAGACAGTTTAAGACATTACTCTCATGGAGAAAAGTCCGCATGGTGATTATTGTGTTCAATGCCGATTCAATTTCTGCGTTTCATCAACACTCTGAAGGTCCACAGATTACAGAATGCCTCCAGATGTGCTTCGGAAACTACCACTAGTGTTCCAGTGTACGATCAAAGCGTAGACAGTTTAAGACATTACTCCCATGGAGAAAAGTCCGCATGGTGATTATTGTGTTCAATGCCGATGCAATTTTTGTGTTTCATCAACACTCTGAAGGTCCACAGATTACAGAATGCATCCAGATGTTCTTCGGAAGCTACTACTAGTCTTCCAGGGAACGATCAAAGCGTAGACAGTTTAAGACATTACTCTCATGGGGAAAAGTCCGCATGGTTCTTATTGTGTTCAATGCCGATGCAATTTCTGTGTTTCATCAACACTCTGAAGATCCACAGATTACAGAATGCATCCAGATGTGCTTCGGAAACTACTACTAGTCTTCCAGGGAACGTTGAAAGCGTAGACAGTTTAAGACATTACTCTCATGGAGGAAAGTCCGCATGGTGCTTATTGTGGTCGATGCCGATTCTATTTCTGTGTTTCATCAACACTCTGAAGGTCCGCAGATTACAGAATTCCTCCAGATATGCTTCGGAAACTACTACTAGTCTTCCAGTGTACGGTCAAAGCGTAGACAATTTAAGACATTACTCCCATGGAGTAAAGTCCGCATGGTGTTTTTTGTGTTCAATGCCGATGCAATTTTTGTGTTTCATCAACACTCTGAAGGTCCACAGATTACAGAATGCCCCCAGATGTGCTTCGGAAACTACTACTAGTCTTCCAGGGAACGTTTAAAGCGTAGACAGTTTAAGACTTTACTCTCATGGAGAAAAGTCCGCATGGTGCTTATTGTGGTCAATGCCGATTCAATTTCTGTGTTTCATCAACACTCTGAAGGTCCGCAGATTACAGAATGCCTCCAGATGTGCTTCGGAAACTACTACTAGTCTTCCAGGGAACGATCAAAGCGTAGACAGTTTAAGACATTACTCCCATGGAGAAAAGTCCGCATGGTGCTTATTGTGGTCAATGCAGATGCAATTTTCGTGTTTCATCAACACTCTGATGGTCCACAGATTACAGAATGCATCCAGATGTACTTCGGAAACTTCTACTAGTCTTCCAGGGAACGATCGAAACGTAGACAGTTTAAGTTATTACCTTCATGGAGAATAGTCCGCATGCTGATTATTGTGTTCAATGCCGATTCAATTTCTGCGTTTCATCAACACTCTGAAGGTCCACAGGTTACAGAATGCCTCCAGATGTGCTTCGGAAACTACCACTAGTCTTACAGTGAACGGTCAAAGCGTAGACGGTTTAAGACATTACTCCCATGGAGAAAAGTCCGCATGGTGCTTATTGTGTTCAATGCCGATACAATTTTTGTGTTTCATCAACACTCTGGAGGTCCACAGATTACAGAATGCCTCCAGATGTGCTTCGGAAACTACTACTAGTCTTCCAGTGTACGATCAAAGCGTAGACAGTTTAAGACATAACTCCCATGGAGAAAAGTCCGCATGGTCATTATTGTGTTCAATGCCGATGCAATTTTTGTGTTTCATCAACACTCTGAAGGTCAACAGATTTCAGAATGACTCCAGATGTGCTTCGGAAACTACTACTATTCTTCCAGGGAACGATCAAAGCGTAGACAGTTTAAGACATTACTCCCATGGAGAAAAGTCCGCATGGTGCTTATTGTGATCAATGACGATGCAATTTCTGTGTTTCATCAACACTCTGAAGGTCCACAGATTACACAATGCATCTAGATGTGCTTCAGAAACTACTACTAGTCTTCCGGTGTACGATCAAAGCGTAGACAGTTTAAGACATTACTCCCATGTAGAAAAGTTCGCATGGTGCTTATTGTGTTCAATGCCGATGCAATTTTTGTGTTTCATCAACACTCTGAAGGTCCACAGGTTACAGAATGCTTCCAGATGTGCTTCGGAAACTACTACTAATCTTTCAGTGAACGATCAAAGCGTAGACAGTTTAAGACATTACTCCCATGGACAAAACTCCGTGTGATGTTTATCGTGTTCAATGCCGATGCAATTTTTGTGTTTCATCAACACTCTGGAGGTCCACAGATTACAGAATGCCTCCAGATGTGCTTCGGAAACTACTACTAGTCTTCCAGTGTACGATCAAAGCGTAGACAGTTTAAGACATTACTCCCATGGAGAGAAGCCCGCATGGTCATTATTGTGTTCAATGCCGATGCAATTTTTGTGTTTCATCAACACTCTGAAGGTCCACAGATTACAGAATGCATCCAGATGTGCTTCGGAAACTACTACTAGTCATCCAGATAACGTTTAAAGCGTAGACAGTTTAAGACATTACTCTCATGGAGAAAAGTCCGCATGGAGCTTATTGTGTTCGATGCCGATTCAATTTCTGTGTTTCATCAACACTCTGAAGTTCCGCAGAATACAGAATGCTTCCAGATGTGCTTCGGAAACTACTACTAATCTTTCAGTGTACGATCAAAGCGTAGACAGTTTAAGACGTTACTCCCATAGAGAAAGTTCTGCATGGTGCTTATTGTGTTAAATGCCGATGCAATTTTTGTGTTTCATCTACACTCTGAAGGTCCACAGATTACAGAATGCATCCAGATGTGCTTCGGAAACTACTACTAGTCTTCCAGTGTACGATCAAAGAGTAGACAGTTTACGACATTACACCCATGGAGGAAAGTCCGCATAGTACTTATTTTGTTCAATGCCGATGTAATTTTTGTGTTTCATCAACACTCTGAAGGTCCACAGATTTCAGAAAGCATCCAGATATGCTTCGGAAACTACTACTAGACTTCCAGGGAACAATCAAAGCGTAGACAGTTTAAGACATTACTCTCATGGAGAAAAGTCCGCATGGTGCTTATTGTGGTCAATGGAGATGCAATTTTCGTGTTTCATCAACACTCTGATGGTTTACAGATTACAGAATGCATCCGGAAGTACTTCGAAAACTTCTACTAGTCTTCCAGGGAACGATCAATACGTAGACAGTTTAAGACATTACTCTCATGGAGAAAAGTCCGCATGGTGATTATTGTGTTCAATGCCGATTCAATTTCTGCGTTTCATCAACACTCTGAAGGTCCACAGATTACAGAATGCCTCCAGATGTGCTTCGGAAACTACCACTAGTCTTCCAGTGTACGATCAAAGCGTAGACAGTTTAAGACATTACTCCCATGGAGAAAAGTCCGCATGGTGATTATTGTGTTCAATGCCGATGCAATTTTTGTGTTTCATCAACACTCTGAAGGTCCACAGATTACAGAATGCATCCAGATGTGCTTCGGAAGCTACTACTAGTCTTCCAGGGAACGATCAAAGCGTAGACAGTTTAAGACATTACTCTCATGGGGAAAAGTCAGCATGGTGCATATTGCGCTCAATGCCGATGCAATTTCTGTGTTTCATCAACACTCTGAAGATCCACAGATTACAGAATGCATCCAGATGTGCTTCGGAAACTACTACTAGTCTTCCAGGGAACGTTTAAAGCGTAGACAGTTTAAGTTATTACTCTCATGGAGAATAGTCCGCATGCTGATTATTGTGTTCAATGCCGATTCAATTTCTGCGTTTCATCAACACTCTGAAGGTCCACAGGTTACAGAATGCCTCCAGATGTGCTTCGGAAACTACCACTAGTCTTACAGTGAACGATCAAAGCGTAGACAGTTTAAGACATTGCTCCCATGGAGAAAAGTCCGCATGGTGCTTATTGTGTTCAATGCCGATACAATTTTTGTGTTTCATCAACACTCTGGAGGTCCACAGATTACAGAATGCCTCCAGATGTGCTTCGGAAACTACTACTAGTCTTCCAGTGTACGATCAAAGCGTAGACAGTTTAAGACATTACTCCCATGGAGAAAAGCCCGCATGGTCATTATTGTGTTCAATGCCGATGCAATTTTTGTGTTTCATCAACACTCTGAAGGTCCACAGATTACAGAATGCATCCAGATGTGCTTCGGAAACTACTACTAGTCATCCAGGGAACGTTTAAAGCGTAGACAGTTTAAGACATTACTCTCATGGAGAAAAGTCCGCATGGAGCTTATTGTGTTCGATGCCGATGCAATTTTTGTGTTTCATCAACACTCTGAAGGTCCACAGGTTACAGAATGCTTCCAGATGTGCTTCGGAAACTACTACTAATCTTTCAGTGAACGATCAAAGCGTAGACAGTTTAAGACATTACTCCCATGGAGAAAAGTCCGCATGGTGCTTATTGTGTTCAATGCCGATGCAATTTTTGTGTTTCATCAACACTCTGAAGGTCCACAGGTTACAGAATGCTTCCAGATGTGCTTCGGAAACTAATACTAATCTTTCAGTGAACGATCAAAGCGTAGACAGTTTAAGACATTACTCCCATGGAGAAAAGTCCGCATGGTGCTTATTGTGTTCAATGCCGATGCAATTTTTGTGTTTCATCAACACTCTGGAGGTCCACAGATTACAGAATGCCTCCAGATGTGCTTCGGAAACTACTACTAGTCTTCCAGTGTACGATCAAAGCGTAGACAGTTTAAGACATAACTCCCATAGAGAAAAGTCCGCATGGTGTTTTTTGTGTTCAATGCCGATGCAATTTTTGTGTTTCATCAACACTCCGAAGGTCCACAGATTACACAATGCATCCAGATGTGCTTCAGAAACTACTGCTAGTCTTCCGGTGTACGATCAAAGCGTAGACAGTTTAAGACATTACTCCCATGTAGAAAAGTTCGCATGGTGCCTATTGTGTTCAATGCCGATGCAATTTTTGTGTTTCATCAACACTCTGAAAGTCCACAGGTTACAGAATGCTTCCAGATGTGCTTCGGAAACTACTACTAATCTTTCAGTGAACGATCAAAGCGTAGACAGTTTAAGACATTACTCGCATGGAGAAAAGTCCGCATGGTGCTTATTGTGTTCAATGCCGATGCAATTTTTGTGTTTCATCAACACTCTGGAGGTCCACAGATTACAGAATGCCTCCAGATGTGCTTCGGAAACTACTACTAGTCTTCCAGGGAACGTTTAAAGCGTAGACAGTTTAAGACATTACTCTCATGGAGAAAAGTCCGCATGGAGCTTATTGTGTTCGATGCCGATTCAATTTCTGTGTTTCATCAACACTCTGAAGTTCCGCAGAATACAGAATGCTTCCAGATGTGCTTCGGAAACTACTACTAATCTTTCAGTGTACGATCAAAGCGTAGACAGTTTAAGACGTTACTCCCATAGAGAAAGTTCTGCATGGTGCTTATTGTGTTAAATGCCGATGCAATTTTTGTGTTTCATCTACACTCTGAAGGTCCACAGATTACAGAATGCATCCAGATGTGCTTCGGAAACTACTACTTGTCTTCCAGTGTACGATCAAAGCGTAGACAGTTTAAGACATTACTCCCATGGAGAAAAGCCCGCATGGTCATTAATGTGTTCAATGCCGATTCTATTTCTGTGTTTCATCAACACTCTGAAGGTCTACAGATTTCAGAAGGCATCCAGATATGCTTCGGAAACTACTACTAGACTTCCAGGGAACAATCAAATCGTAGACAGTTTAAGACATTACTCCCATGGAGAAAAGTCCGCATGGTGCTTATTGTGGTCAATGGAGATGCAATTTTCGTGTTTCATCAACACTCTGATGGTTAACAGATTACAGAATGCATCCACATGTACTTCGAAAACTTCTACTAGTCTTCCAGGGAACGATCAATACGTAGACAGTTTAAGACACTACTCTCATGGAGAAAAGTCCGCATGGTGATTATTGTGTTCAATGCCGATTCAATTTCTGCGTTTCATCAATACTCTGAAGGTCCACAGATTACAGAATGCCTCCAGATGTGCTTCGGAAACTACCACTAGTCTTCCAGTGTACGATCAAAGCGTAGACAGTTTAAGACATTACTCCCATGGAGAAAAGTCCGCATGGTGATTATTGTGTTCAATGCCGATGCAATTTTTGTGTTTCATCAACACTCTGAAGGTCCACAGATTTCAGAATGCATCCAGATGTGCTTCGGAAGCTACTACTAGTCTTCCAGGGAACGATCAAAGCGTAGACAGTTTAAGACATTACTCTCATGGGGAAAAGTCCGCATGGTGCATATTGCGCTCTATGCCGATGCAATTTCTGTGTTTCATCAACACTCTGAAGATCCACAGATTACAGAATGCATCCAGATGTGCTTCGGAAACTACTACTAGTCTTCCAGGGAACGTTTAAAGCGTAGACAGTTTAAGACATTACTCTCTTTTCGGAAAGTCCGCATGGTGCTTATTGTGGTCGATGCCGATTCTATTTCTGTGTTTCATCAACACTCTGAATGTCCGCAGATTACAGAATGCCTCCAGATATGCTTCGGAAACTACTACTAGTCTTCCAGTGTACGATCAAAGCGTAGACAATTTAAGACATTACTCCCATGGAGAAAAGTCGGCATGGTGCTTATTGTGTTCAATGCCGATGCAATTTTTGTGTTTCATCAACACTCTGGAGGTCCACAGATTACAGAATGCCTCCAGATGTGCTTCGGAAACTACTACTAGTCTTCCAGTGTACGATCAAAGCGTAGACAGTTTAAGACATTACTCCCATGGAGAAAAGCACGCATGGTCATTATTGTGTTCAATGCCGATGCAATTTTTGTGTTTCATCAACACTCTGAAGGTCCACAGATTACAGAATGCATCCAGATGTGCTTCGGAAACTACTACTAGTCATCCAGGGAACGTTTAAAGCGTAGACAGTTTAAGACATTACTCTCATGGAGAAAAGTCCGCATGGAGCTTATTGTGTTCGATGCCGATTCAATTTCTGTGTTTCATCAACACTCTGAAGTTCCGCAGATTACAGAATGCTTCCAGATGTGCTTCGGAAACTACTACTAGTCTTCCAGTGTACGATCAAAGCGTAGACAATTTAAGACATAACTCCCATGGAGAAAAGTCCGCATGGTGTTTTTTGTGTTCAATGCCGATGCAATTTTTGTGTTTCATCAACACTCTGAAGGTCCACAGATTTCAGAATGACTCCAGATGTGCTTCGGAAACTACTACTATTCTTCCAGGGACCGATCAAACCGTAGACAGTTTAAGACATTACTCCCATGGAGAAAAGTCCGCATGGTGCTTATTGTGATCAATGACGATGCAATTTCTGTGTTTCATCAACACTCTGAAGGTCTACAGATTACACAATGCCTCCAGATGTGCTTCAGAAACTACTACTAGTCTTCCGGTGTACGATCAAAGCGTAGACAGTTTAAGACATTACTCCCATGGAGAAAAGTTCGAATGGTGCTTATTGTGTTCAATGCCGATGCAATTTTTGTGTTTCATCAACACTCAGAAGGTCCACAGGTTACAGAATGCTTCCAGATGTGCTTCGGAAACTACTACTAATCTTTCAGTGTACGATCAAAGCGTAGACATTTTAAGACATTACTCCCATGGAGGAAAGTCCGCATGGTGCTTATTTTGTTCAATGCCGATGTAATTTTTGTGTTTCATCAACACTCTGAAGTCCACAGATTTCAGAAAGCATCCAGATATGCTTCGGAAACTACTACTAGACTTCCAGGGAACGATCAAAGCGTAGACAGTTTAAGACATTACTCCCATGGAGAAAAGTCCGCATGGTGCTTATTGTGGTCAACGGAGATGCAATTTTCGTGTTTCATCAACACTCTGATGGTTTACAGATTACAGAATGCATCCAGATGTACTTCGAAAACTTCTACTAGTCTTCCAGTGAACGATCAAAACGTAGACAGTTTAAGACATTACTCTCATGGAGAAAAGTCCGCATGGTGATTATTGTGTTCAATGCCGATTCAATTTCTGCGTTTCATCAACACTCTGAAGGTCCACAGATTACAGAATGCCTCCAGATGTGCTTCGGAAACTACCACTAGTCTTCCAGTGTACGATCAAAGCGTAGACAGTTTAAGACATTACTCCCATGGAGAAAAGTCCGCATGGTGCTTATTGTGTTCAATGCCGATGCAATTTTTGTGTTTCATCAACACTCTGAAGGTCCACAGGTTACAGAATGCTTCCAGATGTGCTTCGGAAACTACTACTAATCTTTCAGTGAACGATCAAAGCGTAGACAGTTTAAGACATTACTCCCCTGGAGAAAAGTCCGCATGGTTCTTATTGTGTTCAATGCCGATGCAATTTTTGTGTTTCATCAACACTCTGGAGGTCCACAGATTACAGAATGCCTCCAGATGTGCTTCGGAAACTACTACTAGTCTTCCAGTGTACGATCAAAGCGTAGACAGTTTAACATTACTCCCATGGAGAAAAGCCCGCATGGTCATTATTGTGTTCAATGCCGATGCAATTTTTGTGTTTCGTCAACACTCTGAAGGTCCACAGATTACAGAATGCATCCAGATGTGCTTCGGAATCTACTACTAGTCATCCAGGGAACGTTTAAAGCGTAGACAGTTTAAGACATTACTCTCATGGAGAAAAGTCCGCATGGAGCTTATTGTGTTCGATGCCGATTCAATTTCTGTGTTTCATCAACACTCTGAAGTTCCGCAGATTACAGAATGCTTCCAGATGTGCTTCAGAAACTACTACTAATCTTTCAGTGTACGATCAAAGTGTAGACAGTTTAAGACGTTACTCCCATAGAGAAAGTTCTGCATGGTGCTTATTGTGTTAAATGCCGATGCAATTTTTGTGTTCCATCTACACTCTAAAGGTCCACAGATTACAGAAAGCATCCAGATATGCTTCGGAAACTACTACTAGACTTCCAGGGAACATTCAAAGCGAAGACAGTTTAAGACATTACTCCCATGGAGAAAAGTCCGCATGGTGCTTATTGTGGTCAATGGAGATGCAATTTTCGTGTTTCATCAACACTCTGATGGTTTACAGATTACAGAATGCATCCAGATGTACTTCGAAAACTTGTACTAGTCCTCCAGGGAACGATCAATACGTAGACAGTTTAAGACATTACTCTCATGGAGAAAAGTCCGCATGGTGATTATTGTGTTCAATGCCGATTCAATTTCTGCGTTTCATCAACACTCTGAAGGTCCACAGATTACAGAATGCCTCCAGATGTGCTTCGGAAACTACCACTAGTCTTCCAGTGTACGATCAAAGCGTAGACAGTTTAAGACATTACTCCCATGGAGAAAAGTCCGCATGGTGATTATTGTGTTCAATGCCAATGCAATTTCTGTGTTTCATCAACACTCTGAAGATCCACAGATTACAGAATGCATCCAGATGTGCTTCGGAAACTACCACTAGTCTTCCAGTGTACGATCAAAGCGTAGACAGTTTAAGACATTACTCCCATGGAGAAAAGTCCGCATGGTGCATATTGTGTTCAATGCCAATGCAATTTCTGTGTTTCATCAACACTCTGAAGATCCACAGATTACAGAATGCATCCAGATGTGCTTCGGAAACAACTACTAGTCTTCCAGGGAACGTTTAAAGCGTAGACAGTTTAAGACATTACTCTCATGGATGAAAGTACGCATGGTGCTTATTGTGGTCAATGCCGATTCTATTTCTGTGTTTCATCAACACTCTGAAGGTCCGCAGATTACAGAATGCCTCCAGATATGAATCGGAAACTACTACTAGTCTTCCAGTGTACGATCAAAGCGTAGACAGTTTAAGACATTACTCCCATGGAGAAAAGTCCGCATGGTGTTTTTTGTGTTCAATGCCGATGCAATTTTTGTGTTTCATCAACACTCTGAAGGTCCACAGATTACAGAATGCCTCCAGATGTGCTTCGGAAAATACTACTAGTCTTCCAGGGAACGTTTAAAGCGTAGACAGTTTAAGACATTACTCTCATGGAGAAAAGTCCGCATGGTGCTTATTGTGGTCAATGCCGATTCAATTTCTGTGTTTCATGAACACTCTGAAGGCCCGCAGATTACAGAATGCCTCCAGATGTGCTTCGGAAACGACTACTAGTCTTCCAGGGAACGATCAAAGCGTAGATAGTTTAAGACATTACTCCCATGGAGAAAAGTCCGCATTGTGCATATTGTGGTCAATGCAGATGCAATTTTCATGTTTCATCAACACTCTGATGGTCCACAGATTACAGAATGCATCCAGATGTACTTCGGAAACTTCTACTAGTCTTCCAGGGAACGATCAAAACGTAGACAGTTTAAGTTATTACTCTCATGGAGAAAAGTCGGCATGCTGATTATTGTGTTCAATGCCGATTCAATTTCTGCGTTTCATCAACACTCTGAAGGTCCACAGGTTACAGAATGCCTCCAGATGTGCTTCGGAAACTACCACTAGTCTTACAGTGAACGATCAAAGCGTAGACAGTTTAAGACATTACTCCCATGGAGAAAAGTCCGCATGGTGCTTATTGTGTTCAATGCCGATGCAATTTTTGTGTTTCATCAACACTCTGGAGGTCCACAGATTACAGAATGCCTCCAGATGTGCTTCGGAAACTACTACTAGTCTTCCAGTGTTCGATCAAAGCGTAGACAGTTTAAGACATTACTCCCATGGAGAAAAGCCCGCATGGTCATTATTGTGTTCAATGCCGATGCAATTTTTGTGTTTCATCAACACTCTGAAGGTCCACAGATTACAGAATGCATCCAGATGTGCTTCGGAAACTACTACTAGTCATCCAGGGAACGTTTAAAGCGTCGACAGTTTAAGACATTACTCTCATGGAGAAAAGTCCGCATGGAGCTTATTGTGTTCGATGCCGATTCAATTTCTGTGTTTCATCAACACTCTGAAGTTCCGCAGATTACAGAATGCTTCCAGACGTGCTTCGGAAACTACTACTAGTCTTCCAGTGTACGATCAGAGCGTAGACAGTTTAAGACATAACTCCCATGGAGAAAAGTCCGCAGGGTGTTTTTTGTGTTCAATGCCGATGCAATTTTTGTGTTTCATCAACACTCTGTAGGTCCACAGATTTCAGAATGACTCCAGATGTGCTTCGGAAACTACTACTATTCTTCCAGGGAACGATCAAACCCTAGACAGTTTAAGACATTACTCCCATGGAGAAAAGTCCGCATGGTGCTTATTGTGGTCAATGAAGATGCAATTTTCGTGTTTCATCAACACTCTGATGGTTTACAGATCACAGAATGCATCCAGATGTACTTCGAAAACTTCTACTAGTCTTCCAGTGAACGATCAAAACATAGACAGTTTAAGACATTACTCTCATGGAGAAAAGTCCGCATGGTGATTATTGTGTTCAATTCCGATTCAATTTCTGCGTTTCATCAACACTCTGAAGGTCCACAGATTACAGAATGCCTCCAGATGTGCTTCGGAAACTACCACTAGTCTTCCAGTGTACGATCAAAGCGTAGACAGTTTAAGACATTACTCCCATGGAGAAAAGTCCGCATGGTGCTTATTGTGATCAATGACGATGCAATTTCTGTGTTTCATCAACACTCTGAAGGTCCACAGATTACACAATGCATCCAGATGTGCTTCAGAAACTACTACTAGTCTTCCGGTGTACGATCAAAACGTAGACAGTTTAAGACATTACTCCCATGGAGAAAAGTTCGCATGGTGCTTATTGTGTTCAATGCCGATGCAATTTTTGTGTTTCATCAACACTCAGAAGGTCCACAGGTTACAGAATGCTTCCAGATGTGCTTCGGAAACTACTACTAATCTTTCAGTGTACGATCAAAGCGTAGACAGTTTAAGACATTACTCCCATAGAGAAAGTTTTGCATGGTGCTTATTGTGTTAAATGCCGATGCAATTTTTGTGTTTCATCTACACTCTGAAGGTCCACAGATTACAGAATGCATCCAGATGTGCTTCGGAAACTACTACTAGTCTTCCAGTGTACGATCAAAAGTAGACAGTTTAAGACATTACTCCCATGGAGGAAAGTCCGCATGGTGCTTATTTTGTTCAATGCCGATGTAATTCTTGTGTTTCATCAACACTCTGAAGGTCCACAGATTACAGAATGCATCCAGATGTGCTTCGGAAACTACTACTAGTCATCCAGGGAACGTTTAAAGCGTAGACAGTTTAAGACATTACTCTCATGGAGAAAAGTCCGCATGGAGCTTATTGTGTTCGATGCCGATTCAGTTTCTGTGTTTCATCAACACTCTGAAGTTCCGCAGATTACAGAATGCCTCCAGATGTGCTTCGGAAACTGCTACTAGTCTTCCAGTGTACGATCAGAGCGTAGACAGTTTAAGACATAACTCCCATGGAGAAAAGTCCGCATGGTGTTTTTTGTGTTCAATGCCGATGCAATTTTTGTGTTTCATCAACACTCTGAAGGTCCACAGATTTCAGAATGACTCCAGATGTGCTTCGGAAACTACTACTATTCTTCCAGGGAACGATCAAAGCGTAGACAGTTTAAGACATTACTCCCATGGAGAAAAGTCCGCATGGTGTTTTTTGTGTTCAATGCCGATGCAATTTTTGTGTTTCATCAACACTCTGAAGGTCCACAGATTACAGAATGCATCCAGATGTGCTTCGGAAACTACTACTAGTCATCCAGGGAACGTTTAAAGCGTAGACAGTTTAAGACATTACTCTCATGGAGAAAAGTCCGCATGGAGCTTATTGTGTTCGATGCCGATTCAATTTCTGTGTTTCATCAACACTCTGCACTCTGAAGTTCCGCAGAATACAGAATGCTTCCAGATGTGCTTCGGAAACTACTACTAATCTTTCAGTGTACGATCAAAGCGTAGACAGTTTAAGACGTTACTCCCATAGAGAAAGTTCTGCATGGTGCTTATTGTGTTAAATGCCGATGCAATTTTTGTGTTTCATCTACAATCTGAAGGTCCACAGATTACAGAATGCATCCAGATGTGCTTCGGAAACTACTACTAGTCTTCCAGTGTACGATCAAAGAGTAGACAGTTTAAGACATTACACCCATGGAGGAAAGTCCGCATAGTACTTATTTTGTTCAATGCCGATGTAATTTTTGTGTTTCATCAACACTCTGAAGGTCCACAGATTTCAGAAAGCATCCAGATATGCTTCGGAAACTACTACTAGACTTCCAGGGAACAATTAAGGCGTAGACAGTTTAAGACATTACTCCCATGGAGAAAAGTCCGCATGGTGCGTATTGTGGTCAATGGAGATGCAATTTTCGTGTTTCATCAACACTCTGATGGTTTACAGATTACAGAATGCATCCAGATGTACTTCGAAAACTTCTACTAGTCTTCCAGGGAACGATCAATACGTAGACAGTTTAAGACATTACTCTCATGGAGAAAAGTCCGCATGGTGATTATTGTGTTCAATGCCGATTCAATTTCTGCGTTTCATCAACACTCTGAAGGTCCACAGATTACAGAATGCCTCCAGATGTGCTTCGGAAACTACCACTAGTCTTCCAGTGTACGATCAAAGCGTAGACAGTTTAAGACATTACTCCCACGGAGAAAAGTCCGCATGGTGATTATTGTGTTCAATGCCGATGCAATTTTTGTGTTTCATCAACACTCTGAAGGTCCACAGATTTCAGAATGCATCCAGATGTGCTTCGGAAGCTACTACTAGTCTTCCAGGGAACGATCAAAGCGTAGACAGTTTAATACATTACTCTCATGGCGGAAAGTCCGCATGGTGCTTATTGTGGTCGATGCCGATTCTATTTCTGTGTTTCATCAACACTCTGAATGTCCGCAGATTACAGAATGCCTCCAGATATGCTTCGGAAACTACTACTAGTCTTCCAGTGTACGATCAAAGCGTAGACAATTTAAGACATTACTCCCATGGAGAAAAGTCCGCATGGTGTTTTTTGTGTTCAATGCCGATGCAATTTTTGTGTTTCATCAACACTCAGAGGGTCCACAGATTACAGAATGCCTCCAGATGTGCTTCGGAAACTACTACTAGTCTTCCAGGGAACGTTTAAAGCGTAGACAGTTTAAGACATTACTCTCATGGAGAAAAGTCCGCATGGTGCTTATTGTGGTCAATGCGAATTCAATTTCTGTGTTTCATGAACACACTGAAGGCCCGCAGATTACAGAATGCCTCCAGATGTGCTTCGGAAACTACTATTAGTCTTCCAGGGAACGATCAAAGCGTAGACAGTTTAAGACATTACTCCCATGGAAAAAAGTCCGCATGGTGCTTATTGTGGTCAATGCAGATGCTATTTTCGTGTTTCATCAACACTCTGATGGTCCACAAATTACAGAATGCATCCAGATGTACTTCGGAAACTTCTACTAGTTTTCCAGGGAACGATCAAAACGTAGACAGTTTAAGTTATTACTCTCATGGAGAAAAGTCGGCATGCTGATTATTGTGTTCAATGCCGATTCAATTTCTGCGTTTCATCAACACTCTGAAGGTCCACAGGTTACAGAATGCCTCCAGATGTGCTTCGGAAACTACCACTAGTCTTACAGTGAACGATCAAAGCGTAGACAGTTTAAGACATTACTCCCATGGAGAAAAGTCCGCATGGTGCTTATTGTGTTCAATGCCGATGCAATTTTTGTGTTTCATCAACACTCTGGAGGTCCACAGATTACAGAATGCCTCCAGATGTGCTTCGGAAACTACTACTAGTCTTCCAGTGTACGATCAAAGCGTAGACAGTTTAAGACATTACTCTCATGGAGAAAAGTCCGCATGGAGCTTATTGTGTTCGATGCCGATTCAATTTCTGTGTTTCATCAACACTCTGCACTCTGAAGTTCCGCAGAATACAGAATGCTTCCAGATGTGCTTCGGAAACTACTACTAATCTTTCAGTGTACGATCAAAGCGTAGACAGTTTAAGACGTTACTCCCATAGAGAAAGTTCTGCATGGTGCTTATTGTGTTAAATGCCGATGCAATTTTTGTGTTTCATCTACACTCTGAAGGTCCACAGATTACAGAATGCATCCAGATGTGCTTCGGAAACTACTACTAGTCTTCCAGTGTACGATCAAAGAGTAGACAGTTTAAGACATTACACCCATGGAGGAAAGTCCGCATAGTACTTATTTTGTACAATGCCGATGTAATTTTTGTGTTTCATCAACACTCTGAAGGTCCACAGATTTCAGAAAGCATCCAGATATGCTTCGGAAACTACTACTAGACTTCCAGGGAACAATCAAGGCGTAGACAGTTTAAGACATTACTCCCATGGAGAAAAGTCCGCATGGTGCGTATTGTGGTCAATGGAGATGCAATTTTCGTGTTTCATCAACACTCTGATGGTTTACAGATTACAGAATGCATCCAGATGTACTTCGAAAACTTCTACTAGTCTTCCAGGGAACGATCAATACGTAGACAGTTTAAGACATTACTCTCATGGAGAAAAGTCCGCATGGTGATTATTGTGTTCAATGCCGATTCAATTTCTGCGTTTCATCAACACTCTGAAGGTCCACAGATTACAGAATGCCTCCAGATGTGCTTCGGAAACTACCACTAGTCTTCCAGTGTACGATCAAAGCGTAGACAGTTTAAGACATTACTCCCACGGAGAAAAGTCCGCATGGTGATTATTGTGTTCAATGCCGATGCAATTTTTGTGTTTCATCAACACTCTGAAGGTCCACAGATTTCAGAATGCATCCAGATGTGCTTCGGAAGCTACTACTAGTCTTCCAGGGAACGATCAAAGCGTAGACAGTTTAAGACATTACTCTCATGGGGAAAAGTCCGCATGGTGCATATTGCGCTCAATGCCGATGCAATTTCTGTGTTTCATCAACACTCTGAAGATCCACAGATTACAGAATGCATCCAGATGTGCTTCGGAAACTACTACTAGTCTTCCAGGGAACGTTTAAAGCGTAGACAGTTTAAGACATTACTCTCATGGCGGAAAGTCCGCATGGTGCTTATTGTGGTCGATGCCGATTCTATTTCTGTGTTTCATCAACACTCTGAATGTCCGCAGATTACAGAATGCCTCCAGATATGCTTCGGAAACTACTACTAGTCTTCCAGTGTACGATCAAAGCGTAGACAATTTAAGACATTACTCCCATGGAGAAAAGTCTGCATGGTGTTTTTTGTGTTCAATGCCGATGCAATTTTTGTGTTTCATCATCACTCTGAGGGTCCACAGATTACAGAATGCCTCCAGATGTGCTTCGGAAACTACTACTAGTCTTCCAGGGAACGTTTAAAGCGTAGACAGTTTAAGACATTACTCTCATGGAGAAAAGTCCGCATGGTGCTTATTGTGGTCAATGCGAATTCAATTTCTGTGTTTCATGAACACACTGAAGGCCCGCAGATTACAGAATGCCTCCAGATGTGCTTCGGAAACTACTATTAGTCTTCCAGGGAACGATCAAAGCGTAGACAGTTTAAGACATTACTCCCATGGAGAAAAGTCCGCATGGTGCTTATTGTGGTCAATGCAGATGCAATTTTCGTGTTTCATCAACACTCTGATGGTCCACAAATTACAGAATGCATCCAGATGTACTTCGGAAACTTCTACTAGTTTTCCAGGGAACGATCAAAACGTAGACAGTTTAAGTTATTACTCTCATGGAGAAAAGTCGGCATGCTGATTATTGTGTTCAATGCCGATTCAATTTCTGCGTTTCATCAACACTCTGAAGGTCCACAGGTTACAGAATGCCTCCAGATGTGCTTCGGAAACTACCACTTGTCTTACAGTGAACGATCAAAGCGTAGACAGTTTAAGACATTACTCCCATGGAGAAAAGTCCGCATGGTGCTTATTGTGTTCAATGCCGATGCAATTTTTGTGTTTCATCAACACTCTGGAGGTCCACAGATTAGAGAATGCCTCCAGATGTGCTTCGGAAACTACTACTAGCCTTCCAGTGTACGATCAAAGCGTAGACAGTTTAAGACATTACTCTCATGGAGAAAAGTCCGCATGGAGCTTATTGTGTTCGATGCCGATTCAATATCTGTGTTTCATCAACACTCTGCACTCTGAAGTTCCGCAGAATACAGAATGCTTCCAGATGTGCTTCGGAAACTACTACTAATCTTTCAGTGTACGATCAAAGCGTAGACAGTTTAAGACGTTACTCCCATAGAGAAAGTTCTGCATGGTTCTTATTGTGTTAAATGCCGATGCAATTTTTGTGTTTCATCTACACTCTGAAGGTCCACAGATTACAGAATGCATCCAGATGTGCTTCGGAAACTACTACTAGTCTTCCAGTGTACGATCAAAGAGTAGACAGTTTAAGACATTACACCCATGGAGGAAAGTCCGCATAGTACTTATTTTGTTCAATGCCGATGTAATTTTTGTGTTTCATCAACACTCTGAAGGTCCACAGATTTCAGAAAGCATCCAGATATGCTTCGGAAACTACTACTAGACTTCCAGGAAACAATCAAGGCGTAGACAGTTTAAGACATTACTCCCATGGAGAAAAGTCCGCATGGTGTGTATTGTGGTCAATGGAGATGCAATTTTCGTGTTTCATCAACACTCTGATGGTTTACAGATTACAGAATGCATCCAGATGTACTTCGAAAACTTCTACTAGTCTTCCAGGGAACGATCAATACGTAGACAGTTTAAGACATTACTCTCATGGAGAAAAGTCCGCATGGTGATTATTGTGTTCAATGCCGATTCAATTTCTGCGTTTCATCAACACTCTGAAGGTCCACAGATTACAGAATGCCTCCAGATGTGCTTCGGAAACTACCACTAGTCTTCCAGTGTACGATCAAAGCGTAGACAGTTTAAGACATTACTCCCACGGAGAAAAGTCCGCATGGTGATTATTGTGTTCAATGCCGATGCAATTTTTGTGTTTCATCAACACTCTGAAGGTCCACAGATTTCAGAATGCATCCAGATGTGCTTCGGAAGCTACTACTAGTCTTCCAGGGAACGATCAAAGCGTAGACAGTTTAAGACATTACTCTCATGGGGAAAAGTCCGCATGGTGCATATTGCGCTCAATGCCGATGCAATTTCTGTGTTTCATCAACACTCTGAAGATCCACAGATTACAGAATGCATCCAGATGTGCTTCGGAAACTACTACTAGTCTTCCAGGGAACGTTTAAAGCGTAGACAGTTTAAGACATTACTCTCATGGCGGAAAGTCCGCATGGTGCTTATTGTGGTCGATGCCGATTCTATTTCTGTGTTTCATCAACACTCTGAATGTCCGCAGATTACAGAATGCCTCCAGATATGCTTCGGAAACTACTACTAGTCTTCCAGTGTACGATCAAAGCGTAGACAATTTAAGACATTACTCCCATGGAGAAAAGTCCGCATGGTGTTTTTTGTGTTCAATGCCGATGCAATTATTGTGTTTCATCAACACTCTGAGGGTCCACAGATTACAGAATGCCTCCAGATGTGCTTCGGAAACTACTACTAGTCTTCCATGGAACGTTTAAAGCGTAGACAGTTTAAGACATTACTCTCATGGAGAAAAGTCCGCATGGTGCTTATTGTGGTCAATGCGAATTCAATTTCTGTGTTTCATGAACACACTGAAGGTCCACAGGTTACAGAATGCCTCCAGATGTGCTTCGGAAACTACCACTAGTCTTACAGTGAACGATCAAAGCGTAGACAGTTTAAGACATTACTCCCATGGTGAAAAGTCGGCATGGTGCTTATTGTGTTCAATGCCGATGCAATTTTTGTGTTTCATCAACACTCTGGAGGTGCACAGATTACAGAATGCCTCCAGATGTGCTTCGGAAACTACTACTAGTCTTCCAGTGTACGATCAAAGCGTAGACAGTTTAAGACATTACTCCCATGGAGAAAAGCACGCATGGTCATTATTGTGTTCAATGCCGATGCAATTTTTGTGTTTCATCAACACTCTGAAGGTCCACAGATTACAGAATGCATCCAGATGTGCTTCGGAAACTACTACTAGTCATCCAGGGAACGTTTAAAGCGTAGACAGTTTAAGACATTACTCTCATGGAGAAAAGTCCGCATGGAGCTTATTGTGTTCGATGCCGATTCAATTTCTGTGTTTCATCAACACTCTGAAGTTCCGCAGATTACAGAATGCTTCCAGATGTGCTTCGGAAACTACTACTAGTCTTCCAGTGTACGATCAAAGCGTAGACAGTTTAAGACATAACTCCCATGGAGAAAAGTCCGCATGGTGTTTTTTGTGTTCAATGCCGATGCAATTTTTATGTTTCATCAACACTCTGAAGGTCCACAGATTTCAGAATGACTCCAGATGTGCTTCGGAAACTACTACTATTCTTCCAGGGAACGATCAAACCGTAGACAATTTAAGACATTACTCCCATGGAGAAAAGTCCGCATGGTGCTTATTGTGATCAATGACGATGCAATTTCTGTGTTTCATCAACACTCTGAAGGTCCACAGATTACACAATGCATCCAGATGTGCTTCAGAAACTGCTACTAGTCTTCCGGTGTACGATCAAAGCGTAGACAGTTTAAGACATTACTCCCATGGAGAAAAGTTCGCATGGTGCTTATTGTGTTCAATGCCGATGCAATTTTTGTGTTTCATCAACACTCTGAAGTCCACAGATTTCAGAAAGCATCCAGATATGCTTCGGAAACTACTACTAGACTTCCAGGGAACGATCAAAGCGTAGACAGTTTAAGACATTACTCCCATGGAGAAAAGTCCACATGGTGCTTATTGTGGTCAACGGAGATGCAATTTTCGTGTTTCATCAACACTCTGATGGTTTACAGATTACAGAATGCATCCAGATGTACTTCGAAAACTTCTACTAGTCTTCCAGTGAACGATCAAAACGCAAACAGTTTAAGACATTACTCTCATGGAGAAAAGTCCGCATGGTGATTATTGTGTTCAATGCCGATTCAATTTCTGCGTTTCATCAACACTCTGAAGGTCCACAGATTACAGAATGCCTCCAGATGTGCTTCGGAAACTACCACTAGTCTTCCAGTGTACGATCAAAGCGTAGACAGTTTAAGACATTACTCCCATGGAGAAAAGTCCGCATGGTGCTTATTGTGTTCAATGCCGATGCAATTTTTGTGTTTCATCAACACTCTGAAGGTCCAGAGGTTACAGAATGCTTCCAGATGTGCTTCGGAAACTACTACTAATCTTTCAGTGAACGATCAAAGCGTAGACAGTTTAAGACATTACTCCCATGGAGAAAAGTCCGCATGGTTCTTATTGTGTTCAATGCCGATGCAATTTTTGTGTTTCATCAACACTCTGGAGGTCCACAGATTACAGAATGCCTCCAGATGTGCTTCGGAAACTACTACTAGTCTTCCAGTGTACGATCAAAGCGTAGACAGTTTAAGACATTACTCCCATGGAGAAAAGCCCGCATGGTCATTATTGTGTTCAATGCCGATGCAATTTTTGTGTTTCATCAACACTCTGAAGGTCCACAGATTACAGAATGCATCCAGATGTGCTTCGGAATCTACTACTAGTCATCCAGGGAACGTTTAAAGCGTAGACAGTTTAAGACATTACTCTGATGGAGAAAAGTCCGCATGGAGCTTATTGTGTTCGATGCCGATTCAATTTCTGTGTTTCATCAACACTCTGAAGTTCCGCAGATTACAGAATGCTTCCAGATGTGCTTCAGAAACTACTACTAAACTTTCAGTGTACGATCAAAGTGTAGACAGTTTAAGACGTTACTCCCATAGAGAAAGTTCTGCATGGTGCTTATTGTGTTAAATGCCGATGCAATTTTTGTGTTCCATCTACACTCTGAAGGTCCACAGATTACAGAATGCATCCAGATGTGCTTCGGAAACTACTACTAGTCTTCCAGTGTGCGATCAAAGAGTAGACAGTTTAAGACATTACACCCATGGAGGAAAGTCCGCATGGTGCTTATTTTGTTCAATGCCGATGTAATTTTTGTGTTTCATCAACACGCTGAAGGTCCACAGATTTCAGAAAGCATCCAGATATGCTTCGGAAACTACTACTAGACTTCCAGGGAACAATCAAAGCGTAGACAGTTTAAGACATTACTCCCATGGAGAAAAGTCCGCATGGTGCTTATTGTGGTCATTGGAGATGCAATTTTCGTGTTTCATCAACACTCTGATGGTTTACAGATTACAGAATGCATCCAGATGTACTTCGAAAACTTCTACTAGTCCTCCAGGGAACGATCAATACGTAGATAGTTTAAGACATTACTCTCATGGAGAAAAGTCCGCATGGTGATTATTGTGTTCAATGCCGATGCAATTTTTGTGTTTCATCAACACTCTGAAGGTCCACAGATTACAGAATGCATCCAGATGTGCTTCGGAAGCTACTACTAGTCTTCCAGTGTACGATCAAAGCGTAGACAGTTTAATACATTACTCCCATGGAGAAAAGTCCGCATGGTGTTTTTTGTGTTCAATGCCGATGCAATTTTTGTGTTTCATCAACACTCTGAAGGTCCACAGATTACAGAATGCCTCCAGATGTGCTTCGGAAACTACTACTAGTCTTCCAGGGAACGTTTAAAGCGTAGACAATTTAAGACATTACTCTCATGGAGAAAAGTCCGCATGGTGCTTATTGTGGTCAATGCCGATTCAATTTCTGTGTTTCATGAACACTCTGAAGGCCCGCAGATTACAGAATGCCTCCAGATGTGCTTCGGAAACGACTACTAGTCTTCCAGGGAACGATCAAAGCGTAGACAGTTTAAGACATTACTTCCCATGGAGAAAAGTACGCATGGTGCTTATTGTGGTCAATGCAGATGCAATTTTCGTGTTTCATCAACACTCTGATGGTCCACAGATTACAGAATGCATCCAGATGTACTTCGGAAACTTCTACTAGTCTTCCAGGGAACGATCAAAACGTAGACAGTTTAAGTTATTACACTCATGGAGAAAAGTCCGCATGCTGATTATTGTGTTCAATGCCGATTCAATTTCTGCGTTTCATCAACACTCTGAAGGTCCACAGGTTACAGAATGCCTCCAGATGTGCTTCGGAAACTACCACTAGTCTTACAGTGAACGATCAAAGCGTAGACAGTTTAAGACATTACTCCCATGGAGAAAAGCCCGCATGGTCATTATTGTGTTCAATGCCGATGCAATTTTTGTGTTTCATCAACACTCTGAAGGTCCACAGATTACAGAATGCATCCAGATGTGCTTCGGTATCTACTACTAGTCATCCAGGGAACGTTTAAAGCGTAGACAGTTTAAGACATTACTCTCATGGAGAAAAGTCCGCATGGAGCTTATTGTGTTCGATGCCGATTCAATTTCTGTGTTTCATCAACACTCTGAAGTTCCGCAGATTACAGAATGGTTCCAGATGTGCTTCAGAAACTACTACTAAACTTTCAGTGTACGATCAAAGTGTAGACAGATTAAGACGTTACTCCCATAGAGAAAGTTCTGCATGGTGCTTATTGTGTTAAATGCCGATGCAATTTTTGTGTTCCATCTACACTCTGAAGGTCCACAGATTACAGAATGCATCCAGATGTGCTTCGGAAACTACCACTAGTCTTCCAGTGTACGATCAAAGCGTAGACAGTTTAAGACATTACTCCCATGGAGAAAAGTCCGCATGGTGATTATTGTGTTCAATCCCGATGCAATTTTTGTGTTTCATCAACACTCTGAAGGTCCACAGATTACAGAATGCATCCAGATGTGCTTCGGAAGCTACTACTAGTCTTCCAGGGAACGATCAAAGCGTAGACAGTTTAAGACATTACTCTCATGGGGTGAAGTCCGCATGGTGCATATTGTGTTCAATGCCGATTCAATTTCTGCGTTTCATCAACACTCTGAAGATCCACAGATTACAGAATGCATCCAGATGTGCTTCGGAAACTACTACTAGTCTTCCAGGGAACGTTTAAAGCGTAGACAGTTTAAGACATTACTCTCATGGATGAAAGTCCGCATGGTGCTTATTGTGGTCAATGCCGAATCTATTTCTGTGTTTCATCAACACTCTGAAGGTCCGCAGATTACAGAATGCCTCCAGATATGCTTCGGAAACTACTACTAGTCTTCCAGTGTACGATCAAAGCGTAGACAGTTTAAGACATTACTCCCATGGAGAAAAGTCCGCATGGTGTTTTTTGTGTTCTATGCCGATGCAATTTTTGTGTTTCATCAACACTCTGAAGGTCCACAGATTACAGAATGCCTCCAGATGTGCTTCGGAAACTACTACTAGTCTTCCAGGGAACGTTTAAAGCGTAGACAGTTTAAGACATTACTCTCATGGAGAAAAGTCCGCATGGTGCTTATTGTGGTCAATGCCGATTCAATTTCTGTGTTTCATGAACACTCTGAAGGCCCGCAGATTACAGAATGCCTCCAGATGTGCTTCGGAAACGACTACTAGTCTTCCAGGGAACGATCAAAGCGTAGACAGTTTAAGACATTACTCCCATGGAGAAAAGTCCGCATGGTGCTTATTGTGGTCAATGCAGATGCAATTTTCGTGTTTCATCAACACTCTGATGGTCCACAGATTACAGAATGCATCCAGATGTACTTCGGAAACTTCTACTAGTCTTCCAGGGAACGATCAAAACGTAGACAGTTTAAGTTATTACTCTCATGGAGAAAAGTCGGCATGCTGATTATTGTGTTCAATGCCGATTCAATTTCTGCGTTTCATCAACACTCTGAAGGTCCACAGGTTACAGAATGCCTCCAGATGTGCTTCGGAAACTACCACTAGTCTTACAGTGAACGATCAAAGCGTAGACAGTTTAAGACATTACTCCCATGGAGAAAAGTCCGCATGGTGCTTATTGTGTTCAATGCCGATGCAATTTTTGTGTTTCATCAACACTCTGGAGGTCCACAGATTACAGAATGCCTCCAGATGTGCTTCGGAAACTACTACTAGTCTTCCAGTGTTCGATCAAAGCGTAGACAGTTTAAGACATTACTCCCATGGAGAAAAGCCCGCATGGTCATTATTGTGTTCAATGCCGATGCAATTTTTGTGTTTCATCAACACTCTGAAGGTCCACAGATTACAGAATGCATCCAGATATGCTTCGGAAACTACTACTAGTCTTCCAGTGTACGATCAAAGCGTAGACAGTTTAAGACATAACTCACATGGAGAAAAGTCCGCATGGTGTTTTTTGTGTTCAATGCCGATGCAATTTTTGTGTTTCATCAACACTCTGAAGGTCCACAGATTTCAGAATGACTCCAGATGTGCTTCGGAAACTACAACTATTCTTCCAGGGAACGATCAAACCCTAGACAGTTTAAGACATTACTCCCATGGAGGAAAGTCCGCATGGTGCTTATTTTGTTCAATGCCGATGTAATTTTTGTGTTTCATCAACACTCTGAAGGTCCACAGATTTCAGAAAGCATCCAGATATGCTTCGGAAACTACCACTAGACTTCCAGGGAACGATCAAAGCGTAGACAGTTTAAGACATTACTCCCATGGAGAAAAGTCCGCATGGTGCTTATTGTGGTCAATGCAGATGCAATTTTCGTGTTTCATCAACACTCTGATGGTCCACAGATTACAGAATGCATCCAGATGTACTTCGGAAACTTCTACTAGTCTTCCAGGGAACGATCAAAACGTAGACAGTTTAAGTTATTACTCTCATGGAGAAAAGTCGGCATGCTGATTATTGTGTTCAATGCCGACTCAATTTCTGCGTTTCATCAACACTCTGAAGGTCCACAGGTTACAGAATGCCTCCAGATGTGCTTCGGAAACTACCACTAGTCTTACAGTGAACGATCAAAGCGTAGACAGTTTAAGACATTACTCCCATGGAGAAAAGCCCGCATGGTCATTATTGTGTTCAATGCCGATGCAATTTTTGTGTTTCATCAACACTCTGAAGGTCCACAGATTACAGAATGCATCCAGATGTGCTTCGGAATCTACTACTAGTCATCCAGGGAACGTTTAAAGCGTAGACAGTTTAAGACATTACTCTCATGGAGAAAAGTCCGCATGGAGCTTATTGTGTTCGATGCCGATTCAATTTCTGTGTTTCATCAACACTCTGAAGTTCCGCAGATTACAGAATGCTTCCAGATGTGCTTCAGAAACTACTACTAAACTTTCAGTGTACGATCAAAGTGTAGACAGTTTAAGACGTTACTCCCATAGAGAAAGTTCTGCATTGTGCTTATTGTGTTAAATGCCGATGCAATTTTTGTGTTCCATCTACACTCTGAAGGTCCACAGATTACAGAATGCATCCAGATGTGCTTCGGAAACTACCACTAGTCTTCCAGTGTACGATCAAAGCGTAGACAGTTTAAGACATTACTCCCATGGAGAAAAGTCCGCATGGTGATTATTGTGTTCAATGCCGATGCAATTTTTGTGTTTCATCAACACTCTGAAGGTCCACAGATTACAGAATGCATCCAGATGTGCTTCGGAAGCTACTACTAGTCTTCCAGGGAACGATCAAAGCGTAGACAGTTTAAGACATTACTCTCATGGGGAGAAGTCCGCATGGTGCATATTGTGTTCAATGCCGATGCAATTTCTGTGTTTCATCAACACTCTGAAGATCCACAGATTACAGAATGCATCCAGATGTGCTTCGGAAACTACTACTAGTCTTCCAGGGAACGTTTAAAGCGTAGACAGTTTAAGACATTACTCTCATGGATGAAAGTCCGCATGGTGCTTATTGTGGTCAATGCCGATTCTATTTCTGTGTTTCATCAACACTCTGAAGGTCCGCAGATTACAGAATGCCTCCAGATATGCTTCGGAAACTACTACTAGTCTTCCAGTGTACGATCAAAGCGTAGACAGTTTAAGACATTACTCCCATGGAGAAAAGTCCGCATGGTGTTTTTTGTGTTCAATGCCGATGCAATTTTTGTGTTTCATCAACACTCTGAAGGTCCACAGATTACAGAATGCCTCCAGATGTGCTTCGGAAACTACTACTAGTCTTCCAGGGAACGTTTAAAGCGTAGACAGTTTAAGACATTACTCCCATGGAGAAAAGTCCGCATGGTGCTTATTGTGGTCAATGCAGATGCAATTTTCGTGTTTCATCAACACTCTGATGGTCCACAGATTACAGAATGCATCCAGATGTACTTCGGAAACTTCTAGTAGTCTTCCAGGGAACGATCAAAACGTAGACAGTTTAAGTTATTACTCTCATGGAGAAAAGTCGGCATGCTGATTATTGTGTTCAATGCCGATTCAATTTCTGCGTTTCATCAACACTCTGAAGGTCCACAGGTTACAGAATGCCTCCAGATGTGCTTCGGAAACTACCACTAGTCTTACAGTGAACGATCAAAGCGTAGACAGTTTAAGACATTACTCCCATGGAGAAAAGACCGCATGGTGCTTATTGTGTTCAATGCCGATGCAATTTTTGTGTTTCATCAACACTCTGGAGGTCCACAGATTACAGAATGCCTCCAGATGTGCTTCGGAAACTACTACTAGTCTTCCAGTGTTCGATCAAAGCGTAGACAGTTTAAGACATTACTCCCATGGAGAAAAGCCCGCATGGTTATTATTGTGTTCAATGCCGATGCAATTTTTGTGTTTCATCAACACTCTGAAGGTCCACAGATTACAGAATGCATCCAGATGTGCTTCGGAAACTACTACTAGTCATCCAGGGAACGTTTAAAGCGTAGACAGTTTAAGATATTACTCTCATGGAGAAAAGTCCGCATGGAGCTTATTGTGTTCGACGCCGATTCAATTTCTGTGTTTCATCAACACTCTGAAGTTCCGCAGATTACAGAATGCTTCCAGATGTGCTTCGGAAACTACTACTAGTCTTCCAGTGTACGATCAAAGCGTAGACAGTTTAAGACATAACTCACATGGAGAAAAGTCCGCATGGTGTTTTTTGTGTTCAATGCCGATGCAATTTTTGTGTTTCATCAACACTCTGAAGGTCCACAGATTTCAGAATGACTCCAGATGTGCTTCGGAAACTACTACTATTCTTCCAGGGAACGATCAAACCCTAGACAGTTTAAGACATTACTCCCATGGAGGAAAGTCCGCATGGTGCTTATTTTGTTCAATGCCGATGTAATTTTTGTGTTTCATCAACACTCTGAAGGTCCACAGATTTCAGAAAGCATCCAGATATGCTTCGGAAACTACTACTAGACTTCCAGGGAACGATCAAAGCGTAGACAGTTTAAGACATTACTCTCATGGAGAAAAGTCCGCATGGTGATTATTGTGTTCAATTCCGATTCAATTTCTGCGTTTCATCAACACTCTGAAGGTCCACAGATTACAGAATGCCTCCAGATGTGCTTCGGAAACTACCACTAGTCTTCCAGTGTACGATCAAAGCGTAGACAGTTTAAGACATTACTCCCATGGAGAAAAGTCCGCATGGTGCTTATTGTGATCAATGACGATGCAATTTCTGTGTTTCATCAACACTCTGAAGGTCCGCAGATTACACAATGCATCCAGATGTGCTTCAGAAACTACTACTAGTCTTCCGGTGTACGATCAAAACGTAGACAGTTTAAGACATTACTCCCATGGAGAAAAGTTCGCATGGTGCTTATTGTGTTCAATGCCGATGCAATTTTTGTGTTTCATCAACACTCAGAAGGTCCACAGGTTACAGAATGCTTCCAGATGTGCTTCGGAAACTACTACTAATCTTTCAGTGTACGATCAAAGCGTAGACAGTTTAAGACATTACTCCCATGGAGAAAGTTTTGCATGGTGCTTATTGTGTTAAATGCCGATGCAATTTTTGTGTTTCATCTACACTCTGAAGGTCCACAGATTACAGAATGCATCCAGATGTGCTTCGGAAACTACTACTAGTCTTCCAGTGTACGATCAAAGAGTAGACAGTTTAAGACATTACTCCCATGGAGGAAAGTCCGCATGGTGCTCATTTTGTTCAATGCCGATGTAAGTTTTGTGTTTCATCAACACTCTGAAGGTCCACAGATTTCAGAAAGCATCCAGATATGCTTCGGAAACTACTACTAGACTTCCAGGGAACGATCAAAGCGTAGACAGTTTAAGACATTACTCCCATGGAGAAAAGTCCGCATGGTGCTTATTGTGGTCAATGAAGATGCAATTTTCGTGTTTCATCAACACTCTGATGGTTTACAGATTACAGAATGCATCCAGATGTACTTCGAAAACTTCTACTAGTCTTCCAGTGAACGATCAAAACGTAGACAGTTTAAGACATTACTCTCATGGAGAAAAGTCCGCATGGTGATTATTGTGTTCAATTCCGATTCAATTTCAGCGTTTCATCAACACTCTGAAGGTCCACAGATTACAGAATGCCTCCAGATGTGCTTCGGAAACTACCACTAGTCTTCCAGTGTACGATCAAAGCGTAGACAGTTTAAGACATTACTCCCATGGAGAAAAGTCCGCATGGTGATGATTGTGTTCAATGCCGATGCAATTTTTGTGTTTCATCAACACTCTGAAAGTCCACAGATTACAGAATGCATCCAGATGTGCTTCGGAAGCTACTACTAGTCTTCCAGGGAACGATCAAAGCGTAGACAGTTTAAGACATTACTCTCATGGAGAAAAGTCCGCATGGTGCTTATTGTGGTCAATACCGATTCAATTTCTGTGTTTCATGAACACTCTGAAGGTCCGCAGATTACAGAATGCCTCCAGATGTGTTTTTCGGAAACTACTACTAGTCTTCCAGGGAACGATCAAAGCGTAGACAGTTTAAGACATTACTCCCATGGAGAAAAGTCCGCATGGTGCTTATTGTGGTCAATGAAGATGCAATTTTCGTGTTTCATCAACACTCTGATGGTCCACAGATTACAGAATGCATCCAGATGTACTTCGGAAACTTCTACTAGTCTTCCAGGGAACGATCAAAACGTAGACAGTTTAAGTTATTACTCTCATGGAGAAAAGCCCGCATGCTGATTATTGTGTTCAATGCCGATTCAATTTCTGCGTTTCATCAACACTCTGAAGGTCCACAGGTTACAGAATGCCTCCAGATGTGCTTCGGAAACTACCACTAGTCTTACAGTGAACGATCAAAGCGTAGACAGTTTAAGACATTACTCCCATGGAAAAAAGTCCGCATGGTGCTTATTGTGTTTAATGCCGATGCAATTTTTGTGTTTCATCAACACTCTGGAGGTCCACAGATTACAGAATGCCTCCAGATGTGCATCGGAAACTACTACTAGTCTTCCAGTGAACGATCAAAGCGTAGACAGTTTAAGACAGTACTCCCATGGAGAAAAGCCCGCATGGTGATTATTGTGTTCAATTCCGATGCAATATTTGTGTTTCATCAACACTCTAAAGTTCCACTGATTACAGAATGCATCCAGATGTGCTTCGGAAACTACTACTAGTCATCCAGGGAACGTTTAAAGCGTAAACAGTTTAAGACATTACTCTCATGGAGAAAAGTCCGCATGGAGCTTATTGTGTTCGATGCCGATTCAATTTCTGTGTTTCATCAACACTCTGAAGTTCCGCAGATTACAGAATGCTTCCAGATGTGCTTCGGAAACTACTACTAGTCTTCCAGTGTACGATCAAAGCGTAGACAGTTTAAGACATTACACTCATGGAGAAAAGTCCGGATGGTGATTATTGTGTTCAATGCCGATGCAATTTTTGTGTTTCATCAACACTCTGAAGGTCCACAGATTACAGAATGCATCCAGATGTGCCTCGGAAACTACTACTAGTCTTCCAGGAAACTATCAAATCGTAGACAGTTTAAGACGTTACTCTCATGGAGAAAAGTCCGCATGGTGCTTATTGTGTTCTATTCCGATGCTATTTCTGTGTTTCATCAACACTCTGAAGATCCACAGATTACAGAATGCATCCAGATGTGCTTCGGAAAATACTACTAATCTTCCAGGGAACGATCAAAGCGTAGACAGTTTAAGACATTACTCCCATGGAGAAAAGTCCGCATGGGGCTTATTGTGGTCAATGGAGATGCAATTTTCGTGTTTCATCAACACTCTGATAGTTTACAGATTACAGAATGCATCCAGATGTACTTCGAAAACTTCTACTAGTCTTCCAGTGAACGATCAAATCGTAGACAGTTTAAGACATTACTCTCATGGAGAAAAGTCCGCATGGTGATTATTGTGTTCAATGCCGATTCAATATCTGCGTTTCATCAACACTCTGAAGGCCCACAGATTACAGAATGCCTCCAGATGTGCTTCGGAAACTACCACTAGTCTTCCAGTGTACGATCAAAGCGTAGACAGTTTAAGACATTACTCCCATGGAGAAAAGTCCGCATGGTGATGATTGTGTTCAATGCCGATGCAATTTTTGTGTTTCATCAACACTCTGAAAGTCCACAGATTACAGAATGCATCCAGATGTGCTTCGGAAGCTACTACTAGTCTTCCAGGGAACGATCAAAGCGTAGACAGTTTAAGACATTACTCTCATGGAGAAAAGTCCGCATGGTGCTTATTGTGGTCAATGCCGATTCAATTTCTGTGTTTCATGAACACTCTGAAGGTCCGCAGATTACAGAATGCCTCCAGATGTGCTTCGGAAACTACTACTAGTCTTCCAGGGAACGATCAAAGCGTAGACAGTTTAAGACATTACTCCCATGGAGAAAAGTCCGCATGGTGCTTATTGTGGTCAATGCAGAAGCAATTTTCGTGTTTCATCAACACTCTGATGGTCCACAGATTACAGAATGCATCCAGATGTACTTCGGAAACTTCTACTAGTCTTCCAGGGAACGATCAAAGCGTAGACAGTTTAAGACATTACTCCCATGGAGAAAAGTCCGCATGGTGCTTATTGTGGTCAATGCAGAAGCAATTTTCGTGTTTCATCAACACTCTGATGGTCCACAGATTACAGAATGCATCCAGATGTGCTTCGGAAAATACTACTAATCTTCCAGGGAACGATCAAAGCGTAGACAGTTTAAGACATTACTCCCATGGAGAAAAGTCCGCATGGGGCTTATTGTGGTCAATGGAGATGCAATTTTCGTGTTTCATCAACACTCTGATAGTTTACAGATTACAGAATGCATCCAGATGTACTTCGAAAACTTCTACTAGTCTTCCAGTGAACGATCAAATCGTAGACAGTTTAAGACATTACTCTCATGGAGAAAAGTCCGCATGGTGATTATTGTGTTCAATGCCGATTCAATATCTGCGTTTCATCAACACTCTGAAGGCCCACAGATTACAGAATGCCTCCAGATGTGCTTCGGAAACTACCACTAGTCTTCCAGTGTACGATCAAAGCGTAGACAGTTTAAGACATTACTCCCATGGAGAAAAGTCCGCATGGTGATGATTGTGTTCAATGCCGATGCAATTTTTGTGTTTCATCAACACTCTGAAAGTCCACAGATTACAGAATGCATCCAGATGTGCTTCGGAAGCTACTACTAGTCTTCCAGGGAACGATCAAAGCGTAGACAGTTTAAGACATTACTCTCATGGAGAAAAGTCCGCATGGTGCTTATTGTGGTCAATGCCGATTCAATTTCTGTGTTTCATGAACACTCTGAAGGTCCGCAGATTACAGAATGCCTCCAGATGTGCTTCGGAAACTACTACTAGTCTTCCAGGGAACGATCAAAGCGTAGACAGTTTAAGACATAACTCCCATGGAGAAAAGTCCGCATGCTGATTATTGTGTTCAATGCCGATTCAATTTCTGCGTTTCATCAACACTCTGAAGGTCCACAGGTTACAGAATGCCTCCAGATGTGCTTCGGAAACTACCACTAGTCTTACAGTGAACGATCAAAGCGTAGACAGTTTAAGACATTACTCCCATGGAAAAAAGTCCGCATGGTGCTTATTGTGTTCGATGCCGATTCAATTTCTGTGTTTCATCAACACTCTGAAGTTCCACAGATTACAGAATGCTTCCAGATGTGCTTCGGAAACTACTACTAGTCTTCCAGTGAACGATCAAAGCGTAGACAGTTTAAGACATTACACTCATGGAGAAAAGTCCGGATGGTGATTATTGTGTTCAATGCCGATGCAATTTTTGTGTTTCATCAACACTCTGAAGGTCCACCGATTACAGAATGCATCCAGATGTGCCTCGGAAACTACTACTAGTCTTCCAGGAAACGATCAAATCGTAGACAGTTTAAGTCATTACTCTCATGGAGGAAAGTCCGCATGGTGCTTATTGTGTTCTATTCCGATGCTATTTCTGTGTTTCATCAACACTCTGAAGATCCACAGATTACAGAATGCATCCAGATGTGCTTCGGAAAATACTACTAATCTTCCAGGGAACGATCAAAGCGTAGACAGTTTAAGACATTACTCTCAGGGAGAAAAGTCCGCATGGTTATTATTGTGTTCAATGCCGATTGAATTTCTGTGTTTCATCAACACTCTGAAGGTACGCTGATTACAGAATGCCTCCAGATGTGCTTCGGAAATTACTACTAGTCTTCCAGTGAACGATCAAAGCGTAGACAGTTTAGGACATTACTCCCATAGAGAAAAGTCCGCATGGTGCTTTTTGTGTTCAATGCCGATGCAATTTTTGTGTTTCATCAACACTCTGAAGGTCCACAGATTACAGAATGCCACCAGATGTGCATCGGAAACTACTACTAGTCTTCCAGTGAACGATCAAAGCGTAGACAGTTTAAGACATTACTCTAATGGAGAAAAGTCCGCATGGTGCTTATAGTGTTCAATGCCGATGCAATTTCTGTGTTTCATCAACACTCTGAGGATCTACAGATTATAGAATGCATCCAGATGTGCTTCTGAAACTACTACTAGTCTTCCAGTGTACGATCAAAGCGTAGACAGTTTAAGACATTACTTCCATGGAGAAAAGCCCGCATGGTGATTATTGTGTTCAATGCCGATGCAATTTTTGCGTTTCATCAACACTCTGAAAGTCCACAGATTACAGAATGCATCCAGATGTGCTTCGGAAACTACTACTAGTCATCCAGATAACGTTTAAAGCGTAGACAGTATAAGATATTACTCTCATGGAGAAAAGTCCGCATGGTGCTTATTGTGTTCGATGCCGATTCAATTTCTGTGTTTCATCAACACTCTGAAGGACCGCAGATTACAGAATGCCTCCAGATGTGCTTCGGAAACTACTAGTAGTCTTCCAGTGTACGATCAAAGCGTAGACAGTTTAAGTCATAACTCCCATGGAGAAAAGTCCGCATGGTGTTTTTTGTGTTCAATGCCGATGCAATTTTTGTGTATCATCAACACTCTGAAGGTCCACAGACTACAGAATGCATCCATATGTGCTTCGGAAACTACTACTAGTCTTCCAGGAAACGATCAAAGCGTAGACAGTTTAAGACATTACTCTCATGGAGAAAAGTCCGCATGGTGCTTATTGTGTTCAATTCCGATGCTATTTCTGTGTTTCATCAACACTCTGAAGATCCATAGATTACAGAATGCATCCAGATGTGCTTCGGAAACTACTATTAGTCTTCCAGGGAACGATCAAAGCGTAGACAGTTTAAGACATTACTCTCAGGGAGAAAAGTCCGCATGGTGCTTATTGTGTTCAATGCCGATTCAATTTCTGTGCTTCATCAACACTCTGAAGGTATACAGATTACAGAATGCGTATAGATGTGCTTCGAAAACTACTGCTAGTCTTCCAGTGAACGTCAAAGCGTAGACAGTTTAAGACATTACTCCCATGGAGAAAAGTCCGCATGGTGCTTATTGTGTTCAATGACGATTCAATTTCTGTTTTTCATCAACACTCTCAAGTTCCACAGATTACAGAATGCATCCAGACGTTCTTCGGAAACTACTACTAGTCTTCCAGTGTACAATCAAAGCGCAGACAGTTTAAGACATTACTCCCATGGAGAAAAGTCCGCATGGTGTTTATTGTGTTCAATGCCGATGATATTTTTGTGTTTCATCAACACTCTGAAGGTTCACAGATTACAGAATGCCTCCAGATGTGCTCCGGAAACTACTACTAGTCTTCCAGGGAGCGATCAAAGCGTAGACAGTTTGAGACATTACTCCCATGGAGAAAATTCGGCATGGTGCTTATTGTGTTCAATGCCGACGCAATTTTTGTGTTTCATCAACACTCTGAATGTCCACAGATTTCAGAATGACTCCAGATGTGCTTCGGAAACTACTACTATTCTACCAGGGAACGATCAAAGCGTAGACAGTTTAAGACATTACTCCCATGGAGAAAAGGCCACATGGTGCTTATTGTGATTGATGACGATGCAATTTCTGTGTTTCATCAACACTCTGAAGGTCCACAGATTACACAATGCATCCAGATGTGCTTCAGAAACTACTACTAGTCTTCCGGTGTACAGTCAAAACGTAGACAGTTTAAGACATTACTCCCATGGAGAAAAGTTCGCATGGTGCTTATTGTGTTCAATGCCGATGCAATTTTTGTGTTTCATCAACACTCAGAAGGTCCACAGGTTACAGAATGCCTCCAGATGTGCTTCGGAAACTACTACTAATCTTTCAGTGTACGATCAAAGCGTAGACAGTTTGAGACATTACTCCCATAGAGAAAGTTCTGCATGCTGCTTATTTTGTTAAATGCCGATGCAATTTTTGTGTTTCATCTACACTCTGAAGGTCCACAGATTACAGAATGCATCCAGATATGCTTCGGAAACTACTACTAGACTTCCAGGGAACGATCAAAGAGTAGACAGTTTAAGACATTACTCCCATGGAGAAAAGTCCGCATGGTGCTTATTGTGGTCAATGGAGATGCAATTTTCGTGTTTCATCAACACTCTGATACTTTACAGATTACAGAATGCATCCAGATGTACTTCGAAAACTTCTACTAGTCTTTCAGGGAACGATCAAATCGTAGACAGTTTAAGACATTACTCTCATGGAGAAAAGTCCGCATTGTGATTATTGTGTCCAATGCCGATTCAATTTCTGCGTTTCGTCAACACTCTGAAGGTCCACAGATTACAGAATGCCTCCAGATGTGCTTCGGAAACTACCACTAGTCTTCCAGTGTACGATCAAAGCGTAGACAGTTTAAGACATTACTCCCATGGAGAAAAGTCCGCATGGTGATTATTGTGTTCAATGCCGATGCAATTTTTGTGTTTCATCAACACTCTGAAGGTCCACAGATTACAGAATGCATCCAGATGTGCTTCGGAAGCTACTACTAGTCTTCCAGGGAACGATCAAAGCGTAGACAGTTTAAGACATTACTCTAATGGGGAAAAGTCCGCATGGTGCATATTGTGTTCAATGCCGATGCAATTTCTGTGGTTCATCAACACTCTGAAGATCCACAGATTACAGAATGCATCCAGATGTGCTTCAGAAACTTCTACTAGTCTTCCAGGGAACGTTTAAAGCGTAGACAGTTTAAGACATTACTCTCATGGAGGAAAGTCCGCATGGTGCTTATTGTGGTCGATGCCGATTCTATTTCTGTGTTTCATCAACACTCTGAAGGTCCGCAGATTACAGAATGCATCCAGATGTACTTCGGAAACTTCTACTAGTCTTCCAGGGAACGATCAAAGCGTAGACAGTTTAAGACATTACTCCCATGGAGAAAAGTCCACATGGTGCTTATTGTGATCAATGACGATGCAATTTCTGTGTTTCATCAACACTCTGAAGGTCCACAGATTACACAATGCATCCAGATGTGCTTCAGAAACTACTACTAGTCTTCCGGTGTACGATCAAAGCGTAGACAGTTTAAGACATTACTCCCATGGAGAAAAGTTCGCATGGTGATTATTGTGTTCAATGCCGATGCAATTTTTGTGTTTCATCAACACTCAGAAGGTCCACAGGTTACAGAATGCTTCCAGATGTGCTTCGGAAACTACTACTAATCTTTCAGTGTACGATCAAAGCGTAGACAGTTTAAGACATTACTCCCATAGAGAAAGTTCTGCATGGTGCTTATTGTGTTAAATGCCGATGCAATTTTTGTGTTTCATCTACACTCTGAAGGTCCACAGATTACAGAATGCATCCTGATGTGCTTCGGAAGCTACCACTAGTCTTCAAGGGAACGATCAAAGCGTAGACAGTTTAAGACATTACTCTCATGGGGAAAAGTCCGCATGGTGCATATTGTGTTCAATGCCGATGCAATTTCTGTGTTTCATCAACACCCTGAAGATCCACAGATTACAGAATGCATCCAGATGTGCTTCAGAAACTACTACTAGTCTTCCAGGGAACGTTTAAAGCGTAGACAGTTTAAGACATTACCCTCATGGAGGAAAGTCCGCATGGTGCTTATTGTGGTCGATGCCGATTCTACTTCTGTGTTTCATCAACACTCTGAAGGTCCGCATATTACAGAATGCCTCCAGATATGCTTCAGAAACTACTACTAGTCTTCCAGTGTACGATCAAAGCGTAGACAGTTTAAGACATTACTCTCATGGAGAAAAGTCCGCATGGTGCTTATTGTGGTCAATGCCGATTCAATTTCTGTGTTTCATGAAGACTGAAGGTCCGCAGATTACAGAATGCCTCCAGATGTGCTTCGGAAACTACTACTAGTCTTCCAGGGAACGATCAAAGCGTAGACAGTTTAAGACATTACTCCCATGGAGAAAAGTCCGCATGGTGCTTATTGTGGTCAATGCAGATGCAATTTTCGTGTTTCATCAACACTCTGATGGTCCACAGATTACAGAATGCATCCAGATGTACTTCGGAAACTTCTACTAGTCTTCCAGAGAACGATCAAAACGTAGACAGTTTAAGTTATTACTCTCATGGAGAAAAGTCCGCATGCTGATTATTGTGTTCAATGCCGATTCAATTTCTGCGTTTCATCAACACTCTGAAGGTCCACAGGTTACAGAATGCCTCCAGATGTGCTTCGGAAACTACCACTAGTCTTACAGTGAACGATCAAAGCGTAGACAGTTTAAGACATTACTCACATGGAGAAAAGTCCGCATGGTGCTTATTGTGTTCAATGACGATGCAATTTCTGTGTTTCATCAACACTCTGGAGGTCCACAGATTACAGAATGCCTCCAGATGTACTTCGGAATCTAATACTAGTCTTCCTGTGTACGATCAAAGCGTAGACAGTTTAAGACATTACTCCCATGGAGAAAAGCCCGCAAGGTGATTATTGTGTTCAATGCCGATGCAATTTTTGTGTTTCATCAACACTCTGAAGGTCCACAGATTACAGAATGCATCCAGATGTGCTTCGGAAACTACTACTAGTCATCCAGGGAACGTTTAAAGCGTAGACAGTTTAAGACATTACTCTCATGGAGAAAAGTCCTCATGGAGCTTATTGTGTTCGATGCCGATTCAATTTCTGTGTTTGATCAAGACTCTGAAGTTCCACATATTACAGAATGCTTCCAGATGTGCTTCGGAAACTACTACTGGTCTTCCAGTGTACGATCAAAGCGTAGACAGTTTAAGACATAACTCCCATGGAGAAAAGTCCGCATGGTGTTTTTTGTGTTCAATGCCGATGCAATTTTTGTGTTTCATCAACACTCTGAAGGTCCACCGATTACAGAATGCATCCAGATGTGCCTCGGAAACTACTACTAGTCTTCCAGGAAACGATCAAATCGTAGACAGTTTAAGACATTACTCTCATGGAGAAATGTCCGCATGGTGCTTATTGTGTTCTATTCCGATGCTATTTCTGTGTTTCATCAACACTCTGAAGATCCGCAGATTACAGAATGCATCCAGATGTGCTTCGGAAACTACTACTAATCTTCCAGGGAACGATCAAAGCGTAGACAGTTTAAGACATTACTCTCAGGGAGAAAAGTCCGCATGGTTCTTATTGTGTTCAATGCCGATTCAATTTCTGTGTTTCATCAACACTCTGAAGGTCCGCTGATTACAGAATGCCTCCAGATGTGCATCGGAAACTACTACTAATCTTCCAGTGTACGATCAAAGCGTAGACAGTTTTGGACATTACTCCCATGGAGAAAAGTCCACATGGTGCTTTTTGTGGTCAATGCCGATGCAATTTTTGTGATTCATCAACACTCTGAAGGTCCACAGATTACAGAATGCCACCAGATGTGCATCGGAAACTACTACTAGTCTTCCAGTGCACGATCAAAGCGTAGACAGTTTAAGACATTACTCTAATGGAGAAAAGTTCGCATGGTGTTTATTGTGTTTAATGCCGATGATATTTTTGTGTTTCATCAACACTCTGAAGGTTCACAGATTACAGATTGCATCCAGATATGCTTCGGAAACTACTACTAGTCTTCCAGGGAGAGATCAAAGCGTAGACAGTTTGAGACATTACTCCCATTGAGAAAATTCGGCATGGTGCTTATTTTGTTCAATGCAGACGCAATTTTGGTGTTTCATCAACACTCTGAAGGTCCACAGATTTCAGAATGACTCCAGCTGTGCTTCGGAAACTATTACTATTCATCCAGGGAACGATCAAAGCGTAGACAGTTTAAGACATTACTCCCATGGAGAAAAGTCCGCATGGTGCTTATTGTGATCAATGACGATGCAATTTCTGTGTTTCATCAACACTCTGAAGGTCCACAGATTACACAATGCATCCAGATGTTCTTCAGAAACTACTACTAGTCTTCCAGTGTACCGACAAAGCGTAGACAGTTTAAGACATTACTCCCATGGAGAAAAGTTCGCATGGTGCTTATTGTGTTAAATGCCGATGAAATTTTTGTGTTTCATCTATACTCTGAAGGTCCACAGGTTACAGATTGCATCCAGATGTACTTCGGAAACTACTACTAGTCTTTCAGTGTACGATCAAAGAGTAGACAGTTTAAGACATTACTCCCATGGAGAAAAGTCCGCATGGTGCTTATTTTGTTCAATGCCGATGTAATTTTTGTGTTTCATCAACACTCTGAAGGTCCACAGATTTCAGAAAGCATCCAGATATGCTTCGGAAACTACTACTAGTCTTCCAGGGAACGATCAAAGCGTAGACAGTTTAAGACATTACTCCCATGGAGAAAAGTCCGCATGGTGCTTATTGTGGTCAATGCAGATGCAATTTTCGTGTTTCATCAACACTCTGATGGACCACAGATTACAGAATGCATCCAGATGTATTTCGGAAACTTCTACTAGTCTTCCAGGGAACGATCAAAACGTAGACAGTTTAAGACATTACTCTCATGGAGAAATGTCCGCATGGTGATTATTGTGTTCAATGCCGATGCAATTTCTGGGTTTCATCAACACTCTGAAGATCCACAGATTACAGAATGCATCCAGATGTGCTTCGGAAACTACTACTAGTCTTCCAGGGAACGTTTAAAGCGTAGACAGTTTAATACATTACTCTCATGGAGAAAAGTCCGCATGGTGTTTATTGTGTTCGATGCCGATTCAATTTCTGTGTTTCATCAACACTCTGGAGTTCCACAGATTACAGAATGCCACCAGATGTGCATCGGAAACTACTACTAGTCTTCCAGTGAACGATCAAAGCGTAGACAGTTTAAGACATTACTGTAATGGAGAAAAGTCCATATGGTGCTTATTGTGTTCAATGCCGATGCAATTTCTGTGTTTCATCAACACTCTGAAGATCCACAGATTACAGAATGCATCCAGATGTGCTTCGGCAACTACTACTAGTCTTCCAGTGAACGATCAAAGCGTAGACAGTTTAAGACATTACTCCCATGGAGAAAAGTCCGCTAGGTGTTTATTGTGTTCAATGCCGATGATATTTTTGTGTTTCATCAACACTCTGAAGGTTCACAGATTACAGAATGTATCCAGATGTGCTTCGGATACTACTACTAGCCTTCCAGGGAGCGATCAATGCGTAGACAGTTTGAGACATTACTCCCATGGAGAAAATTCGGCATGGTGCTTATTGTGTTAATGCCGACGCATTTTTTGTGTTTCATCAACACTCTGAAGGTCCACAGATTTCAGAATGCCTCCAGATGTGCTTCGGAAACTACTACTAGTCTTCCAGGGAACGATCAAAGCGTAGACAGTATAAGACATTACTCCCATGGAGAAAAGTCCGAATGGGGCTTATTGTGATCAATGACGATGCAATTTTTGTGTTTCATCAACACTCAGAAGGTCCACATTTTACAGAATGCTTCCAGATGTGCTTCGGACACTACTACTAATCTTCCAGTGTACGATGAAAGCGTAGACAGTTTAAGACATTACTACCATAGAGAAAGTTGCGCATGGTGCTTATTGTGTTAAATGCCGATGCAATTTTTGTGTTTCATCAACACTCTGAAGGTCCACAGACTACAGAATGCATCCAGATGTGCTTCGGAAACTACTACTAGTCTTCCAGTGTACGATCAAAGAGTAGACAGTTTAAGACATTACTCCCATGGAGAAAAGTCCGCATGGAGCTTATTTTGTTCAATGCCGATGCAATTTTTGTGTTTTATCAACACTCTGAAGGTCCCCAGATTTCATTAAGCATCCAGATATGCCTCGGAAACTACTACTAGTCTTACAGGGTACGATCAAAGCGTAGACAGTTTAAGACATTATTCCCATGGAGAAAAGTCCGCATGGTGCATATTGTGTTCAATGCCGATGCAATTTCTGTGTTTCATCAACACTCTGATGGTCCACAGATTACAGAATGCATCCAGATGTGCTTCGGAAACTACTACTAGTCATCCAGGGAACGTTTAAAGCGTAGACAGTTAAAACATTACTTTCATGGAGAAAAGTCCACATGGTGCATATTGTGTTCAATGCCGATGCAATTTCTGTGTTTCATCAACACTCTGAAGATCCACAGATTACAGAATGCAACCAGATGTGCTTCGGAAACTACTACTAGTCTACCAGTGAACGATCAAAACGTAGACAGTTTAAGACATTACTCCCATGGAGAAAAGTCCGCATGGTGTTTATTGTGTTCAATGCCGATTATATTTTGTGTTTCATCAACACTCTGAAGGTTCACAGATTACAGAATGTATCCAGATGTGCTTCGGAAACTACTACTAGCCTTCCAGGGAGCGATCAATGCGTAGACAGTATGAGACATTACTCCCATGGAGAAAATTCGGCATGGTGCTTATTGTGTTCAATGCCGACGCAATTTTTGTGTTTCATCAACACTCTGAAGGTCCACAGATTTCAGAATTCCTCCAGATGTGCTTCGGAAACTACTACTAGTCTTCCAGGGAACGATCAAACGTAGTCAGTATAAGAAATTACTCCCATGGAGAAAAGTCCGAATGGCCCTTATTGTGATCAATGACGATGCAATTTTTGTGTTTCATCAACACTCAGAAGGACCACATTTTAGAGAATGCTTCCAGATGTGCTTCGGACACTACTACTAATCTTCCAGTGTACGATGAAAGCGTAGACAGTTTAAGACATTACTACCATAGAGAAAGTTGCGCATGGTGCTTATTTTGTTCAATGCCGATGTAATTTTTGTGTTTCATCAACACTCTGAATGTCCACAGATTTCAGAAAGCATCCAGATATGCTTCGTAAACTACTACTAGTCTTCCAGGGAACGATCAAAGCGTAGACAGTTTAAGACATTACTCCCATGGAGAAAAGTCCGCATGGTGTTTTTTGTGTTCAATGCCGATGCAATTTTTGTGTTTCATCAACACTCTGAAGGTCCACAGATTACGGAATGCCTCCAGATGTGCATCGGAAACTACTACTAGTCTTCCAGTGAACGATCAAAGCGTAGACAGTTTAAGACATTACACTCATGGAGAAAAGTCCGCATGGTGCTTATTGTGTTAAATGCCAATGCAATTTTTGTGTTTCATCTACACTCTGAAGGTCCACATATTACAGAATGCATCCAGATGTGCTTCGGAAACTACTACTAGTCTTCCAGGGAACGATCAAAGCGTAGACAGTTTGAGACACTACTCCCATGGAGAAAAGTTCGCATGGTGCTTATAGTGTTCAATGCCGATGCAATTTCTGTGTTTCATCAACACTCTGAAGGTATACAGATTACAGAATGCCTATAGATGTGTTTCAGAAACTACTACTAGTCTTCCAGTGAACGATAAAAACGTAGACAGTTTAAGACATTACTCCCATGGAGGAAAGTCCGCATGGTGCTTATTGTGTTCAATGCCGATGGAATTTCTATGTTTCATCAACACTCAGAAGGTCCACAGATTAGAGAATGCCTCCAGATGTTCTTCGGAAACTACTACTAGTCTTCCAGTGAACGGTCTAAGCGTAGACAGTTTAAGACATTACTCTCATGGAGAAAAGTCCGCACCGTGGTTATTGTGTTCAATGCCGATTCAATTTCTGTTTTTCATCAACACTCTGAAGGTCCACAGATTACAGAATGCATCCAGATGTTCTTCGGAAACTACTACTAGTCTTCCAGTGTACAATCAAAGCGTAGACAGTGTAAGACATTACTCCCATGGAGAAAAGTTCGCATGGTGTTTATTGTGTTCAATGCCGATGATATTTTTGTGTTTCATCAACACTCTGAAGGTTCACGGATTACAGATTGCATCCAGATGTGCTCCGGAAACTACTACAAGTCTTCCAGGGAGAGATCAAAAACGTAGACAGTTTGAGACTTTACTCCCATTGAGAAAATTCGGCATGGTGCTTATTGTGATCAATGACGATGCAATTTCTGTGTTTCATCAACACTCTGAAGGTCCACAGATTACACAATGCATCCAGATGTGCTTCAGAAACTACTACTAGTCTTCCAGTGTACCGACAAAGCGTAGACAGTTTAAGACATTACTCCCAAGGAGAAAAGTTCGAATGGTGCTTATTGTGTTAAATGCCGATGAAATTTTTATGTTTCATCTACACTCTGAAGGTCCACAGGTTACAGAATGCATCCAGATGTGCTTCGGAAACTACTATTAGTCTTTCAGTGTACGATCAAAGAGTAGACAGTTTAAGACATTACTCCCATGGAGAAAAGTCCGCATGGTGCTTATTGTGGTCAATGCCGATGCAATTTTCGTGTTTCATCAACACTCTGATGGTCCACAGATTACAGAATGCATCCAGATGTACTTCGGAAACCTCTACTAGTCTTCCAGGGAACAATCAAAACGTAGACAGTTTAAGACATTACTCTCATGGAGAAATGTCCGCATGGTGATTATTGTGTTCAATGCCGATTCAATTTCTGCGTTTCATCAACACTCTGACGGTCCACAGATTACAGAAAGCCTCCAGATGTGCTTCGGAAACTACCACTAATCTTACAGTGAACGATCAAAGCGTAGACAGTTTAAGACATTACTCCCATGGAGAAAAGTCCGCATGGTGCTTATTGTGTTCAATGCCGATGCAATTTTTGTGTTTCATCAACACTGTGGAGGTCCACAGATTACAGAATGCCTCAAGATGTGCTTCGGAAACTACTACTAGTCTTCCAGTGTACGATCAAAGCGTAGACAGTTTAAGACATTACTCCCATGGAGAAAAGTCCGCATGGTGACTATTGTGTTCAATGCCGATGCAATTTTTGTGTTTCATCAACACTCTGAAGGTCCACAGATTACAGAAAGCATCCAGATGTGTTTCGGACACTACTACTAGTTTTCCAGGGAACGATCAAAGCGTAGACAGTTTAAGACGTTACTCTCATGAAGAAAAGTCCGCATTGTGCATATTGTGTTCAATGGCGATGCAATTTCTGTGTTTCATCAACACTCTGAAGATCCACAGATTATAGAATGCATCCAGATGTGCTTTGGAAACTACTACTAGTCCTCCTGGGAACGTTTAAAGCGTAGACAGTTTAATACATTACTCTCATGGAGAAAAGTCCGCATGGTGTGTATTGTGTTCGATGCCGATTCATTTTCTGTGTTTCATCAACACTCTGGACGTCCACAGATTACAGAATGCCACCAGATGTGCATCGGAAACTACTACTAGTCTTCCAGTGAACGATCAAAGCGTAGACAGTTTAAGACATTACTGTAATGGAGAAAAGTCCGCATGGTGCTTATTGTGTTCAATGCCGATGCAATTTCTGTGTTTCATCAACACTCTGAAGATCCACAGATTACAGAATGCATCCAGATGTGCTTCGGAAACTACTACTAGTCTTCCAGTGAACGATCAAAGCGTAGACAGTTTATGACATTACTCCCATGGAGAAAAGTCCGCATGGTGTTTATTGTGTTCAATGCCGATGATATTTTTGTGTTTCATCAACACTCTGAAGGTTCACATATTACAGAATGTATCCAGATGTGCTTCGGAAACTACTACTAGCCTTCCAGGGAGCGATCAATGCGTAGACAGTTTGAGACATTACTCCCATGGAGAAAATTCGGCATGGTGCTTATTGTGTTCAATGCCGACGCAATTTTTGTGTTTCATCAACACTCTGAAGGTCCACAGATTTCAGAATGCCTCCAGATGTGCTTCGGAAACTACTACTAGTCGTCCAGGGAACGATCAAAGCGTAGACAGTATAAGACATTACTCCCATGGAGAAAAGTCCGAATGGGGCTTATTGTGATCAATGACGATGCAATTTTTAGGTTTCATCAACACTCTGAAGGTCCAAATTTTACAGAATGCTTCCAGATGTGCTTCGGACATTACTACTAAATTCCAGTGTACGATGAAAGCGTAGACAGTTTAAGACATTACTGCCATAGAGAAAGTTGCGCATGGTGCTTATTGTGTTAAATGCCGATGCAATTTTTGTGTTTCATCAACACTCTGAAGGTCCACAGATTACAGAATGCATCCAGATGTGCTTCGGAAACTACTACTAGTCCTCCAGTGTACGATCAAAGAGTAGACAGTTTAAGACATTACTCGTATGGAGAAAAGTCCGCATGGTGCTTATTTTGTTCAATGGCGATGCATTTTTTGTGTTTTATCAACACTCTGAAGGTCCCCAGATTTCAGAAAGCATCCAGATATGCTTCGGAAACTACTACTAGTCTTACAGGGAACGATCAAAGCGTAGACAGTTTAAGACATTACTCTCATGGGGAAAAGTCCGCATGGTGATTATTGTGTTCAATGCCGATTCAATTTCTGCGTTTCATCAACACTCTGAAGGTCCACAGATTACAGAATGCCTCCAGATGTGCTTCGGAAACTACCACTAGTCTTACAGTGAAAGATCAAAGCGTAGACAGTTTAAGACATTACTCCCATGGAGAAAAGTCCGCATGGTGCTTATTGTGTTCAATGCCGATGCAATTTTTGTGTTTCATCAAAACTCTGGAGGTCCACAGATTACAGAATGCCTCCAGATGTGCTTCGGAAACTACTACTAGTCTTCCAGTGTACGATCAAAGCGTAGACAGTTTAAGACATTACTCCCATGGAGAAAAGCCCGCATGGTGATTATTGTGTTCAATGCCGATGCAATTTTTGTGTTTCATCAACACTCTGAAGGTCCACAGATTACAGAATGCACACAGATGTGCTTCGGAAACTACTACTACTCATCCAGGGAACGTTTAAAGCGTAGACAGTTTAAGACATAACTCTCATGGAGAAAAGTCCGCATGGTGCTTATTGTGTTCGATGCCGATTCAATTTCTGTGTTTCATCAACACTCTGAAGGTCCGCAGATTACAGAATGCCTCCAGATGTGCTTCGGAAACTACTACTAGTCTTCCAGTATACGATCAAAGCGTAGACAGTTTAAGACATAACTCCCATGGAGAGAAGTCCGCATGGTGTTTTTTGTGTTCAATGCCGATGCAATTTTTGTGTTTCATCAACACTCTGAAGGTCCGCAGATTACGGAATGCCTCCAGATGTGCATCGGAAACTACTACTAGTCTTCCAGTGAACGATCAAAGCGTAGACAGTTTAAGACATTACACTCATGGAGAAAAGTCCGCATGGTGCTTATTGTGTTAAATGCCGATGCAATTTTTGTGTTTCATCTACACTCTGAAGGTCCACAGATTACAGAATGCATCTAGATGTGCTTCGGAAACTACTACTAGTCTTCCAGTGTACCGACAAAGCGTAGACAGTTTAAGACATTACTCCCATGGAGAAAAGTTCGCATGGTGCTTATTGTGTTAAATGCCGATGAAATTTTTGTGTTTCATCTATACTCTGAAGGTCCACAGGTTACAGAATGCATCCAGATGTACTTCGGAAACTACTACTAGTCTTTCAGTGTACGATCAAAGAGTAGACAGTTTAAGACATTACTCCCATGGTGAAAAGTCCGCATGGTGCTTATTTTGTTCAATTCCGATGTAATTTTTGTGTTTCATCAACACTCTGAAGGTCCACAGATTTCAGAAAGCATCCAGATATGCTTCGGAAACTACTACTAGTCTTCCAGGGAACGATCAAAGCGTAGACAGTTTAAGACATTACTCCCATGGAGAAAAGTCCGCATGGTGCTTATTGTGGTCAATGCCGATGCAATTTTCGTGTTTCATCAACACTCTGATGGACCACAGATTACAGAATGCATCCAGATGTGCTTCGGAAACTACTACTAGTCTTCCAGGGAACGTTTAAAGCGTAGACAGTTTAATACATTACTCTCATGGAGAAAAGTCCGCATGGTGTTTATTGTGTTCGATGCCGATTCAATTTCTGTGTTTCATCAACACTCTGGAGTTCCACAGATTACAGAATGCCACCAGATGTGCATCGGAAACTACTACTAGTCTTCCAGTGAACGATCAAAGCGTAGACAGTTTAAGACATTACTGTAATGGAGAAAAGTCCATATGGTGCTTATTGTGTTCAATGCCGATGCAATTTCTGTGTTTCATCAACACTCTGAAGATCCACAGATTACAGAATGCATCCAGATGTGCTTCGGAAACTACTACTAGTCTTCCAGTGAACGATCAAAGCGTAGACAGTTTAAGACATTACTCCCATGGAGAAAAGTCCGCTAGGTGTTTATTGTGTTCAATGCCGATGATATTTTTGTGTTTCATCAACACTCTGAAGGTTCACAGATTACAGAATGTATCCAGATGTGCTTCGGAAACTACTACTAGCCTTCCAGGGAGCGATCAATGCGTAGACAGTTTGAGACATTACTCCCATGGAGAAAATTCGGCATGGTGCTTATTGTGTTAATGCCGACGCATTTTTTGTGTTTCATCAACACTCTGAAGGTCCACAGATTTCAGAATGCCTCCAGATGTGCTTCGGAAACTACTACTAGTCTTCCAGGGAACGATCAAAGCGTAGACAGTATAAGACATTACTCCCATGGAGAAAAGTCCGAATGGGGCTTATTGTGATCAATGACGATGCAATTTTTGTGTTTCATCAACACTCAGAAGGTCCACATTTTACAGAATGCTTCCAGATGTGCTTCGGACACTACTACTAATCTTCCAGTGTACGATGAAAGCGTAGACAGTTTAAGACATTACTACCATAGAGAAAGTTGCGCATGGTGCTTATTGTGTTAAATGCCGATGCAATTTTTGTGTTTAATCAACACTCTGAAGGTCCACAGACTACAGAATGCATCCAGATGTGCTTCGGAAACTACTACTAGTCTTCCAGTGTACGATCAAAGAGTAGACAGTTTAAGACATTACTCCCATGGAGAAAAGTCCGGATGGAGCTTATTTTGTTCAATGCCGATGCAATTTTTGTGTTTTATCAACACTCTGAAGGTCCCCAGATTTCATTAAGCATCCAGATATGCTTCGGAAACTACTACTAGTCTTACAGGGTACGATCTAAGCGTAGACAGTTTAAGACATTATTCCCATGGAGAAAAGTCCGCATGGTGCTTATTGTGGTCAATGCGGATGCAATTTTCGTGTTTCATCAACACTCTGATGGTCCACAGATTACAGAATGCATCCAGATGTACTTCGAAAACTTCTACTAGTCTTCCATGGAACGATCAAATCGTAGACAGTTTAAGACATTACTCTCGTGGAGAAAAGTCCGCATGGTGAATATTGTATTCAATGCCGATTCAGTTTCTGCGTTTCATCAACACTCTGAAGGTCCACAGATTACAGAATGCCTCCAGATGTGCTTCGGAAACTACCACTAGTCTTACAGTGAAAGATCAAAGCGTAGACAGTTTAAGACATTACTCCCATGGAGAAAAGTCCGCATGGTGCTTATTGTGTTCAATGCCGATGCAATTTTTGTGTTTCATCAACACTCTGGAGGTCCACAGATTACAGAATGCCTCCAGATGTGCTTCGGAAACTACTACTAGTCTTCCAGTGTACGATTAAAGCGTAGACAGTTTAAGACATTACTCCCATGGAGAAAAGCCCGCATGGGGATTATTGTGTTCAATGCCGATGCAATTATTGTGTTTCATCAACACTCTGAAGGTCCACAGATTACAGAATGCATCCAGATGTGCTTCGGAAACTACTACTAGTCATCCAGGGAACGTTTAAAGCGTAGACAGTTTAAGACATTACTTTCATGGAGAAAAGTCCGCATGGTGCTTATTGTGTTCGATGCCGATTCAATTTCTGTGTTTCATCAACACTCTGAAGGTCCGCAGATTACAGAATGCCTCCAGATGTGCTTCGGAAACTACTACTAGTCATCCAGTGTACGATCAAAGCGTAGACAGTTTAAGACATAACTCCCATGGAGAGAAGTCCGAATGGTGTTTTTTGTGTTCAATGCCGATGCAATTTTTGTGTTTCATCAACACTCTGAAGGTCCACAGATTACGGAATGCCTCCAGACGTGCATCGGAAACTACTACTAGTCTTCCAGTGAACGATCAAAGCGTAGACAGTTTAAGACATTACTGTAATGGAGAAAAGTCCACATGGTGCATATTGTGTTCAATGCCGATGCAATTTCTGTGTTTCATCAACACTCTGAAGATCCACAGATTACAGAATGCATCCTGATGTGCTTCGGAAACTACTACTAGTCTACCAGTGAACGATCAAAGCGTAGACAGTTTAAGACATTACTCCCATGGAGAAAAGTCCGCATGGTGTTTATTGTGTTCAATGCCGATGATATTTTGTGTTTCATCAACACTCTGACGGTTCACAGATTACAGAATGTATCCAGATGTGCTTCGGAAACTACTACTAGCCTTCCAGGGAGCGATCAATGCGTAGACAGTATGAGACATTACTCCCATGGAGAAAATTCGGCATGGTGCTTATTGTGTTCAATGCCGACGCAATTTTTGTGTTTCATCAACACTCTGAAGGTCCACAGATTTCAGAATTCCTCCAGATGTGCTTCGGAAACTACTACTAGTCTTCCAGGGAACGATCAAAGCGTAGTCAGTATAAGAAATTACTCCCATGGAGAAAAGTCCGAATGGCCCTTATTGTGATCAATGACGATGCAATTTTTGTGTTTCATCAACACTCAGAAGGTCCACATTTTACAGAATGCTTCCAGATGTGCTTCGGACACTACTACTAATCTTCCAGTGTACGATGAAAGCGTAGACAGTTTAAGACATTACTCCCATGGAGAAAAGTCCGCATGGTGTTTTTTGTGTTCAATGCCGATGCAATTTTTGTGTTTCATCAACACTCTGAAGGTCCACAGATTACGGAATGCCTCCAGATGTGCATCGGAAACTACTACTAGTCTTCCACTGAACGATCAAAGCGTAGACAGTTTAAGACATTACACTCATGGAGAAAAGTCCGCATGGTGCTTATTGTGTTAAATGCCAATGCAATTTTTGTGTTTCATCTACACTCTGAAGGTCCACATATTACAGAATGCATCCAGATGTGCTTCGGAAACTAATACTAGTCTTCCAGGGAACGATCAAAGCGTAGACAGTTTGAGACACTACTCCCATGGAGAAAAGTTCGCATGGTGCTTATAGTGTTCAATGCCGATGCAATTTCTGTGTTTCATCAACACTCTGAAGGTATACAGATTACAGAATGCCTATAGATGTGTTTCAGAAACTACTACTAGTCTTCCAGTGAACGATAAAAACGTAGACAGTTTAAGACATTACTCCCATGGAGGAAAGTCCGCATGGTGCTTATTGTGTTCAATGCCGATGGAATTTCTGTGTTTCATCAACACTCAGAAGGTCCACAGATTAGAGAATGCCTCCAGATGTTCTTCGGAAACTACTACTAGTCTTCCAGTGAACGGTCTAAGCGTAGACAGTTTAAGACATTACTCTCATGGAGAAAAATCCGCACCGTGGTTATTGTGTTCAATGCCGATTCAATTTCTGTTTTTCATCAACACTCTGAAGGTCCACAGATTACAGAATGCATCCAGATGTTCTTCGGAAACTACTACTAGTCTTCCAGTGTACAATCAAAGCGTAGACAGTGTAAGACATTACTCCCATGGAGAAAAGTTCGCATGGTGTTTATTGTGTTCAATGCCGATGATATTTTTGTGTTTCATCAACACTCTGAAGGTTCACAGATTACAGATAGCATCCAGATGTGCTCCGGAAACTACTACAAGTCTTCCAGGGAGAGATCAAAGCGTAGACAGTTTGAGACTTTACTCCCATTGAGAAAATTCGGCATGGTGCTTATTGTGATCAATGACGATGCAATTTCTGTGTTTCATCAACACTCTGAAGGTCCACAGATTACACAATGCATCCAGATGTGCTTCAGAAACTACTACTAGTCTTCCAGTGTACCGACAAAGCGTAGACAGTTTAAGACATTACTCCCAAGGAGAAAAGTTCGAATGGTGCTTATTGTGTTAAATGCCGATGAAATTTTTATGTTTCATCTACACTCTGAAGGTCCACAGGTTACAGAATGCATCCAGATGTGCTTCGGAAACTACTACTAGTCTTTCAGTGTACGATCAAAGAGTAGACAGTTTAAGACATTACTCCCATGGAGAAAAGTCCGCATGGTGCTTATTGTGGTCAATGCCGATGCAATTTTCGTGTTTCATCAACACTCTGATGGTCCACAGATTACAGAATGCATCCAGATGTACTTCGGAAACTTCTACTAGTCTTCCAGGGAACAATCAAAACGTAGACAGTTTAAGACATTACTCTCATGGAGAAATGTCCGCATGGTGATTATTGTGTTCAATGCCGATTCAATTTCTGCGTTTCATCAACACTCTGAAGGTCCACAGATTACAGAAAGCCTCCAGATGTGCTTCGGAAACTACCACTAGTCTTACAGTGAACGATCAAAGCGTAGACAGTTTAAGACATTACTCCCATGGAGAAAAGTCCGCATGGTGCTTATTGTGTTCAATGCCGATGCAATTTTTGTGTTTCATCAACACTGTGGAGGTCCACAGATTACAGAATGCCTCAAGATGTGCTTCGGAAACTACTACTAGTCTTCCAGTGTACGATCAAAGCGTAGACAGTTTAAGACATTACTCCCATGGAGAAAAGTCCGCATGGTGACTATTGTGTTCAATGCCGATGCAATTTTTGTGTTTCATCAACACTCTGAAGGTCCACAGATTACAGAAAGCATCCAGATGTGTTTCGGACACTACTACTAGTTTTCCAGGGAACGATCAACGCGTAGACAGTTTAAGACGTTACTCTCATGAAGAAAAGTCCGCATTGTGCATATTGTGTTCAATGCCGATGCAATTTCTGTGTTTCATCAACACTCTGAAGATCCACAGATTATAGAATGCATCCAGATGTGCTTCGGAAACTACTACTAGTCCTCCTGGGAACGTTTAAAGCGTAGACAGTTTAATACATTACTCTCATGGAGAAAAGTCCGCATGGTGTGTATTGTGTTCGATGCCGATTCAATTTCTGTGTTTCATCAACACTCTGGACGTCCACAGATTACAGAATGCCACCAGATGTGCATCGGAAACTACTACTAGTCTTCCAGTGAACGATCAAAGCGTAGACAGTTTAAGACATTACTGTAATGGAGAAAAGTCCGCATGGTGCTTATTGTGTTCAATGCCGATGCAATTTCTGTGTTTCATCAACACTCTGAAGATCCACAGATTACAGAATGCATCCAGATGTGCTTCGGAAACTACTACTAGTCTTCCAGTGAACGATCAAAGCGTAGACAGTTTAAGACATTACTCCCATGGAGAAAAGTCCGCATGGAGTTTATTGTGTTCAATGCCGATGTTATTTTTGTGTTTCATCAACACTCTGAAGGTTCACATATTACAGAATGTATCCAGATGTGCTTCGGAAACTACTACTAGCCTTCCAGGGAGCGATCAATGCGTAGACAGTTTGAGACATTACTCCCATGGAGAAAATTCGGCATGGTGCTTATTGTGTTCAATGCCGACGCAATTTTTGTGTTTCATCAACACTCTGAAGGTCCACAGATTTCAGAATGCCTCCAGATGTGCATCGGAAACTACTACTAGTCGTCCAGGGAACGATCAAAGCGTAGACAGTATAAGACATTACTCCCATGGAGAAAAGTCCGAATGGGGCTTATTGTGATCAATGACGATGCAATTTTTGTGTTTCATCAACACTCTGAAGGTCCACATTTTACAGAATGCTTCCAGATGTGCTTCGGACATTACTACTAAATTCCAGTGTACGATGAAAGCGTAGACAGTTTAAGACATTACTACCATAGAGAAAGTTGCGCATGGTGCTTATTGTGTTAAATGCCGATGCAATTTTTGTGTTTCATCAACACTCTGAAGGTCCACAGATTACAGAATGCATCCAGATGTGCTTCGGAAACTACTACTAGTCCTCCAGTGTACGATCAAAGAGTAGACAGTTTAAGACATTACTCGTATGGAGAAAAGTCCGCATGGTGCTTATTTTGTTCAATGGCGATGCATTTTTTGTGTTTTATCAACACTCTGAAGGTCCCCAGATTTCAGAAAGCATCCAGATATGCTTCGGAAACTACTACTAGTCTTACAGGGAACGATCAAAGCGTAGACAGTTTAAGACATTACTCCCATGGAGAAAAGTCCGCATGGTGCTTAGTGTCGTCAATGCGGATGCAATTTTCGTGTTTCATCAACACTCTGATGGTCCACAGATTACAGAATGCATCCAGATGTACTTCGAAAACTTCTACTAGTCTTCCATGGAACGATCAAATCGTAGGCAGTTTAAGACATTACTCTCATGGGGAAAAGTCCGCATGGTGAATATTGTGTTCAATGCCGATTCAATTTCTGCGTTTCATCAACACTCTGAAGGTCCACAGATTACAGAATGCCTCCAGATGTGCTTCGGAAACTACCACTAGTCTTACAGTGAAAGATCAAAGCGTAGACAGTTTAAGACATTACTCCCATGGAGAAAAGTCCGCATGGTGCTTATTGTGTTCAATGCCGATGCAATTTTTGTGTTTCATCAAAACTCTGGAGGTCCACAGATTACAGAATGCCTCCAGATGTGCTTCGGAAACTACTACTAGTCTTCCAGTGTACGATCAAAGCGTAGACAGTTTAAGACATTACTCCCATGGAGAAAAGCCCGCATGGTGATTATTGTGTTCAATGCCGATGCAATTTTTGTGTTTCATCAACACTCTGAAGGTCCACAGATTACAGAATGCATCCAGATGTGCTTCGGAAACTACTACTAGTCATCCAGGGAACGTTTAAAGCGTAGACAGTTTAAGACATAACTCTCATGGAGAAAAGTCCGCATGGTGCTTATTGTGTTCGATGCCGATTCAATTTCTGTGTTTCATCAACACTCTGAAGGTCCGCAGATTACAGAATGCCTCCAGATGTGCTTCGGAAACTACTACTAGTCTTCCAGTGTACGATCAAAGCGTAGACAGTTTAAGACATAACTCCCATGGAGAGAAGTCCGCATGGTGTTTTTTGTGTTCAATGCCGATGCAATTTTTGTGTTTCATCAACACTCTGAAGGTCCACAGATTACGGAATGCCTCCAGATGTGCATCGTAAACTACTACTAGTCTTCCAGTGAACGATCAAAGCGTAGACAGTTTAAGACATTACACTCATGGAGAAAAGTCCGCATGGTGCTTATTGTGTTAAATGCCGATGCAATTTTTGTGTTTCATCTACACTCTGAAGGTCCACAGATTACAGAATGCATCTAGATGTGCTTCGGAAACTACTACTAGTCTTCCAGTGTACGATCAAAGAGTAGACAGTTTAAGACATTACTCCCATGGAGGAAAGTCCGCATGGTGCTTATTTTGTTCAATGCCGATGTAATTTTTGTGTTTCATCAACACTCTGAATGTTCACAGATTTCAGAAAGCATCCAGATATGCTTCGGAAACTACTACTAGTCTTCCAGGGAACGATCAAAGCGTAGACAGTTTAAGACATTACTCCCATGGAGAAAAGTCCGCATGGTGTTCTTTGTGTTCAATGCCGATACAATTTTTGTGTTTCATCAACACTCTGAAGGTCCACAGATTACGGAATGCCTCCAGATGTGCATCGGAAACTACTACTAGTCTTCCAGTGAACGATCAAAGCGTAGACAGTTTAAGACATTACACTCATGGAGAAAAGTCCGCATGGTGCTTATTGTGTTAAATGCCAATGCAATTTTTGTGTTTCATCTACACTCTGAAGGTCCACAGATTACAGAATGCATCCAGATGTGCTTCGGAAACTACTACTAGTCTTCCAGTGTACGATCAAAGAGTAGACTGTTTAAGACATTACTCCCATGGAGGAAAGGCCGCATGGTGCTTATTTTGTTCAATGCCGATGTAATTTTTGTGTTTCATCAACACTCTGAATGTCCACAGATTTCAGAAAGCATCCAGATATGCTTCGGAAACTACTACTAGTCTTCCAGGGAGCGATCAAAGCGTAGACAGTTTAAGACATTACTCCCATGGAGAAAAGTCCGCATGGTGTTTTTTGTGTTCAAATCCAATGCAATTTTTGTGTTTCATCAACACTCTGAAGGTCCACAGATTACAGAATGCCTCCAGATGTGCATCGGAAACTACTACTAATCTTCTAGTGTACGATCAAAAGCGTAGACAGTTTAAGACATTACTCCCATAGAGAAAGTTCCGCATGGTGCTTATTGTGTTAAATGCCGATGCAATTTTTGTGTTTCATCTACACTCTGAAGGTCCACAGATTACAGAATGCATCCAGATGTGCTTCGGAAACTACTACTAGTCTTCCAGTGTACGATTAAAAAGTAGACAGTTTAAGACATTACTCCCGTGAAGGAAAGTCCGCATGGTGCTTATTTTGTTCAATGCCGATGTAATTTTAGTGTTTCATCAACACTCTGAATGTCCACAGATTTCAGAAAGCATCCAGATATGCTTCGGAAACTACTACTAGTCTTCCAGGGAACGATCAAAGCGTAGACAGTTTAAGACATTACTCCCATGGAGAGAAGTCCGCATGGTGCTTATTGTGTTCAATGCCGATGCAATTTTCGTGTTTCATCAACACTCTGATGGTCCACAGATTACAGAATGCATCCAGATGTACTTCGGAAACTTCTACTAGTCTTCCATGGAACGATCAAAACGTAGACAGTTTAAGACATTACTCTCATGGAGAAAAGTCCGCATGGAGATTATTGTGTTCAATGCCGATTCAAATTCAGCGTTTCATCAACACTCTGAAGGTCCACAGATTACAGAATGCCTCCAGATGTGCTTCGGAAACTACCATTAGTCTTACAGTGAAAGATCAAAGCGTAGACAGTTTAAGACATTACTCCCATGGAGAAAAGTCCGCATGGTGCTTGATGTGTTCAATGCCGATGCAATTTTTGTGTTTCATCAAAACTCTGGAGGTCCACAGATTACAGAATGCCTCCAGATGTGCTTCGAAAACTACTACTAGTCTTCCGGTGTACGATCAAAGCGTAGACAGTTTAAGACATTACTCCCATGGAGAAAAGACCGCATGGTGATTATTGTGTTCAATGCCGATGCAATTTTTGTGTTTCATCAACACTCTGAAGGTCCACAGATTACAGAATGCATCCAGATGTGCTTCGGAAACTACTACTAGTCATCCAGGGAACGTTTAAAGCGTAAACAGTTTAAGACGTTACTCTCATGGAGAAAAGTCCGCATGGTGCTTATTGTGTTCGATGCCGATTCAATTTCTGTGTTTCATCAACACTCTGAAGGTCCGCAGATTACAGAATGCCTCCAGATGTGCTTCGGAAACTACTACTAGTCATCCAGGGAACGTTTAAAGCGTAAACAGTTTAAGACGTTACTCTCATGGAGAAAAGTCCGCATGGTGGTTATTGTGTTCGATGCCGATTCAATTTCTGTGTTTCATCAACACTCTGAAGGTCCGCAGATTACAGAATGCCTCCAGATGTGCTTCGGAAACTACTACTAGTCTTCCAGTGTACGATCAAAGAGAAGACAGTTTAAGATATTACTCCCTTGGATAAAAGTCCGCAAGGTGATTATTGTGTTCAATGCCGATGCAATTTTTGTGTGTCATCAACACTCTGAAGGTCCACAGATCACAGAATGCATCCAGATGTGCTTCGGAAGCTACTACTAGTCTTCCAGGGAACGATTAAAGCGTATACAGTTTAAGACATTACTCTCAGGGAGAAAAGTCCGCATGGTGCATATTGTGTTCAATGCCGATGCAATTTCTGAGTTTCATCAAAACTCTGATGATCCACAGATTACAGAATGCATCCAGATGTGCTTCGGAAACTACTACTAGTCATCCAGGGAACGTTTAAAGCGTAGACAATTTAAGACATTACTCTCATGGAGAAAAGTCCGCATGGTGCTTATTGTGTACGATGCCGATTCAATTTCTGTGTTTCATCAACACTCTGAAGGTCCGCAGATTACAGAATGCCTCCAGTTGTGCTTCGGAAACTACTACTAGTCTTCCAGTGTACGATCAAAGCGTAGACAGTTTAAGACATAACTCCCATGGAGAAAAGTCCGCATGGTGTTTTTGTGTTCAATGCCGATGCAATTTTTGTGTTTCATCAACACTCTGAAGGTCCACAGATTACAGAATGCCTCCAGATGTGCATCGGAAACTGCTACTAGTCTTCCACTGAACGATCAAAGCGTAGACAGTTTAAGACATTACACTCATGGAGAAAAGTTTGCATGGTTCTTATTGTGTTCAATGCCGATGCAATTTTTGTGTTTTATCAACACTCTGAAGGTCCACCGATTACAGAATGCATCCAGATGTGCTTCGGAAACTACTACTAGTCTTCCAGGAAACGATCAAAGCGTAGACAGTTTAAGACATTACTCTCATGGAGAAAAGTCCGCATGGTGCTTATTGTGTTCAACTCCGATGCAATTTCTGTGTTTCATCAACACTCTGAGGATCCACAGGTTACAGAATGCATCCAGATGTGCTTCGGAAACTACTACTAGTCATCCAGGGAACGTTTAAAGCGTAGACAGTTTAAGACATTACTCTCATGGAGAAAAGTCCGCATGGTGCTTATTGTGTTCGATGCCGATTCAATTTCTGTGTTTCATCAACACTCTGAAGGTCCACAGATTACACAATGCATCCAGATGTGCTTCAGAAACTACTACTAGTCTTCCAGTGTACGATCAAAGCGTAGACAGTTTAAGACATTACTCCCATGGAGAAAAGTCCGCATGGTGCTTATTGTGTTAAATGCCGATGCAATTTTTGTGTTTCATCTACACTCTGAAGGTCCACAGATTACAGAATGCATCTAGATCTGCTTCGGAAACTACTACTAGTCTTCCAGTGTACGATCAAAGAGTAGACAGTTTAAGACATTACTCCCATGGAGGAAAGTCCGCATGGTGCTTATTTTGTTCAATGCCGATGCAATGTTTGTGTTTCAGCAACACTCTGAAGGTCCACAGATTACAGAATGCCTCCAGATGTGCATCAGAAACTACTACTAATCTTCTAGTGTACGATCAAAGCGTAGACAGTTTAAGACATTACTCCCATAGAGAAAGTTCCGCATGGTGCTTATTGTGTTAAATGCCGATGCAATTTTTGTGTTTCATCTACACTCTGAAGGTCCACACATTACAGAATGCATACAGATGTGCTTCGGAAACTACTACTAGTCTTCCAGTGTACGATCAAAGCGTAGACAGTTTAAGACATAACTCCCATGGAGAAAAGTTCGCATGGTGTTTTTTGTGTTCAATGCCGATGCAATTTTTGTGTTTCATCAACACTCTGAAGGTCCACAGATTACGGAATGCCTCCAGATGTGCATCGGAAACTACTACTAGTCTTCCAGTGAACGATCAAAGCGTAGACAGTTTAAGACATTACACTCATGGAGAAAAGTCCGCATGGTGCTTATTGTGTTAAATGCCGATGCAATTTTTGTGTTTCATCTACACTCTGAAGGTCCACAGATTACCGAATGCATCCAGATGTGCTTCGGAAACTACTACTAGTCTTCCAGTGCACGATCAAAGAGTAGACAGTTTAAGCCATTACTCCCATGGAGGAAAGTCCGCATGGTGCTTATTTTGTTCAATGCCGATGTAATTTTTGTGTTTCATCAACACTCTGAATGTCCACAGATTTCAGAAAGCATCCAGATATGCTTCATAAACTACTACTAGTCCTCCAGGTAACGATCAAAGCGTAGACAGTTTAAGACATTACTCCCATGGAGAAAAGTCCGCATGGTGCGTATTGTGTACAATGCAGATGCAATTTTTGTGTTTCATTAACACTCTGGAGGTCCACAGATTACAGAATGCCTCCAGATGTCCTTCGGAAACTACTACTAGTCTTCCAGTGTACGATCAAAGAGAAGACAGTTTAAGATATTACTCCCATGGATAAAAGTCCGCATGGTGATTATTGTGTTCAATGCCGATGCAATTTTTGTGTGTCATCAACACACTGAAGGTCCACAGATTACAGAATGCATCCAGATGTGCTTCGGAAGCTACTACTAGTCTTCCAGGGAACGATCAAAGCGTAGACAGTTTAAGACATAACTCTCATGGAGAAAAGTCCGCATGGTGCATATTGTGTTCAATGCCGATGCAATTTCTGTGTTTCATCAAAACTCTGATGATCCACAGATTACAGAATGCATCCAGATGTGCTTCGGAAACTACTACTAGTCATCCAGGGAACGTTTAAAGCGTAGACAATTTAAGACATTACTCTCATGGAGAAAAGTCCGCATGGTGCTTATTGTGTTCGATGCCGATTCAATTTCTGTGTTTCATCAACACTCTGAAGGTCCGCAGATTACAGAATGCCTCCAGTTGTGCTTCGGAAACTACTACTAGTCTTCCAGTTTACGATCAAAGCGTAGACAGTTTAAGACATAACTCCCATGGAGAAAAGTCCGCATGGTGTTTTTGTGTTCAATGATGATGCAATTTTTGTGTTTCATCAACACTCTGAAGGTCCAAAGATTACAGAATGCCTCCAGATGTGCATCGGAAACTACTACTAGTCTTCCAGTGAACGATCAAAGCGTAGACAGTTTAAGACATTACACTCATGGAGAAAAGTTTTCATGGTTCTTATTGTGTTCAATGCCGATGCAATTTTTGTGTTTTATCAACACTCTGAAGGTCCACCGATTACAGAATGCATCCAGATGTGCTTCGGAAACTACTACTAGACTTCCAGGAAACGATCAAAGCGTAGACAGTTTAAGACATTACTCTCATGGAGAAAAGTCCGCATGGTGCTTATTGTGTTCAACTCCGATGCAATTTCTGTGTTTCATCAACACTCTGAGGATCCACAGGTTACAGAATGCATCCAGATGTGCTTCGGAAACTACTACTAGTCATCCAGGGAATGTTTAAAGCGTAGACAGTTTAAGACATTACTCTCATGGAGAAAAGTCCGCATGGTGCTTATTGTGTTCGATGCCGATTCAATTTCTGTGTTTCATCAACACTGCGAAGGTCCACAGATTACACAACGCATCCAGATGTGCTTCAGAAACTACTACTAGTCTTCCAGGGGACGATCAAAGCGTAGACATTTTACGACATTACTCCCATGGAGAAAAGTTCGCATGGTGCTTATTGTGTTCAATGCCGATGCAATTTTTGTGTTTCATCAACACTGGGATTTTCCACAGGTTACAGAATGCTTCCAGATGTGCTGCGGAAACTACTGGTAATCTTCCAGTGTACGATCAAATCGTAGACAGTTTAAGACATTACTCATATGGAGAAAAGTCCGCATGGTGCTTATTGTGGTCAATGCCGATGCAATTTTCGTGTTTCATCAACACTCTGATGGTCAACAGATTACAGAATGCATCCAGATGTACTTCGAAAACTTCTACTAGTCTTCCAGAGAACGATCAAATCGTAGACAGTTTAAGACACTACTCTCATGGAGAAAAGTCCGCATGCTGATTATTGTGTTCAATGCCGATTCAATTTCTGCGTTTCATCACACTCTGAAGGTTACAGATTACAGAATGCCTACAGATGTGCTTCGGAAACTACCACTAGTCTTACAGTGAACGATCAAAGCGTAGACAGTTTAAGACATTACTCCAATGGAGAAAAGTCCGCATGGTGCTTATTGTGTTCAATGCCGAAGCAATTTTTGTGTTTCATCAACACTCTGGAGGTCCACAGATTACAGAATGCCTCCAGATGTGCTTCGGAAACTACTACTAGTCTTCCTGTGTACGATCAAAGCGTAGACAGTTTAAGACATTACTCCCATGGAGAAAAGTCCGCATGGTGATTATTGTGTTCAATGCCGATGAAATTTTTGTGTTTCATCAACACTCTGAAGGTCCACAGATTACAGAATGCATCCAGATGTCCTTCGGAAGCTACTACTAGTCTTCCAGGGAACGATCAAAGCGTAGACAGTTTAAGACATTACTCTCATGGAGAAAAGTCCGCATGGTGCATATTGTGTTCAATGCCGATGCAATTTCTGTGTTTCATCACCACTCTGAAGATCCACAGATTACAGAAAGCATCCAGATGAGCTTCGGAAACTACTACTAGTCTTCCAGGGAACGTTTAAAGCGTAGACAGTTTAGGACATTACTCTCATGGAGAAAAGTCCGCATGGTGCTTATTGTGTTCGATGCCGATTCAATTTCTGTGTTTCATCAACACTCTGAAGGTCCGCAGATTACAGAATGCACCCAGATGTGCTTCGGAAACTACTACTAGTCTTCCAGTGTACGGTCAAATCGTAGACAGTTTAAGACATTACTCCCATGGAGAAAAGTCCGCATGGTGTTTTTTGTGTTCAATGCCGATGCAATTTTTGTGTTTCATCAACACTCTGAAGGTCCACAGATTACAGAATGCCTCCAGACGTGCATCGGAAACTACTACTAATCTTCCAGTGTACGATCAAAGCGTAGACAGTTTAAGACATTACTCCCATAGAGAAAGTTCCGCATGGTGCTTATTGTGTTAAATGCCGATGCAATTTTTGTGTTTCATCTACACTCTGAAGGTCCACAGATTACAGAATGCATCCAGATGTGCTTCGGAAACTACTACTAGTCTTCCAGTGTACGATCAAAGAGTAGACAGTTTAAGACATTACTCCCATGGAGGAAAGTCCGCATGGTGCTCATTTTGTTCAATGCCGATGTAATTTTTGTGTTTCATCAACACTCTGAAGGTCCACAGATTTCAGAAAGCATCCAGATATGCTTCGGAAACTACTACTAGTCTTCCAGGGAACGATCAAAGCGTAGACAGTTTAAGACATTACTCCCATGGAGAGAAGTCCGTATGGTGCTTATTGTGGTCAATGCGGATGCAATTTACGTGTTTCATCAACACTCTGATGGTCCACAGATTACAGAATGCATCCAGATGTACTTCGGAAACTTCTACTAGTCTTCCATGGAACGATCAAAACGTAGACAGTTTAAGACATTACTCTCATGGAGAAAAGTCCGCATGGTGAATATTGTGTTCAATGCCGATTCAATTTCTGCGTTTCATCAACACCCTGAATGTCCACAGATTACAGAATGCCTCCAGATGTGCTTCGGAAACTACCACTAGTCTTACAGTGAAAGATCAAAGCGTAGACAGTTTAAGACATTACTCCCATGGAGAAAAGTCCGCATGGTGCTTATTGTGTTCAATGCCGATGCAATTTTTGTGTTTCATCAACACTCTGGAGGTCCACAGATTACAGAATGCCTCCAGATGTGCTTCGGAAACTACTACTAGTCTTCCAGTGTACGATCTAAGCGTAGACAGTTTAAGACATTACTCCCATGGAGAAAAGCCCTCATGGTGATTATTGTGTTCAATGCCGATGCAATTTTTGTGTTTCATCAACACTCTGAAGGTCCACAGATTACAGAATGCATCCAGATGTGCAACGGAAACTACTACTAGTCATCCAGGGAACGTTTAAAGCGTAGACAGTTTAAGACATTACTCTCATGGAGAAAAGTCCGCATGGTGCTTATTGTGTTCGATGCCGATTCAATTTCTGTGTTTCATCAACACTCTGAAGGTCCGCAGATTACAGAATGCCTCCAGATGTGCTTCGGAAACTACTACTAGTCTTCCAGTGTACGATCAAAGCGTAGACAGTTTAAGACATAACTCCCATGGAGAGAAGTCCGCATGGTGTTTTTTGTGTTCAATGCCGATGCAATTTTTGTGTTTCATCAACACTCTGAATGTCCACAGATTACGGAATGCCTCCAGTTGTGCATCGGAAACTACTACTAGTCTTCCAGTGAACGATCAAAACGTAGACAGTTTAAGACATTACTCCCATGGAGGAAAGTCCGCATGGTGCTTATTTTGTTCAATGCCGTTGTAATTTTTGTGTTTCATCAACACTCTGAATGTCCACAGATTTCAGAAAGCATCCAGATATGTTTCGGAAACTACTACTAGTCTTCCAGGGAACGATCAAAGCGTAGACAGTTTAAGACTTTACTCCCATGGAGAAAAGTCCGCATGGTGTTTTTTGTGTTCAATGCCGATGCAATTTTTGTGTTTCATCAACACTTTGAAGGTCCACAGATTACGGAATGCCTCTAGATCTGCAACGGAAACTACTACTAGTCTTCCAGTGAACGATCAAAGCGTAGACAGTTTAAGACATTACACTCATGGAGAAAAGTCCGCATCGTGCTTATTGTGTTAAATGCCAATGCAATTTTTGTGTTTCATATACACTCTGAAGGTCCACAGATTACAGAATGCATCCAGATGTCCTTCGGAAACTACTACTAGTATTCCAGTGTACGATCAAAGAGTAGATAGTTTAAGACATTACTCCCATGGAGGAAAGTCCCTATGGTGCTTATTTTGTTCAATGCCGATGTAATTTTTGTGTTTCATCAACACTATGAATGTCCACAGATTTCAGAAAGCATCCAGATATGTTTCGGAAACTACTACTAGTGTTCCAGGGAACGATCAAAGCGTAGACAGATTAAGACATTACTCCCATGGAGAAAAGTCCGCATGGTGCTTATTGTGGTCAATGCCGATGCAATTTTCGTGTTTCATCAACACTCTGAAGGTCCACAGATTTCAGAAAGCATCCAGATATGCTTCGGAAACTACTGCTAGTCTTCCAGGGAACGATCAAAGCGTAGACAGTTTAAGACATTACTCCCATGGAGAAAGGTGCGCATGGTGTTTTTTGTGCTCAATGCCGATGCAATATTTGTGTTTCATCAACACTCTGAAGGTCCACAGATTACAGAATGCCTCCAGATGTGCATCGGAAACTACTACTAATCTTCTAGTGTACGACCAAAGCGTAGACAGTTTAAGACATTACTCCCATGGAGAAAAGCCCGCATGGTGCTTATTGTGTTAAATGCCGATGCAATTTTTGTGTTTCATCTACACTCTGAAGGTCCACAGATTACAGAATGCATCCAGATGTGCTTCGGAAACTACTACTAGTCTTCCAGTGTACGATCAAAGAGTAGACAGTTTAAGACATTACTCCCATGGAGGAAAGTCCGCATGGTGCTTATTTTGTTCAATGCCGATGTAATTTTTGTGTTTCATCAACACTCTGAAGGTCCACAGATTTCAGAAAGCATCCAGATATGCTTCGGAAACTACTACTAGTCTTCCAGGGAACGATCAAAGCGTAGACAGTTTAAGACATTACTCCCATGGAGAGAAGTCCGCATGGTGCTTATTGTGGCCAATGCGGATGCACTTTTCGTGTTTCATCAACACTCTGATGGTCCACAGATTACAGAATGCATCCAGATGTACTTCGGAAACTTCTACTAGTCTTCCAGGGAACGATCAAAACGTAGACAGTTTAAGACATTACTCTCATGGAGAAAAGTCCGCGTGGTGATTATTGTGTTCAATGCCGATTCTATTTCTGCGTTTCATCAACACTCTGGAGGTCCACAGATTACAGAATGCCTCCAGATGTGCTTCGGAAACTACCACTAGTCTTACAGTGAACGATCAAAGCGTAGACAGTTTAAGACATTACTCCCATGGAGAAAAGTCCGCATGGTGCTTATTGTGTTCAATGCAGATGCAATTTTTGTGTTTCATTAACACTCTGGAGGTCCACAGATTACAGAATGCCTCCAGATGTGCTTCGGAAACTACTACTAGTCTTCCAGTGTACGATCAAAGAGTAGACAGTTTAAGACATTACTCCCATGAATAAAAGTCCGCATGGTGATTATTGTGTTCAATGCCGATGCAATTTTTGTGTTTCATCAACACTCTGAAGGTCCACAGATTACAGAATGCATCCAGATGTGCTTAGGAAGCTACTACTAGTCTTCCAGGGAACGATCAAAGCGTAGACAGTTTAAGACATTACTCTCATGGAGAAAAGTCCGCATGGTGCATATTGTGTTCAATGCCGATGCAATTTCTGTGTTTCATCAACACTCTGAAGGTCCACAGATTACAGAATGCATCCAGATGTGCTTCGGAAACTACTACTAGTCATCCAGGGAACGTTTAAAGCGTAGACAGTTTAAGACATTACTCTCATGGAGAAAAGTCCGCATGGTGCTTATTGTGTTCGATGCCGATTCAATTTCTGTGTTTCATCAACACTCTGAAGGTCCGCAGATTACAGAATGCCTCCAGTTGTGCTTCGGAAACTACTACTAGTCTTCCAGTGTACGATCAAAGCGTAGACAGTTTAAGACATAACTCCCATGGAGAAAAGTCCGCATGGTGTTTTTTGTGTTCAATGCCGATGCTATTTTTGTGTTTCATCAACACTCTGAAGGTCCACAGATTACAGAATGCCTCCAGATGTGCATCGGAAACCACTACTAGTATTCCAGTGAACGATCAAAGCGTAGACAGTTTAAGACATTACTCTCATGGAGAAAAGTCCGCATGGTGCTTATTGTGTTCAATTCCGATGCAATTTCTGTGTTTCATCAACACTTTGAAGATCCACAGATTACAGAATGCATCCAGATGTCCTTCGGAAACTACTACTAGTCTTCCAGGGAACGATTAAAGCGTAGACAGTTTAAGACATTACTCTCAGGGAGAAAAGTCCGCATGGTGCTTATTGTGTTCAATGCCGATTCAATTTCTGTGTTTCATCAACACTCTGAAGTTCCGCTGATTACAGAATGCCTCCAGATGTGCTTCGGAAACTACTACTAGTCTTCCAGTGTACGATCAAAGCGTAGACAGTTTAGGACATTACTCCCATGGAGAAAAGTCCGCATGGAGCTTTTTGTGTTCAATGCCGATGCAATTTTTGTGTTTCATCAACACTCTGAATGTCCACAGATTAAAGAATGCCACCAGATGTGCATCGGAAACTACAACTAGTCTTCCAGTGAACGATCAAAGCGTAGACTGTTTAAGACATTATTCTAATGGAGAAAAGTTGGCATGGTGCTTATTGTGTTCAATGCTGATGCAATTTCTGTGTTTCATCAACACTCTGAGGATCCACAGATTACAGAATGCATCCAGATGTACTTCGGAAACTTCTACTAGTCTTCCATGGAACGATCAAAACGTAGACAGTTTAAGACATTACTCTCATGGAGAAAAGTCCGCATGGTGAATATTGTGTTCAATGCCGATTCAATTTCTGCGTTTCATCAACACCCTGAAGGTCCACAGATTACAGAATACCTCCAGATGTGCTTCGGAAACTACCACTAGTCTTACAGTGAAAGATCAATTCGTAGACAGTTTAAGACATTACTCCCATGGAGAAAAGTCCGCATGGTGCTTATTGTGTTCAATGCCGATGCAATTTTTGTGTTTCATCAACACTCTGAAGGTCCACAGATTACGGAATGCCTCCAGTTGTGCATCGGAAACTACTACTAGTCTTGCAGTGAACGATCAAAACGTAGACAGTTTAAGACATTACACTCATGGAGAAAAGTCCGCATGGTGCTTATTGTGTTAAATGGCGATGCAATTTTTGTGTTTCATCTACACTCTGAAGGTCCACAGATTACAGAATGCATCCAGATGTGCTTCGGAAACTACTACTAGTCTTCCAGTGTACGATCAAAGCGTAGACAGTTTAAGACATTACTCCCATGGAGGAAAGTCCGCATGGTGCTTATTTTGTTCAATGCCGTTGTAATTTTTGTGTTTCATCAACACTCTGAATGTCCACAGATTTCAGAAAGCATCCAGATATGTTTTGGAAACTACTACTAGTCTTCCAGGGAACGATCAAAGCGTAGACAGTTTAAGACATTACTCCTATGGAGAAAAGTCCGCATGGTGTTTTTTGTGTTCAATGCCGATGCAATTTTTGTGTTTCATCAACACTTTGAAGGTCCACAGATTACGGAATGCCTCTAGATGTGCATCGGAAACTACTACTAGTCTTCCAGTGAACGATCAAAGCGTAGACAGTTTAAGACATTACACTCATGGAGAAAAGTCCGCTTCGTGCTTATTGTGTTAAATGCCAATGCAATTTTTGTGTTTCATATACACTCTGAAGGTCCACAGATTACAGAATGCATCCAGATGTCCTTCGGAAACTACTACTAGTATTCCAGTGTACGATCAAAGAGTAGATAGTTTAAGACATTACTCCCATGGAGGAAAGTCCCTATGGTGCTTATTTTGTTCAATGCCGATGTAATTTTTGTGTTTCATCAACACTATGAATGTCCACAGATTTCAGAAAGCATCCAGATATGTTTCGGAAACTACTACTAGTGTTCCAGGGAACGATCAAAGCGTAGACAGATTAAGACATTACTCCCATGGAGAAAAGTCCGCATGGTGCTTATTGTGGTCAATGCCGATGCAATTTTCGTGTTTCATCAACACTCTGAAGGTCCACAGATTACAGAATGCATCCAGATGTACTTCGGAAACTTCTACTAGTCTTCCAGGGAACGATCAAAACGTAGACAGTTTAAGACATTACTCTCATGGAGAAAAGTCCGCATGGTGATTATTGTGTTCAATGCCGATTCTATTTCTGCGTTTCATCAACACTCTGGAGGTCCACAGATTACAGAATGCCTCCAGATGTGCTTCGGAAACTACCACTAGTCTTACAGTGAACGATCAAAGCGTAGACAGTTTAAGACATTACTCCCATGGAGAAAAGTCCGCATGGTGCTTATTGTGTTCAATGCAGATGCAATTTTTGTGTTTCATTAACACTCTGGAGGTCCACAGATTACAGAGTGCCTCCAGATGTGCTTCGGAAACTACTACTAGTCTTCCAGTGTACGATCAAAGAGTAGACAGTTTAAGACATTACTCCCATGAATAAAAGTCCGCATGGTGATTATTGTGTTCAATGCCGATGCAATTTTTGTGTTTCATCAACACTCTGAAGGTCCACAGATTACAGAATGCATCCAGATGTGCTTCGGAAGCTACTACTAGTCTTCCAGGGAACGATCAAAGCGTAGACAGTTTAAGACATTACTCTCATGGAGAAAAGTCCGCATGGTGCATATTGTGTTCAATGCCGATGCAATTTCTGTGTTTCATCAACACTCTGAAGGTCCACAGATTACAGAATGCATCCAGATGTGCTTCGGAAACTACTACTAGTCATCCAGGGAACGTTTAAAGCGTAGACAGTTTAAGACATTACTCTCATGGAGAAAAGTCCGCATGGTGCTTATTGTGTTCGATGCCGATTCAATTTCTGTGTTTCATCAACACTCTGAAGGTCCGCAGATTACAGAATGCCTCCAGTTGTGCTTCGGAAACTACCACTAGTCTTCCAGTATACGATCAAAGCGTAGACAGTTTAAGACATAACTCCCATGGAGAAAAGTCCGCATGGTGTTTTTTGTGTTCAATGCCGATGCAATTTTTGTGTTTCATCAACACTCTGAAGGTCCACAGATTACAGAATGCCTCCAGATGTGCATCGGAAACTACTACTAGTATTCCAGTGAACGATCAAAGCGTAGACAGTTTAAGACATTACTCTCATGGAGAAAAGTCCGCATGGTGCTTATTGTGTTCAATTCCGATGCAATTTCTGTGTTTCATCAACACTTTGAAGATCCACAGATTACAGAATGCATCCAGATGTGCTTCGGAAACTACTACTAGTCTTCCAGGGAACGATTAAAGCGTAGACAGTTTAAGACATTACTCTCAGGGAGAAAAGTCCACATGGTGCTTATTGTGTTCAATGCCGATTCAATTTCTGTGTTTCATCAACACTCTGAAGTTCCGCTGATTACAGAATGCCTCCAGATGTGCTTCGGAAACTACTACTAGTCTTCCAGTGTACGATCAAAGCGTAGACAGTTTAGGACATTACTCCCATGGCGAAAAGTCCGCATGGAGCTTTTTGTGTTCAATGCCGATGCAATTTTTGTGTTTCATCAACACTCTGAAGGTCCACAGATTACAGAATGCCACCAGATGTGCATCGGAAACTACAACTAGTCTTCCAGTGAACGATCAAAGCGTAGACTGTTTAAGACATTATTCTAATGGAGAAAAGTTGGCATGGTGCTTATTGTGTTCAATGCTGATGCAATTTCTGTGTTTCATCAACACTCTGAGGATCCACAGATTACAGAATGCATCCAGATGTTCTTCTGAAACTACTACTAGTCTTCCAGGGAACGATCAATGCGTAAACAGTTTAAGACATTACTAAAATGGAGAAAACTCCGCATGATGTTTATTGTGTTCAATGCCGATGCAATTTTTGTGCTTCATCAACACTCTGAAGTTCCACAGATTACAGAATGCATGCAGATGTGCTTCGGAAACTACTACTAGTCTTCCAGGGAACGATCAAAGCGTAGACAGTTTTTAGACATTACTGCCATGGAGAAAAGTTCGCATGGTGCTTATTGTGTTCAATGCCGATGCAATTTCTGTGTTTCATCAACACTCTGAAGGTATACAGATTACAGAATGCCTCCAGATGTGCTTCGGAAACTACTGCTAGTCTTCCAGTGAACGATCACAGCTTAGACAGTTTAAGACATTACTCTCATGGAGAAAGGTCCGCATGGTGCTTATTGTGTTCAATGCCGATTCAATTTCTGTGTTTCATCAACACTCTGAAGGTCCACAGATTACAGAATGCCTCCAGATGTACTTCGGAAGCTACTACTAGTCTTCCAGTGAACGATCAAAGCGTAGACAGTTTAAGACACTACTCTCATGGAGAAAAGTCCGCATGGTGCTTATTGTGTTCAATGCCGATTCAATTTCTGTTTTTCATCAACACTCTGAAGGTCCACAGATTACAGAATGCATCCAGATGTTCTTCGGAAACTAGCACTAGTCTTCCAGTGTACAATCAAAGCGTAGAAAGTCTAAGACATTACTCCTATGGAGAAAAGTCCGCATGGTGTTTATTGTGTTCAATGCCGATGATATTTTTGTGTTTCATCAACACTCTGAAGGTTCACAGATTACAGAATGCATTCAGATGTGCTTCGGACACTACTACTAGTCTTCCAGGGAGCGATCAAAGCGTAGACAGTTTGAGACATTACTCCCATGGAGAAAATTCGGCATGGTACTTATTGTGTTCAATGCCGACGCAATTTTTGCGTTTCATCAACACTCTGAAGGTCCACAGATTTCAGAATGCCTCCAGATGTGCTTCGGAAACTACTACTAGTCTTCCAGGGAACGATCAAAGCGTAGACAGTTTAAGACATTACTCCCATGGAGAAAAGTCCGAATGGTGCTTATTGTGTTCAATGACGATGCAATTTTTGTGTTTCATCAACACTCAGAAGGTCCACACTTTACAGAATGCTTACAGATGTGCTTCGGAAACTACTACTAATCTTCCAGTGTACGACCAAAGCGTAGACAGTTTAAGACATTACTCCCATAGAGGAAGTTCCGCATGGTGCTTATTGTGTTAAATGCCGATGCAATTTTTGTGTTCCATATACACTCTGAAGGTCCACAGATTACAGAATGCATCCAGATGTGCTTCGGATCTACTACTAGTCTTCCAGTGTACGATCAAAGAGTAGACAGTTTAAGACATTGCTCCCATGGAGAAAAGTCCGCAAGGTGCTTATTTTGTTCAATGCCGATGTAATTTTTGTGTTTCATCAACACTCTGAAGGTCCACAGATTTCAGAAAGCATCCAGATATGCTTCGGAAACTACTACTAGCCTTCCAGGGAACGATCAAAGCGTAGACAGTTTAAGACATTACTCCCATGGAGAAAAGTCCGCATGGTGCTTATTGTGGTCAATGCCGATGCAATTTTCGTGTTTCATCAACACTCTGAAGGTCCACAGATTACAGAATGCATCCAGATGTGGTTCGGAAACTACTACTAGTCTTCCAGGGAAGGATCAAAGCGTAGACAGTTTAAGACGTTACTCTGATGGAGAAAAGTCCGCATGGTGCATATTGTGTTCAATGCCGATGCTATTTCTGTGTTTCATCAACACTCTGAAGATCGACAGATTACAGAATGCATCCAGATGTGCTTCGGAAACTACTACTAGTCTTCCAGGGAACGATCAAAGCGTAGACAGTTTAAGACATTACTCTGATGGAGAAAAGTCCGCATGGTGCATATTGTGTTCAATGCCGATGCTATTTCTGTGTTTCATCAACACTGTGAAGGTCCACAGATTTCAGAATGCCTCCAGATGTGCTTCGGAAACTACTACTAGTCTTCCAGGGAATGATCAAAGCGTAGAGAGTATAAGACAATACTCCCATGGAGAAAAGTCCGAATGGTGCTTATTGTGATCAATGACGATGCAATTTCTGTGTTTCATCAACACTCTGAAGGTCCACAGATTACACAATGCATCCAGATGTGCTTCAGAAACTACTACTAGTCTTCCTGTGTACGATCAAAGCGTAGACAGTTATGACATTACTCCCATGGAGAAAAGTTCGCTTGGTGCTTATTGTGTTCAATGCCGATGCAATATTTGTGTTTCATCAACACTCAGAAGGTCCACAGGTTACAGAATGCTTCCAGATGTGCTTCGGAAACTACTACTAGTCTTCCAGTGTACGATCAAAGCGTAGACAGTTTAAGACATTACTACCATAGAGAAAGTTCCGCATGGTGCATATTGTGTTCAATGCCGATGCAATTTCTGTGTTTCATCAACACTCTGAAGATCCACAGATTACAGAATGCATCCAGATGTGCTTCGGAAACTACTACTAGTCTTCCAGGGAACGTTTAAAGCGTAGACAGTTTAAGACATTACTCTCATGGAGAAAACTCCGCATGGTGCTTATTGTGTTCGATGCCGATTCAATTTCTGTGTTTCATAAACACTCTGAAGGTCCGCAGATTACAGAGTGCCTCCAGATGTGCTTCGGAAACTACTACTAGTCTTCCAGTGTACGATCAAAGCGTAGACAGTTTAAGACATTACTCCCATGGAGGAAAGTCCGCACGGTGATTTTTGTGTTCAATGCCGATGCAATTTTTGTGTTTCATCAACGCTCTGAACGTCCACAGATTACAGAATACCTCCAGATGTGCATCGGAAACTACTACTAGTCTTCCAGTGAACGATCAAAACGTAGACAGTTTAAGACATTACTCTCATGGAGAAAAGTCTGCATGGGTGCATATTGTGTTCAATGCCGATGCAATTTTTGTGTTTCATTAACACTCTGAAGGTCCACAGATTTCAGAATGCCTCCAGATGTGCTTCGGAATCTACTACTAGTCTTTCAGGGAAAGATCAAAGCGTAGACAGTTTAAGACATTACTCCCATTGAGAAAAGTCCGAATGGTGCTTATTGCGATCAATGACGATGCAATTTCTGTGTTTCATCAACACTCTGAAGGTCCACAGATTACACAATACATCCAGATGTGTTTCAGAAACTACTACTAGTCTTCCTGTGTACGATCAAAGCGTAGACAGTTTAAGACATTACTCCCATGGAGAAAAGTTCACATGGTCCTTATTGTGTTCAATGCCGATGCAATTTTTGTGTTTCATCAACACTCAGAAGGTCCACAGGTTACAGAATGCATCCAGATGTGCTTCGGAAACTACTACTAGTCTCCCAGTGTACGATCAAAGAGTAGACAGTTTAAGACATTACTCCCATGGAGAAAAGTTCGCTTGGTGCTTATTGTGTTCAATGCCGATGCAATTTTTGTGTTTCATCAACACTCAGAAGGTCTACAGGTTACAGAATGCTTCCAGATGTGCTTCGGAAGCTACTACTAATATTCCAGTGTACGATCAAAGCGTAGACAGTTTAAGACATTACTACCATAGAGAAAGTTCCGCATGGTGCTTATTGTGTTAAATGCCGATGCAATTTTTGTGTTTCATCAACACTCTGAAGGTCCACAGATTACAGAATGCATCCAGATGTGCTTCGGAAACTACTACTAGTCTTCCTGTGTACGATCAAAGCGTAGACAGTTTAAGACATTACTCCCATGGAGAAAAGTTCACATGGTCCTTATTGTGTTCAATGCCGATGCAATTTTTGTGTTTCATCTACACTCTGAAGTTCCACAGATTACAGAATGAATCCAGATGTACATCGGAAACTTCTACTAGTCCTTCAGGGAACGATCAAAACGTAGACAGTTTAAGACATTACTCTCATGGAGAAAAGTCCGCATGGTGATTATTGTGTTCAATGCCGATTCAATTTCAGCGTTTGGTCAACACTCTGAAGGTCCACAGATAACAGAATGCCTCCAGATGTGCTTCGGAAACTACCACTAGTCTATCAGTGAACGATCAAAGCGTAGACAGTTTAAGACATTACTCCCATGGAGAAAAGTCCGCATGGTGCTTATTGTGTTCAATGCCGATGCAATTTTTGTGTTTCATCAACACTCTGGAGGTCCACAGATTACAGAATGCCTCCAGATGTGCTTCGGAAACTACTACTAGTCTTTCTGTGTACGATCAAAGCGTAGACAGTTTAAGACATTACTCCGTTGGAGAAAAGTCCGCATGGTGATTATTGTGTTCAATGCCGATGCAATTTTTGTGTTTCATCAACATTCTGAAGGTCAACAGATTACAGAATGCATCCAGATGTGCTTCGGAAACTACTTTTAGTCTTTCAGGGAACGACCAAAGCGTAGACAGTTGAAGACATTACTCTCATGGTGAAAAGTCCGCATGGTGATTATTGTGTTCAATGTCGATGCAATTTCTGTGTTTCATCAACACTGTGAAGATCCACAGATTACAGAAAGCATCCAGATGTGCTTCGGAAATTACTACTAGTCTTCCAGGGAACGTTTAAAGCGTAGACAGTTTAAGACATTACTCTCAAGGAGAAAAGTCCGCATGGTGCTTATTGTGTTCGATGCCGATTCAATATCTGAGTTTCATCAACACTCTGAAGGTCCGCAGATTACAGAATGCCTCCAGATGTGCTTCGGAAACTACTACTAGTCTTCCAGTGTACGTACAAAGCGTAGACAGTTTAAGACATTACTCCCATGGAGAAAAGTCCACACGGTGTTTTTTGTGTTCAATGCCGATGCAATTTTTGTGTTTCATCAACACTCTGAACGTCCACAGATTACAGAATCCCTCCAGATGTGCTTCGGAAACTACACCTAGTCTTCCAGTGTACGATCAAAGAGAAGACAGTTTAAGACATTACTCCCATGGAAAAAAGTCGGCATGGTGCTTATTGTGCTCAATGCCGATGCAATTTTTGTGTTTCATCAACACTCTGAAGTTCCACAGATTACAGAATGCCTCCAGATGGGCCTCGGAAACTACTACTACTCTTCCATTGAACGATCAAAGCGTAGACAGTTTAAGACATTACTCCCATGGAGAAAACTCCGCATGATGTTTATTGTGTTCAATGCCGCTGCAATTTTTGTGTTTCATCAACACTCTGAAATTCCACAGATTACAGAATGCATGCAGATGTGCTTCGGAAACTACTACTAGTCTTCCAGGGAACGATCAAACCGTAGACAGTTTCAGACATTACTCCCATGGAGAAAAGTTAGCATGGTGCTTATTGTGTTCAATGCCGATGCAATTTCTGTGTTTCATCAACACTCTGAAGGTATACAGATTACAGAATGCCTCCAGATGTGCTTCAGAGACTACTGCTAGTCTTCCAGTGAACGATCACAGCTTAGACAGTTTAAGACATTACACTCATGGAGAAAAGTCCGCATGGTACTTATTGTGTTCAATGCCGATTCAATTTCTGTTTTTCACAACACTCTGAAGGTCCACAGATTACACAATGCATCCAGATGTGCTTCAGAAACTACTACTAGTCTTCCTGTGTACGATCAAAGCGTAGACAGTTTAAGACATTACTACCATGGAGAAAAGTCCGCATGGTGCTTATTGTGTTCAATGCCGATGATATTTTTGTGTTTCATCAACACTCGGAAGGTTCACAGGTTACAGAATGCTTCCAGATGTGCGTCGGAAACTACTACTAATCTTCCAGTGTACGATCAAAGCGTAGACAGTTTTACACATTACTCCCATAGAGAAAGTTCCGCATGGTGCTTATTGTGTTCAATGCCGATGCAATTTCTGTGTTTTATCAACACTCTGAAGGTATACAGATTACAGAATGCCTCCAGATGTGCTTCGGAAACTACTGCTAGTCTTCCAGGGAACGATCACAGCTTATACAATTTAAGACATTACTCTCACGGAGAAAGGTCCGCATGGTGCTCATTGTGTTCAATGCCGATTCAATTTCTGTGTTTCATCAACACTGAAGGTCCACAGATTACAGAATGCCTCCAGATGTGCTTCGGAAACTACTACTAGTGTTCCAGTGAACGATCAAAGTGTAGACAGTTTAAGTCATTACTCTCATGGAGAGAAGTCCGCATGGTGCTTATTGTGTTCAATTCCATTTCAATTTCTGTTTTTCATCAACACTCTGAAGGTCCACAGATTAAAGAATGCATCCAGATGTTCTTCGGAAACTACTACTAGTCTTCCAGTGTACGATCAAAGCGTAGACAGTTTAAGACATTACTCCCATGGAGAAGAGTCCGCATGGTGCTTATTGTGTTCAATGCCGATGATATTTTTGTGTTTCATCAACACTCTGAAGGTTCACAGATTACAGAATGCATCCAGATGTGCTTCGGAAACTCCTACTAGTCTTCCAGGGAACGATCAAAGCGTAGACAGTTTAAGACATTACTCCCATGGAGAAAAGTCCGCATGGTGCTTATTGTGTTCAATGCCGATTAAATTTCTGTGTTTCATCAACACTCTGAAGGTTCACAGATTATAGAATGCATCCAGATGTGCTTCGGAAACAACTACTAGTCATCCAGGGAACGATCAAAGCGTAGACAGTTTAAGACAATTCTCTCATGTAGAAAAGTCTGTATGGTGCTTATTGTGTTCAATGCCGATGCAATTACTGCGTTTCATCAACACTCTGAAGGTCCACAGATTACAAATGCATCCAGATGTGCTTCGGAGACTAATACTTGTCTTCGAGGGAACGATCAAAGCCTAGACAGTTTAAGACATTACTCCCATGGAGAAAAGTCCGCATGGTGCTTATTGTGTTCAATGCCGATGCAATTTTTGTGTTTCATCAACACTCTGAAGGGCCACAGATTTCAGAATGCATCCAGATATGCTTCGGAAACTACTACTAGTCTTCCAGGGAACGATCAAAGCGTAGACAGTTTAAGACATTACTCCCATGGAGATAAGTCCGCATGGTGCTTATTGTGGTTAATGCCGATGCAATTTTTGTGTTTCATCAACACTCTGATGGTCCACAGATTACAGAATGCATTCAGATGTACTTCGGAAACTACTACTAGTCTTCCAGGGAACGATCAAAACGTAGACAATTTAAGACATTACTCCCATGGAGAAAAGTCCGCATGGTGCTTATTGTGTTCAATGCCGTTTCAATTTCTTTGTTTCATCAACACTCTGCAGGTTCACAGATTATAGAATGCCTGCAGATGTGCTTCGGAAACTACTACTAGTCATCCAGGGAACGATCAAAGCGTAGACAGTTTAAGACAGTTCTCTCATGTAGAATAGTCCGTATGGTGTTTATTATGTTCAATGCCGAAGCAATTTCTGTGTTTCATCAACACTCTGAAGGTCCACAGTTTACAGAATGCATCCAAATGTGCTTCTGAAACTACTACTAGTCTTCCAGGGAACGATCAAAGCGTAGACAGTTTAAGACATTACTCTAAGGGAGAAAAGTCTGCATGGTGCTTATTGTGTTCAATGCCGATTCATTTTCTGTGTTTCATCAACACTCTGAAGGTCCGCTGATTACAGAATGCCTCCAGATGTGCATCGGAAACTACTACTAGTCTTCCAGTGTACGATCAAAGCGTAGACAGTTTAAGACATTACTCCCATGGAGAAAAGTCCGCATGGTGCTTTTTGTGTTCAATGCCGATGCAATTTTTGTGTTTCATCAACGCTCTGAATGTCCACAGATTACAGAATGCCACCAGATGTGCATCGGAAACTACTACTAGTCTTTCAGTGAACGATCAAAGCGTAGACAGTTTAAGACATTACTCTAATGGAGAACAGTCCGCATGGTGCTTATTGTGTTCCATGCCGATGCAATTTCTGTGTTTCATCAACACTCTGAGGATCCAAAGATTACAGAATGCCTCCAGATGTGCTTCTGAAACTACTACTAGTCTTCCAGGGAACGATCAAAGCGTAGACAGTTTAAGACATTACTCTAAGGGAGAAAAGTCCGCATGGTGCTTATTGCGTTCAATGCCGATGCAATTTCTGTGTTTCATCAACACTCTGAGGATCCACAGATTACAGAATGCCACCAGATGTGCATCGGAAACTACTACTAGTCTTCCAGTGAACGATCAAAGCCTAGACAGTTTAAGACATTACTCTAATGGAGAAAAGTCCGCATGGTGCTTATTGTGTTCCATGCCGATGCAATTTCTGTGTTTCATCAACACTCTGAGGATCCACAGATTACAGAATGCATCCAGATGTGCTTCTGAAACTACTACTAGTCTTCCAGGGAACTTTCAATGCGTAAACAGTTTAAGACATTATTAACATGGAGAAAAGTCCGCATGGTGCTTGTTGTGTTCAATGCCGATGCAATTTTTGGTTTCGTCAAAACTCTGAAGGTAAACAGATTACAGAATGCATCCAAATGTGCTTCGGAAACTACTACTAGTCTTCCAGGGAACGAATAAAGTGTAGACAGTTTAAGTCATTACTCTCATGGAGAGAAGTCCGCATGGTGCTTATTGTGTTCAATGCCATTTCAATTTCTGATTTTCATCAACACTCTGAAGGTCCACAGATTACAGAATGCATCCAGATGTTCTTCGGAAACTACTACTAGTCTTCCAGTGTACGATCAAAGCGTAGACAGTTTAAGACATTACTCCCATGGAGAAAAGTCCGCATGGTGCTTATTGTGGTAAATGCCGATGATATTTTTGTGTTTCATCAACACTCTGAAGGTCCACAGATTACAGAATGCATCCAGATGTGCTTCGAAAACTACTACTAGTCTTCCAGGGAACGATCAAAGCGTAGACAGTTTAAGACATTACTCCCATGGAGAAAAGTCCGCATGGTGATTTTTGTGTTCAATGCCAATGCAATTTTTGTGTTTCATCAACACTCTGAAGGTCCACAGATTACAGAATGCCACCAGATGTGCATCGGAAACTACTACTAGTCTTCCAGTGAACGATCAAAGCGTAGACAGTTTAAGACATTACTCTAATGGAGAATAGTCCGCATGGTGCTTATTGTGTTCCATGCCGATGCAATTTCTGTGTTTCATCAACACTCTGAGGATCCACAGATTACAGAATGCATCCAGATGTGCTTCTGAAACTACTACTAGTCTTCCAGGGAACTTTCAATGCGTAAACAGTTTAAGACATTATGAACATGGAGAAAAGTCCGCATGGTGCTTATTGTGTTCAATGCCGATGCAATTTTTGGTTTCGTCAAAACTCTGAAGGTACACAGATTACAGAATGCATCCAATTGTGCTTCGGAAACTACTACTAGTCTTTCAGGGAACGAATAAAGCGTAGACAGTTTAAGACATTACTCCCATGGAGAAAAGTCCGCATGGTGCTTATTGTGTTCAATGGCGATGCAATTTCTGTGTTTCATCAACACTCTGAAGTTCCACTGATTACAAAATGCCTCCAGATGTGCCTCGGAAACTACTACTACTCTTCCAGGGAACGATCAAAGCGTAGGCAGTTTGAGACATTACTCCCATGGGGAAAAGTTCGCATGGTGCTTATTGTGTTCAATGCCGATGCAATTTATGTGTTTTATCAACACTCTGAAGGTATACAGATTACAGAATGCCTCCAGATGTGCTTCGGAAACTACTGCTAGTCTTCCAGTGAATGATCACAGCTTATACAATTTAAGACACTACACTCACGGAGAAAGGTCCGCATGGTGCTCATTGTGTTCAATGCCGATTCAATTTCTGTGTTTCATCAACACTCTGAAGGTCCACAGATTACAGAATGCCTCCAGATGTGCTTCGGAAACTACTACTAGTGTTCCAGTGAACGATCAAAGTGTAGACAGTTTAAGTCATTACTCTCATGGTGAGAAGTCCGCATGGTGCTTATTGTGTTCAATGCCATTTCAATTTCTGTTTTTCATCAACACTCTGAAGGTCCACAGATTACATAATGCATCCAGATGTTCTTCGGAAACTACTACTAGTCTTCCAGTGTACGATCAAAGCGTAGACAGTTTAAGACAATTCTCTCATGTAGAAAAGTCTGTATGGTGCTTATTGTGTTCAATGCCGATGCAATTACTGTGTTTCATCAACACTCTGAAGGTCCACAGATTACAGAATGCATCCAGATGTGCTTCGGAAACTAATACTTGTCTTCGAGGGAACGATCAAAGCGTAGACAGTTTAAGACATTACTCCCATGGAGAAAAGTCCTCATGGTGCTTATTGTGTTCAATGCCTATGCAATTTTTGTGTTTCATCAACACACTGAAGGGCCACAGATTTCAGAATGCATCCAGATATGCTTCGGAAACTACTACTAGTCTTCCAGGGAACGATCAAAGCGTAGACAGTTCAAGACATTACTCCCATGGAGAAAACTCCGCATGGTGCTTATTGTGGTTAATGCCGATGCAATTTTTGTGTTTCATCAACACTCTGATGGTCCACAGATTACAGAATGCATCCAGATGTACTTCGGAAACTACTACTAGTCTTCCAGGGAACGATCAAAGCGTAGACAGTTTAAGACATTACTCTAAGGGAGAAAAGTCCGCATGGTGCTTATTGTGTTCAATGCCGATTCATTTTCTGTGTTTCATCAACACTCTGAAGGTCCGCTGATTACAGAATGCCTCCAGATGTGCATCGGAAACTACTACTAGTCTTCCAGTGTACGATCAAAGCGTAGACAGTTTAAGACATTACTCCCATGGAGAAAAGTCCGCATGGTGCTTATTGTGTTCCATGCCTATGCAATTTCTATGTTTCATCAACACTCGGAGGATCCACAGATTACAGAATGCATCCAGATGTGCTTCTGAAACTACTACTAGTCTTCCAGGGAACGATCAAAGCGTAGACAGTTTAAGACATTACTCTAAGGGAGAAAAGTCCGCATGGTGCTTATTGTGTTCAATGCCGATTCATTTTCTGTGTTTCATCAACACTCTGAAGCTCCGCTGATTACAGAATGCCTCCAGATGTGCATCGGAAACTACTACTAGTCTTCCAGTGTGCGATCAAAGCGTAGACAGTTTAAGACATTACTCCCATGGAGAAAAGTCCGCATGGTGCTTATTGTGTTCAATGGCGATGCAATTTCTGTGTTTAATCAACACTCTGAAGTTCCACAGATTACAGAATGCCTCCAGATGTGCCTTGGAAACTACTACTACTCTTCCAGGGAACGATCAAAACGTAGACAGTTTAAGACATTACTCCCATGGAGAAAACTCCGCATGATGTTTATTGTGTTCAATGCCGATGCAATATTTGTGTTTCATCAACACTCTGAAGTTCCTCAGATTACAGAATGCATGCAGATGTGCTTCGGAAACTACTACTAGTCTTCCAGGGAAAGATCAAAGCGTAGACAGTTTGAGACGTTACTCCCATGGAGAAAAGTTCGCATGGTGTTTATTGTGTTCAATGCCGATGCAATTTCTGTGTTTCATCAACACTCTGAAGGTATACAGATTACAGAATGCCTCCAGATGTGCTTCGGAAACTACTGCTAGTCTTTAAGTGAACGATCACAGCTTATACAATTTAAGACATTACTCTCACGGAGAAAGGTCCGCATGGTGCTCATTGTGTTCAATGCCTATGCAATTTCTGTGTTACAATTAACACTCTGAAGGTCCACAGATTACAGAATGCCTCCAGATGTTCTTCGGAAACTACTACTAGTGTTCCAGTGAACGATCAGAGTGTAGACTGTTTAAGTCATTACTCTCATGGAGAAAAGTCCGCATGGTGCTTAATGTGTTCAATGCCATTTCAATTTCTGTTTTTCATCAACACTCCGAAGGTCCACAGATTACAGAATGCATCCAGATGTTCTTCGGAAACTACCACTAGTCTTCCAGTGTACGATCAAAGCGTAGACAGTTTAAGACATTACTCCCATGGAGAAAAGTCCGCATGGTGCTTATTGTGATCAATGCCGATGATATTTTTGTGTTTCATCAACACTCTGAAGGTTCACAGATTACAGAATGCATCCAGATGTGCTTCGGAAACTACTACTAGTCTTCCAGGGAACGATCAATGCGTAGACAGTTTAAGACATTACTCCCATGCAGAAAAGTCCGAATGGTGCTTATTGTGATCAATGACGATGCAATGTCTGTGTTTCATCAACACTCTGAAGGTCCACAGATTACAGAATGCATGCAGATGTGCTTCGAAAACTACTACTAGTCTTCCAGGGAACGATCAAATCGTAGACAGTTTGAGACATTACTCCCATGGAGAAAAGTTCGCATGGTGCTTATTGTGTTCATTGCCGAAGCAATTTTTGTGTTTCATCAACACTCAGAAGGTCCACAGGTTACAGAATGCTTCCAGATGTGCTTCGGAAACTACTACTAATCTTCCAGTGTACGATCAAAGCGTAGACAGTTTAAGACATTACTCCCATAGAGAAAGTTTCGCATGGTGCTTATTGTGTTAAATGCCGATGCAATTTTTGTGTATCATCAACACTCAAAAGGTCTACAGAATACAGAATGCATCCATATGTGCTTCGGAAACTACTACTAGTCTTCCAGTGTACGATCAAAGAGTAGACAGTTTAAGACATTACTCCCATGGAAAAAAGTCCGCATGGTGCTTATTTTGTTCAATGCCGATGCAATTTTTGTGTTTCATCAACACTCTGAATGACCACAGATTTCTAGAAAGCATCCAGATATGCTTCGGAAACTACAACTAGTCTTACAGGGAACGATCAAAGCGTAGACGGTTTAAGACATTACTCCCATGGAGAAAAGTCCGCATGGTGCTTATTGTGGTCAATGCCGATGCAATTTTTGTGTTTCATCAACACTCTGATGGTCCACAGATTACAGAATGCATCCAGATGTACTTCGGAAACTTCTACTAGTCTTCCAGGGAACGATCAAAAAGTAGACAGTTTAAGACATTACTCCCATGGAGAAAAGTCAGCATGGTGCTTATTGTGTTCAATGCCGATTCAATTTCTGTGTTTCATCAACACTCTTTAGGTTCACAGATTATAGAATGCATCCAGATGTGCTTCGGAAACAACTACTAGTCATCCAGAGAACGATCAAAGCGTAGACAGTTTAAGACAATTCTCTCATGTAGAAAAGTCTGTATGGTGCTTATTGTGTTCAATGCTGATGCAATTTCTGTGTTTCATCAACACTGTGAATGTCCACAGATTACAGAATGCATCCAGATGTGCTTCGGAAACTAATACTAGTCTTCCAGGGAACGATCAAAGCGTAGACAGTTTAAGACATTACTCCCATGGAGAAAAGTCCGCATGGTGCTTATTGTGGTCAATGCCGATGCAATTTTTGTGTTTCATCAACACTCTGATGGTCCACAGATTACAGAATGCATCCAGATGTACTTCGGAAACTACTACTAGTCTTCCAGGGAACGATCAAAACGTAGACAGTTTAAGACATTACTCCCATGGAGAAAAGTCCGCATTTTGCTTTTTGTGTTCAATGCCGATTCAATTTTTGTGTTTCATCAACACTCTGAAGGTCCACAGATTACAGAATGCCACCAGATGTGCATCGGAAACTACTACTAGTCTTCCAGTGAACGATCAAAGCGTAGACAGTTTAAGAAATTACTCTAATGGAGAAAAGTCCGCATGGTGCTTATTGTGTTCAATGCCGATGCAATTTCTGTGTTTCATCAACACTCTGAAGTTCCACAGATTACAGAATGCCTCCAGATGTGCCTCGGAAACTACTACTACTTTTCCAGGGAACGGTCAAAGCGTAGACAGTTTAAGACATTACTCCCATGGAGAAAAGTCCGCATGATGTTTATTGTGTTCAATGCCGATGCAATATTTGTGTTTCATCAACACTCTGAGGTTCCTCAGATTACAGAATGCATGCAGATGTGCTTCGGAAACTACTACTAGTCTTCCAGGGAACGATCAAAGCGTAGACAGTTTGAGACATTACTATCATGGAGGAAAGTTCGCATGGTGCTTATTGTGTTCAATGCCGATGCAATTTCTGTGTTTCATCAACACTCTGAAGGTATACAGATTACAGAATGCCTCCAGATGTGCTTTGGAAAGTACTGCTAGTCTTCCAGTGAACAATCACAGCTTATACAATTTAAGACATTACTCTCACGGAGAAACGTCCGCATGGTGCTCATTGTGTTCAATGCCTATTCAATTTCTGTGTTTCATCAACACTCTGAAGGTTCACAGATTAAAGAATGCCTCCAGATGTGCTTCGGAAACTACTACTAGTGTTCCAGTGAACGATCAGAGTGTAGACAGTTTAAGTCATTACTCTCATGGAGAATAGTCCGCATGGTGCTTATTGTGTTCAATGCCATTTCAATTTCTGTTTTTCATCAACACTCTGAAGGTCCACAGATTACAGAATGCATCCAGATGTTCTTCGGAAGCTACTACTAGTCTTCCAGTGTACGATCAAAGCATAGACAGTTTAAGACATTACTCCCATGGAGAAAAGTCCGCATGGTGCTTATTGTGTTCAATGCCGATGATATTTTTGTGTTTCATCAACACTCTGAAGGATCACAGACTACAGAATGCATCCAGATGTGCTTCGGAAACTACTACTAGTCTTCCAGGGAACGATCAAGGCGTAGACAGTTTAAGACATTACTCCCATGCAGAAAAGTCCGAATGGTGCTTATTGTGATCAATGACGATGCAATGTCTGTGTTTCATCAACACTCTGAAGGTCAACAGGTTACAGAATGCATGCAGATGTGCTTCGGAAACTACTACTAGTCTTCCAGGAAACGATCAAAGCGTAGACAGTTTGAGACATTACTCCCATGGAGAAAAGTTCGCATGGTGCTTATTGTGTTCAATGCCGAAGCAATTTTTGTGTTTCATCAACACTCAGAAGGTCCACAGGTTTACAGAATGCTTCCAGATGTGCTTCGGAAACTACTACTAATCTTCCAGTGTACGATCAAAGCGTAGACAGTTTAAGACATTACTCCCATAGAGAAAGTTTCGCATGGTGCTTATTGTGTTAAATGCCGATGCAATTTTTGTGTTTCATCAACACTCAAAAGGTCCACAGAGTACAGAATGCATCCATATGTGCTTCGGAAACTACTACTAGTCTTCCAGTGTACGATCAAAGAGTAGACAATTTAAGACATTACTCCCATGGAGAAAAGTCCGCAAGGTGCTTATTTTGTTCAATGCCGATGCAATTTTTGTGTTTCATCAACACTCTGAAGGACCACAGATTTCTAGAAAGCATCCAGATATGCTTCGGAAACTACTACTAGTCTTCCAGGGAACGATCAATTGTAGACAGTTTAAGACATTACTCCCATGGAGAAAAGTCAGCATGGTGCTTATTGTGTTCAATGCCGATTCAATTTCTGTGTTTCATCAACACTCTGTAGGTTCACAGATTATAGAATGCATCCAGATGTGCTTCGGAAACAACTACTAGTCATCCAGGGAACGATAAAAGCGTAGACAGTTTAAGACAATTCTCTCATTTAGAAAAGTCTGTATGGTGCTTATTGTGTTCAATGCCGATGCAATTTCTGTGTTTCATCAACACTCTGAAGGTCCACAGATTACAGAATGCATCCAGATGTGCTTCGGAAACTAATACTTGTCTTCCAGGAAACGATCAAAGCGTAGACAGTTTAAGACATTATTCCCATGGAGAAAAGTCCGCATGGTGCTTATTGTGTTCAATGCCGATGCAATTTTTGTGTTTCATCAACACTCTGATGAGCCACAGATTTCAGAATACATCCAGATATGCTTCGGAAACTACTACTAGTCTTCCAGGGAACGATCAAAGCGTAGACAGTTTAAGACATTACTCCCATGGAGAAAAGTCCGCATGGTGCTTATTGTGGTCAATGCCGATGCAATTTTTGTGTTTCATCAACACTCTGATGGTCCACAGATTACAGAATGCATCCAGATGTACTTCGGAAACTACTACTAGTCTTCCAGGGAACGATCAAAACGTAGACAGTTTAAGACATTACTCCCATGGAGAAAAGTCCGCATGGTGCTTTTTGTGTTCAATGCCGATGCAATTTTTGTGTTTCATCAACAATCTGAAGGTCCACAGATTACAGAATGCCACCAGATGTGCATCGGAAACTACTACTAGTCTTCCAGTGAACGATCAAAGCGTAGACAGTTTAAGACATTACTCTAATGGAGAAAAGTCCGCATGGTTCTCATTGTGTTCAATGCCGATGCAATTTCTGTGTTTCATCAACACTATGAGGATCCACAGATTACAGAATGCATCCAGATGTGCTTCTGAAACTACTACTTGTCTTCCAGGGAACTTTCAATGCGTAAACAGTTTAAGACATTATTAACATGGAGAAAAGTCCGCATGGTGCTTATTGTGTTCAATGCCGATGCAATTTTTGGTTTCGCCAACACTCTGAAGGTAAACAGATTACAGAATGCATCCAAATGTGCTTCGGAAACTACTACTAGTCTTCCAGGGAACGAATAAAGCGTAGACAGTTTAAGACATTACTCCCATGGAGAAAAGTCCGCATGGTGCTTATTGTGTTCAATGGCGAAGCAATTTCTGTGTTTAATCAACACTCTGAAGTTCCACAGATTACAGAATGCCTCCAGATGTGCCTCGGAAACTACTACTACTTTTCCAGGGAACGGTCAAAGCGTAGACAGTTTAAGACATTACTCCCATGGAGAAAACTCCGCATGATGTTTATTGTGTTCAATGCCGATGCAATATTTGTGTTTCATCAACACTCTGATGTTCCTCAGATTACAGAATGCATGCAAATGTGCTTCGGAAACTACTACTAGTCTTCCAGGGAACGATCAAAGCGTAGACAGTTTGAGACATTACTCCCATGGACATAAGTTCGCATGGTGCTTATTGTGTTCAATGCCGATGCAATTTCTGTGTTTCATCAACACTCTGAAGGTATACAGATTACAGAATGCCTCCAGATGTGCTTTGGAAACTACTGCTAGTCTTCCAGTGAACGATCACAGCTTATACAATTTAAGACATTACTCTCACGGAGAAAGGTCCGCATGGTGCTCATTGTGTTCATTGCCTATTCAATTTCTGTGTTTCATCAACACTCTGAAGGTCCACAGATTACAGAATGCCTCCAGATGTGCTTCGGAAACTACTACTAGTGTTCCAGTGAACGATCAGAGTGTAGACAGTTTAAGTCATTACTGTCATGGAGAAAAGTCCGCATGGTGCTTATTGTGTTCAATGCCGATGATATTTTTGTGTTTCATCAACACTCTGAAGGTTCACAGATTACAGAATGCATCCAGATGTGCTTCGGAAACTACTACTAGTCTTCCAGGGAACGATCAAAGCGTAGACAGTTTAAGACATTACTCCCATGCAGAAAAGTCCGAATGGTGCTTATTGTGATCAATGACGATGCAATGTCTGTGTTTCATCAACACTCTGAAGGTCCACAGATTACAGAATGCATGCAGATGTGCTTCGGAAACTACTACTAGTCTTCCAGGGAACGATCAAAGCGTAGACAGTTTGAGACATTACTCCCATGGAGAAAAGTTCGCATGGTGCTTATTGTGTTCAATGCCGAAGCAATTTTTGTGTTTCATCAACACTCAGAAAGTCCACAGGTTACAGAATGCTTCCAGATGTGCTTCGGAAACTACTACTAGTCATCCAGGGAACGATGAAATCGTAGACAGTTTAAGACAATTCTCTCATGTAGAAAAGTCTGTATGGTGCTTATTGTGTTCAATGCCGATGCAATTTTTGTGTTTCATCAACACTCTGATGAGCCACAGATTTCAGAATACATCCAGATATGCTTCGGAAACTACTACTAGTCTTCCAAGGAACGATCAAAGCGTAGACAGTTTAAGACATTACTCCCATGGAGAAAAGTCCGCATGGTGCTTATTGTGGTCAATGCCGATGCAATTTTTGTGTTTCATCAACACTCTGATGGTCCACAGATTACAGAATGCATCCAGATGTACTTCGGAAACTACTACTAGTCTTCCAGGGAACGATCAAAACGTAGACAGTTTAAGACATTACTCCCATGGAGAAAAGTCCGCATGGTGCTTTTTGTGTTCAATGCCGATGCAATTTTTGTGTTTCATCAACAATCTGAAGGTCCACAGATTACAGAATGCCACCAGATGTGCATCGGAAACTACTACTAGTCTTCCAGTGAACGATCAAAGCGTAGACAGTTTAAGACATTACTCTAATGGAGAAAAGTCCGCATGGTTCTCATTGTGTTCAATGCCGATGCAATTTCTGTGTTTCATCAACACTATGAGAATCCACAGATTACAGAATGCATCCAGATGTGCTTCTGAAACTACTACTTGTCTTCCAGGGAACTTTCAATGCGTAAACAGTTTAAGACATTATTAACATGGAGAAAAGTCCGCATGGTGCTTATTGTGTTCAATGCCGATGCAATTTTTGGTTTCGCCAACACTCTGAAGGTAAACAGATTACAGAATGCATCCAAATGTGCTTCGGAAACTACTACTAGTCTTCCAGGGAACGAATAAAGCGTAGACAGTTTAAGACATTACTCCCATGGAGAAAAGTCCGCATGGTGCTTATTGTGTTCAATGGCGAAGCAATTTCTGTGTTTAATCAACACTCTGAAGTTCCACAGATTACAGAATGCCTCCAGATGTGCCTCGGAAACTACTACTACTTTTCCAGGGAACGGTCAAAGCGTAGACAGTTTAAGACATTACTCCCACGGAGAAAACTCCGCATGATGTTTATTGTGTTCAATGCCGATGCAATATTTGTGTTTCATCAACACTCTGAAGTTCCTCAGATTACAGAATGCATGCAGATGTGCTTCGGAAACTACTACTAGTCTTCCAGGGAACGATCAAAGCGTAGACAGTTTGAGACATTACTCCCATGGACATAAGTTCGCATGGTGCTTATTGTGTTCAATGCCGATGCAATTTCTGTGTTTCATCAACACTCTGAAGGTATACAGATTACAGAATGCCTCCAGATGTGCTTTGGAAACTACTGCTAGTCTTCCAGTGAACGATCACAGCTTATACAATTTAAGACATTACTCTCACGGAGAAAGGTCCGCATGGTGCTCATTGTGTTCATTGCCTATTCAATTTCTGTGTTTCATCAACACTCTGAAGGTCCACAGATTACAGAATGCCTCCAGATGTGCTTCGGAAACTACTACTAGTGTTCCAGTGAACGATCAGAGTGTAGACAGTTTAAGTCATTACTGTCATGGAGAAAAGTCCGCATGGTGCTTATTGTGTTCAATGCCGATGATATTTTTGTATTTCATCAACACTCTGAAGGTTCACAGATTACAGAATGCATCCAGATGTGCTTCGGAAAGTACTACTAGTCTTCCAGGGGACGATCAAAGCGTAGACAGTTTGAGACATTACTCCCATGGAGAAAAGTTCGCATGGTGCTTATTGTGTTCAATGCCGAAGCAATTTTTGTGTTTCATCAACACTCAGAAAGTCCACAGGTTACAGAATGCTTCCAGATGTGCTTCGGAAACTACTACTAGTCATCCAGGGAACGATGAAATCGTAGACAGTTTAAGACAATTCTCTCATGTAGAAAAGTCTGTATGGTGCTTATTGTGTTCAATGCCGATGCAATGTCTGTGTTTCATCAACACTCTGAATGTCCACATATTACAGAATGCATCCAGATGTGCTTCGGAAACTATTACTAGTCTTCCAGGGAACGATCAAAGCGTAGACAGTGTAAGACATTACTCCCATGGAGAAAAGTCCGCATGGTGCTTATTGTGTTCAATGCCGATGCAATTTTTGTGTTTCTTCAACACTCTGAAGGGCCACAGATTTAAGAATGCATCCAGATATGCTTCGGAAACTACTATTAGTCTTCCAGGGAACGATCAAAGCGAAGACAGTTTTGAGACATTACTCCCATGGAGAAAAGTCCGCATGGTGCTTTTTGTGTTCAATGCCGATGCAATTTTTGTGTTTCATCAACACTCTGAAGGTTCACAGATTACAGAATGCCACCAGATGTGCATCGGAAACTACTACTAGACTTCCAGTGAACGATCAAAGCGTAGACAGTTTAAGACATTACTCAAATGGAGAAAAGTCCGCATGGTGCTTATTGTGTTCAATGCCGATGCAATTTCTGTGTTTCATCAACACTCTGAGGATCCACAGATTACAGAATGCATCCAGATGTGCTTCTGAAACTACTACTAGTCTTCCAGGGAACTTTCAATGCGTAAACAGTTTAAGACATTATTAACATGGAGAAAAGTCCGCATGGTGCTTATTGTGTTCAATGCCGATGCAATTTCTGTGTTTCATCAACACTCTGAAGGTATACAGATTACAGAATGCCTCCATATGTGCTTTGGAAACTACTGCTAGTCTTCCAGTGAACGATCACAGCTTATACAATTTAATACATTACTCTCACGGAGAAAGGTCCGCATGGTGCTCATTGTGTTCAATGCCTATTCAATTTCTGTGTTTCATCAACACTCTGAAAGTCCACAGATTACAGAATGCATCCAGATGTTCTTCGGAAACTACTACTAGTCTTCCAGTGTACGATCAAAGCGTAGACAGTTTAAGACATTACTCCCATTGAGAAAGTTTCGCATGGTGCTTATTGTGTTAAATGCCGATGAAATTTTAGTGTTTCATCAACACTCAAAAGGTCCACAGAATACAGAATGCATCCATATGTGCTTCGGAAACTACAACTAGTCTTACAGGGAACGATCAAAAAGTAGACAGTTTAAGACATTACTCCCATGGAGAAAAGTCAGCATGGTGCTTATTGTGTTCAATGCCGATTCAATTTCTGTTTCATCAACACTCTTTAGGTTCACAGATTATAGAATGCATCCAGATGTGCTTCGGAAACAGCTACTAGTCATCCAGGGAACGATCAAAGCGTAGACAGTTTAAGACAATTCTCTCATGTAGAAAAGTCTGTATGGTGCTTATTGTGTTCAATGCCGATGCAATTTCTGTGTTTCATCAACACTCTGAAGGTCTAAAGATTACAGAATGCATCCAGATGTGCTTCGGAGACTAATACTAGTCTTCCAGGGAACGATCAAAGCGTAGACAGTTTAAGACATTACTCCCATGGAGAAAAGTCCGCATTTTGCTTTTTGTGTTCAATGCCGATGCAATTTTTGTGTTTCATCAACACTCTGAAGGTCCACAGATTACAGAATGCCACCAGATGTGCATCGGAAACTACTACTAGTCTTCCAGTGAACGATCAAAGCGTAGACAGTGTAAGAAATTACTCTAATGGAGAAAAGTCCGCATGGTGCTTATTGTGTTCAATGCCGATGCAATTTCTGTGTTTCATCAACACTCTGAAGTTCCACAGATTACAGAATGCCTCCAGATGTGCCTCGGAAACTACTACTACTTTTCCAGGGAACGGTCAAAGCGTAGACAGTTTAAGACATTACTCCCATGGAGAAAAGTCCGCATGATGTTTATTGTGTTCAATGCCGATGCAATATTTGTGTTTCATCAACACTCTGAAGTTCCTCAGATTACAGAATGCATGCAGATGTGCTTCGGAAACTACTACTAGTCTTCCAGGGAAGGATCAAAGCGTAGACAGTTTGAGACATTACTCCCATGGAGGAAAGTTCGCATGGTGCTTATTGTGTTCAATGCCGATGCAATTTCTGTGTTTCATCGACACTCTGAAGGTATACAGATTACAGAATGCCTCCAGATGTGCTTTGGAAACTACTGCTAGTCTTCCAGTGAACAATCACAGCTTATACAATTTAAGACATTACTCTCACGGAGAAACGTCCGGATGTTGCTCATTGTGTTCAATGCCTATTCAATTTCTGTGTTTTATCAACACTCTGAAGGTCCACAGATTAAAGAATGCCTCCAGATGTGCTTCGGAAACTACTACTAGTGTTCCAGAGAACGATCAGAGTGTAGACACTTTAAGTCATTACTCCCATGGAGAAAAGTCCGCATTTTGCTTATTGTGTTCAATGCCGAAGCAATTTTTGTGTTTCATCAACACTCAGAAGGTCCACAGGTTTACAGAATGCTTCCAGATGTGCTTCGGAAACTACTACTAATCTTCCAGTGTACGATCAAAGCGTAGACAGTTTAAGGCATTACTCCCATAGAGAAAGTTTCGCATGGTGCTTATTGTGTTAAATGCCGATGCAATTTTTGTGTTTCATCAACACTCAAAAGGTCCACAGAGTACAGAATGCATCCATATGTGCTTCGGAAACTACTACTAGTCTTCCAGTGTACGATCAAAGAGTAGACAATTTAAGACATTACTCCCATGGAGAAAAGTCCGCAAGGTGCTTATTTTGTTCAATGCCGATGCAATTTTTGTGTTTCATCAACACTCTGAAGGACCACAGATTTCTAGAAAGCATCCAGATATGCTTCGGAAACTACTACTAGTCTTCCAGGGAACGATCAAAGCGTAGACAATTTAAGACATTACTCCCATGGAGAAAAGTCCGCATGGTGCTTATTGTGGTAAATGCCGATGCAATTTTTGTGTTTCATCAACACTCTGATGGTCCACAGATTACAGAATGCATCCAGATGTACTTCGGAAACTTGTACTAGTCTTCCAGGTAACGATCAAAAGTAGACAGTTTAAGACATTACTCCCATGGAGAAAAGTCAGCATGGTGCTTATTGTGTTCAATGCCGATTCAATTTCTGTGTTTCATCAACACTCTGTAGGTTCACAGATTATAGAATGCATACAGATGTGCTTCGGAAACAACTACTAGTCATCCAGGGAACGATAAAAGCGTAGACAGTTTAAGACAATTCTCTCATTTAGAAAAGTCTGTATGGTGCTTATTGTGTTCAATGCCGATGCAATATCTGTGTTTCATCAACACTCTGAAGGTCCACAGATTACAGAATGCATCCAGATGTGCTTCGGAAACTAATACTTGTCTTCCAGGGAACGATCAAAGCGTAGACAGTTTAAGACATTACTCCCATGGAGAAAAGTCCGCATGGTGCTTATTGTGTTCAATGCCGATGCAATTTTTGTGTTTCATCAACACTCTGAAGGGCCACAGATTTCAGAATGCATCCAGATATGCTTCGGAAACTACTACTAGTCTTCCAGGGAACGATCAAAGCGTAGACAGTTTAAGACATTACTCCCATGGAGAAAAGTCCGCATGGTGCTTATTGTGGTCAATGCCGATGCAATTTTTGTGTTTCATCAACACTCAGAAGGTCCACAGATTACAGAATGCATCCAGATGTACTTCGGAAACTACTACTAGTCTTCCAGGGAACGATCAAAACGTAGACAGTTTAAGACATTACTCCCATGGAGAAAAGTCCGCATGGTGCTTTTTGTGTTCAATGCCGATGCAATTTTTGTGTTTCATCAACAATCTGAAGGTCCACAGATTACAGAATGCCACCAGATGTGCATCGGAAACTACTACTAGTCTTGCAGTGAACGATCAAAGCGTAGACAGTTTAAGACATTACTCTAATGGAGAAAAGTCCGCACGGTTCTTATTGTGTTCAATGCCGATGCAATTTCTGTGTTTCATCAACACTCTGAGGATCCACAGATTACAGAATGCATCCAGATGTGCTTCTGAAACTACTACTTGTCTTCCAGGGAACTTTCAATGCGTAAACAGTTTAAGATATTATTAACATGGAGAAAAGTCCGCATGGTGCTTACTGTGTTCAACGCCGATGCAATTTTAGGTTTCGCCAACACTCTGAAGGTAAACAGATTACAGAATGCATCCAAATGTGCTTCGGAAACTACTACTAGTCTTCCAGGGAACGAATAAAGCGTAGACAGTTTAAGACATTACTCCCATGGAGAAAAGTCGGCATGGTGCTTATTGTGTTCAATGGCGAAGCAATTTCTGTGTTTTATCAACACTCTGAAGTTCCACAGATTACAGAATGCCTCCAGATGTGCCTCGGAAACTACTACTACTTTTCCAGGGAACGGTCAAAGCGTAGACAGTTTAAGACATTACTCCCATGGAGAAAACTCCGCATGATGTTTATTGTGTTCAATGCCGATGCAATATTTGTGTTTCATCAACACTCTGAAGTTCCTGAGATTACAGAATGCATGCAGATGTGCTTCGGAAACTACTACTAGTCTTCCAGGGAACGATCAAAGCGTAGACAGTTTGAGACATTACTCCCATGGACAAAAGTTCGCATGGTGCTTATTGTGTTCAATGCCGATGCAATTTCTGTGTTTCATCAACACTCTGAAGGTATACAGATTACAGAATGCCTCCAGATGTGCTTTGGAAACTACTGCTAGTCTTCCAGTGAACGATCACAGCTTATACAATTTAAGACATTACTCTCACAGAGATAGGTCCGCATGGTGCTCATTGTGTTCATTGCCTATTCAATTTCTGTGTTTCATCAACACTCTGAAGGTCCACAGATTACAGAATGCCTCCAGATGTGCTTCGGAAACTACTACTAGTGTTCCAGTGAACGATCAGAGTGTAGACAGTTTAAGTCATTACTCTCATGGAGAAAAGTCCGCATGGTGCTTATTGTGTTCAATGCCGATGATATTTTTGTGTTTCATCAACACTCTGAAGGTTCACAGATTACAGAATGCATCCAGATGTGCTTCGGAAACTACTACTAGTCATCCAGGGAACGATGAAAGCGTAGACAGTTTAAGACAATTCTCTCATGTAGAAAAGTCTGTATGGTGCTTATTGTGTTCAATGCCGATGCAATTTCTGTGTTTCATCAACACTCTGAAGGTCCACAGATTACAGAATGCCACCAGATGTGCATCGGAAACTACTACTAGACTTCCAGTGAACGATCAAAGCGTAGACAGTTTAAGACATTACTCAAATGGAGAAAAGTCCGCATGGTGCTTATTGTGTTCAATGCCGATGCAATTTCTGTGTTTCATCAACACTCTGAAGGTATACAGATTACAGAATGCCTCCAGATGTGCTTTGGAAACTACTGCTAGTCTTCCAGTGAACGATCACAGCTTATACAATTTAAGACATTACTCTCACGGAGAAAGGTCCGCATGGTGCTCATTGTGTTCATTGCCTATTCAATTTCTGTGTTTCATCAACACTCTGAAGGTCCACAGATTACAGAATGCCTCCAGATGTGCTTCGGAAACTACTACTAGTGTTCCAGTGAACGATCAGAGTGTAGACAGTTTAAGTCATTACTCTCATGGAGAAAAGTCCGCATGGTGCTTATTGTGTTCAATGCCGATGCAATTTTTGTGTTTCATCAACACTCTGAAGGGCCACAGATTTAAGAATGCATCCAGATATGCTTCGGAAACTACTATTAGTCTTCCAGGGAACGATCAAAGCGTAGACAGTTTGAGACATTACTCCCATGGAGAAAAGTCCGCATGGTGCTTTTTGTGTTCAATGCCGATGCAATTTTTGTGTTTCATCAACACTCTGAAGGTCCACAGATTACAGAATGCCACCAGATGTGCATCGGAAACTACTACTAGACTTCCAGTGAACGATCAAAGCGTAGACAGTTTAAGACATTACTCAAATGGAGAAAAGTCCGCATGGTGCTTATTGTGTTCAATGCCGATGCAATTTCTGTGTTTCATCAACACTCTGAGGATCCACAGATTACAGAATGCATCCAGATGTGCTTCTGAAACTACTACTAGTCTTCCAGGGAACTTTCAATGCGTAAACAGTTTAAGACATTATTAACATGGAGAAAAGTCCGCATGGTGCTTATTGTGTTCAATGCCGATGCAATTTCTGTGTTTCATCAACACTCTGAAGGTATACAGATTACAGAATGCCTCCATATGTGCTTTGGAAACTACTGCTAGTCTTAGAGTGAACGATCACAGCTTATACAATTTAAGACATTACTCTCACGGAGAAAGGTCCGCATGGTGCTCATTGTGTTCAATGCCTATTCAATTTCTGTGTTTCATCAACACTCTGAAAGTCCACAGATTACAGAATGCATCCAGATGTTCTTCGGAAACTACTACTAGTCTTCCAGTGTACGATCAAAGCGTAGACAGTTTAAGACATTACTCCCATGGAGAAAAATCCGCATGGTGCTTATTGTGTTCAATACCATTTCAATTTCTGTTTTTCATCAACACTCTGAAGGTCCACAGATTACAGAATGCATCCAGATGTTCTTCGGAAACTACTACTAGTCTTCCAGTGTACGATCAAAGCGTAGACAGTTTAAGACATTACTCCCATGGAGAAAAGTCCGCATGGTGCTTATTGTGTTCAATGCCGATGATATTTTTGTGTTTCATCAACACTCTGAAGGTTCACAGATTACAGAATGCATCCAGATGTGCTTCGGAAACTACTACTAGTCTTCCAGGGAACGATCAGATCGTAGACAGTTTAAGTCATTACTCCCATGGAGAAAAGTCCGCATGGTGCTTATTGTGTTCAATGCCGATTCAATTTCTTTGTTTCATCAACACTCTGAAGGTTCACAGATTATAGAATGCCTGCAGATGTGCTTCGGAAACTACTACTAGTCATCCAGGGAACGATCAAATCGTAGACAGTTTAAGACATTACTCCCATGGAGAAAAGTCCGTATGGTGCTTATTGTGTTCAATGCCGAAGCAATTTCTGTGTTTCATCAACACTCTGAAGTTCCACAGATTACAGAATGCATCCAAATGTGCTTCTGAAACTACTACTAGTCTTCTAGGGAACGATCAAAGTGTAGACAGTTTGAGACATTACTCTCAGGGAGAAAACTCCGCATGGTGGTTATTGTGTTCAATGCCGATGCAATTTCTGTGTTTCATCAACACTTTGAGGATCCACAGATTACAGAATGCATCCAGATGTGCTTCGGAAACTACTAGTAGTCTTCCAGTGTACGATCAAAGAGTAGACAGTTTAAGACATTACTCCCATGGAGAAAAGTCCGCATGGTGCTTATTTTGTTCAATGCCGATGCAATTTTTGTGTTTCATCAACACTCTGAAGGTCCACAGATTTCAGAAAGCATCCAGATATGCTTCGGAAACTACTACTAGTCTTCCAGGGAACGATCAAAACGTAGACAGTTTAAGACATTACTCCCATGGAGAAAAGTCCGCATGGTGCTTATTTTGTTCAATGCCGATGCAATTTTTGTGTTTCATCTGAAGGTCCACAGATATCAGAAAGCATCCAGATATGCTTCGGAAACTACTACTAGTCTTCCAGGGAACGATCAAATCGTAGACAGATTAAGACATTACTCCCATGGAGAAAAGTCCGCATGGTGCTTATTGTGGTCAATGCCGATGCAATTTTTGTGTTTCATCAACACTCTGATGGTCCACTGATAACAGAATTCATCCAGATGTATTTCGGAAACTTCTACTAGTCTTCCAGGGAACGATCAAAACGTAGACAGTTTAAGACATTACTCCCATTTAGAAAAGTCCTCATGGTGCTTATTGTGTTCAATGCCGATGCAATTTTTGTGTTTCATCAACACTCTGAACGGCCACAGATTTCAGAATGCATCCAGATATGCTACGGAAACTACTACTAGTCTTCCAGGGAACGATCAAAGCGTACACAGTTTAAGACATTTCTCCCATGGAGAAAAGTCCGCATGGTGCTTATTGTGGTCAATGCCGATGCAATTTTTGTGTTTCGTCAACACTCTGATGGTCCACAGATTACGGAATGCATCCAGATGTGCTTCTGAAACTACTACTAGTCTTCCAGGGAACGATCAAAGCGTAGACAGTTTAAGACATTACTCTCAGGGAGAAAAGTCCGCATGGTGCTTTTTGTGTTCAATGCCGATGAAATTTTTGTTGTTTCATCAACACTCTGAATGTCCACAGATTACAGAATGCCACCAGATGTGCATCGGAAACTACTACTAGTCTTCCAGTGAACGATCAAAGCATAGACAGTTTAAGACATTACTCTAATGGAGAAAAGTCCGCATGGTGCTTATTGTGTTCAATGCCGATGCAATTTCTGTGTTTCATCAACACTCTGAGGAACCACAGATTACAGAATGCATCCAGATGTGCTTCGGAAACTACTACTAGTGTTCCAAGGAACGATCAAAGCGTCGACAATTTAAGACATTACTCCCATGGAGAAAAGTCCGCATGGTGCTTATTGTTTTCAATGGCGATGCAATTTCTGTGTTTCATCAACACTCTGAAGGCCACAGCGTATAGAATCCCTCCAGATGTGCTTAGGAAACTACTCCTAGTCTTCCAGTGTACGATCAAAGCGTAGACAGTTTAAGACATTACTCCCATGGAAAAAAGTCGGCATGGTGCTTATTGCGTTCAATGCCGATGCGATCTTTGTGTTTCATTAACACTCTGAAGGTCCACAGATTACAGAATGCATCCAGATGTTCTTCGGAAACTACTACTAGTCTTCCAGTGTACGATCAAAGCGTAGACAGTTTAAGACATTACTCCCATGGAGAAAAGTCCGAATGGTGCTTATTGTGATCAATGACGATGCAATGTCTGTGTTTCATCAACACTCTGAAGGTCCACAGATTACAGAATGCATGCAGATGTGCTTCGGAAACTACTACTAGTCTTCCAGGGAACGATCAAATCGTAGACAGTTTGAGACATTACTCCCATGGAGAAAAGTTCGCATGGTGTTTATTGTGTTCAATGCCGATGCAATTTTTGTGTTTCATCAACACTCAGAAGGTCCACAGGTTACAGAATGCTTCCAGATGTGCTTCAGAAACTACTACTAATCTTCCAGTGTACGATCAAAGCGTAGACAGTTTAAGACATTATTCCCATAGAGAAAGTTCCGCATGGTGCTTATTGTGTTAAATGCCGATGCAATTTTTGTCTTTCATCAACACTCTGAAGGTCCACAGATTACAGAATGCATCCAGATGTGCTTCGGAAACTACTAGTAGTCTTCCAGTGTACGATCAAAGAGTAGACAGTTTAAGACATTACTCCCATGGAGAAAAGTCTGCATGGTGCTTATTTTTTTCAATGCCGATGCAATTTTTGTGTTTCATCAACACTCTGAAGGTCCACAGATTTCAGAAAGCATCCAGATATGCTTCCGAAACTACTACTAGTCTTCCAGGGAACGATCAAAACGTAGACAGTTTAAGACATTACTCCCATGGAGAAAAGTCCGCATGGTGCTTATTGTGTTCAATGCCGATGCAATTTTTGTGTTTCATCAACACTCTGAAGGGCCACAGATTTCAGAATGCATCCAGATATGCTTCGGAAACTACTACTAGTCTTCCAGGGAACGATCAAAGCGTAGACAGTTTAAGACATTTCTCCCATGGAGAAAAGTATGCATGGTGCTTATTGTGTTCAATGCCGATGCAATTTTTGTGTTTCATCAACACTCTGATGGTCCACAGATTACAGAATGCATCCAGATGTACTTCGGAAACTACTACTAGTCTTCCAGGGAACGATCAAAACGTAGACAGTTTAAGACATTACTCCCATGGAGAAAAGTCCGCATGGTGCTTATTGTGTTCAATGCCGATTCAATTTCTTTGTTTAATCAACACTCTGAAGGTTCACAGATTACAGAATGCATCCAGATGTGCTTCTGAAACTACTACTAGTCTTCCAGGGAACGATCAAAGCGTAGACAGTTTAAGACATTACTCTAATGGAGAAAAGTCCGCATGGAGCTTATTGTGTTCAATGCCGATGCAATTTCTGTGTTTCATCAACACTCTGAGGATCCACAGATTATCCAGATGTGCTTCTGAAACTACTACTAGTCTTCCAGGGAACGATCAATGCGTAAACAGTTTAAGACATTATTAACATGGAGAAAAGTCCGCATGGTGCTTATTGTGTTCAATGCCGATGCAATTTTTGGTTTCATCAACACTCTGAAGGTAAACAGATTAGAGAATGCGTCCAGATGTGCTTCGGAAACTACTACTAGTGTTCCAGGGAACGATCAAAGCGTAGACAGATTAAGACATTACTCCCATGGAGAAAAGTCCGCATGGTGCTTACTGTTTTCAATGGCGATGCAATTTCTGTGTTTCATCAACACTCTGAAGGCCACAGATTATAGAATCCCTCCAGATGTGCTTCGGAAACTACTCCTAGTCTTCCAGTGTACGATCAAAGCGTAGACAGTTTAAGACATTACTCCCATGGAAAAAAGTCGGCATGGTGCTTATTGTGTTCAATGCCGATGCAATCTTTGTGTTTCATTATCATTCTGAAGGTATACAGATTACAGAATGCCTGCAGATGTGCTTCGGAAACTACTGCTAGTCTTCCAGTGAACGAACACAGCTTATACAGTTTAAGACATTATTCTCACGGAGAAAGGTCCGCATGGTGCTCATTGTGTTCAATGCCGATTCTATTTCTGTGTTTCATCAACAGTCTGAAGGTCCACAGATTACAGAATGCATCCAGATGTTCTTCGGAAACTACTACTAGTCTTCCAGTGTACGATCAAATCGTAGACAGATTAAGACATTACTCCCATGGAGAAAAGTCCGAATGGTGCTTATTGTGTTCAATGCCGATGATATTTATATGTTTCATCAACACTCTGAAAGTTCACAGATTACAGAATGCAGCCAGATGTGCTTCGGAAACTACTACTTGTCTTCCAGGGAACGATCAAGGCGTAGACAGTTTAAGACATTACTCCCATGGAGAAAAGTACGAATGGTGCTTATTGTGATCAATGACGATGCAATGTCTGTGTTTCATCAACACTCTGAAGGTCCACAGATTACACAATGCATCCAGATGTGCTTCAGAAACTACTACTAGTCTTCCAGCGTACGATCAAAGCGTAGACAGTTTAAGACATTACTCCCATGGAGAAAAGTTCGCATGGTGTTTATTGTGTTCAATGCCGATGAAATTTTTGTGTTTCATCAACCCTCAGAAGGTCCACAGGTTACAGAATGCTTCCAGATGTTCTTCGGAAACTACTACTAATCTTCCAGTGTACGATCAAAGCGTAGACAGTTTAAGACATTACTCCCATAGAGAAAGTTTCGCATGGTGCTTATTGTGTTAAATGCCGATGCAATGCTTGTGTTTCATCAACACTCTGAAGGTCCACAGATTACAGAATGCATCCAGATGTGCTTCGGAAACTACTACTAGTCTTCCAGTGTACGATCAAAGAGTAGACAGTTTAAGACATTACTCCCATGGAGAAAAGTCCGAATGGTGCTTATTTTGTTCAATGCCGATGCAATTTTTGTGTTTCATCAACACTCTGAAGGTCCACAGATATCAGAAAGCATCCAGATATGCTTCGGAAACTACTACTAGTCTTCCAGGGAACGATCAAATCGTAGACAGATTAAGACATTACTCCCATGGAGAAAAGTCCGCATGGTGCTTATTGTGGTCAATGCCGATGCAATTTTTGTGTTTCATCAACACTCTGATGGTCCACTGATTACAGAATTCATCCAGATGTATTTCGGAAACTTCTACTAGTCTTCCAGGGAACGATCAAAACGTAGACAGTTTAAGACATTACTCCCATTTAGAAAAGTCCTCATGGTGCTTATTGTGTTCAATGCCGATGCAATTTTTGTGTTTCATCAACACTCTGAACGGCCACAGATTTCAGAATGCATCCAGATATGCTACGGAAACTACTACTAGTCTTCCAGGGAACGATCAAAGCGTACACAGTTTAAGACATTTCTCCCATGGAGAAAAGTCCGCATGGTGCTTATTGTGGTCAATGCCGATGCAATTTTTGTGTTTCGTCAACACTCTGATGGTCCACAGATTACGGAATGCATCCAGATGTGCTTCTGAAACTACTACTAGTCTTCCAGGGAACGATCAAAGCGTAGACAGTTTAAGACATTACTCTCAGGGAGAAAAGTCCGCATGGTGCTTATTGTGTTCAATGCGGATTCAATTTCTGTGTTTCATCAACACTCTGAAGGTCCGCTGATTACAGAATGCCTCCAGATGTGCTTCGGAATCTACTACTAGTCTTCCAGTGTACGATCAAATCGTAGACAGATTAAGACATTACTCCCATGGAGAAAAGTCCGAATGGTGCTTATTGTGTTCAATGCCGATGATATTTTTATGTTTCATCAACACTCTGAAGGTTCACAGAATACAGAATGCATCCAGATGTGCTTCGGGAACTACTACTAGTCTTCCAGGGAGCGATCAAAGCGTAGACAGTTTAAGACATTACTCCCATGGAGAAAAGTTCGCATGGTGTTTATTGTGTTCAATGCCGATGAAATTTTTGTGTTTCATCAACACTCAGAAGGTCCACAGGTTACAGAATGCTTCCAGATGTGCTTCGGAAACTACTACAAATCTTCCAGTGTACGATCAAAGCGTAGACAGTTTAAGACATTACTCCCATAGAGAAAGTTTCGCATGGTGCTTATTGTGTTAAATGCCGATGCAATGCTTGTGTTTCATCAACACTCTGAAGGTCCACAGATTACAGAATGCATCCAGATGTACTTTGGAAACTTCTACTAGTCTTCCAGGGAACGATCAAAACGTAGACAGTTTAAGACATTACTCCCATTTAGAAAAGTCCTCATGGTGCTTATTGTGTTCAATGCCGATGCAATTTTTGTGTTTCATCAACACTCTGAAGGGCCACAGATTTCAGAATGCATCCAGATATGCAACGGAAACTACTACTAGTCTTCCAGCGTACGATCACAGCGTAGACAGTTTAAGACATTACTCCCATGGAGAAAAGTCCGCATGGTGCTTTTTGTGTTCAATGCCGATGCAATTTTTGTGTTTCATCATCACTCTGAAGGTCCACAGATTACAGAATGCCACCAGATGTGCATCGGAAACTACTACTAGTCTTCCAGTGAACGATCAAAGCGTAGACAGTTTAAGACATTACTCTAATGGAGAATAATCCGCATGGTGCTTATTGTGTTCAATGCCGATGCAATTTCTGTGTTTCATCAACACTCTGAGGATCCACAGATTACAGAATGCATCCAGATGTGCTTCTGAAACTACTACTAGTCTTCCAGGGAACGATGAATGCGTAAACAGTTTAAGACATTATTAACATGGAGAAAAGTCCGCATGGTGCATATTGTGTTCAATGCCGATGCAATTTTTGGTTTCATCAACACTCTGAAGGTAAAAAGATTACAGAATGCATCCAGATGTGCTTCGGAAACTACTTCTAGTGTTCCAGGGAACGATCAAAGCGTAGACAGTTAAAGACATTACTCCCATGGAGAAAAGTCCGCATGGTGCTTATTGTGTTCAATGGCGATTCAATTTCTGTGTTTCATCAACACTCTGAAGGCCACAGATTATAGAATCCCTCCAGATGTGCTTCGGAAACTACTACTAGTCTTCCAGTGTACGATCAAAGCGTAGACAGTTTAAGACATTATTCCCATAGAGAAAGTTCCGCATGGTGCTTATTGTGTTAAATGCCGATGCAATTTTTGTCTTTCATCAACACTCTGAAGGTCCACAGATTACAGAATGCATCCAGATGTGCTTCGGAAACTACTAGTAGTCTTCCAGTGTACGATCAAAGAGTAGACAGTTTAAGACATTACTCCCATGGAGAAAAGTCTGCATGGTGCTTATTTTTTTCAATGCCGATGCAATTTTTGTGTTTCATCAACACTCTGAAGGTCCACAGATTTCAGAAAGCATCCAGATATGCTTCGGAAACTACTACTAGTCTTCCAGGGAACGATCAAAACGTAGACAGTTTAAGACATTACTCCCATGGAGAAAAGTCCGCATGGTGCTTATTGTGGTGAATGATGATGCAATTTTTGTGTTTCATCAACACTCTGATGGTCCACAGATTACAGAATGCATCCAGATGTACTTCGGAAACTTCTACTAGTCTTCCAGGGAACGATCAAAACGTAGACAGTTTAAGACATTACTCCCATGGAGAAAAGTCCGCATGGTGCTTATTGTGTTCAATGCCGATGCATTTTTTGTGTTTCATCAACACTCTGAAGGGCCACAGATTTCAGAATGCATCCAGATATGCTTCGGAAACTACTACTAGTCTTCCAGGGAACGATCAAAGCGTAGACAGTTTAAGACATTTCTCCCATGGAGAAAAGTCCGCATGGGGCTTATTGTGGTCAATGCCGATGCAATTTTTGAGTTTCATCATCACTCTGATGGTCCACAGATTACAGAATGCATCCACATGTACTTCGGAAACTACTACTAGTCTTCCAGGGACGATCAAAACGTAGACAGTTTAAGACATTACCCCCATGGAGAAAAGTCCGCATGGTGCTTATTGTGTTCAATGCCGATTCAATTTCTTTGTTTAATCAACACTCTGAAGGTTCACAGATTATAGAATGCCTGCAGATGTGCTTCGGAAACGACTACTAGTCATCCAGTGAACGATCAAATCGTAGACAGTTTAAGACAGTTCTCTCATGTAGAAAAGTCCATATGGTGCTTATTGTGTTCAATGCCGAAGCAATTTCTGTGTTTCATCAACATTCTGAAGGTCCACAGATTACAGAATGCATCCAGATGTGCTTCTGAAACTACTACTAGTCTTCCAGGGAACGATCAAAGCGTAGACAGTTTAAGACATTACTCTAATGGAGAAAAGTCCGCATGGAGCTTATTGTGTTCAATGCCGATGCAATTTCTGTGTTTCATCAACACTCTGAGGATCCACAGATTACAGAATGTATCCAGATGTGCTTCTGAAACTACTACTAGTCTTCCAGGGAACGATCAATGCGTAAACAGTTTAAGACATTATTAACATGGAGAAAAGTCCGCATTGTGCTTATTGTGTTCAATGCCGATGCAATTTTTGGTTTCATCAACACTCTGAAGGTAAACAGATTACAGAATGCGTCCAGATGTGCTTCGGAAACTACTACTAGTGTTCCAGGGAACGATCAAAGCGTAGACAGATTAAGACATTACTCCCATGGAGAAAAGTCCGCATGGTGCTTACTGTTTTCAATGGCGATGCAATTTCTGTGTTTCATCAACACTCTGAAGGCCACAGATTATAGAATCCCTCCAGATGTGCTTCGGAAACTACTCCTAGTCTTCCAGTGTACGATCAAAGCGTAGACAGTTTAAGACATTACTCCCATTGAAAAAAGGCGGCATGGTGCTTATTGTGTTCAATGCCGATGCAATCTTTGTGTTTCATTATCACTCTGAAGGTATACAGATTACAGAATGCCTCCAGATGTGCTTCGGGAACTACTACTAGTCTTCCAGGGAGCGATCAAGGATTAGACAGTTTAAGACATTACTCCCATGGAGAAAAGTCCGAATGGTGCTTATTGTGATCAATGACGATGCAATGTCTGTGTTTCATCAACACTCTGAAGGTCCACAGATAACACAATGCATCCAGATGTGCTTCAGAAACTACTACTAGTCTTCCAGTGTACGATCAAATCGTAGACAGATTAAGACATTACTCCCATGGAGAAAAGTCCGAATGGTGCTTATTGTGTTCAATGCCGATGATATTTTTATGTTTCATCAACACTCTGAAGGTTCACAGATTACAGAATGCAGCCAGATGTGCTTCGGAAACTACTACCAGTCTTCCAGGGAACGATCTAGGCGTAGACAGTTTAAGACATTACTCCCATGGAGAAAAGTCCGAATGGTGCTTATTGTGATCAATGACGATGCAATGTCTGTGTTTCATCAACACTCTGATGGTCCACAGATTACACAATGCATCCAGATGTGCTTCAGATACTACTACTAGTCTTCCAGCGTACGATCAAAGCGTAGACAGTTTAAGACATTACTCCCATGGAGAAAAGTTCGCATGGTGTTTATTGTGTTCAATGCCGATGAAATTTTTGTGTTTCATCAACACTCAGAAGGTCCACAGGTTACAGAATGCTTCCAGATGTGCTTCGGAAACTACTACTAATCTTCCAGTGTACGATCAAAGCGTAGACAGTTTAAGACATTACTCCCATAGAGAAAGTTTCGCATGGTGCTTATTGTGTTAAATGCCGATGCAATGCTTGTGTTTCATCAACACTCTGAAGGTCCACAGATTACAGAATGCATCCAGATGTGCTTCGGAAACTACTACTAGTCTTCCAGGGAACGATCAAAACGTAGACAGTTTATGACATTACTCCCATGGAGAAAAGTCCGAATGGTGCTTATTTTGTTCAATGCCGATGCAATTTTTGTGTTTCATCAACACTCTGAAGGTCCACAGATTTCAGAAAGCATCCAGATATGCTTCGGAAACTACTACTAGTCTTCCAGGGAACGATCAAATCGTAGACAGATTAAGACATTACTCCCATGAAGAAAAGTCCGCATGGTGCTTATTGTGGTCAATGCCGATGCAATTTTTGTGTTTCATCAACACTCTGATGGTCCACAGATTACAGAATGCATTTAGATGTACTTCGGAAACTTCTACTAGTCTTCCGGGGAACGATCAAAACGTAGACAGTTTAAGACATTACTCCCATTTAGAAAAGTCCTCATGGTGCATATTGTGTTCAATGCCGATGCAATTTTTGTGTTTCATCAACACTCTGAAGGGCCACAGATTTCAGAATGCATCCAGATATGCTACGGAAACTACTACTAGTCTTCCAGGGAACGATCAAAGCGTACACAGTTTAAGACATTTCTCCCATGGAGAAAAGTCCGCATGGTGCTTATTGTGGTCAATGCCGATGCAATTTTTGTGTTTCGTCAACACTCTGATGGTCCACAGATTACAGAATGCATCCATATGTGCTTCTGAAACTACTACTAGTCTTCCAGGGAACGATCAAAGCGTAGACAGTTTAAGACATTACTCTCAGGGAGAAATGTCCGCATGGTGCTTATTGTGTTCAATGCGGATTCAATTTCTGTGTTTCATCAACACTCTGAAGGTCCGCTGATTACAGAATACCTCCAGATGTGCTTCGGAATCTACTACTAGTCTTCCAGTGTACGGTCAAATCGTAGACAGATTAAGACATTACTCCCATGGAGAAAAGTCCGAATGGTGCTTATTGTGTTCAATGCCGATGATATTTTTATGTTTCATCAACACTCTGAAGGTTCACAGATTACAGAATGCATCCAGATGTGCTTCGGGAACTACTACTAGTCTTCCAGGGAGCGATCAAGGCGTAGACAGTTTAAGACATTACTCCCATGGAGAAAAGTCCGAATGGTGCTTATTGTGATCAATGACGATGCAATGTCTGTGTTTCATCAACACTCTGAAGGTCCACAGATTACACAATGCATCCAGATGTGCTTCAGAAACTACTACTAGTCTTCCAGCGTACGATCAAAGCGTAGACAGTTTAAGACATTACTCCCATGGAGAAAAGTTCGCATGGTGTTTATTGTGTTCAATGCCGATGAAATTTTTGTGTTTCATCAACACTCAGAAGGTCCACAGGTTACAGAATGCTTCCAGATGTGCTTCGGAAACTACTACTAATCTTCCAGTGTACGATCAAAGCGTAGACAGTTTAAGACATTATTCCCATAGAGAAAGTTCCGCATGGTGCTTATTGTGTTAAATGCCGATGCAATGCTTGTGTTTCATCAACACTCTGAAGGTCCACAGATTACAGAATGCATCCAGATGTACTTTGGAAACTTCTACTAGTCTTCCAGGGAACGATCAAAACGTAGACAGTTTAAGACATTACTCCCATTTAGAAAAGTCCTCATGGTGCTTATTGTGTTCAATGCCGATGCAATTTTTGTGTTTCATCAACACTCTGAAGGGCCACAGATTTCAGAATGCATCCAGATATGCAACGGAAACTACTACTAGTCTTCCAGCGTACGATCACAGCGTAGACAGTTTAAGACATTACTCCCATGGAGAAAAGTCCGCATGGTGCTTTTTGTGTTCAATGCCGATGCAATTTTTGTGTTTCATCATCACTCTGAAGGTCCACAGATTACAGAATGCCACCAGATGTGCATCGGAAACTACTACTAGTCTTCCAGTGAACGATCAAAGCGTAGACAGTTTAAGACATTACTCTAATGGAGAATAGTCCGCATGGTGCTTATTGTGTTCAATGCCGATGCAATTTCTGTGTTTCATCAACACTCTGAGGATCCACAGATTACAGAATGCATCCAGATGTGCTTCTGAAACTACTACTAGTCTTCCAGGGAACGATCAATGCGTAAACAGTTTAAGACATTATTAACATGGAGAAAAGTCCGCATGGTGCATATTGTGTTCAATGCCGATGCAATTTTTGGTTTCATCAACACTCTGAAGGTAAACAGATTACAGAATGCATCCAGATGTGCTTCGGAAACTACTTCTAGTGTTCCAGGGAACGATCAAAGCGTAGACAGTTAAAGACATTACTCCCATGGAGAAAAGTCCGCATGGTGCTTATTGTGTTCAATGGCGATTCAATTTCTGTGTTTCATCAACACTCTGAAGGCCACAGATTATAGAATCCCTCCAGATGTGCTTCGGAAACTACTACTAGTCTTCCAGTGTACGATCAAAGCGTAGACAGTTTAAGACATTATTCCCATAGAGAAAGTTCCGCATGGTGCTTATTGTGTTAAATGCCGATGCAATTTTTGTCTTTCATCAACACTCTGAAGGTCCACAGATTACAGAATGCATCCAGATGTGCTTCGGAAACTACTAGTAGTCTTCCAGTGTACGATCAAAGAGTAGACAGTTTAAGACATTACTCCCATGGAGAAAAGTCTGCATGGTGCTTATTTTTTTCAATGCCGATGCAATTTTTGTGTTTCATCAACACTCTGAAGTTCCACAGATTTCAGAAAGCATCCAGATATGATTCGGAAACTACTACTAGTCTTCCAGGGAACGATCAAAACGTAGACAGTTTAAGACATTACTCCCATGGAGAAAAGTCCGCATGGTGCTTATTGTGGTGAATGATGATGCAATTTTTGTGTTTCATCAACACTCTGATGGTCCACAGATTACAGAATGCATCCAGATGTACTTCGGAAACTTCTACTAGTCTTCCAGGGAACGATCAAAACGTAGACAGTTTAAGACATTACTCCCATGGAGAAAAGTCCGCATGGTGCTTATTGTGCTCAATGCCGATGCATTTTTTGTGTTTCATCAACACTCTGAAGGGCCACAGATTTCAGAATGCATCCAGATATGCTTCGGAAACTACTACTAGTCTTCCAGGGAACGATCAAAGCGTAGACAGTTTAAGACATTTCTCCCATGGAGAAAAGTCCGCATGGGGCTTATTGTGGTCAATGCCGATGCAATTTTTGTGTTTCATCATCACTCTGATGGTCCACAGATTACAGAATGCATCCAGATGTACTTCGGAAACTACTACTAGTCTTCCAGGGAACGATCAAAACGTAGACAGTTTAAGACATTACCCCCATGGAGAAAAGTCCGCATGGTGCTTATTGTGTTCAATGCCGATTCAATTTCTTTGTTTAATCAACACTCTGAAGGTTCACAGATTATAGAATGCCTGCAGATGTGCTTCGGAAACGACTACTAGTCATCCAGTGAACGATCAAAGCGTAGACAGTTTAAGACAGTTCTCTCATGTAGAAAAGTCCATATGGTTCTTATTGTGTTCAATGCCGAAGCAATTTCTGTGTTTCATCAACATTCTGAAGGTCCACAGATTACAGAATGCATCCAGATGTGCTTCTGAAACTACTACTAGTCTTCCAGGGAACGATCAAAGCGTAGACAGTTTAAGACATTACTCTAATGGAGAAAAGTGCGCATGGAGCTTATTGTGTTCAATGCCGATGCAATTTCTGTGTTTCATCAACACTCTGAGGATCCACAGATTACAGAATGCATCCAGATGTGCTTCTGAAACTACTACTAGTCTTCCAGGGAACGATCAATGCGTAAACAATTTAAGACATTATTAACATGGAGAAAAGTCCGCATTGTGCTTATTGTGTTCAATGCCGATGCAATTTTTGGTTTCATCAACACTCTGAAGGTAAACAGATTACAGAATGCGTCCAGATGTGCTTCGGAAACTACTACTAGTGTTCCAGGGAACGATCAAAGCGTAGACAGATTAAGACATTACTCCCATGGAGAAAAGTCCGCATGGTGCTTACTGTTTTCAATGGCGATGCAATTTCTGTGTTTCATCAACACTCTGAAGGCCACAGATTATAGAATCCCTCCAGATGTGCTTCGGAAACTACTCCTAGTCTTCCAGTGTACGATCAAAGCGTAGACAGTTTAAGACATTACTCCCATGGAAAAAAGTCGGCATGGTGCTTATTGTGTTCAATGCCGATGCAATCTTTGTGTTTCATTATCACTCTGAAGGTATACAGATTACAGAATGCCTCCAGATGTGCTTCGGAAACTAGTGCTAGTCTTCCAGTGAACGAACACAGCTTATACAGTTTAAGACATTATTCTCACGGAGAAAGGTCCGCATGGTGCTCATTGTGTTCAATGCCGATTCTATTTCTGTGTTTCATCAACAGTCTGAAGGTCCACAGATTACAGAATGCCTCCAGATGTGCTTCGGAAACTACTACTAGACTTCCAGTGAACGATCAAAGCGTAGACAGTTTAAGTCATTTCTCTCATGGAGAAAAGTCCGCATGGTGCTTATTGTGTTCAATGCCGATTCAATTTCTGTTTTTCATCAACACTCTGAAGGTCCACAGATTACAGAATGCATCCAGATGTTCTTCGGAAACTACTACTAGTCTTCCAGTGTACGATCAAATCGTAGACAGATTAAGACATTACTCCCATGGAGAAAAGTCCGAATGGTGCTTATTGTGTTCAATGCCGATGATATTTATATGTTTCATCAACACTCTGAAGGTTCACAGATTACAGAATGCAGCCAGATGTGCTTCGGAAACTACTACTAGTCTTCCAGGGAACGATCAAGGCGTAGACAGTTTAAGACATTACTCCCATGGAGAAAAGTCCGAATGGTGCTTATTGTGATCAATGACGATGCAATGTCTGTGTTTCATCAACACTCTGAAGGTCCACAGATTACACAATGCATCCAGATGTGCTTCAGAAACTACTACTAGTCTTCCAGCGTACGATCAAAGCGTAGACAGTTTAAGACATTACTCCCATGGAGAAAAGTCTGCATGGTGCTTATTTTTTTCAATGCCGATGCAATTTTTGTGTTTCATCAACACTCTGAAGTTCCACAGATTTCAGAAAGCATCCAGATATGCTTCGGAAACTACTACTAGTCTTCCAGGGAACGATCAAAACGTAGACAGTTTAAGACATTACTCCCATGGAGAAAAGTCCGCATGGTGCTTATTGTGGTGAATGATGATGCAATTTTTGTGTTTCATCAACACTCTGATGGTCCACAGATTACAGAATGCATCCAGATGTACTTCGGAAACTTCTACTAGTCTTCCAGGGAACGATCAAAACGTAGACAGTTTAAGACATTACTCCCATGGAGAAAAGTCCGCATGGTGCTTATTGTGCTCAATGCCGATGCATTTTTTGTGTTTCATCAACACTCTGAAGGGCCACAGATTTCAGAATGCATCCAGATATGCTTCGGAAACTACTACTAGTCTTCCAGGGAACGATCAAAGCGTAGACAGTTTAAGACATTTCTCCCATGGAGAAAAGTCCGCATGGGGCTTATTGTGGTCAATGCCGATGCAATTTTTGTGTTTCGTCAACACTCTGATGGTCCACAGATTACGGAATGCATCCAGATGTGCTTCTGAAACTACTACTAGTCTTCCAGGGAACGATCAAAGCGTAGACAGTTTAAGACATTACTCTCAGGGAGAAAAGTCCGCATGGTGCTTATTGTGTTCAATGCCGATGCAATTTTTGTGTTTCGTCAACACTCTGAAGGTCCACAGATTACACAATGCATCCAGATGTGCTTCAGAAACTACTACTAGTCTTCCAGGGAACGATCAAATCGTAGACAGATTAAGACATTACTCCCATAGAGAAAAGTCCGAATGGTGCATATTGTGTTCAATGCCGATGATATTTTTATGTTTCATCTACACTCTGAAGGTTCACAGATTACAGAATGCAGCCAGATGTGCTTCGGAAACTACTACTAGTCTTCCAGGGAACGATCAAGGCGTAGACAGTTTAAGACATTACTCCAATAGAGAAAGTTTCGCATGGTGCTTATTGTGTTAAATGCCGATGCAATGCTTGTGTTTCATCAACACTCTGAAGGTCCAGAGATTACAGAATGCATCCAGATGTGCTTCGGAAACTACTACTAGTCTTCCAGTGTACGATCAAAGAGTAGACAGTTTAAGACATTACTCCCATGGAGAAAAGTCCGCATGGTGCTTCTTGTGTTCAATGCCGATGCAATTTTTGTGTTTCATCATCACTCTGAAGGTCCACAGATGACAGAATGCCACCAGATGTGCATCGGAAACTACTACTAGTCTTCCAGTGAACGATCAAAGCGTAGACAGTTTAAGACATTACTCTAATGGAGAATAGTCCGCATGGTGCTTATTGAGTTCAATGCCGATGCAATTTCTGTGTTTCATCAACACTCTGAGGATCCACAGATTACAGAATGCATCCAGATGTGCTTCTGAAACTACTACTAGTCTTCCAGGGAACGATCAATGCGTAAACAGTTTAAGACATTATTAACATGGAGAAAAGTCCGCATGGTGCTTAATGTGTTCAATGCCGATGCAATTTTTGGTTTCATCAACACTCTGAAGGTAAACAGATTACAGAATGCATCCAGATGTGCTTAGGAAACTACTTCTAGTGTTCCAGGGAACGATCAAAGCGTAGACAGTTAAAGACATTACTCCCATGGAGAAAAGTCCGCATGGTGCTTATTGTGTTCAATGGCGATTCAATTTCTGTGTTTCATCAACACTCTGAAGGCCACAGATTATAGAATCCCTCCAGATGTGCTTCGGAAACTACTACTAGTCTTCCAGTGTACGATCAAAGCGTAGACAGTTTAAGACATTACTCCCATAGAGAAAGTTCCGCATGGTGCTTATTGTGTTAAATGCCGATGCAATTTTTGTGTTTCGTCAACACTCTGATGGTCCACAGATTACAGAATGCATCCAGATGTGCTTCTGAAACTACTACTAGTCTTCCAGGGAACGATCAAAGCGTAGACAGTTTAAGACATTACTCTCAGGGAGAAAAGTCCGCATGGTGCTTATTGTGTTCAATGCGGATTCAATTTCTGTGTTTCATCAACACTCTGAAGGTCCGCTGATTACAGAATGCCTCCAGATGTGCTTCGGAATCTACTACTAGTCTTCCAGTGTACGATCAAATCGTAGACTGATTAAGACATTACTCCCATGGAGAAAAGTCCGAATGGTGCTTAATGTGTTCAATGCCGATGATATTTTTATGATTCATCAACACTCTGAAGGTTCACAGATTACAGAATGCATCCAGATGTGCTTCGGGAACTACTACTAGTCTTCCAGGGAGCGATCAAGGCGTAGACAGTTTAAGACATTACTCCCATGGAGAAAAGTCCGAATGGTGCTTATTGTGATCAATGACGTTGCAATGTCTGTGTTTCATCAACACTCTGAAGGTCCACAGATTACACAATGCATCCAGATGTGCTTCAGAAACTACTACTAGTCTTCCAGCGTACGATCAAAGCGTAGACAGTTTAAGACATTACTCCCATGGAGAAAAGTTCGCATGGTGTTTATTGTGTTCAATGCCGATGAAATTTTTGTGTTTCATCAACACTCAGAAGGTCCACAGGTTACAGAATGCTTCCAGATGTGCTTCGGAAACTACTACTAATCTTCCAGTGTACGATCAAAGCGTAGACAGTTTAAGACATTACTCCCATAGAGAAAGTTTCGCATGGTGCTTATTGTGTTAAATGCCGATGCAATGCTTGTGTTTCATCAACACTCAGAAGGTCCACAGATTTCAGAATGCATCCAGATATGCTACGGAAACTACTACTAGTCTTCCAGCGTACGATCACAGCGTAGACAGTTTAAGACATTACTCCCATGGAGAAAAGTCCGCATGGTGCTTATTGTGTTAAATGCCGATGCAATGCTTGTGTTTCATCAACACTCTGAAGGTCCACAGATTACAGAATGCATCCAGATGTACTTCGGAAACTTCTACTAGTCTTCCAGGGAACGATCAAAACGTAGACAGTTTAAGACATTACTCCCATTTAGAAAAGTCCTCATGGTGCTTATTGTGTTTAATGCCGATGCAATTTTTGTGTTTCATCAACACTCTGAAGGGCCACAGATTTCAGAATGCATCCAGATATGCTACGGAAACTACTACTAGTCTTCCAGCGATCGATCACAGCGTAACCAGTTTAAGACATTACTCCCATGGAGAAAAGTCCGCATGGTGCTTTTTGTGTTCAATGCCGATGCAATTTTTGTGTTTCATCATCACTCTGAAGGTCCACAGATTACAGAATGCCACCAGATGTGCATCGGAAACTACTAGTAGTCTTCCAGTGAACGATCAAAGCGTAGACAGTTTAAGACATTACTCTAATGGAGAATAGTCCGCATGGTGCTTATTGTGTTCAATGCCAATGCAATTTCTGTGTTTCATCAACACTCTGAGGATCCACAGATTACAGAATGCATCCAGATGTGCTTCTGAAACTACTACTAGTCTTCCAGGGAACGATCAATGCGTAAACAGTTTAAGACATTACTAACATGGAGAAAAGTCCGCATGGTGCTTATTGTGTTCAATGCCGATGCAATTTTTGGTTTCATCAACACTCTGAAGGTAAACAGATTACAGAATGCATCCAGATGTGCTTCGGAAACTACTTCTAGTGTTCCAGGGAACGATCAAAGAGTAGACAGTTAAAGACATTACTCCCATGGAGGAAAGTCCGCATGGTGCTTATTGTGTTCAATGGCGATTCAATTTCTGTGTTTCATCAACACTCTGAAGGCCACAGATTATAGAATCCCTCCAGATGTGTTTCGGAAACTACTACTAGTCTTCCAGTGTACGATCAAAGCGTAGACAGTTTAAGACATTACTCCCATAGAGAAAGTTCCGCATGGTGCTTATTGTGTTAAATGCCGATGCAATTTTTGTGTTTCATCAACACTCTGAAGGGCCACAGATTTCAGAATGCATCCAGATATGCTTCGGAAACTAGTACTAGTCTTCCAGGGAACGATCAAAGCGTAGACAGTTTAAGACATTACTCCCATGGAGAAAAGTCCGAATGGTGCTTCTTGTGATCAATGACGGTGGAATGTCTGTGTTTCATCAACACTCTGAAGGTCCACAGATTACAGAATGCATGCAGATGTGCTTCGGAAACTACTACTAGTCTTCCAGGGAACGATCAAAGCGTAGACTGTTTGAGACATTACTCCCATGGAGAAAAGATCGCATGGTGCTTATTGTGTTCAATGCCGATGCAATTTTTGTGTTTCATCAACACTCTGAAGGGCCACAGATTTCAGAATGCATCCAGATATGCTTCGGAAACTACTTCTAGTGTTCCAGGGAACGATCAAAGGGTAGACAGTTAAAGACATTACTCCCATGGAGGAAAGTCCGCATGGTGCTTATTGTGTTCAATGGCGATTCAATTTCTGTGTTTCATCAACACTCTGAAGGCCACAGATTATAGAATCCCTCCAGATGTGTTTCGGAAACTACTACTAGTCTTCCAGTGTACGATCAAATCGTAGACAGATTAAGACATTACTCCCATGGAGAAAAGTAAGAATGGTGCTTATTGTGTTCAATGCCGATGATATTTTTATGTTTCATCAACACTCTGAAGGTTCACAGATTACAGAATGCATCCAGATGTGCTTCGGGAACTACTACTAGTCTTCCAGGGGGCGATCAAGGCGTAGACAGTTTAAGACATTACTCCCATGGAGAAAAGTCCGAATGGTGCTTATTGTGATCAATGACGATGCAATGTCTGTGTTTCATCAACACTCTGAAGGTCCACAGATTACACAATGCATCCAGATGTGCTTCAGAAACTACTACTAGTCTTCCAGCGTACGATCAAAGCGTAGACAGTTTAAGACATTACTCCCATGGAGAAAAGTTCGCATGGTGTTTATTGTGTTCAATGCCGATGAAATTTTTGTGTTTCATCAACACTCAGAAGGTCCACAGGTTACAGAATGCTTCCAGATGTGCTTCGGAAACTACTACTAATCTTCCAGTGTACGATCAAAGCGTAGACAGTTTAAGACATTACTCCCATAGAGAAAGTTTCGCATGGTGCTTATTGTGTTAAATGCCGATGCAATGCTTGTGTTTCATCAACACTCTGAAGGTCCACAGATTACAGAATGCATCCAGATGTACTTTGGAAACTTCTACTAGTCTTCCAGGGAACGATCAAAACGTAGACAGTTTAAGACATTACTCCCATTTAGAAAAGTCCTCATGGTGCTTATTGTGTTCAATGCCGATGCAATTTTTGTGTTTCATCAACACTCTGAAGGGCCACAGATTTCAGAATGCATCCAGATATGCAACGGAAACTACTACTAGTCTTCCAGCGTACGATCACAGCGTAGACAGTTTAAGACATTACTCCCATGGAGAAAAGTCCGCATGGTGCTTTTTGTGTTCAATGCCGATGCAATTTTTGTGTTTCATCATCACTCTGAAGGTCCACAGATTACAGAATGCCACCAGATGTGCATCGGAAACTACTACTAGTCTTCCAGTGAACGATCAAAGCGTAGACAGTTTAAGACATTACTCTAATGGAGAATAGTCCGCATGGTGCTTATTGTGTTCAATGCCGATGCAATTTCTGTGTTTCATCAACACTCTGAGGATCCACAGATTACAGAATGCATCCAGATGTGCTTCTGAAACTACTACTAGTCTTCCAGGGAACGATCAATGCGTAAACAGTTTAAGACATTATTAACATGGAGAAAAGTCCGCATGGTGCATATTGTGTTCAATGCCGATGCAATTTTTGGTTTCATCAACACTCTGAAGGTAAACAGATTACAGAATGCATCCAGATGTGCTTCGGAAACTACTTCTAGTGTTCCAGGGAACGATCAAAGCGTAGACAGTTAAAGACATTACTCCCATGGAGAAAAGTCCGCATGGTGCTTATTGTGTTCAATGGCGATTCAATTTCTGTGTTTCATCAACACTCTGAAGGCCACAGATTATAGAATCCCTCCAGATGTGCTTCGGAAACTACTACTAGTCTTCCAGTGTACGATCAAAGCGTAGACAGTTTAAGACATTATTCCCATAGAGAAAGTTCCGCATGGTGCTTATTGTGTTAAATGCCGATGCAATTTTTGTCTTTCATCAACACTCTGAAGGTCCACAGATTACAGAATGCATCCAGATGTGCTTCGGAAACTACTAGTAGTCTTCCAGTGTACGATCAAAGAGTAGACAGTTTAAGACATTACTCCCATGGAGAAAAGTCTGCATGGTGCTTATTTTTTTCAATGCCGATGCAATTTTTGTGTTTCATCAACACTCTGAAGGTCCACAGATTTCAGAAAGCATCCAGATATGCTTCGGAAACTACTACTAGTCTTCCAGGGAACGATCAAAACGTAGACAGTTTAAGACATTACTCCCATGGAGAAAAGTCCGCATGGTGCTTATTGTGGTGAATGATGATGCAATTTTTGTGTTTCATCAACACTCTGATGGTCCACAGATTACAGAATGCATCCAGATGTACTTCGGAAACTTCTACTAGTCTTCCAGGGAACGATCAAAACGTAGACAGTTTAAGACATTACTCCCATGGAGAAAAGTCCGCATGGTGCTTATTGTGCTCAATGCCGATGCATTTTTTGTGTTTCATCAACACTCTGAAGGGCCACAGATTTCAGAATGCATCCAGATATGCTTCGGAAACTACTACTAGTCTTCCAGGGAACGATCAAAGCGTAGACAGTTTAAGACATTTCTCCCATGGAGAAAAGTCCGCATGGGGCTTATTGTGGTCAATGCCGATGCAATTTTTGTGTTTCATCATCACTCTGATGGTCCACAGATTACAGAATGCATCCAGATGTACTTCGGAAACTACTACTAGTCTTCCAGGGAACGATCAAAACGTAGACAGTTTAAGACATTACCCCCATGGAGAAAAGTCCGCATGGTGCTTATTGTGTTCAATGCCGATTCAATTTCTTTGTTTAATCAACACTCTGAAGGTTCACAGATTATAGAATGCCTGCAGATGTGCTTCGGAAACGACTACTAGTCATCCAGTGAACGATCAAAGCGTAGACAGTTTAAGACAGTTCTCTCATGTAGAAAAGTCCATATGGTTCTTATTGTGTTCAATGCCGAAGCAATTTCTGTGTTTCATCAACATTCTGAAGGTCCACAGATTACAGAATGCATCCAGATGTGCTTCTGAAACTACTACTAGTCTTCCAGGGAACGATCAAAGCGTAGACAGTTTAAGACATTACTCTAATGGAGAAAAGTCCGCATGGAGCTTATTGTGTTCAATGCCGATGCAATTTCTGTGTTTCATCAACACTCTGAGGATCCACAGATTACAGAATGCATCCAGATGTGCTTCTGAAACTACTACTAGTCTTCCAGGGAACGATCAATGCGTAAACAGTTTAAGACATTATTAACATGGAGAAAAGTCCGCATTGTGCTTATTGTGTTCAATGCCGATGCAATTTTTGGTTTCATCAACACTCTGAAGGTAAACAGATTACAGAATGCGTCCAGATGTGCTTCGGAAACTACTACTAGTGTTCCAGGGAACGATCAAAGCGTAGACAGATTAAGACATTACTCCCATGGAGAAAAGTCCGCATGGTGCTTACTGTTTTCAATGGCGATGCAATTTCTGTGTTTCATCAACACTCTGAAGGCCACAGATTATAGAATCCCTCCAGATGTGCTTCGGAAACTACTCCTAGTCTTCCAGTGTACGATCAAAGCGTAGACAGTTTAAGACATTACTCCCATGGAAAAAAGTCGGCATGGTGCTTATTGTGTTCAATGCCGATGCAATCTTTGTGTTTCATTATCACTCTGAAGGTATACAGATTACAGAATGCCTCCAGATGTGCTTCGGAAACTAGTGCTAGTCTTCCAGTGAACGAACACAGCTTATACAGTTTAAGACATTATTCTCACGGAGAAAGGTCCGCATGGTGCTCATTGTGTTCAATGCCGATTCTATTTCTGTGTTTCATCAACAGTCTGAAGGTCCACAGATTACAGAATGCCTCCAGATGTGCTTCGGAAACTACTACTAGACTTCCAGTGAACGATCAAAGCGTAGACAGTTTAAGTCATTTCTCTCATGGAGAAAAGTCCGCATGGTGCTTATTGTGTTCAATGCCGATTCAATTTCTGTTTTTCATCAACACTCTGAAGGTCCACAGATTACAGAATGCATCCAGATGTTCTTCGGAAACTACTACTAGTCTTCCAGTGTACGATCAAATCGTACACAGATTAAGACATTACTCCCATGGAGAAAAGTCCGAATGGTGCTTATTGTATTCAATGCCGATGATATTTATATGTTTCATCAACACTCTGAAGGTTCACAGATTACAGAATGCAGCCAGATGTGCTTCGGAAACTACTACTAGTCTTCCAGGGAACGATCAAGGCGTAGACAGTTTAAGACATTACTCCCATGGAGAAAAGTCCGAATGGTGCTTATTGTGATCAATGACGATGCAATGTCTGTGTTTCATCAACACTCTGAAGGTCCACAGATTACACAATGCATCCAGATGTGCTTCAGAAACTACTACTAGTCTTCCAGCGTACGATCAAAGCGTAGACAGTTTAAGACATTACTCCCATGGAGAAAAGTTCGCATGGTGTTTATTGTGTTCAATGCAGATGAAATTTTTGTGTTTCATCAACACTCAGAAGGTCCACAGGTTACAGAATGCTTCCAGATGTGCTTCGGAAACTACTACTAATCTTCCAGTGTACGATCAAAGCGTAGACAGTTTGAGACACTACTCCCATAGAGAAAGTTTCGCATGGTGCTTATTGTGTTAAATGCCGATGCAATGCTTGTGTTTCATCAACACTCTGAAGGTCCACAGATTACAGAATGCATCCAGATGTGCTTCGGAAACTACTACTAGTCTTCCAGTGTACGATCAAAGAGTAGACAGTTTAAGACATTACTCCCATGGGGAAAAGTCCGAATGGTGCTTATTTTGTTCAATGCCGATGCAATTTTTGTGTTTCATCAACACTCTGAAGGTCCACAGATTTCAGAAAGCATCCAGATATGCTTCGGAAACTACTACTAGTCTTCCAGGGAACGATCAAAACGTACCCCTTTTTAAGACATTTCTCCCATGGAGAAAAGTCCGCATGGTGCTTATTGTGGTCAATGCCGATGCAATTTTTGTGTTTCGTCAACACTCTGATGGTCCACAGATTACGGAATGCATCCAGATGTGCTTCTGAAACTACTACTAGTCTTCCAGGGAACGATCAAAGCGTAGACAGTTTAAGACATTACTCTCAGGGAGAAAAGTCCGCATGGTGCTTATTGTGTTCAATGCCGATGCAATTTTTGTGTTTCGTCAACACTCTGAAGGTCCACAGATTACACAATGCATCCAGATGTGCTTCAGAAACTACTACTAGTCTTCCAGGGAACGATCAAATCGTAGACAGATTAAGACATTACTCCCATGGAGAAAAGTCCGAATGGTGCTTATTGTGTTCAATGCCGATGATATTTTTATGTTTCATCTACACTCTGAAGGTTCACAGATTACAGAATGCAGCCAGATGTGCTTCGGAAACTACTACTAGTCTTCCAGGGAACGATCAAGGCGTAGACAGTTTAAGACATTACTCCCATGGAGAAAATACCGAATGGTGCTTATTGTGATCAATGACGATGCAATGTCTGTGTTTCATCAACACTCTCAAGGTCCATAGATTACACAATTCATCCAGATGTGCTTCAGAAACTACTAGTAGTCTTCCAGCGTACGATCAAAGCGTAGACAGTTTAAGACATTACTCCCATGGAGAAAAGTTCGCATGGTGTTTATTGTGTTCAATGCCGATGAAATTTTTGTGTTTCATCAACACTCAGAAGGTCCACAGGTTACAGAATGCTTCCAGATGTACTTCGGAAACTACTACTAATCTTCCAGTATACGATCAAAGCGTAGACAGTTTAAGACATTACTCCAATAGAGAAAGTTTCGCATGGTGCTTATTGTGTTAAATGCCGATGCAATGCTTGTGTTTCATCAACACTCTGAAGGTCCAGAGATTACAGAATGCATCCAGATGTGCTTCGGAAACTACTACTAGTCTTCCAGTGTACGATCAAAGAGTAGACAGTTTAAGACATTACTCCCATGGAGAAAAGTCCGCATGGTGCTTCTTATGTTCAATGCCGATGCAATTTTTGTGTTTCATCATCACTCTGAAGGTCCACAGATGACAGAATGCCACCAGATGTGCATCGGAAACTACTACTAGTCTTCCAGTGAACGATCAAAGCGTAGACAGTTTAAGACATTACTCTAATGGAGAATAGTCCGCATGGTGCTTATTGAGTTCAATGCCGATGCAATTTCTGTGTTTCATCAACACTCTGAGGATCCACAGATTACAGAATGCATCCAGATGTGCTTCTGAAACTACTACTAGTCTTCCAGGGAACGATCAATGCGTAAACAGTTTAAGACATTATTAACATGGAGAAAAGTCCGCATGGTGCTTAATGTGTTCAATGCCGATGCAATTTTTGGTTTCATCAACACTCTGAAGGTAAACAGATTACAGAATGCATCCAGATGTGCTTAGGAAACTACTTCTAGTGTTCCAGGGAACGATCAAAGCGTAGACAGTTAAAGACATTACTCCCATGGAGAAAAGTCCGCATGGTGCTTATTGTGTTCAATGGCGATTCAATTTCTGTGTTTCATCAACACTCTGAAGGCCACAGATTATAGAATCCCTCCAGATGTGCTTCGGAAACTACTACTAGTCTTCCAGTGTACGATCAAAGCGTAGACAGTTTAAGACATTACTCCCATAGAGAAAGTTCCGCATGGTGCTTATTGTGTTAAATGCCGATGCAATTATTGTGTTTCGTCAACACTCTGATGGTCCACAGATTACAGAATGCATCCAGATGTGCTTCTGAAACTACTACTAGTCTTCCAGGGAACGATCAAAGCGTAGACAGTTTAAGACATTACTCTCAGGGAGAAAAGTCCGCATGGTGCTTATTGTGTTCAATGCGGATTCAATTTCTGTGTTTCATCAACACTCTGAAGGTCCGCTGTTTACAGAATGCCTCCAGATGTGCTTCGGAATCTACTACTAGTCTTCCAGTGTACGATCAAATCGTAGACTGATTAAGACATTACTCCCATGGAGAAAAGTCCGAATGGTGCTTAATGTTTTCAATGCCGATGATATTTTTATGTTTCATCAACACTCTGAAGGTTCACAGATTACAGAATGCATCCAGATGTGCTTCGGGAACTACTACTAGTCTTCCAGGGAGCGATCAAGGCGTAGACAGTTTAAGACATTACTCCCATGGAGAAAAGTCCGAATGGTGCTTATTGTGATCAATGACGATGCAATGTCTGTGTTTCATCAACACTCTGAAGGTCCACAGATTACACAATGCATCCAGATGTGCTTCAGAAACTACTACTAGTCTTCCAGCGTACGATCAAAGCGTAGACAGTTTAAGACATTACTCCCATGGAGAAAAGTTCGCATGGTGTTTATTGTGTTCAATGCCGATGAAATTTTTGTGTTTCATCAACACTCAGAAGAACCACAGGTTACAGAATGCTTCCAGATGTGCTTCGGAAACTACTACTAATCTTCCAGTGTACGATCAAAGCGTAGACAGTTTAAGACATTACTCCCATAGAGAAAGTTTCGCATGGTGCTTATTGTGTTAAATGCCGATGCAATGCTTGTGTTTCATCAACACTCAGAAGGTCCACAGATTTCAGAATGCATCCAGATATGCTACGGAAACTACTACTAGTCTTCCAGCGTACGATCACAGCGTAGACAGTTTAAGACATTACTCCCATGGAGAAAAGTCCGCATGGTGCTTATTGTGTTAAATGCCGATGCAATGCTTGTGTTTCATCAACACTCTGAAGGTCCACAGATTACAGAATGCATCCAGATGTACTTCGGAAACTTCTACTAGTCTTCCAGGGAGCGATCAAAACGTAGACAGTTTAAGACATTACTCCCATTTAGAAAAGTCCTCATGGTGCTTATTGTGTTTAATGCCGATGCAATTTTTGTGTTTCATCAACACTCTGAAGGGCCACAGATTTCAGAATGCATCCAGATATGCTACGGAAACTACTACTAGTCTTTCAGCGATCGATCACAGCGTAACCAGTTTAAGACATTACTCCCATGGAGAAAAGTCCGCATGGTGCTTTTTGTGTTCAATGCCGATGCAATTTTTGTGTTTCATCATCACTCTGAAGGTCCACAGATTACAGAATGCCACCAGATGTGCATCGGAAACTACTAGTAGTCTTCCAGTGAACGATCAAAGCGTAGACAGTTTAAGACATTACTCTAATGGAGAATAGTCCGCATGGTGCTTATTGTGTTCAATGCCAATGCAATTTCTGTGTTTCATCAACACTCTGAGGATCCACAGATTACAGAATGCATCCAGATGTGCTTCTGAAACTACTACTAGTCTTCCAGGGAACGATCAATGCGTAAACTGTTTAAGACATTATTAACATGGAGAAAAGTCCGCATGGTGCTTATTGTGTTCAATGCCGATGCAATTTTTGGTTTCATCAACACTCTGAAGGTAAACAGATTACAGAATGCATCCAGATGTGCTTCGGAAACTACTTCTAGTGTTCCAGGGAACGATCAAAGAGTAGACAGTTAAAGACATTACTCCCATGGAGGAAAGTCCGCATGGTGCTTATTGTGTTCAATGGCGATTCAATTTCTGCGTTTCATCAACACTCTGAAGGCCACAGATTATAGAATCCCTCCAGATGTGCTTCGGAAACTACTACTAGTCTTCCAGTGTACGATCAAAGCGTAGACAGTTTAAGACATTACTCCCAAAGAGAAAGTTCCGCATGGTGCTTATTGTGTTAAATGCCGATGCAATTTTTGTGTTTTATCAACACTCTGAAGGGCCACAGATTTCAGAATGCATCCAGATATGCTTCGGAAACTACTACTAGTCTTCCAGGGAACGATCAAAGCGTAGACAGTTTAAGACATTACTCCCATGGAGAAAAGTCCGAATGGTGCTTCTTGTGATCAATGACGGTGGAATGTCTGTGTTTCATCAACACTCTGAAGGTCCACAGATTACAGAATGCATGCAGATGTGCTTCGGAAACTACTACTAGTCTTCCAGGGAACGATCAAAGCGTAGACAGTTTGAGACATTACTCCCATGGAGAAAAGATCGCATGGTGCTTATTGTGTTCAATGCCGATGCAATTTTTGTGTTTCATCAACACTCTGAAGGGCCACAGATTTCAGAATGCATCCAGATATGCTTCGGAAACTACTACTAGTCTTCCAGGGAACGATCAAAGCGTACACAGTTTAAGACATTTCTCCCATGGAGAAAAGTCCGCATGGTGCTTATTGTGGTCAATGCCGATGGAATTTTTGTGTTTCGTCAACACTCTGATGGTCCACAGATTACAGAATGCATCCAGATGTGCTTCTGAAACTACTACTAGTCTTCCAGGGAACGATCAAAGCGTAGACAGTTTAAGACATTACTCTCAGGGAGAAAAGTCCGCATGGTGTTTATTGTGTTCAATGCCGATGAAATTTTTGTGTTTCATCAACACTCAGAAGGTCCACAGGTTACAGAATGCTTCCAGATGTGCTTCGGAAACTACTACTAGTCTTCCAGCGTACGATCAAATCGTAGACAGTTTAAGACATTACTCCCATGGAGAAAAGTTCGGATGGTGCTTATTGTGATCAATGACGATGCAATGTATGTGTTTCATCAACACTCTGAAGGTCCGCTGATTACAGAATGCCTCCAGATGTGCTTCGGAATCTACTACTAGTCTTCCAGTGTACGATCAAATCGTTGACAGATTAAGACATTACTCCCATGGAGAAAAGTCCGAATGGTGCTGATTGTGTTCAATGCCGATGATATTTTCATGTTTCATCAACACTCTGAAGGTTCACAGATTACAGAATGCATCCAGATGTGCTTCGGGAACTACTACTAGTCTTCCAGGGAGCGATCAAGGCGTAGACAGTTTAAGACATTACTCCCATGGAGAAAAGTCCGAATGGTGCTTATTGTGATCAATGACGATGCAATGTCTGTGTTTCATCAACACTCTGAAGGTCCACAGATTACACAATGCATCCAGATGTGCTTCAGAAACTACTACTAGTCTTCCAGCGTACGATCAAAGCGTAGACAGTTTAAGACATTACTCCCATGGAGAAAAGTTCGCATGGTGTTTATTGTGTTCAATGCCGATGAAATTTTTGTGTTTCATCAACACTCAGAAGGTCCACAGGTTACAGAATGCTTCCAGATGTGCTTCGGAAACTACTACTAATCTTCCAGTGTACGATCAAAGCGTAGACAGTTTAAGACATTACTCCCATAGAGAAAGTTTCGCATGGTGCTTATTGTGTTAAATGCCGATGCAATGCTTGTGTTTCATCAACACTCTGAAGGTCCACAGATTACAGAATGCATCCAGATGCACTTTGGAAACTTCTACTAGTCTTCCAGGGAACGATCAAAACGTAGACAGTTTAAGACATTACTCCCATTTAGAAAAGTCCTCATGGTGCTTATTGTGTTCAATGCCGATGCAATTTTTGTGTTTCATCAACACTCTGAAGGGCCACAGATTTCAGAATGCATCCAGATATGCTACGGAAACTACTACTAGTCTTCCAGCGTACGATCACAGCGTAGACAGTTTAAGACATTACTCGAATGGAGAAAAGTCCGCATGGTGCTTATTGTGTTAAATGCCGATGCAATGCTTGTGTTTCATCAACACTCTGAAGGTCCACAGATTACAGAATGCCACCAGATGTGCATCGGAAACTACTAGTAGTCTTCCAGTGAACGATCAAAGCGTAGACAGTTTAAGACATTACTCTAATGGAGAATAGTCCGCATGGTGCTTATTGTGTTCAATGCCGATGAAATTTCTGTGTTTCATCAACACTCTGAGGATCCACAGATTACAGAATGCATCCAGATGTGCTTCTGAAACTACTACTAGTCTTCCAGGGAACGATCAATGCGTAAACAGTTTAAGACATTATTAACATGGAGAAAAGTCCGCATGGTGCTTATTGTGTTCAATGGCGATTCAATTTCTGTGTTTCATCAACACTCTGAAGGCCACAGATTATAGAATCCCTCCAGATGTGTTTCGGAAACTACTACTAGTCTTCCAGTGTACGATCAAAGCGTAGACAGTTTAAGACATTACTCCCATAGAGAAAGTTCCGCATGGTGCTTATTGTGTTAAATGCCGATGCAATTTTTGTGTTTCATCAACACTCTGAAGGGCCACAGATTTCAGAATGCATCCAGATATGCTTCGGAAACTACTACTAGTCTTCCAGGGAACGATCAAAGCGTAGACAGTTTAAGACATTACTCCCATGGAGAAAAGTCCGAATGGTGCTTCTTGTGATCAATGACGATGGAATGTCTGTGTTTCATCAACACTCTGAAGGTCCACAGATTACAGAATGCATGCAGATGTGCTTCGGAAACTACTACTAGTCTTCCAGGGAACGATCAAAACGTAGACAGTTTAAGACATTACTCCCATGGACAAAAGTCCGCATGGTGCTTATTGTGTTCAATGCCGAAGCAATTTCTGTGTTTCATCAACATTCTGAAGGTCCACAGATTACAGAATGCATCCAGATGAGCTTCTGAAACTGCTACTAGTCTTTCAGGGAACGATCAAAGCGTAGACAGTTTAAGACATTACTCTCAGGGAGAAAAGTCCGCAGGGTGCTTATTGTGTTCAATGCCGATTCAATTTCTGTGTTTCATCAAAACTCTGAAGGTCTGCTGATTACAGAATGCCTCCAGATGTGCTTCGGAAACTACTACTAGTCTTCCAGTGTACGATCAAAGCGTAGACAGTTTAAGACATTACTCCCATGGAGAAAAGTCCGCATGGTTCTTTTTGTGTTCAATGCCGATGCAATTTTTGTGTTTCATCAACACTCTGAAGGTACACAGATTACAGAATGCCACCAGATGTTCATCGGAAACTACTACTAGTCTTCCAGTGAACGATCAAAGCGTAGACACTTTAAGACATTACTCTAATGGAGAAAAGTCCGCATGGTGCTTATTGTGTTCAATGCCGATGCAATTTCTGTGTTTCATCAACACTCTGAGGATCCACAGATTACAGAATGCATCCAGATGTGCTTCGGAAACTACTACTAGTCTTCCAGGGAACGATCAAATCGTAGACAGTTTAAGACATTACTCCCATGGAGAAAAGTCCGCATGGTGCTTATTGTGTTCAATGGCGATGCAATTTCTGTGTTTCATCTACACTCTGAAGGCCACAGATTACAGAATCCCTCCAGATGTGCTTCGGAAACTAATACTAGTCTTCCAGGGAACGATCAAAGCGTAGACAGTTTGAGACATTACTCCCATGGAGAAAAGTTCGCATGGTGCTTATTGTGTTCAATGCCGATGCAATTTCTGTGTTTCATCAACACTCCGAAGGTATACAGATTACTGATTGCCACCAGATGTGCTTCTGCTAGTCTTCCAGTGAACGATCACAGCTTAGACAGTTTAAGACATTACTCTCACGGAGAAAGGTCCGCATGGTGCTCATTGTGTTCAATGCCGATTCAATTTCTGTGTTTCATCAACACTCTGAAGGTCCACAGATTACAGAATGCCTCCAGATGTGCTTCGGAAACTACTACTAGTCTTCCAGCGAACGATCAAAGCGTAGACAGTTTAAGTCATTACTCTCATGGAGAAAAGTCCGCATGGTGCTTATTGTGTTCAATGCCGAATCAATTTCTGTTTTTCATCAACACTCTGAAGGTCCACAGATTACAGAATGCATCCAGATGTTCTTCGGAAACTACTACTAGTCTTCAGTGTACGATCAAAGCGTAGACCGTTTAAGACATACTCCCATGGAGAAAAGTTCGCGTGGTGCTTATTGTGTTCAATGAAGATGCAATTTTTGTGTTTCATCAACACTCAGAAGGTCCACAGATAACACAATGCATCCAGATGTGCTTCAGAAACTACTACTAGTCTTCCAGGGAACGATCAAAGCGTAGACAGTTTAAGACATTACTCCCATGGAGAAAAGTTCGCATGGTGCTTATTGTGTTCAATGCCGATGCAATTTTTGTGTTTCATCAACACTCTGATGGTCCACAGATTACAGAATGCATGCAGATGTAATTCGGCAACTTCTACTAATCTTCCAGGGAACGATCAAAACGTAGACAGTTTAAGACATTACTCCCATGGAGAAAAGTCCGCATGGGGCTTATTGTGTTGAATGCCGATTCAATTTCTGTGTTCCATCAACACTCTGAAGGTTCACAGATTATAGAATGCATCCAGATGTGCTTCGGAAACAACTACTAGTCTTCCAGGGAACGATCAAAGCGTAGACAGTTTAAGACAATTCTCTCATGTAGAAAAGTCCATATGGTGCTTATTGTGTTCAATGCCGATGCAATTTCTGTGTTTCATCAACACTCTGAAGATCCACAGATTACAGAATGCATCCAGATGTGCTTCGCAAACTAATACTAGTCTTCCAGGGAACGATCAAAGCGTAGACAGTTTAAGACATTACTCCCATGGAGAAAAGTCCGCATGGTGCTTATTGTGTTCAATGCCGATGATATTTTTGTGTTTCATCAACACTCTGAAGGTCCACAGATTACAGAATGCATCCAGATGTGCTTCGGAAACTACTACTAATCTTCCAGTCTACGATCAAAGCGTAGACAGTTTAAGACATTACTACCATAGAGAAAGTTCCGCATGATGCTTATTTTGTTCAATGCCGATGCAATTTTTGTGTTTCATCAACACTCTGAAGGTACACAGATTACAAAATGCCACCAGATGTTCATCGGAAACTACTACTAGGCTTCCAGTGAACGATCAAAGCGTAGACAGTTTAAGACATTACTCCCATGGAGTAAAGTCCGAATGGTGCTTATTGTGATCAATGACGATGCAATTTCTGTGTTTCATCAACACTCTGAAGGTCCACAGATAACACAATGCATCCAGATGTGCTTCAGAAACTACTACTAGTCGTCCAGTGTACGATCAAAGCGTAGACAATTTGAGACATTACTTCCCATGGAGAAAAGTTCGCATGGTACTTATTGTGTTAAATGAAGATGCAATTTTTGTGTTTCATCAACACTCAGAAGGTCCAAAGGTAACAGAATGCTTCCAGATGTGCTTCGGAAACTACTACTAAACTTCCAATGTACGATCAAAGCGTAGACAGTTTAAGACATTACTCCCATAGAGAAAGTTCCGCATGGTGCTTATTGTGTTAAATGCCGATGCAACTTTAGTGTTTCATCAACACTCTGAAGATCAACAGATTACAGAATCCATCCAGATGTACTTCGGCAACTTCTACTAATCTTCCAGGGAACGATCAAAACGTAGACAGTTTAAGACATTACTCCCATGGAGAAAAGTCCGCATGGTGCTTATTGTGTTCAATGCCGATTCAATTTCTGTGTTCCATCAACACTCTGAAGGTTCACAGATTATAGAATGCATCCAGATGTGCTTCGGAAACAACTACTAGTCATACAGGGAACGATCAAAGAGTAGACAGTTTAAGACAATTCTCTCATGTAGAAAAGTCCATATGGTGCTTATTGTGTTCAATGCCTATGCAATTTCTGTGTTTCATCAACACTCTGAAGGTACACAGATTACAGAATGCATCCAGATGTGCTTCGGAAACTAATACTAGTCTTCCAGGGAACGATCAAAGCGTAGACAGTTTAAGACATTACTCCCATGGAGAAAAGTCGGCATGGTGCTTATTGTGTTCAATGCCGATGATATTTTTGTGTTTCATCAACACTCTGAAGGTTCACAGATTACAGAATGCATCCAGATGTGCTTCGGAAACTACTACTAATCTTCCAGTCTACGATCAAAGCGTAGACAGTTTTAGACATTACTACCATAGAGAAAGTTCCGCCAGGTGCTTATTTTGTTCAATGCCGATGCAATTTTTGTGTTTCATCAACACTCTGAAGGTACACAGATTACAGAATGCCACCAGATGTTCATCGGAAACTACTACTAGTCTTCCAGGCAACGATCAAAGTGTAGACAGTTTAAGACATTACTCCCATGGAGAAAAGTCCGCATGGTGCTTATTTTGTTCAATGCCGATGCAATTTTTGTGTTTCATCAACACTCTGAAGGTACACAGATTTCTGAAAGCATCCAGATATTCTTCGGAAACTACTACTAGTCTTCCAGGGAACGATCAAAGCGAAGATAGTTTAAGACATTACTCCCATGGAGAAAAGTCGCATGGTGCTTATTGTGGTCAATGCCGATGCAATTTTTGTATTTCATCAACACTCTGATGGTCCACAGATTACAGAATGCATGCAGATGTACTTCGGCAACTTCTACTAATCTTTCAGGGAACGATCAAAACGTAGACAGTTTAAGACATTACTCCCATGGAGAAAAGTCCGCATGGTGCTTATTGTATTCAATGCCGATGCAATTTCTGTGTTTCATCAACACTCTGAGGATCCACAGATTACAGAATGGATCCAGATGTGCTTCGGAAACTACTACTAGTCTTCCAGGGAACGATCAAAGCGTAGACAGTATAAGACATTACTCCCATGGAGAAAAGTCCGCATGGTGCTTATTGTGTTCAACGGCGATGCAATTTCTGTGTTTCATCAACACTCTGAAGGCCACGGATTACAGAATCCCTCCAGATGTGCTTCGGAAACTAATACTAGTCTTCCAGGGAACGATCAAAGCGTAGACAATTTGAGAGATTACTCCCATGGATAAAAGTTCGCATGGTGCTTATTGTGTTCAATGCCGATGCAATTTCTGTGTTTCATCAACACTCTGAAGGTATACAGATTACAGAATGCCATCAGATGTGTTTCTGCTAGTCTTCCAGAGAACGATCACAGCTTAGACAGTTTAAGACATTACTCTCACGGAAAAAGGTCCGCATGGTGCTCATTGTGTTCAATCCCGATTCAATTTCTGTGTTTCATCAACACTCTGAAGGTCCACAGATTACATAATGCCTCCAGATGTGCTTCGGAAACTACTACTAGTCTTCCAGTGAACGATCAAAGCGTAGACAGTTTAAGTCATTACTCTCATGGAGAAAAGTCCGCATGGTGCTTATTGTGTTCAATGCCGAATCACTTTCTGTTTTTCATCAACACTCTGAAGGTCCACAGATTACAGAATGCATCCAGATGTTCTTCGGAAACTACTACTAGTCTTCCAGTGTACGATCAAAGCGTAGACAGTTTAAGACATTACTCCCATGGAGAAAAGTCCGCATGGTGCTTATTGTGTTCAATGCCGATGATATTTTTGTGTTTCATCAACACTCTGAAGGTTCAAAGATTACAGAATGCATGCAGATGTGCTTGGGAAACTACTGCTAGTCTTCCAGGGAACAATCAATGCGTAGACAGTTTAAGACATTACTCCCATGGAGTAAAGTCCGAATGGTGCTTATTGTGATCAATGACGATGCAATTTCTGTTTTTCATCAACACTCTGAAGGTCCACAGATAACACAATGCATCCAGATGTGCTTCAGAAACTACTGCTAGTCTTCCAGTGTACGATCAAAGCGTAGACAGTTTAAGACATTACTCCCATGGAGAAAAGTACGCATGGTGCTTATTGTGTTCAATGAAGATGCAATTTTTGTGTTTCATCAACACTCAGAAGGTCAACAGGTTACAGAATGCTTCCAGATGTGCTTCGGAAACTACTACTAAACTTCCAGTGTACGAGCAAAGCGTAGACAGTTTAAGATATTACTCCCATAGAGAAAGTTCCGCATGGTGCTTATTGTGTTAAATGCCGATGCAATATTTGTGTTTCATCAACACTCTGAAGGTCCACAGATTACAGAATCCATCCAGATGTGCTTCGGAAACTACTAGTAGTCTTCCAGTGTAGGATCAAAGAGTAGACAGTTTAAGACATTAATCCCATGGAGAAAAGTCCGCATGGTGCTTATTTTGTTCAATGCCGATGCAATTTTTGTGTTTCATCAACACTCTGAAGGTACACAGATTTCAGAAAGAATCCAGATATTCTTCGGAAACTACTACTAGTCTTCCAGGGAACGATCAAAGCGTAGACAGTTTATGACATTACTCCCATGGAGAAAAGTCCGCATGGTGCTTATTGTGGTCAATGCCGATGCAATTTTTGTGTTTCATCAACTCTCTGATGGTCCACAGATTACAGAATGCATCCAGATGTGCTTCGGAAACTACTACTAGTCTTCCAGTGGACGATCAAAGCGTAGACAGTTTAATTCATTACTCTCATGGAGAAAAGTCCGCATGGTGCTTATTGTGTTCAATGCCGATTCAATTTCTGTTTTTCATCAACACCCTGAAGGTCCACATACAGAATGCATCCAGATGTTCTTCGGAAACTACTACTAGTCTTCCAGTGTACGATCAAAGCGTAGACAGATTAAGACATTACTCCCATGGAGAAAAGTCCGCATGTTTCTTATTGTGTTCAATGCCGATGATATTTTTGTGTTTCATCAACACTCTGAAGGTTCACAGATTACAGAATGCATCCAGATGTGCTTCGGAAACTACTGCTAGTCTTCCAGGGAACGATCAAAGCGTAGACAGTTTAAGACATTACTCCCATGGAGAAAAGTCCGAATGGTGCTTATTGTGATCAATGACGATGCAAATTCTGGGTTTCATCAACACTCTGAAGGTCCGCAGATAACACAATGCATCCAGATGTGCTTCAGAAACTATTACTAGTCTTCCAGTGTACGATCAAAGCGTAGACAGTTTATGACATTACTCCCATGGAGAAAAGTTCGCATGGTGCTTATTGTGTTCAATGCCGATGCAATTTTTGTGTTTCATCAACACTCTAAAGTTTCAGAGATTACAGAATGCAAGCAGATGTGCTTCGAAAACTACTACTAGTCTTCCAGGGAACGATCAAAGGCGTAGACAGTTTAAGACATTGCTCCCATTTAGAAAAGTCAGCATGGTGATTATTGTGTTCAAAGCCGATGCAATTTTTGTGTTTCATCATCACTCTGAAGGTCCACAGAGTGCAGAATGCCTCCAGATGTGCTTCGGAAACTGCTACTAGTCCTCCAGTGTACGATCAAAGCGTAGACAGTTTAAGTAATTACTTCCATGGAGAAAAGTCCGCATGGTGCTTATTGTGTTCAATGCCGATTCAATATCTGTGTTTCATCAACACTCTGAAGGTTCACAGATTATAGAATGCATCAAAATGTGCTTCGGAAACTACTACTGGTCTTCCAGGGAACGATCAAAGCGTAGACAGTTTAAGACATTACTCCCATGGAGAAAAGTCCGCATGGTGCCTATTGTGGTCAATGACGATGCAATTTTTCTGTTTCATCAACACTCTGATGGTCCACAGATTACAGAATGCATCCAGATGTACTTCGGAAACTTCTACTAGTCTTCCAGGGAACGATCAAAACGTAGACAGTTTAAGACATTACTCCCATGGAGAAAAGTCCGCATGGTGCTTATTTTGTTCAATGCCGATGCAATTTTTGTGTTTCATCAACACTCTGAAGGTACACAGATTTTAGAAAGCATCCAGATATGCTTCGGAAACTACTACTAGTCTTCCAGGGATCGATCAAAGCGTAGACAGTTTAAGACATTACTCCCATGGAGAAAAGTCCGCATGGTGCTTATTGTGGTCAATGCCGATGCCATTTTTGTGTTTCATCAACACTCTGATGGTCCACAGATTACAGAATGCATGCAGATGTACTTCGGCAACTTCTACTAATCTTACAGGGAACGATCAAAACGTAGACAGTTTAAGACATTACTCCCATGGAGAAAAGTCCGCATGGTGCTTATTGTGTGCAATGCCGATTCAATTTCTGTGTTCCATCAACACTCTGAAGGTTCACAGATTATAGAATGCATCCAGATGTGCTTCGGAAACAACTACTAGTCATACAGGGAACGATCAAAGCGTAGACAGTTTAAGACAATTCTCTCATGTAGAAAAGTCCATATGGTGCTTATTGTGTTCAATGCCTATGCAATTTCTGTGTTTCATCAACACTCTGAAGGTACACAGATTACAGAATGCATCCAGATGTGCTTCGGAAAATAATACTAGTCTTCCAGGGAACGATCAAAGCGTAGACAGTTTAAGACATTACTCCCATGGAGAAAAGTCGGCATGGTGCTTATTGTGTTCAATGCCGATGATATTTTTGTGTTTCATCAACACTCTGAAGGTTCACAGATTACAGAATGCATCCAGATGTGCTTCGGAAACTACTACTAATCTTCCAGTCTACGATCAAAGCGTAGACAGTTTAAGACATTACTACCATAGAGAAAGTTCCGCCAGGTGCTTATTTTGTTCAATGCCGATGCAATTTTTGTGTTTCATCAACACTCTGAAGGTACACAGATTACAGAATGCCACCAGATGTTCATCGGAAACTACTACTAGTCTTCCAGTGAACGATCAAATTGTAGACAGTTTAAGACATTACTCCCATGGAGAAAAGTCCGCATGGTGCTTATTTTGTTCAATGCCGATGCAATTTTTGTGTTTCATCAACACTCTGAAGGTACACAGATTTCTGAAAGCATCCAGATATTCTTCGGAAACTACTACTAGTCTTCCAGGGAACGATCAAAGCGTAGACAGTTTAAGACATTACTCCCATGGAGAAAAGTCCGCATGGTGCTTATTGTGGTCAATGCCGATGCAATTTTTGTGTTTCATCAACACTCTGATGGTCCACAGATTACAGAATGCATGCAGATGTACTTCGGCAACTTCTACTAATCTTCCAGGGAACGATCAAAACGTAGACAGTTTAAGACATTACTCCCATGGAGAAAAGTCCGCATGGTGCATATTGTATTCAATGCCGAATCTATTTCTGTGTTTCATCAACACCCTGAGGATCCACAGATTACAGAATGGATCCAGATGTGCTTCGGAAACTACTACTAGTCTTCCAGGGAACGATCAAAGCGTAGACAGTATAAGACATTACTCCCATGGAGAAAAGCCCGCATGGTGCTTATTGTGTTCAATGGCGATGCAATTTCTGTGTTTCATCAACACTCTGAAGGCCACGGATTACAGAATCCCTCCAGATGTGCTTCGGAAACTAATACTAGTCTTCCAGGGAACGATCAAAGCGTAGACAATTTGAGACATTACTCCCATGGAGAAAAGTTCGCATGGTGCTTATTGTGTTCAATGCCGATGCAATTTCTGTGTTTCATCAACACTCTGAAGGTATACAGATTACAGAATGCCATCAGATGTGTTTCTGCTAGTCTTCCAGTGAACGATCACAGCTTAGACAGTTTAAGACATTACTCCCATGGAGAAAAGTCCGCATGGTGCTTATTGTGGTCAATGCCGATGCAATTTTTGTGTTTCATCAACACTCTGATGGTCCACAGATTACAGAATGCATGCAGATGTACTTCGGCAACTTCTACTAATCTTACAGGGAACGATCAAAACGTAGACAGTTTAAGACATTACTCCCATGGAGAAAAGTCCGCATGGTGCTTATTGTGTGCAATGCCGATTCAATTTCTGTGTTCCATCAACACTCTGAAGGTTCACAGATTATAGAATGCATCCAGATGTGCTTCGGAAACTACTGCTAGTCTTCCAGGGAACGATCAAAGCGTAGACAGTTTAAGACATTACTACCATGGAGAAAAAACCGAATGGTGCTTATTGTGATCAATGACGATGCAAATTCTGGGTTTCATCAACACTCTGAAGGTCCGCAGATAACACAATGCATCCAGATGTGCTTCAGAAACTATTACTAGTCTTCCAGTGTACGATCAAAGCGTAGACAGTTTAAGACATTACTCCCATGGAGAAAAGTTCGCATGGTGCTTATTGTGTTCAATGCCGATGCAATTTTTGTGTTTCATCAACACTCTAAAGTTTCAGAGATTACAGAATGCAAGCAGATGTGCTTCGAAAACTACTACTAGTCTTCCAGGGAACGATCAAAGGCGTAGACAGTTTAAGACATTGCTCCCATTTAGAAAAGTCAGCATGGTGATTATTGTGTTCAATGCCGATGCAATTTTTGTGTTTCATCATCACTCTGAAGGTCCACAGAGTGCAGAATGCCTCCAGATGTGCTTCGGAAACTGCTACTAGTCCTCCAGTGTACGATCAAAGCGTAGACAGTTTAAGTAATTGCTTCCATGGAGAAAAGTCCGCATGGTGCTTATTGTGTTCAATGCCGATTCAATATCTGTGTTTCATCAACACTCTGAAGGTTCACAGATTATAGAATGCATCAAAATGTGCTTCGGAAACTACTACTGGTCTTCCAGGGAACGATCAAAACGTAGACAGTTTAAGACATTACTCCCATGGAGAAAAGTCCGCATGGTGCCTATTGTGGTCAATGACGATGCAATTTTTCTGTTTCATCAACACTCTGATGGTCCACAGATTACAGAATGCATCCAGTTGTACTTCGGAAACTTCTACTAGTCTTCCAGGGAACGATCAAAACGTAGACAGTTTAAGACATTACTACCATGGAGAAAAGTCCGCATGGTGCTTATTTTGTTCAATGCCGATGCAATTTTTGTGTTTCATCAACACTCTGAAGGTACACAGATTTTAGAAAGCATCCAGATATGCTTCGGAAACTACTACTAGTCTTCCAGGGATCGATCAAAGCGTAGACAGTTTAAGACATTACTCCCATGGAGAAAAGTCCGCATGGTGCTTATTGTGGTCAATGCCGATGCAATTTTTGTGTTTCATCAACACTCTGATGGTCCACAGATTACAGAATGCATGCAGATGTACTTCGGCAACTTCTACTAATCTTACAGGGAACGATCAAAACGTAGACAGTTTAAGACATTACTCCCATGGAGAAAAGTCCGCATGGTGCTTATTGTGTGCAATGCCGATTCAATTTCTGTGTTCCATCAACACTCTGAAGGTTCACAGATTATAGAATGCATCCAGATGTGCTTCGGAAACAACTACTAGTCATACAGGGAACGATCAAAGCGTAGACAGTTTAAGACAATTCTCTCATGTAGAAAAGTCCATATGGTGCTTATTGTGTTCAATGCCTATGCAATTTCTGTGTTTCATCAACACTCTGACGGTACACAGATTACAGAATGCATCCAGATGTGCTTCGGAAACTAATACTAGTCTTCCAGGGAACGATCAAAGCGTAGACAGTTTAAGACATTACTCCCATGGAGAAAAGTCGGCATGGTGCTTATTGTGTTCAATGCCGATGATATTTTTGTGTTTCATCAACACTCTGAAGGTTCACAGATTACAGAATGCATCCAGATGTGCTTCGGAAACTACTACTAATCTTCCAGTCTACGATCAAAGCGTAGACAGTTTAAGACATTACTACCATAGAGAAAGTTCCGCCAGGTGCTTATTTTGTTCAATGCCGGTGCAATTTTTGTGTTTCATCAACACTCTGAAGGTACACAGATTACAGAATGCCACCAGATGTTCATCGGAAACTACTACTAGTCTTCCAGTGAACGATCAAATTGTAGACAGTTTAAGACATTACTCCCATGGAGAAAAGTCCGCATGGTGCTTATTTTGTTCAATGCCGATGCAATTTTTGTGTTTCATCAACACTCTGAAGGTACACAGATTTCTGAAAGCATCCAGATATTCTTCGGAAACTACTACTAGTCTTCCAGGGAACGATCAAAGCGTAGACAGTTTAAGACATTACTCCCATGGAGAAAAGTCCGCATGGTGCTTATTGTGGTCAATGCCGATGCAATTTTTGTGTTTCATCAACACTCTGATGGTCCACAGATTACAGAATGCATGCAGATGTACTTCGGCAACTTCTACTAATCTTCCAGGGAACGATCAAAACGTAGACAGTTTAAGACATTACTCCCATGGAGAAAAGCCCGCATGGTGCTTATTGTATTCAATGCCGAATCTATTTCTGTGTTTCATCAACACTCTGAGGATCCACAGATTACAGAATGGATCCAGATGTGCTTCGGAAACTACTACTAGTCTTCCAGGGAACGATGAAAGCGTAGACAGTATAAGACATTACTCCCATGGAGAAAAGTCCGCATGGTGCTTATTGTGTTCAATGGCGATGCAATTTCTGTGTTTCATCAACACTCTGAAGGCCACGGATTACAGAATCCCTCCAGATGTGCTTCGGAAACTAATACTAGTCTTCCAGGGAACGATCAAAGCGTAGACAATTTGAGACATTACTCCCATGGAGAAAAGTTCGCATGGTGCTTATTGTGTTCAATGCCGATGCAATTTCTGTGTTTCATCAACACTCTGAAGGTATACAGATTACAGAATGCCATCAGATGTGTTTCTGCTAGTCTTCCAGTGAACGATCACAGCTTAGACAGTTTAAGACATTACTCCCATGGAGAAAAGTCCGCATGGTGCTTATTGTGGTCAATGCCGATGCAATTTTTGTGTTTCATCAACACTCTGATGGTCCACAGATTACAGAATGCATGCAGATGTACTTCGGCAACTTCTACTAATCTTACAGGGAACGATCAAAACGTAGACAGTTTAAGACATTACTCCCATGGAGAAAAGTCCGCATGGTGCTTATTGTGTGCAATGCCGATTCAATTTCTGTGTTCCATCAACACTCTGAAGGTTCACAGATTATAGAATGCATCCAGATGTGCTTCGGAAACAACTACTAGTCATACAGGGAACGATCAAAGCGTAGACAGTTTAAGACAATTCTCTCATGTAGAAAAGTCCATATGGTGATTATTGTGTTCAATGCCTATGCAATTTCTGTGTTTCATCAACACTCTGAAGGTACACAGATTACAGAATGCATCCAGATGTGCTTCGGAAACTAATACTAGTCTTCCGGGGAACGATCAAAGCGTAGACAGTTTAAGACATAACTCCCATGGAGAAAAGTCCGCATGGTGCTTATTTTGTTCAATGCCGATGCAATTTTTGTGTTTCATCAACACTCTGAAGGTACACAGATTTCTGAAAGCATCCAGATATTCTTCGGAAACTACTACTAGTCTTCCAGGGAACGATCAAAGCGTAGACAGTTTAAGGCATTACTCCCATGGAGAAAAGTCCGCATGGTGCTTATTGTGGTCAATGCCGATGCAATTTTTGTGTTTCATCAACACTCTGATGGTCCACAGATTACAGAATGCATGCAGATGTACTTCGGCAACTTCTACTAATCTTCCAGGGAACGATCAAAACGTAGACAGTTTAAGACATTACTCCCATGGAGAAAAGTCCGCATGGTGCTTATTGTATTCAATGCCGATTCTATTTCTGTGTTTCATCAACACTCTGAGGATCCACAGATTACAGAATGGATCCAGATGTGCTTCGGAAACTACTACTAGTCTTTCAGGGAACGATCAAAGCGTAGACAGTATAAGACATTACTCCCATGGAGAAAAGTCCGCATGGTGCTTATTGTGTTCAATGGCGATGCAATTTCTGTGTTTCATCAACACTCTGAAGGCCACGGATTACAGAATCCCTCCAGATGTGCTTCGGAAACTAATACTAGTCTTCCAGGGAACGATCAAAGCGTAGACAGTATAAGACATTACTCCCATGGAGAAAAGTTCGCATGGTGCTTATTGTGTTCAATGCCGATGCAATTTCTGTGTTTCATCAACACTCTGAAGGTATACAGATTACAGAATGCCATCAGATGTGTTTCTGCTAGTCTTCCAGGGAACGATCAAAGCGTAGACAGTTTAAGGCATTACTCCCATGGAGAAAAGTCCGCATGGTGCTTATTGTGGTCAATGCCGATGCAATTTTTGTGTTTCATCAACACTCTGATGGTCCACAGATTACAGAATGCATGCAGATGTACTTCGGCAACTTCTACTAATCTTCCAGGGAACGATCAAAACGTAGACAGTTTAAGACATTACTCCCATGGAGAAAAGTCCGCATGGTGCTTATTGTATTCAATGCCGATTCTATTTCTGTGTTTCATCAACACTCTGAGGATCCACAGATTACAGAATGGATCCAGATGTGCTTCGGAAACTACTACTAGTCATCCAGGAAACGATCAAATCTTAGACAGTTTAAGTCATTACTCTCATGGAGAAAAGTCCGCATGGTGCTTATTGTGTTCAATGCCGAATCACTTTCTGTTTTTCATCAACACTCTGAAGGTCCACAGATTACAGAATGCATCCAGATGTTCTTCGGAAACTACTACTAGTCTTCCAGTGTACGATCAAAGCGTAGACAGTTTAAGACATTACTCCCATGGAGAAAAGTCCGCATGGTGCTTATTGTGTTCAATGCCGATGATATTTTTGTGTTTCATCAACACTCTGAAGGTTCAAAGATTACAGAATGCATCCAGATGTGCTTGGGAAACTACTGCTAGTCTTCCAGGGAACAATCAAAGCGTAGACAGTTTAAGACATTACTCCCATGGAGTAAAGTCCGAATGGTGCTTATTGTGATCAATGACGATGCAATTTCTGTTTTTCATCAACACTCTGAAGGTCCACAGATAACACAATGCATCCAGATGTGCTTCAGAAACTACTGCTAGTCTTCCAGTGTACGATCAAAGCGTAGACAGTTTAAGACATTACTCCCATGGAGAAAAGTTCGCATGGTGCTTATTGTGTTCAATGAAGATGCAATTTTTGTGTTTCATCAACACTCAGAAGGTCCACAGGTTACAGAATGCTTCCAGATGTGCTTCGGAAACTACTACTAAACTTCCAGTGTACGAGCAAAGCGTAGACAGTTTAAGATATTACTCCCATAGAGAAAGTTCCGCATGGTGCTTATTGTGTTAAATGCCGATGCAATATTTGTGTTTCATCAACACTCTGAAGGTCCACAGATTACAGAATCCATCCAGATGTGCTTCGGAAACTACTAGTAGTCTTCCAGTGTATGATCAAAGAGTAGACAGTTTAAGACATTACTCCCATGGAGAAAAGTCCGCATGGTGCTTATTTTGTTCAATGCCGATGCAATTTTTGTGTTTCATCAACACTCTGAAGGTACACAGATTTCAGAAAGCATCCAGATATTCTTCGGAAACTACTACTAGTCTTCCAGGGAACGATCAAAGTGTAGACAGTTTATGACATTACTCCCATGGAGAAAAGTCCGCATGGTGCTTATTGTGGTCAATGCCGATGCAATTTTTGTGTTTCATCAACACTCTGATGGTCCGCAGATTAAAGAATGCATCCAGATGCACTTCGGAAACTACTACTAGTCTTCCAGGGAACGATCAAATCGTAGACAGTTTAAGACATTACTCCCATGGAGAAAAGTCCGCATGGTGCTTATTGTGGTCAATGCCGATGCAATTTTTGTGTTTCATCAACACTCTGATGGTCCACAGATTACAGAATGCATCCAGATGTGCTTCGGAAACTACTACTAGTCTTCCAGTGGACGATCAAAGCGTAGACAGTTTAATTCATTACTCTCATGGAGAAAAGTCCGCATGGTGCTTATTGTGTTCAATGCCGATTCAATTTCTGTGTTTCATCAACACCCTGAAGGTCCACATACAGAATGCATCCAGATGTTCTGCGGAAACTACTACTAGTCTTCCAGTGTACGATCAAAGCGTAGACAGATTAAGACATTACTCCCATGGAGAAAAGTCCGCATGGTGCTTATTGTGTTCAATGCCGATGATATTTTTGTGTTTCATCAACACTCTGAAGTTTCACAGATTACAGAATGCATCCAGATGTGCTTCGGAAACTACTGCTAGTCTTCCAGGGAACGATCAAAGCGTAGACAGTTTAAGACATTACTCCCATGGAGAAAAGTCCGAATGGTACTTATTGTGATCAATGACGATGCAATTTCTGGGTTTCATCAACACTCTGAAGGTCCGCAGATAACACAATGCATCCAGATGTGCTTCAGAAACTATTACTAGTCTTCCAGTGTACGATCAAAGCGTAGACAGTTTAAGACATTACTCCCATGGAGAAAAGTTCGCATGGTGCTTATTGTGTTCAATGCCGATGCAATTTTTGTGTTTCATCAACACTCTAAAGTTTCAGAGATTACAGAATGCAAGCAGATGTGCTTCGAAAACTACTACTAGTCTTCCAGGGAACGATCAAAGGCGTAGACAGTTTAAGACATTGCTCCCATTTAGAAAAGTCAGCATGGTGATTATTGTGTTCAATGCCGATGCAATTTTTGTGTTTCATCATCACTCTGAAGGTCCACAGAGTGCAGAATGCCTCCAGATGTGCTTCGGAAACTGCTACTAGTCCTCCAGTGTACGATCAAAGCGTAGACAGTTTAAATAATTACTTCCATGGAGAAAAGTCTGCATGGTGCTTATTGTGTTCAATGCCGATTCAATATCTGTGTTTCATCAACACTCTGAAGGTTCACAGATTATAGAATGCATCAAAATGTGCTTCGGAAACTACTACTGGTCTTCCAGGGAACGATCAAAGCGTAGACAGTTTAAGACATTACTCCCATGGAGAAAAGTCCGCATGGTGCCTATTGTGGTCAATGACGATGCAATTTTTCTGTTTCATCAACACTCTGATGGTCCACAGATTACAGAATGCATCCAGATGTACTTCGGAAACTTCTACTAGTCTTCCAGGGAACGATCAAATCGTAGACAGTTTAAGACATTACTCCCATGGAGAAAAGTCCGCATGGTGCTTATTGTGTTCAATGCCGATTCAATTTCTGTGTTTCATCAACACTCTGAAGGTTCACAGATTATAGAATGCATCCAGATGTGCTTCGGAAACAACTACTAGTCATCCAGGGAACGTTCAAAGCGTAGACAGTTTAAGACAATTCTCTCAAGTAGAAAAGTCCGTATGGTGCTTATTGTGTTCAATGCCGATTCAATTTCTGTGTTTCATCAACACTCTGAAGGTCCACAGATTACAGAATGCCTGCAGATGTGCTTCGGAAACTACTACAAGTCTTCCAGGGAACGATCAAAGCGTAGACTGTTTAAGACATTACTCCCATGGAGAAAAGTCAGCATGGTACTTATTGTGTTCAATGCAGATGCAATTTTTGTGTTTCATCAACACTCTGAAGGTCCACAGATTTCAGAAAGCATCCAGATATGCTTCGGAAACTACTACTAGTCTTCCAGGGAACGATCAAAGCGTAGACAGTTTAAGACATTACTCCCATGGAGAAAAGTCCGCATGGTGCTTATTGTGGTCAATGCCGATGCAATTTTTGTGTTTCATCAACACTCTGAAGGTCCACAGATTACAGAATGCATCCAGATGTCCTTCGGAAACTACTAGTAGTATTCCAGTGTACGATCAAAGAGTAGACAGTTTAAGACAATACTCCCATGGAGAAAAGTCCGCATGGTGCTTATTTTGTTCAATGACGATGCAATTTTTATGTTTCATCAACACTCTGAAGGTCCACATATTTCAGAAAACATCCAGATATGCTTCGGAAACTACTACTAGTCTTCCAGGGAACGATCAAAGCGTAGGCAGTTTAAGACATTACTCCCATGGAGAAAAGTCCGCATGGTGCTTATTGTGGTCAATGACGATGCAATTTTTGTGTTTCATCAACACTCTGATGGTCCACAGATTACAGAATGCATCCAGATATACTTCGGAAACTTCTACTAGTCTTCCAGGGAACGATCAAAACGTAGACAGTTTAAGACATTACTCTCATGGAGAAAAGTCCGTATGGTGCTTATTGTGTTCAATGCCGATTCATTTTCTGTGTTTCATCAACACTCTGAAGGTCCACAGATTACAGAATGCCTGCAGATGTGCTTCGGAAACTACTACAAGTCTTCCAGGGAACGATCAAAGCGTAGACTGTTTAAGACATTACTCCCATGGAGAAAAGTCAGCATGGTACTTATTGTGTTCAATGCCGATGCAATTTTTGTGTTTCATCAACACTCTGAAGGTCCACAGATTTCAGAAAGCATCCAGATATGCTTCGGAAACTACTACTAGTCTTCCAGGGAACGATCAAAGCGTAGACAGTTTAAGACATTACTCCCATGGAGAAAAGTCCGCATGGTGCTTATTGTGGTCAATGCCGATGCAATTTTTGTGTTTCATCAACACTCTGAAGGTCCACAGATTACAGAATGCATCCAGATGTCCTTCGGAAACTACTAGTAGTATTCCAGTGTACGATCAAAGAGTAGACAGTTTAAGACAATACTCCCATGGAGAAAAGTCCGCATGGTGCTTATTTTGTTCAATGACGATGCAATTTTTATGTTTCATCAACACTCTGAAGGTCCACATATTTCAGAAAACATCCAGATACGCTTCGGAAACTACTACTAGTCTTCCAGGGAACGATCAAAGCGTAGGCAGTTTAAGACATTACTCCCATGAAGAAAAGTCCGCATGGTGCTTATTGTGGTCAATGACGATGCAATTTTTGTGTTTCATCAACACTCTGATGGTCCACAGATTACAGAATGCATCCAGATATACTTCGGAAACTTCTACTAGTCTTCCAGGGAACGATCAAAACGTAGACAGTTTAAGACATTACTCTCATGGAGAAAAGTCCGCATGGTGCTTATTGTGTTCAACGCCGATTCAATTTCTGTGTTTCATCAACACTACGAAGGATCACAGATTATAGAATGCATCCAGATGTGCTTCGGAAACAACTACTAGTCATCCAGGGAACGATCAAAGCGTAGACAGTTTAAGACAATACTCTCATGTAGAGATGTCCGTATGGTGCTTATTGTGTTCAATGTTGATTCAATTTCTGTGTTTCATCAACACTCTGAAGGTCCACAGACTACAGAATGCGTCCAGATGTGCTTCGGAAACTACTACTAGTCTTCCAGGGAACGATCAAAGCGTAGACAGTTTAAGACATTACTCCCATGAAGAAAAGTCAGCATGGTACTTATTGTGTTCAATGCCGATGCAATTTTTGTGTTTCATTTACACTCTGAAGGTCCACAGATTTCAGAAAGCATCCAGATATGCTTCGGAAACTACTACTGGTCTTCCAGGGAACGATCAAAGCGTAGACAATTTAAGACATTACTCCCATGGAGAAAAGTCCGCATGGTGCTTATTGTGGTCAATGCCGATGCAATTTTTGTGTTTCATCAACACTCTGAAGGTCCACAGATTACAGAATGCATCCAGATGTGCTTCGGAAACTACTAGTAGTCTTCCAGTGTACGATCAAAGAGTAGACAGTTTAAGACATTACTCCCATGGAGAAAAGTCCGCATGGTGCTTATTTTGTTTAATGCCGATGCAATTTTTGTGTTTCATCAACAGTCTGAAGGACCACAGATTTCAGAAAGCATCCAGATATGCTTCGGAAACTACTACTTGTCTTCCAGGGAACGATCAAAGCGTAGACAGTTTAAGACATTACTCCCATGGAGAAAAGTCCGCATGGTGCTTATTGTGGTCAATGACGATGCAATTTTTGTGTATCATCAACAATCTGATGGTCCACAGATTACAGAATGCATCCAGATGTACTTCGGAAACTTCTACTAGTCTTCCAGGGAACGATCAAAACGTAGACAGTTTAAGACATTACTCCCATGGAGAAATGTCCGCATGGTGCCTATTGTGTTCAACGGCGATTCAATTTCTGTGTTTCATCAACACTCAGAAGGTTCACAGATTATAGAATGCATTCAGATGTGCTTCGGAAACAACTACTAGTCATCCAGGGAACGATCAAAGCGTAGTTTAAGTCATTACTCTCATGGAGAAAAGTCCGCATGGTGCTTATTGTGTTCAATGCCGATTCAATTTCTGTTTTTCATCAACACCCTGAAGGACCACAGATTACAGAATGCATCCAGATGTTCTTCGGAAACTACTACTAGTCTTCCAGTGTACGATCAAAGCGTAGACAGTTTAAGACATTACTCCCATGGAGAAAAGTCCGCATGGTGCTTATTGTGTTCAATGCCGAAGATATTTTTGTGTTTCATCAACACTCTGAAGGTCCACAGATTACAGAATGCATCCAGATGTGGTTCGGAAACTACTGCTAGTCTCCCAGGGAACGATCAAAGCGTAGGCAGTTTAAGACATTACTCCCATGGAGAAAAGTTCGAATGGTGCTTATTGTGTTCAATGCCGATGCAATTTTTGTGTTTCATCAACACTCAGAAGGTCCACAGGTTACAGAATGCTTCCAGATGTGCTTCGGAAACTACTACTAATCTTCCAGTGTACGATCAAAGCGTAGACAGTTTAAGACATTACTCCCATAGAGCAAGTTCCGCATGGTGCTTATTGTGTTAAATGCCGATGCAATTTTTGTGCTTCATCAACACTCTGAAGGTCCACAGATTACAGAATGCATCCAGATGTGCTTCGGAAACTATTAGTAGTCTTCCAGTGTACGATCAAAGAGTAGACAATTTAAGACATTACCCCCATGGAGAAAAGTTCGCATGGTGCTTATTTTGTTCAATGCCGATGCAATTTTTGTGTTTCATCAACACTCCGAAGGTCCACAGATTTCAGAACGCAAGCAGATATGCTTCGGAAACTACTACTAGTCTTCCAGGGAACGATCAAAGCGTAGACAGTTAAAGACATTACTTCCATGGAGAAAAGTCCGCATGGTGCTTATTGTGTTCAACGCCGATTCAATTTCTGTGTTTCATCAACACTATGAAGGTTCACAGATTATAGAATGCATCCAGATGTGCTTCGGAAACAACTACTAGTCATCCAGGGAACGATCAAAGCGTAGACAGTTTAAGACAATTCTCTCATGTAGAGAAGTCCGTATGGTGCTTATTGTGTTCAATGACGATTCAATTTCTGTGTTTCATCAACACTCTGAAGGTCCACAGATTACAGAATGCCTCCAGATGTACTTCGGAAACTACTACTAGTCGGCCAGGGAACGATCAAAGCGTAGACAGTTTAAGACATTACTCCCATGGAGAAAAGTCAGCATGGTACTTATTGTGTTCAATGCCGATGCAATTTTTGTGTTTCATCCACACTCTGAAGGTCCACAGATTTCAGAAAGCATCCAGATATGCTTCGGAAACTACTACTAGTCTTCCAGGGAACGATCAAAGCGTAGACAGTTTAAGACATTACTCCCATGGAGAAAAGTCCGCATGGTGCTTATTGTGGTCAATGCCGATGCAATTTTTGTATTTCATCAACACTCTGAAGGTCCACAGATTACAGAATGCATCCAGATGTGCTTCGGAAACTACTAGTAGTCTTCCAGTGTACGATCAAAGAGTAGACAGTTTAAGACATTACTCCCATGGAGAAAAGTCCGCATGGAGCTTATTTTGTTCAATGCCGATGCAATTTTTGTGTTTCATCAACACTCTGAAGGTCCACAGATTTCAGAAAGCATCCAGATATGCTTCGAAATTTACTACTTGTCTTCCAGGGAACGATCAAAGCGTAGACAGTTTAAGACATTACTCTCATGGAGAAAAGTCCGCATGGTGCTTATTGTGGTCAATGACGATGCAATTTTTGTGTTTCATCAACAATCTGATGGTCCACAGATTACAGAATGCATCCAGATGTACTTCGGAAACTTCTACTAGTCTTCCAGGGAACGATCAAAACGTAGACAGTTTAAGACATTACTCCCATGGAGAAAAGTCCGCATGGTGCTTATTGTGTTCAATGGCGATTCAATTTCGGTGTTTCATCAACACTCTGAAGGTTCACAGATTATAGAATGCATTCAGATGTGCTTCGGAAACAACTACTAGTCATCCAGGGAACGATCAAAGCGTAGTTTAAGTCATTACTCTCATGGAGAAAAGTCCGCATGGTGCTTATTGTGTTCAATGCCGATTCAATTTCTGTTTTTCATCAACACCCTGAAGGACCACAGATTACAGAATGCATCCAGATGTTCTTCGGAAACTACTACTAGTCTTCCAGTGTACGATCAAAGCGTAGACAGATTAAGACATTACTCCCATGGAGAAAAGTCCGCATGGTGCTTATTGTGTTCAATGCCGATGATATTTTTGTGTTTCATCGACACTCTGAAGGTCCACAGATTACAGAATGCATCCAGATGTGCTTCGGAAACTACTGCTAGTCTTCCAGGGAACGATCAAATCGTAGGCAGTTTAAGACATTACTCCCATGGAGAAAAGTCCGAATGGTGCTTCTTGTGATCAATGAAGATGCAATTTCTGTGTTTCATCAACACTCTGAAGGTCCGCAGATAACACAATGCATCCAGATGTGCTTCAGAAACTACTACTAGTCTACCAGTGTACGATCAAAGCGTAGACAGTTTGAGACATTACTCCCATGGAGAAAAGTTGGAATGGTGCTTATTGTGTTCAATGCCGATGCAATTTTTGTGTTTCATCAACACTCAGAAGGTCCACAGGTTACAGAATGCTTCCAGATGTGCTTCGGAAACTACTACTAATCTTCCAGTGTACGATCAAAGCGTAGACAGTTTAAGACATTACTCCCATAGAGAAAGTTCCGCATGGTGCTTATTGTGTTAAATGCCGATGCAATTTTTGTGTTTCATCAACACTCTGAAGGTACACAGATTACAGACTGCATCCAGATGTGCTTCGGAAACTACTAGTAGTCTTCCAGTGTACGATCAAAGAGTAGACAGTTTAAGACATTACCCCCATGGAGAAAAGTCCGCATGGTGCCTATTGTGGTCAATGACGATGCAATTTTTCTGTTTCATCAACACTCTGATGGTCCACAGATTACAGAATGCATCCAGATGTACTTCGGAAACTTCTACTAGTCTTCCAGGGAACGATCAAAACGTAGACAGTTTAAGACATTACTCCCATGGAGAAAAGTCCGCATGGTGCTTATTGCGTTCAATGCCGATTCAATTTCTGTGTTTCATCAACACTCTGAAGGTTCACAGATTATAGAATGCATCCAGATGTGCTTCGGAAACAACTACTAGTCATCCAGGGAACGATCAAAGCGTAGACAGTTTAAGACAATTCTCTCATGTAGAAAAGTCCGTATGGTGCTTATTGTGTTCAATGCCGATTCAATTTCTGTGTTTCATCAACACTCTGAAGGTCCACAGATTACAGAATGCCTGCAGATGTGCTTCGGAAACTGCTACAAGTCTTCCAGGGAACGATCAAAGCGTAGACAGTTTAAGACATTACTCCCATGGAGAAAAGTCAGCATGGTACTTATTGTGTTCAATGCCGATGCAATTTTTGTGTTTCATCAACACTCTGAAGGTCCACAGATTTCAGAAAGCATCCAGATATGCTTCGGAAACTACTACTAGTCTTCCAGGGAACGATCAAAGCGTAGACAGTTTAAGACATTACTCCCATGGAGAAAAGTCCGCATGGTGCTTATTGTGGTCAATGCCGATGCAATTTTTGTGTTTCATCAACACTCTGAAGGTCCACAGATTACAGAATGCATCCAGATGAGCTTCGGAAACTACTAGTAGTCTTCCAGTGTACGATCAAAGAGTAGACAGTTTAAGACAATACTCCAATGGAGAAAAGTCCGCATGGTGCTTATTTTGTTCAATGACGATGCAATTTTTATGTTTCATCAACACTCTGAAGGTCCACAGATTTCAGAAAACATCCAGATATGCTTCTGAAACTACTACTAGTCTTCCAGGGAACGATCAAAGCGTAGACAGTTTAAGACATTACTCCTATGGAGAAAAGTCCGCATGGTGCTTATTGTGGTCAATGACGATGCAATTTTTGTGTTTCATCAACACTCTGATGGTCCACAGATTACAGAATGCATCCAGATATACTTCGGAAACTTCTACTAGTCTTCCAGGGAACGATCAAAACGTAGACAGTTTAAGACATTACTCTCATTGAGAAAAGTCCGCATGGTGCTTATTGTGTTCAACGCCGATTCAATTTCTGTGTTTCATCAACACTACGAAGGTTCACAGATTATAGAATGCATCCAGATGTGCTTCGGAAACAACTACTAGTCATCCAGGGAACGATCAAAGCGTAGACAGTTTTAGACAATTCTCTCATGTAGAGAAGTCCGTATGGTGCTTATTGTGTTCAATGCCGATTCAATTTCTGTGTTTCATCAACACTCTGAAGGTCCACAGACTACAGAATGCCTCCAGATGTGCTTCGGAAACTACTACTAGTCTTCCAGGGAACGATCAAAGCGTAGACAGTTTAAGACATTACTCCCATGAAGAAAAGTCAGCATGGTACTTATTGTGTTCAATGCCGATGCAATTTTTGTGTTTCATTTACACTCTGAAGGTCCACAGATTTCAGAAAGCATCCAGATATGCTTCGGAAACTACTACTGGTCTTCCAGGGAACGATCAAAGCGTAGACAATTTAAGACATTACTCCCATGGAGAAAAGTCCGCATGGTGCTTATTGTGGTCAATGCCGATGCAATTTTTGTGTTTCATCAACACTCTGAAGGTCCACAGATTACAGAATGCATCCAGATGTGCTTCGGAAACTACTACTAGTCTTCCAGGGAACGATCAAAGCGTAGACAGTTTAAGACATTACTCCCATGGAGAAAAGTCCGCATGGTGCTTATTGTGGTCAATGACGATGCAATTTTTGTGTATCATCAACAATCTGATGGTCCACAGGTTACAGAATGCATCCAGATGTACTTCGGAAACTTCTACTAGTCTTCCAGGGAACGATCAAAACGTAGACAGTTTAAGACATTACTCCCATGGAGAAAAGTCCGCATGGTGCTTATTGTGTTCAATGGCGATTCAATTTCTGTGTTTCATCAACACTTAGAAGGTTCACAGATTATAGAATGCATTCAGATGTGCTTCGGAAACAACTACTAGTCATCCAGGGAACGATCAAAGCGTAGTTTAAGTCATTACTCTCATGGAGAAAAGTCCGCATGGTGCTTATTGTGTTCAATGCCGATTCAATTTCTGTTTTTCATCAACACCCTGAAGGACCACAGATTACAGAATGCATCCAGATGTTCTTCGGAAACTACTACTAGTCTTCCAGTGTACGATCAAAGCGTAGACAGTTTAAGACATTACTCCCATGGAGAAAAGTCCGCATGGTGCTTATTGTGTTCAACGCCGATTCAATTTCTGTGTTTCATCAACACTATGAAGGTTCACAGATTATAGAATGCATCCAGATGTGCTTCCGAAACTACTACTAGTCTTCCAGGGAACGATCAAAGCGTAGAAAGTTTAAGACATTACTCCCATGGAGAAAAGTCCGCATGGTGCTTATTGTGGTCAATGCCGATGCAATTTTTGTATTTCATCAACACTCTGAAGGTCCACAGATTACAGAATGCATCCAGATGTGCTTCGGAAACTACTAGTAGTCTTCCAGTGTACGATCAAAGAGTAGACAGTTTAAGACATTACTCCCATGGAGAAAAGTCCGCATGGAGCTTATTTTGTTCAATGCCGATGCAATTTTTGTGTTTCATCAACACTCTGAAGGTCCACAGATTTCAGAAAGCATCCAGATATGCTTCGGAATTTACTACTTGTCTTCCAGGGAACGATCAAAGCGTAGACAGTTTAAGACATTACTCTCATGGAGAAAAGTCCCCATGGTGCTTATTGTGGTCAATGACGATGCAATTTTTGTGTTTCATCAACAATCTGATGGTCCACAGATTACAGAATGCATCCAGATGTACTTCGGAAACTTCTACTAGTCTTCCAGGGAACGATCAAAACGTAGACAGTTTAAGACATTACTCCCATGGAGAAAAGTCCGCATGGTGCTTATTGTGTTCAATGGCGATTCAATTTCTGTGTTTCATCAACACTCTGAAGGTTCACAGATTATAGAATGCATTCAGATGTGCTTCGGAAACAACTACTAGTCATCCAGGGAACGATCAAAGCGTAGTTTAAGTCATTAGTCTCATGGAGAAAAGTCCGCATGGTGCTTATTGTGTTCAATGCCGATTCAATTTCTGTTTTTCATCAACACCCTGAAGGACCACAGATTACAGAATGCATCCAGATGTTCTTCGGAAACTACTACTAGTCTTCCAGTGTACGATCAAAGCGTAGACAGATTAAGACATTACTCCCATGGAGAAAAGTCCGCATGGTGCTTATTGTGTTCAATGCCGATGATATTTTTGTGTTTCATCAACACTCTGAAGGTCCACAGATTACAGAATGCATCCAGATGTGCTTCGGAAACTACTGCTAGTCTTCCAGGGAACGATCAAATCGTAGGCAGTTTAAGACATTACTCCCATGGAGAAAAGTCAGCATGGTACTTATTGTGTTCAATGCCGATGCAATTTTTGTGTTTCATCAACACTCAGAAGGTCCACAGGTTACAGAATGCTTCCAGATGTGCTTCGGAAACTACTACTAATCTTCCAGTGTACGATCAAAGCGTAGACAGTTTAAGACATTACTCCCATAGAGAAAGTTCCACATGGTGCTTATTGTGTTAAATGCCGATGCAATTTTTGTGTTTCATCAACACTCTGAAGGTACACAGATTACAGAATGCATCCAGATGTGCTTCGGAAACTACTAGTAGTCTTCCAGTGTACGATCAAAGAGTAGACAGTTTAAGACATTACCCCCATGGAGAAAAGTCCGCATGGTGCCTATTGTGGTCAATGACGATGCAATTTTTCTGTTTCATCAACACTCTGATGGTCCACAGATTACAGAATGCATCCAGATGTACTTCGGAAACTTCTACTAGTCTTCCAGGGAACGATCAAAACGTAGACAGTTTAAGACATTACTCCCATGGAGAAAAGTCCGCATGGTGCTTATTGCGTTCAATGCCGATTCAATTTCTGTGTTTCATCAACACTCTGAAGGTTCACAGATTATAGAATGCATCCAGATGTGCTTCGGAAACAACTACTAGTCATCCAGGGAACGATCAAAGCGTAGACAGTTTAAGACAATTCTCTCATGTAGAAAAGTCCGTATGGTGCTTATTGTGTTCAATGCCGATTCAATTTCTGTGTTTCATCAACACTCTGAAGGTCCACAGATTACAGAATGCCTGCAGATGTGCTTCGGAAACTGCTACAAGTCTTCCAGGGAACGATCAAAGCGTAGACAGTTTAAGACATTACTCCCATGGAGAAAAGTCAGCATGGTACTTATTGTGTTCAATGCCGATGCAATTTTTGTGTTTCATCAACACTCTGAAGGTCCACAGATTTCAGAAAGCATCCAGATATGCTTCGGAAACTACTACTAGTCTTCCAGGGAACGATCAAAGCGTAGACAGTTTAAGACATTACTCCCATGGAGAAAAGTCCGCATGGTGCTTATTGTGGTCAATGCCGATGCAATTTTTGTGTTTCATCAACACTCTGAAGGTCCACAGATTTCAGAAAACATCCAGATATGCTTCTGAAACTACTACTAGTCTTCCAGGGAACGATCAAAGCGTAGACAGTTTAAGACATTACTCCTATGGAGAAAAGTCCGCATGGTGCTTATTGTGGTCAATGACGATGCAATTTTTGTGTTTCATCAACACTCTGATGGTCCACAGATTACAGAATGCATCCAGATATACTTCGGAAACTTCTACTAGTCTTCCAGGGAACGATCAAAACGTAGACAGTTTAAGACATTACTCTCATTGAGAAAAGTCCGCATGGTGCTTATTGTGTTCAACGCCGATTCAATTTCTGTGTTTCATCAACACTACGAAGGTTCACAGATTATAGAATGCATCCAGATGTGCTTCGGAAACAACTACTAGTCATCCAGGGAACGATCAAAGCGTAGACAGTTTTAGACAATTCTCTCATGTAGAGAAGTCCGTATGGTGCTTATTGTGTTCAATGCCGATTCAATTTCTGTGTTTCATGAACACTCTGAAGGTCCACAGACTACAGAATGCCTCCAGATGTGCTTCGGAAACTACTACTAGTCTTCCAGGGAACGATCAAAGCGTAGACAGTTTAAGACATTACTCCCATGAAGAAAAGTCAGCATGGTACTTATTGTGTTCAATGCCGATGCAATTTTTGTGTTTCATTTACACTCTGAAGGTCCACAGATTTCAGAAAGCATCCAGATATGCTTCGGAAACTACTACTGGTCTTCCAGGGAACGATCAAAGCGTAGACAATTTAAGATATTACTCCCATGGAGAAAAGTCCGCATGGTGCTTATTGTGGTCAATGCCGATGCAATTTTTGTGTTTCATCAACACTCTGAAGGTCCACAGATTACAGAATGCATCCAGATGTGCTTCGGAAACTACTACTAGTCTTCCAGGGAACGATCAAAGCGTAGACAGTTTAAGACATTACTCCCATGGAGAAAAGTCCGCATGGTGCTTATTGTGGTCAATGACGATGCAATTTTTGTGTATCATCAACAATCTGATGGTCCACAGGTTACAGAATGCATCCAGATGTACTTCGGAAACTTCTACTAGTCTTCCAGGGAACGATCAAAACGTAGACAGTTTAAGACATTACTCCCATGGAGAAAAGTCCGCATGGTGCTTATTGTGTTCAATGGCGATTCAATTTCTGTGTTTCATCAACACTTAGAAGGTTCACAGATTATAGAATGCATTCAGATGTGCTTCGGAAACAACTACTAGTCATCCAGGGAACGATCAAAGCGTAGTTTAAGTCATTACTCTCATGGAGAAAAGTCCGCATGGTGCTTATTGTGTTCAATGCCGATTCAATTTCTGTTTTTCATCAACACCCTGAAGGACCACAGATTACAGAATGCATCCAGATGTTCTTCGGAAACTACTACTAGTCTTCCAGTGTACGATCAAAGCGTAGACAGTTTAAGACATTACTCCCATGGAGAAAAGTCCGCATGGTGCTTATTGTGTTCAACGCCGATTCAATTTCTGTGTTTCATCAACACTATGAAGGTTCACAGATTATAGAATGCATCCAGATGTGCTTCCGAAACTACTACTAGTCTTCCAGGGAACGATCAAAGCGTAGAAAGTTTAAGACATTACTCCCATGGAGAAAAGTCCGCATGGTGCTTATTGTGGTCAATGCCGATGCAATTTTTGTATTTCATCAACACTCTGAAGGTCCACAGATTACAGAATGCATCCAGATGTGCTTCGGAAACTACTAGTAGTCTTCCAGTGTACGATCAAAGAGTAGACAGTTTAAGACATTACTCCCATGGAGAAAAGTCCGCATGGAGCTTATTTTGTTCAATGCCGATGCAATTTTTGTGTTTCATCAACACTCTGAAGGTCCACAGATTTCAGAAAGCATCCAGATATGCTTCGGAATTTACTACTTGTCTTCCAGGGAACGATCAAAGCGTAGACAGTTTAAGACATTACTCTCATGGAGAAAAGTCCCCATGGTGCTTATTGTGGTCAATGACGATGCAATTTTTGTGTTTCATCAACAATCTGATGGTCCACAGATTACAGAATGCATCCAGATGTACTTCGGAAACTTCTACTAGTCTTCCAGGGAACGATCAAAACGTAGACAGTTTAAGACATTACTCCCATGGAGAAAAGTCCGCATGGTGCTTATTGTGTTCAATGGCGATTCAATTTCTGTGTTTCATCAACACTCTGAAGGTTCACAGATTATAGAATGCATTCAGATGTGCTTCGGAAACAACTACTAGTCATCCAGGGAACGATCAAAGCGTAGTTTAAGTCATTAGTCTCATGGAGAAAAGTCCGCATGGTGCTTATTGTGTTCAATGCCGATTCAATTTCTGTTTTTCATCAACACCCTGAAGGACCACAGATTACAGAATGCATCCAGATGTTCTTCGGAAACTACTACTAGTCTTCCAGTGTACGATCAAAGCGTAGACAGATTAAGACATTACTCCCATGGAGAAAAGTCCGCATGGTGCTTATTGTGTTCAATGCCGATGATATTTTTGTGTTTCATCAACACTCTGAAGGTCCACAGATTACAGAATGCATCCAGATGTGCTTCGGAAACTACTGCTAGTCTTCCAGGGAACGATCAAATCGTAGGCAGTTTAAGACATTACTCCCATGGAGAAAAGTCAGCATGGTACTTATTGTGTTCAATGCCGATGCAATTTTTGTGTTTCATCAACACTCAGAAGGTCCACAGGTTACAGAATGCTTCCAGATGTGCTTCGGAAACTACTACTAATCTTCCAGTGTACGATCAAAGCGTAGACAGTTTAAGACATTACTCCCATAGAGAAAGTTCCACATGGTGCTTATTGTGTTAAATGCCGATGCAATTTTTGTGTTTCATCAACACTCTGAAGGTACACAGATTACAGAATGCATCCAGATGTGCTTCGGAAACTACTAGTAGTCTTCCAGTGTACGATCAAAGAGTAGACAGTTTAAGACATTACCCCCATGGAGAAAAGTCCGCATGGTGCCTATTGTGGTCAATGACGATGCAATTTTTCTGTTTCATCAACACTCTGATGGTCCACAGATTACAGAATGCATCCAGATGTACTTCGGAAACTTCTACTAGTCTTCCAGGGAACGATCAAAACGTAGACAGTTTAAGACATTACTCCCATGGAGAAAAGTCCGCATGGTGCTTATTGCGTTCAATGCCGATTCAATTTCTGTGTTTCATCAACACTCTGAAGGTTCACAGATTATAGAATGCATCCAGATGTGCTTCGGAAACAACTACTAGTCATCCAGGGAACGATCAAAGCGTAGACAGTTTAAGACAATTCTCTCATGTAGAAAAGTCCGTATGGTGCTTATTGCGTTCAATGCCGATTCAATTTCTGTGTTTCATCAACACTCTGAAGGTCCACAGATTACAGAATGCCTGCAGATGTGCTTCGGATACTACTACAAGTCTTCCAGGGAACGATCAAAGCGTAGACAGTTTAAGACATTACTCCCATGGAGAAAAGTCAGCATGGTACTTATTGTGTTCAATGCCGATGCAATTTTTGTGTTTCATCAACACTCTGAAGGTCCACAGATTTCAGAAAGCATCCAGATATGCTTCGGAAACTACTACTAGTCTTCCAGGGAACGATCAAAGCGTAGACAGTTTAAGACATTACTCCCATGGAGAAAAGTCCGCATGGTGCTTATTGTGGTCAATGCCGATGCAATTTTTGTGTTTCATCAACACTCTGAAGGTCCACAGATTACAGAATGCATCCAGATGTGCTTCGGAAACTACTAGTAGTCTTCCAGTGTACGATCAAAGAGTAGACAGTTTAAGACAATACTCCAATGGAGAAAAGTCCGCATGGTGCTTATTTTGTTCAATGACGATGCAATTTTTATGTTTCATCAACACTCTGAAGGTCCACAGATTTCAGAAAACATCCAGATATGCTTCTGAAACTACTACTAGTCTTCCAGGGAACGATCAAAGCGTAGACAGTTTAAGACATTACTCCCATGGAGAAAAGTCCGCATGGTGCTTATTGTGGTCAATGACGATGCAATTTTTGTGTTTCATCAACACTCTGATGGTCCACAGATTACAGAATGCATCCAGATATACTTCGGAAACTTCTACTAGTCTTCCAGGGAACGATCAAAACGTAGACAGTTTAAGACATTACCCTCATTGAGAAAAGTCCGCATGGTGCTTATTGTGTTCAACTCCGATTCAATTTCTGTGTTTCATCAACACTACGAAGGTTCACAGATTATAGAATGCATCCAGATGTGCTTCGGAAACAACTACTAGTCATCCAGGGAACGATCAAAGCGTAGACAGTTTTAGACAATTCTCTCATGTAGAGAAGTCCGTATGGTGCTTATTGTGTTCAATGCCGATTCAATTTCTGTGTTTCATCAACACTCTGAAGGTCCACAGACTACAGAATGCCTCCAGATGTGCTTCGGAAACTACTACTAGTCTTCCAGGGAACGATCAAAGCGTAGACAGTTTAAGACATTACTCCCATGAAGAAAAGTCAGCATGGTACTTATTGTGTTCAATGCCGATGCAATTTTTGTGTTTCATTTACACTCTGAAGGTCCACAGATTTCAGAAAGCATCCAGATATGCTTCGGAAACTACTACTGGTCTTCCAGGGAACGATCAAAGCGTAGACAATTTAAGACATTACTCCCATGGAGAAAAGTCCGCATGGTGCTTATTGTGGTCAATGCCGATGCAATTTTTGTGTTTCATCAACACTCTGAAGGTCCACAGATTACAGAATGCATCCAGATGTGCTTCGGAAACTACTAGTAGTCTTCCAGTGTACGATCAAAGAATAGACAGTTTAAGACATTACTCCCATGGAGAAAAGTCATCATGGTGCTTATTTTGTTCAATGCCGATGCAATTTTTGTGTTTCATCAACACTCTGAAGGACCACAGAATTCAGAAAGCATCCAGATATGCTTCGGAAACTACTACTTGTCTTCCAGGGAACGATCAAAGCGTAGACAGTTTAAGACATTACTCCCATGGAGAAAAGTCCGCATGGTGCTTATTGTGTTCAATGCCGATGATATTTTTGTGTTTCATCAACACTCTGAAGGTCCACAGATTACAGAATGCATCCAGATGTGCTTCGGAAACTACTGCTAGTCTCACAGGGAACGATCAAAGCGTAGGCAGTTTAAGACATTACTCCCATGGAGAAAAGTCCGAATGGTGCTTATTGTGAGCAATGACGATGCAATTTCTGTGTTTCATCAACACTCTGAAGGTCCGCAGATAACACAATGCATCCAGATGTGCTTCAGAAACTACTACTAGTCTACCACTGTACGATCAAAACGTAGACAGTGTGAGACATTACTCCCATGGAGAAAAGTTCGAATGGTGCTTATTGTGTTCAATGCCGATGCAATATTTGTGTTTCATCAACACTCAGAAGGTCCACAGGTTACAGAATGCTTCCAGATGTGCTTCGGAAACTACTACTAATCTTCCAGTGTACGATCAAAGCGTAGACAGTTTAAGACATTACTCCCATAGAGCAAGTTCCGCATGGTGCTTATTGTGTTAAATGCCGATGCAATTTTTGTGTTTCATCAACACTCTGAAGGTCCACAGATTACAGAATGCATCCAGATGTGCTTCGGAAACTACTAGTAGTCTTCCAGTGTACGATCAAAGAGTAGACAGTTTAAGACATTACCCCCATGGAGAAAAGTCCGCATGGTGCTTATTTTGTTCAATGCCGATGCAATTTTTGTGTTTCATCAACACTCCGAAGGTCCACAGATTTCAGAACGCATCCAGATATGCTTCGGAAACTACTACTAGTCTTCCAGGGAACGATCAAAGCGTAGACAGTTAAAGACATTACTCCCATGGAGAAAAGTCCGCATGGTGCTTATTGTGTTCAACGCCGATTCAATTTCTGTGTTTCATCAACACTATGAAGGTTCACAGATTATAGAATGCTACCAGATGTGCTTCGGAAACAACTACTAGTCATCCAGGGAACGATCAAAGCGTAGACAGTTTAAGACAATTCTCTCATGTAGAGAAGTCCGTATGGTGCTTATTGTGTACAATGCCGAATCAATTTCTGTGTTTCATCAACACTCTGAAGGTCCACAGATTACAGAATGCCTCCAGATGTGCTTCGGAAACTACTACTAGTCTTCCAGGGAACGATCAAAGCGTAGACAGTTTAAGACATTACTCCCATGAAGAAAAGTCAGCATGGTACTTATTGTGTTCAATGCCGATGCAATTTTAGTGTTTCATTTACACTCTGAAGGTCCACAGATTTCAGAAAGCATCCAGATATGCTTCGGAAACTACTACTGGTCTTCCAGGGAACGATCAAAGCATAGACAATTTAAGACATTACTCCCATGGAGAAAAGTCCCCATGGTGCTTATTGTGGTCAATGCCGATGCAATTTTTGTGTTTCATCAACACTCTGAAGGTCCACAGATTACAGAATGCATCCAGATGTGCTTCGGAAACTACTAGTAGTCTTCCAGTGTACGATCAAAGAGTAGACAGTTTAAGACATTACTCCCATGGAGAAAAGTCCGCATGGCGCTTATTTTGTTCAATGCCGATGCAATTTTTGTGTTTCATCAACACTCTGAAGGACCACAGATTTCAGAAAGCATCCAGATATGCTTCGGAAACTACTACTTGTCTTCCAGGGAACGATCAAAGCGTAGACAGTTTTAGACATTACTCCCATGGAGAAAAGTCCGCATGGTGCTTATTGTGGTCAATGACGATGCAATTTTTGTGTATCATCAACAATCTGATGGTCCACAGATTACAGAATGCATCCAGATGTACTTCGGAAACTTCTACTAGTCTTCCAGGGAACGATCAAAACGTAGACAGTTTAAGACATTACTCGCATGGAGAAAAGTCCGCATGGTGCTTATTGTGTTCAATGGCGATTCAATTTCTGTGTTTCATCAACACTCAGAAGGTTCACAGATTATAGAATGCATTCAGATGTGCTTCGGAAACAACTACTAGTCATCCAGGGAACGATCAAAGCGTAGTTTAAGTCATTACTCTCATGGAGAAAAGTCCGCATGGTGCTTATTGTGTTCAATGCCGATTCAATTTCTGTTTTTCATCAACACCCTGAAGGACCACAGATTACAGAATGCATCCAGATGTTCTTCGGAAACTACTACTAGTCTTCCAGTGTACGATCAAAGCGTAGACAGTTTAAGACATTACTCCCATGGAGAAAAGTCCGCATGGTGCTTATTGTGTTCAATGCCGATGATATTTTTGTGTTTCATCAACACTCTGAAGGTCCACAGATTACAGAATGCATCCAGATGTCCTTCGGAAACTACTGCTAGTCTCCCAGGGAACGATCAAAGCGTAGGCAGTTTAAGACATTACTCCCATGGAGAAAAGTCCGAATGGTGCTTATTGTGAGCAATGACGATGCAATTTCTGTGTTTCATCAACACTCTGAAGGTCCGCAGATAACACAATGCATCCAGATGTGCTTCAGAAACTACTACTAGTCTACCAGTGTACGATCAAAGCGTAGACAGTGTGAGACATTACTCCCATGGAGAAAAGTTCGAATGGTGCTTATTGTGTTCAATGCCGATGCAATTTTTGTGTTTCATCAACACTCAGAAGGTCCACAGGTTACAGAATGCTTCCAGATGTGCTTCGGAAACTACTACTAATCTTCCAGTGTACGATCAAAGCGTAGACAGTTTAAGACATTACTCCCATAGAGCAAGTTCCGCATGGTGCTTATTGTGTTAAATGCCGATGCAATTTTTGTGTTTCATCAACACTCTGAAGGTCCACAGATTACAGAATGCATCCAGATGTGCTTCGGAAACTACTAAGAGTCTTCCAGTGTACGATCAAAGAGTAGACAGTTTAAGACATTACCCCCATGGAGAAAAGTCCGCATGGTGCTTATTTTGTTCAATGCCGATGCAATTTTTGTGTTTCATCAACACTCCGAAGGTCCACAGATTTCAGAACGCATCCAGATATGCTTCGGAAACTACTACTAGTCTTCCAGGGAACGATCAAAGCGTAGACAGTTAAAGACATTACTCCCATGGAGAAAAGTCCGCATGGTGCTTATTGTGTTCAACGCCGATTCAATTTCTGTGTTTCATCAACACTATGAAGGTTCCCAGATTATAGAATGCATCCAGATGGTCTTCGGAAACATTTACTAGTCATCCAGGGAACGATCAAAGCGTAGACAGTTTAAGACAATTCTCTCATGTAGAGAAGTCCGTATGGTGCTTATTGTGTTCAATGCCGATTCAATTTCTGTGTTTCATCAACACTCTGAAGGTCCACAGATTACAGAATGCCTCCAGATGTGCTTTGGAAACTACTACTAGTCTTCCAGGGAACGATCAAAGCGTAGACAGTTTAAGACATTACTCCCATGGAGAAAAGTCAGCATGGTACTTATTGTGTTCAATGCCGATGCAATTTTTGTGTTTCATCCACACTCTGAAGGTCCACAGATTTCAGAAAGCATCCAGATATGCTTCGGAAACTACTACTAGTCTTCCAGGGAACGATCAAAGCGTAGACAGTTTAAGACATTACTCCCATGGAGAAAAGTCCGCATGGTGCTTATTGTGGTCAATGCCGATGCAATTTTTGTGTTTCATCAACACTCTGAAGGTCCACAGATTACAGAATGCATCCAGATGTGCTTCGGAAACTACTAGTAGTCTTCCAGTGTACGATCAAAGAGTAGACAGTTTAAGACATTACTCCCATGGAGAAAAGTCCGCATGGAGCTTATTTTGTTCAATGCCGATGCAATTTTTGTGTTTCATCAACACTCTGAAGGTCCACAGATTTCAGAAAGCATCCAGATATGCTTCGGAATTTACTACTTGTCTTCCAGGGAACGATCAAAGCGTAGACAGTTTAAGACATTACTCTCATGGACAAAAGTCCGCATGGTGCTTATTGTGGTCAATGACGATGCAATTTTTGTGTTTCATCAACAATCTGATGGTCCACAGATTACAGAATGCATCCAGATGTACTTCGGAAACTTCTACTAGTGTTCCAGGGAACGATCAAAACGTAGACAGTTTAAGACATTACTCCCATGGAGAAAAGTCCGCAACGTGCTTATTGTGTTCAATGGCGATTCAATTTCTGTGTTTCATCAACACTCTGAAGGTTCACAGATTATAGAATGCATTCAGATGTGCTTCGGAAACAACTACTAGTCATCCAGGGAACGATCAAAGCGTAGTTTAAGTCATTACTCTCATGGAGAAAAGTCCGCATGGTGCTTATTGTGTTCAATGCCGATTCAATTTCTGTTTTTCATCAACACCCTGAAGGACCACAGATTACAGAATGCATCCAGATGTTCTTCGGAAACTACTACTAGTCTTCCAGTGTACGATCAAAGCGTAGACAGATTAAGACATTACTCCCATGGAGAAAAGTCCGCATGGTGCTTATTGTGTTCAATGCCGATGATATTTTTGTGTTTCATCAACACTCTGAAGGTCCACAGATTACAGAATGCATCCAGATGTGGTTCGGAAACTACTGCTAGTCTTCCAGGGAACGATCAAATCGTAGGCAGTTTAAGACATTACTCCCATGGAGAAAAGTCCGAACGGTGCTTATTGTGAGCAATGACGATGCAATTTCTGTGTTTCATCAACACTCTGAAGGTCCGCAGATAACACAATGCATCCAGATATGCTTCAGAAACTACTACTAGTCTACCAGTGTACGATCAAAGCGTAGACAGTTTGAGACATTACTCCCATGGAGAAAAGTTCGAATGGTGCTTATTGTGTTCAATGCCGATGCAATTTTTGTGTTTCATCAACACTCAGAAGGTCCACAGGTTACAGAATGCTTCCAGATGTGCTTTGGAAACTACTACTAATCTTCCAGTGTACGATCAAAGCGTAGACAGTTTAAGACATTACTCCCATTGAGAAAGTTCCGCATGGTGCTTATTGTGTTAAATGCCGATGCAATTTTTGTGTTTCATCAACACTCTGAAAGTACACAGATTACAGAATGCATCCAGATGTGCTTCGGAAACGACTAGTAGTCTTCCAGTGTACGATCAAAGAGTAGACAGTTTAAGACATTACCCCCATGGAGAAAAGTCCGCATGGTGCTTATTTTGTTCAATGCCGATGCAATTCTTGTGTTTCATCAACACTCTGAAGGTCCACAGGTTTCAGAACGCATCCAGATATGCTTCGTAAACTACTACTAGTCTTCCAGGGAACGATCAAAGCGTAGACTGTTTAAGACATTACTCCCATGGAGAAAAGTCCGCATGGTGCTTATTGTGTTCAATGCCGATTCAATTTCTGTGTTTCATCAACACTCTGAAGGTTCACATATTATAGAATGCATCCAGATGTGCTTCGGAAACAACTACTAGTCATCCAGGGAACGATCAAATCGTAGACAGTTTAAGACAATTCTCTCATGTAGAAAAGCCGTATGGTACTTATTGTGTTCAATGCCGATGCAATTTTTGTGTTTCGTCAACACTCTGAAGGTCCACAGATTTCAGAATGCATCCAGATGTGCTTCGGAAACTACTACTAGTCTTCCAGGGAACGATCAAAGCGTAGACAGTTTAAGACATTACTCTCATGGAGAAAAGTCCGCATGGTGCTTATTGTGTTCAATGCCGATGCAATTTTTGTGTTTCATCAACACTCTGAAGGTCCACAGATTAGAGAATGCTTCCAGATGTGCTTCGGAAACTACTACTAGTCTTCCAGGGAACGATCAAAAACGTAGACAGTTTAAAACATTACTCCCATGGAGAAAAGTCCGCGTAGTGCTTATTGTGTTCAATGCCGATGCAATTTTTGTGTTTCATCAACACTCTGAAGGTCCACAGATTACAGAATGCTTCCAGATGTGCTTCGGAAACTACTACTAGTCTTCCAGGAAACGATCAAATCTTAGACAGCTTAAGACATTATTCCCATGGAGAAAAGTCCGCATGGTGCTTATTGTGTTCAATGGCGATTCAATTTCGGTGTTTCATCAACACTCTGAAGGTTCACAGATTATAGAATGCATTCAGATGTCCTTCGGAAACAACTACTAGTCATCCAGGGAACGATCAAAGCGTAGACAGTTTAAGACAATTCTCTCATGTAGAAAAGTCCGTATGGTGCTTATTGTGTTCAATGCCGATTCATTTTCTTTGTTTCATCAACACTCTGAAAGTCCACATATCACAGAATGCCTGCAGATGTGCTTCGGAAACTACTACTAGTCTTCCAGGGAACGATAAAATCGTAGACAGTTTAAGACATTACTCCCATGGACAAAAGTCCGCATGGTGCTTATTGTGGTCAATGCCGATACAATTTTTGTGTTTCATCAACACTCTGATGGTCCACAGATTACAGAATGCATGCAGATGTACTTCGGAAACTTCTACTAATCTTCCAGGGAACGATCAAAACGTAGACAGTTTAAGACATTACTCCCATGGAGAAAAGTCCACATGGTGCTTATTGTGTTCAATGCCGATTCTATTTCTGTGTTCCATCAACACTCTGAAGGTTCACAGATTATAGAATGCATCCAGATGTGCTTCGGAAACAACTACTAGTCATCCAGGGAACGATCAAAGCGTAGACAGTTTAAGACAATTCTCTCATGTAGAAAAGTCCATATGGTGCTTATTGTGTTCAATGCCTATGCAATATCTGTGTTTCATCAACACTCTGAAGGAACACAGATTACAGAATGCATCCAGATGTGCTTCGGAAACTAATACTAGTCTTCCAGGGAACGATCAAAGCGTAGACACTTAAAGACATTACTCCCATGGAGAAAAGTCCGCATGGTGCTTATTGTGTTCAATGCCGATGCAATTTTTTGTTTCATCAACACTCTGAATTGCCACAGATTTAAGAATGCATCCAGATATGCTTCGGAAACTACTACTAGTCTTCCAGGGAACGATCAAAGCGTAGACAGTTTAAGACATTACTCCCATGGAGAAAAGTCAGCATGGTGCTTATTGTGGTCAATGCCGATGCAATTTCTGTGTTTCATCAACACTCTGAAGGTATACAGACTACAGAATGCCACCAAATGTGCTTCGGAAACTACTGCTAGTCTTCCAGTGAACGATCACAGCTGAGACAGTTTAAGACATTACTCTCACGGAGAAAGGTCAGCATGGTGCTCATTGTGTCCAATGCTGATTCAATTTCTGTGTTTCATCAACACTCTGAAGGTCCACAGATTACAGAATGCCTCCAGATGTGCTTCGGAAACTACTACTAGTCTTCCAGTGAACGATCAAAGCGTATATAGTTTAAGTCATTACTCTTATGGAGAAAAGTCCGCATGGTGCTTATTGTGTTCAAGGCCGATGATATTTTTGGGTTTCATCAACACTCTGAAGGTTCACAGATTACAGAATGCATCCAGATGTGCTTCGGAAACTACTGCTAGTCTTCCAGGGAACGATCAAAGCGTAGGCAGTTTAAGACATTACTCCCATGGAGAAAAGTCCGAATGGTGCTTATTGCGATCAATTACGATGCAATTTCTGTGTTTCATCAACACTCTGAAGGTCCGCAGATAACACAATGCATCCAGATGTGCTTCAGACACTACTACTAGTCTTCCAGTGTACGATCAAAGCGTAGACAGTTTGAGACATTACTCCCATGGAGAAAAGTTCGAATGGTGCTTATTGTGTTCAATGCCGATGCAATTTTTGTGTTTCATCAACACTCAGAAGGTCCACAGGTTACAGAACGCTTCCAGATGTGCTTCGGAAACTACTACTAATCTTCCAGTGTACGATCAAAGCGTAGACAGTTTAAGACATTACTCCCATAGAGAAAGTTCCGCATGGTGCTTATTGTGTTAAATGCCGATGCAATTTTTGTGTTTCATCAACACTCTGAAGGTCCACAGATTACAGAATGCATCCAGATGTGCTTCGGAAACTACTAGTAGTCTTCCAGTGTACGATCAAAGAGTAGACAGTTTAAGATATTACCCCCATGGAGAAAAGTCCGCATGGTTCTTATTTTGTTCAATGCCGATGCAATTTTTGTGTTTCATCAACACTCTGAAGGTCCACAGATTTCAGAAAGCATCCAGATATGCTTCGGAAACTACTACTAGTCTTCCAGGGAACGATCAAAGCGTAGACAGTTTAAGACATTACTCCCATGGAGAAAAGTCCGCATTGTGCTTATTGTGTTCAATGCCGATTCAATTTCTGTGTTTCATCAACACTCTAAAGGTTCACAGATTATAGAATGCATCCAGATGTGCTTCGGAAACAACTACTAGTCATCCAGGGAACGATCAAATCGTAGACAGTTTAAGACAATTCTCTCATGTAGAAAAGTCCGTATGGTGCTTATTGTGTTCAATGCCGATTCAATTTCTGTGTTTCATCAACACTCTGAAGGTCCACAGATTACAGAATGCCTGCAGATGTGCTTCGGAAACTACTACTAGTCTTCCAGGGAACGATCAAAGCGTAGACAGTTTAAGACATTACTCCCATGTAGAAAAGTCAGCATGGTACTTATTGTGTTCAATGCCGATGCAATTTTTGTGTTTCGTCAACACTCTGAAGGTCCACAGATTTCAGAATGCATCCAGATGTGCTTCGGAAACTACTACTAGTCTTCCAGGGAACGATCAAAGCGTAGACAGTTTAAGACATTACTCCCATGGAGAAAAGTCCGCATGGTGCTTATTGTGTTCAATGCCGATGCAATTTTTGTGTTTCATCAACACTCTGAAGGTCCACAGATTACAGAATGCTTCCAGATGTGCTTCGGAAACTACAACTAGTCTTCCAGGGAACGATCAAATGCGGAGACAATTTAAAACATTACTCCCATGGAGAAAAGTCCGCGTAGTGCTTATTGTGTTCAATGCCGATGCAATTTTTGTGTTTCATCAACACTCTGAAGGTCCACAGATTACAGAATGCTTCCAGATGTGCTTCGGAAACTACTACTAGTCTTCCAGGAAACGATCAAATCTTAGACAGCTTAAGACATTACTCCCATGGAGAAAAGTCCGCATGGTGCTTATTGTGTTCAATGGCGATTCAATTTCGGTGTTTCATCAACACTCTGAAAGTCCACATATCACAGAATGCCTGCAGATGTGCTTCGGAAAATACTACTAGTCTTCCAGGGAACGATCAAAGCGTAGACAGTTTAAGACATTACTCCCATGGAGAAAAGTTCGCATGGTACTTATTGTGTTCAATGCCGATTCATTTTCTGTGTTTCATCAACACTCTGAAAGTCCACATATCACAGAATGCCTGCAGATGTGCTTCGGAAAATACTACTAGTCTTCCAGGGAACGATCAAAGCGTAGACAGTTTAAGACATTACTCCCATGGAGAAAAGTTCGCATGGTACTTATTGTGTTCAATGCCGATGCAATTTTTGTGTTTCATCAACACTCTGAAGGTCCACAGATTTCAGAAAGCATCCAGATATGCTTCGGAAACTACTACTAGTCTTCCAGGGAACGATAAAAGCGTAGACAGTTTAAGACATTACTCCCATGGACAAAAGTCCGCATGGTGCTTATTGTGGTCAATGCCGATGCAATTTTTGTGTTTCATTAACACTCTGATGGTCCACAGATTACAGAATGCATGCAGATGTACTTCGGAAACTTCTACTAATCTTCCAGGGAACGATCAAAACGTAGACAGTTTAAGACATTACTCCCATGGAGAAAAGTCCACATGGTGCTTATTGTGTTCAATGCCGATTCTATTTCTGTGTTCCATCAACACTCTGAAGGTTCACAGATTATAGAATGCATCCAGATGTGCTTCGGAAACTAATACTAGTCTTCCAGGGAACGATCAAAGCGTAGACAGTTAAAGACATTACTCCCATGGAGAAAAGTCCGCATGGTGCTTATTGTGTTCAATGCCGATGCAATTTTTGTGTTTCATCAACACTCTGAATTGCCACAGATTTAAGAATGCATCCAGATATGCTTCGGAAACTACTACTAGTCTTCAAGGGAACGATCAAAGCGTAGACAGTTTAAGACATTACTCCCATGGAGAAAAGTCAGCATGGTGCTTATTGTGGTCAATGCCGATGCAATTTCTGTGTTTCATCAACACTCTGAAGGTATACAGACTACAGAATGCCACCAAATGTGCTTCGGAAACTACTGCTAGTCTTCCAGTGAACGATCACAGCTGAGACAGTTTAAGACATTACTCTCACGGAGAAAGGTCAGCATGGTGCTCATTGTGTTCAATGCTGATTCAATTTCTGTGTTTCATCAACACTCTGAAGGTCTACAGATTACAGAATGCCTCCAGAAGTGCTTCGGAAACTACTACTAGTCTTCCAGTGAACGAACAAAACGTAGACAGTTTAAGTCATTACTCTTATGGAGAAAAGTCCGCATGGTGCTTATTGTGTTCAATGCCGATTCAATTTCTGTTTTTCATCAACACACTGAAGGTCCACAGATTACAGAATGCATCCAGATGTTCTTCGGAAACTACTACTAGTCTTCCAGTGTACGATCAAAGCGTAGACGGATTAAGACATTACTCCCATGGAGAAAAGTCCGAATGGTGCTTATTGTGTTCAATGCCGATGATATTTTTGTGTTTCATCAACACTCTGAAGGTCCAAAGATTACAGAATGCATCCAGATGTGCTTCGGAAACTACTGCTAGTCTTCCAGGGAACGATCAAAGCGTAGGCAGTTTAAGACATACTCCCATGGAGAAAAGTCCGAATGGTGCTTATTGCGATCAATTACGATGCAATTTCTGAGTTTCATCAACACTCTGAAGGTCCGCAGATAACACAATGCATCCAGATGTGCTTCAGAAAATACTACTAGTCTTCCAGTGTACGATCAAAGCGTAGACAGTTTGAGACATTACTCCCATGGAGAAAAGTTCGAATGGTGCTTATTGTGTTCAATGCCGATGCAATTTTTGTGTTTCATCAACACTCAGAAGGTCCACAGGTTACAGAACGCTTCCAGATGTGCTTCGGAAACTACTACTAATCTTCCAGTGTACGATCAAAGCGTAGACAGTTTAAGACATTACTCCCATAGAGAAAGTTCCGCATGGTGCTTATTGTGTTAAATGCCGATGCAATTTTTGTGTTTCATCAACACTCTGAAGGTCCACAGATTACAGAATGCATCCAGATGTGCTTCGGAAACTACTAGTAGTCTTCCAGTGTACGATCAAAGAGTAGACAGTTTAAGATATTACCCCCATGGAGAAAAGTCCGCATGGTTCTTATTTTGTTCAATGCCGATGCAATTTTTGTGTTTCATCAACACTCTGAAGGTCCACAGATTTCAGAAAGCATCCAGATATGCTTCGGAAACTACTACTAGTCTTCCAGGGAACGATCAAAGCGTAGACAGTTTAAGACATTACTCCCATGGAGAAAAGTCCACATTGTGCTTATTGTGTTCAATGCCGATTCAAATTCTGTGTTTCATTAACACTCTAAAGGTTCACAGATTATAGAATGCATCCAGATGTGCTTCGGAAACAACTACTAGTCATTCAGGGAACGATCAAATCGTAGACAGTTTAAGACAATTCTCTCATGTAGAAAAGTCCGTATGGTGCTTATTGTGTTCAATGCCGATTCAATTTCTGTGTTTCATCAACACTCTGAAGGTCCACAGATTACAGAATGCCTGCAGATGTGCTTCGGAAACTACTACTAGTCTTCCAGGGAACGATCAAAGCGTAGACAGTTTAAGACATTACTCCCATGTAGAAAAGTCAGCATGGTACTTATTGTGTTCAATGCCGATGCAATTTTTGTTTTCATCAACACTCTGAAGGTCCACAGATTTCAGAATGCTTCCAGATGTGCTTCGGAAACTACTACTAGTCTTCCAGGAAACGATCAAATCTTAGACAGCTTAAGACATTACTCCCATGGAGAAAAGTCCGCATGGTGCTTATTGTGTTCAATGGCGATTCAATTTCGGTGTTTCATCAACACTCTGAAGGTTCACAGATTATAGAATGCATTCATATGTTCTTCGGAAACAACTACTAGTCATCCAGGGAACGATCAAAGCGTAGACAGTTTAAGACAATTCTCTCATGTAGAAAAGTCCGTATGGTGCTTATTGTGTTCAATGCCGATTCATTTTCTGTGTTTCATCAACACTCTGAAAGTCCACATATTACAGAATGCCTGCAGATGTGCTTCGGAAACTACTACTAGTCTTCCAGGGAACGATCAAAGCGTAGACAGTTTAAGACATTACTCCCATGGAGAAAAGTTCGCATGGTACTTATTGTGTTCAATGCCGATGCAATTTTTGTGTTTCATCAACACTCTGAAGGTCCACAGATTTCAGAAAGCATCCAGATATGCTTCGGAAACTACTACTAGTCTTCCAGGGAACGATCAAAGCGTAGACAGTTTAAGACATTACTCCCATGGAGAAAAGTCCGCATGGTGCTTATTGTGGTCAATGCCGATGCAATTTTTGTGTTTCATCAACACTCTGATGGTCCACAGATTACAGAATGCATGCAGATGTACTTCGGAAACTTCTACTAATCTTCCAGGGAACGATCAAAACGTAGACAGTTTAAGTCATTACTCCCATGGAGAAAAGTCCACATGGTGCTTATTGTGTTCAATGCCGATTCTATTTCTGTGTTACATCAACACTCTGAAGGTTCACAGATTATAGAATGCATCCAGATGTGCTTCGGAAACAACTACTAGTCATCCAGGTAACGATCAAAGCGTAGACAGTTTAAGACAATTCTCTCATGTAGAAAAGTCCATATGGTGCTTATTGTGTCCAATGCCTATGCAATTTCTGTGTTTCATCAACACTCTGAAGGTACACAGATTACAGAATGCATCCAGATGTGCTTCGGAAACTAATACTAGTCTTCCAGGGAACGATCAAAGCGTAGACAGTTAAAGACATTACTCCCATGGAGAAAAGTCCGCATGGTGCTTATTGTGTTCAATGCCGATGCAATTTTTGTGTTTCATCAACACTCTGAATTGCCACAGATTTAAGAATGCATCCAGATATGCTTCGGAAACTACTACTAGTCTTCCAGGGAACGATCAAAGCGTAGAAAGTTTAAGACATTACTCCCATGGAGAAAAGTCAGCATGGTGCTTATTGTGGTCAATGCCGATGCAATTTCTGTGTTTCATCAACACTCTGAAGGTATACAGATTACAGAATGCCACCAAATGTGCTTCGGAAACTACTGCTAGTCTTCCAGTGTACGATCAAAGCGTAGACGGATTAAGACATTACTCCCATGGAGAAAAGTCCGAATGGTGCTTATTGTGTTCAATGCCGATGATATTTTTGTGTTTCATCAACATTCTGAAGGTCCACAGATTACAGAATGCATCCAGATGTGCTTCGGAAACTACTGCTAGTCTTCCAGGGAACGATCAAAGCGTAGGCAGTTTAAGACATTACTCCCATGGAGAAAAGTCCGAATGGTGCTTATTGCGATCAATGACGATGCAATTTCTGTGTTTCATCAACACTCTGAAGGTCCGCAGATAACACAATGCATCCAGATGTGCTTCAGAAACTACTACTAGTCTTCCAGTGTACGATCAAAGCGTAGACAGTTTGAGACATTACTCCCATGGAGAAAAGTTCGAATTGTGCTTATTGTGGTCAATACCGATGCAATTTTTGTGTTTCATCAACACTCAGAAGGTCCACAGGTTACAGAACGCTTCCAGATGTGCTTCGGAAACTACTACTAATCTTCCAGTGTACGATCAAAGCGTAGACAGTTTAAGACATTACTCCCATAGAGAAAGTTCCGCATCTTGCTTATTGTGTTAAATGCCGATGCAATTTTTTTGTGTTTCATCAACACTCTGAAGGTCCACAGATTACAGAATGCATCCAGATGTGCTTCGGAAACTACTAGTAGTCTTCCAGTGTACGATCAAAGAGTAGACAGTTTAAGATATTACCCCCATGGAGAAAAGTCCGCATGGTTCTTATTTTGTTCAATGCCGATGCAATTTTTGTGTTTCATCAACACTCTGAAGGTCCACAGATTTCAGAAAGCATCCAGATATGCTTCGGAAACTACTACTAGTCTTCCAGGGAACGATCAAAGCGTAGACAGTTTAAGACATTACTCCCATGGAGAAAAGTCCGCATGGTGCTTATTGTGTTCAATGCCGATTCAATTTCTGTGTTTCATCAACACTCTGAAGGTTCACAGATTATAGAATGCATCCAGATGTGCTTCGGAAACAACTACTAGTCATCCAGGGAACGATCAAATCGTAGACAGTTTAAGACAATTCTCTTATGTAGAAAAGTCCGTATGGTGCTTATTGTGTTCAATGCCTATTCAATTTCTGTGTTTCATCAACACTCTGAAGGTCCACAGATTACAGAATGCCTGCAGATGTGCTTCGGAAACTACTACTAGTCTTCCAGGGAACGATCAAAGCGTAGACAGTTTAAGACATTACTCCCATGTAGAAAAGTCAGCATGGTACTTATTGTGTACAATGCCGATGCAATTTTTGTTTTCATCAACACTCTGAAGGTCCACAGATTTCAGAATGCATCCAGATGTGCTTCGGAAACTACTACTAGTCTTCCAGGGAACGATCAAAGCGTAGACAGTTTAAGACATTACTCCCATGGAGAAAAGTCTGCGTAGTGCTTATTGTGTTCAATGCCGATGCAATTTTTGTGTTTCATCAACACTCTGAAGGTACACAGATTACAGAATGCATCCAGATGTGCTTCGGAAACTACTAGTAGTCTTCCAGTGTACGATCAAAGAGTAGACAGTTTAAGACATTACCCCCATGGAGAAAAGTCCGCATGGTGCTTATATTGTTCAATGCCGATGCAATTTTTGTGTTTCATCAACACTCTGAAGGTCCACAGGTTTCAGAACGCATCCAGATATGCTTCGTAAACTACTACTATTCTTCCAGGGAACGATCAAAGCGTAGACTGTTTAAGACATTACTCCCATGGAGAAAAGTCCGCATGGTGCTTATTGTGTTCAATGCCGATTCAATTTCTGTGTTTCATCAACACTCTGAAGGTTCACATATTATAGAATGCATCCAGATGTGCTTCGGAAACAACTACTAGTCATCCAGGAAACGATCAAATCGTAGACAGTTTAAGACAATTCTCTCATGTAGAAAAGTCCGTATGGTGCTTATTGTGTTCAATGCCGATTCAATTTCTGTGTTTCATCAACACTCTGAAGGTCCACAGATTACAGAATGCCTGCAGATGTGCTTCGGAAACTACTACTAGTCTTCCAGGGAACAATCAAAGCGTAGACAGTTTAAGACATTACTCCCATGGAGAAAAGTCAGCAAAGTACTTATTGTGTTCAATGCCGATGCAATTTTTGTGTTTCGTCAACACTCTGAAGGTCCACAGATTTCAGAATGCATCCAGATGTGCTTCGGAAACTACTACTAGTCTTCCAGGGAACGATCAAAGCGTAGACAGTTTAAGACATTACTCCCATGGAGAAAAGTCCGCATGGTGCTTATTGTGTTCAATGCCGATGCAATTTTTGTGTTTCATCAACACTCTGAAGGTCCACAGATTACAGAATGCTTCCAGATGTGCTTCGGAAACTACTACTAGTCTTCCAGGAAACGATCAAATCTTAGACAGCTTAAGACATTACTCCCATGGAGAAAAGTCCGCATGGTGCTTATTGTGTTAAATGGCGATTCAATTTCGGTGTTTCATCAACACTCTGAAGGTTCACAGATTATAGAATGCATTCAGATGTTCTTCGGAAACAACTACTAGTCATCCAGGGAACGATCAAAGCGTAGACAGTTTAAGACAATTCTCTCATGTAGAAAAGTCCGTATGGTGCTTATTGTGTTCAATGCCGATTCATTTTCTGTGTTTCATCAACACTCTGAAAGTCCACATATTACAGAATGCCTGCAGATGTGCTTCGGAAACTACTACTAGTCTTCCAGGGAACGATCAAAGCGTAGACAGTTTAAGACATTACTCCCATGGAGAAAAGTTCTCATGGTACTTATTGTGTTCAATGCCGATGCAATTTTTGTGTTTCATCAACACTATGAAGGTCCACAGATTTCAGAAAGCATCCAGATATGCTTCGGAAACTACTACTAATCTTCCAGGGAACGATAAAAGCGTAGACAGTTTAAGACATTACTCCCATGGATAAAAGTCCGCATGGTGCTTATTGTGGTCAATGCCGATGCAATTTTTGTGTTTCATCAACACTCTGATGGTCCACAGATTACAGAATGCATGCAGATGTACTTCGGAAACTTCTACTAATCTTCCAGGGAACGATCAAAACGTATACAGTTTAAGTCATTACTCCCATGGAGAAAAGTCCACATGGTGCTTATGGTGTTCAATGCCGATTCTATTTCTGTGTTCCATCAACACTCTGAAGGTTCACAGATTATAGAATGCATCCAGATGTGCTTCGGAAACAACTACTAGTCATCCAGGGAACGATCAAAGCGTAGACAGTTTAAGACAATTCTCTCATGTAGAAAAGTCCATATGGTGCTTATTGTGTTCAATGCCTATGCAATTTCTGTGTTTCATCAACACTCTGAAGGTACAAAGATTACAGAATGCATCCAGATGTTCTTCGGAAACTAATACTAGTCTTCCAGGGAACGATCAAAGCGTAGACAGTTAAAGACATTACTCCCATGGAGAAAAGTCCGCATGGTGCTTATTGTGTTCAATGCCGATGCAATTTTTGTGTTTCATCAACACTCTGAATTGCCACAGATTTAAGAATGCATCCAGATATGCTTCGGAAACTACAACTAGTCTTCCAGGGAACGATCAAAGCGTAGACATTTTAAGACATTACTCCCATGCAGAAAAGTCAGCATGGTGTTTATTGTGGTCAATGCCGATGCAATTTCTGTGTTTCATCAACACTCTGAAGGTATACAGATTACAGAATGTCACCAAATGTGCGTCGGAAACTACTGCTAGTCTTCCAGTGAACGATCACAGCTGAGACAGTTTAAGACATTACTCTCACGGAGAAAGGTCAGCATGGTGCTCATTGTGTTCAATGCCGATTCAATTTCTGTGTTTCGTCAACACACTGAAGGTCCACAGATTACAGAATGCCTCCAGATGTGCTTCGGAAACTACTACTAGTCTTCCAGTGAACGATCAAAGCGTAGACAGTTTAAGTCATTACTCTCTTGGAGAAAAGTCCGCATGGTGCTTATTGTGTTCAATGCCGATTCAATTTCTGTTTTTCATCAACACCCTGAAGGTCCACAGATTACAGAATGCATCCAGATGTTCTTCGGAAACTACTACTAGTCTTCCAGTGTACGATCAAAGCGTAGACGGATTAAGACATTACTCCCATGGAGAAAAGTCCGAATGGTGCTTATTGTGTTTAATGCCGATGATATTTTTGTGTTTCATCAACACTCTGAAGGTCCACAGATTACAGAATGCATCCAGATGTGCTTCGGAAACTACTGCTAGTCTTCCAGGGAACGATCAAAGCGTAGGCAGTTTAAGACATTACTCCCATGGAGAAAAGTCCGAATGGTGCTTATTGCGATCAATGACGATGCAATTTCTGTGTTTCATCAACACTCTGAAGGTCCGCAGATAACACAATGCATCCAGATGTGCTTCAGAAACTACTACTAGTCTTCCAGTGTACGATCAAAGCGTAGACAGTTTGAGACATTACTCCCATGGAGAAAAGTTCGAATGGTGCTTATTGTGTTCAGTGCCGATGCAATTTTTGTGTTTCACCAAAACTCAGAAGGTCCACAGGTTACAGAACGCTTCCAGATGTGCTTCGGAAACTACTACTAATCTTCCAGTGTACGATCAAAGCGTAGACAGTTTAAGACATTACTCCCATAGAGAAAGTTCCGCATGGTGCTTATTGTGTTAAATGCCGATGCAATATTTGTGTTTCATCAACATTCTGAAGGTCCACAGATTACAGAATGCATCCAGATGTGCTTCGGAAACTACTAGTAGTCTTCCAGTGTACGATCAAAGAGTAGACAGTTTAAGATATTACCCCCATGGAGAAAAGTCCGCATGGTTCTTATTTTGTTCAATGCCGATGCAATTTTAGTGTTTCATCAACACTCTGAAGGTCCACAGATTTCAGAAAGCATCCAGATATGCTTCGGAAACTACTACTAGTCTTCCAGGGAACGATCAAAGCGTAGACAGTTTAAGACATTACTCCCATGGAGAAAAGTCCGCATGGTGCTTATTGTGTTCAATGCCGATTCAATTTCTGTGTTTCATCAACACTCTGAAGGTTCACAGATTATAGAATGCATCCAGATGTGCTTCGGAAACAACTACTAGTCATCCAGGGAACGATCAAATCGTAGACAGTTTAAGACAATTCTCTCATGTAGAAAAGTCCGTATGGTGCTTATAGTGTTCAATGCCGATTCATTTTCTGTGTTTCATCAACACTCTGAAGGTCCACAGATTACAGAATGCCTGCAGATTTGCTTCGGAAACTACTACTAGTCTTCCAGGGAACGATCAAAGCGTAGACAGTTTAAGACATTACTCCCATGTAGAAAAGTCAGCATGGTACTTATTGTGTTCAATGCCGATGCAATTTTTGTTTTCATCAACACTCTGAAGGTCCACAGATTTCAGAATGCATCCAGATGTGCTTCGGAAACTACTACCAGTCTTCCAGGGAACGATCAAAGCGTAGACAGTTTAAGACATTACTCCCATGGAGAAAAGTCCGCATGCTGCTTATTGTGTTCAATGCCGATGCAATTTTTGTGTTTCATCAACACTCTGAAGGTCCACAGATTACAGAATGCTTCCAGATGTGCTTCGGAAACTACTACTAGTCTTCCAGGGAACGATCAAAGCGTAGACAGTTTAAGACATTACTCCCATGGAGAAAAGTCTGCGTAGTGCTTATTGTGTTCAATGCCGATGCAAATTTTGTGTGTCATCAACACTCTGAATGTCACAGATTACAGAATGCTTCCAGATGTGCTTCGGAAACTACTACTAGTCTTCTAGGAAACGATCAAATCTTAGACAGCTTAAGACATTACTCCCATGGAGAAAAGTCCGCATGGTGCTTATTGTGTTCAGTGCCGATGCATTTTTTGTGTTTCATCAACACTCTGAAGGTCCACAGATTACAGAATGCTTCCAGATGTGCTTCGGAAACTACTACTAGTCATCCAGGAAACGATCAAATCTTAGACAGTTTAAGACATTACTCCCATGGAGAAAAGTCCGCATGGTGCTTATTTTGTTCAATGCCGATGCAATTTTTGTGTTTCATCAATACTCTGAAGGTCCACAGATTACAGAATGCCTGCAGATGTGCTTCGGAAACTACTACTAGTCTTCCAGGGAACGATCAAAACGTAGACAGTTTAAGACATTACTCCCATGGAGAAAAGTTCGAATGGTGCTTATTGTGTTCAATGCCGATGCAATTTTTGTGTTTCACCAAAACTCAGAAGGTCCACAGGTTACAGAACGCTTCCAGATGTGCTTCGGAAACTACTACTAATCTTCCAGTGTACGATCAAAGCGTAGACAGTTTAAGACATTACTCCCATAGAGAAAGTTCCGCATGGTGCTTATTGTGTTAAATGCCGATGCAATTTTTGTGTTTCATCAACATTCTGAAGGTCCACAGATTACAGAATGCATCCAGATGTGCTTCGGAAACTACTAGTAGTCTTCCAGTGTACGTTCAAAGAGTAGACAGTTTAAGATATTACCCCCATGGAGAAAAGTCCGCATGGTTCTTATTTTGTTCAATGCCGATGCAATTTTAGTGTTTCATCAACACTCTGAAGGTCCACAGATTTCAGAAAGCATCCAGATATGCTTCGGAAACTACTACTAGTCTTCCAGGGAACGATCAAAGCGTAGACAGTTTAAGACAATTCTCTCATGTAGAAAAGTCCGTATGGTGCTTATAGTGTTCAATGCCGATTCAATTTCTGTGTTTCATCAACACTCTGATGGTCCACAGATTACAGAATGCCTGCAGATTTGCTTCGGAAACTACTACTAGTTTTCCAGGGAACGATCAAAGCGTAGACAGTTTAAGACATTACTCCCATGTAGAAAAGTCAACATGGTACTTATTGTGTTCAATGCCGATGCAATTTTTGTTTTCATCAACACTCTGAAGGTCCACAGATTTCAGAATGCATCCAGATGTGCTTCGGAAACTACTACCAGTCTTCCAGGGAACGATCAAAGCGTAGACAGTTTAAGACATTACTCCCATGGAGAAAAGTCCGCATGCTGCTTATTCTGTTCAATGCCGATGCTATTTTTGTGTTTCATCAACACTCTGAAGGTCCACAGATTACAGAATGCTTCCAGATGTGCTTCGGAAACTACTACTACTCTTCCAGTGAACGATCACAGCTGAGTCAGTTTAAGACATTACTCTCACGGAGAAAGGTCAGCATGGTGCTCATTGTGTTCAATGCCGATTCAATTTCTGTGTTTCATCAACACTCTGAAGGTCCACATATTACAGAATGCATCCAGATGTGCTTCGGAAACTACTACTAGTTTTCCAGGGAACGATCAAAGCGTAGACAGTTTAAGACATTACTCCCATGGAGAAAAGTCCGCATGGTGCTTATTGTGTTCAGTGCCGATGCATTTTTTGTGTTTCATCAACACTCTGAAGGTCCACAGATTACAGAATGCTTCCAGATGTGCTTCGGAAACTACTGCTAGTCTTCCAGGAAACGATCAAATCTTAGATAGTTTAAGACATTACTCCCATGGAGAAAAGTCCGCATGGTGCTTATTTTGTTCAATGCCGATGCAATTTTTGTGTTTCATCAATACTCTGAAGGTCCACAGATTACAGAATGCCTGCAGATGTGCTTCGGAAACTACTACTAGTCTTCCAGGGAACGATCAAAACGTAGACAGTTTAAGACATTACTCCCATGGAGAAAAGTCCGCATGGTGCTTATTGTGTTCAATGGCGATTCAATTTCTGTGTTTCATCAATACTCTGAAGGTTCACAGATTATAGAATGCATTCAGATGTGCTTCGGAAACAACTACTAGTCATCCAGGTAACGATCAAAGCGTAGACAGTTTAAGACAATTCTCTCATGTAGAAAAGTCCGTATGGTGCTTATTGTGTTCAATGCCGATTCATTTTCTGTGTTTCATCTACACTCTGAAGGTCCACAGATTACAGAATGCCTGCAGATGTGCTTCGGAAACTACTACTAGTCTTCCAGGGAACGATCAAAGCGTAGACAGTTTAAGACATTACTCCCATGTAGAAAAGTCTGCATGGTACTTATTATGTTCAATGCCGATGCAATTTTTGTGTTTCATCAACACTCTGAAGGTCCACAGATTTCAGAAAGCATCTAGATATGCTTCGGAAACTACTACTAGTCTTCCAGGGAACGATCAAAGCGTAGACAGTTTAAGACATTACTCCCATGGAGAAAAGTCCGCATGGTGCTTATTGTGGTCAATGTCGATGCAATTTTTGTGTTTCATCAACACTCTGATGGTCCACAGATTACAGAGTGCATGCAGATGTACTTCGGAAACTTCTACTAATCTTCCAGGGAACGATCAAAACGTAGACAGTTTAAGACATTACTCCCATGGAAAAAAGTCCGCATGGTGCTTATTGTGTTCAATGCCGATTCTATTTCTGTGTTCCATCAACACTCGGAAGGTTCACAGATTATAGAATGCATCTAGATGTGCTTCGGAAACAACTACTAGTCATCCAGGGAACGATCAAATCGTAGACAGTTTAAGACAATTCTCTCATGTAGAAAAGTCCATATGATGCTTATTGTGTTCAATGCCGATGCAATTTCTGTGTTTCATCAACACTCTGAAGGTACACAGATTACAGAATGCATCCAGATGTGCTTCGGAAACTAATACTAGTCTTCCATGGAACGATCAAAGCGTAGACAGTTAAAGACATTACTCCCATGGAGAAAAGTCCGCATGGTGCTCATTGTGTTCAATGCCGATGCAATTTTTGTGTTTCATCAACACTCTGATTGTCCGAAGATTACAGAATGCATCCAGATGTACTTCGGAAACTACTACTAGTCTTCCAGGGAACGATAAAAACGTATACAGTTTAAGACATTACTCATATGGAGAATAGTCCGCATGGTGCTCATTGTGTACAATGCCTACTCAATTTCTTTGTTTCATCAACACTCTGAAGGTTCATAGATTATAGAATGCCTGCAGATGTGCTTGGGAAACTACTACTAGTCATCGAGGGAACGATCAAAGCGTAGACAGTTTAAGTCATTTCTCTCATGTAGAAAAGTCCGTATGGTGCTTATTGTGTTCAATGCCGAAGCAATTTCTGTGTTTCATCAACACTCTGAAGGTCCACAGATTACAGAATGCATCCAGATGTGCTTCGGAAACTACTACTAGTCTTCCAGGGAACGATCAAAGCGTAGACAGTTTAAGACATTACTCCCATGGAGAAAAGTTCGCATGGTGCTTATTGTGTTCAATGCCGATGCAATTTCTGTGTTTCATCAACACTCTGAAGGTATACAGATTACAGAATGCCACCAAATGTGCTTCGGAAACTACTGCTAGTCTTCCAGTGAACGATCACAGTTGAGTCAGTTTAAGACATTACTCTCACGGAGAAAGGTCAGCATGGTGCTCATTGTGTTCAATGCCGATTCAATTTCTGTGTTTCATCAACACTCTGAAGGTCAACAGATTACAGAATGCCTCCAGCTGTGCTTCGGAAACTACTACTTGTCTTCCAGTGAACGATCAAAGCGTAGACAGTTTAAGTCATTACTCTCATGGAGAAAAGTCCGCATAGTGCTTATTGTGTTGAATGCCGATTCCATTTCAGTTTTTCATCAACACCCTGAAGGTCCACAGATTACAGAATGCATCCAGATGTGCTTCGGAAACTACTGCTAGTCTTCCAGTGTACGATCAAAGAGTAGACAGTTTAAGACATTACCCCCATCGAGAAAAGGCCGCATGGTGCTTATTTTGTTCAATGCCGATGCAATTTTTGTGTTTCATCAACACTCTGAAGGTCCACAGATTTCAGAATGCATCCAGATGTGCTTCGGAAACTACTACTAGTCTTCCAGGGAACGATCAAAGCGTAGACAGTTTAAGACATTACTCCCATGGAGAAAAGTCCGCATGCTGCTTATTGTGTTCAATGCCGATGCAATTTTTGTGTTTCATCAACACTCTGAAGGTCCACAGATTACAGAATGCTTCCAGATGTGCTTCGGAAACTACTACTAGTCTTCCAGGGAACGATCAAAGCGTAGACAGTTTAAGACATTACTCCCATGGAGAAAAGTCTGCGTAGTGCTTATTGTGTTCAATGCCGATGCAATTTTTGTGTTTCATCAACACTCTGAATGTCACAGATTACAGAATGCTTCCAGATGTGCTTCGGAAACTACTACTAGTCTTCTAGGAAACGATCAAATCTTAGACAGCTTAAGACATTACTCCCATGGAGAAAAGTCCGCATGGTGCTTATTTTGTTCAATGCCCATACAATTTTTGTGTTTCATCAATACTCTGAATTTCCACAGATTACAGAATGCATCCAGATGTGCTTCGGAAACTACTACTAGTCATCCATGGAACGATCAAAGCGTAGACAGTTTAAGTCATTTCTCTCATGTAGAAAAGTCCGTATAGTGCTTATTGTGTTCAATGCCGAAGCAATTTCTGTGTTTCATCAACACTCTGAAGGTCCACAGATTACAGAATGCATCCAGATGTGCTTCGGAAACTACTACTAGTCTTCCAGGGAACGATCAAAGCGTAGACAGTTTAAGACATTACTCCCATGGAGAAAAGTTCGCATGGTGCTTATTGTGTTCAATGCCGATGCAATTTCTGTGTTTCATCAACACTCTGAAGGTATACAGATTACAGAATGCCACCAAATGTGCTTCGGAAACTACTGCTAGTCTTCCAGTGAACGATCACAGCTGAGTCAGTTTAAGACATTACTCTCACGGAGAAAGGTCAGCATGGTGCTCATTGTGTTCAATGCCGATTCAATTTCTGTGTTTCATCAACACTCTGAAGGTCCACAGATTACAGAATGCATCCAGATGTGCTTCGGAAACTACTACTAGTGTTCCAGGGAACGATCAAAGCGTAGACAGTTTAAGACATTACTCCCATGGAGAAAAGTCCGCATGGTGCTTATTGTGTTCAATGGCGATTCAATTTCTGTGTTTCATCAATACTCTGAAGGTTCACAGATTATAGAATGCATTCAGATGTGCTTCGGAAACAACTACTAGTCATCCAGGGAACGATCAAAGCGTAGACAGTTTAAGACAATTCTCTCATGTAGAAAAGTCCGTATGGTGCTTATTGTGTTCAATGCCGATTCATTTTCTGTGTTTCATCTACACTCTGAAGGTCCACAGATTACAGAATGCCTGCAGATGTTCTTCGGAAACTACTACTAGTCTTCCAGTGTACGATCAAAGCGTAGACAGATTAAGACATTACTCCCATGGAGAAAAGTCCGCATGGTGCTTATTGTGTTCAATGCCGATGATATTTTTGTGTTTCATCAACACTCTGAAGGTCCACAGATTACAGAATGCCTCCAGATGTGCTTCGGAAACTACTGCTAGTCTTCCAGGGAACGATCAAAGCGTAGGCAGTTTAAGACATTACTCCCATGGAGAAAAGTCCGAATGATGCTTATTGTGATCAATGACGATGCAATTTCTGTGTTTCATCAAAACTCTGAAGGTCCGCAGATAACACAATGCATCCAGATGTGCTTCAGAAACTACTACTAGTCTTCCAGTGTACGATCAAAGCGTAGACAGTTTGAGACATTACTCCCATGGAGAAAAGTTCGCATGGTGCTTATTGTGTTCAATGCCAATGCAATTTTTGTGTTTCATCAACACTCAGAAGGTCCGCAGGTTACAGAATGCTTCCAGATGTGCTTCGGAAACTACTACTAATCTTCCAGTGTACGATCAAAGCGTAGACAGTTTAAGACATTACTCCCATAGAGAAAGTTCCGCATGGTGCTTATTGTGTTAAATGCCGATGCAATTTTTGTGTTTCATCAACACTCTGAAGGTCCACAGATTACAGAATGCCTGCAGATGTGCTTCGGAAACTACTGCTAGTCTTCCATTGTACGATCAAAGAGTAGACAGTTTAAGACATTACCCCCATCGAGAAAAGTCCGCATGGTGCTTATTGTGTTCAATGCCGATGCAATTTTTGTGTTTCACCCACACTCTGAAGGTCCACAGATTTCAGAAAGCATCCAGATATGCTTCGGAAACTACTACTAGTCTTCCAGGGAACGATCAAAGCGTAGACAATTTAAGACATCACTCCCATGGAGAAAAGTCCGCATGGTGCTTATTGTGTTCAATGCTGATTCAATTTCTGTGTTTCATCAATACTCTGAAGGTTCACAGATTATAGAATGCATTCAGATGTGCTTCGGAAACAACTACTAGTCATCCAGGGAACGATCAAAGCGTAGACAGTTTAAGACAATTCTATCATGTAGAAAAGTCCGTATGGTGCTTATTGTGTTCAATGCCGATTCATTTTCTGTGTTTCATCTACACTCTGAAGGTCCACAGATTACAGAATGCCTGCAGATGTGCTTCGGAAACTACTACTAGTCTTCCAGGGAACGATCAAAGCGTAGACAGTTTAAGACATTACTCCCATTTAGAAAAGTCTGCATGGTACTTATTATGTTCAATGCCGATGCAATTTTTGTGTTTCATCAACACTCTGAAGGTCCACAGATTTCAGAAAGCATCCAGATATGCTTCGGAAACTACTACTAGTCTTCCAGGGAACGATCAAATCGTAGACATTTTAAGACATTACTCCCATGGAGAAAAGTCCGCATGGTGCTTATTGTGTTCAATGGCGATTCAATTTCTGTGTTTCATCAATACTCTGAAGGTTCACAGATTTTATAATGCATTCAGATGTGCTTCGGAAACAACTACTAGTCATCCAAGGAACGATCAAAGCGTAGACAGTTTAAGACAATTCTCTCATGTAGAAAAGTCCGTATGGTGCTTATTGTGTTCAATGCCGATTCATTTTCTGTGTTTCATCTACACTCTGAAGGTCCACAGATTACAGAATGCCTGCAGATGTGCTTCGGAAACTACTACTAGTCTTCCAGGGAACGATCAAAGCGTAGACAGTTTAAGACATTACTCCCATGTAGAAAAGTCTGCATGGTACTTATTATGTTCAATGCCGATGCAATTTTTGTGTTTCATCAACACTCTGAAGGTCCACAGATTTCAGAATGCATCCAGATATGCTTCGGAAACTACTACTAGTCTTCCAGGGAACGATCAAGGCGTAGACAGTTTAAGACATTACTCCCATGGAGAAAAGTCCGCATGGTGCTTATTGTGGTCAATGCCGATGCAATTTTTGTGTTTCATCAACACTCTGATGGTCCACAGATTACAGAATGCATGCAGATGTACTTCGGAAACTTCTACTAATCTTCCAGGGAACGATCAAAACGTAGACAGTTTAAGACATTACTCCCATGGAAAAAAGTCCGCATGGTGCTTATTGTGTTCAATGCCGATTCTATTTCTGTGTTCCATCAACACTCTGAAGGTTCACAGATTATAGAATGCATCCAGATGTGCTTCGGAAACAACTACTAGTCATCCAGGGAACGATCAAATCGTAGACAGTTTAAGACAATTCTCTCATGTAGAAAATACCATATGATGCTTATTGTGTTCAATGCAAATGCAAGTTCTGTGTTTCATCAACACTCTGAAGGTACACAGATTACAGAATGCATCCAGATGTGCTTCGGATACTTATACTAGTCTTCCAGGGAACGATTAAAGCGTAGACAGTTAAAGACATCACTCCCATGGAGAAAAGTCCGCATGGTGCTCATTGTGTTCAATGCCGATGCAATTTTTGTGTTTCATCAACACTCTGATTGTCCGAAGATTACAGAATGCATCCAGATGTACTTCGGAAACTACTACTAGTCTTCCAGGGAACGATAAAAACGTATACAGTTTAACACATTACTCCCATGGAGAATAGTCCGCATGGTGCTTATTGTGTTCAATGCCTACTCAATTTCTTTGTTTCATCAACACTCTGAAGGTTCACAGATTATAGAATGCCTGCAGATGTGCTTGGGAAACTACTACTAGTCATCGAGGGAACGATCAAAGCGTAGACAGTTTAAGTCATTTCTCTCATGTAGAAAAGTCCGTATGGTGCTTATTGTGTTCAATGCCGATGATATTTTTGTGTTTCATCAACACTCTGAAGGTATACAGATTACAGAATGCCACCAAATGTGCTTCGGAAACTACTGCTAGTCTTCCAGTGAACGATCACAGCTGAGTCAGTTTAAGACATTACTCTCACGGAGAAAGGTCAGCATGGTGCTCATTGTGTTCAATGCCGATTCAATTTCTGTGTTTCATCAACACTCTGAAGGTCCACAGATTACAGAATGCATCCAGATGTGCTTCGGAAACTACTACTAGTGTTCCAGGGAACGATCAAAGCGTAGACAGTTTAAGACGTTACTCCCATGGAGAAAAGTCCGCATGGTGCTTATTGTGTTCAGTGCCGATGCATTTTTTGCGTTTCATCAACACTCTGAAGGTCCACAGATTACAGAATGCTTCCAGATGTGCTTCGGAAACTACTACTAGTCTTCCAGGAAACGATCAAATCTTAGACAGTTTAAGACATTACTCCCATGGAGAAAAGTCCGCATGGTGCTTATTTTGTTCAATGCCGATGCAATTTTTGTGTTTCATCAATACTCTGAAGGTCCACAGATTACAGAATGCCTGCAGATGTGCTTCGGAAACTACTACTAGTCTTCCAGGGAACGATCAAAACGTAGACAGTTTAAGACATTACTCCCATGGAGAAAAGTCCGCATGGTGCTTATTGTGTTCAATGGCGATTTAAATTCTGTGTTTCATCAATACTCTGAAGGTTCACAGATTATAGAATGCATTCAGATGTGCTTCGGAAACAACTACTAGTCATCCAGGGAACGATCAAAGCGTAGACAGTTTAAGACAATTCTCTCATGTAGAAAAGTCCGTATGGTGCTTATTGTGTTCAATGCCGATTCATTTTCTGTGTTTCATCTACACTCTGAAGGTCCACAGATTACAGAATGCCTGCAGATGTGCTTCGGAAACTACTACTAGTCTTCCAGGGAACGATCAAAGCGTAGACAGTTTAAGACATTACTCCCATGTAGAAAAGTCTGCATGGTACTTATTATGTTCAATGCCGATGCAATTTTTGTGTTTCATCAACACTCTGAAGGTCCACAGATTTCAGAAAGCATCCAGATATGATTCGGAAACCACTACTACTCTTCCAGGGAACGATCAAAGCGTAGACAGTTTAAGACATTACTCCCATGGAGAAAAGTCCGCATGGTGCTTATTGTGGTCAATGCCGATGCAATTTTTGTGTTTCATCAACACTCTGACGGTCCACAGATTACAGAATGCATGCAGATGTACTTCGGAAACTTCTACTAATCTTCCAGGGAACGATCAAAACGTAGACAGTTTAAGAAATTACTCCCATGGAAAAAAGTCCGCATGGTGCTTATTGTGTTCAATGCCGATTCTATTTCTGTGTTCCATCAACACTCTGAAGGTTCACAGATTATAGAATGCATCCAGATGTGCTTCGGAAACAACTACTAGTCATCCAGGGAACGATCAAATCGTAGACAGTTTAAGACAATTCTCTCATGTAGAAAAGTCCATATGATGCTTATTGTGTTCAATGCCGATGCAATTTCTGTGTTTCATCAACACTCTGAAGGTACACAGATTACAGAATGCATCCAGATGTGCTTCGGAAACTAATACTAGTCTTCCAGGGAACGATCAAAGCGTAGACAGTTAAAGACATTACTCCCATGGAGAAAAGTCCGCATGGTGCTCATTGTGTTCAATGCCGATGCAATTTTTGTGTTTCATCAACACTCTGATTGTCCGAAGATTACAGAATGCATACAGATGTACTTCGGAAACTACTACTAGTCTTCCAGGGAACGATAAAAACGTATACAGTTTAAGACATTACTCCCATGGAGAATAGTCCGCATGGTGCTTATTGTGTTCAATGCCGATTCAATTTCTGTTTTTCATCAACACCCTGAAGGTCCACAGATTATAGAATGCATCCAGATGTTCTTCGGAAACTACTACTAGTCTTCCAGTGTACGATCAAAGCGTAGACAGATTAAGACATTACGCCCATGGAGAAAAGTCCGCATGGTGCTTATTGTGTTCAATGACGATGATATTTTTGTGTTTCATCAACACTCTGAAGGTCCACAGATTACAGAATGCATCCAGATGTGCTTCGGAAACTACTGCTAGTCTTCCAGGGAACGATCAAAGCGTAGGCAGTTTAAGACATTACTCCCATGGAGAAAAGTCCGAATGAAGCTTATTGTGATCAATGACGATGCAATTACTGTGTTTCATCAAAACTCTGAAGGTCCGCAGATAACACAATGCATCCAGATGTGCTTCAGAAACTACTACTAGTCTTCCAGTGTACGATCAAAGCGTAGACAGTTTGAGACATTACTCCCATGGAGAAAAGTTCGCATGGTGCTTATTGTGTTCAATGCCGATGCAATTTTTGTGTTTCATCAACACTCAGAAGGTCCACAGGTTACAGAATGCCTCCAGATGAGCTTCGGAAACTACTACTAATCTTCCAGTGTACGATCAAAGCGTAGACGGTTTAAGACATTACTCCCATAGAGAAAGTTCCGCATGGTGCTTATTGTGTTAAATGCCGATGCAATTTTTGTGTTTCATCAACACTCTGAAGGTCCACAGATTACAGAATGCATCCAGATGTGCTTCGGAAACTACTGCTAGTCTTCCATTGTACGATCAAAGAGTAGACAGTTTAAGACATTACCCCCATCGAGAAAAGTCCGCATGGTGCTTATTTTGTTCAATGCCGATGCAATTTTTGTGTTTCACCCACACTCTGAAGGTCCACAGATTTCAGAAAGCATCCAGATATGCTTTGGAAACTACTACTAGTCTACCAGGGAACGATCAAAGCGTAGACAGTTTAAGACATTACTCCCATGGAGAAAAGTCCGCATGGTGCTTATTGTGTTCAATGCTGATTCAATTTCTGTGTTTCATCAATACTCTGAAGGTTCACAGATTATAGAATGCATCCAGATGTGCTTCGGAAACAACTACTAGTCATCCAGGGAACGATAAAATCGTAGACAGTTTAAGACAATTCTCTCATGTAGAAAAGTCCGTATGGTACTTATTGTGTTCAATGCCGATTCAATTTCTGTGTTTCATCAACACTCTGAAAGTCCACAGATTACAGAATGCCTGCAGATGTGCTTCGGAAACTACTACTAGTCTTCCAGGGAACGATCAAAGCGTAGACAGTTTAAGACATTACTCCCATGGAGAAAAGTCAGCATGGTACTTCTTGTGTTCAATGCCGATGCAATTTTTGTGTTTCATCAACACTCTGAAGGTCCACAGATTTCAGAATGCATCCAGATGTGCTTCGGAAACTACTACTAGTCTTCCAGGGAACGATCAAAGCGTAGACAGTTTAAGACATTACTCCCATGGAGAAAAGTCCGCATGGTGCTTATTGTGTTCAATGCCGATGCAATTTTTGTCTTTCATCAACACTCTGAAGGTCCACAGATTACAGAATGCTTCCAGGTGTGCTTCGGAAACTACTACTAGTCTTCCAGGGAACGCTCAAAGCGTAGACAGTTTAAGACATTACTCCCATGGAGAAGAGTCCGCGTAGTGCTTATTATGTTCAATGCCGATGCAATTTTTGTGTTTCATCAACACTCTGAAGGTCCACAGATTACAGAATGCTTCCAGATGTGCTTCGGAAACTACTACTAGTCTTCCAGGAAACGATCAAATCTTAGACAGCTTAAGACATTACTCCCATGGAGAAAAGTCCGCATGGTGCTTATTTTGTTCAATACCGATGCAATTTTTGTGTTTCATCAAGACTCTGAAGGTCCACAGATTACAGAATGCATCCAGATGTGCTTCGGAAACTACTACTAGTCTTCAAGGGAACGATCAAAGCGTAGACAGTTTAAGACATTTCTCCCATGGAGAAAAGTTCGCATGGTGCTTATTGTGTTCAATGCCGATGCAATTTCTGTGTTTCATCAACACTCTGAAGGTATACAGATTACAGAATGCCACCAAATATGCTTCGGAAACTACAGTTGTCTTCCAGTGAACGATCACAGCTGAGACAGTTTAAGACATTACTCTCACGGAGAAAGGTCAGCATGGTGCTCATTGTGTTCAATGCCGATGCAATTTCTGTGTTTCATCAACACTCTGAAGGTCAACAGATTACAGAATGCCTCCAGATGTGCTTCGGAAACTACTACTAGTCTTCCAGTGAACGATCAAAGCGTAGACAGTTTAAGTCATTACTCTCATGGAGAAAAGTCCGCATGGTGCTTATTGTGTTCAATGCCGATTCAATTTCTGTTTTTCATCAACACCCTGAAGGTCCACAGATTACAGAATTCATCCAGATGTTCTTCGGAAACTACTACTAGTCTTCCAGTGTACGATCAAAGCGTAGACAGATTAAGACATTACTCCCATGGAGAAAAGTCCGCATGGTGCTTATTGTGTTCAATGCCGATTATATTTTTGTGTTTCATCAACACTCTGAAGGTCCACAGATTACAGAATGCATCCAGATGTGCTTCGGAAACTACTGCTAGTCTTCCAGGGAACGATCAAAGCGTAGGCAGTTTAAGACATTACTCCCATGGAGAAAAGTCCGAATGATGTTTATTGTGATCAATGACGATGCAATTTCTGTGTTTCATCAAAACTCTGAAGGTCCCCAGATAACACAATGCATCCAGATGTGCTTCAGAAACTACTACTAGTCTTCCAGTGTACGATCAAAGCGTAGACAGTTTGAGACATTACTCCCATGGAGAAAAGTTCGCATGGTGCTTATTGTGTTCAATGCCGATGCAATTTTTGTGTTTCATCAACACTCAGAAGGTCCACAGGTTACAGAATGCTTCCAGATGTGCTTCGGAAACTACTACTAATCTTCCAGTGTACGATCAAAGCGTAGACAGTTTAAGACATTACTCCCATAGAGAAAGTTCCGCATGGTGCGTATTGTGTTAAATGCCGATGCAATTTTTGTGTTTCATCAACACTCTGAAGGTCCACAGATTACAGAATGCATCCAGATGTGCTTCGGAAACTACTGCTAGTCTTCCATTGTACGATCAAAGTGTAGACAGTTTAAGACATTACCCCCATCGAGAAAAATCCGCATGGTGCTTATTTTGTTCAATGCCGATGCAATTTTTGTGTTTCACCCACACTCTGAAGGTCCACAGATTTCAGAAAGCATCCAGATATGCTTCGGATACTACTACTAGTCTTCCAGGGAACGATCAAAGCGTAGACAGTTTAAGACATTACTCCCATGGAGAAAGGTCCGCATGGTGCTTACTGTGTTCAATGCTGATTCAATTTCTGTGTTTCATCAACACTCTGAAGGTTCACAGATTATAGATTGCATCCAGATGTGCTTCGGAAACAACTACTAGTCATCCAGGGAACGATAAAATCGTAGACAGTTTAAGACAATTCTCTCATGTAGAAAAGTCCGTATGGTACTTATTGTGTTCAATGCCGATTCAATTTCTGTGTTTCATCAACACTCTGAAAGTCCACAGATTACAGAATGCCTGCAGATGTGCTTCGGTAACTACTACTAGTCTTCCATTGAACGATCAAAGCGTAGACAGTTTAAGACATTACTCCCATGGAGAAAAGTCAGCATGGTACTTATTGTGTTCAATGCCGATGCAATTTTTGTGTTTCATCAACACTCTGAAGGTCCACAGATTTCAGAATGCATCCAGATGTGCTTCGGAAACTACTACTAGTCTTCCAGGGAACGATCAAAGCGTAGACAGTTTAAGACATTACTCCCATGGAGAAAAGTCCGCGTAGTGCTTATTGTGTTCAATGCCGATGCAATTTTTGTGTTTCATCAACACTCTGAAGGTCCACAGATTACAGAATGCTTCCAGATGTGCTTCGGAAACTACTACTAGTCTTCCAGGAAACGATCAAATCTTAGACAGCTTAAGACATTACTCCCATGGAGAAAAGTCCGCATGGTGCTTATTTTGTTCAATACCGATGCAATTTTTGTGTTTCATCTATACTCTGAAGGTCCACAGATTACAGAATGCCTGCAGACGTGCTTCGGAAACTACTACTAGTCTTCCAGGGAACGATCAAAGCGTAGATAGTTTAAGACATTACTCCCATGGAGAAAAGTCCGCATGGTGCTTATTGTGTACAATGCCGATGCAATTTTTGTGTTTTATCAACACTCTGAAGGTCCACAGATTACAGAATGCATCCAGATGTGCTTCGGAAACTACTACTAGTGTTCCAGGGAACGATCAAAGCGTAGTAGTTTAAGACATTACTCCCACGGAGAAAAGTTCGCATGGTGCTTATTGTGTTCAATGCAGATGCATTTTTTGTGTTTCATCAACACTCTGAAGGTCCACAGGTTACAGAATGCTTCCAGATGGCCTTCGGAAACTACTACTAGTCTTCCAGGGTACGATCAAAGCGTAGACAGTTTAAGACATTTCTCCCATGTAGAAAAGTCCGCATGCTGCTTATTGTGTTCAATGCCGATGCAAGTTTTGTGTTTCATCAACACTCTGAAGGTCCACAGATTACAGAATGTATCGAGATGTGCATCGGAAACTACTACTAGTCTTCCAGAGTACGATCAGAGAGTAGACAGTTTAAGACATTACTTCCATGGAGAAAAGTCCGCATGGTGCTTATTGTGTTCATTGCCGATGCAATTTTTGTGTTTCATCAACACTCTGAAGATCCACAGATTTCAGAATGCATCCAGATATGCTTCGGAAACTACTACTAGTCATCCAGGGAACGATCAAAGCGTAGACAGTTTAAGACATTACTCCCATGGAGAAAAGTCCGCATGGTGCTTATTGTGGTCAATGCCGATGCTATTTTTGTGTTTCATCAACACTCTGATGGTCCACAGATTACAGAATGCATCCAGATGTACTTCGGAAACGACTACTAGTCTTCCAGGGAACGATCAAAACGTAGACAGTTAAAGACATTACTACCATGGAGAAAAGTCCGCATGGTGCTTATTGTGTTAAATGCCGATGCTATTTTTGTGTTTCATCAACACTCTGAATTTCCATAGATTACAGAATGCCTCCAGATGTGCTTCGGAAACCACTACTAGTCTTCCAGTGTACGATCAAAGCGTAGACAGTTTAAGACATTACTCCCATGAAGATAAGTCCGCATGGTGCTTATTGTGTTCAATGCCGATGCAATTTTTGTGTTTCATCAACACTCTGAACGTCCACAGATTACAGAATGCCTTCAGATGTGCTTCGGAAATTACCACTAGTCTTCCAGTGTACGATCAAAGCGTAGACAGTTTGAGACATAACTCCCAAGGGAAAAAGGCCGCATGTTGCATATTGCGTTCAATGCCGATGCAATTTTTGTGTTTCATCGACACTCTGAATGTCCACAGATAACAGAATGCATCCAGATATGCTTCGGAAACTGCTACTAGTTCTTCAGGGAACGATCAAATCGTAGACAGTTTAAGACATTACTCCCATGGAGAAAGGTCCGCATGGTGCTTATTGTGTTTTATGGCGATGCAATTTTTTTGTTTCATCAACACTCTGAAGGTCCACAGATTACAGAATGCATCCAGATGTGCTTTGGGAAGTACTACTAGTAACCCAGGGAACGATCAAAGCGTAGACATTTTAAGACATTACTCCCATGGAGAAAAGTCCGCATGGTGCTTATTGTGTTCAATGCCGATTCAATTTCTTTGTTTCATCAACACTCTGAAGGTTCACAGATTACAGAATGCCTCCAGATGTGCTTCGGAAACTACTACTAGTCTTCCAGGGAACGATCAAAACGTAGACAGTTAAAGACATTACTCCCATGGAGAAAAGTCCGCATGGTGCTTATTGTGTTCATTGCCGATGCAATTTTTAGTTTCATCAACACTCTGAAGGTCCACAGATTACAGAATGCTTCCAGATGTGCTTCGGAAACTACTACTAGTCTTCCAGTGAACGATCAAAGCGTAGACAGTTTGAGACATTACTCCCATGGAGAGAAGACCGCATGGTGCTTATTGTGTTCAATGCCGATGCAATTTTTGTGCTTCATCAACACTCTGAAGGTCCACAGATTACAGAATGCATCCAGATATGCTTCGGAAACTACTACTAGTCTTCCAGGGAACGATCAAATCTTAGACAGCTTAAGACATTACTCCCATGGAGAAAAGTCCGCATGGTGCTTATTTTGTTCAATACCGATGCAATTTTTGTGTTTCATCTATACTCTGAAGGTCCACAGATTACAGAATGCCTGCAGACGTGCTTCGGAAACTACTACTAGTCTTCCAGGGAACGATCAAAGCGTAGATAGTTTAAGACATTACTCCCATGGAGAAAAGTCCGCATGGTGCTTATTGTGTACAATGCCGATGCAATTTTTGTGTTTTATCAACACTCTGAAGGTCCACAGATTACAGAATGCATCCAGATGTGCTTCGGAAACTACTACTAGTGTTCCAGGGAACGATCAAAGCGTAGTAGTTTAAGACATTACTCCCACGGAGAAAAGTTCGCATGGTGCTTATTGTGTTCAATGCAGATGCATTTTTTGTGTTTCATCAACACTCTGAAGGTCCACAGGTTACAGAATGCTTCCAGATGGCCTTCGGAAACTACTACTAGTCTTCCAGGGTACGATCAAAGCGTAGACAGTTTAAGACATTTCTCCCATGGAGAAAAGTCCGCATGCTGCTTATTGTGTTCAATGCCGATGCAATTTTTGTGTTTCATCAACACTCTGAAGGTCCACAGATTACAGAATGTATCGAGATGTTCATCGGAAACTACTACTAGTCTTCCAGAGTACGATCAGAGAGTAGACAGTTTAAGACATTACTTCCATGGAGAAAAGTCCGCATGGTGCTTATTGTGTTCATTGCCGATGCAATTTTTGTGTTTCATCAACACTCTGAAGATCCACAGATTTCAGAATGCATCCAGATATGCTTCGGAAACTACTACTAGTCATCCAGGGAACGATCAAAGCGTAGACAGTTTAAGACATTACTCCCATGGAGAAAAGTCCGCATGGTGCTTATTGTGGTCAATGCCGATGCTATTTTTGTGTTTCATCAACACTCTGATGGTCCACAGATTACAGAATGCATCCAGATGTACTTCGGAAACGACTACTAGTCTTCCAGGGAACGATCAAAACGTAGACAGTTAAAGACATTACTACCATGGAGAAAAGTCCGCATGGTGCTTATTGTGTTAAATGCCGATGCTATTTTTGTGTTTCATCAACACTCTGAATTTCCATAGATTACAGAATGCCTCCAGATGTGCTTCGGAAACCACTACTAGTCTTCCAGTGTACGATCAAAGCGTAGACAGTTTAAGACATTACTCCCATGAAGATAAGTCCGCATGGTGCTTATTGTGTTCAATGCCGATGCAATTTTTGTGTTTCATCAACACTCTGAACGTCCACAGATTACAGAATGCCTTCAGATGTGCTTCGGAAATTACCACTAGTCTTCCAGTGTACGATCAAAGCGTAGACAGTTTGAGACATAACTCCCAAGGGAAAAAGGCCGCATGTTGCATATTGCGTTCAATGCCGATGCAATTTTTGTGTTTCATCGACACTCTGAATGTCCACAGATAACAGAATGCATCCAGATATGCTTCGGAAACTGCTACTAGTTCTTCAGGGAACGATCAAATCGTAGACAGTTTAAGACATTACTCCCATGGAGAAAGGTCCGCATGGTGCTTATTGTGTTTTATGGCGATGCAATTTTTTTGTTTCATCAACACTCTGAAGGTCCACAGATTACAGAATGCATCCAGATGTGCTTTGGGAAGTACTACTAGTAACCCAGGGAACGATCAAAGCGTAGACATTTTAAGACATTACTCCCATGGAGAAAAGTCCGCATGGTGCTTATTGTGTTCAATGCCGATTCAATTTCTTTGTTTCATCAACACTCTGAAGGTTCACAGATTACAGAATGCCTCCAGATGTGCTTCGGAAACTACTACTAGTCTTCCAGGGAACGATCAAATCGTAGACAGTTCAAGACATTACTCTCATGGAGAAAAGTCCGCATGGTGCTTATTGTGTTCATTGCCGATGCAATTTTTAGTTTCATCAACACTCTGAAGGTCCACAGATTACAGAATGCTTCCAGATGTGCTTCGGAAACTACTACTAGTCTTCCAGTGAACGATCAAAGCGTAGACAGTTTGAGACATTACTCCCATGGAGAGAAGACCGCATGGTGCTTATTGTGTTCAATGCCGATGCAATTTTTGTGCTTCATCAACACTCTGAAGGTCCACAGATTACAGAATGCATCCAGATATGCTTCGGAAACTACTACTAGTCTTCCAGGGAACGATCAAAGCGTAGACAGTTTAAGACATAACTCCCATGGAGAAAAGTCCACATGGTGCTTATTGTGTTCAATACCGATGCAATTTCTGTGTTTCATCAACACTCTGAAGGTCCACAGATTACAGAATGCCTCCAGATGTGCTTCGGAAACTACTACTAGTCTTCCAGCGAACGATCAAAGCGTAGACGATTTAAGACATTACTCTCATGGAGAAAAGTCCGCATGGTTATTATTGTGTTCAATGCCGATTCAATTTCTGTGTTTCATCAACACGCTGGAGGTCCAAAGATTACAGAATGCCTCCAGATGAGCTTTGGAAAATACCACTTGTCTTCCATTGAACGATCAAAGCGTAGACAGTTTAAGACATTACACCCATGGAGAAAAGTCCGAATGGTGCTTATTGTGTTCAATGCCGATGCAATTTTTGTGTTTCATCAACACTCTGAAGGTCCACTGATTACAGAATGCATCCAGATGTGCCTCGGAAGCTACTACTTGTCTTCCAGGGAACGATCAAAGCGTAGACAGTTTAAGACATTACTCCCATGGAGAAAAGTCCGCATGGTGCTTATTGTGTTCATTGCCGATGCAATTTTTAGTTTCATCAACACTCTGAAGGTCCACAGATTACAGAATGCTTCCAGATGTGCTTCGGAAACTACTACTAGTCTTCCAGTGAACGATCAAAGCGTAGACAGTTTGAGACATTACTCCCATGGAGAGAAGACCGCATGGTGCTTATTGTGTTCAATGCCGATGCAATTTTTGTGCTTCATCAACACTCTGAAGGTCCACAGATTACAGAATGCATCCAGATATGCTTCGGAAACTACTACTAGTCTTCCAGGGAACGATCAAATCTTAGACAGCTTAAGACATTACTCCCATGGAGAAAAGTCCGCATGGTGCTTATTTTGTTCAATACCGATGCAATTTTTGTGTTTCATCTATACTCTGAAGGTCCACAGATTACAGAATGCCTGCAGACGTGCTTCGGAAACTACTACTAGTCTTCCAGGGAACGATCAAAGCGTAGATAGTTTAAGACATTACTCCCATGGAGAAAAGTCCGCATGGTGCTTATTGTGTACAATGCCGATGCAATTTTTGTGTTTTATCAACACTCTGAAGGTCCACAGATTACAGAATGCATCCAGATGTGCTTCGGAAACTACTACTAGTGTTCCAGGGAACGATCAAAGCGTAGTAGTTTAAGACATTACTCCCACGGAGAAAAGTTCGCATGGTGCTTATTGTGTTCAATGCAGATGCATTTTTTGTGTTTCATCAACACTCTGAAGGTCCACAGGTTACAGAATGCTTCCAGATGGCCTTCGGAAACTACTACTAGTCTTCCAGGGTACGATCAAAGCGTAGACAGTTTAAGACATTTCTCCCATGGAGAAAAGTCCGCATGCTGCTTATTGTGTTCAATGCCGATGCAATTTTTGTGTTTCATCAACACTCTGAAGGTCCACAGATTACAGAATGTATCGAGATGTTCATCGGAAACTACTACTAGTCTTCCAGAGTACGATCAGAGAGTAGACAGTTTAAGACATTACTTCCATGGAGAAAAGTCCGCATGGTGCTTATTGTGTTCATTGCCGATGCAATTTTTGTGTTTCATCAACACTCTGAAGATCCACAGATTTCAGAATGCATCCAGATATGCTTCGGAAACTACTACTAGTCATCCAGGGAACGATCAAAGCGTAGACAGTTTAAGACATTACTCCCATGGAGAAAAGTCCGCATGGTGCTTATTGTGGTCAATGCCGATGCTATTTTTGTGTTTCATCAACACTCTGATGGTCCACAGATTACAGAATGCATCCAGATGTACTTCGGAAACGACTACTAGTCTTCCAGGGAACGATCAAAACGTAGACAGTTAAAGACATTACTACCATGGAGAAAAGTCCGCATGGTGCTTATTGTGTTAAATGCCGATGCTATTTTTGTGTTTCATCAACACTCTGAATTTCCATAGATTACAGAATGCCTCCAGATGTGCTTCGGAAACCACTACTAGTCTTCCAGTGTACGATCAAAGCGTAGACAGTTTAAGACATTACTCCCATGAAGATAAGTCCGCATGGTGCTTATTGTGTTCAATGCCGATGCAATTTTTGTGTTTCATCAACACTCTGAACGTCCACAGATTACAGAATGCCTTCAGATGTGCTTCGGAAATTACCACTAGTCTTCCAGTGTACGATCAAAGCGTAGACAGTTTGAGACATAACTCCCAAGGGAAAAAGGCCGCATGTTGCATATTGCGTTCAATGCCGATGCAATTTTTGTGTTTCATCGACACTCTGAATGTCCACAGATAACAGAATGCATCCAGATATGCTTCGGAAACTGCTACTAGTTCTTCAGGGAACGATCAAATCGTAGACAGTTTAAGACATTACTCCCATGGAGAAAGGTCCGCATGGTGCTTATTGTGTTTTATGGCGATGCAATTTTTTTGTTTCATCAACACTCTGAAGGTCCACAGATTACAGAATGCATCCAGATGTGCTTTGGGAAGTACTACTAGTAACCCAGGGAACGATCAAAGCGTAGACATTTTAAGACATTACTCCCATGGAGAAAAGTCCGCATGGTGCTTATTGTGTTCAATGCCGATTCAATTTCTTTGTTTCATCAACACTCTGAAGGTTCACAGATTACAGAATGCCTCCAGATGTGCTTCGGAAACTACTACTAGTCTTCCAGGGAACGATCAAATCGTAGACAGTTCAAGACATTACTCTCATGGAGAAAAGTCCGCATGGTGCTTATTGTGTTCATTGCCGATGCAATTTTTAGTTTCATCAACACTCTGAAGGTCCACAGATTACAGAATGCTTCCAGATGTGCTTCGGAAACTACTACTAGTCTTCCAGTGAACGATCAAAGCGTAGACAGTTTGAGACATTACTCCCATGGAGAGAAGACCGCATGGTGCTTATTGTGTTCAATGCCGATGCAATTTTTGTGCTTCATCAACACTCTGAAGGTCCACAGATTACAGAATGCATCCAGATATGCTTCGGAAACTACTACTAGTCTTCCAGGGAACGATCAAAGCGTAGACAGTTTAAGACATAACTCCCATGGAGAAAAGTCCACATGGTGCTTATTGTGTTCAATACCGATGCAATTTCTGTGTTTCATCAACACTCTGAAGGTCCACAGATTACAGAATGCCTCCAGATGTGCTTCGGAAACTACTACTAGTCTTCCAGCGAACGATCAAAGCGTAGACGATTTAAGACATTACTCTCATGGAGAAAAGTCCGCATGGTTATTATTGTGTTCAATGCCGATTCAATTTCTGTGTTTCATCAACACGCTGGAGGTCCAAAGATTACAGAATGCCTCCAGATGAGCTTTGGAAAATACCACTTGTCTTCCATTGAACGATCAAAGCGTAGACAGTTTAAGACATTACACCCATGGAGAAAAGTCCGCATGGTGCTTATTGTGTACAATGCCGATGCAATTTTTGTGTTTTATCAACACTCTGAAGGTCCACAGATTACAGAATGCATCCAGATGTGCTTCGGAAACTACTACTAGTGTTCCAGGGAACGATCAAAGCGTAGTAGTTTAAGACATTACTCCCACGGAGAAAAGTTCGCATGGTGCTTATTGTGTTCAATGCAGATGCATTTTTTGTGTTTCATCAACACTCTGAAGGTCCACAGGTTACAGAATGCTTCCAGATGGCCTTCGGAAACTACTACTAGTCTTCCAGGGTACGATCAAAGCGTAGACAGTTTAAGACATTTCTCCCATGGAGAAAAGTCCGCATGCTGCTTATTGTGTTCAATGCCGATGCAATTTTTGTGTTTCATCAACACTCTGAAGGTCCACAGATTACAGAATGTATCGAGATGTTCATCGGAAACTACTACTAGTCTTCCAGAGTACGATCAGAGAGTAGACAGTTTAAGACATTACTTCCATGGAGAAAAGTCCGCATGGTGCTTATTGTGTTCATTGCCGATGCAATTTTTGTGTTTCATCAACACTCTGAAGATCCACAGATTTCAGAATGCATCCAGATATGCTTCGGAAACTACTACTAGTCATCCAGGGAACGATCAAAGCGTAGACAGTTTAAGACATTACTCCCATGGAGAAAAGTCCGCATGGTGCTTATTGTGGTCAATGCCGATGCTATTTTTGTGTTTCATCAACACTCTGATGGTCCACAGATTACAGAATGCATCCAGATGTACTTCGGAAACGACTACTAGTCTTCCAGGGAACGATCAAAACGTAGACAGTTAAAGACATTACTACCATGGAGAAAAGTCCGCATGGTGCTTATTGTGTTAAATGCCGATGCTATTTTTGTGTTTCATCAACACTCTGAATTTCCATAGATTACAGAATGCCTCCAGATGTGCTTCGGAAACCACTACTAGTCTTCCAGTGTACGATCAAAGCGTAGACAGTTTAAGACATTACTCCCATGAAGATAAGTCCGCATGGTGCTTATTGTGTTCAATGCCGATGCAATTTTTGTGTTTCATCAACACTCTGAACGTCCACAGATTACAGAATGCCTTCAGATGTGCTTCGGAAATTACCACTAGTCTTCCAGTGTACGATCAAAGCGTAGACAGTTTGAGACATAACTCCCAAGGGAAAAAGGCCGCATGTTGCATATTGCGTTCAATGCCGATGCAATTTTTGTGTTTCATCGACACTCTGAATGTCCACAGATAACAGAATGCATCCAGATATGCTTCGGAAACTGCTACTAGTTCTTCAGGGAACGATCAAATCGTAGACAGTTTAAGACATTACTCCCATGGAGAAAGGTCCGCATGGTGCTTATTGTGTTTTATGGCGATGCAATTTTTTTGTTTCATCAACACTCTGAAGGTCCACAGATTACAGAATGCATCCAGATGTGCTTTGGGAAGTACTACTAGTAACCCAGGGAACGATCAAAGCGTAGACATTTTAAGACATTACTCCCATGGAGAAAAGTCCGCATGGTGCTTATTGTGTTCAATGCCGATTCAATTTCTTTGTTTCATCAACACTCTGAAGGTTCACAGATTACAGAATGCCTCCAGATGTGCTTCGGAAACTACTACTAGTCTTCCAGGGAACGATCAAATCGTAGACAGTTCAAGACATTACTCTCATGGAGAAAAGTCCGCATGGTGCTTATTGTGTTCATTGCCGATGCAATTTTTAGTTTCATCAACACTCTGAAGGTCCACAGATTACAGAATGCTTCCAGATGTGCTTCGGAAACTACTACTAGTCTTCCAGTGAACGATCAAAGCGTAGACAGTTTGAGACATTACTCCCATGGAGAGAAGACCGCATGGTGCTTATTGTGTTCAATGCCGATGCAATTTTTGTGCTTCATCAACACTCTGAAGGTCCACAGATTACAGAATGCATCCAGATATGCTTCGGAAACTACTACTAGTCTTCCAGGGAACGATCAAAGCGTAGACAGTTTAAGACATAACTCCCATGGAGAAAAGTCCACATGGTGCTTATTGTGTTCAATACCGATGCAATTTCTGTGTTTCATCAACACTCTGAAGGTCCACAGATTACAGAATGCCTCCAGATGTGCTTCGGAAACTACTACTAGTCTTCCAGCGAACGATCAAAGCGTAGACGATTTAAGACATTACTCTCATGGAGAAAAGTCCGCATGGTTATTATTGTGTTCAATGCCGATTCAATTTCTGTGTTTCATCAACACGCTGGAGGTCCAAAGATTACAGAATGCCTCCAGATGAGCTTTGGAAAATACCACTTGTCTTCCATTGAACGATCAAAGCGTAGACAGTTTAAGACATTACACCCATGGAGAAAAGTCCGAATGGTGCTTATTGTGTTCAATGCCGATGCAATTTTTGTGTTTCATCAACACTCTGAAGGTCCACTGATTACAGAATGCATCCAGATGTGCCTCGGAAGCTACTACTTGTCTTCCAGGGAACGATCAAAGCGTAGACAGTTTAAGACATTACTCTCTTGGAGAAAAGTCCGCATGGTGCTTATTGTGTTCAATGCCGATGCAATTTCTGTGTTTCATCAACACTCTGAAGATCCACAGATTAAAGAATGCATCCAGATGTGCTTCGGAAACTACTACTAGTCTTCCAGGGAACGATCAAAGCGTAAACAGTTTAAGACATTACTCTCATGGAGAAAAGTCCGCATGGTGCTTATTGTGTTCAATGCCGATGCAATTTCTGTGTTTCATCAACACTCTGAAGATCCACAGATTACAGAATGCATCCAGATGAGCTTCGGAAACTATTACTAATCTTCCAGGGAACGATCAAAGCGTAGACAGTTTAAGACATTACTCCCATGGAGAAAAGTCCGCATGGTTCTTATTGTGTTCAATGCCGATGCTATTTTTGTGTTTCATCAACACTCAAAAGGTGATCAGATTACAGAAAGCATCCAGATGTGCTTCGGAAACTACTACTAGTCTTCCAGGGAACGATCAAAGAGTAGACCGTTTAAGACATTACTCCCTTGGAGAAAAGTCCGCATATTGCTTATTGTGTTTAATGCCGATGAAATTTCTGTGTTTCATCAACACTCTGAAGGTATACAGATTACAGAATGCCTCCAGATGTGCTTCGGAAACTACTACTAGTCTTCCAGGGAACGATCAAATCGTAGACAGTTCAAGACATTACTCTCATGGAGAAAAGTCCGCATGGTGCTTATTGTGTTCATTGCCGATGCAATTTTTAGTTTCATCAACACTCTGAAGGTCCACAGATTACAGAATGCTTCCAGATGTGCTTCGGAAACTACTACTAGTCTTCCAGTGAACGATCAAAGCGTAGACAGTTTGAGACATTACTCCCATGGAGAGAAGACCGCACGGTGCTTATTGTGTTCAATGCCGATGCAATTTTTGTGCTTCATCAACACTCTGAAGGTCCACAGATTACAGAATGCATCCAGATATGCTTCGGAAACTACTACTAGTCTTCCAGGGAACGATCAAAGCGTAGACAGTTTAAGACATAACTCCCATGGAGAAAAGTCCACATGGTGCTTATTGTGTTCAATGCCGATGCAATTTTTGTGTTTCGTCCACACTCTGAAGGTCCACAGATTACAGTATGCCTCCAGATGTGCTTCGGAAACTACTACTAGTCTTCCAGGGAACGATCAAAGCATAGACGATTTAAGACATTACTCTCATGGAGAGAAGTCCGCATGGTGATTATTGTGTTCAATGCCGATTCAATTTCTGTGTTTCATCAACACTCTGAAGGTCCACAGATTACAGAATGCCTCCAGATGAGCTTCGGAAACTACCACTAGTCTTCCATTGAACGATCAAAGCGTAGACAGTTTAAGACATTACACCCATGGAGAAAAGTCCGCATGGTGCTTATTGTGTTCAATGCCGATGCAATTTCTGTGTTTCATCAACACTCTGAAGTTCCACAGATTACAGAATGCATCCAGATGTGCCTCGGAAGCTACTACTTGTCTTCCAGGGAACGATCAAAGCGTAGACAGTTTAAGACATTACTCTCATGGAGAAAAGTCCGCATGGTGCTTATTGTGTTCAATGCCGATGCAATTTCTGTGTTTCATCAACACTCTGAAGATCCACAGATTACAGAATGGATCCAGATTGCTTCGGAAACTATTACTAGGCTTCCAGGGAACGATCAAAGCGTAGACAGTTGAAGACATTACTCCCATGGAGAAAAGTCCGCATGGTGCTTATTGTGTTCAATGCCGATGCAATTTTTGTGTATCATCAACACTCTGGAGGTCCACAGATTACAGAATGCTTCCAGATGTGCTTCGGAAACTACTACTAGTCTTCCAGTGTACGATCAAAGCGTAGATAGTTGAAGACATTACTCCCATGGAGAAAAGTCCGCATTGTGATTATTGTGTTCAATTCCGATGCAATTTTTTTGTTTCACCAACACTCTGAAGGTCCACAGATTAAAGAATGCATCCAGATGTGCTTCGGAACCTACTACTAGTCTTCCAGGGAACGATCAAAGCGTAGACAGTTTAAGACATTACTCTCATGGAGAAAAGTCCGCATGTTGCTTATTGTGTTCAATGCCGATGCAATTTCTGTGTTTCATCAACACTCTGAAGATCCACAGATTACAGAATGCATCCAGATGAGCTTCGGAAACTATTACTAATCTTCCAGGGAACGATCAAAGCGTAGACAGCTTAAGACATTACTCCCATGGAGAAAAGTCCGCATAGTGCTTATTATGTTCAATGCCGATGCTATTTTTGTGTTTCATCAACACTCAAAAGGTGATCAGATTACAGAAAGCATCCAGATGTGCTTCGGAAACTACTACTAGTCTTCCAGGGAACGATCAAATCGTAGACAGTTTAAGACATTACTCTCATGGAGAAAAGTCCGCATGGTGCTTATTGTGTTCATTGCCGATGCAATTTTTTGTTTCATCAACACTCTGAAGGTCCACAGATTACAGAATGCTTCCAGATGTGCTTCGGAAACTACTACTAGTCTTCCAGTGAACGATCAAAGCGTAGACAGTTTGAGACATTACTCCCATGGAGAAAAGACCGCATGGTGCTTATTGTGTTCAATGCCGATGCAATTTTTGTGCTTCATCAACACTCTGAAGGTCCACAGATTACAGAATGCATCCAGATATGCTTCGGAAACTACTACTAGTCTTCCAGGGAACGATCAAAGCGTAGACAGTTTAAGACATAACTCCCATGGAGAAAAGTCCACATGGTGCTTATTGTGTTCAATACCGATGCAATTTTTGTGTTTCATCAACACTCTGAAGGTCCACAGATTACAGAATGCCTCCAGATGTGCTTCGGAAACTACTACTAGTCCTCCAGCGAACGATCAAAGCGTAGACGATTTAAGACATTACTCTCATGAAGAAAAGTCCGCATGGTTATTATTGTGTTCAATGCCGATTCAATTTCTGTGTTTCATCAACACGCTGAAGGTCCAAAGATTACAGAATGCCTCCAGATGAGCTTCGGAAAATACCACTAGTCTTCCATTGAACGATCAAAGCGTAGACAGTTTAAGACATTACACCCATGGAGAAAAGTCCGAATGGTGCTTATTGTGTTCAATGCCGATGCAATTTTTGTGTTTCATCAACACTCTGAAGGTCCACTGATTACAGAATCCATCCAGATGTGCCTCGGAAGCTACTACTTGTCTTCCAGGGAACGATCAAAGCGTAGACAGTTTAAGACATTACTCTCTTGGAGAAAAGTCCGCATGGTGCTTATTGTGTTCAATGCCGATGCAATTTCTGTGTTTCATCAACACTCTGAAGATCCACAGATTACAAAATGGATCCAGATGTGCTTCGGAAACTATTACTAGTCTTCCAGGGAACGATCAATGCGTAGACAGTTGAAGACATTACTCCCATGGAGAAAAGTCCGCATGGTGCTTATTGTGTTCAATGCCGATGCAATTTTTGTGTATCACCAACACTCTGGAGGTCCACAGATTACAGAATGCTTCCAGATGTGCTTCGGAAACTACTACTAGTCTTCCAGTGTACGATCAAAGCGTAGATAATTGAAGACATTACTCCCATGGAGAAAAGTCCACATGGTGATTATTGTGTTCAATTCCGATGCAATTTTTTTGTTTCATCAACACTCTGAAGGTCCACAGATTAAAGAATGCATCCAGATGTGCTTCGGAAACTACTACTAGTCTTCCAGGGAACGATCAAAGCGTAAACAGTTTAAGACATTACTCTCATGGAGAAAAGTCCGCATGGTGCTTATTGTGTTCAATGCCGATGCAATTTCTGTGTTTCATCAACACTCTGAAGATCCACAGATTACAGAATGCATCCAGATGAGCTTCGGAAACTATTACTAATCTTCCAGGGAACGATCAAAGCGTAGACAGTTTAAGACATTACTCCCATGGAGAAAAGTCCGCATGGTTCTTATTGTGTTCAATGCCGATGCTATTTTTGTGTTTCATCAACACTCAAAAGGTGATCAGATTACAGAAAGCATCCAGATGTGCTTCGGAAACTACTACTAGTCTTCCAGGGAACGATCAAAGAGTAGACCGTTTAAGACATTACTCCCTTGGAGAAAAGTCCGCATATTGCTTATTGTGTTTAATGCCGATGAAATTTCTGTGTTTCATCAACTCTCTGAAGGTATACAGATTACAGAATGCCTCCAGATGTGCTTCGGAAACTACTGCTAGTCTTCCAGTGAAAGATCACAGCGTAGACAGTTTAAGACATTACTCTCATGGAGGAAAGTCCGCATGGTGCATATTGTGTTCAATGCCGATTCAATTTCTGTGTTTCATCAACACTCTGAAGGTCCACAGATTACAGAATGCCTCCAGATGTGCTTCGGAAATTACTACTAGTCTTCCAGTGTACGATCAAAGCGTAGACAATTTAAGACATTACTGCCATGGAGAAAAGTCCGCATGGTGCTTATTGTGTTCAATGCCGATGCAATTTTTGTGTTTCATCCACACTCTGAAGGTCCACAGATTACAGAATGCCTCCAGATGTGCTTCGGAAACTACTACTAGTCTTCCAGGGAACGATCAAAGCGTAGACGATTTAAGACATTACTCTCATGGAGAAAAGTCCGCATGGTGATTATTGTGTTCAATGCCGATTCAATTTCTGTGTTTCATCAACACTCTGAAGGTCCACAGATTACAGAATGCCTCCAGATGAGCTTCGGAAACTACCACTAGTCTTCCATTGAACGATCAAAGCTTAGACAGTTTAAGACATTACACCCATGGAGAAAAGTCCGCATGGTGCTTATTGTTTTCAATGCCGATGCAATTTTTGTGTTTCATCAACACTCTGAAGGTCCACAGATTACAGATGCCTCCAGATGTGCTTCGGAAACTACTACTAGTCTTCCAGGGAACGATCAAAGCGTAGTCAGTTTAAGACATTACTCCCATAGAGAAAAGTACGCATGGTGCTTATTGTGTTCAATGCCGATGCAATTTCTGTGTTTCATCAACATTCTGAAGGTCCACAGATTACAGAATGCCTCCAGATGTGGTTCGGAAAGTACTAGTAGTCTTCCAGGGAACGATCAAAGCGTAGACAGTTTAAGACATTACTCCCATGGAGAAAAGTCCGCATGGTGCTTATTGTTTTCAATGCCGATGCAGTTTTTGTGTTTCATCAACACTCTGAAGGTCCACAGATTACAGAATGCCTCCAGATGTGCTTCGGAAACTACTACTAGTCTTTCAGGGAACGATCAAAGCGTAGACAGTTTAAGACATTACTCCCACAGAGAAAAGTTCGCATGGTGCATATTGTATTCAATGCCGATGCAATCTTTGTGTTTCATCAACACTCTGAAGCTCCACAGATTACAGAATGCATCCATATGTGCTTCAGAAACTACTACTAATCTTCCAGGGAGCGATCAAAGCGTAGACAGTTTAAGACATTACTCTCATGGAGAAAAGTCCGCATGGTGCTTATTGTGTTCAATACCGATGCAATTTCTGTGTTTCATCAACACTCTGAAGATCTACAGATTACAGAATGCATCCAGATGAGCTTCAGAAACTATTACTAATCTTCCAGGGAACGATCAAAGCGTAGACAGTTTAAGACATTACTCCCATGGAGAAAAGTCCGCATGGTGCTTATTATGTTCAATGCCGATGCTATTTATGTGTTTCATCAACACTCAAAAGGTGATCAGATTACAGAAAGCATCCAGATGTGCTTCGGAAACTACTACTAGTCTTCCAGGGAACGATCAAAGAGTAGACCGTTTAAGACATTACTCCCTTGGAGAAAAGTCCGCATATTGCTTATTGTGTTTAATGCCGATGAAATTTCTGTGTTTCATCAACACTCTGAAGGTATACAGATTACAGAATGCCTCCAGATGTGCTTCGGAAACTACTGCTAGTCTTCCAGTGAAAGATCACAGCGTAGACAGTTTAAGACATTACTCTCATGGAGGAAAGTCCGCATGGTGCATATTGTGTTCAATGCCGATTCAATTTCTGTGTTTCATCAACACTCTGAAGGTCCACAGATTACAGAATGCCTCCAGATGTGCTTCGGAAATTACTACTAGTCTTCCAGTGTACGATCAAAGCGTAGACAATTTAAGACATTACTGCCATGGAGAAAAGTCCGCATGGTGCTTATTGTGTTCAATGCCGATGCAATTTTTGTGTTTCATCCACACTCTGAAGGTCCACAGATTACAGAATACCTCCAGATGTGCTTCGGAAACTACTACTAGTCTTCCAGGGAACGATCAAAGCGTAGACGATTTAAGACATTACTCTCATGGAGAAAAGTCCGCATGGTGATTATTGTGTTCAATGCCGATTCAATTTCTGTGTTTCATCAACACTCTGAAGGTCCACAGATTACAGAATGCCTCCAGATGAGCTTCGGAAACTACCACTAGTCTTCCATTGAACGATCAAAGCGTAGACAGTTTAAGACATTACACCCATGGAGAAAAGTCCGCATGGTGCTTATTGTGTTCAATGCCGATGCAATTTCTGTGTTTCATCAACACTCTGAAGATCCACAGATTACAGAATGCATCCAGATGTGCTTCGGAAACTATTACTAGTCTTCCAGGGAACGATCAAAGCGTAAACAGTTTAAGACATTACTCCCATGGAGAAAAGTCCGCATGGTGCTTATTGTGTTCAATGCCGATGCAATTTTTGTGTATCATCAACACTCTGGAGGTCCACAGATTACAGAATGCTTCCAGATGTGCTTCGGAAACTTCTACTAATCTTCCAGTGTACGATCAAAGCGTAGATAGTTGAAGACATTACTCCCAAGGAGAAAAGTCCGCATGGTGATTATTGTGTTCAATTCCGATGCAATTCTTTTGTTTCATCAACACTCTGAAGGTCCACAGATTAAAGAATGCATCCAGATGTGCTTCGGAAACTACTACTAGTCTTCCAGGGAACGATCAAAGCGTAGACAGTTTAAGACATTACTCTCATGGAGAAAAGTCCGCATGGTGCTTATTGTGTTCAATGCCGATGCAATTTCTGTGTTTCATCAACACTCTGAAGATCCACAGATTACAGAATGCATCCAGATGAGCTTCCGAAACTATTACTAATCTTCCAGGGAACGATCAACGCGTAGACAGTTTAAGACATTACTCCCATGGAGAAAAGTCCGCATATTGCTTATTGTGTTTAATGCCGATGAAATTTCTGTGTTTCATCAACCCTCTGAAGGTATACAGATTACAGAATGCCTCCAGATGTGCTTCGGGAACTACTGCTAGTCTTCCAGTGAAAGATCACAGCGTAGACAGTTTAACACATTACTCTCATGGAGGAAAGTCCGCATGGTGCATATTGTGTTCAATGCCGATTCAATTTCTGTGTTTCATCAACACTCTGAAGGTCCACAGATTACAGAATGCCTCCAGATGAGCTTCGGAAACTACTACTGGTCTTCAAGGGAACGATCAAAGCGTAGACTATTTAAGTCATTACTCCCACAGAGAAAAGACCGCATGGTGCTTATTGTACTCATGCCGATGCAATTTTTGTGTTTTATCAACACTCTGAAGGTCCACAGATTACAGAATGCCTCCAGATGTGCTTCGGAAATTACTACTAGTCTTCCAGTGTACGATCAAAGCGTAGACAATTTAAGACATTACTGCCATGGAGAAAAGTCCGCATGGTGCTTATTGTGTTCAATGCCGATGCAATTTTTGTGTTTTATCAAAACTCTGAAGCTCCACAGATTACAGAATGCCTCCAGATGTGCTTCGGAAACTACTACTAGTCTTCCAGGGAACGATCAAAGCGTAGACGATTTAAGACATTACTCTCATGGAGAAAAGTCCGCATGGTGATTATTGTGTTCAATGCCGATTCAATTTCTGTGTTTCATCAACACTCTGAAGGTCCACAGATTACAGAATGCCTCCAGATGAGCTTCGGAAACTACCACTAGTCTTCCATTGAACGATCAAAGCTTAGACAGTTTAAGACATTACACCCATGGAGAAAAGTCCGCATGGTGCTTATTGTGTTCAATGCCGATGCAATTTTTGTGTTTCATCAACACTCTGGAGGTCCACAGATTACAGAATGCCTCCAGATGTGCTTCGGAAACTACTACTAGTCTTCCAGTGTACGATCAAAGCGTAGACAGTTTAAGACATTACTCCCATGGAGAAAAGTCAGCATGGTGATTATTGTGTTCAATGCCGATGCAATTTCTGTGTTTCATCAACACTCTGAAGATACACAGATTACAGAATGCATCCAGATGTGCTTCGGTAACTACTACAAGTCTTCCAGGGAACGATCAAAGCGTAGACAGTTTAAGACATTACTCTAATGGAGAAAAGTCCGCATGGTGCTTATTGTGTTCAATGCCGATTCAATATATGTGTTTCATCAACACTCTGAAGGTCCGCAGATTACAGAATGCGTCCAGATGTGCTTCGGAAACTACAACTAGTCTTCCATTGAACGATCAAAGCGTAGACAATTTAAGACATTACTCCCATGGAGAAAAGTCCGCATGGTGCTTATTGTGTTCAATGCCGATGCAATTTTTGTGTTTCATCAACACTCTTTAGGTCCACAGATTACAGAATGCCTCCAGATGTGCTTCGGAAACTACTACTATACTTCCAGTGTACGATCAAAGCGTAGACAGTTTAAGACATTACTCCCATGGAGAAAAGTCCGCATGGTGATTATTGTGTTCAATGCTGATGAAATTTTTTTGTTCCATCAACTCTCTGAAGGTCCTCAGATTACAGAATGCATCCAGATGTGCTTCGGAAACTACTACTCGTCTTAAAGGGAACGATCAAAGCAAAGACAGCTTAAGACATTACTCCCATGGAGAAAAGTTCGCATGGTGCATATTGTGTTCAATGCCGATGCAATTTTGGTGTTTCATCGACACACTGAAGGTCCACAGATTACAGAATGCATCCAGATGTGCTTCGGAAACTACTACTAGTCTTCCAGAGAACGATCAAAGAACAGACAGTTTAAGACATTACTCCCATGGAGAAAAGTCAGCATGGTGCTTATCGTGTTCAATGCGGATGCAATTTTTGTGTTTCATCAACACTCTGAAGGTCCGCAGATTACAGAATGCATCCAGATGAGCTTCGGAAACTACCACTAGTCTTCCATTGAACGATCAAAGCGTAGACAGTTTAAGACATTACACCCATGGAGAAAAGTCCGCATGGTGCTTATTGTGTTCAATGCCGATGATATTTTTGTGTTTCATCAACACTCAAAAAGTGATCAGATTACAGAAAGCATCCAGATGTGCTTCGGAAACTACTACTAGTCTTCCAGGGAACGATCAAAGAGTAGACCGTTTAAGACATTACTCCCTTGGAGAAAAGTCCGCATATTGCTTATTGTGTTTAATGCCGATGAAATTTCTGTGTTTCATCAACACTCTGAAGGTATACAGATTACAGAATGCCTCCAGATGTGCTTCGGAAACTACTGCTAGTCTTCCAGTGAAAGATCACAGAGTAGACAGTTTAAGACATTACTCTCATGGAGGAAAGTCCGCATGGTGCATATTGTGTTCAATGCCGATTCAATTTCTGTGTTTCATCAACACTCTGAAGGTCCACAGATTACAGAATGCCTCTAGATGTGCTTCGGAAATTACTACTAGTCTTCCAGTGTACGATCAAAGCGTAGACAATTTAAGACATTACTGCCATGGAGAAAAGTCCGCATGGTGCTTATTGTGTTCAATGCCGATGCAATTTTTGTGTTTCATCCACACTCTGAAGGTCCACAGATTACAGATTGCCTCCAGATGTGCTTCGGAAACTACTACTAGTCTTCCAGGGAACGATCAAAGCGTAGACGATTTAAGACATTACTCTCATGGAGAAAAGTCCGCATGGTGATTATTGTGTTCAATTCCGATGCAATTTTTTTGTTTCATCAACACTCTGAATGTCCACAGATTAAAGAATGCATCCAGATGTGCTTCGGAAACTACTACTAGTCTTCCAGGGAACGATCAAAGCGTAGACGATTTAAGACATTACTCTCATGGAGAAAAGTCCGCATGGTGATTATTGTGTTCAATGCCGATTCAATTTCTGTGTTTCATCAACACTCTGAAGGTCCACAGATTACAGAATGCCTCCAGATGAGCTTCGGAAACTACCACTAGTCTTCCATTGAACGATCAAAGCTTAGACAGTTTAAGACATTACACCCATGGAGAAAAGTCCGCATGGTGCTTATTGTGTTCAATGCCGATGCAATTTTTGTGTTTCATCAACACTCTGGAGGTCCACAGATTACAGAATGCCTCCAGATGTGCTTCGGAAACTACTACTAGTCTTCCAGTGTACGATCAAAGCGTAGACAGTTTAAGACATTACTCCCATGGAGAAAAGTCAGCATGGTGATTATTGTGTTCAATGCCGATGCAATTTCTGTGTTTCATCAACACTCTGAAGATACACAGATTACAGAATGCATCCAGATGTGCTTCGGTAACTACTACAAGTCTTCCAGGGAACGATCAAAGCGTAGACAGTTTAAGACATTACTCTAATGGAGAAAAGTCCGCATGGTGCTTATTGTGTTCAATGCCGATTCAATATATGTGTTTCATCAACACTCTGAAGGTCCGCAGATTACAGAATGCGTCCAGATGTGCTTCGGAAACTACAACTAGTCTTCCATTGAACGATCAAAGCGTAGACAATTTAAGACATTACTCCCATGGAGAAAAGTCCGCATGGTGCTTATTGTGTTCAATGCCGATGCAATTTTTGTGTTTCATCAACACTCTTTAGGTCCACAGATTACAGAATGCCTCCAGATGTGCTTCGGAAACTACTACTATACTTCCAGTGTACGATCAAAGCGTAGACAGTTTAAGACATTACTCCCATGGAGAAAAGTCCGCATGGTGATTATTGTGTTCAATGCTGATGAAATTTTTTTGTTCCATCAACTCTCTGAAGGTCCTCAGATTACAGAATGCATCCAGATGTGCTTCGGAAACTACTACTCGTCTTAAAGGGAACGATCAAAGCAAAGACAGCTTAAGACATTACTCCCATGGAGAAAAGTTCGCATGGTGCATATTGTGTTCAATGCCGATGCAATTTTGGTGTTTCATCGACACACTGAAGGTCCACAGATTACAGAATGCATCCAGATGTGCTTCGGAAACTACTACTAGTCTTCCAGAGAACGATCAAAGAACAGACAGTTTAAGACATTACTCCCATGGAGAAAAGTCAGCATGGTGCTTATCGTGTTCAATGCGGATGCAATTTTTGTGTTTCATCAACACTCTGAAGGTCCGCAGATTACAGAATGCATCCAGATGAGCTTCGGAAACTACCACTAGTCTTCCATTGAACGATCAAAGCGTAGACAGTTTAAGACATTACACCCATGGAGAAAAGTCCGCATGGTGCTTATTGTGTTCAATGCCGATGATATTTTTGTGTTTCATCAACACTCAAAAAGTGATCAGATTACAGAAAGCATCCAGATGTGCTTCGGAAACTACTACTAGTCTTCCAGGGAACGATCAAAGAGTAGACCGTTTAAGACATTACTCCCTTGGAGAAAAGTCCGCATATTGCTTATTGTGTTTAATGCCGATGAAATTTCTGTGTTTCATCAACACTCTGAAGGTATACAGATTACAGAATGCCTCCAGATGTGCTTCGGAAACTACTGCTAGTCTTCCAGTGAAAGATCACAGAGTAGACAGTTTAAGACATTACTCTCATGGAGGAAAGTCCGCATGGTGCATATTGTGTTCAATGCCGATTCAATTTCTGTGTTTCATCAACACTCTGAAGGTCCACAGATTACAGAATGCCTCTAGATGTGCTTCGGAAATTACTACTAGTCTTCCAGTGTACGATCAAAGCGTAGACAATTTAAGACATTACTGCCATGGAGAAAAGTCCGCATGGTGCTTATTGTGTTCAATGCCGATGCAATTTTTGTGTTTCATCCACACTCTGAAGGTCCACAGATTACAGATTGCCTCCAGATGTGCTTCGGAAACTACTACTAGTCTTCCAGGGAACGATCAAAGCGTAGACGATTTAAGACATTACTCTCATGGAGAAAAGTCCGCATGGTGATTATTGTGTTCAATTCCGATGCAATTTTTTTGTTTCATCAACACTCTGAATGTCCACAGATTAAAGAATGCATCCAGATGTGCTTCGGAAACTACTACTAGTCTTCCAGGGAACGATCAAAGCGTAGACAGTTTAAGACATTACTCTCATGGAGAAAAGTCCGCATGGTGCTTATTGTGTTCAATGCCGATGCAATTTCTGTGTTTCATCAACACTCTGAAGATCCACAGATTACAGAATGCATCCAGATGAGCTTCGGAAAATATTACTAATCTTCCAGGGAACGATCAAAGCGTAGACAGTTTAAGACATTACTCCCATGGAGAAAAGTCCGCATGGTGCTTATTATGTTCAATGCCGATGCTATTTTTGTGTTTCATCAACACTCAAAAGGTGATCAGATTACAGAAAGCATCCAGATGTGCTTCGGAAACTACTACTAGTCTTCTAGGGAACGATCAAAGAGTAGACCGTTTAAGACATTACTCCCTTGGAGAAAAGTCCGCATATTGCTTATTGTGTTTAATGCCGATGAAATTTCTGTGTTTCATCAACACTCTGAAGGTATACAGATTACAGAATGCCTCCAGATGTGCTTCGGAAACTACTGCTAGTCTTCCAGTGAAAGATCACAGCGTAGAGAGTTTAAGACATTACTCTCATGGAGGAAAGTCCGCATGGTGCATATTGTGTTCAATGCCGATTCAATTTCTGTGTTTCATCAACACTCTGAAGGTCCACAGATTACAGAATGCCTCCAGATGTGCTTCGGAAATTACTACTAGTCTTCCAGTGTACGATCAAAGCGTAGACAATTTAAGACATTACTGCCATGGAGAAAAGTCCGCATGGTGCTTATTATGTTCAATGCCGATGCAATTTTTGTGTTTCATCCACACTCTGAAGGTCCACAGATTACAGAATGCCTCCAGATGTGCTTCGGAAACTACTACTAGTCTTCCAGGGAACGATCAAAGCGTAGACGATTTAAGACATTACTCTCATGGAGAAAAGTCCGCATGGTGATTATTGTGTTCAATGCCGATTCAATTTCTGTGTTTCATCAACACTCTGAAGGTCCACAGATTACAGAATGCCTCCAGATGTGCTTCGGAAACTACTACTAGTCTTCCAGGGAACGATCAAAGCGTGGACAGTTTAAGACATTACTCTCATGGAGAAAAGTCCGCATGGTGCTTATTGTGTTCAATGCCGATGCTATTTTTGTGTTTCATCAACACTCAAAAGGTGATCAGATTACAGAAAGCATCCAGATGTGCTTCGGAAACTACTACTAGTCTTCCAGGGAACGATTAAAGAGTAGACCGTTTAAGACATTACTCCCTTGGAGAAAAGTCCGCATATTGCTTATTGTGTTTAATGCCGATGAAATTTCTGTGTTTCATCAACCCTCTGAACGTATACAGATTACAGAATGCCTCCAGATGTGCTTCGGGAACTACTGCTAGTCTTCCAGTGAAAGATCACAGCGTAGACAGTTTAAGACATTACTCTCATGGAGGAAAGTCCGCATGGTGCATATTGTGTTCAATGCCGATTCAAATTCTGTGTTTCATCAACACTCTGAAGGTCCACAGATTACAGAATGCCTCCAGATGAGCTTTGGAAACTACTACTGGTCTTCAAGGGAACGATCAAAGCGTAGACTATTTTAGTCATTACTCCCACAGAGAAAAGACCGCATGGTGCTTATTGTATTGATGCCGATGCAATTTTTGTGTTTCATCAACACTCTGAAGGTCCACAGATTACAGAATGCCTCCAGATGTGCTTCGGAAACTACTACTAGTCTTCCAGGGAACGATCAAAGCGTAGACGATTTAAGACATTACTCTCATGGAGAAAAGTCCGCATGGTGATTATTGTGTTCAATGCCGATTCAATTTCTGTGTTTCATCAACGCTCTGAAGGTCCACAGATTACAGAATGCCTCCAGATGAGCTTCGGAAACTACCACTAGTCTTCCATTGAACGATCAAAGCTTAGACAGTTTAAGACATTACACCCATGGAGAAAAGTCCGCATGGTGCTTATTGTGTTCAATGCCGATGCAATTTTTGTGTTTCATCAACACTCTGGAGGTCCACAGATTACAGAATGCCTCCAGATGTGCTTCGGAAACTACTACTAGTCTTCCAGTGTACGATCAAAGCGTAGACAGTTTAAGACATTACTCCCATGGAGAAAAGTCAGCATGGTGATTATTGTGTTCAATGTCGATGCAATTTCTGTGTTTCATCAACACTATGAAGATCCACAGATTACAGAATGCATCCAGATGTGCTTCGGAAACTACTACAAGTCTTCCAGGGAACGATCAAAGCGTAGACAGTTTAAGACATTACTCTAATGGAGAAAAGTCCGCATGGTGCTTATTGTGTTCAATGCCGATTCAATATATGTGTTTCATCAACACTCTGAAGGTCCGCAGATTACAGAATGCGTCCAGATGTGCTTCGGAAACTACAACTAGTCTTCCATTGAACGATCAAAGCGTAGACAATTTAAGACATTACTCCCATGGAGAAAAGTCCGCATGGTGCTTATTGTGTTCAATGCCGATGCAATTTTTGTGTTTCATCAACACTCTTTAGGTCCACAGATTACAGAATGCCTCCAGATGTGCTTCGGAAACTACTACTATACTTCCAGTGTACGATCAAAGCGTAGACAGTTTAAGACATTACTCCCATGGAGAAAAGTCCGCATGGTGATTATTGTGTTCAATGCTGATGAAATTTTTTTGTTCCATCAACTCTCTGAAGGTCCTCAGATTACAGAATGCATCCAGATGTGCTTCGGAAACTACTACTCGTCTTAAAGGGAACGATCAAAGCAAAGACAGCTTAAGACATTACTCCCATGGAGAAAAGTTCGCATGGTGCATATTGTGTTCAATGCCGATGCAATTTTGGTGTTTCATCGACACACTGAAGGTCCACAGATTACAGAATGCATCCAGATGTGCTTCGGAAACTACTACTAGTCTTCCAGAGAACGATCAAAGAACAGACAGTTTAAGACATTACTCCCATGGAGAAAAGTCAGCATGGTGCTTATCGTGTTCAATGCGGATGCAATTTTTGTGTTTCATCAACACTCTGAAGGTCCGCAGATTACAGAATGCATCCAGATGAGCTTCGGAAACTACCACTAGTCTTCCATTGAACGATCAAAGCGTAGACAGTTTAAGACATTACACCCATGGAGAAAAGTCCGCATGGTGCTTATTGTGTTCAATGCCGATGATATTTTTGTGTTTCATCAACACTCAAAAAGTGATCAGATTACAGAAAGCATCCAGATGTGCTTCGGAAACTACTACTAGTCTTCCAGGGAACGATCAAAGAGTAGACCGTTTAAGACATTACTCCCTTGGAGAAAAGTCCGCATATTGCTTATTGTGTTTAATGCCGATGAAATTTCTGTGTTTCATCAACACTCTGAAGGTATACAGATTACAGAATGCCTCCAGATGTGCTTCGGAAACTACTGCTAGTCTTCCAGTGAAAGATCACAGAGTAGACAGTTTAAGACATTACTCTCATGGAGGAAAGTCCGCATGGTGCATATTGTGTTCAATGCCGATTCAATTTCTGTGTTTCATCAACACTCTGAAGGTCCACAGATTACAGAATGCCTCTAGATGTGCTTCGGAAATTACTACTAGTCTTCCAGTGTACGATCAAAGCGTAGACAATTTAAGACATTACTGCCATGGAGAAAAGTCCGCATGGTGCTTATTGTGTTCAATGCCGATGCAATTTTTGTGTTTCATCCACACTCTGAAGGTCCACAGATTACAGATTGCCTCCAGATGTGCTTCGGAAACTACTACTAGTCTTCCAGGGAACGATCAAAGCGTAGACGATTTAAGACATTACTCTCATGGAGAAAAGTCCGCATGGTGATTATTGTGTTCAATTCCGATGCAATTTTTTTGTTTCATCAACACTCTGAATGTCCACAGATTAAAGAATGCATCCAGATGTGCTTCGGAAACTACTACTAGTCTTCCAGGGAACGATCAAAGCGTAGACAGTTTAAGACATTACTCTCATGGAGAAAAGTCCGCATGGTGCTTATTGTGTTCAATGCCGATGCAATTTCTGTGTTTCATCAACACTCTGAAGATCCACAGATTACAGAATGCATCCAGATGAGCTTCGGAAAATATTACTAATCTTCCAGGGAACGATCAAAGCGTAGACAGTTTAAGACATTACTCCCATGGAGAAAAGTCCGCATGGTGCTTATTATGTTCAATGCCGATGCTATTTTTGTGTTTCATCAACACTCAAAAGGTGATCAGATTACAGAAAGCATCCAGATGTGCTTCGGAAACTACTACTAGTCTTCTAGGGAACGATCAAAGAGTAGACCGTTTAAGACATTACTCCCTTGGAGAAAAGTCCGCATATTGCTTATTGTGTTTAATGCCAATGAAATTTCTGTGTTTCATCAACACTCTGAAGGTATACAGATTACAGAATGCCTCCAGATGTGCTTCGGAAACTACTGCTAGTCTTCCAGTGAAAGATCACAGCGTAGAGAGTTTAAGACATTACTCTCATGGAGGAAAGTCCGCATGGTGCATATTGTGTTCAATGCCGATTCAATTTCTGTGTTTCATCAACACTCTGAAGGTCCACAGATTACAGAATGCCTCCAGATGTGCTTCGGAAATTACTACTAGTCTTCCAGTGTACGATCAAAGCGTAGACAATTTAAGACATTACTGCCATGGAGAAAAGTCCGCATGGTGCTTATTATGTTCAATGCCGATGCAATTTTTGTGTTTCATCCACACTCTGAAGGTCCACAGATTACAGAATGCCTCCAGATGTGCTTCGGAAACTACTACTAGTCTTCCAGGGAACGATCAAAGCGTAGACGATTTAAGACATTACTCTCATGGAGAAAAGTCCGCATGGTGATTATTGTGTTCAATGCCGATTCAATTTCTGTGTTTCATCAACACTCTGAAGGTCCACAGATTACAGAATGCCTCCAGATGTGCTTCGGAAACTACTACTAGTCTTCCAGGGAACGATCAAAGCGTGGACAGTTTAAGACATTACTCTCATGGAGAAAAGTCCGCATGGTGCTTATTGTGTTCAATGCCGATGCTATTTTTGTGTTTCATCAACACTCAAAAGGTGATCAGATTACAGAAAGCATCCAGATGTGCTTCGGAAACTACTACTAGTCTTCCAGGGAACGATTAAAGAGTAGACCGTTTAAGACATTACTCCCTTGGAGAAAAGTCCGCATATTGCTTATTGTGTTTAATGCCGATGAAATTTCTGTGTTTCATCAACCCTCTGAACGTATACAGATTACAGAATGCCTCCAGATGTGCTTCGGGAACTACTGCTAGTCTTCCAGTGAAAGATCACAGCGTAGACAGTTTAAGACATTACTCTCATGGAGGAAAGTCCGCATGGTGCATATTGTGTTCAATGCCGATTCAAATTCTGTGTTTCATCAACACTCTGAAGGTCCACAGATTACAGAATGCCTCCAGATGAGCTTTGGAAACTACTACTGGTCTTCAAGGGAACGATCAAAGCGTAGACTATTTTAGTCATTACTCCCACAGAGAAAAGACCGCATGGTGCTTATTGTATTGATGCCGATGCAATTTTTGTGTTTCATCAACACTCTGAAGGTCCACAGATTACAGAATGCCTCCAGATGTGCTTCGGAAACTACTACTAGTCTTCCAGGGAACGATCAAAGCGTAGACGATTTAAGACATTACTCTCATGGAGAAAAGTCCGCATGGTGATTATTGTGTTCAATGCCGATTCAATTTCTGTGTTTCATCAACGCTCTGAAGGTCCACAGATTACAGAATGCCTCCAGATGAGCTTCGGAAACTACCACTAGTCTTCCATTGAACGATCAAAGCTTAGACAGTTTAAGACATTACACCCATGGAGAAAAGTCCGCATGGTGCTTATTGTGTTCAATGCCGATGCAATTTTTGTGTTTCATCAACACTCTGGAGGTCCACAGATTACAGAATGCCTCCAGATGTGCTTCGGAAACTACTACTAGTCTTCCAGTGTACGATCAAAGCGTAGACAGTTTAAGACATTACTCCCATGGAGAAAAGTCAGCATGGTGATTATTGTGTTCAATGTCGATGCAATTTCTGTGTTTCATCAACACTATGAAGATCCACAGATTACAGAATGCATCCAGATGTGCTTCGGAAACTACTACAAGTCTTCCAGGGAACGATCAAAGCGTAGACAGTTTAAGACATTACTCTAATGGGGAAAAGTCCGCATGGTGCTTATTGTGTTCAATGCCGATTCAATATATGTGTTTCATCAACACTCTGAAGGTCCGCAGATTACAGAATGCGTCCAGATGTGCTTCGGAAACTACCACTAGTCTTCCATTGAACGATCAAAGCGTAGACAGTTTAAGACATTACTCCCATGGAGAAAAGTCCGCATGGTGCTTATTGTGTTCAATGCCGATGCAATTTTTGTGTTTCATCAACACTCTTTAGGTCCACAGATTACAGAATGCCTCCAGATGTGCTTCGGAAACTATTACTATACTTCCAGTGTACGATCAAAGCGTAGACAGTTTAAGACATTACTCCCATGGAGAAAAGTCCGCATGGTGATTATTGTGTTCAATGCTAATGCAATTTTTTTGTTCCATCAACTCTCTGAAGGTCCTCAGATTACAGAATGCATCCAGATGTGCTTCGGAAACTACTACTAGTCTTAAAGGGAACGATGAAAGCAAAGACAGATTAAGACATTACTCCCATGGAGAAAAGTTCGCATGGTGCATATTGTGTTCAATGCCGATGCAATTTTGGAGTTTCATCGACACACTGAAGGTCCACAGATTACAGAATGCATCCAGATGTGCTTCGGAAACTACTACTAGTCTTCCAGGGAACGATCAAATCGTAGACAGTTTATGACATTACTCCCATGGAGAAAAGTTCGCATGGAGCTTATTGTGTTAATGCCGTTGCAATTTTTGTGTTTCATCAACACTCTGAACGTCCACAGATTACTGAATGCCTCCAGATGTGCTTCGGAAACTATTACTAGTATTCCAGAGAACGATCAAAGAACAGACAGTTTAAGACATTACTCCCATGGAGAAAAGTCAGCATGGTGCTTATCGTGTTCAATGCGGATGCAATTTTTGTGTTTCCTCAACACTCTGAAGGTCCACAGATTACAGAATGCCTCCAGATGTGCTTCGGAAACTACTACTAGTCTTCCAGTGACCGAACAAAGCGTAGACAGTTTGAGACATTACTCCCATGGAGAAAAGTCCGCATGGTGTTATTGTGTTCAATGCCGATGCAATTTTTGTGCTTCATCAACAGTCTGAAGGTCCACAGTTTACAGAATGCATCCAGATATGCTTTGGAAGGTACTACTAGTCTTCCAGGGAAGGATCAAAGCGTAGACAGTTTAAGACATTACTCCCATGGAGAAATGTCCGCATGGTGCTTATTGTGTTCAATGCCGATGCAATATCTGTGTTTCATCAACAGTCTGAAGGTCCACAGATTACAGAACGCCTCCAGATGTGCTTCGGAAACTACTACTAGTCTTCCAGGGAACGATCAAAGCGTGGACAGTTTAAGACATTACTCTCATGGAGAAAAGTCCTCATGGTGCTTATTGTGTTCAATGCCGATGCAATTTCTGTGTTTCATCAACACTCAGAAGATCCACAGATTACAGAAGGCATCCAGATGTGCTTCGGAAACTACTACTAGTCTTCCAGGTAACGATCGAAGCGTAGACAGTTTAAGACATTACTCCCATGGAGAAAAGTCCGAATGGTGCTTATTGTGTTCAATGCCGATGCAATTTTTGTGTTTCATCAACACTTTGAAGGTAAACAGATTTCAGAATGCATCCAGATGTGCTTTGGAAACTACTACTAGTCATCCAGGGAACGATCAAAGAGTAGACCGTTTAAGACATTACTCCCATGGAGAAAAGTCCGAATGGTGCTTATTGTGTTTAATGCCGATGAAATTTCTGTGTTTCATTAACACTCTGAAGGTATACAGTTTACAGAATGCCTCCAGATATGCTTCGGAAACTACTGCTAGTCATCCAGTGAACGATCACAGCGTAGACAGTTTAACACATTACTCTCATGGAAAAAAGTCCGCATGGTGCTTATTGTGTTCAGTGCCGATGCAAATTGTGTGTCTCATCAACACTCTGAAGGTCCACAGATTACAGAATGCCTCTAGATGTGCTTCGGATACTACTACTAGTCTTCCAGTGAACGATCAAAGCGTAGACAGTTTGAGACATTACTCCCATGGAGAAAAGTCCGCATGGTGCTTATTGTGTTCAATACCGATGCACTTTTTGTGCTTCATCAACACTCTGAAGGTCCACAGATTACAGAATGGTTCCAGATGTGCTTCGGAAACTACTACTAGTCTTCCAGGGAACTATCAAAGCGTAGACAGTTTAAGACATTACTCTCATGGAGAAAAGTCCGCATGGTGCTTATTGTGTTCAGTGCCGATGCAATTTTTGTGTTTCATCAACACTCTGAAGATCCACAGATTACAGAATGCATCCAGATGTGCTTCGGAAACTACTACTAGTCTTCCAGGGAACGATCAAAGCGTAGACAGTTTAAGACATTACTCCCATGGAGAAAAGTCCGCATGGTGCTTATTGTGTTCAATGCCGATGCAATTTCTGTGTTTCATCGACACTCTGAAGGTTCACAGATGACAGAACGCCTCCAGATGTGCTTCGGAAACTACTACTAGTCTTCCAGGGAACGATCAAAGCGTGGACAGTTTAAGACATTACTCTCATGGAGAAAAGTCCTCATGGTGCTTATTGTGTTCAATGCCGATGCAATTTCTGTGTTTCATCAACACTCAGAAGATCCACAGATTACAGAAGGCATCCAGATGTGCTTCGGAAACTACTACTAGTCTTCCAGGTAACGATCGAAGCGTAGACAGTTTAAGACATTACTCCCATGGAGAAAAGTCCGAATGGTGCTTATTGTGTTCAATGCCGATGCAATTTTTGTGTTTCATCAACACTTTGAAGGTAAACAGATTACAGAATGCATCCAGATGTGCTTTGGAAACTACTACTAGTCATCCAGGGAACGATCAAAGAGTAGACCGTTTAAGACATTACTCCCATGGAGAAATGTCCGAATGGTGCTTATTGTGTTTAATGCCGATGAAATTTCTGTGTTTCATTAACACTCTGAAGGTATACAGTTTACAGAATGCCTCCAGATATGCTTCGGAAACTACTGCTAGTCATCCAGTGAACGATCACAGCGTAGACAGTTTAAGACATTACTCTCATGGAAAAAAGTCCGCATGGTGCTTATTGTGTTCAGTGCCGATGCAATTTGTGTGTCTCATCAACACTCTGAAGGTCCACAGATTACAGAATGCCTCCAGATGTGCTTCGGAAACTACTACTAGTCTTCCAGGGAACGATCAAAGCGTAGACAGTTTAAGACATTACTCCCATGGAGAAATGTCCGCATGGTGATTATTGTGTTCAGTGCCGATGCAATTTTTGTGTTTCATCAACACTCTGAAGGTAAACAGATTACAGAATGCATCCAGATGTGCTTTGGAAACTACTACTAGTAATCCAGGGAACGATCAAAGAGTTGACCGTTTAAGACATTACTCCCATGGAGAAAAGTCTGAATTGTGCTTATTGAGTTTAATGCCGATGAAATTTCTGTGTTTCATCAACACTCTGAAGGTATACAGTTTACAGAATGCCTCCAGATGCGCTTCGGAAACTACTGCTAGTCCTCCAGTGAACGATCAAAGCGTAGACAGTTTGAGACATTACTCCCATGGAGAAAAGTCCGCATGGTGCTTATTGTGTTCAATACCGATGCAATTTTTGTGCTTCATCAACACTCTGAAGGTCCACAGATTACAGAATGGTTCCAGATGTGCTTCGGAAACTACTACTAGTCTTCCAGGGAACTATCAAAGCGTAAACAGTTTAAGACATTACTCTCATGGAGAAAAGTCCGCATGGTGCTTATTGTGTTCAGTGCCGATGCAATTTCTGTGTTTCATCAACACTCTGAAGATCCACAGATTACAGAATGCATCCAGATGTGCTTCGGAAACTACTACTAGTCTTCCAGGGAACGATCAAAGCGTAGACAGTTTAAGACATTACTCCCATGGAGAAATGTCCGCATGGTGATTATTGTGTTCAGTGCCGATGCAATTTTTGTGTTTCATCAACACTCTGAAGGTAAACAGATTACAGAATGCATCCAGATGTGCTTTGGAAACTACTACTAGTAATCCAGAGAACGATCAAAGAGTTGACCGTTTAAGACATTACTCCCATGGAGAAAAGTCTGAATTGTGCTTATTGAGTTTAATGCCGATGAAATTTCTGTGTTTCATCAACACTCTGAAGGTATACAGTTTACAGAATGCCTCCAGATGCGCTTCTGAAACTACTGCTAGTCTTCCAGTGAACGATCACAGCGTAGACAGTTTAGGACATTACTCTCATGGAGAAAAGTCCGCATGGTTCTTATTGTGTTCAATGCCGATCCAATTTCTGTGTTTCATCAAAACTCTGAACGTCCGCAGTTTACAGAATTCCTCCAGATGTGCTTCGGAAACTACTACTAGTCTTCCAGTGAACGATCAAAGCGTAGACTGTTTAAGACATTACTCTCATGGAGAAAAGTACGCATGGTGGTTATTGTGTTCAATGCCGATTCAACTTCTGCGTTGCATCAACACTCTGAAGGTCCACAGATTACAGAATGCCTCCAGATGTGCTTCGGAAACTCCACTAGTCTTCCAGTGAACGATCAAAGCGTAGACAGTTTAAGACAATACTCCCATGGAGAAAAGTCCGCCTGGTGCTTATTGTGTTCAATGCCGATGCAATTTTTGTGTTTCATCAACACTCTGAAGGTCCACAGATTACAGAATGCCCACAAAGTTGCCTTGGAAACTACTACTAGACTTGCAGTGTACGATCAAAGCGTATACAGTTTAAGACATTACTCTGATGGAGAAATGTCCGCATGGTGATTATTGTGTTCAATGCCGATGCAATTTTTGTGTTTCATCAACACTCTGAAGGTCCACAGATTACAGAATGCATCCAGATGTGCTTCGGAAACTACTACTAGTCTTCAAGGGAACGATCAAAGCGTAGACAGTTTAAGACATTACTCTCATGGAGAAAAGTCCGCATGGTGCTTATTGTGTTCAATGCTGATGCAATTTTTTTGTTCCATCAACTCTCTGAAGGTCCTCAGATTACAGAATACATCCAGATGTGCTTCGGAATCTACTACTAGTCTTAAAGGGAACGATCAAAGCAAAGACAGATTAAGACATTACTCCCATGGAGAAAAGTTCGCATGGTGCAAATTGTGTTCAATGCCGATGCAATTTTGGTGTTTCATCGACACACTGAAGGTCCACAGATTACAGAATGCATCCAGATCTGCTTCGGAAACTACTACTAGACTTCCAGGGAACGATCAAATCGTAGACAGTTTATGACATTACTCCCATGGAGAAAAGTTCGCATGGTGCTTATTGTGTTAATGCCGTTGCAATTTTTGTGTTTCATCAACACTCTGAACGTCCACAGATAACTGAATGCCTCCAGATGTGCTTCGGAAACTATTACTAGTCTTCCAGAGAACGATCAAAGAACAGACAGTTTAAGACATTACTCCCATGGAGAAAAGTCAGCATGGTGCTTATCGTGTTCAATGTGGATGCAATTTTTGTGTTTCATCAACACTCTGAAGGTCCACTGATTACAGAATGCCTCCAGATGTGCTTCGGAAACTACTACTAGTCTTCCAGTGAACGATCAAAGCGTAGACAGTTTGAGACATTACTCCCATGGAGAAAAGTCCGCATGGTGTTTATTGTGTTCAATGCCGATGATTTTTTTGTGCTTCATCAACAGTCTGAAGGTCCACAGATTACAGAATGCCTCCAGATGTGCTTCGGATACTTCTACTAGTCTTCCAGTGAACGATCAAAGCGTAGACAGTTTGAGACATTACTCCCATGGAGAAAAGTCCGCATGGTGCTTATTGTGTTCAATGCCGATGCAATTTTTGTGTTTCATCAACACTCTGAAGGTAAACAGATTACAGAATGCATCCAGATGTGCTTTGGAAACTACTACTAGTCATCCAGGGAACGATCAAAGAGTAGACCGTTTAAGACATTACTCCCATGGAGAAAAGTCCGAATGGTGATTATTGTGTTTAATGCCGATGAAATTTCTGTGTTTCATTAACACTCTGAAGGTATACAGTTTACAGAATGCCTCCAGATATGCTTCGGAAACTACTGCTAGTCATCCAGTGAACGATCACAGCGTAGACAGTTTAAGACATTACTCTCATGGAAAAAAGTCCGCATGGTGCTTATTGTGTTCAGTGCCGATGAAATTTGTGTGTTTCATCAACACTCTGAAGGTCCACAAATTACAGAATGCTTCCAGATGTGCTTCGGAAACTATTACTATTCTTCCAGTGTACGATCAAAGCGTAGACAGTTTAAGACATTACTCCCATGGAGAAAAGTCCGCATGGTGCTTATTGTGTTCAATGCTGATGCAATTTTTTTGTTCCATCAACTCTCTGAAGTTCCTCAGATTACAGAATGCATCCAGATGTGCTTCGGAAACTACTACTAGTCTTAAAGGGAACGATCAAAGCAAAGACAAATTAAGACATTACTCCCATGGAGAAAAGTCCGCATGGTGCTTATTGTGTTCAATGCCGATGCAATTTCTGTGTTTCATCAACACTCTGAAGGTCCACAGATTACAGAACGCCTCCAGATGTGCTTCGGAAACTACTACTAGTCTTCCAGGGAACGATCAAAGCGTAGATAGTTTAAGACATTACTCTCATGGAGAAAAGTCCTCATGGTGCTTATTGTGTTCAATGCCGATGCAATTTCTATGTTTCATCAACACTCTTAAGATCCACAGATTACAGAAGGCATCCAGATGTGCTTCGGAAACTACTACTAGTCTTCCAGGTAACGATCTAAGCGTGGACAGTTTAAGACATTACTCCCATGGAGAAAAGTCCGAATGGTGCTTATTGTGTTCAATGCCGATGCAATATTTGTGTTTCATCAACACTCTGATGGTAAACAGATTACAGAATGCATCCAGATGTGCTTTGGAAACTACTACTAGTCATCCAGGGAACGATCAAAGAGTAGACCGTTTAAGACATTACTCCCATGGAGAAAAGTCCGAATGGTGCTTATTGTGTTTAATGCCGATGAAATTTCTGTGTTTCATTAACACTCTGAAGGTATACAGTTTACAGAATGCCTCCAGATATGCTTCGGAAACTACTGCTAGTCATCCAGTGAACGATCACAGCGTAGACAGTTTAAGACATTACTCTCATGGATAAAAGTCCGCATGGTGTTTATTGTGTTCAGTGCCGATGCAATTTGTGTGTTTCATCAACACTCTGAAGGTCCACAGATTACAGAATGCCTCCAGATGTGCTTCGGATACTACTACTAGTCTTCCAGTGAACGATCAAAGCGTAGACAGTTTGAGACATTACTCCCATGGAGAAAAGTCCGCATGGTGCTTATTGTGTTCAATACCGATGCAATTTTTGTGCTTCATCAACACTCTGAAGGTCCACAGATTACAGAATGGTTCCAGATGTGCTTCGGAAACTACTACTAGTCTTACAGGGAACTATCAAAGCGTAGACAGTTTAAGACATTACTCTCATGTAGAAAAGTCCGCATGGTGCTTATTGTGTTCAGTGCCGATGCAATTTCTGTGTTTCATCAACACTCTGAAGATCCACAGATTACAGAATGCATCCAGATGTGCTTCGGAAACTACTACTAGTCTTCCAGGGAACGATCAAAGCGTAGACAGTTTAAGACATTACTCCCATGGAGAAAATTCCGCATGGTGCTTATTGTGTTCAGTGCCGATGCAATTTTTGTGTTTCATCAACACTCTGAAGGAAAACAGGCTACAGAATGCATCCAGATGTGCTTTGGAAACTACTACTAGTAATCCAGGGAACGATCAAAGAGTTGACCGTTTAAGACGTTACTCCCATGGAGAAAAGTCTGAATTGTGCTTATTGAGTTTAATGCCGATGAAATTTCTGTGTTTCATCACCACTCTGAAGGTGTACAGTTTACAGAATGCCTCCAGATGTACTTCGGAAACTACTGCTAGTCTTCCAGTGAACGATCACAGCGTAGACAGTTTAGGACATTACTCTCATGGAGAAAAGTCCGCATGGTTCTTATTGTGTTCAATGCCGATTCAATTTCTGTGTTTCATCAAAACTCTGAAGGTCCGCAGATTACAGAATTCCTCCAGATGTGCTTCGGAAACTACTACTAGTCTTCCAGTGAACGATCAAAGCGTAGACAGTTTAAGACATTACTCTCATAGAGAAAAGTACGCATGGTGATTATTGTGTTCAATGCCGATTCAACTTCTGCGTTTCATCAACACTCTGAAGGTCCACAGATTACAGAATGCCTCCAGATGTGCTTCGGAAACTACCACTAGTCTTCCAGTGAACGATCAAAGCGTAGACAGTTTAAGACAATACTCCCATGGAGAAAAGTCCGCCTGGTGCTTATTGTGTTCAATGCCGATGCTATTTTTGTGTTTCATCAACACTCAAAAGGTGATCAGATTACAGAAAGCATCCAGGTGTGCTTCGGAAACTACTACTAGTCTTCCAGGGAACGATCAAAGAGTAGACCGTTTAAGACATTACTCCCTTGGAGAAAAGTTCGCATATTGCTTATTGTGTTTAATGCCGATGAAATTTGTGTGTTTCATCAACCCTCTGAAGGTATACAGATTACAGAATGCCTCCAGATGTGCTTCGGGAACTACTGCTAGTCTTCTAGTGAAAGATCACATCGTAGACTGTTTAAGACATTACTCTCATGGAGGAAAGTCCGCATGGTGCATATTGTGTTCAATGCCGATTCAATTTCTGTGTTTCATCAACACTCTGAACGTCCACAGATTACAGAATGCCTCCAGATGACCTTCTGAAACTACTACTGGTCTTCAAGGGAACGATCAAAGCGTAGACTATTTAAGTCATTACTCCCACAGAGAAAAGACCGCATGGTGCTTATTGTATTCATGCCGATGCAATTTTTGTGTTTCATCAACACTCTGAAGGTCCACAGATTACAGAATGCCTCCAGATGTGCTTAAGAAATTACTACTAGTCTTCCAGTGTACGATCAAAGCGTAGACAATGTAAGACATTACTGCCATGGAGAAAAGTCCGCATGGTGCTTATTGTGTTCAATGCCGATGAAATTTTTGTGTTTTATCAAAACTCTGAAGGTCCACAGATTACAGAATACCTCCAGATGTGCTTCGGAAACTACTACAAGTCTTCCAGGGAACGATCAAAGCGTAGACAGTTTAAGACATTACTCTAATGGGGAAAAGTCCGCATGGTGCTTATTGTGTTCAATGCCGATGCAATTTCTGTGTTTCATCAACACTCTGAAGGTCCGCAGATTACAGAATGCGTCCAGATGTGCTTCGGAAACTACCACTAGTCTTCCATTGAACGATCAAAGCGTAGACAGTTTAAGACATTACTCCCATGGAGAAAAGTCCGCATGGTACTTATTGTGTTCAATGCCGATGCAATTTTTGTGTTTCATCAACACTCTTTAGGTCCACAGATTACAGAATGCTTCCAGATGTGCTTCGGAAACTATTTCTATTCTTCCAGTGTACGATCAAAGCGTAGACAGTTTAAGACATTACTCCCATGGAGAAAAGTCCGCATGGTGCTTATTGTGTTCAATGCTGATGCAATTTTTTTGTTCCATCAACTCTCTGAAGTTCCTCAGATTACAGAATGCATCCAGATGTGCTTCGGAAACTACTACTAGTCTTAAAGGGAACGATCAAAGCAAAGACAAATTAAGACATTACTCCCATGGAGAAAAGTCCGCATGGAGCATATTGTGTTCAATGATGATGCAATTTTGGTGTTTCATCGACACACTGAAGGTCCACAGATTACAGAATGCCTCCAGATGTGCTTCGGATACTACTACTAGTCTTCCAGTGAACGATCAAAGCGTAGACAGTTTGAGACATTACTCCCATGGAGAAAAGTCCGCATGGTGCTTATTGTGTTCAATGCCGATGCAATTTCTGTGTTTCATCAACACTCTGAAGGTCCACAGATTACAGAACGCCTCCAGATCTGCTTCGGAAACTACTACTAGTCTTCCAGGGAACGATCAAAGCGTAGACAGTTCAAGACATTACTCTCATGGAGAAAAGTCCGCATGATGCTTATTGTGTTCAGTGCCGATGCAATTTCTGTGTTTCATCAACACTCTGAAGATCCACAGATTACAGAATGCATCCAGATGTGCTTCGGAAACTGCTACTAGTCTTCCAGGGAACGATCAATGCGTAGACAGTTTAAGACATTACTCCCATGGAGAAAAGTCCGCATGGTGCTTATTGTGTTCAGTGCCGATGCAATTTTTGTGTTTCATCAACACTCTGAAGGAAAACAGATTACAGAATGCATCCAGATGTGCTTTGGAAACTACTACTAGTAATCCAGGGAACGATCAAAGAGTTGACCGTTTAAGACGTTACTCCCATGGAGAAAAGTCTGAATTGTGCTTATTGAGTTTAATGCCGATGAAATTTCTGTGTTTCATCAACACTCTGAAGGTATACAGTTTACAGAATGCCTCCAGATGTACTTCGGAAACTACTGCTAGTCTTCCAGTGAACGATCACAGCGTAGACAGTTTAGGACATTACTCTCATGGAGAAAAGTCCGCATGGTTCTTATTGTGTTCAATGCCGATTCAATTTCTGTGTTTCATCAAAACTCTGAAGGTCCGCAGATTACAGAATTCCTCCAGATGTGCTTCGGAAACTACTACTAGTCTTCCAGTGAACGATCAAAGCGTAGACAGTTTAAGACATTACTCTCATGGAGAAAAGTCCGCATGGTGATTATTGTGTTCAATGCCGATTCAACTTCTGCGTTTCATCAACACTCTGAAGGTCCGCAGATTACAGAATGCCTCCAGATGTGCTTCGGAAACTACCACTAGTCTTCCAGTGAACGATCAAAGCGTAGACAGTATAAGACAATACTCCCATGGAGAAAAGTCCGCCTGGTGCTTATTGTGTTCAATGCCGATGCTATTTTTGTGTTTCATCAACACTCAAAAGGTGATCAGATTACAGAAAGCATCCAGGTGTGCTTCGGAAACTACTACTAGTCTTCCAGGGAACGATCAAAGAGTAGACCGTTTAAGACATTACTCCCTTGGAGAAAAGTCCGCATATTGCTTATTGTGTTTAATGCCGATGAAATTTGTGTGTTTCATCAACCCTCTGAAGGTATACAGATTACAGAATGCCTCCAGATGTGCTTCGGGAACTACTGCTAGTCTTCCAGTGAAAGATCACATCGTAGACTGTTTAAGACATTACTCTCATGGAGGAAAGTCCGCATGGTGCATATTGTGTTCAATGCCGATTCAATTTCTGTGTTTCATCAACACTCTGAAGGTCCACAGATTACAGAATGCTTCCAGATGACCTTCTGAAACTACTACTGGTCTTCAAGGGAACGATCAAAGCGTAAATATTTAAGTCATTACTCCCACAGAGAAATGACCGCATGGTGCTTATTGTATTCATGCCGATGCAATTTTTGTGTTTCATCAACACTCTGAAGGTCCACAGATTACAGAATGCCTCCAGATGTGCTTAAGAAATTACTACTAGTCTTCCAGTGTACGATCAAAGCGTAGACAGTTTAAGACATTACTCCCATGGAGAAAAGTCAGCATGGTGATTATTGTGTTCAATGCCGATGCAATTTCTGTGTTTCATCAACACTCTGAAGATCCACAGATTACAGAATGCATCCAGATGTGCTTCGGAAACTACTACAAGTCTTCCAGGGAACGATCAAAGCGTAGACAGTTTAAGACATTACTCTAATGGGGAAAAGTCCGCATGGTGCTTATTGTGTTCAATGCCGATTCAATATCTGTGTTTCATCAACACTCTGAAGGTCCGCAGATTACAGAATGCGTCCAGATGTGCTTCGGAAACTACCACTAGTCTTCCATTGAACGATCAAAGCGTAGACAGTTTAAGACATTACTCCCATGGAGAAAAGTCCGCATGGTGCTTATTGTGTTCAATGCCGATGCAATTTTTGTGTTTCATCAACACTCTTTAGGTCCACAGATTACAGAATGCTTCCAGATGTGCTTCGGAAACTATTACTATTCTTCCAGTGTACGATCAAAGCGTAGACAGTTTAAGACATTACTCCCATGGAGAAAAGTCCGCATGGTGCTTATTGTGTTCAATGCTGATGCAATTTTTTTGTTCCATCAACTCTCTGAAGTTCCTCAGATTACAGAATGCATCCAGATGTGCTTCGGAAACTACTACTAGTCTTAAAGGGAACGATCAAAGCAAAGACAAATTAAGACATTACTCCCATGGAGAAAAGTCCGCATGGAGCATATTGTGTTCAATGATGATGCAATTTTGGTGTTTCATCGACACACTGAAGGTCCACAGATTACAGAATGCCTCCAGATGTGCTTCGGATACTACTACTAGTCTTCCAGTGAACGATCAAAGCGTAGACAGTTTGAGACATTACTCCCATGGAGAACAGTCCGCATGGTGCTTATTGTGTTCAATGCCGATGCAATTTCTGTGTTTCATCAACACTCTGAAGGTCCACAGATTACAGAACGCCTCCAGATCTGCTTCGGAAACTACTACTAGTCTTCCAGGGAACGATCAAAGCGTAGACAGTTTAAGACATTACTCTCATGGAGAAAAGTCCGCATGATGCTTATTGTGTTCAGTGCCGATGCAATTTCTGTGTTTCATCAACACTCTGAAGATCCACAGATTACAGAATGCATCCAGATGTGCTTCGGAAACTACTACTAGTCTTCCAGGGAACGATCAATGCGTAGACAGTTTAAGACATTACTCCCATGGAGAAAAGTCCGCATGGTGCTTATTGTGTTCAGTGCCGATGCAATTTTTGTGTTTCATCAACACTCTGAAGGAAAACAGATTACAGAATGCATCCAGATGTGCTTTGGAAACTACTACTAGTAATCCAGGGAACGATCAAAGAGTTGACCGTTTAAGACGTTACTCCCATGGAGAAAAGTCTGAATTGTGCTTATTGAGTTTAATGCCGATGAAATTTCTGTGTTTCATCAACACTCTGAAGGTATACAGTATACAGAATGCCTCCAGATGTACTTCGGAAACTACTGCTAGTCTTCCAGTGAACGATCACAGCGTAGACAGTTTAGGACATTACTCTCATGGAGAAAAGTCCGCATGGTTCTTATTGTGTTCAATGCCGATTCAATTTCTGTGTTTCATCAAAACTCTGAAGGTCCGCAGATTACAGAATTCCTCCAGATGTGCTTCGGAAACTACTACTAGTCTTCCAGTGAACGATCAAAGCGTAGACAGTTTAAGACATTACTCTCATGGAGAAAAGTACGCATGGTGATTATTGTGTTCAATGCCGATTCAACTTCTGCGTTTCATCAACACTCTGAAGGTCCGCAGATTACAGAATGCCTCCAGATGTGCTTCGGAAACTACCACTAGTCTTCCAGTGAACGATCAAAGCGTAGACAGTATAAGACAATACTCCCATGGAGAAAAGTCCGCCTGGTGCTTATTGTGTTCAATGCCGATGCTATTTTTGTGTTTCATCAACACTCAAAAGGTGATCAGATTACAGAAAGCATCCAGGTGTGCTTCGGAAACTACTACTAGTCTTCCAGGGAACGATCAAAGAGTAGACCGTTTAAGACATTACTCCCTTGGAGAAAAGTCCGCATATTGCTTATTGTGTTTAATGCCGATGAAATTTGTGTGTTTCATCAACCCTCTGAAGATATACAGATTACAGAATGCCTCCAGATGTGCTTCGGGAACTACTGCTAGTCTTCCAGTGAAAGATCACATCGTAGACTGTTTAAGACATTACTCTCATGGAGGAAAGTCCGCATGGTGCATATTGTGTTCAATGCCGATTCAATTTCTGTGTTTCATCAACACTCTGAAGGTCCACAGATTACAGAATGCTTCCAGACGACCTTCTGAAACTACTACTGGTCTTCAAGGGAACGATCAAAGCGTAAATATTTAAGTCATTACTCCCACAGAGAAATGACCGCATAGTGCTTATTGTATTCATGCCGATGCAATTTTTGTGTTTCATCAACACTCTGAAGGTCCACAGATTACAGAATGCCTCCAGATGTGCTTAAGAAATTACTACTAGTCTTCCAGTGTACGATCAAAGCGTAGACAGTTTAAGACATTACTCCCATGGAGAAAAGTCAGCATGGTGATTATTGTGTTCAATGCCGATGCAATTTCTGTGTTTCATCAACACTCTGAAGATCCACAGATTACAGAATGCATCCAGATGTGCTTCGGAAACTACTACAAGTCTTCCAGGGAACGATCAAAGCGTAGACAGTTTAAGACATTACTCTAATGGGGAAAAGTCCGCATGGTGCTTATTGTGTTCAATGCCGATTCAATATCTGTGTTTCATCAACACTCTGAAGGTCCGCAGATTACAGAATGCGTCCAGATGTGCTTCGGAAACTACCACTAGTCTTCCATTGAACGATCAAAGCGTAGACAGTTTAAGACATTACTCCCATGGAGAAAAGTCCGCATGGTGCTTATTGTGTTCAATGCCGATGCAATTTTTGTGTTTCATCAACACTCTTTAGGTCCACAGATTACAGAATGCTTCCAGATGTGCTTCGGAAACTATTACTATTCTTCCAGTGTACGATCAAAGCGTAGACAGTTTAAGACATTACTCCCATGGAGAAAAGTCCGCATGGTGCTTATTGTGTTCAATGCTGATGCAATTTTTTTGTTCCATCAACTCTCTGAAGTTCCTCAGATTACAGAATGCATCCAGATGTGCTTCGGAAACTACTACTAGTCTTAAAGGGAACGATCTAAGCAAAGACAAATTAAGACATTACTCCCATGGAGAAAAGTTCGCATGGTGCATATTGTGTTCAATGATGATGCAATTTTGGTGTTTCATCGACACACTGAAGGTCCACAGATTACAGAATGCATCCAGATGTGCTTCGGAAACTACTACTAGTCTTCCAGGGAACGATCAAATCGTAGACAGTTTATGACATTACTCCCATGGAGAAAAGTTCGCATGGTGCCTATAGTGTTAATGCCGTTGCAATTTTTGTGTTTCATCAACACTCTGAACGTCCACAGATTACTGAATGCCTCCAGATGTGCTTCGGAAACTATTACTAGTCTTCCAGAGAATGATCAAAGAACAGACAGTTTAAGACATTACTCCCATGGTGAAAAGTCAACATGGTGCTTATCGTGTTCAATGCGGATGCAATTTTTGTGTTTCATCAACACTCTGAAGGTCCACAGATTACAGAATGCATCCAGATGTGCTTCGGAAACTAATACTAGTCTTCCAGTGAACGATCAAGGCGTAGACAGTTTGAGACATTACTCCCATGGAGAAAAGTCCGCATGGTGTTTATTGTGTTCAATGCCGATGCAATTTTTGTGCTTCATCAACAGTCTGAAGGTCCACAGTTTACAGAATGCCTCCAGATGTGCTTCGGATACTACTACTAGTCTTCCAGTGAACGATCAAAGCGTAGACAGTTTGAGACATTACTCCCATGGAGAAAAGTCCGCATGGTGCTTATTGAGTTCAGTGCCGATGCAATTTTTGTGTTTCATCAACACTCTGAAGGTAAACTGATTACAGAATGCATCCAGATGTGCTTTGGAAACTACTACTAGTAATCCAGGGAACGATCAAAGAGTTGACCGTTTAAGACATTACTCCCATGGAGAAAAGTCTGAATTGTGCTTATTGAGTTTAATGCCGATGAAATTTCTGTGTTTCATCAACACTCTGAAGGTATACAGTTTACAGAATGCCTCCAGATGTGCTTCGGAAACTACTGCTAGTCTTCCAGTGAACGATCACAGCGTAGACAGTTTAGGACATTACTCTCATGGAGAAAAGTCCGCATGGTTCTTATTGTGTTCAATGCCGATTCAATTTCTGTGTTTCATCAACACTCTGAAGGTCCGCAGATTACAGAATGCGCCCAGATGTGCTTCGGAAACTACCACTAGTCTTCCATTGAACGATCAAAGCGTAGACAGTTTAAGACATTACTCCCATGGAGAAAAGTCCGCATGGTGCTTATTGTGTTCAATGCCGATGCAATTTTTGTGTTTCATCAACACTCTTTAGGTCCACAGATTACAGAATGCTTCCAGATGTGCTTCGGAAACTATTACTATTCTTCCAGTGTACGATCAAAGCGTAGACAGTTTAAGACATTACTCCCATGGAGAAAAGTCCGCATGGTGCTTATGGTGTTCAATGCTGATGCAATTTTTTTGTTCCATCAACTCTCTGAAGTTCCTCAGATTACAGAATGCATCCAGATGTGCTTCGGAAACTACTACTAGTCTTCCAGTGAACGATCAAAGCGTAGACAGTTTAAGACATTACTCTCATGGAGAAAAGTACGCATGGTGATTATTGTGTTCAATGCCGATTCAACTTCTGCGTTTCATCAACACTCTGAAGGTCCGCAGATTACAGAATGCCTCCAGATGTGCTTCGGAAACTACCACTAGTCTTCCAGTGAACGATCAAAGCGTAGACAGTATAAGACAATACTCCCATGGAGAAAAGTCCGCCTGGTGCTTATTGTGTTCAATGCCGATGCTATTTTTGTGTTTCATCAACACTCAAAAGGTGATCAGATTACAGAAAGCATCCAGGTGTGCTTCGGAAACTACTACTAGTCTTCCAGGGAACGATCAAAGAGTAGACCGTTTAAGACATTACTCCCTTGGAGAAAAGTCCGCATATTGCTTATTGTGTTTAATGCCGATGAAATTTGTGTGTTTCATCAACCCTCTGAAGGTATACAGATTACAGAATGCCTCCAGATGTGCTTCGGGAACTACTGCTAGTCTTCCAGTGAAAGATCACATCGTAGACTGTTTAAGACATTACTCTCATGGAGGAAAGTCCGCATGGTGCATATTGTGTTCAATGCCGATTCAATTTCTGTGTTTCATCAACACTCTGAAGGTCCACAGATTACAGAATGCTTCCAGATGACCTTCTGAAACTACTACTGGTCTTCAAGGTAACGATCAAAGCGTAAATATTTAAGTCATTACTCCCACAGAGAAATGACCGCATGGTGCTTATTGTATTCATGCCGATGCAATTTTTGTGTTTCATCAACACTCTGAAGGTCCACAGATTACAGAATGCCTCCAGATGTGCTTAAGAAATTACTACTAGTCTTCCAGTGTACGATCAAAGCGTAGACAGTTTAAGACATTACTCCCATGGAGAAAAGTCAGCCTGGTGATTGTTGTGTTCAATGCCGATGCAATTTCTGTGTTTCATCAACACTCTGAAGATCCACAGATTACAGAATGCATCCAGATGTGCTTCGGAAACTACTACAAGTCTTCCAGGGAACGATCAAAGCGTAGACAGTTTAAGACATTACTCTAATGGGTAAAAGTCCGCATGGTGCTTATTGTGTTCAATGCCGATGCAATTTTTGTGTTTCATCAACACTCTTTAGGTCCACAGATTACAGAATGCTTCCAGATGTGCTTCGGAAACTATTACTATTGTTCCAGTGTACGATCAAAGCGTAGACAGTTTAAGACATTACTCCCATGGAGAAAAGTCCGCATGGTGCTTATTGTGTTCAATGCTGATGCAATTTTTTTGTTCCATCAACTCTCTGAAGTTCCTCAGATTACAGAATGCATCCAGATGTGCTTCGGAAACTACTACTAGTCTTAAAGGGAACGATCAAAGCAAAGACAAATTAAGACATTACTCCCATGGAGAAAAGTTCGCATGGTGCATATTGTGTTCAATGATGATGCAATTTTGGTGTTTCATCGACACACTGAAGGTCCACAGATTACAGAATGCATCCAGATGTGCTTCGGAAACTACTACTAGTCTTCCAGGGAACGATCAAATCGTAGACAGTTTATGACATTACTCCCATGGAGAAAAGTTCGCATGGTGCCTATAGTGTTAATGCCGTTGCAATTTTTGTGTTTCATCAACACTCTGAACGTCCACAGATTACTGAATGCCTCCAGATATGCTTCGGAAACTATTACTAGTCTTCCAGAGAATGATCAAAGAACAGACAGTTTAAGACATTACTCCCATGGTGAAAAGTCAACATGGTGCTTATTGAGTTCAGTGCCGATGCAATTTTTGTGTTTCATCAACACTCTGAAGGTAAACTGATTACAGAATGCATCCAGATGTGCTTTGGAAACTACTACTAGTCTTCCAGTGAACGATCAAGGCGTAGACAGTTTGAGACATTACTCCCATTGAGAAAAGTCCGCATGGTGTTTATTGTGTTCAATGACGATGCAATTTTTGTGCTTCATCAACAGTCTGAAGGTCCACAGTTTACAGAATGCCTCCAGATGTGCTTCGGATACTACTACTAGTCTTCCAGTGAACGATCAAAGCGTAGACAGTTTGAGACATTACTCCCATGGAGAAAAGTCCGCATGGTGCTTATTGAGTTCAGTGCCGATGCAATTTTTGTGTTTCATCAACACTCTGAAGGTAAACTGATTACAGAATGCATCCAGATGTGCTTTGGAAACTACTACTAGTAATCCAGGGAACGATCAAAGAGTTGACCGTTTAAGACATTACTCCCATGGAGAAAAGTCTGAATTGTGCTTATTGAGTTTAATGCCGATGAAATTTCTGTGTTTCATCAACACTCTGAAGGTATACAGTTTACAGAATGCCTCCAGATGTGCTTCGGAAACTACTGCTAGTCTTCCAGTGAACGATCACAGCGTAGACAGTTTAGGACATTACTCTCATGGAGAAAAGTCCGCATGGTTCTTATTGTGTTCAATGCCGATTCAATTTCTGTGTTTCATCAACACTCTGAAGGTCCGCAGATTACAGAATGCGTCCAGATGTGCTTCGGAAACTACCACTAGTCTTCCATTGAACGATCAAAGCGTAGACAGGTTAAGACATTACTCCCATGGAGAAAAGTCCGCATGGTGCTTATTGTGTTCAATGCCGATGCAATTTTTGTGTTTCATCAACACTCTTTAGGTCCACAGATTACAGAATGCTTCCAGATGTGCTTCGGAAACTATTACTATTCTTCCAGTGTACGATCAAAGCGTAGACAGTTTAAGACATTACTCCCATGGAGAAAAGTCCGCATGGTGCTTATGGTGTTCAATGCTGATGCAATTTTTTTGTTCCATCAACTCTCTGAAGTTCCTCAGATTTCAGAATGCATCCAGATGTGCTTCGGAAACTACTACTAGTCTTAAAGGGAACGATCAAAGCAAAGACAAATTAAGACATTCCTCCCATGGAGAAAAGTTCGCATGGTGCATATTGTGTTCAATGATGATGCAATTTTGGTGTTTCATCGACACACTGAAGGTCCACAGATTACAGAATGCATCCAGATGTGCTTCGGAAACTACTACTAGTCTTCCAGGGAACGATCAAATCGTAGACAGTTTATGACATTACTCCCATGGAGAAAAGTTCGCATGGTGCCTATAGTGTTAATGCCGTTGCAATTTTTGTGTTTCATCAACACTCTGAAGGTCCACAGATTACAGAATGCATCCAGATGTGCTTCGGAAACTAATACTAGTCTTCCAGTGAACGATCAAGGCGTAGACAGTTTGAGACATTACTCCCATGGAGAAAAGTCCGCATGGTGTTTATTGTGTTCAATGCCGATGCAATTTTTGTGCTTCATCAACAGTCTGAAGGTCCACAGTTTACAGAATGCCTCCAGATGTGCTTCGGATACTACTACTAGTCTTCCAGTGAACGATCAAAGCGTAGACAGTTTGAGACATTACTCCCATGGAGAAAAGTCCCCATGGTGCTTATTGAGTTCAGTGCCGATGCAATTTTTGTGTTTCATCAACACTCTGAAGGTAAACTGATTACAGAATGCATCCAGATGTGCTTTGGAAACTACTACTAGTAATCCAGGGAACGATCAAAGAGTTGACCGTTTAAGACATTACTCCCATGGAGAAAAGTCTGAATTGTGCTTATTGAGTTTAATGCCGATGAAATTTCTGTGTTTCATCAACACTCTGAAGGTATACAGTTTACAGAATGCCTCCAGATGTGCTTCGGAAACTACTGCTAGTCTTCCAGTGAACGATCACAGCGTAGACAGTTTAGGACATTACTCTCATGGAGAAAAGTCCGCATGGTTCTTATTGTGTTCAATGCCGATTCAATTTCTGTGTTTCATCAAAACTCTGAAGGTCCGCAGATTACTGAATTCCTCCAGATGTGCTTCGGAAACTACTACTAGTCTTCCAGTGAACGATCAAAGCGTAAACAGTTTAAGACATTACTCTCATGGAGAAATGTACGCATGGTGATTATTGTGTTCAATGCCGATTCAACTTCTGCGTTTCATCAACACTCTGAAGGTCCACAGATTACAGAATGCCTCCAGATGTGCTTCGGAAACTACTACTAGTCTTCAAGGGAACGATCAAAGTGTAGACAGTTTAAGACATTACTCTCATGGAGAAAAGTCCGCATGGTGCTTATTGTGTTTAATGCCGATGCAATTTTTGTGTTTCATCAACACTCTGAACGTCCACAGATTACAGAATGCCTCCAGATGTGCTTCGGAAACTACTAATAGTCTTCCAGTGTACGATCAAAGCGTAGACAGTTTAAGACATTACTCCCATGGAGAAAAGTCCGCATTGTGATTATTGTGTTCAATGAGGATTCAATTTCTGTGTTTCATCAACACTCTGAAGATCCGCAGATTACAGAATGCGTCCAGAAGTGCTTCGCAAACTACTACTAGCCTTCCAGTGTACGATCAAAGCGTAGACAGTTTAAGACATTACTCCCATGGAAAAAAGTCCGCATTTTGCTTATTGTGTTCAATGCCGATGCAATTTTTGTGTTTCATCAACACTCTCAAGGTCCACAGATTACAGAATGCCTCCAGATGTCTTTCGGAAACTACTACTAGTCTTCCAGTGAACGATCAAAGCGTTGACAGTTTAAGACATTACTCTCATGGGGAAAAGGCCGCATGGTGATTATTGTGTTCAATGCCGATTCAATTTCTGCGTTTCGTCAACACTCTGAAGGTCCACAGATTACAGAATGCCTCCAGATGTGCTTCGGAAACTACCACTAGTCTTCCAGTGAACGATCAAAGCGTAGACAGTTTAAGACAATACTCATATGGAGAAAAGTCCGCATGGTAATTATTGTGTTCAATGCCGATGCAATTTTTGTGTTTTATCAACACTCTGAAGGTCCACAGATTACAGAATGCCCCCAGGTGTGCCTCGGAAAATACTACTAGTCTTCCAGTGTACGATCAAAGCGTAGACACTTTAAGACAATACTCCCATGGAGATAAGTCCGCATGGTGCTTATTGTGTTCAATGCCGATGCAATTTCTGTGTTTCATCAACACTCTGAAGATCCACAGATTACAGAATGCATCCAGATGTGCTTCGGAAACTACTACTAGTCTTCCAGGGAACGATCAAAGCGTAGACAGTTTAAGACATTACTCTCATGGGGAAAAGTCCGCATGGTGCTTATTGTGTTCAATGCCGATTCAATTTCTGTGTTTCATCAACACTCTGAAGGTCCGCAGATTACAGAATGCGTCCAGATGTGCTTCGGAAACTACCACTAGTCTTCCATTGAACGATCAAAGCGTAGACAGTTTAAGACATTACTCCCATGGAGAAAAGTCCGCATGGTGCTTATTGTGTTCAATGCCGATGAAATTTTTGTGTTTCATCAACACTCTGGAGGTCCACAGATTACAGAATGCCTCCAGATGTGCTTCGGAAACTATTACTATTCTTCCAGTGTACGATCAAAGCGTAGACAGTTTAAGACATTACTCCCATGGAGAAAAGTCCGCATGGTGCTTATTGTGTTCAATGCTGATGCCATTTTTTTGTTCCATCAACTCTCTGAAGGTCCTCAGATTACAGAATGCATCCAGATGTGCTTCGGAAACTACTACTAGTCTTAAAGGGAACGATCAAAGCAAAGAAAGATTAAGACATTACTCCCATGGAGAAAAGTTCGCATGGTGCATATTGTGTTCAATGCCGATGCAATTTTTGTGCTTCATCAACAGTCTGAAGGACCACAGTTTACAGAATTCATCCAGATATGCTTTGGAAGGTACTACTAGTCTTCCAGGGAAGGATCAAAGCGTAGAAAGTTTAAGACATTACTTCCATGGAGAAAAGTCCGCATGGTGCCTATTGTGTTCAATGCCGATGCAATTTCTGTGTTTCATCAACACTCTGAAGGTCCACAGATTACAGAACGCCTCCAGATGTGCTTCGGAAACTACTACTAGTCTTCCAGGGAACGATCAAAGCGTAGACAGTTTAAGACATTACTCTCATGGAGAAAAGTCCGCATGGTGCTTATTGTGTTCAATGCCGATGCAATTTCGGTGTTTCATCAACTCTCTGAAGATCCACAGATTACAGAAGGCATCCAGATGTGCTTCGGAAACTACTACTAGTCTTCCAGGTAACGATCGAAGCGTAGACATTTACAGACATTACTGCCATGGAGAAAAGTCCGAATGGTGCTTATTGTGTTCAATGCCGATGCAATTTTTGTGTTTCATCAACACTCTGAAGGTAAACAGATTACAGAATGCATCCAGATGTGCTTTGGAAACTACTACTAGTCATCCAGGGAACGTTCAAAGTGTAGACCGTTTAAGACATTACTCCCATGGAGAAAAGTCCGAATGGTGCTTATTGTGTTTAATGCCGATGAAATTTCTGTGTTTTATCAACACCCTGAAGGTATACAGTTTACAGAATGCCTCCAGATATGCTTCGGAAACTACTGCTAGTCATCCAGTGAACGATCACAGTGTAGACACTTTAAGACATTACCCTCATGGAAAAAAGTCCGCATGGTGCTTATTGTGTTCAGTGCCGATGCAAATTGTGTGTCTCATCAACACTCTGAAGGTCCACAGATTACAGAATGCCTCCAGATGTGCTTCGGATACTACTACTAGTCTTCCAGTGAACGATCAAAGCGTAGACAGTTTGAGACATTACTCCCATGGAGAAAAGTCCGCATGGTGCTTATTGTGTTCAATACCGATGCAATTTTTGTGCTTCATCAACACTCTGAAGGTCCACAGATTACAGAATGCATCCAGATGTGCTTCGGAAACTACTACTAGTCTTACGGGGAACTATCAAAGCGTAGACAGTTTAAGACATTACTCTCATGGAGAAAAGTCTGCATGGTGCTTATTGTGTTCAGTGCCGATGCAATTTCTGTGTTTCATCAACACTCTGAAGATCCACAGATTACAGAATGCATCCAGATGTGCTTCGGAAACTACTACTAGTCTTCCAGGGAACGATCAAAGCGTAGACCGTTTAAGACATTACTCCCATGGAGAAAAGTCCGCATGGGGCTTAATGTGTTCAGTGCCGATGCAATTTTTGTGTTTCATCAACACTCTGAAGGTAAACAGATTACAGAATGCATCCAGATGTGCTTTGGAAGCTACTACTAGTAATCCAGGGAACGATCAAAGTGTTGACCGTTTAAGACATTACTCCCATGGAGAAAAGTCCGAAATGTGCTTATTGAGTTTAATGCCGATGAAATTTCTGTGTTTCATCAACACTCTGAAGGTATACAGTTTACAGAATGCCTCCAGATGTGCTTCGGAAACTACTGCTAGTCTTCCAGTGAACGATCACAGCGTAGACAGTTTAGGACATTACTCTCATGGACAAAAGTCCGCATGGTTCTTATTGTGTTCAATGCCGATTAAATTTCTGTGATTCATCAAAACTCTTAAGGTCCGCAGATTACAGAATTCCTCCAGATGTGCTTCGGAAACTACTACTAGTCTTCCAGTGAACGATCAAAGCGTAGACAGTTTAAGACATTACTCTCATGGAGAAAAGTACGCATGGTGATTATTGTGTTCAATGCCGATTCAACTTCTGCGTTTCATCAACACTCTGAAGGTCCATAGATTACAGAATGCCTCCAGATGTGCTTCGGAAACTACCACTAGTCTTCAAGTGTACGATCAAAGCGTAGACAGTTTAAGACATTACTCCCATGGAAAAAAGTCCGCATGATGATTATTGTGATCAATGAGGATTCAATTTCTGTGTTTCATCAACACTCTGAAGGTCCGCAGATTACAGAATGCGTCCAGATGTGCTTCGGAAACTACTACTAGCCTTCCAGTGTACGATCAAAGCGTAGACCGTTTAAGACATTACTCCCATGGAGAAAAGTCCGCATGGTGCTTATTGTGTTCAATGCCGATGCAAGTTTTGTGTTTCATCAACACTCTGAAGGTCCACAGATTACAGAATGCATCCTGATGTGCTTCGAAAACTACTACTAGTCTTCCAGTGTACGATCAAAAATTAGACAGTTTAAGACATTACTCCCATGGAGAAAAAACCGCATGGTTCTTATTGTGTTCAATGCCGATGCAATTTTTTTGTTCCATCAACACTCTGAAGGTCCTCAGAATACAAAATGCATCCAGACGTGCTTCGGAAACTACTACTAGTCTTCCAGGGATCGATCAAAGCGTAGACAGTTTAAGAGTTTACTCTCATGGGGAAAAGTCCGCATGGTGATTATTGTGTTCAATGCCGATTCAATTTCTGAGGTTCGTCAACACTGTGAAGGTCCACAGATTACAGAATGATTCCAGATGTGCTTCGAAAACTACCACTAGTCTTCCAGTGAACGATCAAAGCGTAGACAGTTTAAGACATTACTCCCATGGCGAAAAGTCCGCATGGTGCTTATTGTGTTCAATGCCGATGCAATTTTTGTGTTTTATCAACACTCTGAAGGTCCACAGATTACAGAATGCCCCCAGGTGTGCCTCGGAAACTACTACTAGTCTTCCAGTGTACGTTCAAAGCGTAGACAGTTTAAGACATTTCTCCCATGGAGAAAAGTCCGCATGGTGCTTATTGTGTTCAATGCCGATGAATTTTTGTGTTTCATCAACACTTTGAAGGTCCACAGATTACAGAATGCATCCTGACGTTCTTCGGAAACTACTACTAGTCTTCCAGTGTACGATCAAAAAGTAGACTGTTTAAGACATTACTCCCATGGAGATAAATCCGCATGGTGCTTATTGTGTTCAATGCCGATGCAATTTTTGTGTTTCATCGACATACTGAAGGTCCACAGATTACAGAATGCATCCAGATGTACTTCGGAAACTACTACTAGTCTTCCAGTGTACGATCAAAGGGTAAACAGTTTGAGACATTACTCCCATGGAGAAAAATCCGCGTGGTGCTTATTGTGTTCAATGCCGATGCAATTTTTTTTGTTCCACCAACACTCTGATGGTCCTCAGATTACAGAATGCATCCAGATGTGCTTCGGAAACTACTACTAGTCTTAAAGGGAACGATCAAAGCGTAGACAGTTTAAGACATTACTCCTATGGAGAAAAGTTCGCATGGTGCTTATTGTTTTAAATGCCGATGCAATTTTTGTGTTTCATCGACACACTGAAGGTCCACAGATTACAGAATGAATCCAGATGTGCTTCGGAAACTACTACTAGTCTTCCAGAGAACGATCAAAGAATAGACAGTTTAAGACATTACTCCCATGGAGAATTGTCAGCATGGTGCTTATTGTGTTCAATGCCGATGCAATTTTTGTGATTCATTAACACTCTGAACGTCCATAGATTACAGAATGCCTTCAGATGTGCTTTGGAATCTACTACTAGTCTTCCAGGGTACCATCAAAGCGTATACAGTTTGAGACATAACTCCCAAGGAAAGAAGTCCGCATGGTGCTTATTGTGTTGAATGCCGATGCAATTTTTGTGTTTCATCAACACTCAGAAGGTCAATAGGTTACAGAATGCCTCCAGATGTGCTTCGGAAACTAGTACTAGTCTTCCAGGGAACGATCAAAGCGTAGACAGTTTCAAACATTACTCTCATGGAGAAAAGTCCGGATGGTGCTTATTGTGTTCAATGCCGATGCAATTTCTGTGTTTCATCAACACTCTGAAGATCCACAGATTACAGAATGCATCCAGATGTGCTTCGGAAACTACTATTAGACTTCCAGGGACGATCAAAGCGTAGACAGTTTAAGACATTACTCCCAGGGAGAAAAGTCCGAATGGTGCTTATTGTGTTCAATGCCGATGCAATTTTTGTGTTTCATCAACACTCTGAAAGTAAACAGATTACAGAATGCATCCATATGTGCTTTGGAAACTACTACTAGTCATCCATTGAACGATCAAAGAGTAGACCGTTTAAGACATTACTCCCATGGCTAAAAGTCCGAATGGTGCTTATTGTGTTTAATGCCAATGAAATTTCTGTGTTTCATCAACACTCTGAAGTTATACAGTTTACAGAATGCCTCCAGATGTGCTTCGGAAACTACTGCTAGTCTTCCAGTGAACGATCAAAGGGTAGACAGTTTGAGACATTACTCCCATGGAGAAAAGTCCGCATGGTGCTTATTGTGTTCAATGCCGATGCAATTTCTGTGTTTCATCAACACTCTGAAGATCCACAGATTACAGAATGCATGGAGATGTGCTTCGGAAACTACTACTAGTCTTCGAGGGAACGATCAAATCGTAGTCAGTTTAAGACATTACTCTCATGGAGAAAAGTCCGCATTGGTGCTTATTGTGTTCAATGCCGATGCAATTTTTGTGCTTCATCAACACTCTGTAGGTCCGCAGATTACAGAATGCCTCCAGATGTGCTTCGGAAACTACTACTAGTCTTCCAGGGAACGATCAAAGCGTAGACAGCTTAAGACATTACTCCCATGGAGAAAAGTCCGCATCGTGATTATTGTGTTCAATGCCGATGCAATTTTTCGGTTTCATCAACCATCTGAAGGTCCACAGATTACAGAATGCCCCCAAATGTGCCTCGTAAACTACTACTAGTCTTCCAGTGTACGATCAAATCGTAGACAGTTTAAGACATTACTCCCATGGAGAATAATCCGCGTGGTGCTTATTGTGTTCAATGCCGATGCAATATTTTTTGTTACATCAACACTCTGAACGTCCATAGATTACAGAATGCCTTCAGATGTGCTTCGGAAACTACTACTAGTCTTCCAGGGTACCATCAAAGCGTATACAGTTTGAGGCATATCTCCCAAGGAAAGAAGTCCTCATGGTGCTTATTGTGTTCAATGCCGATGCAATTTTTGTGTTTCATCAACACTCTGAAGGTCCACAGATAACAGAATGCATCCATATATGCTTCGGAAACTACTTCTACTCTTCCAGGGAACGATCAAATCGTAGACAGTTTTAGACAGTACTCCTATGGAGAAAAGTCGACATGGTGCTTATTGTGTTCAATGCCGATGCAATTTTTGTGTTTCATCAATACTCTGAAGATCCACAGATTACAGAATGCATCCAGATGTGCTTCGGAAACTACTACTAGTCTTCCATTGTACGATCAAAGCGTAGACAGTTTAAGACATTACTCCTATGGAGGAAAGTCCGCATGGTGCTTATTGTGTTAAAATGAAGATGCAATTTTTGTGTTTCATCAACACTATGAAAGTCCACAGATTACAGAATGCCTTCAGATGTGCTTCGGAAACTTCTACTAGTCTTCCAGTGAACGATCAAAGCGTAGACAATTTAAGACATTACTCCCATGGAGAAAAGTCCGCATGGTGCTTATTGTGTTCAATGCCGATGCAATTTCAGTGTTTCATCAAAACCCTGAAGGTCCGCAGATTACAGAATGCCTCCAGATGTGGTTCGGAAACTACTACTAGTCTTCCAGTGAACGATCAAAGAATAGACAGTTTAAGACATTACTCTCATGGAGAAAAGTCCGCATGGTGATTATTGTGTTCAATGCCGATTCAATTTCTGCGTTTCATCAACACTCTGGAGGTCCACAGATTACAGAATGCCTCCAGATGTGCTTCGGAAACTACAACTAGTCTTCCAGTGAACGATCAAAGCGTAGACAGTTTAAGACATTACTCCCATGGAGAAAAGTCCGCATGGTGCTTATTGTGTTCAATGCCGATGCAATTTTTGTGTTTCATCAACACTCTGGAGGTCCACAGATTACAGAATGCCTCCAGATGTGCTTCGGAAACTACTACTAGTATTCCAGGGAACGATCAAAGCGTAGATATTTTAAGACATTACTCCCATAGAGAAAGTCCGCATGGTGCTTATTGTGTTTAATGCCGATGCAATCTTTGTGTTTCAACAACACTCTGAAGGTATACAGATTACAGGATGCATCCAGATGTGCTTCGGAAACTACTGCTAGTCTTCCAGTGAACGATCACAGCGTAGACAGTTTAAGACATTACTCTCATAGAGAAAAGTCCGCATGGTGTGTAATGTGTTCAATTCCGATTCAATTTCTGTGTTTCATCAACACTCTGAATGTCCGCAGATTACAGAATGCCTCCAGATGTGCTTCGGAAACTTCTACTAGTCTTCCAGTGAACGATCAAAGCGTAGACAATTTAAGACATTACTCCCATGGAGAAAAGTCAGCATGGTGCTTATTGTGTTCAATGCCGCTGCAAATTCTGTGTTTCATCAAAACTCTGAAGGTCCGCAGATTACAGAATGCCTCCAGATGTGGTTCGGAAACTACTACTAGTCTTCCAGTGAACGATCAAAGAATAGACAGTTTAAGACATTACTCTCATGGAGAAAAGTCCGCATGGTGATTATTGTGTTCAATGCCGATTCAATTTCTGCGTTTCATCAACACTCTGAAGGTCCACAGATTACAGAATGCCTCCAGATGTGCTTCGGAAACTACAACTAGTCTTCCAGTGAACGATCAAAGCGTAGACAGTTTAAGACATTACTCCCATGGAGAAAAGTCCGCATGGTGCTTATTGTGTTCAATGCCGATGCAATTTTTGTGTTTCATCAACACTCTGGAGGTCCACAGATTACAGAATGCCTCCAGATGTGCTTCGGAAACTACTACTAGTCTTCCAATGTACGATCAAAGCGTAGACAGCTTAAGACATTACTCCCGTGAAAAGTCCGCATGGTGATTATTGTGTTCAATGCCGATGCAATTTTTCGGTTTCATCAACACTCTGAAGATCCACAGATTACAGAATGCTCCCAAATGTGCCTCGGAAACTACTACTAGTCTTCCAGTGTACGATCAAATCGTAGACAGTTTAAGACATTACTATCATGGAGAATATTCCTCATGGTGCTTATTGTGTATAATGGCGCTGCAATTTTTTTGTTCCATCAACACTCTGAAGGTCCTCAGATTACAGAATGCATCCAGATGTGCTTCGGAAACTACTACTAGTCTTCCAGGGAAGGATCAAAGCGTAGACAGTTTAAGACATTACTCCCACGGAGAAAAGTCCGCATGGTGCTTATTGTGTTCAATGCCGTTGCAATTTTTGTGTTTCATCGACACACTGAAGGTCCACAGATAACAGAATGCAACCAGATGTGCTTCGGAAACTACTACTAGTCTTCCAGGGAACGATCAAAGCGTAGACACTTTTAGACATTACTCCCATGGAGAAAAGTCCGCATGGTGCTTATTGTGTTCAATGCCGATGCAATTTTTGTGTTTCATCAGCACTCTGAACGTCCAGAGATTACCGAATGCCTCCAGATGTGCTTCGGAAACTACTACTAGACTTCCAGAGATCGATCAAAGCCTAGACAGTTTAAGACATTACTCCCATGGAGAAAAGTCAGCATTGTGCTTTTCGTGTTCAATGCCGATGAAATTTTTGTGTTTAATCGACACTCTGAAGATCCACAGATTTCAGAATGCCTCCAGATGTGCTTGGGAAACTACTACTAGTCTCCTAAGGAACGATCAAAGCGTAGACAGTTTAAGACATTACTCCTATGGAGAAAAGTCGGCATGGTGCGTATTGTGTTCAATGCCGATGCAATTTTTGTGTTTCATTAACACTCTGAAGGTCCACAGATTACAGAATGCATCCAGATGTGCTTCGGAAACTACTACTAGTCTTCCAGTGTACGATCAAATCGTAGACAGTTTAAGACATTACTCCAATGGAGAAAAGTCTGCATGGTGCTTATTGTGTTAAATGCCGATACATTTTTGTGTTTCATCAACACGCTGAAGGTCCACAGATTACAGAAAGCGTCCAGATGTGCTTCGAAAACTACTACTAGTCTTCCAGGGAACGATCAATCCGTAGACATTTTAAGACATTACTCCCATGGAGAAAGTCCGCATGGTGCTTATTGTGTTCAATGCCGATGCAATTTTTGTGTTTCATCAACACTCTGAAGGTATACAGATTACAGGATGCATCCAGATGTGCTTCGGAAACTACTGCTAGTCTTCCAGTGAACGATCACAGCGTAGACAGTTTAAGACATTACTCTCATTGAGAAAAGTCCGCATGGTGCGTATTGTGTTCAATGCCGATTCAATTTCTGTGTTTCATCAACACTCTGAATGTCCGCAGATTACAGAATGCCTCCAGATGTGCTTCGGAAACTACTACTAGTCTTCCTGTGTACGATCAAAGCGTAGAAAGTTTAAGACATTACTCCCATGGAGAAAAGTCCGCATGGTGCTTATTGAGTTCAATGCTGATGCAATTTTTGTGTTTCATCAACACTCTGGAGGTCCACAGATTACAGAATGACTCCAGATGTGCTTCGGAAACTACTACTAGTCTTCCAGTGTACGATTAAAGCGTAGACAATTTAAGACATTATTCCCATGGAGAAGAATCCGCATGGTGCTTATTGTGTTCAATGCCGATGCAATTTTTTTGTTCCATCAACACTCTGAAGGTCCTCAGCTTACAGAATGCATCCATATGTGCTTTGGAAACTACTACTAGTCTTCCAGGGAACGATCAAAGCGTAGACAGTTTAAGACATTACTCCTATGGAGAAAAGTCCGAATGGTGCTTATTGTGTTCATTGCCGATGCAATTTTTGTGTTTCATCAACACTCTGAAGGTAAACAGATTACAGAATGCATCCAGATGTGCTTTGGGAACTACTACTAGTCATCCAGGGAATGATCAAAGAGTAGACCGTTTAAGACATTACTCCCATGGAGAAAAGTCCGAATGGTACTTATTGTGTTTAATGCCGATGAAACTTCTATGTTTCATCAACACTCTGAAGGTATACAGTTTACAAAATGCCTCCAGATGTGCTTCGGAAACTACTGCTAGTCTTCCAGTGAACGATCAAAGCGTAGACAGTTTGAGACATTACTCCCATGGAGAAAAGTCCGCTTGGTGCTTATTGTGTTCAATGCCGATGCAATTTTTGTGCTTCATCAACACTCTAAAGGTCCACAGATTACAGAATGCATCCAGATATGCTTCGGAAGCTACTACTACTCTTCCAGGGAACGATCAAAGCGTAGACATTTTAAGACATAACTCCCTTGGAGAAAAGTCCGCATGGTGCTTATTGTGTTCAATGCCGATGCTATTTCTGTGTTTCATCAACACTCTGAATGTCCACAGATTACAGAAAGCATCCAGATGTGCTTCGGAAACTACTACTAGTCTTCCAGGGAACGTTCAAAGCGTAGACAGTTTAAGACACGACTCCCGTGGAGAAAAGTCCGCATGGTGTTTATTGTGTTCAATGCCGATGCAATTTTTGTGTTTCATCAACACTCTGAACGTCCACAGATTACAGAATGCCTCCAGATGTGCTTCGGAAACCACTACTAGACTTCCAGAGGTCGATCAAAGCCTAGACAGTTTAAGACATTACTCCCATGGAGAAAAGTCAGCATTGTGCTTTTCGTGTTTAATGACGATGCAATTTTTGTGTTTCATCAACACTCTCAAGGTCCACAGATTACAGAAAGCGTCCAGATATGCTTCGAAAACTACTACTAGTCTTCCAGGGAACGATCAATGCGTAGACATTTTAAGACATTACTCCCATGGAGAAAGTCCGCATGGTGCTTATTGTGTTCAATGCCGATGCAATTTTTGTGTTTCATCAACACTCTGAAGGTATACAGATTACAGGATGCATCCAGATGTGCTTCGGAAACTACTGCTAGTCTTCCAGAGAACGATCACAGCGTAGACAGTTTAAGACATTACTCTCATAGAGAAAAGTCCGCATGGTGCGTATTGTGTTCAATGCCGATTCAATTTCTGTGTTTCATCAACACTCTGAATGTCCGCAGATTACAGAAAGCGTCCAGATATGCTTCGAAAACTACTACTAGTCTTCCAGGGAACGATCAATGCGTAGACATTTTAAGACATTACTCCCATGGAGAAAGTCCGCATGGTGCTTATTGTGTTCAATGCCGATGCAATTTTTGTGTTTCATCAACACTCTGAAGGTATACAGATTACAGGATGCATCCAGATGTGCTTCGGAAACTACTGCTAGTCTTCCAGAGAACGATCACAGCGTAGACAGTTTAAGACATTACTCTCATAGAGAAAAGTCCGCATGGTGCGTATTGTGTTCAATGCCGATTCAATTTCTGTGTTTCATCAACACTCTGAAGGTCCACAGATTTCAGAATGCCTGCAGATGTGCTTTGGAAACTACTACTAGTCTTCCAGGGAACGATCAAAGCGTAGACAGTTTAAGACATTACTCCCATGGAGAAAAGTCCGCATGGTGCTTATTGTGTTCAATGCCGATGCAATTTTTGTATTTCATCAGCACTCTGAACGTCCAGAGATTACCGAATGCCTCCAGATGTGCTTCGGAAACTACTACTAGACTTCCAGAGATCGATCAAAGCCTAGACAGTTTAAGACATTACTCCCATGGAGAAAAGTCAGCATTGTGCTTTTCGTGTTCAATGCCGATGAAATTTTTGTGTTTAATCAACACTCTGAAGGTCCACAGATTTCAGAATGCCTCCAGATGTGCTTGGGAAACTACTACTAGTCTCCTAAGGTACGATCAAAGCGTAGACAGTTTAAGACATTACTCCTATGGAGAAAAGTCGGCATGGTGCGTATTGTGTTCAATGCCGATGCAATTTTTGTGTTTCATTAACACTCTGAAGGTCCACAGATTACAGAATGCATCCAGATGTGCTTCGGAAACTACTACTAGTCTTCCAGTGTACGATCAAAGCGTAGACAGTTTAAGACATTACTCCAATGGAGAAAAGTCTGCATGGTGCTTATTGTGTTAAATGCCGATGCAATTTTTGTGTTTCATCAACACGCTGAAGGTCCACAGATTACAGAAAGCGTCCAGATGTGCTTCGAAAACTACTACTAGTCTTCCAGGGAACGATCAATCCGTAGACATTTTAAGACATTACTCCCATGGAGAAAGTCCGCATGGTGCTTATTGTGTTCAATGCCGATGCAATTTTTGTGTTTCATCAACACTCTGAAGGTATACAGATTACAGGATGCATCCAGATGTGCTTCGGAAACTACTGCTAGTCTTCCAGTGAACGATCACAGCGTAGACAGTTTAAGACATTACTCTCATTGAGAAAAGTCCGCATGGTGCGTATTGTGTTCAATGCCGATTCAATTTCTGTGTTTCATCAACACTCTGAATGTCCGCAGATTACAGAATGCCTCCAGATGTGCTTCGGAAACTACTACTAGTCTTCCTGTGTACGATCAAAGCGTAGAAAGTTTAAGACATTACTCCCATGGAGAAAAGTCCGCATGGTGCTTATTGAGTTCAATGCTGATGCAATTTTTGTGTTTCATCAACACTCTGGAGGTCCACAGATTACAGAATGACTCCAGATGTGCTTCGGAAACTACTACTAGTCTTCCAGTGTACGATTAAAGCGTAGACAATTTAAGACATTATTCCCATGGAGAAGAATCCGCATGGTGCTTATTGTGTTCAATGCCGATGCAATTTTTTTGTTCCATCAACACTCTGAAGGTCCTCAGCTTACAGAATGCATCCATATGTGCTTTGGAAACTACTACTAGTCTTCCAGGGAACGATCAAAGCGTAGACAGTTTAAGACATTACTCCTATGGAGAAAAGTCCGAATGGTGCTTATTGTGTTCATTGCCGATGCAATTTTTGTGTTTCATCAACACTCTGAAGGTAAACAGATTACAGAATGCATCCAGATGTGCTTTGGGAACTACTACTAGTCATCCAGGGAATGATCAAAGAGTAGACCGTTTAAGACATTACTCCCATGGAGAAAAGTCCGAATGGTACTTATTGTGTTTAATGCCGATGAAACTTCTATGTTTCATCAACACTCTGAAGGTATACAGTTTACAAAATGCCTCCAGATGTGCTTCGGAAACTACTGCTAGTCTTCCAGTGAACGATCAAAGCGTAGACAGTTTGAGACATTACTCCCATGGAGAAAAGTCCGCATGGTGCTTATTGTGTTCAATGCCGATGCAATTTTTGTGCTTCATCAACACTCTAAAGGTCCACAGATTACAGAATGCATCCAGATATGCTTCGGAAGCTACTACTACTCTTCCAGGGAACGATCAAAGCGTAGACATTTTAAGACATAACTCCCATGGAGAAAAGTCCGCATGGTGCTTATTGTGTTCAATGCCGATGCTATTTCTGTGTTTCATCAACACTCTGAATGTCCACAGATTACAGAAAGCATCCAGATGTGCTTCGGAAACTACTACTAGTCTTCCAGGGAACGATCAAAGCGTAGACAGTTTAAGACATTACTCCCGTGGAGAAAAGTCCGCATGGTGTTTATTGTGTTCAATGCCGATGCAATTTTTGTGTTTCATCAACACTCTGAACGTCCACAGATTACAGAATGCCTCCAGATGTGCTTCGGAAACCACTACTAGACTTCCAGAGGTCGATCAAAGCCTAGACAGTTTAAGACATTACTCCCATGGAGAAAAGTCAGCATTGTGCTTTTCGTGTTTAATGACGATGCAATTTTTGTGTTTCATCAACACTCTCAAGGTCCACAGATTACAGAAAGCGTCCAGATATGCTTCGAAAACTACTACTAGTCTTCCAGGGAACGATCAATGCGTAGACATTTTAAGACATTACTCCCATGGAGAAAGTCCGCATGGTGCTTATTGTGTTCAATGCCGATGCAATTTTTGTGTTTCATCAACACTCTGAAGGTATACAGATTACAGGATGCATCCAGATGTGCTTCGGAAACTACTGCTAGTCTTCCAGAGAACGATCACAGCGTAGACAGTTTAAGACATTACTCTCATAGAGAAAAGTCCGCATGGTGCGTATTGTGTTCAATGCCGATTCAATTTCTGTGTTTCATCAACACTCTGAATGTCCGCAGATTACAGAATGCCTCCAGATGTGCTTCGGAAACTACTACTAGTCTTCCTGTGTACGATCAAATCGTAGACAGTTTAAGACATTACTCCCATGGAGAAAAGTCCGCATGGTGCTTATTGTGTTCAATGCCGATGCAATTTTTGTTTTTCATCAACACTCCGAAGGTCTACAGATTACAGAATGCCTCCAGATGTGCTTCGGAAACTACTACTAATCTTCCAGTGAACGATAAAAGCGTAGAAAGTTTAAGACATTACTCTCATGGAGAAAGGTCCGCATGGTGATTATTGTGTTCAATGCCGATTCAATTTCTGCGTTTCATCAACACTCTGAAGGTCCACAGATTACAAAGTGCCTCCAGATGTGCTTCGGAAACTACCAATAGTCTTCCAGTGAACGATCAAAGCGTAGAAAATTTAAGACACTACTCCCATGGAGAAAAGTCCGCATGGTGCTTATTGTGTTCAATGCCGATGCAATTTTTGTGTTTCATCAACACTCTGGAGGTCCACAGATTACAGAATGCCTCCAGATGTGCTTCGGAAACCACTACTAGACTTCCAGAGGTCGATCAAAGCCTAGACAGTTTAAGACATTACTCCCATGGAGAAAAGTCAGCATTGTGCTTTTCGTGTTTAATGACGATGCAATTTTTGTGTTTCATCAACACTCTCAAGGTCCACAGATTGCAGAAAGCATCCAGATATGCTTCGAAAACTACTACTAGTCTTCCAGGGAACGATCAATGCGTAGACATTTTAAGACATTACTCCCATGGAGAAAGTCCGCATGGTGCTTATTGTGTTCAATGCCGATGCAATTTTTGTGTTTCATCAACACTCTGAAGGTATACAGATTACAGGATGCATCCAGATGTGCTTCGGAAACTACTGCTAGTCTTGCAGAGAACGATCACAGCGTAGACAGTTTAAGACATTACTCTCATAGAGAAAAGTCCGCATGGTGCGTATTGTGTTCAATGCCGATTCAATTTCTGTGTTTCATCAACACTCTGAATGTCCGCAGATTACAGAATGCCTCCAGATGTGCTTCGGAAACTACTACTAGTCTTCCTGTGTACGATCAAATCGTAGACAGTTTAAGACATTACTCCCATGGAGAAAAGTCCGCATGGTGCTTATTGTGTTCAATGCCGATGCAATTTTTGTTTTTCATCAACACTCCGAAGGTCTACAGATTACAGAATGCCTCCAGATGTGCTTCGGAAACTACTACTAATCTTCCAGTGAACGATAAAAGCGTAGAAAGTTTAAGACATTACTCTCATGGAGAAAGGTCCGCATGGTGATTATTGTGTTCAATGCCGATTCAATTTCTGCGTTTCATCAACACTCTGAAGGTCCACAGATTACAAAGTGCCTCCAGATGTGCTTCGGAAACTACCAATAGTCTTCCAGTGAACGATCAAAGCGTAGAAAGTTTAAGACATTACTCCCATGGAGAAAAGTCCACATGGTGCTTATTGTGTTCAATGCCGATGCAATTTCTGTGTTTCATCAAAACTCTGAAGGTCCGCAGATTACAGAATGCCTCCAGATGTGCTTCGGAAACTACAACTAGTCTTCCAGTGAACGATCAAAGCGTAGACAGTTTAAGACATTACTCCCATGGAGAAAAGTCCGCATGGTGCTTATTGTGTTCAATGCCGATGCAATTTTTGTGTTTCATCAACACTCTGGAGGTCCACAGATTACAGAATGCCTCCAGATGTGCTTCGGAAACTACTACTAGTATTCCAGGGAACGATCAAAGCGTAGATATTTTAAGACATTACTCCCATAGAGAAAGTCCGCATGGTGCTTATTGTGTTTAATGCCGATGCAATCTTTGTGTTTCAACAACACTCTGAAGGTATACAGATTACAGGATGAGTCCAGATGTGCTTCGGAAACTACTGCTAGTCTTCCAGTGAACGATCACAGCGTAGACAGTTTAAGACATTACTCTCATAGAGAAAAGTCCGCATGGTGCGTAATGTGTTCAATTCCGATTCAATTTCTGTGTTTCATCAACACTCTGAACGTCCGCAGATTACAGAATGCCTCCAGATGTGCTTCGGAAACTTCTACTAGTCTTCCAGTGAACGATCAAATCGTAGACAATTTAAGACATTAATCCCATGGAGAAAAGTCCGCATGGTGCTTATTGTGTTCAATGCCGATGCAATTTCTGTGTTTCATCAAAACTCTGAAGGTCCGCAGATTACAGAATGCCTCCAGATGTGGTTCGGAAACTTCTACTAGTCTTCCAGTGAACGATCAAAGAATAGACAGTTTAAGACATTACTCTCATGGAGAAAAGTCCGCATGGTGATTATTGTGTTCAATGCCGATTCAATTTCTGCGTTTCATCAACACTCTGAAGGTCCACAGATTACAGAATGCCTCCAGATGTGCTTCGGAAACTATTACCAGTCATCCAGTGATCGATCAAAGCGTAGACAGTTTAAGACATTACTCCCATGGAGAAAAGTCCGCATGGTGCTTATTGTGTTCAATGCCGATGCAATTTCTGTGTTTCATCAAAACTCTGAAGGTCCGCAGATTACAGAATGCCTCCAGATGTGGTTCGGAAACTACTACTAGTCTTCCAGTGAACGATCAAAGAATAGACAATTTAAGACATTACTCTCATGGAGAAAAGTCCGCATGGTGATTATTGTGTTCAATGCCGATTCAATTTCTGCGTTTCATCAACACTCTGAAGGTCCACAGATTACAGAATGCCTCCAGATGTGCTTCGGAAACTACAACTAGTCTTCCAGTGAACGATCAAAGCGTAGACAGTTTAAGACATTACTCCCATGGAGAAAAGTCCGCATGGTGCTTATTGTGTTCAATGCCGATGCAATTTTTGTGTTTCATCAACACTCTGGAGGTCCACAGATTACAGAATGCCTCCAGATGTGCTTCGGAAACTACTACTAGTATTCCAGTGAACGATCAAAGCGTAGATATTTTAAGACATTACTCCCATAGAGAAAGTCCGCATGGTGCTTATTGTGTTTAATGCCGATGCAATCTTTGTGTTTCAACAACACTCTGAAGGTATACAGATTACAGGATGAGTCCAGATGTGCTTCGGAAACTACTGCTAGTCTTCCAGTGAACGATCACAGCGTAGACAGTTTAAGACATTACTCTCATAGAGAAAAGTCCGCATGGTGCGTAATGTGTTCAATTCCGATTCAATTTCTGTGTTTCATCAACACTCTGAACGTCCGCAGATTACAGAATGCCTCCAGATGTGCTTCGGAAACTTCTACTAGTCTTCCAGTGAACGATCAAATCGTAGACAATTTAAGACATTACTCCCATGGAGAAAAGTCCGCATGGTGCTTATTGTGTTCAATGCCGATGCAATTTCTGTGTTTCATCAAAACTCTGAAGGTCCGCAGATTACAGAATGCCTCCAGATGTGGTTCGGAAACTTCTACTAGTCTTCCAGTGAACGATCAAAGAATAGACAGTTTAAGACATTACTCTCATGGAGAAAAGTCCGCATGGTGATTATTGTGTTCAATGCCGATTCAATTTCTGCGTTTCATCAACACTCTGAAGGTCCACAGATTACAGAATGCCTCCAGATGTGCTTCGGAAACTATAACCAGTCATCCAGTGATCGATCAAAGCGTAGACAGTTTAAGACATTACTCCCATGGAGAAAAGTCCGCATGGTGCTTATTGTGTTCAATGCCGATGCAATTTTTGTTTTTCATCAACACTCCGAAGGTCTACAGATTACAGAATGCCTCCAGATGTGCTTCGGAAACTACTACTAATCTTCCAGTGAACGATAAAAGCGTAGAAAGTTTAAGACATTACTCTCATGGAGAAAGGTCCGCATGGTGATTATTGTGTTCAATGCCGATTCAATTTCTGCGTTTCATCAACACTCTGAAGGTCCATAGATTACAAAGTGCCTCCAGATGTGCTTCGGAAACTACCAATAGTCTTCCAGTGAACGATCAAAGCGTAGAAAATTTAAGACACTACTCCCATGGAGAAAAGTCCGCATGGTGCTTATTGTGTTCAATGCCGAATGCAATTTTTGTGTTTCATCAACACTCTGGAGGTCCACAGATTACAGAATGCCTCCAGATGTGCTTCGGAAACTACTACTAGTCTTCCAGTGAACGATCAAAGCGTAGACAATTTAAGACATTACTCCCATGGAGAAAAGTCCGCATGGTGCTTATTGTGTTCAATGCCGATGCAATTTCTGTGTTTCATCAAAACTCTGAAGGTCCGCAGATTACAGAATGCCTCCAGATGTGGTTCGGAAACTACTACTAGTCTTCCAGTGAACGATCAAAGAATAGACAATTTAAGACATTACTCTCATGGAGAAAAGTCCGCATGGTGATTATTGTGTTCAATGCCTATTCAATTTCTGCGTTTCATCAACACTCTGAAGGTCCACAGATTACAGAATGCCTCCAGATGTGCTTCGGAAACTACAACTAGTCTTCCAGTGAACGATCAAAGCGTAGACAGTTTAAGACATTACTCCCATGGAGAAAAGTCCGCATGGTGCTTATTGTGTTCAATGCCGATGCAATTTTTGTGTTTCATCAACACTCTGGAGGTCCACAGATTACAGAATGCCTCCAGATGTGCTTCGGAAACTACTACTAGTATTCCAGGGAACGATCAAAGCGTAGATATTTTAAGACATTACTCCCATAGAGAAAGTCCGCATGGTGCTTATTGTGTTTAATGCCGATGCAATCTTTGTGTTTCAACAACACTCTGAAGGTATACAGATTACAGGATGAGTCCAGATGTGCTTCGGAAACTACTGCTAGTCTTCCAGTGAACGATCACAGCGTAGACAGTTTAAGACATTACTCTCATAGAGAAAAGTCCGCATGGTGCGTAATGTGTTCAATTCCGATTCAATTTCTGTGTTTCATCAACACTCTGAATGTCCGCAGATTACAGAATGCCTCCAGATGTGCTTCGGAAACTTCTACTAGTCTTCCAGTGAACGATCAAAGCGTAGACAATTTAAGACATTACTCCCATGGAGAAAAGTCCGCATGGTGCTTATTGTGTTCAATGCCGATGCAATTTCTGTGTTTCATCAAAACTCTGAAGGTCCGCAGATTACAGAATGCCTCCAGATGTGGTTCGGAAACTACTACTAGTCTTCCAGTGAACGATCAAAGAATAGACAGTTTAAGACATTACTCTCATGGAGAAAAGTCCGCATGGTGATTATTGTGTTCAATGCCGATTCAATTTCTGGGTTTCATCAACACTCTGAAGGTCCAGAGATTACAGAATGCCTCCAGATGTGCTTCGGAAACTATAATGAGTCTTCCAGTGATCGATCAAAGCGTAGACAGTTTAAGACATTACCCCCATGGAGAAAAGTCCGCATGGTGCTTATTGTGTTCAATGCCGATGCAATTTTTTTGTTCCATCAACACTCTGAAGGTCCTCTGATTACAGAATGCATCCAGATGTGCTTCGGAAACTACTACTAGTCTTCCAGGGAACGATCAAAGCGTAGACAGTTTAAGACATTACTCCCACGGAGAAAAGTCCGCATGGTGCTTATTGTGTTCAATGCCGTTGCAATTTTTGTGTTTCATCGACACACTGAAGGTCCACAGATTACAGAATGCATCCAGATGTGCTTCGGAAACTACTACTAGTCTTCCAGGGAACGATCAAATCGTAAACAGTTTATGACATTACTCCCATGGAGAAAAGTTCGCATGGTGCTTATTGTGTTAATGCCGATGCAATTTTTGTGTTTCATCAACACTCTGAAGGTCCACAGATTTCAGAATGCCTGCAGATGTGCTTTGGAAACTACTACTAGTCTTCCAGGGAACGATCAAAGAGTAGACAGTTTAAGACATTACTCCCATGGAGAAAAGTCCGCATGGTGCTTATTGTGTTCAATGCCGATGCAATTTTTGTGTTTCATCAGCACTCTGAACGTCCAGAGATTACCGAATGCCTCCAGATGTGCTTCGGAAACTACTACTAGACTTCCAGAGATCGATCAAAGCCTAGACAGTTTAAGACATTACTCCCATGGAGAAAAGTCAGCATTGTGCTTTTCGTGTTCAATGCCGATGAAATTTTTGTGTTTAATCAACACTCTGAACGTCCACAGATTTCAGAATGCCTCCAGATGTGCTTGGGAAACTACTACTAGTCTCCTAAGGAACGATCAAAGCGTAGACAGTTTAAGACATTACTCCTATGGAGAAAAGTCGGCATGGTGCGTATTGTGTTCAATGCCGATGCAATTTTTGTGTTTCATCAACACTCTGAAGGTCCACAGATTACAGAATGCATCCAGATGTGCTTCGGAAACTACTACTAGTCTTCCAGTGTACGATCAAAGCGTAGACAGTTTAAGACATTACTCCAATGGAGAAAAGTCTGCATGGTGCTTATTGTGTTTAATGACGATGCAATTTTTGTGTTTCATCAACACGCTGAAGGTCCACAGATTACAGAAAGCGTCCAGATGTGCTTCGAAAACTACTACTAGTCTTCCAGGGAACGAACAATCCGTAGACATTTTAAGACATTACTCCCATGGAGAAAGTCCGCATGGTGCTTATTGTGTTCAATGCCGATGCAATTTTTGTGTTTCATCAACACTCTGAAGGTATACAGATTACAGGATGCATCCAGATGTGCTTCTGAAACTACTGCTAGTCTTCCAGTGAACGATCACAGCGTAGACAGTTTAAGACATTACTCTCATTGAGAAAAGTCCGCATAGTGCGTATTGTGTTCAATGCCGATTCAATTTCTGTGTTTCATCAACACTCTGAATGTCCGCAGATTACAGAATGCCTCCAGATGTGCTTTGGGAACTACTACTAGTCATCCAGGGAATGATCAAAGAGTAGACCGTTTAAGACATTACTCCCATGGAGAAAAGTCCGAATGGTACTTATTGTGTTTAATGCCGATGAAACTTCTATGTTTCATCAACACTCTGAAGGTATACAGTTTACAAAATGCCTCCAGATGTGCTTCGGAAACTACTGCTAGTCTTCCAGTGAACGATCAAAGCGTAGACAGTTTGAGACATTACTCCCATGGAGAAAAGTCCGCATGGTGCTTATTGTGTTCAATGCCGATGCAATTTTTGTGCTTCATCAACACTCTAAAGGTCCACAGATTACAGAATGCATCCAGATATGCTTCGGAAGCTACTACTACTCTTCCAGGGAACGATCAAAGCGTAGACATTTTAAGACATAACTCCCATGGAGAAAAGTCCGCATGGTGCTTATTGTGTTCAATGCCGATGCTATTTCTGTGTTTCATCAACACTCTGAATGTCCACAGATTACAGAAAGCATCCAGATGTGCTTCGGAAACTACTACTAGTCTTCCAGGGAACGATCAAAGCGTAGACAGTTTAAGACATTACTACTATGGAGAAAAGTCCGCATGGTGCTTATTGTGTTCAATGCCGATGCAATTATTGTGTTTCATCAACACTCTGAACGTCCACAGATTACAGAATGCCTCCAGATGTGCTTCGGAAACTACTACTAGACTTCCAGAGGTCGATCAAAGGCTAGACAGTTTAAGACATTACTCCCACGGAGAAAAGTCAGCATTGTGCTTTTCGTGTTTAATGACGATGCAATTTTTGTGTTTCATCAACACTCTCAAGGTCCACAGATTACAGAAAGCGTCCAGATATGCTTCGAAAACTACTACTAGTCTTCCAGGGAACGATCAATGCGTAGACATTTTAAGACATTACTCCCATGGAGAAAGTCCGCATGGTGCTTATTGTGTTCAATGCCGATGCAATTTTTGTGTTTCATCAACACTCTGAAGGTATACAGATTACAGGATGCATCCAGATGTGTTTCGGAAACTACTGCTAGTCTTCCAGAGAACGATCACAGCGTAGACAGTTTAAGACATTACTCTCATAGAGAAAAGTCCGCATGGTGCGTATTGTGTTCAATGCCGATTCAATTTCTGTGTTTCATCAACACTCTGAATGTCCGCAGATTACAGAATGCCTCCAGATGTGCTTCGGAAACTACTACTAGTCTTCCTGTGTACGATCAAATCGTAGACAGTTTAAGACATTACTCCCATGGAGAAAAGTCCGCATGGTGCTTATTGTGTTCAATGCCGATGCAATTTTTGTTTTTCATCAACACTCCGAAGGTCTACAGATTACAGAATGCCTCCAGATGTGCTTCGGAAACTACTACTAATCTTCCAGTGAACGATAAAAGCGTAGAAAGTTTAAGACATTACTCTCATGGAGAAAGGTCCGCATGGTGATTATTGTGTTCAATGCCGATTCAATTTCTGCGTTTCATCAACACTCTGAAGGTCCACAGATTAAAAAGTGCCTCCAGATGTGCTTCGGAAACTACCAATAGTCTTCCAGTGAACGATCAAAGCGTAGACAATTTAAGACACTACTCCCATGGAGAAAAGTCCGCATGGTGCTTATTGTGTTCAATGACGATGCAATTTTTGTGTTTCATCAACACTCTGGAGGTCCACAGATTACAGAATGCCTCCAGATGTGCTTCGGAAACTACTACTAGTCTTCCAGTGTACGATTAAAGCGTAGACAATTTAAGACATTACTCCCATGGAGGAGAATCCGCATGGTGCTTATTGTGTTCAATGCCGATGCAATTTTTTTGTTCCATCAACACTCTGAAGGTCCTCAGATTACAGAATGCATCCATATGTGCTTTGGAAACTACTACTAGTCTTCCAGGGAACGATCAAAGCGTAGACAGTTTAAGACATTACTCCCATGGAGAAAAGTCCGAATGGTGCTTATTGTGTTCAATGCCGATGCAATTTTTGTGTTTCATCAACACTCTGAAGGTCCTCAGCTTACAGAATGCATCCATATGTGCTTTGGAAACTACTACTAGTCATCCAGGGAACGATCAAAGAGTAGACCGTTTAAGACATTACTCCCATGGAGAAAAGTCCGAATGGTGTTTATTGTGTTTAATGCCGATGAAACTTCTATGTTTCATCAACACTCTGAAGGTATACAGTATACAAAATGCCTCCAGATGTGCTTCGGAAACTACTGCTAGTCATCCAGGGAACGATCAAAGAGTAGACCGTTTAAGACATTACTCCCATGGAGAAAAGTCCGAATGGTGCTTATTGTGTTTAATGCCGATGAAACTTCTATGTTTCATAAACACTCTGAAGGAATACAGTTTACAAAATGCCTCCAGATGTGCTTCGGAAACTACTGCTAGTCTTCCAGTGAACGATCAAAGCGTAGACAGTTTGAGACATTACTCCCATGGAGAAAAGTCCGCATGGTGCTTATTGTGTTCAATGCCGATGCAATTTTTGTGCTTCATCAACACTCTGAAGGTCCACAGATTACAGAATGCATCCAGATATGCTTCGGAAGCTACTACTACTCTTCCAGGGAACGATCAAAGCGTAGACATTTTAAGACATAACTCCCATGGAGAAAACACCGCATGGTTCTTATTGTGTTCAATGCCGATGCAATTTCTGTGTTTCATCAACACTCTGAAGGTCCACAGATTACAGAATGCATCCAGATGTGCTTCGGAAACTACTACTAGTCTTCCAGTGTACGATTAAAGCGTAGACAATTTAAGACATTACTCCCATGGAGAAGAATCCGCATGGTGCTTATTGTGTTCAATGCCGATGCAATTTTTTTGTTCCATCAACACTCTGAAGGTCCTCAGATTACAGAATGCATCCATATGTGCTTTGGAAACTACTACTAGTCTTCCAGGGAACGATCAAAGCGTAGACAGTTTAAGACATTACTCCCATGGAGAAAAGTCCGAATGGTGCTTATTGTGTTCAATGCCGATGCAATTTTTGTGTTTCATCAACACTCTGAAGGTAAACAGATTACAGAATGCATCCAGATGTGCTTTGGAAACTACTACTAGTCATCCAGGGAACGATCAAAGAGTAGACCGTTTAAGACATTACTCCCATGGAGAAAAGTCCGAATGGTGTTTATTGTGTTTAATGCCGATGAAACTTCTATGTTTCATCAACACTCTGAAGGTATACAGTATACAAAATGCCTCCAGATGTGCTTCGGAAACTACTGCTAGTCTTCCAGTGAACGATCAAAGAGTAGACCGTTTAAGACATTACTCCCATGGAGAAAAGTCCGAATGGTGCTTATTGTGTTTAATGCCGATGAAACTTCTATGTTTCATTAACACTCTGAAGGAATACAGTTTACAAAATGCCTCCAGATGTGCTTCGGAAACTACTGCTAGTCTTCCAGTGAACGATCAAAGCGTAGACAGTTTGAGACATTACTCCCATGGAGAAAAGTCCGCATGGTGCTTATTGTGTTCAATGCCGATGCAATTTTTGTGCTTCATCAACACTCTGAAGGTCCACAGATTACAGAATGCATCCAGATATGCTTCGGAAGCTACTACTACTCTTCCAGGGAACGATCAAAGCGTAGACATTTTAAGACATAACTCCCATGGAGAAAACACCGCATGGTTCTTATTGTGTTCAATGCCGATGCAATTTCTGTGTTTCATCAACACTCTGAAGGTCCACAGATTACAGAATGCATCCAGATGTGCTTCGGAAACTACTACTAGTCTTCCAGGGAACGATCAAAGCGTAGACAGTTTAAGACATTACTCTCATGGGGAAAAGTCCGCATGGTGCTTATTGTGTTCAATGCCGATTCAATTTCTGTGTTTCATCAACACTCTGAAGGTCCGCAGATTACAGAATGCGTCCAGATGTGCTTCGGAAACTACCACTAGTCTTCCATTGAACGATCAAAGCGTAGACAGTTTAAGACATTACTCCCATGAAGAAAAGTCCGCATGGTGCTTATTGTGTTCAATGCTGATGCCATTTTTTTGTTCCATCAACTCTCTGAAGGTCCTCAGATTACAGAATGCATCCAGATGTGCTTCGGAAACTACTACTAGTCTTAAAGGGAACGATCAAAGCAAAGAAAGATTAAGACATTACTCCCATGGAGAAAAGTTCGCATGGTGCATATTGTGTTCAATGCCGATGCAATTTTTGTGCTTCATCAACAGTCTGAAGGACCACAGTTTACAGAATTCATCCAGATATGCTTTGGAAGGTACTACTAGTCTTCCAGGGAAGGATCAAAGCGTAGAAAGTTTAAGACATTACTTCCATGGAGAAAAGTCCGCATGGTGCCTATTGTGTTCAATGCCGATGCAATTTCTGTGTTTCATCAACACTCTGAAGGTCCACAGATTACAGAACGCCTCCAGATGTGCTTCGGAATTTACTACTAGTCTTCCAGGGAACGATCAAAGCGTAGACAGTTTAAGACATTACTCTCATGGAGAAAAGTCCGCATGGTGCTTATTGTGTTCAATGCCGATGCAATTTCGGTGTTTCATCAACTCTCTGAAGATCCACAGATTACAGAAGGCATCCAGATGTGCTTTGGAAACTACTACTAGTCTTCCAGGTAACGATCGAAGCGTAGACATTTTAAGACATTACTGCCATGGAGAAAAGTCCGAATGGTGCTTATTGTGTTCAATGCCGATGCAATTTTTGTGTTTCATCAACACTCTGAAGGTAAACAGATTACAGAATGCATCCAGATGTGCTTTGGAAACTACTACTAGTCATCCAGGGAACGTTCAAAGTGTAGACCGTTTAAGACATTACTCCCATTGAGAAAAGTCCGAATGGTGCTTATTGTGTTTAATGCCGATGAAATTTCTGTGTTTTATCAACACCCTGAAGGTATACAGTTTACAGAATGCCTCCAGATATGCTTCGGAAACTACTGCTAGTCATCCAGTGAACGATCACAGTGTAGACTCTTTAAGACATTACCCTCATGGAAAGAAGTCCGCATGGTGCTTCTTGTGTTCAGTGCCGATGGAATTTGTGTGTTTCATCAACACTCTGAAGGTCCACAGATTACAGAATGCCTCCAGATGTGCTTCGGATACTACTACTAGTCTTCCAGTGAACGATCAAAGCGTAGACAGTTTGAGACATTACTCCCATGGAGAAAAGTCCGCATGGTGCTTATTGTGTTCAATACCGATGCAGTTTTTGTGCTTCATCAACACTCTGAAGGTCCACAGATTACAGAATGCATCCAGATGTGCTTCGGAAACTACTACTAGTCTTACGGGGAACTATTAAAGCGTAGACAGTTTAAGACATTACTCTCATGGAGAAAAGTCTGCATGGTGCTTATTGTGTTCAGTGCCGATGCAATTTCTGTGTTTCATCAACACTCTGAAGATCCACAGATTACAGAATGCATCCAGATGTGCTTCGGAAACTACTACTAGTCTTCCAGGGAACGATCAAAGCGTAGACCGTTTAAGACATTACTCCCATGGAGAAAAGTCCGCATGGGGCTTAATGTGTTCAGTGCCGATGCAATTTTTGTGTTTCATCAACACTCTGAAGGTAAACAGATTACAGAATGCATCCAGATGTGCTTTGGAAGCTACTACTAGTAATCCAGGGAACGATCAAAGTGTTGACCGTTTAAGACATTACTCCCATGGAGAAAAGTCCGAAATGTGCTTATTGAGTTTAATGCCGATGAAATTTCTGTGTTTCATCAACACTCTGAAGGTATACAGTTTACAGAATGCCTCCAGATGTGCTTCGGAAACTACTGCTAGTCTTCCAGTGAACGATCACAGCGTAGACAGTTTAGGACATTACTCTCATGGAGAAAAGTCCGCATGGTTCTTATTGTGTTCAATGCCGATTAAATTTCTGTGATTCATCAAAACTCTGAAGGTCCGCAGATTACAGAATTCCTCCAGATGTGCTTCGGAAACTACTACTAGTCTTCCAGTGAACGATCAAAGCGTAGACAGTTTAAGACATTACTCTCATGGAGAAAAGTACGCATGGTGATTATTGTGTTCAATGCCGATTCAACTTCTGCGTTTCATCAACACTCTGAAGGTCCATAGATTACAGAATGCCTCCAGATGTGCTTCGGAAACTACCACTAGTCTTCAAGTGTACGATCAAAGCGTAGACAGTTTAAGACATTACTCCCATGGAAAAAAGTCCGCATGATGATTATTGTGATCAATGAGGATTCAATTTCTGTGTTTCATCAACACTCTGAAGGTCCGCAGATTACAGAATGCGTCCAGATGTGCTTCGGAAACTACTACTAGCCTTCCAGTGTACGATCAAAGCGTAGACCGTTTAAGACATTACTCCCATGGAGAAAAGTCCGCATGGTGCTTATTGTGTTCAATGCCGATGCAAGTTTTGTGTTTCATCAACACTCTGAAGGTCCACAGATTACAGAATGCATCCTGATGTGCTTCGAAAACTACTACTAGTCTTCCAGTGTACGATCAAAAAGTAGACAGTTTAAGACATTACTCCCATGGAGAAAAAACCGCATGGTTCTTATTGTGTTCAATGCCGATGAAATTTTTTTGTTCCATCAACACTCTGAAGGTCCTCAGATTACAAAATGCATCCAGACGTGCTTCGGAAACTACTACTAGTCTTCCAGGGATCGATCAAAGCGTAGACAGTTTCAGAGTTTACTCTCATGGGGAAAAGTCCGCATGGTGATTATTGTGTTCAATGCCGATTCAATTTCTGAGGTTCGTCAACACTGTGAAGGTCCACAGATTACAGAATGATTCCAGATGTGCTTCGAAAACTACCACTAGTCTTCCAGTGAACGATCAAAGCGTAGACAGTTTAAGACATTACTCCCATGGCGAAAAGTCCGCATGGTGCTTATTGTGTTCAATGCCGATGCAATTTTTGTGTTTTATCAACACTCTGAAGGTCCACAGATTACAGAATGCCCCCAGGTGTGCCTCGGAAACTACTACTAGTCTTCCAGTGTACGTTCAAAGCGTAGACACTTTAAGACATTTCTCCCATGGAGAAAAGCCCGCATGGTGCTTATTGTGTTCAATGCCGATGAATTTTTGTGTTTCATCAACACTTTGAAGGTCCACAGATTACAGAATGCATCCTGACGTTCTTCGGAAACTACTACTAGTCTTCCAGTGTACGATCAAAAAGTAGACTGTTTAAGACATTACTCCCATGGAGATAAATCCGCATGGTGCTTATTGTGTTCAATGCCGATGCAATTTTTGTGTTTCATCGACATACTGAAGGTCCACAGATTACAGAATGCATCCAGATGTACTTCGGAAACTACTACTAGTCTTCCAGTGTACGATCAAAGGGTAAACAGTTTGAGACATTACTCCCATGGAGAAAAATCCGCGTGGTGCTTATTGTGTTCAATGCCGATGCAATTTTTTTTGTTCCACCAACACCCTGATGGTCCTCAGATTACAGAATGCATCCAGATGTGCTTCGGAAACTACTACTAGTCTTAAAGGGAACGATCAAAGCGTAGACAGTTTAAGACATTACTCCTATGGAGAAAAGTTCGCATGGTGCTTATTGTTTTCAATGCCGATGCAATTTTTGTGTTTCATCGACACACTGAAGGTCCACAGATTACAGAATGAATCCAGATGTGCTTCGGAAACTACTACTAGTCTTCCAGAGAACGATCAAAGAATAGAAAGTTTAAGACATTACTCCCATGGAGAATTGTCAGCATGGTGCTTATTGTGTTCAATGCCGATGCAATTTTTGTGATTCATTAACACTCTGAACGTCCATAGATTACAGAATGCCTTCAGATGTGCTTTGGAAACTACTACTAGTCTTCCAGGGTACCATCAAAGCGTATACAGTTTGAGACATAACTCCCAAGGAAAGAAGTCCGCATGGTGCTTATTGTGTTGAATGCCGATGCAATTTTTGTGTTTCATCAAAACTCAGAAGGTCCATAGATTACAGAATGCCTCCAGATGTGCTTTGGAAACTAGTACTAGTCTTCCAGGGAACGATCAAAGCGTAGACAGTTTAAAACATTACTCTCATGGAGAAAAGTCCGGATGGTGCTTATTGTGTTCAATGCCGATGCAATTTCTGTGTTTCATCAACACTCTGAAGATCCACAGATTACAGAATGCATCCAGATGTGCTTCGGAAACTACTACTAGACTTCCAGGGACGATCAAAGCGTAGACAGTTTAAGACATTACTCCCATGGAGAAAAGTCCGAATGGTGCTTATTGTGTTCAATGCCGATGCAATTTTTGTGTTTCATCAACACTCTGAAAGTAAACAGATTACAGAATGCATCCATATGTGCTTTGGAAACTACTACTAGTCATCCATTGAACGATCAAAGAGTAGACCGTTTAAGACATTACTCCCATGGCTAAAAGTCCGAATGGTGCTTATTGTGTTTAATGCCAATGAAATTTCTGTGTTTCATCAACACTCTGAAGTTATACAGTTTACAGAATGCCTCCAGATGTGCTTCGGAAACTACTGCTAGTCTTCCAGTGAACGATCAAAGGGTAGACAGTTTGAGACATTACTCCCATGGAGAAAAGTCCGCATGGTGCTTATTGTGTTCAATGCCGATGCAATTTCTGTGTTTCATCAACACTCTGAAGATCCACAGATTACAGAATGCATGGAGATGTGCTTCGGAAACTACTACTAGTCTTCGAGGGAACGATCAAATCGTAGTCAGTTTAAGACATTACTCTCATGGAGAAAAGTCCGCATTGGTGCTTATTGTGTTCAATGCCGATGCAATTTTTGTGCTTCATCAACACTCTGTAGGTCCGCAGATTACAGAATGCCTCCAGATGTGCTTCGGAAACTACTACTAGTCTTCCAGGGAACGATCAAAGCGTAGACAGCTTAAGACATTACTCCCATGGAGAAAAGTCCGCATCGTGATTATTGTGTTCAATGCCGATGCAATTTTTCGGTTTCATCAACACTCTGAAGGTCCACAGATTACAGAATGCCCCCAAATGTGCCTCGTAAACTACTACTAGTCTTCCAGTGTACGATCAAATCGTAGACAGTTTAAGACATTACTCCCATGGAGAATAATCCGCGTGGTGCTTATTGTGTTCAATGCCGATGCAATTTTTTTTGTTACATCAACACTCTGAACGTCCATAGATTACAGAATGCCTTCAGATGTGCTTCGGAAACTACTACTAGTCTTCCAGGGTACCATCAAAGCGTATACAGTTTGAGGCATATCTCCGAAGGAAAGAAGTCCTCATGGTGCTTATTGTGTTCAATGCCGATGCAATTTTTGTGTTTCATCAACACTCTGAAGGTCCACAGATAACAGAATGCATCCATATATGCTTCGGAAACTACTTCTACTCTTCCAGGGAACGATCAAAAAGTAGACAGTTTTAGACATTACTCCTATGGAGAAAAGTCGACATGGTGCTTATTGTGTTCAATGCCGATGCAATTTTTGTGTTTCATCAATACTCTGAAGGTCCACAGATTACAGAATGCATCCAGATGTGCTTCTTAAACTACTACTAGTCTTCCATTGTACGATCAAAGCGTAGACAGTTTAAGACATTACTCCCATGGAGGAAAGTCCGCATGGTGCATATTGTGTTAAAATGAAGATGCAATTTTTGTGTTTCATCAACACTATGAAAGTCCACAGATTACAGAATGCCTTCAGATGTGCTTCGGAAACTTCTACTAGTCTTCCAGTGAACGATCAAAGCGTAGACAATTTAAGACATTACTCTCATGGAGAAAAGTCCGCATGGTGCTTATTGTGTTCAATGCCGATTCAATTTCTGCGTTTCATCAACACTCTGAAGGTCCACAGATTACAGAATGCCTCCAGATGTGCTTCGGAAACTACAACTAGTCTTCCAGTGAACGATCAAAGCGTAGACAGTTTAAGACATTACTCCCATGGAGAAAAGTCCGCATGGTGCTTATTGTGTTCAATGCCGATGCAATTTTTGTGTTTCATCAACACTCTGGAGGTCCACAGATTACAGAATGCCTCCAGATGTGCTTCGGAAACTACTACTAGTATTCCAGGGAACGATCAAAGCGTAGATATTTTAAGACATTACTCCCATAGAGAAAGTCCGCATGGTGCTTATTGTGTTTAATGCCGATGCAATCTTTGTGTTTCAACAACACTCTGAAGGTATACAGATTACAGGATGCATCCAGATGTGCTTCGGAAACTACTGCCAGTCTTCCAGTGAACGATCACAGCGTAGACAGTTTAAGACATTACTCTCATAGAGAAAAGTCCGCATGGTGCGTAATGTGTTCAATTCCGATTCAATTTCTGTGTTTCATCAACACTCTGAATGTCCGCAGATTACAGAATGCCTCCAGATGTGCTTCGGAAACTTCTACTAGTCTTCCAGTGAACGATCAAAGCGTAGACAATTTAAGACATTACTCCCATGGAGAAAAGTCAGCATGGTGCTTATTGTGTTCAATGCCGATGCAATTTCTGTGTTTCATCAAAACTCTGAAGGTCCGCAGATTACAGAATGCCTCCAGATGTGGTTCGGAAACTTCTACTAGTCTTCCAGTGAACGATCAAAGAATAGACAGTTTAAGACATTACTCTCATGGAGAAAAGTCCGCATGGTGATTATTGTGTTCAATGCCGATTCAATTTCTGCGTTTCATCAACACTCTGAAGGTCCACAGATTACAGAATGCCTCCAGATGTGCTTCGGAAACTACAACTAGTCTTCCAGTGAACGATCAAAGCGTAGACAGTTTAAGACATTACTCCCATGGAGAAAAGTCCGCATGGTGCTTATTGTGTTCAATGCCGATGCAATTTTTGTGTTTCATCAACACTCTGGAGGTCCACAGATTACAGAATGCCTCCAGATGTGCTTCGGAAACTACTACTAGTCTTCCAATGTACGATCAAAGCGTAGACAGCTTAAGACATTACTACCGTGAAAAGTCCGCATGGTGATTATTGTGTTCAATGCCGATGCAATTTTTCGGTTTCATCAACACTCTTAACATCCACAGATTACAGAATGCTCCCAAATGTGCCTCGGAAACTACTACTAGTCTTCCAGTGTACGATCAAATCGTAGACAGTTTAAGACATTACTATCATGGAGAATATTCCTCATGGTGCTTATTGTGTATAATGCCGCTGCAATTTTTTTGTTCCATCAACACTCTGAAGGTCCTCAGATTACAGAATGCATCCAGATGTGCTTCGGAAACTACTACTAGTCTTCCAGGGAACGATCAAAGCGTAGACAGTTTAAGACATTACTCCCACGGAGAAAAGTCCGCATGGTGCTTATTGTGTTCAATGCCGTTGCAATTTTTGTGTTTCATCGACACACTGAAGGTCCACAGATTACAGAATGCATCCAGATGTGCTTCGGAAACTACTACTAGTCTTCCAGGGAACGATCAAATCGTAAACAGTTTATGACATTACTCCCATGGAGAAAAGTTCGCATGGTGCTTATTGTGTTAATGCCGATGCAATTTTTGTGTTTCATCAACACTCTGAAGGTCCACAGATTTCAGATTGCCTGCAGATGTGCTTTGGAAACTACTACTAGTCTTCCAGGGAACGATCAAAGCGTAGACAGTTTAAGACATTACTCCCATGGAGAAAAGTCCGCATGGTGCTTATTGTGTTCAATGCCGATGCAATTTTTGTGTTTCATCAGCACTCTGAACGTCCAGAGATTACCGAATGCCTCCAGATGTGCTTCGGAAACTACTACTAGACTTCCAGAGATCTATCAAAGCCTAGACAGTTTAAGACATTACTCCCATGGTGAAAAGTCAGCATTGTGCTTTTCGTGTTCAATGCCGATGAAATTTTTGTGTTTAATCAACACTCTGAAGGTCCACAGATTTCAGAATGCCTCCAGATGTGCTTGGGAAACTACTACTAGTCTCCTAAGGAACGATCAAAGCGTAGACAGTTTAAGACATTACTCCTATGGAGAAAAGTCGGCATGGTGCGTATTGTGTTCAATGCCGATGCAATTTTTGTGTTTCATCAACACTCTGAAGGTCCACAGATTACAGAATGCATCCAGATGTGCTTCGGAAACTACTACTAGTCTTCCAGTGTACGATCAAAGCGTAGACAGTTTAAGACATTACTCCAATGGAGAAAAGTCTGCATGGTGCTTATTGTGTTAAATGCCGATGCAATTTTTGTGTTTCATCAACACGCTGAAGGTCCACAGATTACTGAAAGCGTCCAGATGTGCTTCGAAAACTACTACTAGTCTTCCAGGGAACGATCAATCCGTAGACATTTTAAGACATTACTCCCATGGAGAAAGTCCGCATGGTGCTTATTGTGTTCAATGCCGTTGCAATTTTTGTGTTTCATCAACACTCTGAAGGTATACAGATTACAGGATGCATCCAGATGTGCTTCGGAAACTACTGCTAGTCTTCCAGTGAACGATCACAGCGTAGACAGTTTAAGACATTACTCTCATTGAGAAAAGTCCGCATGGTGCGTATTGTGTTCAATGCCGATTCAATTTCTGTGTTTCATCAACACTCTGAATGTCCGCAGATTACAGAATGCCTCCAGATGTGCTTCGGAAACTACTACTAGTCTTCCTGTGTACGATCAAAGCGTAGAAAGTTTAAGACATTACTCCCATGGAGAAAAGTCCGCATGGTGCTTATTGAGTTCAATGCTGATGCAATTTTTGTGTTTCATCAACACTCTGGAGGTCCACAGATTACAGAATGACTCCAGATGTGCTTCGGAAACTACTACTAGTCTTCCAGTGTACGATTAAAGCGTAGACAATTTAAGACATTATTCCCATGGAGAAGAATCCGCATGGTGCTTATTGTGTTCAATGCCGATGCAATTTTTTTGTTCCATCAACACTCTGAAGGTCCTCAGCTTACAGAATGCATCCATATGTGCTTTGGAAAGTACTACTAGTCTTCCAGGGAACGATCAAAGCGTAGACAGTTTAAGACATTACTCCTATGGAGAAAAGTCCGAATGGTGCTTATTGTGTTCATTGCCGATGCAATTTTTGTGTTTCATCAACACTCTGAAGGTAAACAGATTACAGAATGCATCCAGATGTGCTTTGGGAACTACTAGTAGTCATCCAGGGAATGATCAAAGAGTAGACCGTTGAAGACATTACTCCCATGGAGAAAAGTCCGAATGGTACTTATTGTGTTTAATGCCGATGAAACTTCTATGTTTCATCAACACTCTGAAGGCATACAGTTTACAAAATGCCTCCGGATGTGCTTCGGAAACTACTGCTAGTCTTCCAGTGAACGATCAAAGCGTAGACAGTTTGAGACATTACTCCCATGGAGAAAAGACCGCATGGTGCTTATTGTGTTCAATGCCGATGCAATTTTTGTGCTTCATCAACACTCTAAAGGTCCACAGATTACAGAATGCATCCAGATATGCTTCGGAAGCTACTACTACTCTTCCAGGGAACGATCAAAGCGTAGACATTTTAAGACATAACTCCCATGGAGAAAGTCCGCATGGTGCTTATTGTGTTCAATGCCGATGCTATATCTGTGTTTCATCAACACTCTGAATGTCCACAGATTACAGAAAGCATCCAGATGTGCTTCGGAAACTACTACTAGTCTTCCAGGGAACGATCAAAGCGTAGACAGTTTAAGACATTACTCCCATGGAGAAAAGTCCGCATGGTGCTTATTGTGTTCAATGCCGATGCAATTTTTGTGTTTCATCAACACTCTGAACGTCCACAGATTACAGAATGCCTCCAGATGTGCTTCGGAAACCACCACTAGACTTCCAGAGGTCGATCAAAGCCTAGACAGTTTAAGACATTACTCCCATGGAGAAAAGTCAGCATTGTGCTTTTCGTGTTTAATGACGATGCAATTTTTGTGTTTCATCAACACTCTCAAGGTCCACAGATTACAGAAAGCGTCCAGATATGCTTCGAAAACTACTACTAGTCTTCCAGGGAACGATCAATGCGTAGACATTTTAAGACATTACTCCCATGGAGAAAGTCCGCATGGTGCTTATTGTGTTCAATGCCGATGCAATTTTTGTGTTTCATCAACACTCTGAAGGTATACAGATTACAGGATGCATCCAGATGTGCTTCGGAAACTACTGCTAGTCTTCCAGAGAACGATCACAGCGTAGACAGTTTAAGACATCACTCTCATAGAGAAAAGTCCGCATGGTGCGTATTGTGTTCAATGCCGATTCATTTTCTGTGTTTCATCAACACTCTGAATGTCCGCAGATTACAGAATGCCTCCAGATGTGCTTCGGAAACTACTACTAGTCTTCCTGTGTACGATCAAATCGTAGACAGTTTAAGACATTACTCCCATGGAGAAAAGTCCGCATGGTGCTTATTGTGTTCAATGCCGATGCAATTTTTGTTTTTCATCAACACTCCGAAGGTCTACAGATTACAGAATGCCTCCAGATGTGCTTCGGAAGCTACTACTAATCTTCCAGTGAACGATAAAAGCGTAGAAAGTTTAAGACATTACTCTCATGGAGAAAGGTCCGCATGGTGATTATTGTGTTCAATGCCGATTCAATTTCTGCGTTTCATCAACACTCTGAAGGTCCACAGATTACAAAGTACCTCCAGATGTGCTTCGGAAACTACCAATAGTCTTCCAGTGAACGATCAAAGCGTAGAAAATTTAAGACACTACTCCCATGGAGAAAAGTCCGCATGGTGCTTATTGTGTTCAATGCCGATGCAATTTTTGTGTTTCATCAACACTCTGGAGGTCCACAGATTACAGAATGCCTCCAGATGTGCTTCGGAAACCACTACTAGACTTCCAGAGGTCGATCAAAGCCTAGACAGTTTAAGACATTACTCCCATGGAGAAAAGTCAGCATTGTGCTTTTCGTGTTTAATGACGATGCAATTTTTGTGTTTCATCAACTCTCTCAAGGTCCACAGATTACAGAAAGCGTCCAGATATGCTTCGAAAACTACTACTAGTCTTCCAGGGAACGATCAATGCGTAGACATTTTAAGACACTTCTCCCATGGAGAAAAGTCCGCATGGTGCTTATTGTGTTCAATGCCGATGCAATTTTTGTGTTTCATCAACACTCTGGAGGTCCACAGATTACAGAATGCCTCCAGATGTGCTTCGGAAACTACTACTAGTCTTCCAGTGAACGATCAAAGCGTAGACAATTTAAGACATTACTCCCATGGAGAAAAGTCCGCATGGTGCTTATTGTGTTCAATGCCGATGCAATTTCTGTGTTTCATCAAAACTCTGAAGGTCCGCAGATTACAGAATGCCTCCAGATGTGGTTCGGAAACTACTACTAGTCTTCCAGTGAACGATCAAAGAATAGACAGTTTAAGACATTACTCTCATGGAGAAAAGTCCGCATGGTGATTATTGTGTTCAATGCCGATTCAATTTCTGCGTTTCATCAACACTCTGAAGGTCCACAGATTACAGAATGCCTCCAGATGTGCTTCGGAAACTATAACCAGTCTTCCAGTGATCGATCAAAGCGTAGACAGTTTAAGACATTACTACCATGGAGAAAAGTCCGCATGGTGCTTATTGTGTTCAATGCCGATGCAATTTTTTTGTTTCATCAACACTCTGGAGGTCCAGAGATTACAGAATGCCTCCAGATGTGCTTCGGAAACTACTACTAGTCTTCCAATGTACGATCAAAGCGTAGACAGCTTAAGACATTACTCCCGTGAAAAGTCCGCATGGTGATTATTGTGTTCAATGCCGATGCAATTTTTCGGTTTCATCAACACTCTGAAGATCCACAGATTACAGAATGCTCGCAAATGTGCCTCGGAAACTACTACTAGTCTTCCAGTGTACGATCAAATCGTAGACAGTTTAAGACATTACTATCATGGAGAATATTCCTCATGGTGCTTATTGTGTTTAATGCCGCTGCAATTTTTTTGTTCCATCAACACTCTGAAGGTCCTCAGATTACAGAATGCATCCAGATGTGCTTCGGAAACTACTACTAGTCTTCCAGGGAACGATCAAAGCGTAGACAGTTTAAGACATTACTCCCACGGAGTAAAGTCCGCATGGTGCTTATTGTGTTCAATGCCGTTGCAATTTTTGTGTTTCATCGACACACTGAAGGTCCACAGATTACAGAATGCATCCAGATGTGCTTCGGAAACTACTACTAGTCTTCCAGGGAACGATCAAATCGTAAACAGTTTATGACATTACTCCCATGGAGAAAAGTTCGCATGGTGCTTATTGTGTTAATGCCGATGCAATTTTTGTGTTTCATCAACACTCTGAAGGTCCACAGATTTCAGAATGCCTGCAGATGTGCTTTGGAAACTACTACTAGTCTTCCAGGGAACGATCAAAGCGTAGACAGTTTAAGACATTACTCCCATGGAGAAAAGTCCGCATGGTGCTTATTGTGTTCAATGCCGATGCAATTTTTGTGTTTCATCAGCACTCTGAACGTCCAGAGGTTACCGAATGCCTCCAGATGTGCTTCGGAAACTACTACTAGACTTCCAGAGATCGATCAAAGCCTAGACAGTTTAAGACATTACTCCCATGGAGAAAAGTCAGCATTGTGCTTTTCGTGTTCAATGCCGATGAAATTTTTGTGTTTAATCAACACTCTGAACGTCCACAGATTTCAGAATGCCTCCAGATGTGCTTGGGAAACTACTACTAGTCTCCTAAGGAACGATCAAAGCGTAGACAGTTTAAGACATTACTCCTATGGAGAAAAGTCGGCATGGTGCGTATTGTGTTCAATGCCGATGGAATTTTTGTGTTTTATCAACACTCTGAAGGTCCACAGATTACAGAATGCATCCAGATGTGCTTCGGAAACTACTACTAGTCTTCCAGTGTACGATCAAAGCGTAGACAGTTTAAGACATTACTCCAATGGAGAAAAGTCTGCATGGTGCTTATTGTGTTTAATGACGATGCAATTTTTGTGTTTCATCAACACGCTGAAGGTCCACAGATTACAGAAAGCGTCCAGATGTGCTTCGAAAACTACTACTAGTCTTCCAGGGAACGAACAATCCGTAGACATTTTAAGACATTACTCCCATGGAGAAAGTCCGCATGGTGCTTATTGTGTTCAATGCCGATGCAATTTTTGTGTTTCATCAACACTCTGAAGGTATACAGTTTGCAGGATGCATCCAGATGTGCTTCGGAAACTACTGCTAGTCTTCCAGTGAACGATCACAGCGTAGACAGTTTAAGACATTACTCTCATTGAGAAAAGTCCGCATGGTGCGTTTTGTGTTCAATGCCGATTCAATTTCTGTGTTTCATCAACACTCTGAATGTCCGCAGATTACAGAATGCCTCCAGATGTGCTTTGGGAACTACTACTAGTCATCCAGGGAATGATCAAAGAGTAGACCGTTTAAGACATTACTCCCATGGAGAAAAGTCCGAATGGTACTTATTGTGTTTAATGCCGATGAAACTTCTATGTTTCATCAACACTCTGAAGGTATACAGTTTACAAAATGCCTCCAGATGTGCTTCGGAAACTACTGCTAGTCTTCCAGTGAACGATCAAAGCGTAGACAGTTTGAGACATTACTCCCATGGAAAAAAGTCCGCATGGTGCTTATTGTGTTCAATGCCGATGCAATTTTTGTGCTTCATCAACACTCTAAAGGTCCACAGATTACAGAATGCATCCAGATATGCTTCGGAAGCTACTACTACTCTTCCAGGGAACGATCAAAGCGTAGACATTTTAAGACATAACTCCCATGGAGAAAAGTCCGCATGGTGCTTATTGTGTTCAATGCCGATGCAATTATTGTGTTTCATCAACACTCGGAACGTCCACAGATTACAGAATGCCTCCAGATGTGCTTCGGAAACTACTACTAGACTTCCAGAGGTCGATCAAAGCCTAGACAGTTTAAGACATTACTCCCATGGAGAAAAGTCAGCATTGTGCTTTTCGTGTTTAATGACGATGCAATTTTTGTGTTTCATCAACACTCTCAAGGTCCACAGATTACAGAAAGCGTCCAGATATGCTTCGAAAACTACTACTAGTCTTCCAGGGAACGATCAATGCGTAGACATTTTAAGACATTACTCTCGTGGAGAAAGTCCGCATGGTGCTTATTGTGTTCAATGCCGATGCAATTTTTGTGTTTCATCAACACTCTGAAGGTATACAGATTACAGGATGCATCCAGATGTGCTTCGGAAACTACTGCTAGTCTTCCAGAGAACGATCACAGCGTAGACAGTTTAAGACATTACTCTCATAGAGAAAAGTCCGCATGGTGCGTATTGTGTTCAATGCCGATTCAATTTCTGTGTTTCATCAACACTCTGAATGTCCGCAGATTACAGAATGCCTCCAGATGTGCTTCGGAAACTACTACTAGTCTTCCTGTGTACGATCAAATCGTAGACAGTTTAAGACATTACTCCCATGGAGAAAAGTCCGCATGGTGCTTATTGTGTTCAATGCCGATGCAATTTTTGTTTTTCATCAACACTCCGAAGGTCTACAGATTACAGAATGCCTCCAGATGTGCTTCGGAAACTACTACTAATCTTCCAGTGAACGATAAAAGCGTAGAAAGTTTAAGACATTACTCTCATGGAGAAAGGTCCGCATGGTGATTATTGTGTTCAATGCCGATTCAATTTCTGCGTTTCATCAACACTCTGAAGGTCCACAGATTACAAAGTGCCTCCAGATGTGCTTCGGAAACTACCAATAGTCTTCCAGTGAACGATCAAAGCGTAGACAATTTAAGACACTACTCCCATGGAGAAAAGTCCGCATGGTGCTTATTGTGTTCAATGCCGATGCAATTTTTGTGTTTCATCAACACTCTGGAGGTCCACAGATTACAGAATGCCTCCAGATGTGCTTCGGAAACTACTACTAGTCTTCCAGTGTACGATTAAAGCGTAGACAATTTAAGACATTACTCCCATGGAGAAGAATCCGCATGGTGCTTATTGTGTTCAATGCCGATGCAATTTTTTTGTTCCATCAACACTCTGAAGGTCCTCAGATTACAGAATGCATCCATATGTGCTTTGGAAACTACTACTAGTCTTCCAGGGAACGATCAAAGCGTAGACAGTTTAAGACATTACTCCCATGGAGAAAAGTCCGAATGGTGCTTATTGTGTTCAATGCCGATGCAATTTTTGTGTTTCATCAACACTCTGAAGGTAAACAGATTACAGAATGCATCCAGATGTGCTTTGGAAACTACTACTAGTCATCCAGGGAACGATCAAAGAGTAGACCGTTTAAGACGTTACTCCCATGGAGAAAAGTCCGAATGGTGTTTATTGTGTTTAATGCCGATGAAACTTCTATGTTTCATCAACACTCTGAAGGTATACAGTATACAAAATGCCTCCAGATGTGCTTCGGAAACTACTGCTAGTCCTCCAGTGAACGATCAAAGAGTAGACCGTTTAAGACATTACTCCCATGGAGAAAAGTCCGCATGGTGCTTATTGTGTTCAATGCCGATGCAATTTTTGTGCTTCATCAACACTCTGAAGGTCCACAGATTACAGAATGCATCCAGATATGCTTCGGAAGCTACTACTACTCTTCCAGGGAACGATCAAAGCGTAGACATTTTAAGACATAACTCCCATGGAGAAAACACCGCATGGTTCTTATTGTGTTCAATGCCGATGCAATTTCTGTGTTTCATCAACACTCTGAAGGTCCACAGATTACAGAATGCATCCAGATGTGCTTCGGAAACTACTACTAGGCTTCCAGGGAACGATCAAAGCGTAGACAGTTTAAGACATTACTCTCAGAGAGAAAAGTCCGCATGGTGCGTATTGTGTTCAATGCCGAATCAATTTCTGTGTTTCATCAACACTCTGAATGTCCGCAGATTACAGAATGCCTCCAGATGTGCTTCGGAAACTACAACTAGCCTTCCAGTGTACGATCAAAGCGTAGACAGTTTAAGACATTACTCTCATGGAGAAAAGTCCGCATGGTGATTATTGTGTTCAATGCAGATTCAATTTCTGCGTTTGATCAACACTCTGAAGGTCCACAGATTACAGAATGCCTCCAGATGTGCTTCGGAAACTACCACTAGTCTTCCAGTGAACGATCAAAGCGTAGACAATTTAAGACATTACTCCCAAGGAGAAAAGTCCGCATGGTGCTTATTGTGTTAAATGCCGATGCAATTTTTGTGTTTCATCAACACGCTGAAGGTCCACAGATTACAGAAAGCGTCCAGATGTGCTTCGAAAACTACAACTAGTCTTCCAAGGAACGATCAATCCGTAGACATTTTAAGACATTACTCCCATGGAGAAAGTCCGCATGGTGCTTATTGTGTTCAATGCCGATGCAATTTTTGTGTTTCATCAACACTCTGAAGGTATACAGATTACAGGATGCATCCAGATGTGCTTCGGAAACTACTGCTAGTCTTCCAGTGAACGATCACAGCGTAGACAGTTTAAGACATTACTCTCATTGAGAAAAGTCCGCATGGTGATTATTGTGTTCAATGCAGATTCAATTTCTGTGTTTCATCAACACTCTGAATGTCCGCAGATTACAGAATGCCTCCAGATGTGCTTCGGAAACTACTACTAGTCTTCCTGTGTACGATCAAAGCGTAGAAAGTTCAAGACATTACTCCCATGGAGAAAAGTCCGCATGGTGCTTATTGAGTTCAATGCTGATGCAATTTTTGTGTTTCATCAACACTCTGGAGGTCCACAGATTACAGAATGACTCCAGATGTGCTTCGGAAACTACTACTAGTCTTCCAGTGTACGATTAAAGCGTAGACAATTTAAGACATTATTCCCATGGAGAAGAATCAGCATGGTGCTTATTGTGTTCAATGCCGATGCAATTTTTTTGTTCCATCAACACTCTGAAGGTCCTCAGCTTACAGAATGCATCCATATGTGCTTTGGAAACTACTACTAGTCTTCCAGGGAACGATCAAAGCGTAGACAGTTTAAGACATTACTCCTATGGAGAAAAGTCCGAATGGTGCTTATTGTGTTCATTGCCGATGCAATTTTTGTGTTTCATCAACACTCTGAAGGTAAACAGATTACAGAATGCATCCAGATGTGCTTTGGGAACTACTACTAGTCATCCAGGGAATGATCAAAGAGTAGACCGTTTAAGACATTACTCCCATGGAGAAAAGTCCGAATGGTACTTATTGTGTTTAATGCCGATGAAACTTCTATGTTTCATCAACACTCTGAAGGTATACAGTTTACAAAATGCCTCCAGATGTGCTTCGGAAACTACTGCTAGTCTTCCAGTGAACGATCAAAGCGTAGACAGTTTGAGACGTTACTCCCATGGAGAAAAGTCCGCATGGTGCTTATTGTGTTCAATGCCGATGCAATTTTTGTGCTTCATCAACACTCTAAAGGTCCACAGATTACAGAATGCATCCAGATATGCTTCGGAAGCTACTACTACTCTTCCAGGGAACGATCAAAGCGTAGACATTTTAAGACATAACTCCCATGGAGAAAAGTCCGCATGGTGCTTATTGTGTTCAATGCCGATGCTATTTCTGTGTTTCATCAACACTCTGAATGTCCACAGATTACAGAAAGCATCCAGATGTGCTTCGGAAACTACTACTAGTCTTCCAGGGAACGATCAAAGCGTAGACAGTTTAAGACATTACTCCCATGGAGAAAAGTCCGCATGGTGCTTATTGTGTTCAATGCCGATGCAATTTTTGTGTTTCATCAACACTCTGAACATCCACAGATTACAGAATGCCTCCAGATGTGCTTCGGAAACCACTACTAGACTTCCAGAGGTCGATCAAAGCCTAGTCAGTTTAAGACATTACTCCCATGGAGAAAAGTCAGCATTGTGCTTTTCGTGTTTAATGACGATGCAATTTTTGTGTTTCATCAACACTCTCAAGGTCCACAGATTACAGAAAGCGTCCAGATATGCTTCGAAAACTACTACTAGTCTTCCAGGGAACGATCAATGCGTAGACATTTTAAGACATTACTCCCATGGAGAAAGTCCGCATGGTGCTTATTGTGTTCAATGCCGATGCAATTTTTGTGTTTCATCAACACTCTGATGGTATACAGATTACAGGATGCATCCAGATGTGCTTCGGAAACTACTGCTAGTCTTCCAGAGAACGATCACAGCGTAGACAGTTTAAGACATTACTCTCATAGAGAAAAGTCCGCACGGTGCGTATTGTGTTCAATGCCGATTCAATTTCTGTGTTTCATCAACACTCTGAATGTCCGCAGATTACAGAATGCCTCCAGATGTGCTTCGGAAACTACTACTAGTCTTCCTGTGTACGATCAAATCGTAGACAGTTTAAGACATTACTCCCATGGAGAAAAGTCCGCATGGTGCTTATTGTGTTCAATGCCGATGCAATTTTTGTTTTTCATCAACACTCCGAAGGTCTACAGATTACAGAATGCCTCCAGATGTGCTTCGGAAACTACTACTAATCTTCCAGTGAACGATAAAAGCGTAGTAAGTTTAAGACATTACTCTCATGGAGAAAGGTCCGCATGGTGATTATTGTGTTCAATGCCGATTCAATTTCTGCGTTTCATCAACACTCTGAAGGTCCACAGATTACAAAGTGCCTCCAGATGTGCTTCGGAAACTACCAATAGTCTTCCAGTGAACGATCAAAGCGTAGAAAATTTAAGACATTACTCCCATGGAGAAAAGTCCGCATGGTGCTTATTGTGTTCAATGCCGATGCAATTTTTGTGTTTCATCAACACTCTGGAGGTCCACAGATTACAGAATGCCTCCAGATGTGCTTCGGAAACCACTACTAGACTTCCAGAGGTCGATCAAAGCCTAGACAGTTTAAGACATTACTCCCATGGAGAAAAGTCAGCATTGTGCTTTTCGTGTTTAATGACGATGCAATTTTTGTGTTTCATCAACACTCTCAAGGTCCACAGATTACAGAAAGCGTCCAGATATGCTTCGAAAACTACTACTAGTCTTCCAGGGAACGATCAATGCGTAGACATTTTAAGACATTACTCCCATGGAGAAAGTCCGCATGGTGCTTATTGTGTTCAATGCCGATGCAATTTTTGTGTTTCATCAACACTCTGAAGGTATACAGATTACAGGATGCATCCAGATGTGCTTCGGAAACTACTGCTAGTCTTCCAGAGAACGATCACAGCGTAGACAGTTTAAGACATTACTCTCATAGAGAAAAGTCCGCATGGTGCGTATTGTGTTCAATGCCGATTCAATTTCTGTGTTTCATCAACACTCTGAATGTCCGCAGATTACAGAATGCCTCCAGATGTGCTTCGGAAACTACTACTAGTCTTCCTGTGTACGATCAAATCGTAGACAGTTTAAGACATTACTCCCATGGAGAAAAGTCCGCATGGTGCTTATTGTGTTCAATGCCGATGCAATTTTTGTTTTTCATCAACACTCGAAGGTCTACAGATTACAGAATGCCTCCAGATGTGCTTCGGAAACTACTACTAATCTTCCAGTGATCGATAAAAGCGTAGAAAGTTTAAGACATTACTCTCATGGAGAAAGGTCCGCATGGTGATTATTGTGTTCAATGCCGATTCAATTTCTGCGTTTCATCAACACTCTGAAGGTCCACAGATTACAAAGTGCCTCCAGATGTGCTTCGGAAACTACCAATAGTCTTCCAGTGAACGATCAAATCGTAGACAATTTAAGACACTACTCCCATGGAGAAAAGTCCGCATGGTGCTTATTGTGTTCAATGCCGATGCAATTTTTGTGTTTCATCAACACTCTGGAGGTCCACAGATTACAGAATGCCTCCAGATGTGCTTCGGAAACTACTACTAGTGTTCCAGTGAACGATCAAATTGTAGACAATTTAAGACATTACTCCCATGGAGAAAAGTCCGCATGGTGCTTATTGTGTTCAATGCCGATGCAATTTCTGTGTTTCATCAAAACTCTGAAGGTCCGCAGATTACAGAATGCCTCCAGATGTGGTTCGGAAACTACTACTAGTCTTCCAGTGAACGATTAAAGAATAGACAATTTAAGACATTACTCTCATGGAGAAAAGTCCGCATGGTGATTATTGTGTTCAATGCCGATTCAATTTCTGCGTTTCATCAACACTCTGAAGGTCCACAGATTACAGAATGCCTCCAGATGTGCTTCGGAAACTACAACTAGTCTTCCAGTGAACGATCAAAGCGTAGACAGTTTAAGACATTACTCCCATGGAGAAAAGTCCGCATGGTGCTTATTGTGTTCAATGCCGATGCAATTTTTGTGTTTCATCAACACTCTGGAGGTCCACAGATTACAGAATGCCTCCAGATGTGCTTCGGAAACTACTACTAGTATTCCAGGGAACGATCAAAGCGTAGATATTTTAAGACATTACTCCCATAGAGAAAGTCCGCATGGTGCTTATTGTGTTTAATGCCGATGCAATCTTTGTGTTTCAACAACACTCTGAAGGTATACAGATTACAGGATGAGTCCAGAAGTGCTTCGGAAACTACTGCTAGTCTTCCAGTGAACGATCACAGCGTAGACAGTTTAAGACATTACTCTCATAGAGAAAAGTCCGCATGGTGCGTAATGTGTTCAATTCCGATTCAATTTCTGTGTTTCATCAACACTCTGAATGTCCGCAGATTACAGAATGCCTCCAGATGTGCTTCGGAAACTTCTACTAGTCTTCCAGTGAACGATCAAAGCGTAGACAATTTAAGACATTACTCCCATGGAGAAAAGTCCGCATGGTGCTTATTGTGTTCAATGCCGATGCAATTTCTGTGTTTCATCAAAACTCTGAAGGTCCGCAGATTACAGAATGCCTCCAGATGTGGTTCGGAAACTACTACTAGTCTTCCAGTGAACGATCAAAGAATAGACAGTTTAAGACATTACTCCCATGGAGAAAAGTCCGCATGGTGCTTATTGTGTTCAATGCCGATGCAATTTTTGTGTTTCATCAACACTCTGGAGGTCCACAGATTACAGAATGCCTCCAGATGTGCTTCTGAAAGTACTACTAGTCTTCCAATGTACGATCAAAGCGTAGACAGCTTAAGACATTACTCCCGTGAAAAGTCCGCATGGTGATTATTGTGTTCAATGCCGATGCAATTTTTCGGTTTCATCAATACTCTGAAGATCCACAGATTACAGAATGCTCCCAAATGTGCCTCGGAAACTACTACTAGTCTTCCAGTGTACGATCAAATCGTAGACAGTTTAAGACATTACTATCATGGAGAATATTCCTCATGGTGCTTATTGTGTTTAATGCCGCTGCAATTTTTTTGTTCCATCAACACTCTGAAGGTCCTCAGATTACAGAATGCATCCAGATGTGCTTCGGAAACTACTACTAGTCTTCCAGGGAACGATCAAAGCGTAGACAGTTTAAGACATTACTCCCACGGAGAAAAGTCCGCATGGTGCTTATTGTGTTCAATGCCGTTGCAATTTTTGTGTTTCATCGACACACTGAAGGTCCACAGATTACAGAATGCATCCAGATGTGCTTCGGAAACTACTACTAGTCTTCCAGGGAACGATCAAATCGTAAACAGTTTATGACATTACTCCCATGGAGAAAAGTTCGCATGGTGCTTATTGTGTTAATGCCGATGCAATTTTTGTGTTTCATCAACACTCTGAAGGTCCACAGATTTCAGAATGCCTGCAGATGTGCTTTGGAAACTACTACTAGTCTTCCAGGGAACGATCAAAGCGTAGACAGTTTAAGACATTACTCCCATGGAGAAAAGTCCGCATGGTGCTTATTGTGTTCAATGCCGATGCAATTTTTGTGTTTCATCAGCAGTCTGAACGTCCAGAGATTACCGAATGCCTCCAGATGTGCTTCGGAAACTACTACTAGACTTCCAGAGATCGATCAAAGCCTAGACAGTTTAAGACATTACTCCCATGGAGAAAAGTCAGCATTGTGCTTTTCGTGTTCAATGCCGATGAAATTTTTGTGTTTAATCAACACTCTGAACGTCCACAGATTTCAGAATGCCTCCAGATGTGCTTGGGAAACTACTACTAGTCTCCTAAGGAACGATCAAAGCGTAGACAGTTTAAGACATTACTCCTATGGAGAAAAGTCGGCATGGTGCGTATTGTGTTCAATGCCGATGCAATTTTTGTGTTTCATCAACACTCTGAAGGTCCACAGATTACAGAATGCATCCAGATGTGCTTCGGAAACTACTACTAGTCTTCCAGTGTACGATCAAAGCGTAGACAGTTTAAGACATTACTCCAATGGAGAAAAGTCTGCATGGTGCTTATTGTGTTTAATGACGATGCAATTTTTGTGTTTCATCAACACGCTGAAGGTCCACAGATTACAGAAAGCGTCCAGATGTGCTTCGAAAACTACTACTAGTCTTCCAAGGAACGAACAATCCGTAGACATTTTAAGACATTACTCCCATGGAGAAAGTCCGCATGGTGCTTATTGTGTTCAATGCCGATGCAATTTTTGTGTTTCATCAACACTCTGAAGGTATACAGATTACAGGATGCATCCAGATGTGCTTCGGAAACTACTGCTAGTCTTCCAGTGAACGATCACAGCGTAGACAGTTTAAGACATTACTCTCATTGAGAAAAGTCCGCATGGTGCGTATTGTGTTCAATGCCGATTCAATTTCTGTGTTTCATCAACACTCTGAATGTCCGCAGATTACAGAATGCCTCCAGATGTGCTTTGGGAACTACTACTAGTCATCCAGGGAATGATCAAAGAGTAGACCGTTTAAGACATTACTCCCATGGAGAAAAGTCCGAATGGTACTTATTGTGTTTAATGCCGATGAAACTTCTATGTTTCATCAACACTCTGAAGGTATACAGTTTACAAAATGCCTCCAGATGTGCTTCGGAAACTACTGCTAGTCTTCCAGTGAACGATCAAAGCGTAGACAGTTTGAGACATTACTCCCATGGAGAAAAGTCCGCATGGTGCTTATTGTGTTCAATGCCGATGCAATTTTTGTGCTTCATCAACACTCTAAAGGTCCACAGATTACAGAATGCATCCAGATATGCTTCGGAAGCTACTACTACTCTTCCAGGGAACGATCAAAGCGTAGACATTTTAAGACATTACTCTCATAGAGAAAAGTCCGCATGGTGCGTATTGTGTTCAATGCCGATTCAATTTCTGTGTTTCATCAACACTCTGAATGTCCGCAGATTACAGAATGCCTCCAGATGTGCTTCGGAAACTACTACTAGTCTTCCTGTGTACGATCAAATCGTAGACAGTTTAAGACATTACTCCCATGGAGAAAAGTCCGCATGGTGCTTATTGTGTTCAATGCCGATGCAATTTTTGTTTTTCATCAACACTCCGAAGGTCTACAGATTACAGAATGCCTCCAGATGTGCTTCGGAAACTACTACTAATCTTCCAGTGAACGATAAAAGCGTAGAAAGTTTAAGACATTACTCTCATGGAGAAAGGTCCGCATGGTGATTATTGTGTTCAATGCCGATTCAATTTCTGCGTTTCATCAACACTCTGAAGGTCCACAGATTACAAAGTGCCTCCAGATGTGCTTCGGAAACTACCAATAGTCTTCCAGTGAACGATCAAAGCGTAGAAAATTTAAGACATTACTCCCATGGAGAAAAGTCCGCATGGTGCTTATTGTGTTCAATGCCGATGCAATTTTTGTGTTTCATCAACACTCTGGAGGTCCACAGATTACAGAATGCCTCCAGATGTGCTTCGGAAACCACTACTAGACTTCCAGAGGTCGATTAAAGCCTAGACAGTTTAAGACATTACTCCCATGGAGAAAAGTCAGCATTGTGCTTTTCGTGTTTAATGACGATGCAATTTTTGTGTTTCATCAACACTCTCAAGGTCCACAGATTACAGAAAGCGTCCAGATATGCTTCGAAAACTACTACTAGTCTTCCAGGGAACGATCAATGCGTAGACATTTTAAGACATTACTCCCATGGAGAAAGTCCGCATGGTGCTTATTGTGTTCAATGCCGATGCAATTTTTGTGTTTCATCAACACTCTGAAGGTATACAGATTACAGGATGCATCCAGATGTGCTTCGGAAACTACTGCTAGTCTTCCAGAGAACGATCACAGCGTAGACAGTTTAAGACATTACTCTCATAGAGAAAAGTCCGCATGGTGCGTATTGTGTTCAATGCCGATTCAATTTCTGTGTTTCATCAACACTCTGAATGTCCGCAGATTACAGAATGCCTCCAGATGTGCTTCGGAAACTACTACTAGTCTTCCTGTGTACGATCAAATCGTAGACAGTTTAAGACATTACTCCCATGGAGAAAAGTCCGCATGGTGCTTATTGTGTTCAATGCCGATGCAATTTTTGTTTTTCATCAACACTCCGAAGGTCTACAGATTACAGAATGCCTCCAGATGTGCTTCGGAAACTACTACTAATCTTCCAGTGATCGATAAAAGCGTAGAAAGTTTAAGACATTACTCTCATGGAGAAAGGTCCGCATGGTGATTATTGTGTTCAATGCCGATTCAATTTCTGCGTTTCATCAACACTCTGAAGGTCCACAGATTACAAAGTGCCTCCAGATGTGCTTCGGAAACTACCAATAGTCTTCCAGTGAACGATCAAAGCGTAGACAATTTAAGACACTACTCCCATGGAGAAAAGTCCGCATGGTGCTTATTGTGTTCAATGCCGATGCAATTTTTGTGTTTCATCAACACTCTGGAGGTCCACAGATTACAGAATGCCTCCAGATGTGCTTCGGAAACTACTACTAGTCTTCCAGTGAACGATCAAAGCGTAGACAATTTAAGACATTACTCCCATGGAGAAAAGTCCGCATGGTGCTTATTGTGTTCAATGCCGATGCAATTTCTGTGTTTCATCAAAACTCTGAAGGTCCGCAGATTACAGAATGCCTCCAGATGTGGTTCGGAAACTACTACTAGTCTTCCAGTGAACGATTAAAGAATAGACAATTTAAGACATTACTCTCATGGAGAAAAGTCCGCATGGTGATTATTGTGTTCAATGCCGATTCAATTTCTGCGTTTCATCAACACTCTGAAGGTCCACAGATTACAGAATGCCTCCAGATGTGCTTCGGAAACTACAACTAGTCTTCCAGTGAACGATCAAAGCGTAGACAGTTTAAGACATTACTCCCATGGAGAAAAGTCCGCATGGTGCTTATTGTGTTCAATGCCGATGCAATTTTTGTGTTTCATCAACACTCTGGAGGTCCACAGATTACAGAATGCCTCCAGATGTGCTTCGGAAACTACTACTAGTATTCCAGGGAACGATCAAAGCGTAGATATTTTAAGACATTACTCCCATAGAGAAAGTCCGCATGGTGCTTATTGTGTTTAATGCCGATGCAATCTTTGTGTTTCAACAACACTCTGAAGGTATACAGATTACAGGATGAGTCCAGATGTGCTTCGGAAACTACTGCTAGTCTTCCAGTGAACGATCACAGCGTAGACAGTTTAAGACATTACTCTCATAGAGAAAAGTCCGCATGGTGCGTAATGTGTTCAATTCCGATTCAATTTCTGTGTTTCATCAACACTCTGAATGTCCGCAGATTACAGAATGCCTCCAGATGTGCTTCGGAAACTTCTACTAGTCTTCCAGTGAACGATCAAAGCGTAGACAATTTAAGACATTACTCCCATGGAGAAAAGTCCGCATGGTGCTTATTGTGTTCAATGCCGATGCAATTTCTGTGTTTCATCAAAACTCTGAAGGTCCGCAGATTACAGAATGCCTCCAGATGTGGTTCGGAAACTACTACTAGTCTTCCAGTGAACGATCAAAGAATAGACAGTTTAAGACATTACTCCCATGGAGAAAAGTCCGCATGGTGCTTATTGTGTTCAATGCCGATGCAATTTTTGTGTTTCATCAACACTCTGGAGGTCCACAGATTACAGAATGCCCCCAGATGTGCTTCTTAAAGTACTACTAGTCTTCCAATGTACGATCAAAGCGTAGACAGCTTAAGACATTACTCCCGTGAAAAGTCCGCATGGTGATTATTGTGTTCAATGCCGATGCAATTTTTCGGTTTCATCAATACTCTGAAGATCCACAGATTACAGAATGCTCCCAAATGTGCCTCGGAAACTACTACTAGTCTTCCAGTGTACGATCAAATCGTAGACAGTTTAAGACATTACTATCATGGAGAATATTCCTCATGGTGCTTATTGTGTTTAATGCCGCTGCAATTTTTTTGTTCCATCAACACTCTGAAGGTCCTCAGATTACAGAATGCATCCAGATGTGCTTCGGAAACTACTACTAGTCTTCCAGGGAACGATCAAAGCGTAGACAGTTTAAGACATTACTCCCACGGAGAAAAGTCCGCATGGTGCTTATTGTGTTCAATGCCGTTGCAATTTTTGTGTTTCATCGACACACTGAAGGTCCACAGATTACAGAATGCATCCAGATGTGCTTCGGAAACTACTACTAGTCTTCCAGGGAACGATCAAATCGTAAACAGTTTATGACATTACTCCCATGGAGAAAAGTTCGCATGGTGCTTATTGTGTTAATGCCGATGCAATTTTTGTGTTTCATCAACACTCTGAAGGTCCACAGATTTCAGAATGCCTGCAGATGTGCTTTGGAAACTACTACTAGTCTTCCAGGGAACGATCCAAGCGTAGACAGTTTAAGACATTACTCCCATGGAGAAAAGTCCGCATGGTGCTTATTGTGTTCAATGCCGATGCATTTTTTGTGTTTCATCAGCAGTCTGAACGTCCAGAGATTACCGAATGCCTCCAGATGTGCTTCGGAAACTACTACTAGACTTCCAGAGATCGATCAAAGCCTAGACAGTTTAAGACATTACTCCCATGGAGAAAAGTCAGCATTGTGCTTTTCGTGTTCAATGCCGATGAAATTTTTGTGTTTAATCAACACTCTGAACGTCCACAGATTTCAGAATGCCTCCAGATGTGCTTGGGAAACTACTACTAGTCTCCTAAGGAACGATCAAAGCGTAGACAGTTTAAGACATTACTCCTATGGAGAAAAGTCGGCATGGTGCGTATTGTGTTCAATGCCGATGCAATTTTTGTGTTTCATCAACACTCTGAAGGTCCACAGATTACAGAATGCATCCAGATGTGCTTCGGAAACTACTACTAGTCTTCCAGTGTACGATCAAAGCGTAGACAGTTTAAGACATTACTCCAATGGAGAAAAGTCTGCATGGTGCTTATTGTGTTTAATGACGATGCAATTTTTGTGTTTCATCAACACGCTGAAGGTCCACAGATTACAGAAAGCGTCCAGATGTGCTTCGAAAACTACTACTAGTCTTCCAAGGAACGAACAATCCGTAGACATTTTAAGACATTACTCCCATGGAGAAAGTCCGCATGGTGCTTATTGTGTTCAATGCCGATGCAATTTTTGTGTTTCATCAACACTCTGAAGGTATACAGATTACAGGATGCATCCAGATGTGCTTCGGAAACTACTGCTAGTCTTCCAGTGAACGATCACAGCGTAGACAGTTTAAGACATTACTCTCATTGAGAAAAGTCCGCATGGTGCGTATTGTGTTCAATGCCGATTCAATTTCTGTGTTTCATCAACACTCTGAATGTCCGCAGATTACAGAATGTCTCCAGATGTGCTTTGGGAACTACTACTAGTCATCCAGGGAATGATCAAAGAGTAGACCGTTTAAGACATTACTCCCATGGAGAAAAGTCCGAATGGTACTTATTGTGTTTAATGCCGATGAAACTTCTATGTTTCATCAACACTCTGAAGGTATACAGTTTACAAAATGCCTCCAGATGTGCTTCGGAAACTACTGCTAGTCTTCCAGTGAACGATCAAAGCGTAGACAGTTTGAGACATTACTCCCATGGAGAAAAGTCCGCATGGTGCTTATTGTGTTCAATGCCGATGCAATTTTTGTGCTTCATCAACACTCTAAAGGTCCACAGATTACAGAATGCATCCAGATATGCTTCGGAAGCTACTACTACTCTTCCAGGGAACGATCAAAGCGTAGACATTTTAAGACATAACTCCCATGGAGAAAAGTCCGCATGGTGCTTATTGTGTTCAATGCCGATGCAATTATTGTGTTTCATCAACACTCTGAACGTCCACAGATTACAGAATGCCTCCAGATGTGCTTCGGAAACTACTACTAGACTTCCAGAGGTCGATCAAAGCCTAGACAGTTTAAGACATTACTCCCATGGAGAAAAGTCAGCATTGTGCTTTTCGTGTTTAATGACGATGCAATTTTTGTGTTTCATCAACACTCTCAAGGTCCACAGATTACAGAAAGCGTCCAGATATGCTTCGAAAACTACTACTAGTCTTCCAGGGAACGATCAATGCGTAGACATTTTAAGACATTACTCCCATGGAGAAAGTCCGCATGGTGCTTATTGTGTTCAATGCCGATGCAATTTTTGTGTTTCATCAACACTCTGAAGGTATACAGATTACAGGATGCATCCAGATGTGCTTCGGAAACTACTGCTAGTCTTCCAGAGAACGATCACAGCGTAGACAGTTTAAGACATTACTCTCATAGAGAAAAGTCCGCATGGTGCGTATTGTGTTCAATGCCGATTCAATTTCTGTGTTTCATCAACACTCTGAATGTCCGCAGATTACAGAATGCCTCCAGATGTGCTTCGGAAACTACTACTAGTCTTCCTGTGTACGATCAAATCGTAGACAGTTTAAGACATTACTCCCATGGAGAAAAGTCCGCATGGTGCTTATTGTGTTCAATGCCGATGCAATTTTTGTTTTTCATCAACACTCCGAAGGTCTACAGATTACAGAATGCCTCCAGATGTGCTTCGGAAACTACTACTAATCTTCCAGTGAACGATAAAAGCGTAGAAAGTTTAAGACATTACTCTCATGGAGAAAGGTCCGCATGGTGATTATTGTGTTCAATGCCGATTCAATTTCTGCGTTTCATCAACACTCTGAAGGTCCACAGATTACAAAGTGCCTCCAGATGTGCTTCGGAAACTACCAATAGTCTTCCAGTGAACGATCAAAGCGTAGACAATTTAAGACACTACTCCCATGGAGAAAAGTCCGCATGGTGCTTATTGTGTTCAATGCCGATGCAATTTTTGTGTTTCATCAACACTCTGAAGGTAAACAGATTACAGAATGCATCCAGATGTGCTTTGGAAACTACTACTAGTCTTCCAGGGAACGATCAAAGCGTAGACAGTTTAAGACATTACTCCCATGGAGAAAAGTCCGAATGGTGCTTATTGTGTTCAATGCCGATGCAATTTTTGTGTTTCATCAACACTCTGAAGGTAAACAGATTACAGAATGCATCCAGATGTGCTTTGGAAACTACTACTAGTCATCCAGGGAACGATCAAAGAGTAGACCGTTTAAGACATTACTCCCATGGAGAAAAGTCCGAATGGTGTTTATTGTGTTTAATGCCGATGAAACTTCTATGTTTCATCAACACTCTGAAGGTATACAGTATACAAAATGCCTCCAGATGTGCTTCGGAAACTACTGCTAGTCTTCCAGTGAACGATCAAAGAGTAGACCGTTTAAGACATTACTCCCATGGAGAAGAGTCCGAATGGTGCTTATTGTGTTTAATGCCGATGAAACTTCTATGTTTCATAAACACTCTGAAGGTATACAGTTTACAAAATGCCTCCAGATGTGCTTCGGAAACTACTGCTAGTCTTCCAGTGAACGATCAAAGCGTAGACAGTTTGAGACATTACTCCCATGGAGAAAAGTCCGCATGGTGCTTATTGTGTTCAATGCCGATGCAATTTTTGTGCTTCATCAACACTCTGAAGGTCCACAGATTACAGAATGAATCCAGATATGCTTCGGAAGCTACTACTACTCTTCCAGGGAACGATCAAAGCGTAGACATTTTAAGACATAACTCCCATGGAGAAAACACCGCATGGTTCTTATTGTGTTCAATGCCGATGAATTTTTTTTTTTCATCAACACTCTGAAGGTCCACAGATTACAGAATGCATCCAGATGTGCTTCGGAAACTACTACTAGGCTTCCAGGGAACGATCAAAGCGTAGACAGTTTAAGACATTACTCTCAGAGAGAAAAGTCCGCATGGTGCGTATTGTGTTCAATGCCGAATCAACTTCTGTGTTTCATCAACACTCTGAATGTCCGCAGATTACAGAATGCCTCCAGATGTGCTTCGGAAACTACAACTAGCCTTCCAGTGTACGATCAAAGCGTAGACAGTTTAAGACATTACTCTCATGGAGAAAAGTCCGCATGGTGATTATTGTGTTCAATGCAGATTCAATTTCTGCGTTTCATCAACACTCTGAAGGTCCACAGATTACAGAATGCCTCCAGATGTGCTTCGGAAACTACCACTAGTCTTCCAGTGAACGATCAAAGCGTAGACAATTTAAGACATTACTCCCAAGGAGAAAAGTCCGCATGGTGCTTATTGTGTTCAATGCCGTGCAATTTTTGTGTTTCATCAACACTGTGGAGGTCCACAGATTACAGAATGCCTCCAGATGTGCTTCGGAAACTACTACTAGTCTTCCAGTGTACGATCAAAGCGTAGACAGTTTAAGACATTACTCCCATGGAGAAGAATCCGCATGATGCTTATTGTGTTCAATGCCGATGCAATTTTTTTGTTCCATCAACACTCTGAAGGTCCTCAGATTACAGAACGCATCCAGATGTGCATTGGAAACTACTACTAGTCTTCCAGGGAACGATCAAAGCGTAGACAGTTTAAGACATTACTCCCATGGAGAAAAATCCGCATGGTGCTTACTGTGTTCAATGCCGATGCAATTTCTGTGTTTCATCGACGCACTGAAGGTCCACAGATTACAGAATGCATCCAGATGTGCTTCGGAAACTACTACTAGTCTTCCAGGGAACGATCAAATCGTAGACAGTTTATGACATTACAGCCATTGAGAAAAGTTCACATGGTGCTTATTGTGTTATTGCCGATGCAACTTTTGTGTTTCATCAACACTCTGAAGGTCCACAGACTACAGAATGCCTGCAGATTTGCTTTGGAAACTACTACTAGTCTTCCAGGGAACGATCAAAGCGTAGACAGTTTAAGACATTACTCCCATGGAGAAAAGTCCGCATGGTGCTTATTGTGTTCATTGCCGATGCAATTCTTGTGTTTCATCAACACTCTGAACTTCCACAGATTACAGAATGCCTCCAGATGTGCTTCGGAAACTACTACTAGACTTCCAGAAGACGATCAAACCTAGACAGTTTAAGACATTACTCCCATGGAGAAAAGTCAGCATTGTGCTTATCGAATTCAATGCCGATGAAATTTTTGTGTTTCATCAACACACTGAAGGTCTTTAGATTTCAGAATGCCTCCAGATGTGCTTCGGAAACTACTACTAGACTTCCAGGGAACGATCAAAGCGTTGACAATTTAAGACATTACTCCTATGGAGAAAAGTGGCATGGTGCTTATTGTGTTCAATGCCGATGCAATTTTTGTGTTTAATCAACACTCTGAAGGTCCACAGATTACAGAATGCATCCAGATGTGCTTCGAAAACTACTACTAGTCTTCCAGTGTACGATCAAAGCGTAGACAGTTTCAGACATTACTCCCATGGAGAAAAGTCCACATGGTGCTTATTGTGTTTAATGACGATGCAATTTTTGTGTTTCATCAACACTCTGAAGGTCCACAGATTACAGAAAGCGTCCAGATGTGCTTCGGAAACTACTACTAGTCTTCCAGGGAACGATCAAAGCGTAGACATTTTAAGACATTACTCCCATGGAGAAAGTCCGCATGGTGCTTATTGTGTTCAATGCCGATGCAATTTTTGTGTTTCATCAACACTCTGAAATTATACAGATTACAGGATGCACCCAGATGTGCTTCGGTAACTACTGCTAGTCTTCCAGTGAACGATCACAGCGTAGACAGTTTAAGACATTACTCTCATAGAGAAAAGTCCGCATGGTGCGTATTGTGTTCAATGCCGATTCAATTTCTGTGTTTCATCAACGCTCTGAATGTCCGCAGATTACAGAATGCCTCCAAATGTGCTTCGGAAACTACAACTAGCCTTCTAGTGTACGATCAAAGCGTAGACTGTTTAAGACATTACTCTCATGGAGAAAAGTCCGCATGGTGATTATTGTGTTCAATGCCGATTCAATTTCTGCGTTGCATCAACACTCTGAAAGTCCACAGATTACAGAATGCCTCCAGATGTGCTTCGGAAACTACCACTAGTCTTCCAGTGAACGATCAAATCGTAGACAATTTAAGACATTACTCCCATGGAGAAAAGTCCGCATGGTGCTTATTGTGTTCAATGCCGATGCAATTTTTTTGTTCCATCAACACTCTGGAGGTCCACAGATTACAGAATGCCTCCAGATGTGCTTCGGAAACTACTACTAGTCTTCCAGTGTACGATCAAAGCGTACACAGTTTAAGACATTACTCCCATTGAGAAGAATCCGCATGGTGCTTATTGTGTTCAATGCCGTTGCAGTTTTTTTGTTCCATCAAAACTCTGAAGGTCCTCAGATTACAGAATGCCTCCAGATGTGCTTCGGGAACTACTACTAGTCTTCCAGTGTACTATTAAAGCGTAGACAATTTAAGACATTACTCCCATGGAGAAGAATCCGCATGGTGCTTATTGTGTTCAATGCCGATGCAATTTTTTTGTTCCATCAACACTCTGAAGGTCCTCAGATTACAGAATGCATCCATATGTGCTTTGGAAACTACTACTAGTCTTCCAGGGAACGATCAAAGCGTAGACAGTTTAAGACATTACTCCAATGGAGAAAAGTCCGAATGGTGCTTATTGTGTTCAATGCCGATGCAATTTTTGTGTTTCATCAACACTCTGAAGGTAAACAGATTACAGAATGCATCCAGATGTGCTATGGAAACTACTACTAGTCATCCAGGGAACGATCAAAGAGTAGACCGTTTAAGACATTACTCCCATGGAGAAAAGTCCGAATGGTGTTTATTGTGTTTAATGCCGATGAAACTTCTATGTTTCATCAACACTCTGAAGGTATACAGTTTACAAAATGCCTCCAGATGCGCTTCGGAAACTACTGCTAGTCTTCCAGTGATCGATCAAAGAGTAGACCGTTTAAGACATTACTCCCATGGAGAAAAGTCCGAATGGTGCTTATTGTGTTTAATGCCGATGAAACTTCTATGTTTCATCAACACTCTGAGGGTATACAGTTTACAAAATGCCTCCAGATGTGCTTCGGAAACTACTGCTAGTCTTCCAGTGAACGATCAAAGCGTAGACAGTTTGAGACATTACTCCCATGGAGAAAAAACCGCATGGTGCTTATTGTGTTCAATGCCGATGCAATTTTTGTGCTTCATCAACACTCTGAAGGTCCACAGATTACAGAATGCATCCAGATATGCTTCGGAAGCTACTACTACTCTTCCAGGGAACGATCAAAGCGTAGACATTTTAAGACATAACTCCCATGGAGAAAAGTCCGCATGGTGCTTATTGTGTTCAATGCCGTTGCAATTTCTGTGTTTCATCAACACTCTGAAGGTCCACAGATTACAGAATGCATCCAGATGTGCTTCGGAAACTACTACTAGGCTTCCAGGGAACGATCAAAGCGTAGACATTTTAAGACATTACTCCCATGGAGAAAGTCCGCATGGTGCTTATTGTGTTCAATGCCGATGCAATTTTTGTGTTTCATCAACACTCTGAAATTATACAGATTACAGGATGCATCCAGATGTGCTTCGGACACTACTGCTAGTCTTCCAGTGAACGATCACAGCGTAGACAGTTTAAGACATTACTCTCAGAGAGAAAAGTCCGCATGGTGCGTATTGTGTTCAATGCCGAATCAATTTCTGTGTTTCATCAACACTCTGAATGTCCGCAGATTACAGAATGCCTCCAGATGTGCTTCGGAAACTACAACTAGCCTTCCAGTGTACGATCAAAGCGTAGACAGTTTAAGACATTACTCTCATGGAGAAAAGTCCGCATGGTGATTATTGTGTTCAATGCAGATTCAATTTCTGCGTTTCATCAACACTCTGAAGGTCCACAGATTACAGAATGCCTCCAGATGTGCTTCGGAAACTACCACTAGTCTTCCAGTGAACGATCAAAGCGTAGACAATTTAAGACATTACTCCCAAGGAGAAAAGTCCGCATGGTGCTTATTGTGTTCAATGAAGTGCAATTTTTGTGTTTCATCAACACTCTGGAGGTCCACAGATTACAGAATGCCTCCAGATGTGCTTCGGAAACTACTACTAGTCTTCCAGTGTACGATCATAGCGTAGACAGTTTAAGACATTACTCCCATGGAGAAGAATCCGCATGATGCTTATTGTGTTCAATGCCGATGCAATTTTTTTGTTCCATCAACACTCTGAAGGTCCTCAGATTACAGAATGCATCCAGATGTGCATTGGAAACTACTACTAGTCTTCCAGGGAACGATCAAAGCGTAGACAGTTTAAGACATTACTCCCATGGAGAAAAGTCCGCATGGTGCTTACTGTGTTCAATGCCGATGCAATTTCTGTGTTTCATCGACGCACTGAAGGTCCACAGATTACAGAATGCATCCAGATGTGCTTCGGAAACTACTACTAGTCTTCCAGGGAACGATCAAATCGTAGACAGTTTATGACATTACTTCCATGGAGAAAAGTTCGCATGGTTCTTTTTGTGTTAATGCCGATGCAATTTTTGTGTTTCATCAACACTCTGAAGGTCCACAGATTACAGAATGCCTGCAGATGTGCTTCGGAAACTACTACTAGTCTTCCAGGGATCGATCAAAGCGTAGACAGTCTAAGGCATTACTCCCATGGAGAAAAGTCCGCATGTTGCTTATAGTGTTCAATGCCGATGCAATTTTTGTGTTTCATCAACACTCTGAAGGTCCACAGAGTGCAGAATGCCTCCAGATGTGCTTCGGAAACTACTACTAGTCTTCCAGAGTACGATCAAAGCGTAGACAGTTTAAGACATTACTCCCAAGGAGAAAAGTCCGCTTGGTGCTTATTTTGTTCAATGCCGATGCAATTTTTATGTTTCACCAACACTCTAAAATTTCACAGATTACAGAATGCTGGCAGATGTGCTTCGGAAACTACTACTAGTCTTCCAGGGAACGATCGAAGCGTAGACAGTTTAAGACATTGCTCCCATTTAGAAAAGTCGCATGGTGCTTATTTTGTTCAATGCCGATGCAATTTTTGTGTTTCATCAACACTCTGAAGGTCCACAGAGTGCAGAATGCCTCCAGATGTGCTTCGGAAACTACTACTAGTCTTCCAGTGTACGATCAAAGCGTAGACAGTTTAAGAAATTACTCCCATGGAGAAAAGTCCGCATGGTGCTTATTGTGTTCAATGCCGATTCAATATCTGTGTTTCATCAACACTCTGAAGGTTCACAGAATATAGAATGCATCAAAATGTGCTTCGGAAACTACTACTGGTCTTCCAGGGAACGATCAAAGCGTAGACAGTTTAAGACAATTCTCTCATGGAGAAAAGTCCGCATGGTGCTTATTGTGTTCAATGCCGATGCAATTTCTGTGATTCATCAACACTCTGAAGGACCACAGATTACAGAATGCATCCAGATGTGCTTTGTAAACTACTACTGGTCTTCCAGGGAACGATCAAAGCGTAGACAGTTTAAGACATTACTCCCATGGAGAAAAGTCCGCATGGTGCGTATCGTGTTCAATACCGATGCAATTTTTGTGTTCCATCAACACTCTGGAGGTCCACAGATTACAGAATGCCTCCAGATGTGCTTCGGAAACTACTACTAGTCTTCCAGTGTACCATTAAAGCGTAGACAATTTAAGACATTACTCTCATGGAGAAGAATCCGCATGGTGCTTATTGTGTTCAATCCGATGCAATTTTTTTGTTCCATCAACACTCTGAAGGTCCTCAGTTTACAGAATGCATCCATATGTGCTTTGGAAACTACTACTAGTCTTCCAGGGAACGATCAAAGCGTAGACAGTTTAAGACATTACTCCCATGGAGAAAAGTCCGAATGGTGCTTATTGTGTTCAATGCCGATGCAATTTTTGTGTTTCATCAACACTCTGAAGGTAAACAGATTACAGAATGCATCCAGATGTGCTTTGGAAACTACTACTAGTCATCCAGGGAACGATCAAAGAGTAGACCGTTTAAGACATTACTCCCATGGAGAAAAGTCCGAATGGTGTTTATTGTGTTTAATGCCGATGAAACTTCTATGTTTCATCAACACTCTGAAGGTATACAGTTTACAAAATACCTCCAGATGTACTTCCGAAACTACTGCTAGTCTTCCAGTGAACGATCAAAGAGTAGACCGTTTAAGACATTACTCCCATGGAGAAAAGAACGAATGGTGCTTATTGTGTTTAATGCCGATGAAACTTCTATGTTTCATCAACACTCTGAAGGTATACAGTTTACAAAATGCCTCCAGATGTGCTTCGGAAACTACTGCTAGTCTTCCAGTGAACGATCAAAGCGTAGACAGTTTGAGACATTACTCCCATGGAGAAAAGTCCGCATGGTGCTTATTGTGTTCAATGCCGATGCAACTTTTGTGCTTCATCAACACTCTGAAGGTCCACAGATTACAGAATCCATCCAGATATGCTTCGGAAGCTACTACAACTCTTTCAGGGAACGATCAAAGCGTAGACATTTTAAGACATAACTCCCAAGGAGAAAGGTCCGCATGGTGCTTATTGTGTTCAATGCCGATGCAATTTCTGTGTTTCATCAACACTCTGATGGTCCACAGATTACAGAATGCATCCAGATGTGCTTCGGAAACTACTACTAGTCTTCCAGGGAACGATCAAAGCGTAGACAGTTTAAGACATTACTCTCATGGAGAAAAGTCCGCATGGTGCTTATTGTGTTCAATGCCGATGCAATTTTTATGCTTCATCAACACTCGGAAGGTCCACAGATTACAGAATGCATCCAGATGTGCTTTGGAAACTACTACTAGTCATCCAGGGAACAAACAAAGAGTAGACCGATTAAGACATTACTCCCATGGAGAAAAGTCCGAATGGTGCTTATTGAGTTTGATGCCGATGAAATTTCTGTATTTCATCAACACTCTGAAGGTATACAGATTACAGAATGCATCCAGATGTGCTTCGGAAACTACTACTAGTCTTCCAGGGAACGATCAAATCGTAGACAGTTTATGGCATTACAGCCTTTGAGAAAAGTTCACATGGTGCTTATTGTGTTCAATGCCGATGCAATTTTTGTGTTTCATCAACACTCTGAAATTATACAGATTACAGTATGCATCCAGATGTGCTTCGGAAACTACTGCTAGTCTTCCAGTGATCGATCACAGCGTAGACAGTTTAAGACATTACTCTCAGAGAGAAAAGTCCGCATGGTGCGTATTGTGTTCAATGCCGAATCAATTTCTGTGTTTCATCAACACTCTGAATGTCCGCAGGTTACAGAATGCCTCCAGATGTGCTTCGGAAACTACAACTAGCCTTCCAGTGTACGATCAAAGCGTAGACAGTTTAAGACATTACTCTCATGGAGAAAAGTCCGCATGGTTATTATTGTGTTCAATGCAGATTCAATTTCTGCGTTTCATCAACACTCTGAAGGCCCACAGATTACAGAATGCCTCCAGATGTGCTTCGGAAACTACCACTAGTCTTCCAGTGAACGATCAAAGCGTAGACATTTTAAGACCTTACTCCCAAGGAGAAAAGTCCGCATGGTGCTTATTGTATTCAATGCCGTGCAATTTTTGTGTTTCATCAACACTCTGGAGGTCCACAGATTACAGAATGCATCCAGATGTGCTTCGGAAACTACTACTAGGCTTCCAGGGAACGATCAAAGCGTAGACATTTTAAGACATTACTCCCATGGAGAAAGTCCGCATGGTGCTTATTGTGTTCAATGCCGATGCAATTTTTGTGTTTCATCAACACTCTGAAATTATACAGATTACAGGATGCATCCAGATGTGCTTCGGACACTACTGCTAGTCTTCCAGTGAACGATCACAGCGTAGACAGTTTAAGACATTACTCTCAGAGAGAAAAGTCCGCATGGTGCGTATTGTGTTCAATGCCGAATCAATTTCTGTGTTTCATCAACACTCTGAATGTCCGCAGATTACAGAATGCCTCCAGATGTGCTTCGGAAACTACAACTAGCCTTCCAGTGTACGATCAAAGCGTAGACAGTTTAAGACATTACTCTCATGGAGAAAAGTCCGCATGGTGATTATTGTGTTCAATGCAGATTCAATTTCTGCGTTTCATCAACACTCTGAAGGTCCACAGATTACAGAATGCCTCCAGATGTGCTTCGGAAACTACCACTAGTCTTCCAGTGAACGATCAAAGCGTAGACAATTTAAGACATTACTCCCAAGGAGAAAAGTCCGCATGGTGCTTATTGTGTTCAATGAAGTGCAATTTTTGTGTTTCATCAACACTCTGGAGGTCCACAGATTACAGAATGCCTCCAGATGTGCTTCGGAAACTACTACTAGTCTTCCAGTGTACGATCAAAGCGTAGACAGTTTAAGACATTACTCCCATGGAGAAGAATCCGCATGATGCTTATTGTGTTCAATGCCGATGCAATTTTTTTGTTCCATCAACACTCTGAAGGTCCTCAGATTACAGAATGCATCCAGATGTGCATTGGAAACTACTACTAGTCTTCCAGGGAACGATCAAAGCGTAGACAGTTTAAGACATTACTCCCATGGAGAATAGTCCGCATGGTGCTTACTGTGTTCAATGCCGATGCAATTTCTGTGTTTCATCGACGCACTGAAGGTCCACAGATTACAGAATGCATCCAGATGTGCTTCGGAAACTACTACTAGTCTTCCAGGGAACGATCAAATCGTAGACAGTTTATGACATTACTTCCATGGAGAAAAGTTCGCATGGTGCTTTTTGTGTTAATGCCGATGCAATTTTTGTGTATCATCAACACTCTGAAGGTCCACAGATTACAGAATGCCTGCAGATGTGCTTCGGAAACTACTACTAGTCTTCCAGGGATCGATCAAAGCGTAGACAGTCTAAGGCATTACTCCCATGGAGAAAAGTCCGCATGTTGCTTATAGTGTTCAATGCCGATGCAATTTTTGTGTTTCATCAACACTCGGAAGGTCCACAGAGTGCAGAATGCCTCCAGATGTGCTTCGGAAACTACTACTAGTCTTCCAGAGTACGATCAAAGCGTAGACAGTTTAAGACATTACTCCCAAGGAGAAAAGTCCGCTTGGTGCTTATTTTGTTCAATGCCGATGCAATTTTTATGTTTCACCAACACTCTAAAATTTCACAGATTACAGAATGCTGGCAGATGTGCTTCGGAAACTACTACTAGTCTTCCAGGGAACGATCGAAGCGTAGACAGTTTAAGACATTGCTCCCATTTAGAAAAGTCGCATGGTGCTTATTTTGTTCAATGCCGATGCAATTTTTGTGTTTCATCAACACTCTGAAGGTATACAGATTACAGAATGCATCCAGATGTGCTTCGGAAACTACTACTAGTCTTCCAGGGAACGATCAAATCGTAGACAGTTTATGGCATTACAGCCTTTGAGAAAAGTTCACATGGTGCTTATTGTGTTCAATGCCGATGCAATTTTTGTGTTTCATCAACACTCTGAAATTATACAGATTACAGGATGCATCCAGATGTGCTTCGGAAACTACTGCTAGTCTTCCAGTGATCGATCACAGCGTAGACAGTTTAAGACATTACTCTCAGAGAGAAAAGTCCGCATGGTGCGTATTGTGTTCAATGCCGAATCAATTTCTGTGTTTCATCAACACTCTGAATGTCCGCAGGTTACAGAATGCCTCCAGATGTGCTTCGGAAACTACAACTAGCCTTCCAGTGTACGATCAAAGCGTAGACAGTTTAAGACATTACTCTCATGGAGAAAAGTCCGCATGGTTATTATTGCGTTCAATGCAGATTCAATTTCTGCGTTTCATCAACACTCTGAAGGCCCACAGATTACAGAATGCCTCCAGATGTGCTTCGGAAACTACCACTAGTCTTCCAGTGAACGATCAAAGCGTAGACATTTTAAGACCTTACTCCCAAGGAGAAAAGTCCGCATGGTGCTTATTGTATTCAATGCCGTGCAATTTTTGTGTTTCATCAACACTCTGGAGGTCCACAGATTACAGAATGCATCCAGATGTGCTTCGGAAACTACTACTAGGCTTCCAGGGAACGATCAAAGCGTAGACATTTTAAGACATTACTCCCATGGAGAAAGTCCGCATGGTGCTTATTGTGTTCAATGCCGATGCAATTTTTGTGTTTCATCAACACTCTGAAATTATACAGATTACAGGATGCATCCAGATGTGCTTCGGACACTACTGCTAGTCTTCCAGTGAACGATCACAGCGTAGACAGTTTAAGACATTACTCTCAGAGAGAAAAGTCCGCATGGTGCGTATTGTGTTCAATGCCGAATCAATTTCTGTGTTTCATCAACACTCTGAATGTCCGCAGATTACAGAATGCCTCCAGATGTGCTTCGGAAACTACAACTAGCCTTCCAGTGTACGATCAAAGCGTAGACAGTTTAAGACATTACTCTCATGGAGAAAAGTCCGCATGGTGATTATTGTGTTCAATGCAGATTCAATTTCTGCGTTTCATCAACACTCTGAAGGTCCACAGATTACAGAATGCCTCCAGATGTGCTTCGGAAACTACCACTAGTCTTCCAGTGAACGATCAAAGCGTAGACAATTTAAGACATTACTCCCAAGGAGAAAAGTCCGCATGGTGCTTATTGTGTTCAATGAAGTGCAATTTTTGTGTTTCATCAACACTCTGGAGGTCCACAGATTACAGAATGCCTCCAGATGTGCTTCGGAAACTACTACTAGTCTTCCAGTGTACGATCAAAGCGTAGACAGTTTAAGACATTACTCCCATGGAGAAGAATCCGCATGATGCTTATTGTGTTCAATGCCGATGCAATTTTTTTGTTCCATCAACACTCTGAAGGTCCTCAGATTACAGAATGCATCCAGATGTGCATTGGAAACTACTACTAGTCTTCCAGGGAACGATCAAAGCGTAGACAGTTTAAGACATTACTCCCATGGAGAATAGTCCGCATGGTGCTTACTGTGTTCAATGCCGATGCAATTTCTGTGTTTCATCGACGCACTGAAGGTCCACAGATTACAGAATGCATCCAGATGTGCTTCGGAAACTACTACTAGTCTTCCAGGGAACGATCAAATCGTAGACAGTTTATGACATTACTTCCATGGAGAAAAGTTCGCATGGTGCTTTTTGTGTTAATGCCGATGCAATTTTTGTGTATCATCAACACTCTGAAGGTCCACAGATTACAGAATGCCTGCAGATGTGCTTCGGAAACTACTACTAGTCTTCCAGGGATCGATCAAAGCGTAGACAGTCTAAGGCATTACTCCCATGGAGAAAAGTCCGCATGTTGCTTATAGTGTTCAATGCCGATGCAATTTTTGTGTTTCATCAACACTCGGAAGGTCCACAGAGTGCAGAATGCCTCCAGATGTGCTTCGGAAACTACTACTAGTCTTCCAGAGTACGATCAAAGCGTAGACAGTTTAAGACATTACTCCCAAGGAGAAAAGTCCGCTTGGTGCTTATTTTGTTCAATGCCGATGCAATTTTTATGTTTCACCAACACTCTAAAATTTCACAGATTACAGAATGCTGGCAGATGTGCTTCGGAAACTACTACTAGTCTTCCAGGGAACGATCGAAGCGTAGACAGTTTAAGACATTGCTCCCATTTAGAAAAGTCGCATGGTGCTTATTTTGTTCAATGCCGATGCAATTTTTGTGTTTCATCAACACTCTGAAGGTATACAGATTACAGAATGCATCCAGATGTGCTTCGGAAACTACTACTAGTCTTCCAGGGAACGATCAAATCGTAGACAGTTTATGGCATTACAGCCTTTGAGAAAAGTTCACATGGTGCTTATTGTGTTCAATGCCGATGCAATTTTTGTGTTTCATCAACACTCTGAAATTATACAGATTACAGGATGCATCCAGATGTGCTTCGGAAACTACTGCTAGTCTTCCAGTGATCGATCACAGCGTAGACAGTTTAAGACATTACTCTCAGAGAGAAAAGTCCGCATGGTGCGTATTGTGTTCAATGCCGAATCAATTTCTGTGTTTCATCAACACTCTGAATGTCCGCAGGTTACAGAATGCCTCCAGATGTGCTTCGGAAACTACAACTAGCCTTCCAGTGTACGATCAAAGCGTAGACAGTTTAAGACATTACTCTCATGGAGAAAAGTCCGCATGGTTATTATTGCGTTCAATGCAGATTCAATTTCTGCGTTTCATCAACACTCTGAAGGCCCACAGATTACAGAATGCCTAAAGATGTGCTTCGGAAACTACCACTAGTCTTCCAGTGAACGATCAAAGCGTAGACATTTTAAGACCTTACTCCCAAGGAGAAAAGTCCGCATGGTGCTTATTGTATTCAATGCCGTGCAATTTTTGTGTTTCATCAACACTCTGGAGGTCCACAGATTACAGAATGCATCCAGATGTGCTTCGGAAACTACTACTAGGCTTCCAGGGAACGATCAAAGCGTAGACATTTTAAGACATTACTCCCATGGAGAAAGTCCGCATGGTGCTTATTGTGTTCAATGCCGATGCAATTTTTGTGTTTCATCAACACTCTGAAATTATACAGATTACAGGATGCATCCAGATGTGCTTCGGACACTACTGCTAGTCTTCCAGTGAACGATCACAGCGTAGACAGTTTAAGACATTACTCTCAGAGAGAAAAGTCCGCATGGTGCGTATTGTGTTCAATGCCGAATCAATTTCTGTGTTTCATCAACACTCTGAATGTCCGCAGATTACAGAATGCCTCCAGATGTGCTTCGGAAACTACAACTAGCCTTCCAGTGTACGATCAAAGCGTAGACAGTTTAAGACATTACTCTCATGGAGAAAAGTCCGCATGGTGATTATTGTGTTCAATGCAGATTCAATTTCTGCGTTTCATCAACACTCTGAAGGTCCACAGATTACAGAATGCCTCCAGATGTGCTTCGGAAACTACCACTAGTCTTCCAGTGAACGATCAAAGCGTAGACAATTTAAGACATTACTCCCAAGGAGAAAAGTCCGCATGGTGCGTATCGTGTTCAATGCCGATGCAATTTTTGTGTTCCATCAACACTCTGGAGGTCCACAGATTACAGAATGCCTCCAGATGTGCTTCGGAAACTACTACTAGTCTTCCAGGGATCGATCAAAGCGTAGACAGTCTAAGGCATTACTCCCATGGAGAAAAGTCCGCATGTTGCTTATAGTGTTCAATGCCGATTCAATATCTGTGTTTCATCAACACTCTGAAGGTTCACAGAATATAGAATGCATCAAAATGTGCTTCGGAAACTACTACTGGTCTTCCAGGGAACGATCAAAGCGTAGACAGTTTAAGACAATTCTCTCATGGAGAAAAGTCCGCATGGTGCTTATTGTGTTCAATGCCGATGCAATTTCTGTGATTCATCAACACTCTGAAGGACCACAGATTACAGAATGCATCCAGATGTGCTTTGTAAACTACTACTGGTCTTCCAGGGAACGATCAAAGCGTAGACAGTTTAAGACATTACTCCCATGGAGAAAAGTCCGCATGGTGCGTATCGTGTTCAATGCCGATGCAATTTTTGTGTTCCATCAACACTCTGGAGGTCCACAGATTACAGAATGCCTCCAGATGTGCTTCGGAAACTACTACTAGTCTTCCAGTGTACCATTAAAGCGTAGACAATTTAAGACATTACTCTCATGGAGAAGAATCCGCATGGTGCTTATTGTGTTCAATCCGATGCAATTTTTTTGTTCCATCAACACTCTGAAGGTCCTCAGTTTACAGAATGCATCCATATGTGCTTTGGAAACTACTACTAGTCTTCCAGGGAACGATCAAAGCGTAGACAGTTTAAGACATTACTCCCATGGAGAAAAGTCCGAATGGTGCTTATTGTGTTCAATGCCGATGCAATTTTTGTGTTTCAGCAACACTCTGAAGGTAAACAGATTACAGAATGCATCCAGATGTGCTTTGGAAACTACTACTAGTCATCCAGGGAACGATCAAAGAGTAGACCGTTTAAGACATTACTCCCATGGAGAAAAGTCCGAATGGTGTTTATTGTGTTTAATGCCGATGAAACTTCTATGTTTCATCAACACTCTGAAGGTATACAGTTTACAAAATACCTCCAGATGTACTTCCGAAACTACTGCTAGTCTTCCAGTGAACGATCAAAGAGTAGACCGTTTAAGACATTACTCCCATGGAGAAAAGAACGAATGGTGCTTATTGTGTTTAATGCCGATGAAACTTCTATGTTTCATCAACACTCTGAAGGTATACAGTTTACAAAATGCCTCCAGATGTGCTTCGCAAACTACTGCTAGTCTTCCAGTGAACGATCAAAGCGTAGACAGTTTGAGACATTACTCCCATGGAGAAAAGTCCGCATGGTGCTTATTGTGTTCAATGCCGATGCAACTTTTGTGCTTCATCAACACTCTGAAGGTCCACAGATTACAGAATCCATCCAGATATGCTTCGGAAGCTACTACAACTCTTTCAGGGAACGATCAAAGCGTAGACATTTTAAGACATAACTCCCAAGGAGAAAGGTCCGCATGGTGCTTATTGTGTTCAATGCCGATGCAATTTCTGTGTTTCATCAACACTCTGATGGTCCACAGATTACAGAATGCATCCAGATGTGCTTCGGAAACTACTACTAGTCTTCCAGGGAACGATCAAAGCGTAGACAGTTTAAGACATTACTCTCATGGAGAAAAGTCCGCATGGTGCTTATTGTGTTCAATGCCGATGCAATTTTTATGCTTCATCAACACTCGGAAGGTCCACAGATTACAGAATGCATCCAGATGTGCTTTGGAAACTACTACTAGTCATCCAGGGAACAAACAAAGAGTAGACCGATTAAGACATTACTCCCATGGAGAAAAGTCCGAATGGTGCTTATTGAGTTTGATGCCGATGAAATTTCTGTATTTCATCAACACTCTGAAGGTATACAGATTACAGAATGCATCCAGATGTGCTTCGGAAACTACTACTAGTCTTCCAGGGAACGATCAAATCGTAGACAGTTTATGGCATTACAGCCTTTGAGAAAAGTTCACATGGTGCTTATTGTGTTCAATGCCGATGCAATTTTTGTGTTTCATCAACACTCTGAAATTATACAGATTACAGGATGCATCCAGATGTGCTTCGGAAACTACTGCTAGTCTTCCAGTGATCGATCACAGCGTAGACAGTTTAAGACATTACTCTCAGGGAGAAAAGTCCGCATGGTGCGTATTGTGTTCAATGCCGAATCAATTTCTGTGTTTCATCAACACTCTGAATGTCCGCAGGTTACAGAATGCCTCCAGATGTGCTTCGGAAACTACAACTAGCCTTCCAGTGTACGATCACAGCGTAGACAGTTTAAGACATTACTCTCATGGAGAAAAGTCCGCATGGTTATTATTGTGTTCAATGCAGATTCAATTTCTGCGTTTCATCAACACTCTGAAGGCCCACAGATTACAGAATGCCTCCAGATGTGCTTCGGAAACTACCACTAGTCTTCCAGTGAACGATCAAAGCGTAGACATTTTAAGACCTTACTCCCAAGGAGAAAAGTCCGCATGGTGCTTATTGTATTCATTGCCGTGCAATTTTTGTGTTTCATCAACACTCTGGAGGTCCACAGATTACAGAATGCCTCCAGATGTGCTTCGGAAACTACTACTAGTCTTCCAGTGTACGATCAAAGCGTAGACAGTTTAAGACATTACTCCCATGGAGAAGAATCCGCATGGTGCTTATTGTGTTCAATGCCGATGCAATTTTTTTGTTCCATCAACACTCTGAAGGTCCTCAGATTACAGAATGCATCCAGATGTGCATTGGAAACTACTACTAGTCTTCCAGGGAACGATCAAAGAGTAGACAGTTTAAGACATTACTCCCATGGAGAAAAGTCCGCATGGTGCCTATTGTGTTCAATGCCGATGCAATTTCTGTGTTTCATCGACGCACTGAAGGTCCATAGATTACAGAATGCATCCAGATGTGCTTCGGAAACTACTACTAGTCTTCCAGGGAACGATCAAATCGTAGACAGTTTATGACATTACTTCCATGGAGAAAAGTTCGCATGGTGCTTTTTGTGTTAATGCCGATGCAATTTTTGTGTTTCATCAACACTCTGAAGGTCCACAGATTACAGAATGCCTGCAGATGTGCTTCGGAAACTACTACTAGTCTTCCAGGGATCGATCAAAGCGTAGACAGTCTAAGGCATTACTCCCATGGAGAAAAGTCCGCATGTTGCTTATAGTGTTCAATGCCGATGCAATTTTTGTGTTTCATCAACACTCTGAAGGTCCACAGAGTGCAGAATGCCTCCAGATTTGCTTCGGAACTACTACTAGTCTTCCAGAGTACGATCAAAGCATAGACAGTTTAAGACATTACTCCCATGGAGAAAGGTCCGCATGGTGCTTATTGTGTTCAATGCCGATGCAATTTTCGTGTCTCATCAACAACCTGAATGTCCACGGATTACAGAATGCCTCCAGTTGTGCTTCGGAAACTACTACTAGTCTTCCAGAGAACGATCAAAGCGTAGACAGTTTAAGACATTACTCCCATGGAGAAAAGTCCGCATGGTGCTTATTGTGTTCAATGCCGATGCAATTTTTGAGTTTCATCAACACTCGGAACGTCCACAGATTACAGAATGCCTCCAGATGTGCTTCGGAAACTACTACTAGACTTCCAGAGGTCGATCAAAGCCTAGACAGTTTAAGACATTACTCCCATGGAGAAAAGTCAGCGATGTGCTTTTCGTGTTCAATGCCGATGAAATTTTTGTGTTTCATCAACACTCTGAAAGTCCACAGATTTCAGAATGCCTCCATATGTGCTTCGCAAACTACTACTAGTCTCCTAAGGAACGATCAAAGCGTAGACAATTTAAGACATTACTCCTATGGAGAATAGTCGGCATGGTGCTTATTGTGTTCAATGCCGATGCAATTTTTGTGTCTCATCAACACTCTGAAGGTCCACAGATTACAGAATGCATCCAGATGTGCTTCGGAAACTACTACTAGTCTTCCAGTGTACGATCAAAGCGTAGACAGTTTAAGACATTACTCCCATGGAGAAGAATCCGCATGATGCTTATTGTGTTCAATGCCGATGCAATTTTTTTGTTCCATCAACACTCTGAAGGTCCTCAGATTACAGAATGCATCCAGATGTGCATTGGAAACTACTACTAGTCTTCCAGGGAACGATCAAAGCGTAGACAGTTTAAGACATTACTCCCATGGAGAAAAGTCCGCATGGTGCTTACTGTGTTCAATGCCGATGCAATTTCTGTGTTTCATCGACGCACTGAAGGTCCACAGATTACAGAATGCATCCAGATGTGCTTCGGAAACTACTACTAGTCTTCCAGGGAACGATCAAATCGTAGACAGTTTATGACATTACTTCCATGGAGAAAAGTTCGCATGGTGCTTTTTGTGTTAATGCCGATGCAATTTTTGTGTTTCATCAACACTCTGAAGGTCCACAGATTACAGAATGCCTGCAGATGTGCTTCGGAAACTACTACTAGTCTTCCAGGGATCGATCAAAGCGTAGACAGTCTAAGGCATTACTCCCATGGAGAAAAGTCCGCATGTTGCTTATAGTGTTCAATGCCGATGCAATTTTTGTGTTTCATCAACACTCTGAAGGTCCACAGAGTGCAGAATGCCTCCAGATGTGCTTCGGAAACTACTACTAGTCTTCCAGAGTACGATCAAAGCGTAGACAGTTTAAGACATTACTCCCAAGGAGAAAAGTCCGCTTGGTGCTTATTTTGTTCAATGCCGATGCAATTTTTATGTTTCACCAACACTCTAAAATTTCACAGATTACAGAATGCTGGCAGATGTGCTTCGGAAACTACTACTAGTCTTCCAGGGAACGATCGAAGCGTAGACAGTTTAAGACATTGCTCCCATTTAGAAAAGTCGCATGGTGCTTATTTTGTTCAATGCCGATGCAATTTTTGTGTTTCATCAACACTCTGAAGGTCCACAGAGTGCAGAATGCCTCCAGATGTGCTTCGGAAACTACTACTAGTCTTCCAGTGTACGATCAAAGCGTAGACAGTTTAAGAAATTACTCCCATGGAGAAAAGTCCGCATGGTGCTTATTGTGTTCAATGCCGATTCAATATCTGTGTTTCATCAACACTCTGAAGGTTCACAGAATATAGAATGCATCAAAATGTGCTTCGGAAACTACTACTGGTCTTCCAGGGAACGATCAAAGCGTAGACAGTTTAAGACAATTCTCTCATGGAGAAAAGTCCGCATGGTGCTTATTGTGTTCAATGCCGATGCAATTTCTGTGATTCATCAACACTCTGAAGGACCACAGATTACAGAATGCATCCAGATGTGCTTTGTAAACTACTACTGGTCTTCCAGGGAACGATCAAAGCGTAGACAGTTTAAGACATTACTCCCATGGAGAAAAGTCCGCATGGTGCGTATCGTGTTCAATGCCGATGCAATTTTTGTGTTCCATCAACACTCTGGAGGTCCACAGATTACAGAATGCCTCCAGATGTGCTTCGGAAACTACTACTAGTCTTCCAGTGTACCATTAAAGCGTAGACAATTTAAGACATTACTCTCATGGAGAAGAATCCGCATGGTGCTTATTGTGTTCAATCCGATGCAATTTTTTTGTTCCATCAACACTCTGAAGGTCCTCAGTTTACAGAATGCATCCATATGTGCTTTGGAAACTACTACTAGTCTTCCAGGGAACGATCAAAGCGTAGACAGTTTAAGACATTACTCCCATGGAGAAAAGTCCGAATGGTGCTTATTGTGTTCAATGCCGATGCAATTTTTGTGTTTCAGCAACACTCTGAAGGTAAACAGATTACAGAATGCATCCAGATGTGCTTTGGAAACTACTACTAGTCATCCAGGGAACGATCAAAGAGTAGACCGTTTAAGACATTACTCCCATGGAGAAAAGTCCGAATGGTGTTTATTGTGTTTAATGCCGATGAAACTTCTATGTTTCATCAACACTCTGAAGGTATACAGTTTACAAAATACCTCCAGATGTACTTCCGAAACTACTGCTAGTCTTCCAGTGAACGATCAAAGAGTAGACCGTTTAAGACATTACTCCCATGGAGAAAAGAACGAATGGTGCTTATTGTGTTTAATGCCGATGAAACTTCTATGTTTCATCAACACTCTGAAGGTATACAGTTTACAAAATGCCTCCAGATGTGCTTCGGAAACTACTGCTAGTCTTCCAGTGAACGATCAAAGCGTAGACAGTTTGAGACATTACTCCCATGGAGAAAAGTCCGCATGGTGCTTATTGTGTTCAATGCCGATGCAACTTTTGTGCTTCATCAACACTCTGAAGGTCCACAGATTACAGAATCCATCCAGATATGCTTCGGAAGCTACTACAACTCTTTCAGGGAACGATCAAAGCGTAGACATTTTAAGACATAACTCCCAAGGAGAAAGGTCCGCATGGTGCTTATTGTGTTCAATGCCGATGCAATTTCTGTGTTTCATCAACACTCTGATGGTCCACAGATTACAGAATGCATCCAGATGTGCTTCGGAAACTACTACTAGTCTTCCAGGGAACGATCAAAGCGTAGACAGTTTAAGACATTACTCTCATGGAGAAAAGTCCGCATGGTGCTTATTGTGTTCAATGCCGATGCAATTTTTATGCTTCATCAACACTCGGAAGGTCCACTGATTACAGAATGCATCCAGATGTGCTTTGGAAACTACTACTAGTCATCCAGGGAACAAACAAAGAGTAGACCGATTAAGACATTACTCCCATGGAGAAAAGTCCGAATGGTGCTTATTGAGTTTGATGCCGATGAAATTTCTGTATTTCATCAACACTCTGAAGGTATACAGATTACAGAATGCATCCAGATGTGCTTCGGAAACTACTACTAGTCTTCCAGGGAACGATCAAATCGTAGACAGTTTATGGCATTACAGCCTTTGAGAAAAGTTCACATGGTGCTTATTGTGTTCAATGCCGATGCAATTTTTGTGTTTCATCAACACTCTGAAATTATACAGATTACAGGATGCATCCAGATGTGCTTCGGAAACTACTGCTAGTCTTCCAGTGATCGATCACAGCGTAGACAGTTTAAGACATTACTCTCAGGGAGAAAAGTCCGCATGGTGCGTATTGTGTTCAATGCCGAATCAATTTCTGTGTTTCATCAACACTCTGAATGTCCGCAGGTTACAGAATGCCTCCAGATGTGCTTCGGAAACTACAACTAGCCTTCCAGTGTACGATCAAAGCGTAGACAGTTTAAGACATTACTCTCATGGAGAAAAGTCCGCATGGTTATTATTGTGTTCAATGCAGATTCAATTTCTGCGTTTCATCAACACTCTGAAGGCCCACAGATTACAGAATGCCTCCAGATGTGCTTCGGAAACTACCACTAGTCTTCCAGTGAACGATCAAAGCGTAGACATTTTAAGACCTTACTCCCAAGGAGAAAAGTCCGCATGGTGCTTATTGTATTCATTGCCGTGCAATTTTTGTGTTTCATCAACACTCTGGAGGTCCACAGATTACAGAATGCCTCCAGATGTGCTTCGGAAACTACTACTAGTCTTCCAGTGTACGATCAAAGCGTATACAGTTTAAGACATTACTCCCATGGAGAAGAATCCGCATGGTGCTTATTGTGTTCAATGCCGATGCAATTTTTTTGTTCCATCAACACTCTGAAGGTCCTCAGATTACAGAATGCATCCAGATGTGCATTGGAAACTACTACTAGTCTTCCAGGGAACGATCAAAGAGTAGACAGTTTAAGACATTACTCCCATGGAGAAAAGTCCGCATGGTGCCTATTGTGTTCAATGCCGATGCAATTTCTGTGTTTCATCGACGCACTGAAGGTCCATAGATTACAGAATGCATCCAGATGTGCTTCGGAAACTACTACTAGTCTTCCAGGGAACGATCAAATCGTAGACAGTTTATGACATTACTTCCATGGAGAAAAGTTCGCATGGTGCTTTTTGTGTTAATGCCGATGCAATTTTTGTGTTTCATCAACACTCTGAAGGTCCACAGATTACAGAATGCCTGCAGATGTGCTTCGGAAACTACTACTAGTCTTCCAGGGATCGATCAAAGCGTAGACAGTCTAAGGCATTACTCCCATGGAGAAAAGTCCGCATGTTGCTTATAGTGTTCAATGCCGATGCAATTTTTGTGTTTCATCAACACTCTGAAGGTCCACAGAGTGCAGAATGCCTCCAGATTTGCTTCGGAACTACTACTAGTCTTCCAGAGTACGATCAAAGCATAGACAGTTTAAGACATAACTCCCATGGAGAAAGGTCCGCATGGTGCTTATTGTGTTCAATGCCGATGCAATTTTCGTGTCTCATCAACAACCTGAATGTCCACGGATTACAGAATGCCTCCAGTTGTGCTTCGGAAACTACTACTAGTCTTCCAGAGAACGATCAAAGCGTAGACAGTTTAAGACATTACTCCCATGGAGAAAAGTCCGCATGGTGCTTATTGTGTTCAATGCCGATGCAATTTTTGTGTTTCATCAACACTCGGAACGTCCACAGATTACAGAATGCCTCCAGATGTGCTTCGGAAACTACTACTAGACTTCCAGAGGTCGATCAAAGCCTAGACAGTTTAAGACATTACTCCCATGGAGAAAAGTCAGCGATGTGCTTTTCGTGTTCAATGCCGATGAAATTTTTGTGTTTCATCAACACTCTGAAAGTCCACAGATTTCAGAATGCCTCCATATGTGCTTCGCAAACTACTACTAGTCTCCTAAGGAACGATCAAAGCGTAGACAATTTAAGACATTACTCCTATGGAGAATAGTCGGCATGGTGCTTATTGTGTTCAATGCCGATGCAATTTTTGTGTCTCATCAACACTCTGAAGGTCCACAGATTACAGAATGCATCCAGATGTGCTTCGGAAACTACTACTAGTCTTCCAGTGTACGATCAAAGCGTAGACAGTTTAAGACATTACTCCCATGGAGAAAAGTCCGCATGGTGCTTATTGTGTTTAATGACGATGCAATTTTTGTGTTTCATCAACACTCTCAAGGTCCACAGATTACAGAAAGCGTCCAGATGTGCTTCGAAAACTACTACTAGTCTTCCAGGGAACGATCAATGCGTAGACATTTTAAGACATTACTCCCATGGAGAAAGTCCGCATGGTGCTTATTGTGTTCAATACCGATGCAATTTTTGTGTTTCATCAACACTCTGAAGGTATACAGATTACAGGATGCATCGAGATGTGCTTCGGAAACTACTGCTAGTCTTCCAGTGAACAATCACAGCGTAGACAGTTTAAGACATTACTCTCATAGAGAAAAGTCCGCATGGTGCGTATTGTGTTCAATGCCGATTCAATTTCTGTGTTTCATCAACACTCTGAATGTCGGCAGATTACAGAATGCCTCCAGGTGTGCTTCGGAAACTACTACTAGTCTTCCTGTGTACGATCAAATCGTAGACAGTTTAAGACATTACTCCCATGGAGAAAAGTCCGCATGGTGCTTATTGTGTTCAATGCCGATGCAATTTTTGTGTTTCATCAACACTCTGAAGGTCTACAGATTACAGAATGCCTCCAGATGTGCTTCGGAAACTACTACTAGTCTTCCAGTGAACGATCAAAGCGTAGACAATTTAAGACATTACTCCCATGGAGAAAAGTCCGCATGGTGCTTATCGTGTTCAATGCCGTTGCAATTTTTGTGTTTCATCAACACTCTGGAGGTCCACAGATTACAGAATGCCTCCAGATGTGCTTCGGAAACTACTACTAGTCTTCCAGTGTACGATTAAAGCGCAGACAATATAAGACATTACTCCCATGGAGAAGAATCCGCATGGTGCTTATTGTGTTCAATGCCGATGCAATTTTTTTGTTCCATCAAAACTCTGAAGGTCCTCAGTTTACAGAATGCATCCATATGTGCTTTGGAAACTACTACTAGTCTTCCAGGGAACGATCAAAGCGTAGACAGTCTAAGACATTACTCCCATGGAGAAAAGTCCGAATGGTGCTTATTGTGTTCAATGCCGATGAAATTTTTGTGTTTCATCAACACTCTGAAGGTAAACAGATTACAGAATGCATCCAGATGTGCTTTGGAAACTACTACTAGTCATCCAGGGAACGATCAAAGAGTAGACCGTTTAAGACATTACTCCCATGGAGAAAAGTCCGAATGGTGTTTATTGTGTTTAATGCCGATGAAACTTCTATGTTTCGTCAACACTCTGAAGGTATACAGTTTACAAAATACCTCCAGATGTGCTTCGGAAACTACTGCTAGTCTTCCAGTGAACGATCAAAGAGTAGACCGTTTAAGACATTACTCCCATGGAGAAAAGTCCGAATGGTGCTTATTGTGTTTAATGCCGATGAAATTTCTGTATTTCATCAACACTCTGAAGGTCCACAGATTACAGAATGCATCCAGATGTGCTTCGGAAACTACTACTAGTCATCCAGGGAACAATCAAAGAGTAGACCGATTAAGACATTACTCCCATGTAGAAAAGTCCGAATGGTGCTTATTGAGTTTAATGCCGATGAAATTTCTGTATTTCATCAACACTCTGAAGGTATACAGATTACAGAATGCATCCAGATGTGCTTCGGAAACTACTACTAGTCTTCCAGGGAACGATCAAATCGTAGACAGTTTATGACATTACAGCCATTGAGAAAAGTTCACATGGTGCTTATTGTGTTATTGCCGATGCAATTTTTGCGTTTCATCAACACTCTGAAGTCCACAGACTACAGAATGCCTGCAAATGTGCTTTGGAAGCTACTACTAGTCTTCCAGGGAACGATCAAAGCGTAGACAGTTTAAGACATTACTCCCTTGGAGAAAAGTCCGCATTGTGCTTATTGTGTTCATTGCCGATGCAATTTTTGTGTTTCATCAACACTCTGAACGTCCACAGATAACAGAATGCCTCCATATGTGCTTCGGAAACTACTACTAGACTTCCAGAGGACGATCAAAGCCTAGACAGTTTAAGACATTACTCCCATGGAGAAAAGTCAGCATTGTGCTTATCGAATTCAATGCCGATGAAATTTTTGTGTTTCATCAACTCTCTGAAGGTCCTCAGATTTCAGAATGCCTCCAGATGTGCTTCGGAAACTACTACTAGACTTCCAGGGAACGATCAAAGCGTAGACAATTTAAGACATAACTCCTATGGAGAAAAGTCCGCATGGTGCATATTGTGTTAAAATGAAGATGCAATATTTGTGTTTCATCAACACTCTGAAAATCCACAGATTACAGAATGAGTTCAGATGTGCTTCGGAAACTACTACTAGTCTTCCAGGGAACGATCAAATCGTAGACAGTTTCAGACATTACTCCCATGGAGAAAAGTCCGCATGGTGCTTATTGTGTTTAATGACGATGAAATTTTTGTGTTTCATCAACACTCTGAAGGTCCACAGATTACAGAAAGCGTCCAGATGTGCTTCGGAAACTACTACTAGTCTTCCAGGGAACGATCAAAGCGTAGACATTTTAAGACATTACTCCCATGGAGAAAGTCCGCATGGTGCTTATTGTGTTCAATGCGGATGCAATTTTTGTGTTTCATCAACACTCTGAAATTATACAGATTACAGGATGCATCCATATGTGCTTCGAAAACTACTGCTAGTCTTCCAGTGAACGATCACAGCGTAGACAGTTTAAGACATTACTCCCATGGAGAAAAGTCAGCGATGTGCTTTTCGTGTTCAATGCCTTTGAAATTTTTGTGTTTCATCAACACTCTGAAAGTCCACAGATTTCAGAATGCCTCCATATGTGCTTCGGAAACTACTACTAGTCTCCTAAGGAACGATCAAAGCGTAGACAATTTAAGACATTACTCCTATGGAGAAAAGTCGGCATGGTGCTTATTGTGTTCAATGCCGATGCAATTTTTGTGTTTCATCAACACTCTGAAGGTCCACAGATTACAGAATGCATCCAGATGTGCTTCGGAAACTACTACTAGTCTTCCAGTGTACGATCAAAGCGTAGACAGTTTAAGACATTACTCCCATGGAGAAAAGTCCGCATGGTGCTTATCGTGTTTAATGACGATGCAATTTTTGTGTTTCATCAACACTCTCAAGGTCCACAGATTACAGAAAGCGTCCAGATGTGCTTCGAAAACTACTACTAGTCTTCCAGGGAACGATCAATGCGTAGACATTTTAAGACATTACTCCCATGGAGAAAGTCCGCATGGTGCTTATTGTGTTCAATACCGATGCAATTTTTGTGTTTCATCAACACTCTGAAGGTATACAGATTACAGGATGCATCGAGATGTGCTTCGGAAACTACTGCTAGTCTTCCAGTGAACAATCACAGCGTAGACAGTTTAAGACATTACTCTCATAGAGAAAAGTCCGCATGGTGCGTATTGTGTTCAATGCCGATTCAATTTCTGTGTTTCATCAACACTCTGAATGTCGGCAGATTACAGAATGCCTCCAGGTGTGCTTCGGAAACTACTACTAGTCTTCCTGTGTACGATCAAATCGTAGACAGTTTAAGACATTACTCCCATGGAGAAAAGTCCGCATGGTGCTTATTGTGTTCAATGCCGATGCAATTTTTGTGTTTCATCAACACTCTGAAGGTCTACAGATTACAGAATGCCTCCAGATGTGCTTCGGAAACTACTACTAGTCTTCCAGTGAACGATCAAAGCGTAGACAATTTAAGACATTACTCCCATGGAGAAAAGTCCGCATGGTGCTTATCGTGTTCAATGCCGTTGCAATTTTTGTGTTTCATCAACACTCTGGAGGTCCACAGATTACAGAATGCCTCTAGATGTGCTTCGGAAACTACTACTAGTCTTCCAGTGTACGACTAAAGCGCAGACAATATAAGACATTACTCCCATGGAGAAGAATCCGCATGGTGCTTATTGTGTTCAATGCCGATGCAATTTTTTTGTTCCATCAACACTCTGAAGGTCCTCAGTTTACAGAATGCATCCATATGTGCTTTGGAAACTACTACTAGTCTTCCAGGGAACGATCAAAGCGTAGACAGTTTAAGACATTACTCCCATGGAGAAAAGTCCGAATGGTGCTTATTGTGTTCAATGCCGATGCAATTTTTGTGTTTCATCAACACTCTGAAGGTAAACAGAATACAGAATGCATCCAGATGTGCTTTGGAAACTACTACTAGTCATCCAGGGAACGATCAAAGAGTAGACCGTTTAAGACATTACTCCCATGGAGAAAAGTCCGAATGGTGTTTATTGTGTTTAATGCCGATGAAACTTCTATGTTTCATCAACACTCTGAAGGTATACAGTTTACAAAATACCTCCAGATATGCTTCGGAAACTACTGCTAGTCTTCCAGTGAACGATCAAAGAGTAGACCGTTTAAGACATTACTCCCATGGAGAAAAGTCCGAATGGTGCTTATTGTGTTTAATGCCGATGAAACTTCTATGTTTCATCAACACTCTGAAGGTATACAGTTTACAAAATGCCTCCAGATGTGCTTCGGAAACTACTGCTAGTCTTCCAGTGAACGATCAAAGCGTAGACAGTTTGAGACATTACTTCCATGGAGAAAAGTCCGCATGGTGCTTATTGTGTTCAATGCCGATGCAATTTTTGTGCTTCATCAACACTCTGAAGTCCACAGACTACAGAATGCCTGCAGATGTGCTTTGGAAGCTACTACTAGTCTTCCAGGGAACGATCAAAGCGTAGACAGTTTAAGACATTACTCCCATGGAGAAAAGTCCGCATTGTGCTTATTGTGTTCATTGCCGATGCAATTTTTGTGTTTCATCAACACTCTGAACGTCCACAGTTAACAGAATGCCTCCATATGTGCTTCGGAAACTACTACTAGACTTCCAGAGGACGATCAAAGCCTAGACAGTTTAAGACATTACTCCCATGGAGAAAAGTCAGCATTGTGCTTATCGAATTCAATGCCGATGAAATTTTTGTGTTTCATCAACTCTCTGAAGGTCCTCAGATTTCAGAATGCCTCCAGATGTGCTTCGGAAACTACTACTAGACTTCCAGGGAACGATCAAAGCGTAGACAATTTAAGACATAACTCCTATGGAGAAAAGTCCGCATGGTGCATATTGTGTTAAAATGAAGATGCAATTTTTGTGTTTCATCAACACTCTGAAAATCCACAGATTACAGAATGAGTTCAGATGTGCTTCGGAAACTACTACTAGTCTTCCAGGGAACGATCAAATCGTAGACAGTTTCAGACATTACTCCCATGGAGAAAAGTCCGCATGGTGCTTATTGTGTTTAATGACGATGAAATTTTTGTGTTTCATCAACACTCTGAAGGTCCACAGATTACAGAAAGCGTCCAGATGTGCTTCGGAAACTACTACTAGTCTTCCAGGGAACGATCAAAGCGTAGACATTTTAAGACATTACTCCCATGGAGAAAGTCCGCATGGTGCTTATTGTGTTCAATGCCGATGCAATTTTTGTGTTTCATCAACACTCTGAAATTATACAGATTACAGGATGCATCCATATGTGCTTCGGAAACTACTGCTAGTCTTCCAGTGAACGATCACAGCGTAGACAGTTTAAGACATTACTCCCATGGAGAAAAGTCAGCGATGTGCTTTTCGTGTTCAATGCCGATGAAATTTTTGTGTTTCATCAACACTCTGAAAGTCCACAGATTTCAGAATGCCTCCATATGTGCTTCGGAAACTACTACTAGTCTCCTAAGGAACGATCAAAGCGTAGACAATTTAAGACATTACTCCTATGGAGAAAAGTCGGCATGGTGCTTATTGTGTTCAATGCCGATGCAATTTTTGTGTTTCATCAACACTCTGAAGGTCCACAGATTACAGAATGCATCCAGATGTGCTTCGGAAACTACTACTAGTCTTCCAGTGTACGATCAAAGCGTAGACAGTTTAAGACATTACTCCCATGGAGAAAAGTCCGCATGGTGCTTATTGTGTTTAATGACGATGCAATTTTTGTGTTTCATCAACACTCTCAAGGTCCACAGATTACAGAAAGCGTCCAGATGTGCTTCGAAAACTACTACTAGTCTTCCAGGGAACGATCAATGCGTAGACATTTTAAGACATTACTCCCATGGAGAAAGTCCGCATGGTGCTTATTGTGTTCAATACCGATGCAATTTTTGTGTTTCATCAACACTCTGAAGGTATATAGATTACAGGATGCATCCAGATGTGCTTCGGAAACTACTGCTAGTCTTCCAGTGAACAATCACAGCGTAGACAGTTTAAGACATTACTCCCATGGAGAAAAGTCCGCATGGTGCTTATTGTGTTCAATGCCGATGCAATTTTTGTGTTTCATCAACACTCTGAAGGTCTACAGATTACAGAATGCCTCCAGATGTGCTTTGGAAACTACTACTAGTCTTCCAGTGAACGATCAAAGCGTAGACAATTTAAGACATTACTCCAATGGAGAAAAGTCCGCATGGTGCTTATCGTGTTCAATGCCGATGCAATTTTTGTGTTTCATCAACACTCTGGAGGTCCACAGATTACAGAATGCCTCGAGATGTGCTTCGGAAACTACTACTAGTCTTCCAGTGTACGATTAAAGCGCAGACAATTTATGACATTACTCCCATGGAGAAGAATCCGCATGGTGCTTATTGTGTTCAATGCCGATGCAATTGTTTTGTTCCATCAACACTCTGAAGGTCCTCAGTTTACAGAATGCATCCATATGTGCTTTGGAAACTACTACTAGTCTTCCAGGGAACGATCAAAGCGTAGACAGTTTAAGACATTACTCCCATGGAGAAAAGACCGAATGGTGTTTATTGTGTTTAATGCCGATGAAACTTCTATGTTTCATCAACACTCTGAAGGTATACAGTTTACAAAATACCTCCAGATGTGCTTCGCAAACTACTGCTAGTCTTCCAGTGAACGATCAAAGAGTAGACCGGTTAAGACATTACTCCCATGGAGAAAAGTACGAATGGTGCTTATTGTGTTTAATGCCGATGAAACTTCTATGTTTCATCAACACTCTGAAGGTATACAGTTTACAAAATGCCTCCAGATGTGCTTCGGAAACTACTGCTAGTCTTCCTGTGAACGATCAAAGCGTAGACAGTTTGAGACATTACTCCCATGGAGAAAAGTCCGCATGGTGCTTATTGTGTTCAATGCCGATGCAATTTTTGTGCTTCATCAACACTCTGAAGGTCCACAGATTACAGAATCCATCCAGATATGCTTCGGAAGCTACTACTACTCTTCCAGGGAACGATCAAAGCGTAGATATTTTAAGACATAACTCCCAAGGAGAAAAGTCCGCATGGTGCTTATTGTGTTCAATGCCGATGCAATTTCTGTGTTTCATCAACACTCTGCAGGTCCACAGATTACAGAATGCATCCAGATGTGCTTCGGAAACTACTACTAGTCATCCAGGGAACAATCAAAGAGTAGACCGATTAAGACATTACTCCCATGGAGAAAAGTCCGAATGGTGCTTATTGAGTTTAATGCCGATGAAATTTCTGTATTTCATCAACACTCTGAAGGTATACAGATTACAGAATGCATCCAGATGTGCTTCGGAAACTACTACTAGTCTTCCAGGGAACGATCAAATCGTAGACAGTTTATGACATTACAGCCATTGAGAAAAGTTTACATGGTGCTTATTGTGTTATTGCCGATGCAATTTTTGTGTTTCATCTACACTCTGAACGTCCACAGATTACAGAATGCCTCCATATGTGCTTCGGAAACTACTACTAGACTTCCAGAGGACGATCAAAGCCTAGACAGTTTAATACATTACTCCCATGGAGAAAAGTCAGCATTGTGCTTATCGAATTCAATGCCGATGAAATTTTTGTGTTTCATCAACTCTCTGAAGGTCCTCAGATTTCAGAATGCCTCCAGATGAGCTTCGGAAACTACTACTAGACTTCCAGGGAACGATCAAAGCGTAGACAATTTAAGACAAAACTCCTATGGAGAAAAGTCCGCATGGTGCTTATTGTGTTAAAATAAAGATGCAATTTTTGTGTTTCATCAACACTCTGAAATTCCACAGATTACAGAATGAGTTCAGATGTGCTTCGGAAACTACTACTAGTCTCCCAGGGAACGATCAAATCGTAGACAGTTTCAGACATTACTCCCATGGAGAAAAGTCCGCATGGTGCTTATTGTGTTTAATGACGATGAAATTTTTGTGTTTCATCAACACTCTGAAGGTCCACAGATTACAGAAAGCGTTCAGATGTGCTTCGGAAACTACTACTAGTCTTCCAGGGAACGATCAAAGCGTAGACATTTTAAGACATTACTCCCATGGAGAAAGTCCGCATGGTGCTTATTGTGTTCAATGCCGATGCAATTTTTGTGTTTCATCAACACTCTGAAATTATACAGATTACAGGATGCATCCAGATGTGCTTCGGAAACTACTGCTAGTCTTCCAGTGAACGATCACAGCGTAGACAGTTTAAGACATTACTCTCAGAGAGAAAAGTCCGCATGGTGCGTATTGTGTTCAATGCCGAATCAATTTCTGTGTTTCATCAACACTCTGAATGTCCGCAGATTACAGAATGCCTCCAGATGTGCTTCGGAAACTACAACTAGCTTTCCAGTGTACGATCAAAGCGTAGACAGTTTAAGACATTATTCTCATGGAGAAAAGTCCGCATGGTGATTATTGTGTTAAATGCAGATTCAATTTCTGCGTTTCATCAACACTCTGAAGGTCCACAGATTACAGAATGCCTCCAGATGTGCTTCGGAAACTACCACTAGTCTTCCAGTGAACGATCAAATCGTAGACAATTTAAGACATTACTCCCAAGGAGAAAAGTCCGCATGGTGCTTATTGTGTTCAATGCCGTATAATTTTTGTGTTTCATATACACTCTGGAGGTCTACAGATTACAGAATGCCTCCAGATGTGCTTCGGAAACTACTACTAGTCTTCCAGTGTACGATCAAAGCGTAGACAGTTTAAGACATTACTCCCATGGAGAAGAATCCGCATGGTGCTTATTGTGTTCAATGCCTTGCAATTTTTTTGTTCCATCAACACTCTGAATTTCCTCAGATTACAGAATGCATCCAGATGTGCATTGGAAACTACTACTAGTCTTCCAGGGAACGATCAAAGCGTAGACAGTTTAAGACATTACTCCCATGGAGAAAAGTCCGCATGGTGCTTATTGTGTTCAATGCCTACGCAATTTCTGTGTTTCATCGACGCACTGAAGGTCCACAGATTACAGAATCCATCCAGATGTGCTTCGGAAACTACTACTAGTCTTCCAGGGAACGATCAAAGCTTAGACAATTTAAGACATTACTCCCATGGAGAAAAGTCCGAATGGTGTTTATTGTGTTTAATGCCGATGAAACTTCTATGTGTCATCAACACTCTGAAGGTATACAGTTTACAAAATACCTCCAGATGTACTTCGGAAACTACTGCTAGTCTTCCAGTGAACGATCAAAGAGTAGACCGTTTAAGACATTACTCCCATGGAGAAAAGACCGAATGGTGCTTATTGTGTTTAATGCCGATGAAACTTCTATGTTTCATCAACACTCTGAAGGTATACAGTTTACAAAATGCCTCCAGATGTGCTTCGGAAACTACTGCTAGTCTTCCAGTGAACGATCAAAGCGTAGACAGTTTGAGACATTACTCCCATGGAGAAAAGTCCGCATGGAGCTTATTGTGTTCAATGCCGATGCAATTTTTGTGCTTCATCAACACTCTGAAGGTCCACAGATTACAGAATCCATCCAGATATGCTTCGGAAGCTACTACAACTCTTCCAGGGAACGATCAAAGCGTAGACATTTTAAGACATAACTCCCAAGGAGAAAGGTCCGCATGGTGCTTATTGTGTTCAATGCCGATGCAATTTCTGTGTTTCATCAACACTCTGAAGGTCCACAAATAACAGAATGCATCCAGATGTGCTTCGGAAACTACTACTAGTCTTCCAGGGAACGATCAAAGCGTAGACAGTTTAAGACATTACTCTCATGGAGAAAAGTACGCATGGTGATTATTGTGTTCAATGCCGATGCAATTTTTATGCTTCATCAACACTCTGAAGGTCCACAGATTACAGAATGCATCCAGATGTGCTTTGGAAACTACTACTAGTCATCCAGGGAACAATCAAAGAGTAGACCGATTAAGACATTACTCCCATGGAGAAAAGTCCGAATGGTGCTTATTGAGTTTAATGCCGATGAAATTTCTGTATTTCATCAACACTCTGAAGGTATACAGATTACGGAATGCATCCAGATGTGCTTCGGAAACTACTACTAGTCTTCCAGGGAACGATCAAATCGTAGACAGTTTATGACATTACAGCCATTGAGAAAAGTTCACATGGTGCTTATTGTGTTATTGCCGATGCAATTTTTGTGTTTCATCAACACTCTGAAGTCCACAGACTACAGAATGCCTGCAGATGTGCTTTGGAAACTACTACTAGTCTTCCAGGGAACGATCAAAGCGTAGACAGTTTAAGACATTACTCCCATGGAGAAAAGTCAGCATTGTGCTTACCGAATTCAATGCCGATGAAATTTTTGTGTTTCATCAACTCTCTGAAGGTCCTCAGATTTCAGAATGCCTCCAGATGTGCTTCGGAAACTACTACTAGACTTAGAGGGAACGATCAAAGCGTAGACAATTTAAGACATTTCTCCTATGGAGAAAAGTCCGCATGGTGCTTATTGTGTTAAAATGAAGATGCAATTTTTGTGTTTCATCAACACTCTGAAATTCCACAGATTACAGAATGAGTTCAGATGTGCTTCGGAAACTACTACTAGTCTTCCAGGGAACGATCAAATCGTAGACAGTGTCAGACATTACTCCCATGGAGAAACGTCCGCATGGTGCTTATTGTGTTTAATGACGATGCAATTTTTGTGTTTCATCAACACTCTGAAGGTCCACAGATTACAGAAAGCGTCCAGATGTGCTTCGGAAACTACTACTAGTCTTCCAGGGAACGATCAAAGCGTAGACATTTTAAGACATTACTCCCATGGAGAAAGTCCGCATGGTGCTTATTGTGTTCAATGCCGATGCAATTTTCGTGTTTCATCAACACTCTGAAATTATACAGATTACGGGATGCATCCAGATGTGCTTCGGAAACTACTGCTAGTCTTCCAGTGATCGATCACAGCGTAGACAGTTTAAGACATTACTCTCAGAGAGAAAAGTCCGCATGGTGCGTATTGTGTTCAATGCCGAATCAATTTCTGTGTTTCATCAACACTCTGAATGTCCGCAGATTACAGAATGCCTCCAGATGTGCTTCGGAAACTACAACTAGCCTTCCAGTGTACGATCAAAGCGTAGACAGTTTAAGACATTACTCTCATGGAGAAAAGTCCGCATGGTTATTATTGTGTTCAATGCAGATTCAATTTCTGCGTTTCATCAACACTCTGAAGGCCCACAGATTACAGAATGCCTCCAGATGTGCTTCGGAAACTACCACTAGTCTTCCAGTGAACGATCAAAGCGTAGACAATTTAAGACATTACTCCCAAGGAGAAAAGTCCGCATGGTGCTTATTGTATTCAATGCCGTGCAATTTTTGTGTTTCATCAACACTCTGGAGGTCCACAGATTACAGAATGCCTCCGGATGTGCTTCGGAAACTACTACTAGTCTTCCAGTGTATGATCAAAGCGTAGACAGTTTAAGACATTACTCCCATGGAGAAGAATCCGCATGGTGCTTATTGTGTTCAATGCCGATGCAATTTTTTTGTTCCATCAACACTCTGAAGGTCCTCAGATTACAGAATGCATCCAGATGTGCATTGGAAACTACTACTAGTCTTCCAGGGAACGATCAAAGAGTACACAGTTTAAGACATTACTCCCATGGAGAAAAGTCCGCATGGTGCTTTTTGTGTTCAATGCCGATGCAATTTCTGTGTTTCATCGACGCACTGAAGGTCCACAGATTACAGAATGCATCCAGATGTGCTTCGGAAACTACTACTAGTCTTCCAGGGAACGATCAAATCGTAGACAGTTTATGACATTACTTCCATTTAGAAAAGTTCGCATGGTGCTTTTTGTGTTAATGCCGATGCAATTTTTGTGTTTCATCAACACTCTGAAGGTCCACAGATTACAGAATGCCTGCAGATGTGCTTCGGAAACTACTACTAGTCTTCCAGGGATCGATCAAAGCGTAGACAGTCTAAGGCATTACTCCCATGGAGAAAAGTCCGCATGTTGCTTATAGTGTTCAATGTCGATGCAATTTTTGTGTTTCATCAACACTCTGAAGGTCCACAGAGTGCAGAATGCCTCCAGATGTGCTTCGGAAACTACTACTAGTCTTCCAGAGTACGATCAAAGCGTAGACAGTTTAAGACATTACTCCCATGGAGAAAAGTCCGCATGGTGCTTATTGTGTTCAATGCCGATACAATTTTTGTGTCTCATCAACACCCTGAATGTCCACAGATTATAGAATGCCTCCAGTTGTGCTTCGGAAACTACTACTAGTCTTCCAGAGAAAGATCAAAGCGTAGACAGTTTAAGACATTACTCCCATGGAGAAAAGTCAGCATGGTGCTTATCGTGTTCAATGGCGATGCGATTTTTGTGTTTCATTAACACTCTGAAGGTAAACAGGCTACAGAATGTATCCAGATTTGCTTCGGAAACTACTACTAGCCTTCCAGGGAATGATCAAATCATAGACAGTTTAAGACATTACTCCCAAGGAGAAAAAACCGCTTGGTGCTTATTTTGTTCAATGCCGATGCAATTTTTAGGTTTCACCAACACTCTAAAGTTTCACAGATTACAGAATGCTGGCAGATGTGCTTCGGAAACTACTACTAGTCTTCCAGGGAACGATCAAAGCGTAGACAGTTTAAGACATTGCTCCCATTTAGAAAAGTCGCATGGTGCTTATTTTGTTCAATGCCGATGCAATTTTTGTGTTTCATCAACACTCTGAAGGTTCACAGAGTGCAGAATGCCTCCAGATGTGCTTCGGAAACTACTACTAGTCTTCCAGTGTACGATCAAAGCGTAGACAGTTTAAGAAATTACTCCCATGGAGAAAAGTCCGCATGGTGCTTATTGTGTTCAATGCCGATTCAATATCTGTGTTTCATCAACACTCTGAAGGTTCACAGAATATAGAATGCATCAAAATGTGCTTCGGAAACTACTACTGGTCTTCCAGGGAACGATCAAAGCGTAGAAAGTTTAAGACAATTCTCTCATGGAGAAAAGTCCGCATGGTGCTTATTGTGTTCAATGCCGATGCAATTTCAGTGATTCATCAACACTCTGAAGGACCACAGATTACAGAATGCATCCAGATGTGCTTTGTAAACTACTACTGGTCTTCCAGGGAACGATCAAAGCGTAGGCAGTTTAAGACATTACTCCCATGGAGAAAAGTCCGCATGGTGCTTATTGTGTTCAATGCCGTCGCAATTGTTGTGGTTCATCAACACTCTGAAGGTAAACAGACTACAGAATGCATCCAGATGTGCTTCGGAAACTACCACTTGTCTTCCAGGGAACGATCAAAGCTTAGACAGTTTAAGACATTACTCCGAAGGAGAAAAGTCCGCATGGTGCTTATTTTGTTCAATGCCGATGCAATTTTTGTGTTTCATCAACACTCTGAAGGTCCACAGAGTGCAGAATGCTTCCAGATGTGCTTCGGAAACTACTACTAGTCTTCCAGTGTACGATCAAAGCGTAGACAATTTAAGACATAACTCCCATGGAGAAAAGTCCGCATGGTGCTTATTGTATTCAATGACGATGCAATTTTTGGGTTTCATCAACACTCTGAAAGTCCACAGTTTACTGAATGCATACGGATGTTCTTCGGAAACTACTCCTAGGCCTGCTAGGAACGATCAAAGCGTAGACATTTTAAGACATTACTCCCATGGAGAAAAGTCCGCATGGTGCTTATTTTGTTCAATGCCGATGCAATTTTTGTGTTTCATCAACACTCTGAAGGTCCACAGATTACTGAATGCATCCTGATGTGCTTCGGAAACTACTACTAGTCTTCCAGGGAACGATCAAAGCGTAGACAGTTTAAGACATTACTCCCATGGAGAAAATTCGCATGGTGCTTATTGTGTTCAATGCCGATGCAATTTTTGTGTTTCATCAACACTCGGAACGTCCACAGATTACAGAATGCCTCCAGATGTGCTTCGGAAACTACTACTAGACTTCCAGAGGTCGATTAAAGCCTAGACAGTTTAAGACATTACTCCCATGGAGAAAAGTCAGCATTGTGCTTTTCGTGTTCAATGCCGATGAAATTTTTGTGTTTCATCAACACTCTGAAGGTCCACAGATTTCAGAATGCCTCCAGATGTGCTTCGGAAACTACTACTAGTCTCCTAAGGAACGATCAAAGCGTAGACAATTTAAGACATTACTCCTATGGAAGAAAGTCGGCATGGTGCTTATTGTGTTCAATGCCGATGCAATTTTTGTGTTTCATCAACACTCCGAAGGTCCACAGATTACAGAATGCATCCAGATGTAATTCGGAAACTACCACTTGTCTTCCAGGGAACGATCAAAGCTTAGACAGTTTAAGACATTACTCCGAAGGAGAAAAGTCCGCATGGTGCTTATTGTGTTCAATGACGATGCAATATTTGGGTTTCATCAACACTCTGAAAGTCCACAGATTACTGAATGCATACGGATGTCCTTCGGAAACTACTTCTAGTCTTGCAGGGAACGATACAAAGCGTAGACATTTTAAGACATTACTCTCCTGGAGAAAAGTCCGCATGGTGCTTATTTTGTTCAATGCCGATGCAATTTTTGTGTTTCATCAACACTCGGAAGGTCCACAGATTACTGAATGCATCCAGATGTGCTTCGGAAACTACTACTAGTCTTGCAGGGAACGATCAAAGCGTAAACAGTTTAAGACATTTCTCCCATGGAGAAAAGTCAGCATGGTGCTTATTGTGTTCAATGCCGATGCAATTTTTGTGTTTCATCAACACTCGGAACGTCCACAGATTACAGAATGCCTCCTGATGTGCTTCGGAAACTACTACTAGACTTCCAGAGGTCGATCAAAGCCTAGACAGTTTAAGACATTACTCCCATGGAGAAAAGTCAGCATTGTGCTTTTCGTGTTCAATGCCGATGAAATTTTTGTGTTTCATCAACACTCTGAAAGTCCACAGATTTCAGAATGCCTCCAGATGTGCTTCGGAAACTACTACTAGTCTCCTAAGGAACGATCAAAGCGTAGACAATTTAAGACATTACTCCTATGGAGAAAAGTCGGCATGGTGCTTATTGTGTTCAATGCCGATGCTTTTTTTGTGCTTCATCAACACTCTGAAGGTCCACAGATTACAGAATGCATCCAGATGTGCTTCGGAAACTACTACTAGTCTTCCAGTGTACGATGAAAGCGTAGACAGTTTAAGACATTACTCCCATGGAGAAAAGTCCGCATGGTGCTTATTGTGTTTAATGACGATGCAATTTTTGTGTTTCATCAACACTCTCAAGGTCCAAAGATTACAGAAAGCGTCCAGATGTGCTTCGAAAACTACTACTAGTCTTCCAGGGAACGATCAATGCGTAGACATTTTAAGACATTACTCCCATGGAGAAAGTCCGCATGGTGCTTATTGTGTTCAATACCGATGCAATTTTTGTGTTTCATCAACACTCTGAAGGTATACAGATTACAGGATGCATCCAGATGTGCTTCGGAAACTACTGCTAGTCTTCCAGTGAACAATCACAGCGTAGACAGTTTAAGACATTACTCTCATAGAGAAAAGTCCGCATGGTGCGTATTGTGTTCAATGCCGATTCAATTTCTGTGTTTCGTCAACACTCTGAATGTCCGCAGATTACAGAATGCGTCCAGGTGTGCTTCGGAAACTACTACTAGTCTTCCTGTGTACGATCAAATCGTAGACAGTTTAAGACATTACTCCCATGGAGAAAAGTCCGCATGGTGCTTATTGTGTTCAATGCCGATGCAATTTTTGTGTTTCATCAACACTCTGAAGGTCTACAGATTACAGAATGCCTCCAGATGTGCTTCGGAAACTACTACTAGTCTTCCAGTGAACGATCAAAGCGTAGACAATTTAAGACATTACTCCCATGGAGAAAAGTCCGCATGGTGCTTATCGTGTTCAATGCCGATGCAATTTTTGTGTTTCATCAACACTCTGGAGGTCCACAGATTGCAGAATGCCTCCAGATGTGCTTCGGAAACTACTACTAGTCTTCCAGTGTACGATTAAAGCGTAGACAATTTAAGACATTACTCCCATGGAGAAGAATCCGCATGGTGCTAATTGTGTTCAATGCCGATGCAATTTTTTTGTTCCATAAACACTCTGAAGGTCCTCAGTTTACAGAATGCATCCATATGTGCTTTGGAAACTACTACTAGTCTTCCAGGGAACGATCAAAGCGTAGACAGTTTAAGACATTACTCCCATGGAGAAAAGTCCGAATGGTGCTTATTGTGTTCAATGCCGATGCAATTTTTGTGTTTCATCAACACTCTGAAGGTAAACAGAATACAGAATGCATCCAGATGTGCTTTGGAAACTACTACTAGTCATCCAGGGAACGATCAAAGAGTAGACCGTTTAAGACATTACTCCCATGGAGAAAAGTCCGAATGGTGTTTATTGTGTTTAATGCCGATGAAACTTCTATGTTTCATCAACACTCAGAAGGTATACAGTTTACAAAATACCTCCAGATATGCTTCGGAAACTACTGCTAGTCTTCCAGTGAACGATCAAAGAGTAGACCGTTTAAGACATTACTCCCATGGAGAAAAGTCCGAATGGTGCTTATTGTGTTTAATGCCGATGAAACTTCTATGTTTCATCAACACTCTGAAGGTATACAGTTTACAAAATGCCTCCAGATGTGCTTCGGAAACTACTGCTAGTCTTCCAGTGAACGATCAAAGCGTAGACAGTTTGAGACATTCCTCCCATGGAGAAAAGTCCGCATGGTGCTTATTGTGTTCAATGCCGATGCAATTTTTGTGCTTCATCAACACTCTGAAGGTCCACAGATTACAGAATCCATCCATATATGCTTCGGAAGCTACTACTACTCTTCCAGGGAACAATCAAAGCGTAGACATTTTAAGACATAACTCCCAAGGAGAAAAGTCCGCATGGTGCTTATTGTGTTCAATGCCGATGCAATTTCTGTGTTTCATCAACACTCTGAAGGTCCACAGATTACAGAATGCATCCAGATGTGCTTCGGAAACTACTACTAGTCTTCCAGGTAACGATCAAATCGTAGACAGTTTATGACATTACAGCCATTGAGAAAAGTTCACATGGTGCTTATTGTGTTATTGCCGATGCAATTTTTGTGTTCATCAACACTCTGAAGTCCACAGACTACAGAATGCCTGCAGATGTGCTTTGGAAACTACTACTAGTCTTCCAGGGAACGATCAAGGCGTAGACAGTTTAAGACATTACTCCCATGGAGAAAAGTCCGCATTGTGCTTATTGTGTTCATTGCCGGTGCAATTTTTGTGTTTCATCAACACTCTGAACGTCCACAGATTACAGAATGCCTCCATATGTGCTTCGGAAACTACTACTAGACTTCCAGAGGACGATCAAAGCTTAGACAGTTTAAGAAATTACTCCCATGGAGAAAAGTCAGCATTGTGCTTATCGAATTCAATGCCGATGAAATTTTTGTGTTTCATCAACTCTCTGAAGGTCCTCAGATTTCAGAATGCCTCCAGATGTGCTTCGGAAACTACTACTAGACTTCCAGGGAACGATCAAAGCGTAGACAATTTAAGACATAACTCCTATGGAGAAAAGTCCGCATGGTGCTTATTGTGTTAAAATGAAGATGCAATTTTTGTGTTTCATCAACACTCTGAAATTCCACAGATTACAGAATGAGTTCAGATGTGCTTCGGAAACTACTACTAGTCTTCCAGGGAACGATCAAATCCTAGACAGTTTCAGACATTACTCCCATGGAGAAAAGTCCGCATGGTGCTTATTGTGTTTAATGACGATGAAATTTTTTGTGTTTCAACAACACTCTGAAGGTCCACAGATTACAGAAAGCGTCCAGATGTGCTTCGGAAACTACTACTAGTCTACCAGGGAACGATCAAAGCGTAGACATTTTAAGACATTACTCCATGGAGAAAGTCCGCATGGTGCTTATTGTGTTCAATGCCGATGCAATTTTTGTGTTTCATCAACACTCTGAAATTATACAGATTACAGGATGCATCCAGATGTGCTTCGGAAACTACTGCTAGTCTTCCAGTGAACGATCACAGCGTAGACAGTTTAAGACATTACTCTTAGAGAGAAAAGTCCGCATGGTGCGTATTGTGTTCAATGCCGAATCAATTTCTGTGTTTCATCAACACTCTGAATGTCCGCAGATTACAGAATGCCTCCAGATGTGCTTCGGAAACTACAACTAGCCTTCCAGTGTACGATCAAAGCGTAGATAGTTTAAGACATTAGTCTCATGGAGAAAAGTCCGCATGGTGATTATTGTGTTCAATGCATATTCAATTTCTGCGTTTCATCAACACTCTGAAGGTCCACAGATTACAGAATGCCTCCAGATGTGCTTCGGAAACTACCACTAGTCTTCCAGTGAACGATCAAAGCGTAGACAATTTAAGACATTACTCCCAAGGAGAAAAGTCCGCATGGTGCTTATTGTGTTCAATGCCGTGCAATTTTTGTGTTTCATCAACACTCTGGAGGTCCACAGAGTGCAGAATGCCTCCAGATGTGCTTCGGAAACTACTACTAGTCTTCCAGTGTACGATCAAAGCGTAGACTGTTTAAGACATTACTCCCATGGAGAAGAATCCGCATGGTGCTTATTGTGTTCAATGCCGATGCAATTTTTTTGTTCCATCAACACTCTGAAGGTCCTCAGATTACAGAATGCATCCAGATGTGCATTGGAAACTACTACTAGTCTTCCAGGGAACGATCAAAGCGTAGACAGTTTAAGACATTACTCCCATGGAGAAAAGTCCGCATGGTGCTTATTGTGTTCAATGCCGATGCAATTTCTGTGTTTCATCGACGCACTGAAGGTCCACAGATTACAGAATGCATCCAGATGTGCTTCGGAAACTACTACTAGTCTTCCAGGGAACGATCAAATCGTAGACAGTTTATGACATTACTTCCATGGAGAAAAGTTCGCATGGTGCTTTTTGTGTTAATGCCGATGCAATTTTTGTGTTTCATCAAAACTCTGAAGGTCCACAGATTACAGAATGCATCCAGATGTGCTTCGGAAACTACTACTAGTATTCCAGGGAACGATCAAAACGTAGACAGTTTAAGACATTACTCCCATGGAGAAAAGTCCGCATGGTGCTTATTGTGTTCAATGCCGATGCAATTTTTGTGTTTCATCAACACTCTGAAATTATACAGATTACAGGATGCATCCAGATGTGCTTCGGAAACTACTGCTAGTCTTCCAGTGAACGATCACAGCGTAGACAGTTTAAGACATTACTCTCAGAGAGAAAAGTCCGCATGGTGCGTATTGTGTACAATGCCGAATCAATTTCTGTGTTTCATCAACACTCTGAATGTCCGCAGATTACAGAATGCCTCCAGATGTGCTTCGGAAACTACAACTAGCCTTCCAGTGTACGATCAAAGCGTAGACAGTTTAAGACATTACTCTCATGGAGAATAGTCCGCATGGTGATTATTGTGTTCAATGCAGATTCAATTTCTGCGTTTCATCAACACTCTGAAGGTCCACAGATTACAGAATGCCTCCAGATGTGCTTCGGAAACTACCACTAGTCTTCCAGTGTACGATCAAAGCGTAGACAGTTTAAGACATTACTCCCATGGAGAAGAATCCGCATGGTGCTTATTGTGTTCAATGCCGATGCAATTTTTTTGTTCCATCAACAATCTGAAGGTCCGCAGATTACAGAATGCATCCAGATGTGCATTGGAAACTACTACTAGTCTTCCAGGGAACGATCAAAGCGTAGACAGTTTAAGACATTACTCCCATGGAGAAAAGTCCGAATGGTGCTTATTGTGTTCAATGCCGATGCAATTTCTGTGTTTCATCGACGCACTGAAGGTCCACAGATTACAGAATGCATCCAGATGTGCTTCGGAAACTACTACTAGTCTTCCAGGGAACGATCAAATAGTAGACAGTTTATGACTTTACTTCCATGGAGAAATGTTCGCATGGTGCTTTTTGTGTTAATGCCGATGCAATTTTTGTGTTTCATCAAAACTCTGAAGGTCCACAGTTTACAGAATGCATCCAGATGTGCTTCGGAAACTACTACTAGTATTCCAGGGAACGATCAAAGCGTAGACAGTTTAAGACATTACTCCCATGGAGAAAAGTCCGTATGGTGCTTATTGTGTCCAATGCCGATTCAATTTCTGTGTTTCATCAACACTCTGAGGGTTCACAGATTATTGAATGCATCCAGATGTGCTTCGGAAACTACTACTAGTCTTCCAGGGAACGATCAAAGCGTAGACAGTTTAAGACATTACTCCTATAGAGAAAAGTCCGCATGGTGCTTATTGTGTTCAATGCCTACTCAATTTTTGTGTTTCATCAACACTCTGAAGGTAAACAGATTACAGAATGCATCCAGATGTGCTTCGGAAACTACTACTAGTCTTCCAGGGAACGATCAAAGCTTAGACAATTTAAGACATTACTCCCATGGAGTAATGTCCGCATGGTGCTTATTTTGTTCAATTCCGATGCAATTTTTGTGTTTAATCAACACTCTGAAGGTCCACAGATTACAGAATGCCTGCAGATGTGCTTCGGAAACTACTACTAGTCTTCCAGGGAACGGTCAAAGGGTAGACAGTTTAAGACATTGCTCCCATTTAGAAAAGTCGCATGGTGCTTATTATGTTCAATGCCGATGCAATTTTTGTGTTTCATCAACACTCTGAAGGTTCACAGAATATAGAATGCACCAAAATGTGCTTCGGAAACTAATACTGGTCTTCCAGATAACGATCAAAGCGTAGACAGTTTAAGACAATTCTCTCATGGAGAAAAGTCCGCATGGTGCTTATTGTGTTCAATGCCGATGCAGTTTCTGTGATTCATCAACACTCTGAAGGACCACAGATTAGAGAATGCATCCAGATGTGCTTTGTAAACTACTACTGGTCTTCCAGGGAACGATCAAAGCGTAGACAGTTTAAGACATTACTCTCATGGAGAAAAGTCCGCATGGTGCTTATTGTGTTCAATGCCGACGCAATTTTTGTGTTTCATCAACACTCTGAAGGTAAACAGACTACAGAATGCATCCAGATGTGCTTCGGATACTACCACTTGTCTTCCAGGGAACGATCTAAGCTTAGACAGTTTAAGACATTACTCCCATGGAGTAATGTCCGCATGGTGCTTATTGTGTTCAATGCCGATGCAATTTTTGTGTCTCATCAACACCCTGAATGTCCACAGATTTCAGAATGCCTCCAGTTGTGCTTCGGAAACTACTACTAGTCTTCCAGAGAACGATCAAAGCGTAGACAGTTTAAGACATTACTCCCATGGAGAAAAGTCAGCATGGTGCTTATCGTGTTCAATGGCGATGCGATTTTTGTGTTTCATCAACACTCAGAAGGTAATCAGACTACAGAATGTATCCAGATGTGCTTCGGAAACTACTACCAGCCTTCCAGGGAATGATCAAATCTTAGACAGTTTAAGACATTACTCCCAAGGAGAAAAGTCCGCTTGGTGCTTATTTTGTTCAATGCCGATGCAATTTTTGTGTTTCACCAACACTCTAAAGTTTCACAGATTACAGAATGCTGGCAGATGTGCTTCGGAAATTACTACTAGTCTTCCAGGGAACGATCAAAGCGTAGACAGTTTAAGACTTTGCTCCCATTTAGAAAAGTCGCATGGTGCTTATTTTGTTCAATGCCGATGCAATTTTTGTGTTTCATCAACACTCTGAAGGTCCACAGACTGCAGAATGCCTCCAGAAGTGCTACGGAAACTACTACTAGCCTTCCAGTGTACGATCAAAGCGTAGACAGTTTAAGAAATTACTCCCATGGAGAAAAGTCCGCATGTTGCTTATTGTGTTCAATGCAGATTCGATATCTGTGTTTAATCAACACTCTGAAGGTCCACAGATTACAGAATGCCTGCAGATGTGCTTCGGAAACTACTACTAGTCTTCCAGGGAACGGTCAAAGCGTAGACAGTTTAAGACATTGCTCCCATTTAGAAAAGTCGCATGGTGCTTATTATGTTCAATGCCGATGCAATTTTTGTGTTTCATCAACACTCTGAAGGTTCACAGAATATAGAATGCATCAAAATGTGCTTCGGAAACTAATACTGGTCTTCCAGGGAACGATCAAAGCGTAGACAGTTTAAGACAATTCTCTCATGGAGAAAAGTCCGAATGGTGCTTATTGTGTTCAATGCCGATGCAATTTCTGTGATTCATCAACACTCTGAAGGACCACAGCTTACAGAATGCATCCAGATGTGCTTTGTAAACTACTACTGGTCTTCCGGGGAACGATCAAAGCGTAGACAGTTTAAGACATTACTCCCATGGAGAAAAGTCCGCATGGTGCTTATTGTGTTCAATGCCGACGCAATTTTTGTGTTTCATCAACACTCTGAAGGTAAACAGACTACAGAATGCATCCAGATGTGCTTCGGAAACTATCACTTGTCTTCCAGGGAACGATCAAAGCTTAGACAGTTTAAGACATTACTCCCAAGGAGAAAAGTCCACATGGTGCTTATTTTGTTCACTGCCGATGCAATTTTTGTGTTTCATCAACACTCTGAAGGTCCACAGAGTGCAGAATGCCTCCAGATGTGCTTCGGAAACTACTACTAGTCATCCAGTGTACGATCAAAGCGTAGACAATTTAAGACATTACTCCCATGGAGAAAAGTCCGCATGGTGCTTATTGTGTTCAATGACGATGCAGATTTTGTGTTTCATCAACACTCTGAAAGTCCACAGATTACTGAATGCATACAGATGTGCTTCGGAAACTACTTCTAGTCTTGCAGGGAACGATCAAAGCGTAGACATTTTAAGACATTACTCCCATATAGAAAAGTCCGCATGGTGCTTATTATGTTCAATGCCGATGCAATTTTTGTGTTTCATCAACACTCTGAAGGTCCACAGATTACTGAATGCATCCAGATGTGCTTCTTAAACTACTACTAGCCTTCCAGGGAATGATCAAAGCTTAGACAGTTTAAGACATTACTCCCAAGGAGAAAAGTCCGCATCGTGCTTATTTTGTTCAATGCCGATGCAATTTTTGTGTTTCATCAAAACTCTAAAATTTCAGAGATTACAGAATGCCTGCAGATGTGCTTTGGAAACTACTACTAGTCTTCCAGTGTACGATCAAAGACTAGACAGTTTAAGACATTACTCCCATGGAGAGAAGTCCTCATGGTGCTTATTTTGTTCAATGCCGATGCAATTTTTGTGTTTTATCAACACTCTGAAGGTCCCCAGATTTCAGAAAGCATCCAGATATGCTTCGGAAATTACTACTAGACTTACAGGGAACGATCAAAGCGTAGACAGTTTAAGACATTGCTCCCATTTAGAAAAGTCAGCATGGTGCTCATTGTGTTCAGTGCCGATGCAATTTTTGTGTTTCATCATCACTGTGAAGGTCCAGAGAGTGCAGAATGCCTCCAGATGTGCTTCGGAAACTACTACTAGTCATCCAATGTACGATCAAAGCGTAGACAATTTAAGACGTTACTCCCATTGAGAAAAGTCCTCATGGTGCTTATTGTGTTCAATGACGATGCAATTTTTGTGTTTCATCAACACTCTGAAAGTCCACAGATTACTGAATGCATACAGATGTCCTTCGGAAACTACTTCTAGTCTTGCAGCTAACGATCAAAGCGTAGACATTTTAAGACATTACTCCCATGGAGAAAAGTCCGCATGGTGCTTATTTTGTTCAATGCCGATGCAATTTCTGTGATTCATCAACACTCTGAAGGACCACAGATTACAGAATGCATCCAGATGTGCTTTGTAAACTACTACTGGTGTTCCAGGGAACGATCAAAGCGTTGACAGTTTAAGACATTACTCCCATGGAGAAAAGTCCGCATGGTGCTTATTGTGTTCAATGCCGACGCAATTTTTGTGTTTCATCAACACTCTGAAGGTAAACAGACTACAGAATGGATCCAGATGTGCTTCGGAAACTACCACTTGTCTTCCAGGGAACGATCAAAGCTTAGACAGTTTAAGACAATTCTCTCATGGAGAAAAGTCCGCATGGTGCTTATTTTGTTCAATGCCGATGCAATTTCTGTGATTCATCAACACTCTGAAGGACCACAGATTACAGAATGCATCCAGATGTGCTTTGTAAACTACTACTGGTGTTCCAGGGAACGATCAAAGCGTTGACAGTTTAAGACATTACTCCCAAGGGGAAAAGTCCGCATGGTGCTTATTTTGTTCAATGCCGATTCAATTTTTGTGTTTCATCAACACTCTGAAGGTCCACAGAGTGCAGAATGCCTCCAGATGTGCTTCGGAAACTACCACTAGTCTTCCAGGGAACGGTCAAAGCGTAGAAAGTTTAAGACATTGCTCCCATTTAGAAAAGTCCGCATGGTGCTTATTGTGTTCAATGCCGATTCAATATCTGTGTTTCATCAACACTCTGAAGGTTCACAGAATATAGAATGCATCAAAATGTGCTTCCGAAACTACTACTGGTCTTCCAGGGAACGATCAAAGCGTAGACAGTTTAAGACAATTCTCTCATGGAGAAAAGTCCGTATGGTGCTTATTGTGTTCAATGCCGATGCAATTTCTGTGATTCATCAAAACTCTGAAGGACCACAGATTACAGAATGCATCCAGATGTGCTTTGTAAACTACTACTGGTGTTCCAGGGAACGATCAAAGCGTTGACAGTTTAAGACATTACTCCCATGGAGAAAAGTCCGCATGGTGCTTATTGTGTTCAATGCCGACGCAATTTTTGTGTTTCATCAACACTCTGAAGGTAAACAGACTACAGAATGGATCCAGATGTGCTTCGGAAACTACCACTTGTCTTCCAGGGAACGATCAAAGCTTAGACAGTTTAAGACATTACTCCCAAGGGGAAAAGTCCGCATGGTGCTTATTTTGTTCAATGCCGATTCAATTTTTGTGTTTCATCAACACTCTGAAGGTCCACAGAGTGCAGAATGCCTCCAGATGTACTTCGGAAACTACTACTAGTCATTCAGTGTACGATCAAAGCGTAGACAATTTAAGAGATTACTCCCATGGAGAAAAGTCCGCAGGGTGCTTATTGTGTTCAATGCCGAAGCAATTTTTGTGTTTCATCAACACTCTGAACGTCCACAGATTACAGAATGCCTCCAGTTGTGCTTCGAAAACTACTACTAGTCTTCCAGAGAACGATCAAAGCGTAGACAGTTTATGTCATTACTCCCATGCAGAAAAGTCAGCATGGTGCTTATCGTGTTCAATGGCGATGCGATTTTTGTGTTTCATCAAAACTCTGAAGGTCCACAGATTACAGAATGCATCCAGATGTGCTTCGGAAACTACTACTAGTATTCCAGGGAACGATCAAAGCGTAGACAGTTTAAGACATTACTCCCATGGAGAAAAGTCCGCATGGTGCTTATTGTGTCCAATGCCGATTCAATTTCTGTGTTTCATCAACACTCTGAAGGTTCACAGATTATTGAATGCATCCAGATGTGCTTCGGAAACTACTACTAGTCTTCCAGGGAACGATCAAAGCGTAGACAGTTTAAGACATTACTCCCATGGAGAAAAGTCCGCATGGTGCTTATTGTGTCCAATGCCGATTCAATTTCTGTGTTTCATCAACACTCTGAAGGTTCACAGATTATTGAATGCATCCAGATGTGCTTCGGAAACTACTACTAGTCTTCCAGGGAACGATCAAAGCGTAGACAGTTTAAGACATTACTCCTATAGAGAAAAGTCCGCATGGTGCTTATTGTGTTCAATGCCTACGCAATTTTTGTGTTTCATCAACACTCTGAAGGTAAACAGATTACAGAATGCATCCAGATGTGCTTCGGAAACTACTACTAGTCTTCCAGGGAACGATCAAAGCTTAGACAATTTAAGACATTACTCCCATGGAGTAATGTCCGAATGGTGCTTATTTTGTTCAATTCCGATGCAATTTTTGTGTTTAATCAACACTCTGAAGGTCCACAGATTACAGAATGCCTGCAGATGTGCTTCGGAAACTACTACTAGTCTTCCAGGGAACGGTCAAAGCGTAGACAGTTTAAGACATTGCTCCCATTTAGAATAGTCGCATGGTGCTTATTATGTTCAATGCCGATGCAATTTTTGTGTTTCATCAACACTCTGAAGGTTCACAGAATATAGAATGCATCAAAATGTGCTTCGGAAACTAATACTGGTCTTCCAGATAACGATCAAAGCGTAGACAGTTTAAGACAATTCTCTCATGGAGAAAAGTCCGCATGGTGCTTATTGTGTTCAATGCCGATGCAATTTCTGTGATTCATCAACACTCTGAAGGACCACAGATTAGAGAATGCATCCAGATGTGCTTTGTAAACTACTACTGGTCTTCCAGGGAACGATCAAAGCGTAGACAGTTTAAGACATTACTCTCATGGAGAAAAGTCCGCATGGTGCTTATTGTGTTCAATGCCGACGCAATTTTTGTGTTTCATCAACACTCTGAAGGTAAACAGACTACAGAATGCATCCAGATGTGCTTCGGATACTACCACTTGTCTTCCAGGGAACGATCTAAGCTTAGACAGTTTAAGACATTACTCCCATGGAGTAATGTCCGCATGGTGCTTATTTTGTTCAATTCCGATGCAATTTTTGTGTTTCATCAACACTCTGAAGGTCCACAGATTACAGAATGCCTGCAGATGTGCTTCGGAAACTACTACTAGTCTTCCAGGGAACGATCAAAGCGTAGACAGTTTAAGACATTACTCCCATGGAGAAAAGTCCGCATGTTGCTTATAGTGTTCAATGCCGATGCAATTTTTGTGTTTCATCAACACTCTGAAGGTCCACAGAGTGCAGAATGCCTCAAGATGTGCTTCGGAAACTACTACTAGTCTTCCAGTGTACGATCAAAGCGTAGACAGTTTAAGACATTACTCATATGGAGAAAAGTCCCCATGGTGCTTATTGTGTTCAATGCCGATGCAATTTTTGTGTCTCATCAACACCCTGAATGTCCACAGATTACAGAATGCCTCCAGTTGTGCTTCGGAAACTACTACTAGTCTTCCAGAGAACGATCAAAGCGTAGACAGTTTAAGACATTACTCCCATGGAGAAAAGTCAGTATGGTGCTTATCGTGTTCAATGGCGATGCGATTTTTGTGTTTCATCAACACTCAGAAGGTAATCAGACTACAGAATGTATCCAGATGTGCTTCGGAAACTACTACCAGCCTTCCAGGGAATGATCAAATCTTAGACAGTTTAAGACATTACTCCCAAGGAGAAAAGTCCGCTTGGTGCTTATTTTGTTCAATGCCGATGCAATTTCTGTGTTTCATCAACACTCTGAAGGTTCACAGATTAGAGAATGCATCCAGATGTGCTTCGGAAACTACTACTAGTCTTCCAGGGAACGATCAAAGCGTAGACAGTTTAAGACATTACTCCTATAGAGAAAAGTCCGCATGGTGCTTATTGTGTTCAATGCCTACGCAATTCTTGTGTTTCATCAACACTCTGAAGGTAAATAGATTACAGAATGCATCCAGATGTGCTTCGGAAACTACTACTAGTATTCCAGGGAACGATCAAAGCGTAGACAGTTTAAGACATTACTCCCATGGAGAAAAGTCCGCATGGTGCTTATTGTGTCCAATGCCGATTCAATTTCTGTGTTTCATCAACACTCTGATGGTTCACAGATTATTGAATGCATCCAGATGTGCTTTGGAAACTATTACGAGTCTTCCAGGGAACGATCAAAGCGTAGACAATTTAAGACATTACTCCTATAGAGAAAAGTCCGCATGGTGCTTATTGTGTTCAATGCCTACGCAATTTTTGTGTTTCATCAACACTCTGAAGGTAAACAGATTACAGAATGCATCCAGATGTGCTTCGGAAACTACTACTAGTCTTCCAGGGAACGATCAAAGCTTAGACAATTTAAGACATTACTCCCATGGAGTAATGTCCGCATGGTGCTTATTTTGTTCAATTCCGATGCAATTTTTGTGTTTAATCTACACTCTGAAGGTCCAGAGATTACAGAATGCCTGCAGATGTGCTTCGGAAACTACTACTAGTCTTCCAGGGAACGGTCAAAGCGTAGACAATTTAAGACATTGCTCCCATTTGGAAAAGTCGCATGGTGCTTATTATGTTCAATGCCGATGCAATTTTTGTGTTTCATCAACACTCTGAAGGTTCACAGAATATAGAATGCATCAAAATGTGCTTCGGAAACTAATACAGGTCTTCCAGATAACGATCAAAGCGTAGACAGTTTAAGACAATTCTCTCATGGAGAAAAGTCCGCATGGTGCTTATTGTGTTCAATGCCGACGCAATTTTTGTGTTTCATCAACACTCTGAAGGTAAACAGACTACAGAATGCATCCAGATGTGCTTCGGATACTACCACTTGTCTTCCAGGGAACGATCTAAGCTTAGACAGTTTAAGACATTACTCCCATGGAGTAATGTCCGCATGGTGCTTATTTTGTTCAATTCCGATGCAATTTTTGTGTTTCATCAACACTCTGAAGGTCCACAGATTACAGAATGCCTGCAGATGTGCTTCGGAAACTACTACTAGTCTTCCAGGGAACGATCAAAGCGTAGACAGTCTAAGGCATTACTCCCATGGAGAAAAGTCCGCATGTTGCTTATAGTGTTCAATGCCGATGCAATTTTTGTGTTTCATCAACACTCTGAAGGTCCACAGAGTGCAGAATGCCTCAAGATGTGCTTCGGAAACTACTACTAGTCTTCCAGTGTACGATCAAAGCGTAGACAGTTTAAGACATTACTCATATGGAGAAAAGTCCGCATGGTGCTTATTGTGTTCAATGCCGATGCAATTTTTGTGTCTCATCAACACCCTGAATGTCCACAGATTACAGAATGCCTCCAGTTGTGCTTCGTAAACTACTACTAGTCTTCCAGAGAACGATCAAAGCGTAGACAGTTTAAGACATTACTCCCATGGAGAAAAGTCGGCATGGTGCTTATCGTGTTCAATGGCGATGCGATTTTTGTGTTTCATCAACACTCAGAAGGTAATCAGACTACAGAATGTATCCAGATGTGCTTCGGAAACTACTACCAGCCTTCCAGGGAATGATCAAATCTTAGACAGTTTAAGACATTACTCCCAAGGAGAAAAGTCCGCTTGGTGCTTATTTTGTTCAATGCCGATGCAATTTTTGTGTTTCACCAACACTCTAAAGTTTCACAGATTACAGAATGCTGGCAGATGTGCTTCGGAAATTACTACTAGTCTTCCAGGGAACGATCAAAGCGTAGACAGTTTAAGACTTTGCTCCCATTTAGAAAAGTCTCATGGTGCTTATTTTGTTCAATGCCGATGCAATTTTTGTGTTTCATCAACACTCTGAAGGTCCACAGACTGCAGAATGCCTCCAGAAGTGCTACGGAAACTACTACTAGTCTTCCAGTGTACGATCAAAGCGTAGACAGTTTAAGAAATTACTCCCATGGAGAAAAGTTTGCATGTTGCTTATTGTGTTCAATGCAGATTCAATATCTGTGTTTAATCAACACTCTGAAGGTCCACAGATTACATAATGCCTGCAGATGTGCTTCGGAAACTACTACTAGTCTTCCAGGGAACGGTCAAAGCGTAGACAGTTTAAGACATTGCTCCCATTTAGAAAAGTCGCATGGTGCTTATTATGTTCAATGCCGATGCAATTTTTGTGTTTCATCAACACTCTGAAGGTTCACAGAATATAGAATGCATCAAAATGTGCTTCGGAAACTAATACTGGTCTTCCAGGGAACGATCAAAGCGTAGACAGTTTAAGACAATTCTCTCATGGAGAAAAGTCCGAATGGTGCTTATTGTGTTCAATGCCGATGCAATTTCTGTGATTCATCAACACTCTGAAGGACCACAGCTTACAGAATGCATCCAGATGTGCTTTGTAAACTACTACTGGTCTTCCGGGGAACGATCAAAGCGTAGACAGTTTAAGACATTACTCCCATGGAGAAAAGTCCGCATGGTGCTTATTGTGTTCAATGCCGACGCAATTTTTGTGTTTCATCAACACTCTGAAGGTTCACAGAATATAGAATGCATCAAAATGTGCTTCGGAAACTAATACTGGTCTTCCAGGGAACGATCAAAGCGTAGACAGTTTAAGACAATTCTCTCATGGAGAAAAGTCCGAATGGTGCTTATTTTGTTCAATGCCGATGCAATTTTTGTGTTTTATCAACACTCTGAAGGTCCCCAGATTTCAGAAAGCATCCAGATATGCTTCGGAAACTACTACTAGTCTTACAGGGAACGATCAAAGCGTAGACAGTTTAAGACATTGCTCCCATTTAGAAAAGTCAGCATGGTGCTTATTGTGTTCAATGCCGATGCAATTTTTGTGTTTCATCATCACTCTGAAGGTCCACAGAGTGCAGAATGCCTCCAGATGTGCTTCGGAAACTACTACTAGTCATCCAATGTACGATCAAAGCGTAGACAATTTAAGACATTACTCCCATTGAGAAAAGTCCGCATGGTGCTTATTGTGTTCAATGACGATGCAATTTTTGTGTTTCATCAACACTCTGAAAGTCCACAGATTACTGAATGCATACAGATGTGCTTCGGAAACTACTTCTAGTCTTGCAGGGAACGATCAAAGCGTAGACATTTTAAGACATTACTCCCATGGAGAAAAGTCCGCATGGTGCTTATTTTGTTCAATGCCGATGCAATTTTTGTGTTTCATCAACACTCTGAAGGTCCACAGATTACTGAATGCATCCATATGTGCCTTGTAAACTACTACTGGTCTTCCAGGGAACGATCAAAGCGTAGACAGTTTAAGACATTGCTCCCATTTAGAAAAGTCCGCATGGTGCTTATTGTGTTCAATGCCGATTCAATATCTGTGTTTCATCAACACTCAGAAGGTTCACAGAATATAGAATGCATCAAAATGTGCTTCGGAAACTACTACTGGTCTTCCAGGGAACGATCAAAGCGTAGACAGTTTAAGACAATGCTCTCATGGAGAAAAGTCCGTATGGTGCTTATTGTGTTCAATGCCGATGCAATTTCTGTGATTCATCAACACTCTGAAGGACCACAGATTACAGAATGCATCCAGATGTGCTTTGTAAACTACTACTGGTGTTCCAGGGAACGATCAAAGCGTTGACAGTTCAAGACATTACTCCCATGGAGAAAAGTCCGCATGGTGCTTATTGTGTTCAATGCCGACGCAATTTTTGTGTTTCATCAACACTCTGAAGGTAAACAGACTACAGAATGGATCCAGATGTGATTCGGAAACTACCACTTGTCTTCCAGGGAACGATCAAAGCTTAGACAGTTTAAGACATTACTTCCAAGGAGAAAAGTCCGCATGGTGCTTATTTTGTTCAGTGCCGATTCAATTTTTGTGTTTCATCAACACTCTGAAGGTCCACAGAGTGCAGAATGCCTCCAGATGTGCTTCGGAAACTACTACTAGTCATCCAGTGTACGATCAAAGCGTAGACAATTTAAGACATTACTCCCATGGAGAAAAGTCCGCATGGTGCTTATTGTGTTCAATGCCGAAGCAATTTTTGTGTTTCATCAACCCTCTGACCGTCCACAGATTACAGAATGCCTCCAGTTGTGCTTCGGAAACTACTACTAGTCTTCCAGAGAACGATCAAAGCGTAGACAGTTTATGTCATTACTCCCATGGAGAAAAGTCAGCATGGTGCTTATCGTGTTCAATGGCGATGCGATTTTTGTGTTTCATCTACACTCTGAAGGTAAACAGACTACAGAATGTATCCAGATGTGCTTCGGAAACTACTACTAGCCTTCCAGGGAATGATCAAACCTTAGACAGTTTAAGACATTACTCCCAAGGAGAAATGTCCGCTTGGTGCTTATTTTGTTCAATGCCGATGCAATTTTTGTGTTTCACCAACACTCTAAAGTTTCCCAGATTACAGAAGGCTGGCAGATGTGCTTCGGAAACTACTACTAGTCTTCCAGGGAACGATCAAAGCGTAGACAGTTTAAGATATTGCTCCCATTTAGAAAAGTCGCATGGTGCTTATTTTGTTCAATGCCGATGCAATTTTTGTGTTTCATCAACACTCTGAAGGTCCACAGAGTGCAGAATGCCTCCAGATGTGCTTCGGAAACTACTACTAGTCTTCCAGTGTACGATCAAAGCGTAGACAGTTTAAGAAATTACTCCCATGTAGAAAAGTCCGCATGGTGCTTATTGTGTTCCATGCCGATTCAATATCTGTGTTTCATCAACACTCTGAAGGTTCACAGAATATAGAATGCATCAAAATGTGCTTCGGAAACTACTACTGGTCTTCCAGGGAACGATCAAAGCGTAGACAGTTTAAGACAATACTCTCATGGAGAAAAGTCCGCATGGTGCTTATTGTGTTCAATGCCGATGCAATTTCTGTGATTCATCAACACTCTGAAGGACCACAGATTACAGAATGCATCCAGATGTGCTTTGTAAACTACTACTGGTCTTCCAGGGAACGATCAAAGCGTAGACAGTTTAAGACATTACTCCCATGGAGAAAAGTCCGCATGGTGCTTATTGTGTTCAATGCCGACGCAATTTTTGTGTTTCATCAACACTCTGAAGGTAAACAGACTACAGAATGCATCCAGATGTGCTTCGGAAACTACCACTTGTCTTCCAGGGAACGATCAAAGCTTAGACAGTTTAAGACATTACTCCCAAGGAGAAAAGTCCGCATGGTGCTTATTTTGTTCAATGCCGATGCAATTATTGTGATTCATCAACACTCTGAAGGTCCACAGAGTGCAGAATGCCTCCAGATGTGCTTCGGAAACTACTACTAGTCATCCAGTGTACGATCAAAGCGTAGACAATTTAAGACATTATTCCCATGGAGAAAAGTCCGCATGGTGCTTTTTGTGTTCAATGACGATGCAATTTTTGTGTTTCATCAACACTCTGAAAGTCCACAGATTACTGAATGCATACAGATGTGCTTCGGAAACTACTTCTAGTCTTGCAGGGAACGATCAAAGCGTAGACATTTTAAGACATTACTCCCATGGAGAAAAGTCCGCATGGTGCTTATTTTGTTCAATGCCGATGCAATTTTTGTGTTTCATCAACACTCTGAAGGTAAACAGAATACAGAATGAATCCAGATGTGCTTCGGAAACTACTACTAGCCTTCCAGGGAATGATCGAAGCTTAGACAGTTTAAGACATTACTCCCAAATAGAAAAGTCCGCATGGTGCTTATTTTGTTCAATGTCGATGCAATTTTTGTGTTTCATCAACACTCTAAAGTTTCAGAGATTACAGAATGCAGGCAGATGTGCTTCGAAAACCACTACTAGTCTTCCAGGGAACGATCAAAGCGTAGACTGTTTAAGACATTGCTCCCATTTAGAAAAGTCAGCATGGTGATTATTGTGTTCAATGCCGATGCAATTTTTGTGTTTCACCATCACTCTGAAGGTCCACAGAGTGCAGAATGCCTCCAGATGTGCTTCGGAAACTACTACTAGTCTTCCAGGGAACGGTCAAAGCGTAGACAGTTTAAGACATTGCTCCCATTTAGAATAGTCGCATGGTGCTTATTGTGTTAAATGCCGATGCAATTTCTGTGTTTCATCAACACTCTGAAGGTCCACAGATTACAGATTGCCTCCAGATGTGCTTCGGAAACTATTAGTAGTCTTCGGGGGAACGATCAAAGCGTAGACAGTTTAAGACAATTCTCTCATGGTGAAAAGTCCGCATGGTGCTTATTGTGTTCAATGCCGATGCAAATTCTGTGTCTCATCAACACTCTGAAGGTCCACAGATTACAGAATGCATCCAGATGTGCATTGGAAACTACTACTAGTCTTCAAGGGAACGATCAAAGCGTAGACAGTTTAAGACATCACTAGCATGGAGAAATGTCCGCATGGTGCTTATTGTGTTCAATGCCGATGCAATTTTTGTGTTTCATCAACACTCTGAAGGTAAACAGACTACAGAATGCATCCAGATGTGCTTCGGATACTACCACTTGTCTTCCAGGGAACGATCTAAGCTTAGACAGTTTAAGACATTACTCCCATGGAGTAATGTCCGCATGGTGCTTATTTTGTTCAATTCCGATGCAATTTTTGTGTTTCATCAACACTCTGAAGGTCCACAGATTACAGAATGCCTGCAGATGTGCTTCGGAAACTACTACTAGTCTTCCAGGGAACGATCAAAGCGTAGACAGTTTAAGACATTACTCCCATGGAGAAAAGTCCGCATGTTGCTTATAGTGTTCAATGCCGATGCAATTTTTGTGTTTCATCAACACTCTGAAGGTCCACAGAGTGCAGAATGCCTCAAGATGTGCTTCGGAAACTACTACTAGTCTTCCAGTGTACGATCAAAGCGTAGACAGTTTAAGACATTACTCATATGGAGAAAAGTCCCCATGGTGCTTATTGTGTTCAATGCCGATGCAATTTTTGTGTCTCATCAACACCCTGAATGTCCACAGATTACAGAATGCCTCCAGTTGTGCTTCGGAAACTACTACTAGTCTTCCAGAGAACGATCAAAGCGTAGACAGTTTAAGACATTACTCCCATGGAGAAAAGTCAGTATGGTGCTTATCGTGTTCAATGGCGATGCGATTTTTGTGTTTCATCAACACTCAGAAGGTAATCAGACTACAGAATGTATCCAGATGTGCTTCGGAAACTACTACCAGCCTTCCAGGGAATGATCAAATCTTAGACAGTTTAAGACATTACTCCCAAGGAGAAAAGTCCGCTTGGTGCTTATTTTGTTCAATGCCGATGCAATTTCTGTGTTTCATCAACACTCTGAAGGTTCACAGATTAGAGAATGCATCCAGATGTGCTTCGGAAACTACTACTAGTCTTCCAGGGAACGATCAAAGCGTAGACAGTTTAAGACATTACTCCTATAGAGAAAAGTCCGCATGGTGCTTATTGTGTTCAATGCCTACGCAATTTTTGTGTTTCATCAACACTCTGAAGGTAAATAGATTACAGAATGCATCCAGATGTGCTTCGGAAACTACTACTAGTATTCCAGGGAACGATCAAAGCGTAGACAGTTTAAGACATTACTCCCATGGAGAAAAGTCCGCATGGTGCTTATTGTGTCCAATGCCGATTCAATTTCTGTGTTTCATCAACACTCTGATGGTTCACAGATTATTGAATGCATCCAGATGTGCTTCGGAAACTATTACGAGTCTTCCAGGGAACGATCAAAGCGTAGACAATTTAAGACATTACTCCTATAGAGAAAAGTCCGCATGGTGCTTATTGTGTTCAATGCCTACGCAATTTTTGTGTTTCATCAACACTCTGAAGGTAAACAGATTACAGAATGCATCCAGATGTGCTTCGGAAACTACTACTAGTCTTCCAGGGAACGATCAAAGCTTAGACAATTTAAGACATTACTCCCATGGAGTAATGTCCGCATGGTGCTTATTTTGTTCAATTCCGATGCAATTTTTGTGTTTAATCAACACTCTGAAGGTCCACAGATTACAGAATGCCTGCAGATGTGCTTCGGAAACTACTACTAGTCTTCCAGGGAACGGTCAAAGCGTAGACAATTTAAGACATTGCTCCCATTTGGAAAAGTCGCATGGTGCTTATTATGTTCAATGCCGATGCAATTTTTGTGTTTCATCAACACTCTGAAGGTTCACAGAATATAGAATGCATCAAAATGTGCTTCGGAAACTAATACAGGTCTTCCAGATAACGATCAAAGCGTAGACAGTTTAAGACAATTCTCTCATGGAGAAAAGTCCGCATGGTGCTTATTGTGTTCAATGCCGACGCAATTTTTGTGTTTCATCAACACTCTGAAGGTAAACAGACTACAGAATGCATCCAGATGTGCTTCGGATACTACCACTTGTCTTCCAGGGAACGATCTAAGCTTAGACAGTTTAAGACATTACTCCCATGGAGTAATGTCCGCATGGTGCTTATTTTGTTCAATTCCGATGCAATTTTTGTGTTTCATCAACACTCTGAAGGTCCACAGATTACAGAATGCCTGCAGATGTGCTTCGGAAACTACTACTAGTCTTCCAGGGAACGATCAAAGCGTAGACAGTCTAAGGCATTACTCCCATGGAGAAAAGTCCGCATGTTGCTTATAGTGTTCGATGCCGATGCAATTTTTGTGTTTCATCAACACTCTGAAGGTCCACAGAGTGCAGAATGCCTCAAGATGTGCTTCGGAAACTACTACTAGTCTTCCAGTGTACGATCAAAGCGTAGACAGTTTAAGACATTACTCATATGGAGAAAAGTCCGCATGGTGCTTATTGTGTTCAATGCCGATGCAATTTTTGTGTCTCATCAACACCCTGAATGTCCACAGATTACAGAATGCCTCCAGTTGTGCTTCGGAAACTACTACTAGTCTTCCAGAGAACGATCAAAGCGTAGACAGTTTAAGACATTACTCCCATGGAGAAAAGTCGGCATGGTGCTTATCGTGTTCAATGGCGATGCGATTTTTGTGTTTCATCAACACTCAGAAGGTAATCAGACTACAGAATGTATCCAGATGTGCTTCGGAAACTACTACCAGCCTTCCAGGGAATGATCAAATCTTAAACAGTTTAAGACATTACTCCCAAGGAGAAAAGTCCGCTTGGTGCTTATTTTGTTCAATGCCGATGCAATTTTTGTGTTTCACCAACACTCTAAAGTTTCACAGATTACAGAATGCTGGCAGATGTGCTTCGGAAATTACTACTAGTCTTCCAGGGAACGATCAAAGCGTAGACAGTTTAAGACTTTGCTCCCATTTAGAAAAGTCTCATGGTGCTTATTTTGTTCAATGCCGATGCAATTTTTGTGTTTCATCAACACTCTGAAGGTCCACAGACTGCAGAATGCCTCCAGAAGTGCTACGGAAACTACTACTAGTCTTCCAGTGTACGATCAAAGCGTAGACAGTTTAAGAAATTACTCCCATGGAGAAAAGTTTGCATGTTGCTTATTGTGTTCAATGCAGATTCAATATCTGTGTTTAATCAACACTCTGAAGGTCCACAGATTACATAATGCCTGCAGATGTGCTTCGGAAACTACTAATAGTCTTCCAGGGAACGGTCAAAGCGTAGACAGTTTAAGACATTGCTCCCATTTAGAAAAGTCGCATGGTGCTTATTATGTTCAATGCCGATGCAATTTTTGTGTTTCATCAACACTCTGAAGGTTCACAGAATATAGAATGCATCAAAATGTGCTTCGAAAACTAATACTGGTCTTCCAGGGAACGATCAAAGCGTAGACAGTTTAAGACAATTCTCTCATGGAGAAAAGTCCGAATGGTGCTTATTGTGTTCAATGCCGATGCAATTTCTGTGATTCATCAACACTCTGAAGGACCACAGCTTACAGAATGCATCCAGATGTGCTTTGTAAACTACTACTGGTCTTCCGGGGAACGATCAAAGCGTAGACAGTTTAAGACATTACTCCCATGGAGAAAAGTCCGCATGGTGCTTATTGTGTTCAATGCCGACGCAATTTTTGTGTTTCATCAACACTCTGAAGGTTCACAGAATATAGAATGCATCAAAATGTGCTTCGGAAACTAATACTGGTCTTCCAGGGAACGATCAAAGCGTAGACAGTTTAAGACAATTCTCTCATGGAGAAAAGTCCGAATGGTGCTTATTTTGTTCAATGCCGATGCAATTTTTGTGTTTTATCAACACTCTGAAGGTCCCCAGATTTCAGAAAGCATCCAGATATGCTTCGGAAACTACTACTAGTCTTACAGGGACGATCAAAGCGTAGACAGTTTAAGACATTGCTCCCATTTAGAAAAGTCAGCATGGTGCTTATTGTGTTCAATGCCGATGCAATTTTTGTGTTTCATCATCACTCTGAAGGTCCACAGAGTGCAGAATGCCTCCAGATGTGCTTCGGAAACTACTACTAGTCATCCAATGTACGATCAAAGCGTAGACAATTTAAGACATTACTCCCATTGAGAAAAGTCCGCATGGTGCTTATTGTGTTCAATGACGATGCAATTTTTGTGTTTCATCAACACTCTGAAAGTCCACAGATTACTGAATGCATACAGATGTGCTTCGGAAACTACTTCTAGTCTTGCAGGGAACGATCAAAGCGTAGACATTTTAAGACATTACTCCCATGGAGAAAAGTCCGCATGGTGCTTATTTTGTTCAATGCCGATGCAATTTTTGTGTTTCATCAACACTCTGAAGGTCCACAGATTACTGAATGCATCCATATGTGCCTTGTAAACTACTACTGGTCTTCCAGGGAACGATCAAAACGTAGACAGTTTAAGACATTGCTCCCATTTAGAAAAGTCCGCATGGTGCTTATTGTGTTCAATGCCGATTCAATATCTGTGTTTCATCAACACTCAGAAGGTTCACAGAATATAGAATGCATCAAAATGTGCTTCGGAAACTACTACTGGTCTTCCAGGGAACGATCAAAGCGTAGACAGTTTAAGACAATGCTCTCATGGAGAAAAGTCCGTATGGTGCTTATTGTGTTCAATGCCGATGCAATTTCTGTGATTCATCAACACTCTGAAGGACCACAGATTACAGAATGCATCCAGATGTGCTTTGTAAACTACTACTGGTGTTCCAGGGAACGATCAAAGCGTTGACAGTTCAAGACATTACTCCCATGGAGAAAAGTCCGCATGGTGCTTATTGTGTTCAATGCCGACGCAATTTTTGTGTTTCATCAACACTCTGAAGGTAAACAGACTACAGAATGGATCCAGATGTGATTCGGAAACTACCACTTGTCTTCCAGGGAACGATCAAAGCTTAGACAGTTTAAGACATTACTCCCAAGGAGAAAAGTCCGCATGGTGCTTATTTTGTTCAGTGCCGATTCAATTTTTGTGTTTCATCAACACTCTGAAGGTCCACAGAATATAGAATGCATCAAAATGTGCTTCGGAAACTACTACTGGTCTTCCAGGGAACGATCAAAGCGTAGACAGTTTAAGACAATTCTCTCATGGAGAAAAGTCCGCATGGTGCTTATTGTGTTCAATGCCGATGCAATTTCTGTGATTCATCAACACTCTGAAGGACCACAGATTACAGAATGCCTCCAGTTGTGCTTCGGAAACTACTACTAGTCTTCCAGAGAACGATCAAAGCGTAGACAGTTTATGTCATTACTCCCATGGAGAAAAGTCAGCATGGTGCTTATCGTGTTCAATGGCGATGCGATTTTTGTGTTTCATCTACACTCTGAAGGTAAACAGACTACAGAATGTATCCAGATGTGCTTCGGAAACTACTACTAGCCTTCCAGGGAATGATCAAACCTTAGACAGTTTAAGACATTACTCCCAAGGAGAAATGTCCGCTTGGTGCTTATTTTGTTCAATGCCGATGCAATTTTTGTGTTTCACCAACACTCTAAAGTTTCCCAGATTACAGAAGGCTGGCAGATGTGCTTCGGAAACTACTACTAGTCTTCCAGGGAACGATCAAAGCGTAGACAGTTTAAGACATTGCTCCCATTTAGAAAAGTCGCATGGTGCTTATTTTGTTCAATGCCGATGCAATTTTTGTGTTTCATCAACACTCTGAAGGTCCACAGAGTGCAGAATGCCTCCAGATGTGCTTCGGAAACTACTACTAGTCTTCCAGTGTACGATCAAAGCGTAGACAGTTTAAGAAATTACTCCCATGTAGAAAAGTCCGCATGGTGCTTATTGTGTTCCATGCCGATTCAATATCTGTGTTTCATCAACACTCTGAAGGTTCACAGAATATAGAATGCATCAAAATGTGCTTCGGAAACTACTACTGGTCTTCCAGGGAACGATCAAAGCGTAGACAGTTTAAGACAATTCTCTCATGGAGAAAAGTCCGCATGGTGCTTATTGTGTTCAATGCCGATGCAATTTCTGTGATTCATCAACACTCTGAAGGACCACAGATTACAGAATGCATCCAGATGTGCTTTGTAAACTACTACTGGTCTTCCAGGGAACGATCAAAGCGTAGACAGTTTAAGACATTACTCCCATGGAGAAAAGTCCGCATGGTGCTTATTGTGTTCAATGCCGACGCAATTTTTGTGTTTCATCAACACTCTGAAGGTAAACAGACTACAGAATGCATCCAGATGTGCTTCGGAAACTACCACTTGTCTTCCAGGGAACGATCAAAGCTTAGACAGTTTAAGACATTACTCCCAAGGAGAAAAGTCCGCATGGTGCTTATTTTGTTCAATGCCGATGCAATTATTGTGATTCATCAACACTCTGAAGGTCCACAGAGTGCAGAATGCCTCCAGATGTGCTTCGGAAACTACTACTAGTCATCCAGTGTACGATCAAAGCGTAGACAATTTAAGACATTATTCCCATGGAGAAAAGTCCGCATGGTGCTTTTTGTGTTCAATGACGATGCAATTTTTGTGTTTCATCAACACTCTGAAAGTCCACAGATTACTGAATGCATACAGATGTGCTTCGGAAACTACTTCTAGTCTTGCAGGGAACGATCAAAGCGTAGACATTTTAAGACATTACTCCCATGGAGAAAAGTCCGCATGGTGCTTATTTTGTTCAATGCCGATGCAATTTTTGTGTTTCATCAACACTCTGAAGGTAAACAGAATACAGAATGAATCCAGATGTGCTTCGGAAACTACTACTAGCCTTCCAGGGAATGATCAAAGCTTAGACAGTTTAAGACATTACTCCCAAATAGAAAAGTCCGCATGGTGCTTATTTTGTTCAATGTCGATGCAATTTTTGTGTTTCATCAACACTCTAAAGTTTCAGAGATTACAGAATGCAGGCAGATGTCCTTCGAAAACCACTACTAGTCTTCCAGGGAACGATCAAAGCGTAGACTGTTTAAGACATTGCTCCCATTTAGAAAAGTCAGCATGGTGATTATTGTGTTCAATGCCGATGCAATTTTTGTGTTTCACCATCACTCTGAAGGTCCACAGAGTGCAGAATGCCTCCAGATGTGCTTCGGAAACTGCTACTAGCCTTCCAGTGTACGATCAAAGTGTAGACAGTTTAAGTAATTACCTCCATGAAGAAAAGTCCGCATGGTGCTTATTGTGTTCAATGCCGATTCAATATCTGTGTTTCATCAACACTCTGAAGGTTCACAGATTATAGAATGCATCAAAATGTGCTTCGGAAACTACTACTGGTCTTCCAGGGAACGATCAAAGCGTAGACAGTTTAAGACAAATCTCTCATGGAGAAAAGGACGCATGGTGCTTATTGTGTTCAATGCCGATGCAATTTCTGTGAGTCATCAACACTCTGAAGGACCACAGATTACAGAATGCATCCAGATGTGCTTTGTGAACTACTACTGGTCTTCCAGGGAACGATCAAGGCGTAGACAGTTTAAGACATTACTCCCATGGAGAAAAGTCCGCATGGTGCTCATTGTGTTCAATGCCGACGCAATTTTTGTGTTTCATCAACACTCTGAAGGTCCACAGATTACAGAATGCCTGCATATGTGCTTCGGAAACTACTACTAGTCTTCCAGGGCACGATCAAAGCGTTGACAGTTTAAGACATTACTCCAATGGAGAGAAGTCCGCATGGTGCTTAATGTGTTCAATGCCGATGCAATTTTTGTGTTTCATCAACACTCTGAAGGTCCATAGTGTGCAGAATGCCTCCATATGTGCTTCGGAAACTACTACTAGTCTTCCAGTGTACGATCAAAGCGTATACAGTTTAAGACATTACTCCCATGGAGAAAAGTTCGCATGGTGCTTATTGTGTTCAATGCCGATGTAATTTTTGTGTTTCATCAACGCTCTGAACGTCCACAGATTACAGAATGCCTCCAGATGTGTTTCGGAAACTACTACTAGTCTTCCAGAGGACGATCAAAGCGTAGACAGTTTAAGACATTACTCCCATGGAGAAAAGTACGCGTGGTGGTTATTGTGTTCAATGCCGATGCAATTTTTGTGTTTCATACAACACTCTGAACGTCCACAGATTACAGAATGTCTAGAGATGTGCTTCGGAAACTACTACTAGTCTTCCAGGGAACGATCAATGCGTAGACAGTTTGAGACATTACTCCCATGGAGAAAAGTTCGCATGGTGCTTATTGTGTTCAATGCCGATGCAATTTCTGTGTTTCATCAACATTCTGAAGGTATAAAGATTACAGAATGCCTCCAGATGTGCTTCGGAAACTACTGCTAGTCTTCCAGTGAACGATCACATCTTATACAGTTTAAGACATTACTCTCACGGAGAAAGGTCCGCATGGTGATCATTGTGTTCAATGCCGATTCAATTTCTGTGTTTCATCAACACTCTGAAGGTTCATAGATTATAGAATGCATCCAGATGTGCTTCGGAAACTACTACTAGTCTTCCAGGGAACGATCAAAACTTAAACAGTTTAAGACATTACACCCATTGAGTAATGTCCGCATGGTGCTTATTTTGTTCAATGCCGATGCAATTTTTGTGTTTCATCAACACTCTGAAGGTCCACAGAGTGCAGAATGCCTCCAGATGTGCTTCGGAAACTACTACTAGTCTTCCAGTGTACGATCAAAGCGTAGACCGTTTAAGACATTACTCCCATGGAGAAAAGTCCGCATGGTGCTTATTGTGTTCAATGCCGATGCAATTTTTGTGTTTCATCAACACTCTGAACGTCCACAGATTACAGAATGCCTCCAGTTGTGCTTCGGAAACTACTACTAGTCTTCCAGAGAACGATTAAAGCGTAGACAGTTTAAGACATTACTCCCATGGAGATAAGTCCGCATGGTGCTTATCGTGTTCAATGGCGATGCGATTTTTGTGTTTCATCAACACTCTGAAGGTAAACAGAACACAGAATGCATCCAGATGTGCTTCGGAAACTACTACTAGCCTTCCAGGGAATGATCAAAGCTTAGACAGTTTAAGACATTACTCCCAAGGAGAAAAGTCCGCATGGTGCTTACTTTGTTCAATGCCGATGCAATTTTTGTGTTTCTTCAACACTCTAAAGTTTCAGAGATTACAGAATGCAGGCAGATGTGCTTCGGATACTACTACTAGTCTTCCAGGGAACGATCAAAGCGTAGACAGTTTAAGACATTGCTCCCATTTAGAAAAGTCCGCATGGTGCTTATTGTGTTCAATGCCGATGACATTTTTGTGTTTCATCAACACTCTGAAGGTCCGCAGAGTGCAGAATGCCTCCAGATGTGCTTCGGAAACTACTACTAGTCTTCCAGTGTACGATCAAAGTGTAGACAGTTTAAGAAATTACTTCCATTGAGAAAAGTCCGCATGGGGCTTATTGTGTTCAATGCCGATTCAATATCTGTGTTTCATCAACACTCTGAAGGTTCACAGATTATAGAATGCATCAAAATGTGCTTCGGAAACTACTACTGGTCTTCCAGGGAACGATCAAAGCGTAGACAGTTTAAGACAATTCTCTCATGGAGAAAAGTCCGCATGGTGCTTATTGTGTTCAATGCCGATGCAATTTCTGTGATTCATCAACACTCTGAAGGACCACAGATTACAGAATGCATCCAGATGTGCTTTGTAAACTACTACTGGTCTTCCAGGGAACGATCAAAGCGTAGACAGTTTAAGACATTACTCCCATGGAGAAAAGTCCGCATGGTGCTCATTGTGCTCAATGCCGACACAATTTTTGTGTTTCGTCAACACTCTGAAGGTCCACAGATTACAGAATGCCTGCATACGTGCTTCGGAAACTACTACTAGTCTTCCAGGGAACGATCAAAGCGTTGAAAGTTTAAGACATAACTCCAATGGAGAAAAGTCCGCATGGTGCTTATTGTGTTCAATGCCGATGCAATTTTTGTGTTTCATCAACACTCTGAAGGTCCATGGCGTGCAGAATGCTTCCAGATGTGCTTCGGAAACTACTGCAAGTCTTGCAGTGAACGATCATAGCTTATACTGTTTAAGACATTACTCTCACGGAGAAAGGTCCGCATGATGCTCATTGTGTTCCATGCCGATTCAATTTCTGTGTTTCATCAACACTCTGAAGGTTCATAGATTATAGAATGCATCCAGATGTGGTTCGGAAACTACTACTAGTCTTCCAGGGAACGATCAAAACTTAAACAGTTTAAGACATTACTCCCATGGAGTAATGTCCGCATGGTGCTTATTTTGTTCAATGCCGATGCAATTTTTGTGTTTCATCAACACTCTGAAGGTCCACAGATTACAGAATGCCTGCAGATGTGCTTCGGAAACTACTACAAGTCTTCCAGGGAACGATCAAAGCGTAGACAGTCTAAGGCATTACTCCCATGGAGAAAAGTCCGCATGGTGCTTATCGTGTTCAATGGCGATGCGATTTTTGTGTTTCATCAACACTCTGAAGGTAAACAGAATACAGAATGCATCCAGATGTGCTTCGGAAACTACTACTAGCCTTCCAGGGAATGATCAAAACTTAGACAGTTTAAGACATTACTCCTAAGGAGAAAAGTCCGCATGGTGCTTATTTTGTTCAATGCCGATGCAATTTTTGTGTTTCATCAACACTCTAAAGTTTCAGAGATTACAGAATGCAGGCAGATGTGCATCGGAAACTACTACTAGTCTTCCAGGGAACGATCAAAGCGTAGACTGTTTAAGACATTGCTCCCATTTAGAAAAGTCCGCATGGTGATTATTGTGTTCAATGCCGATTCAATTTCTGCGTTTCATCAACACTCTGAAGGTCCACAGATTACAGAATGCATCCAGATGTGCATTGGAAACTACTACTAGTCATCCAGGGAAGGATCAAAGCGTAGACAGTTCAAGACATTACTCACATGGAGAAAAGTCCGCATGGTGCTTATTGTGTTCAATGCCGATGCAATTACTGTGTTCATCAACACTCTGGAGGTCCACAGATTACAGAATGCATCCAGATGTGCTTCGGAAACTACTACTAGAATTCCAGGGAACGATCAAAGCTTAGACAGTTTAAGACATTACTCCCATGGAGTAATGTCCGCATGGTGCTTATTTTGTTCAATTCCGATCCAATTTCTGTGTTTCATCAACACTCTGAAGGTTCACAGATTACAGAATGCCTGCAGATGTGCTTCGGAAACTACTACTAGTCTTCCAGGGAACGATCAAAGCGTAGACAGTCTAAGGCATTACTCCCATGGAGAAAAGTCCGCATGTTGCTTATAGTGTTCAATGCCGATGCAATTTTTGTGTTTCATCAACACTCTGAAGGTCGACAGAGCGCAGAATGCCTAAAGATGTACTTCGGAAACTACTACTAGTCTTCCAGTGTACGATCAAAGCGTAGACAGTTTAAGACATTACTCCCATGGAGAAAAGTCCGCATGGTGCTTATTGTGTTCAATGCCGATGCAATTTTTGTGTCTCATCAACACCCTGAATGTCCACAGATTACAGAATGCCTCCAGTTGTGCTTCGGAAACTACTACTAGTCTTCCAGAGAACGATCAAAGCGTAGACAGTTTAAGACATTACTCCCATGGAGAAAAGTCAGCATGGTGCTTATCGTGTTCAATGGCGATGCGATTTTTGCGTTTCATCAACACGCTGAAGGTAAACAGACTACAGAATGTATCCAGATGTGCTTCGGAAACTACTACTACCCTACCAGGGAATGGTCAAAACTTAGACAGTTTAAGACATTACTTCCAAGGAGAAAAGTCCGCATGGTGCTTATTTTGTTCAATGAAGATGCAATTTTAGTGTTTCACCAACCCTCTAAAGTTTCACAGATTACTGAATGCATACAGATGTGCTTTGCAAACTACTTCTAGTCTTGCAGGGAACGATCAAAGCGTAGACATTTTAAGACATTACTCCCATGGAGAAAAGTCCGCATGGTGCTTATTTTGTTCAATGCCGATGCAATTTTTGTGTTTCATCAACACTCTGAAGGTCCACAGATTACTGAATGCATCCAGATGTGCTTCGGAAACTACTGCTAGTCTTCCAGTGTACGATCAAAGCTTAGACAGTTTAAGACATTACTCCCATGGAGAAATGTCTGCATGGTGCTTATTGTGTTCAATGCCGATGCAATTTTTGTGTTTCATCAACACCCTGAACGTCCACTGATTACAGAATGACTCCAGTTGTGCTTCGAAAACTACTACTAGTCCTCCAGAGAACGATTAAAGCGTAGACAGTTTAAGACATTACTCCGATGGAGAAAAGTCCGCATGGTGCTTATCGTATTCAATGGCGATGCGATTTTTGTGTTTCATCAACACTCTGAAGGTAAACAGAATACAGAATGCATCCAGATGTGCTTCGGAAAGTACTATTAGCCTTCCAGGGAATTATCAAAACTTAGACAGTTTAAGACATTACTCCCAAGGAGAAAAGTCCGCATGGTGCTTATTTTGTTCAATGCCGATGCAGTTTTTGTGTTTCATCAATACTCTAAAGTTTCACATATTACAGAATGCAGGCAGATGTGCTTCGAAAACTACTACTAGTCTTCCAGGGAACGATCAAAGCGTAGACAGTTTAAGACAATTCTCTCATGGAGAAAAGTCCGCATGGTGCTTATTGTGTTCAATGCCGATGCAATTTCTGTGATTCATCAACACTCTGAAGGACCACAGATTACAGAATGCATCCAGATGTGCTTTGTAAACTACTACTGGTCTTCCAGGGAACGATCAAAGCGTAGACAGTTTAAGACATTACTCTCATGGAGAAAAGTCCGCATGGTGCTTATTGTGTTCAATGCCGACGCAATTTTTGTGTTTCATCAACACTCTGAGGGTCCACATATTACAGAATGCCTGCAGATGTGCTTCGGAAACTACTACTAGTCTTCCAGGGAACGATCAAAGCGTTGACAGTTTAAGACATTACTCCAATGGAGAAAAGTCCGCATGGTGCTTACTGTGTTCAATGCCGATGCAATTTTTGTGTTTCATCAACACTCTGAAGGTCCATAGAGTGCAGAATAACTCCAGATGTGCTTCGGAAACTACTACTAGTCTTCCAGTGTACGATCAAAGCGTATACAGTTTAAGACATTACTCCCAAGGAGAAAAGTCCGCATGGTGCTTAATGTGTTCAATGCCAATGCAATTTTTGTGTTTCATCAACGCTCTGAACGTACACAGATTACAGAATGTCTCAAGATGTGCTTCGGAAACTACTACTAGTCTTCCAGAGAACGATCAAAGCGTAGACAGTTTAAGACATTACTCCCATGGAGAAAAGTTCGCGTGGTGCTCATTGTGTTCAATGCCGATTCAATTTCTGTGTTTCATCAACACTCTGAAGGTTCATAGATTATAGAATGCATCCAGATGTGCTTCGGAAACTACTACTAGTCTTCCAGGGAACGATCAAAACTTAAACAGTTTAAGACATTACTCTAATGGAGTAATGTCCGCATGGTGCTTATTTTGTTCAATGCCAATGCAATTTTTGTGTTTCAGCAACACTCTGAAGGTCCACAGATTACAGAATGCCTGCAGATGTGCTTCGGAAACTACTACTAGTCTTCCAGGGAACGATCAAAGTGTAGACAGTCTAAGGCATTACTCCCATGGAGAAAAGTCCGCATGGTGCTTATAGTATTCAATGCCGATGCAATTTTTGTGTTTCATCAACACTCTGAAGGTCCACAGAGTGCAGAATGCCTCCAGATGTGCTTCGGAAACTACTACTAGTCTTCCAGTATACGATCAAAGCGTAGACCGTTTAAGACATTACTCCCATGGAGAAAAGTCCGCATGGTGCTTATTGTGTTCAACGCCGATGCAATTTTTGTGTTTCATGAACACTCTGAACGTCCACAGATTACAGAATGCCTCCAGTTGTGCTTCGGAAACTACTACTAGTCTTCCAGAGAACGATTAAAGCGTAGACAGTTTAAGACATTACTCCCATGGAGAAAAGTCCGCATGGTGCTTATCGTGTTCAATGGCGATGCGATTTTTGTGTTTCATCAACACTCTGAAAGTAAACAGAATACAGAATGCATCCAGATGTGCTTCGGAAACTACTACTAGCCTTCCAGGGAATGATCAAAGCTTAGACAGTTTAAGACATTACTCCCAAGGAGAAAAGTCCGCATGGTGCTTATTTTGCTTAATGCCGATGCAATTTTTGTGTTTCATCAACACTCTAAAGTTTCAGAGATTAGAGAATGCAGGCAGATGTGCTTCGGAAACTACTACTAGTCTTCCAGGGAACGATCAAAGCGTGGACAGTTTAAGACATTACTCCAATGGAGAATAGTCCGCATGGTGCTTATTGTGTTCAATGCCGATGCAATTTTTGTGTTTCATCAACACTCTGATGGTCCATAGAGTGCGGAATGCATCCAGATGTGCTTCGGAAACTACTACTAGTCTTCCAGAGAACGATCAAAGAGTATACAGTTCAAGACATTACTCCAATGGAGAAAAGTCCGCATGGTGCTTATTGTGTTCAATGCCGATGCAATTTTTGTGTTTTATCAACGCTCTGAACGTCCACAGATTTAGAATGCCTCAAATTGTGCTTCGGAAACTACTACTAGTCCTCCAGAGAACGATCAAAGCGTAGACAGTTTAAGACACTACTTCCATGGAGTAAAGTCCGCGTGGTGCTTATTGTGTTCAATGCCGATGCAATTTTTGTGTTTCATCAACACTCTGAACGTCCACGGATTACAGAATGCCTAGAGATGTGCTTCGGAAACTACTACTAGTCTTCCATGGAACGATCAAAGCGTAGACAGTTTGAGACATTACTCCCATGGAGAAAAGTTCGCATGGTGCTTATTGTGTTCAATGCCGATGCAATTTCTGTGTTTCATCAACTCTCTGAAGGTATACAGATTACAGAATGCCTCCAGATGTGCTTCGGAAACTACTACTACTCTTCCAGGGAACGATCAAAACGTTGACAGTTTAAGACATTACTCCCATGGAGAAAAGACCGCATGGTGATTATTGTGTTCAATGCCGATGCAATTTTTGTGTTTCATCAACACTCTGAAGGTCCACAGATTACAGAATGCCTCCAGATGTGCTTCGGAAACTACTACTAGTCTTCCAGTATACGATCAAAGCGTAGACCGTTTAAGACATTACTCCCATGGAGAAAAGTCCGCATGGTGCTTATTGTGTTCAACGCCGATGCAATTTTTGTGTTTCATGAACACTCTGAACGTCCACACATTACAGAATGCCTCCAGTTGTGCTTCGGAAACTACTACTAGTCTTCCAGAGAACGATTAAAGCGTAGACAGTTTAAGACATTACTCCCAAGGAGAAAAGTCCGCATGGTGCTTATTTTGTTCAATGCCGATGCAGTTTTTGTGTTTCATCAATACTCTAAAGTTTCACAGATTACAGAATGCAGGCAGATGTGCTTCGAAAACTACTACTAGTCTTCCAGGGAACGATCAAAGCGTAGACAGTTTAAGACAATTCTCTCATGGAGAAAAGTCCGCATGGTGCTTATTGTGTTCAATGCCGATGCAATTTCTGTGATTCATCAACACTCTGAAGGACCACAGATTACAGAATGCATCCAGATGTGCTTTGTAAACTACTACTGGTCTTCCAGGGAACGATCAAAGCGTAGACAGTTTAAGACATTACTCTCATGGAGAAAAGTCCGCATGGTGCTTATTGTGTTCAATGCCGACGCAATTTTTGTGTTTCATCAACACTCTGAAGGTCCACATATTACAGAATGCCTGCAGATGTGCTTCGGAAACTACTACTAGTCTTCCAGTGTACGATCAAAGCGTATACAGTTTAAGACATTACTCCCAAGGAGAAAAGTCCACATGGTGCTTAATGTGTTCAATGCCAATGCAATTTTTGTGTTTCATCAACGCTCTGAACGTACACAGATTACAGAATGTCTCAAGATGTGCTTCGGAAACTACTACTAGTCTTCCAGAGAACGATCAAAGCGTAGACAGTTTAAGACATTACTACCATGGAGAAAAGTTCGCGTGGTGCTCATTGTGTTCAATGCCGATTCAATTTCTGTGTTTCATCAACACTCTGAAGGTTCATAGATTATAGAATGCATCCAGATGTGCTTCGGAAACTACTACTAGTCTTCCAGGGAACGATCAAAACTTAAACAGTTTAAGACATTACTCTAATGGAGTAATGTCCGCATGGTGCTTATTTTGTTCAATGCCAATGCAATTTTTGTGTTTCAGCAACACTCTGAAGGTCCACAGATTACAGAATGCCTGCAGATGTGCTTCGGAAACTACTACTAGTCTTCCAGGGAACGATCAAAGTGTAGACAGTCTAAGGCATTACTCCCATGGAGAAAAGTCCGCATGGTGCTTATAGTATTCAATGCCGATGCAATTTTTGTGTTTCATCAACACTCTGAAGGTCCACAGAGTGCAGAATGCCTCCAGATGTGCTTCGGAAACTACTACTAGTCTTCCAGTATACGATCAAAGCGTAGACCGTTTAAGACATTACTCCCATGGAGAAAAGTCCGCATGGTGCTTATTGTGTTCAACGCCGATGCAATTTTTGTGTTTCATGAACACTCTGAACGTCCACAGATTACAGAATGCCTCCAGTTGTGCTTCGGAAACTACTACTAGTCTTCCAGAGAACGATTAAAGCGTAGACAGTTTAAGACATTACTCCCATGGAGAAAAGTCCGCATGGTGCTTATCGTGTTCAATGGCGATGCGATTTTTGTGTTTCATCAACACTCTGAAGGTAAACAGAATACAGAATGCATCCAGATGTGCTTCGGAAACTACTACTAGCCTTCCAGGGAATGATCAAAGCTTAGACAGTTTAAGACATTACTCCCAAGGAGAAAAGTCCGCATGGTGCTTATTTTGCTTAATGCCGATGCAATTTTTGTGTTTCATCAACACTCTAAAGTTTCAGAGATTAGAGAATGCAGGCAGATGTGCTTCGGAAACTACTACTAGTCTTCCAGGGAACGATCAAAGCGTGGACAGTTTAAGACATTACTCCAATGGAGAATAGTCCGCATGGTGCTTATTGTGTTCAATGCCGATGCAATTTTTGTGTTTCATCAACACTCTGATGGTCCATAGAGTGCGGAATGCATCCAGATGTGCTTCGGAAACTACTACTAGTCTTCCAGAGAACGATCAAAGAGTATACAGTTCAAGACATTACTCCAATGGAGAAAAGTCCGCATGGTGCTTATTGTGTTCAATGCCGATGCAATTTTTGTGTTTTATCAACGCTCTGAACGTCCACAGATTTAGAATGCCTCAAATTGTGCTTCGGAAACTACTACTAGTCCTCCAGAGAACGATCAAAGCGTAGACAGTTTAAGACACTACTTCCATGGAGTAAAGTCCGCGTGGTGCTTATTGTGTTCAATGCCGATGCAATTTTTGTGTTTCATCAACACTCTGAACGTCCACGGATTACAGAATGCCTAGAGATGTGCTTCGGAAACTACTACTAGTCTTCCATGGAACGATCAAAGCGTAGACAGTTTGAGACATTACTCCCATGGAGAAAAGTTCGCATGGTGCTTATTGTGTTCAATGCCGATGCAATTTCTGTGTTTCATCAACTCTCTGAAGGTATACAGATTACAGAATGCCTCCAGATGTGCTTCGGAAACTACTACTACTCTTCCAGGGAACGATCAAAACGTTGACAGTTTAAGACATTACTCCCATGGAGAAAAGACCGCATGGTGATTATTGTGTTCAATGCCGATGCAATTTTTGTGTTTCATCAACACTCTGAAGGTCCACAGATTACAGAATGCCTGCAGATGTGCTTCGGAAACTACTACTAGTCTTCCAGGGAACGATCAAAGCGTAGGCAGTTTAAGACATTACTCCAATGGAGAAAAGTGCGCATGGTGCTTATTGTGTTCAATGCCGATGCAATTTTTGTGTTTCATCAACACTCTGAAGGTCCACAGAGTGCAGAATGCCTCCAGATGTGCTTCGGAAACTACTACTAGTCTTCCAGTGTACGATCAAGCGTAGACAGTTTAAGACATAACTCCCATGGAGAAAAGTCCGCATGGTGCTTATTGTGTTCAATGCCGTTGGAATTTTTGTGTTTCATCAACACTCTGAGGGTCTACAGAATACAGAATGCATCGAGATAAGCTTCGGAAACTATTACTAGTCTTCCAGGAGGCGATCAAAGCGTAGACAGTTTAAGACATTACTCCCATGGACAAATGTCCGCATGGTGCTTATTGTGTTCAATGCCGATTCAATTTTTGTGTTTCATCAACACTCTGAAGGTCCACAGATTACAGAATGCCTCCAGATGTGCTTCGGAAACTACTACTAGCCTTCCAGTGTACGATCAAAGCGTAGACAGTTTAAGACATTACTCCCATTGAGATAAGTCCGCATGGTCTTTATTGTGTTCAATGCCGATGAATCTTTGTGTTTCATCAACACTCTGAAGGTCCACAGATTACAGAATGCATCCAGATGTGCTTCGGAAACTACTACTAGTCTTCCAGTGTACGATCAAAGAGTAGACAGTTTAAGACACTACTCCCATGGCGAAAAATCCGCATGGTGCTTATTGTGTTCAATGCCGATGCAATTTTTGTGTTCCATCAACAATCTGAAGGTCCTCACATTACAGAATGCAGCCAGATGTGCTTCGGAAACTACTACTAGTCTTTCAGGGAACGATCAAATCGTAGACAGTTTAAGACATTACTCCCATGGAGAAAAGGGCGCATGGTGCTTATTGTGGTCAGTGCCGATGCAATTTTTGTGTTTCATCCACACTCGGATGGTCCACAGATTACAGAATGCATCCAGATGTACTTCGGAAACTACTACTAGTCTTCCAGGGAACGATCAAAGCGTAGACAGTTTAAGACATTACTCCCATAGAGAAAATCCGCATGGTGCTTATTGTGTTCAATGCCGATGCAATTTTTGGGTTTCATCAGCACTCTGAAGAGAAACAGGTTACAGAATGCCTCCAGATGTGCTTCAGAAACTACTACTAGTCTTCCAGTGTACGATCAAAGCGTAGACAGTTTAAGACATTACTCCCATGGAGAAAAGTCCGCATGGTGATTATTGTGTTCAATGCCGATGCAATATTTGTGTTTCATCAACACTCTGAAGGTCCACAGAGGGCAGAATGCCTCCAGATGTGCTTCGGTTACTGCTACTAGTCTTCCAGGTAACGATCAAAGTGTAGACATTTTAAGACAATTCTCTCATGGAGAGAAGTCCGCACCGTGCTTATTGTGTTCAATGCCGATGCAATTTTTGTGTTTCATCAACACTCTGAAGGTCCACAGATTGCAGAATGCCTCCAGATGTGCATCGGAAACTACTACTAGTCTTCCAGTGTACGATCAAAAAGTAGACATTTTAAGACACTACTCCCATGGAGAAAAGTCAGCATGGTGCTTATTGTGTTCAATGCCGATGCAATTTTTGTGTTCCATCAACACTCTGAAGGTCCTCAGATTACAGAATGCATCCAGATGTGCTTCGGAAACTACTACTAGTCTTCCAGGTAACGATTAAAGCGTAGACGGTTTAAGACAATTCTCTCATGGAGAAAAGTCCGCACCGTGCTTATTGTGTTCAATGCCGATGCAATTTCTGTGTTTCATCAACACTCTGAAGGTCCACAGGTTACGGAATGCATCCAGATGTGCTTCTGAAACTACTACTAGTCTTCCAGGGAACGATCAAATGGTAGACAGTTTAAGACATTACTCCCATGGAGAAAAGGCCGCATGGTGCTTATTGTACTCAATGCCGACGCAATTTTGTGTTTCATCATCACTGAAGATAAACAGATTACAGAATGCATCCAGATGTGCTTCGGAAACTACTACTAGTCTTCCTGGGAACGATCAAAGCGTAGACAGTGTAAGACATTACTCCCAAGGAAAAAAGTCCGCATGGTGCTTATTGTGTTCAATCCCGATGCAATTTTTGTGATTCATCAACACACTGAAGGTTCACAGATTACAGAATGCATCCAGATATGCTTCGGCAACTACTACTAGTCTTCCAGGGAACGATTAAACCGTAGACAGTTTAAGACATTACTCCCATGGAGAAATGTCTGCATGGTGCTTATTGTGATCAATGCCGATGCAATTTTTGTGTTTCATCAACACTCTGAAGGTCCACAGAGTGCAGAATGCCTCCAGATGTGCTTCGGAAACTACTACTAGTCTTCCAGTGTACGATCAAGCGTAGACAGTTTAAGACATAACTCCCATGAGGAAAAGTCCGCATGGTGCTTATTGTGTTTAATGCCGATGGAATTTTTGTGTTTCATCAGCACTCTGAAGGTTCACAGATTACAGAATGCATCCAGATGAGCTTCGAAAACTATTACTAGTCTTAAAGGGAACGATCAAAGCGTAGACAGTTTAACACATTACTCCCATGGAGAAATGTCCGCAAGGTGCTTATTGTGTTCAATGCCGATTCAATTTTTGTGTTTCATCAACACTCTGAAGGTCCACATATTACAGAATACCTCCAGATGTGCTTCGGAAACTACTACTAGTCTTCCAGTGTACGATCAAAGCGTAGACAGTTTAAGACATTACTCCCATTGAGATAAGTCCGCATGGTGCTTATTGTGTTCAATGCCGATGAATTTTTGTGTTTCATCAACACTCTGAAGGTCCACAGATTACAGAATGCATCCAGATGTGCTTCGGAAACTACTACTATTCTTCCAGTGTACGATCAAAGAGTAGACAGTTTAAGACACTACTCCCATGGAGAAAAATCCGCATGGTGCTTATTGTGTTCAATGCCGATGCAATTTTTGTGTTCCATCAACACTCTGAAGGTCCTCAGATTACAGAATGCAGCCAGATGTGCTTCGGAAACTACTACTTGTCTTTCAGGGAACGATCAAAGAGTAGACAGATTAAGACATTACTCCCATGGAGAAAAGGCCGCATGGTGCTTATTGTGGTCAGTGCCGATGCAATTTTTGTGTTTCATCAACACTCTGATGGTCCACAGATTACAGAATGCATCCAGATGTACTTCGGAAACTACTACTAGTCTTCCAGTTAACGATCAAAGCGTAGACAGTTTAAGACATTACTCCCATAGAGAAAATCCGCATGGTGCTTATTATGTTCAATGCCGATGCAATTTTTGGGTTTCATCAGCACTCTGAAGAGAAACAGATTGCAGAATGCATCCAGATGTGCTTCGGAAACTACTACTAGTCTTCCAGTGAACGATCAAAGCGTAGACAGTTTGAGACATTACTCCCTTGGAGAAAAGTCCGCATGGTGCTTATTGTGTTCAATGCCGATGCAATTTCTGTGTTTCATCAATAATCTGAAGGTCCACAGATTACAGAATGCATCCAGATGTGCTTCGGAAACCACTACTAGTTTTCCAGTGAACGATCAAAGCGTAAACTGTTTAAGACATTACTCCCATGGAGAAAAGTCCACATGGTGCTTATTGTATTCAATGCCGATGCAATTTCTTTGTTTCATCAACACTCTGAAGGTCCACAGATTACAGAATGCATCCAGATGTGCTTCGGAAAATACTTCTAGTCTTCCAGTGAACTATCAAAGGGTAGACAGTTTAAGACATTACTCCCATGGAGAAAAGTCCGCGTGGTGCTTATTGTGTTCAATGGCGAAGCAGTTTCTGTGTTTCATCAACACTCTGAAGGTCCACAGATTAGAGAATGCATCCAGATGTGCTTCGGAAACTACTACTGGTCTTCCAGGGAACGATCAAAGCGTAGACAGTTTAAGCCATTACTCTCGTGGAGAAAAGTCCGCATGGTGCTTATTGTGTTCAATGCCCATACAATTTGTGCGTTTCATCAACACTCTGAAGGTCCACAGATTACAAAATGCCTCCAAATGTGCTTCGGCAACTACCACTAGTCTTCCAGGGAACGATCAAAACGTATACAGTTTAAGACATTACTCCCATGGAGAAAAGTCCGCATGTTGCTTATTGAGTTCAATGCCGATGCAATTTCTGTGTTTCATCAAAACTCTGAAGGTCCACAGATTGCAGAATGCCTCCAGATGTACTTCGGTAACTACTACTAGTCCTCCGGTGTACGATCAAAGCGTAGACAGTTTAAGACATTACTACCATGGAGAAAAGTCCACATGGTGCTTATTGTGTTCAATGCCGATGCAATTTTTGTGTTTCATCAACTGAAGGTCCACAGATTACAGAATGCCTCCAGATGAGCATCGGAAACTACCACTAGCCTTCCAGGTAACGATCAAAGCGTAGACAGTTTAAGACATTATTCCCATGGAGTAAATTCCACATGGTGCTTATTGTGTTCAATGCCAATGAAAATTTTGTGTTTCATCAACACTCTGAAGGTCCACAGATTACAGAATGCATCCAGATGTGCTTCGGAAACTACTACTAGTCTTCCAGTGTAAGATCAAAGCGTAGACCGTTTAAGACATTACTCCCATGGAGAAAAGTCTACATGGTGCTTATTGTGTTCAATGCCGATGCTATTTCTGTGTTTCATCAACACTCTGAAGGTCCACAGATTACAGAATGCCTCCAGATGTGCTTCGGAAACTACTACTAGTCTTCCAGTGTACGATCAAAGCGTAGACAGTTTAAGACATTACTCCCATGGAGAAAAGTCCGCATGGTGCTTATTGTGTTAAATGCCGATGCAATTTCTGGGTTTCATCAACACTCTGAAGATCCACAGATTACAGATTGCCTCCAGATGTGCTTCGGAAACTACTACTAGTCTTCCAGTGAACGATCAAAGCGTAGACATTTTAAGACATTACTCCCATGGAGAAAAGTCCGCTTGGTGCTTATTGTGTTAAATGCCGATGCAATTTCTGTGTTTCATCAACACTCTGAAGGTCCACAGATTACAGAATGCCTCCAGTTGTGCTTCGGAAACTACTACTAGTCTTCCAGTGAACGATCAAAGCGTAGACAGTTTAAGACATTACTCCCATGGAGAAATGTCCGCATGGTGCTTATTGTGATCAATGCCGATGCAATTTCTGTGTTTCATCAACACTCTAAAGGTCCACAGATTACAGAAGGCATCCAGATGTGATTCGGAAACTACTATTAGTCTTCCAGGGAACGATCAAAGCGTCGACATTCTAAGACATTACTCCCATGGAGAAAAGTCCGCATGGTGCTTATTGTGTTCAATGCCGATTCAATTTCTGTGTTTCAACAACACTCTGAATGTCCACAGATTACTGAATGCCTCTAGATGTGCTTCGGAAACTACCACTAGTCTTCCAGTGTAAGATCAAAGCGTAGACAGTTTATGACATTACTCTCATGGACAAAAGTCGGCATAGTGCTTATTGTGGTCAATTCCGTTGCAATTTTTGTGTTTCATCAACAATCTGAAGGTCCACAGATTACAGAATGCATCCAGGAATGCTTCGGAAACTACTACCAGTCTTCCAGTGTACGATCAAAGCGTAAACAGTTTAAGACATTACTCCCAAGGAGAAAAGGTCGCATGGTGCTTATTGTGGTCAATGCCCATGCAATTTTTGTGTTTCATCAACACTCTGATGGTCCACAGATTACAGAATGCATCCAGATGTACTTCGGAAACTACTACTAGTCTACCCGGGAACGATCAAATCGTAGACAGTTTAAGACATAACTCCCATGGAGAAAAGTCCGCATGGTGCTTATTGTGTTCAATGCCGATGCAATTTTTGTGTTTCATCAACACTCGGAACGTCCACGGATTACAGAATGCCATCAGATGTGCTTCGGAAACTACTACTAGTCTTCCAGGGAACGATCAAAGAGTAGACAGTTTAAGACATTACTCCCAAGGAAAAAAGTCCGAATGGTGCTTATTGTGTTCAATGCCGATGCAATTTTTGTGTTTCATCAACACTCTGAAGGTTCATAGATTACAGAATGCATCCAGATATGATTCGGAAACTACTACTAGTCTTCCACTGAACGATCAAAGCGTAGACAGTTTAAGACATTACTCCCATAGAGAAAAGTCCGCATGGTGCTTTTTGTGTTCAATGCCGATGCAATTTCTGTGTTTCATCAACACTCTAAAGGTCAGGAGATTACAGAATGCCAACCAGATGTGCTCCGGAAACTACTACTAGTCTTCCACTGAACGATCAAAGCGTAGACAGTTTAAGACATTATTCCCATGGAGAAAAGTCCGCGTGGTGCTTATTGTGTTCAATGGCGATGCAGTTTCTGTGTTTCATCAACACTCTGAAGGTCCACAGATTAGAGAATGCATCCAGATGTGCTTCGGAAACTACTACTAGTCTTCCAGGGAACGATCAAAGCGTAGACAGTTTAAGACATTACTCTCGTGGAGAAAAGTCCGCATGGTGCTTATTGTGTTCAATGCCCATACAATTTGTGCGTTTCATCAACACTCTGAAGGTCCACAGATTACAGAATGCCTCCAGATGTGCTTCGGAAACTACTACTAGTCTTCCAGTGTACGATCAAAGCGTAGACAGTTTAAGACATTATTCCCATGGAGAAAAGTCCGCATGGTGCTTATTGTGTTAAATGCCGATGCAATTTCTGGGTTTCATCAACACTCTGAAGATCCACAGATTACAGAATGCCTCCAGATGTGCTTCGGAAACTACTACTAGTCTTCCAGTGAACGATCAAAGCGTAGACATTTTAAGACATTACTCCCATGGAGAAATGTCGGCATGGTGCTTATTCTGATCAATGCCGATGCAATTTTTGTGTTTCATCAACACTCTGAAGGTCCACAGATTACAGAATGCATCCAGATGTGCTTCGGAAACTACTACTAGTCTTCCAGTGTAAGATCATAGCGTAGACAGTTTAAGACATTACTCCCATGGAGAGAAGTCCGCTTGGTGCTTATTGTGTTAAATGCCGATGCCATTTCTGTGTTTCATCAACACTCTGAAGGTCCACAGATTACAGAATGCCTCCAGTTGTGCTTCGGAAACTACTACTAGTCTTCCAGTGAACGATCAAAGCGTAGACAGTTTAAGACATTACTCCCATGGAGAAATGTCCGCATGGTGCTTATTGTGATCAATGCCGATGCAATTTTTGTGTTTCATCAACACTCTGAAGGTTCACAGATTACAGAAGGCATCCAGATGTGATTCGGAAACTACTATTAGTCTTCCAGGGAACGATCAAAGCGTCGACATTCTAAGACGTTACTCCCATGGAGAAAAGTCCGCATGGTGCTTATTGTGTTCAATGCCGATTCAATTTCTGTGTTTCATCGACACACTGAACGTCCACAGATTACAGAATTAGTCCAGATGTGCTTCGGAAACTACTACTAGTCTTCCAGTGTACGATCAAAGCGTAGACAGTTTATGACATTACTCCCATGGAGAAAAGTCGGCATGGTGCTTATTGTGTTCAATGCCGATGCAATATTTGTGTTTCATCAACACTCTGAAGGTCCACAGAATACAGAATGCCTACAGATGTGAATCGGAAACTACTACTACACTTCCAGGGAACGATGACAAAATAGACAGTTTGAGACATTACTCCCATGGAGAAAAGTCCGCATGGTGTTTATTGTGTTCAATGCCGATGCAATTTCTGTGTTTCATCACCACTCTGAAGGTCCACAGATTACATAATGCCTCCAGATGTGCTTCGGAATCTACTACTAGTCTTCCAGTGTACGATCAAAGCGTAGACAGTTTAAGACATTACTCCCACGGAGAAAAGTCCGCATGGTGCTTATTGTGTTAAATGCCGATGCAATTTCAGTGTTTCATCAACACTCTGAAGGTCCACAGATTACAGAATGCCTCCTGATGTGCTTCGGAAACTACTAATAACCTTCCAGTGTACGATCAAAGCGTAGACAGTTTAAGACATTACTCCCACGGAGAAAAGCCCGCATGGTGCTTATTGTGTTAAATGCCGATGCAATTTCAGTGTTTCATCAACACTCTGAAAGTCCACAGATTACAGAATGCCTCCTGATGTGCTTCGGAAACTGCTACTGACCTTCCAGTGAACGATCAAAGCGTTGACAGTTTAAGACATTACTCTCATGGAGAAAAGTCCGCATGGTGCTTATTGTGTTCAATGCCGATTCAATTTCTGTGTTTCATCAACACTCTGAAGGTCCACAGATTACAGAATGCCTCCAGATGTGCTTCGAAAACTACCACTAGTCTTCCAGTGAACGATCAAAGCGTACACAGTTTAAGACATTACTCCCATGGATAAAAGTCCGCATGGTGCTTATTGTGTTCAATGCCGATGCAATTTTTGTGTTTCATCAACACTCGGAAGGTCCACGGATTACAGAATGCCTTCAGATGTGCTTCGGAAACTACTACTAGTCTTCCAGGGAACGATATAAGAGTAGACAGTTTAAGACATTACTCCCAAGGAAAAAAGTCCGCATGGTGCTTATTGTGTTCAATGCCGATGCAATTTTTGTGTTTCATCAACACTCTGAAGTTTCATAGATTACAGAATGCATCCAGATATGCTTCGGATACTACTACTATTCTTCCACTGAACGATCAAAGCGTAGACAGTTTAAGACATTACTCCCATGAAGAAAAGTCCGCATGGTGCTTTTTGTGTTCAATACCGATGCAATTTCTGTGTTTCATCAACACTCTAAAGGTCAGGAGGTAACAGAATGCCAACCAGATGTGCTTCGGAAACTACTACTAGTCTTCCAGTGAACGATCAAAGCGTAGACATTTTAAGACATTACTCCCATGGAGAAATGTCCGCATGGTGCTTATTCTGATCAATGCCGATGCAATTTTTGTGTTTCATCAACACTCTGAAGGTCCACAGATTACAGAATGCATCCAGATGTGCTTCGGAAACTACTACTAGTCTTCCAGTGTAAGATCAAAGCGTAGACAGTTTAAGACATTACTCCCATGGAGACAAGTCCGCTTGGTGCTTATTGTGTTAAATGCCGATGCAATTTCTGTGTTTCATCAACACTCTGAAGGTCCACAGATTACAGAATGCCTCCTGATGTGCTTCGGAAACTACTACTAGTCTTCCAGTGAACGATCAAAGCGTAGACAGTTTAAGACATTACTCTCATGGAGAAAAGTCCGCATGGTGCTTATTGTGTTCAATGCCGATAAAATTTCTGTGTTTCATCAACACTCTGAAGGTCCACAGATTACAGAATGCCTCCAGTTGTGCTTCGGAAACTACTACTTGTCTTCCAGTGAACGATCAAATCGTAGACAGTTTAAGACATTACTCCCATAGAGAAATGTCCGCATGGTGCTTATTGTGATCAATGCCGATGCAATTTCTGTGTTTCATCAACACTCTGAAGGTCCACAGATTACAGAAGGCATCCAGATGTGATTCGCAATCTACTATTAGTCTTCCAGGGAACGATCAAAGCGTCGACATTCTAAGACATTACTCCCATGGAGAAAAGTCCGCATGGTGCTTATTGTGTTCAATGCCGATTCAATTTCTGTGTTTCATCGACACACTGAACGTCCACAGATTACAGAATTAGTCCAGATGTGCTTCGGAAACTACTACTAGTCTTCCAGGGAACGATCAAAGCCTAGACAGTTTAAGACATTACTCCCATGGAGAAAAGTCGGCATGGTGCTTATTGTGTTCAATGACGATGCAACTTCTGTGTTTCATCAACACTCTGAAGGTATACAGATTACAGAATGCCTCCAAATGTGCTTCGGAAACTTCTGCTAGTCTTCCAGTGAACGGTCACAGCGTAGACAGTTTAAGACATTTCTCTCATGGAGATAAGTCCGCATGGTGCTTGTTGTGTTAAATGCCGATTTAATTTCTGTGTTTTATCAACACTCTAAAGGTCCACAGATTACAGAATGCCTCCAGATGTGCATCGAAAACTACCACTAGTCTTCCAGTGAACGATCAAAGCGTACACAGTTTAAGACATTACTCCCAAGGAGAAGAGGTCGCATGGTGCTTATTGTGGTCAATGCCCATGCAATTTTTGTGTTTCATCAACACTCTGATGGTCCACAGATTACAGAATGCATCCAGATGTACTTCGGAAACTACTACTAGTCTACCCGGGAACGATCAAATCGTAGACAGTTTAAGACATAACTCCCATGGAGAAAAGTCCGCATGGTGCTTATTGTGTTCAATGCCGATGCAATTTTTGTGTTTCATCAACACTCGGAAGGTCCACGGATTACAGAATGCCATCAGATGTGCTTCGGAAACTACTACTAGTCTTCCAGGGAACGATCAAAGTGTAGACAGTGTAAGACATTACTCCCAAGGAAAAAAGTCCGCATGGTGCTTATTGTGTTCAATGCCGATGCAATTTTTGTGTTTCATCAACACTCTGAAGGTTCATAGATTACAGAATGCATCCAGATATGACTCGGAAACTACTACTAGTCTTCCACTGAACGATCAAAGCGTAGACAGTTTAAGACATTACTCCCATAGAGAAAAGTCCGCATGGTGCTTTTTGTGTTCAATGCCGATGCAATTTCTGTGTTTCATCAACACTCTAAAGGTCAGGAGATTACAGAATGCCAACCAGATGTGCTTCGGAAACTACTACTAGTCTTCCACTGAACGATCAAAGCGTAGACAGTTTAAGACATTATTCCCATGGAGAAAAGTCCGCGTGGTGCTTATTGTGTTCAATGGCGATGCAGTTTCTGTGTTTCATCAACACTCTGAAGGTCCACAGATTAGAGAATGCATCCAGATGTGCTTCGGAAACTACTACTAGTCTTCCAGGGAACGATCAAAGCGTAGACAGTTTAAGACATTACTCTCGTGGAGAAAAGTCCGCATGGTGCTTATTGTGTTCAATGCCCATACAATTTGTGCGTTTCATCAACACTCTGAAGGTCCACAGATTACAGAATGCCTCCAGATGTGCTTCGGAAACTACTACTAGTCTTCCAGTGTACGATCAAAGCGTAGACAGTTTAAGACATTATTCCCATGGAGAAAAGTCCGCATGGTGCTTATTGTGTTAAATGCCGATGCAATTTCTGGGTTTCATCAACACTCTGAAGATCCACAGATTACAGAATGCCTCCAGATGTGCTTCGGAAACTACTACTAGTCTTCCAGTGAACGATCAAAGCGTAGACATTTTAAGACATTACTCCCATGGAGAAATGTCGGCATGGTGCTTATTCTGATCAATGCCGATGCAATTTTTGTGTTTCATCAACACTCTGAAGGTCCACAGATTACAGAATGCATCCAGATGTGCTTCGGAAACTACTACTAGTCTTCCAGTGTAAGATCATAGCGTAGACAGTTTAAGACATTACTCCCATGGAGAGAAGTCCGCTTGGTGCTTATTGTGTTAAATGCCGATGCAATTTCTGTGTTTCATCAACACTCTAAAGGTCCACAGATTACAGAATGCCTCCAGTTGTGCTTCGGAAACTACTACTAGTCTTCCAGTGCACGATCAAAGCGTAGACAGTTTAAGACATTACTCCCATGGAAAAATGTCCGCATGGTGCTTATTGTGATCAATGCCGATGCAATTTTTGTGTTTCATCAACACTCTGAAGGTTCACAGATTACAGAAGGCATCCAGATGTGATTCGGAAACTACTATTAGTCTTCCAGGGAACGATCAAAGCGTCGACATTCTAAGACATTACTCCCATGGAGAAAAGTCCGCATGGTGCTTATTGTGTTCAATGCCGATTCAATTTCTGTGTTTCATCGACACACTGAACGTCCACAGATTACAGAATTAGTCCAGATGTGCTTCGGAAACTACTACTAGTCTTCCAGTGTACGATCAAAGCGTAGACAGTTTATGACATTACTCCCATGGAGAAAAGTCGGCATGGTGCTTATTGTGTTCAATGCCGATGCAATATTTGTGTTTCATCAACACTCTGAAGGTCCACAGAATACAGAATGCCTACAGATGTGCCTCGGAAACTACTACTACACTTCCAGGGAACGATGACAAAATAGACAGTTTGAGACATTACTCCCATGGAGAAAAGTCCGCATGGTGTTTATTGTGTTCAATGCCGATGCAATTTCTGTGTTTCATCACCACTCTGAAGGTCCACAGATTACATAATGCCTCCAGATGTGCTTCGGAATCTACTACTAGTCTTCCAGTGTACGATCAAAGCGTAGACAGTTTAAGACATTACTCCCACGGAGAAAAGTCCGCATGGTGCTTATTGTGTTAAATGCCGATGCAATTTCAGTGTTTCATCAACACTCTGAAGGTCCACAGATTACAGAATGCCTCCTGATGTGCTTCGGAATCTACTAATAACCTTCCAGTGTACGATCAAAGCGTAGACAGTTTAAGACATTACTCCCACGGAGAAAAGCCCGCATGGTGCTTATTGTGTTAAATGCCGATGCAATTTCAGTGTTTCATCAACACTCTGAAAGTCCACAGATTACAGAATGCCTCCTGATGTGCTTCGGAAACTGCTACTGACCTTCCAGTGAACGATCAAAGCGTTGACAGTTTAAGACATTACTCTCATGGAGAAAAGTCCGCATGGTGCTTATTGTGTTCAATGCCGATTCAATTTCTGTGTTTCATCAACACTCTGAAGGTCCACAGATTACAGAATGCCTCCAGATGTGCTTCGAAAACTACCACTAGTCTTCCAGTGAACGATCAAAGCGTACACAGTTTAAGACATTACTCCCATGGATAAAAGTCCGCATGGTGCTTATTGTGTTCAATGCCGATGCAATTTTTGTGTTTCATCAACACTCGGAAGGTCCACGGATTACAGAATGCCTTCAGATGTGCTTCGGAAACTACTACTAGTCTTCCAGGGAACGATCAAAGAGTAGACAGTTTAAGACATTACTCCCAAGGAAAAAAGTCCGCATGGTGCTTATTGTGTTCAATGCCGATGCAATTTTTGTGTTTCATCAACACTCTGAAGTTTCATAGATTACAGAATGCATCCAGATATGCTTCGGATACTACTACTATTCTTATACTGAACGATCAAAGCGTAGACAGTTTAAGACATTACTCCCATGAAGAAAAGTCCGCATGGTGCTTTTTGTGTTCAATACCGATGCAATTTCTGTGTTTCATCAACACTCTAAAGGTCAGGAGGTAACAGAATGCCAACCAGATGTGCTTCGGAAACTACTACTAGTCTTCCAGTGAACGATCAAAGCGTAGACATTTTAAGACATTACTCCCATGGAGAAATGTCCGCATGGTGCTTATTCTGATCAATGCCGATGCAATTTTTGTGTTTCATCAACACTCTGAAGGTCCACAGATTACAGAATGCATCCATATGTGCTTCGGAAACTACTACTAGTCTTCCAGTGTAAGATCAAAGCGTAGACAGTTTAAGACATTACTCCCATGGAGACAAGTCCGCTTGGTGCTTATTGTGTTAAATGCCGATGCAATTTCTGTGTTTCATCAACACTCTGAAGGTCCACAGATTACAGAATGCCTCCTGATGTGCTTCGGAAACTACTACTAGTCTTGCAGTGAACGATCAAAGCGTAGACAGTTTAAGACATTACTCTCATGGAGAAAAGTCCGCATGGTGCTTATTGTGTTCAATGCCGATAAAATTTCTGTGTTTCATCAACACTCTGAAGGTCCACAGATTACAGAATGCCTCCAGTTGTGCTTCGGAAACTACTACTTGTCTTCCAGTGAACGATCAAATCGTAGACAGTTTAAGACATTACTCCCATAGAGAAATGTCCGCATGGTGCTTATTGTGATCAATGCCGATGCAATTTCTGTGTTTCATCAACACTCTGAAGGTCCACAGATTACAGAAGGCATCCAGATGTGATTCGCAATCTACTATTAGTCTTCCAGGGAACGATCAAAGCGTCGACATTCTAAGACATTACTCCCATGGAGAAAAGTCCGCATGGTGCTTATTGTGTTCAATGCCGATTCAATTTCTGTGTTTCATCGACACACTGAACGTCCACAGATTACAGAATTAGTCCAGATGTGCTTCGGAAACTACTACTAGTCTTCCAGGGAACGATCAAAGCCTAGACAGTTTAAGACATTACTCCCATGGAGAAAAGTCGGCATGGTGCTTATTGTGTTCAATGACGATGCAACTTCTGTGTTTCATCAACACTCTGAAGGTATACAGATTACAGAATGCCTCCATATGTGCTTCGGAAACTTCTGCTAGTCTTCCAGTGAACGGTCACAGCGTAGACAGTTTAAGACATTTCTCTCATGGAGATAAGTCCGCATGGTGCTTGTTGTGTTAAATGCCGATTTAATTTCTGTGTTTTATCAACACTCTAAAGGTCCACAGATTACAGAATGCCTCCAGATGTGCATCGAAAACTACCACTAGTCTTCCAGTGAACGATCAAAGCGTACACAGTTTAAGACATTACTCCCATGGAGAAAAGTCCGCATGGTGCTTATTGTGTTCAATGCCGATGCAATTTTTGTGTTTCATCAACACTCGGAAGGTCCACGGATTACAGAATGCCTTCAGATGTGCTTCGGAAACTACTACTAGTGTTCCAGGGAACGATCAAAGTGTAGACAGTTTAAAACATTACTCCCAAGGAAAAAAGTCCGCATGGTGCTTATTGTGTTCAATGCCGATGCAATTTTTGTGTTTCATCAACAATCTGAAGGTTCATAGATTACAGAATGCATCCAGATATGCTTCGGAAACTACTACTATTCTTCCACTGAACGATCAAAGCGTAGACAGTTTAAGACATTACTCCCATGGAGAAAAGTCCGCATGGTGCTTTTTGTGTTCAATGCCGATGCAATTTCTGTGTTTCATCAACACTCTAATGGTCAGGAGATTACAGAATGCCAACCAGATGTGCTTCGAAAACTACTACTAGTCTTCCAGTGAACGATCAAAGCGTAGACATTTTAAGACATTACTCCCATGGAGAAATGTCCGCATGGTGCTTATTCTGATCAATGCCGATGCAATTTTTGTGTTTCATCAACACTCTGAAGGTCCACAGATTACAGAATGCATCCAGATGTGCTTCGGAAACTACTACTAGTCTTCCAGTGTAAGATCAAAGCGTAGACAGTTTAAGACATTACTCCCATGGAGAAAAGTCCGCTTGGTGCTTATTGTGTTAAATGCCGATGCAATTTCTGTGTTTCATCAACACTCTGAAGGTCCACAGATTACAGAATGCCTCCAGATGTGCTTCGGAAACTACTACTAGTCTTCCAGTGTACGATCAAATCGTTGACAGTTTATGACATTACTCCCATGGAGAAAAGTCGGCATGGTGCTTATTGTGTTCAATGCCGATGCAACTTCTGTGTTTCATCAACACTCTGAAGGTATACAGATTACAGAATGCCTCCAAATGTGCTTCGGAAACTTCTGCTACTCTTCCAGTGAACGGTCACAGCGTAGACAGTTTAAGACATTTCTCTCATGGAGATAAGTCCGCATGGTGCTTGTTGTGTTAAATGCCGATTTAATTTCTGTGTTTTATCAACACTCTAAAGGTCCACAGATTACAGAATGCCTCCTGATGTGCTTCGGAAACTACTACTAGTCTTCCAGTGAACGATCAAAGCGTAGACATTTTAAGACATTACTCTCATTTAGAAAAGTCCGCATGGTGCTTATTGTGTTCAATGTCGATTCAATTTCTGTGTTTCATCAACACTCTGAAGGTCCACAGATTACAGAATGCCTCCAGATGTGCTTCGGAAACTACTACTAGACTTCCAGGTAACGATCAAAGCGTAGACAGTTTAAGACATTACTCCCATGGAGAAAAGTCCGCATGGTGCTTATTGTGTTAAATGCTGATGCAATTTTTGTGTTTCATCAACACTCTGAAGGTCCACAGATTACAGAATGCCTCCATATGTGCTTCGGAAACTACTACTAGTCTTCCAGTAAACGATCAAAGCATAGACAGTATAAGACATTACTCCCATGGAGAAAAGTCAACATGTTGCTTGTTGTGTACAATGAGGATGCAATTTCTGTTTTTCATCAAAACTCTGAAGGTCCACAGATTGCAGAATGCCTACAGATGTGCTTCGGAAACTACTACTAGTCTTCCGGTGTACGATGAAAGCGTAGACAGTTAAAGACATTACTACCATGGAGAAAAGTCCGCATGGTGCTTATTGGGTCCAATGCCGATGCAATTATTGTGTTTCATCAACACTCTGAAGATAAACAGATTACAAAATGCATCCAGATGTGCTTCGGAAACTACTACTAGTCATCCAAAATACGATCAAAGCGTAGACAGTTTAAGACATTACTAACATTAGGGAAAAGTCAGCATGGTTCTTATTGTGTTCAATAAAGATGCAATTTTTGTGTTTCATCGACACTCTCAAGGTCCACAGATTACAGAATGCATCTAGTTGTGCTTCCGAAACTACTACTAGTCATCCAGTGTACGATCAAAGCGTAGACAGTTTAAGACATTACTCCCATGGAGAAACGTACGCATGGTGCTTATTGTAAACAATGCCGATGCAATTTTTGTGTTTCATCAACACTCTGAAGGTCCACAGGTTACAGAATGCTTCCAGATGTGCTTCGGAAACTACTACTAGTCTTCTAGGGAACGATCAAAGCGTAGACAGTTTACGACATTACTCCCATAGAGAAAATTCCGTATGGTGCATATTGAGTTCAATGCCGATGCAATTTCTGTGTTTCATCAACACTCTGAAGGTCCACAGATTTCGGAATGCATCGAGATGTGCTTCGGATACTACTACTAGTCTTCCAGTGTAAGATCAAAGCGTAGACAGTTTAAGACATTACTCCCATGGAGACAAGTCCGCTTGGTGCTTATTGTGTTAAATGCCGATGCAATTTCTGTGTTTCATCAACACTCTGAAGGTCCACAGATTACAGATTGCCTCCAGATGTACTTCGGAAACTATTAGTAGTCTTCGAGGGAACGATCAAAGCGTAGACAGTTTAAGACAATTCTCTCATGGTGAAAAGTCCGCATGGTGCTTATTGTGTTCAATGCCGATGCAAATTCTGTGTCTCATCAACACTCTGAAGGTCCACAGATTACAGAATGCATCCAGATGTGCATTGGAAACTACTACTAGTCTTCAAGGGAACGATCAAAGCGTAGACAGTTTAAGACATCACTAGCATGGAGAAATGTCCGCATGGTGCTTATTGTGTTCAATGCCGATGCAATTTTTGTGTTTCATCAATATCTGAACGTCCACAGATTACAGAATGAATCCAGAAGTGCTTCAGAAAGTACTACAAGTATTCCAGTGTAGGATCAAAGCATAGACAGTTTAAGACATTACTCCCATGGAGAAAAGTCCGCTTGGTGCTTATTGTGTTCAATGCCGATGCAATTTCTGTGTTTCATCAACACTCTGAAGTTTCACAGGTTATAGAATGCATCCAGATGTGCTTCGGAAACTACTACTAGTCTTCCAGGGAACGATCAATCTTAGACAGTTTAAGACAATACCCCCATGGAGAAAAGTCCGCATGGTGCTTATTGTGTTCAATGCCGATGCAATTTTTGTGTTTCATCAACACTCTGAAGGTCCACAGATTACAGAATGCATCCAGATGTGCTTCGGAAACTACTACTAGTCTTCCAGTGAACGATCAAAGCGTAGATAGTTTAAGACATTTCTCCCATGGGGAAAAGTCCCATGGTGCTTATTGTGTTCAATGCCGATGCAATTTGTGTGTTTCATCAACACTCTGAAGGTCCAGAGATTACAAAATGCCTCCAGATGTGCTTCGGAAACTACTACTAGTCTTCCAGGGAACGATCAAAGCGTAGACAGTTTAAGACATTACTCCCATGGAGAAAAGTCCGCATGGTGCTTATTGTGTTCAATGTCGATGCAATTTCTGTGTTTCATCAACACTCTGAAGGTCCACAGATTACAGAATGCCTCCAGATGTGCTTTGGAAACTACTACTAGTCTTCCAGTGTACGATCGAAGCGTAGACAGTTTAAGACATTACTCCCATGGTGAAAAGTCCGCATGGTGCTTATTGTGTTCAATGCCGATGCAATTTTTGTGTTTCATTGACACTCTGAAGTTCCACGGATTATAGAATGCCTTCAGATGTGCTTCGGAAACTACAACTAGTCTTCCAGTGTACGATCAAAGCGTACACAGTTTAAGACATTACTCCCATGGATTAAAGGCCGCATGGTGCTTATTGTGCTCAATGCCAAGGCAATTTTTGTGTTTCATCAACACTCTGAAGGTAAACAGATTATAGAATGCATCCAGATGTGCTTCCGAAACTACTACTAGTCTTCCAGGGAACGATCAAAGCGTAGACAGTTTAAGACATTACTCCCAAGGAAAAAAGTCCGCATGGTGCTTATTGTGTTCATTGCCGATGTAATTTTTGTGTTTCATCAACACTCTTAGGGTTCACAGATTACAGAATGCATCCAGATATGCTTCGGATACTACTACTAGTCTTCCAGGGAACGATCAAAGCGTAGACAGTTTAAGACATTACTCCCATGGAGAAAAGTCCGCATGGTGCTTATTGTGTTCAATGCCGATGCAATTTCTATGTTTCATCAACACTCTGAAGGTCCAGAGATTACAGAATGCCAACCAGATGTGCTTCAGAAACTACTACTAGTCTTCCAGTGGACGATCAAAGCGTAGACACTTTAAGACAATACTCAAATGGAGAAAAGTCCGGATGGAGCTTATTGTGTTAAATGCCGATGCAATTTCTGTGTTTCATCAACACTCTGAAGGTCAACAGATTACAGAATGCCTCCAGATGTGCTTCGGAAACTACAACTAGTCTTCCAGTGTACGATCAAAGCGTAGACACTTTAAGACATTACTCCCATATAGAAAAGGTCGCATGGTGCTTATTGTGGTCAATGCCGATGCAATATTTGTGTTTCATCAACACTCTAATGGTCCACAGATTACAGAATGCATCCAGATGTACTTCGGAAACTACTACTAGTCTTCCAACGAACGATCAAAGCGTGAAGAGTTTAAGACATTACTCCCATGGAGAAAAGTCCAAATGGTGCTTATTGTGTTCAATGCCGATGCAATTTCTGTGTTTCATCACAACTCTGAAGGTCCACAGATTACAGAATGCCTCCAGATGTGCTTTGGAAACTACCACAAAGCTTCCAGTGAACGATCAAAGCGTAGACAGTTTAAGACATTACTCCCATGGAGAAAAGTCCGCATGGTGCTTATTTTGTTCAATGCCGATGCAATTTTTGTGTTTCATCAACACTAAAGTTCCACGGATTACAGAATGCCTTCAGATGTGCTTCGGAAACTACAACTAGTCTTCCAGTGTACGATCAAAGCGTAGACAGTTTAAGACATTACTCCCATGGAGAAAAGGCCGCATGGTGCTTATTGTGCTCAATGCCGACGCAATTTTTGTGTTTCATCAACACTCTGAAGGTAAACAGATTATAGAATGCATCCAGATGTGCTTCGGAAACTACTACTAGTCTTTCAGGGAACGATCAAAGCGTAGACAGTTTAAGACATTACTCCCAAGGAAAAAGTCTGCATGGTGCTTATTGTGTTCATTGCCGATGCAATTTTTTGTGTTTCTTCAACACTCTGAGGGTTCACAGATTACAGAATGCATCCAGATATGCTTCGGATACTACTACTAGTCTTCCAGGGAACCATCAAAGCGTAGACAGTTTAAGACATTACTCCCATGGAGAAAAGTCCGCATAGTGCTTATTGTGGTCAATGCCGATGCAATTTTTATGTTTCATCAACAATCTGAAGGTCCACAGATTACAGAATGCATCCAGATGTGCTTCGGAAACTACTACTAGTCTTCCAGTGTACGATCAAAGCGTAGACAGTTTAAGACATTACTCCCAAGGAGAAAAGTCCGCATGGTGCTTATTGTGTTCAATTCCGATGCAGTTTTTGTGTTTCATTAACACTATGAACGTCCACAGATTACAGAATGCCTCCAGATGTACTTCGGAAACTAGTACTAGTCATCCAGGAACGATCAAAGCGTAGACAGTTTGAGACATTACTCCCAGGGAGAAAAGTCCGCATTGTGCTTATTGTGTTCAATGCCGATGCAATTTGTGTGTTTCATCAACACTCTGAAGGTCCACAGATTACAGAATGCATCCAGATGTGCTTCGGAAACTACTACTAGTCTTCCAGTGAACGATCAAAGCGTAGGTAGTTTAAGACATTTCTCCCATGGGGTAAAGTCCCATGGTGCTTATTGTGTTCAATGCCGATGCAATTTGTGTGTTTCATCAACACTTTGAAGGTCCAGAGATTACAAAATGCCTCCAGATGTGCTTCGGAAACTACTACTAGTCTTCCAGGGAACGATCAAAGCGTAGACAGTTTAAGACATTACTCCCATGGAGAAAAGTCCGCATGGTGCTTATTGTGTTCAATGTCGATGCAATTTCTGTGTTTCATCAACACTCTGAAGGTCCACAGATTACAGAATGCCTCCAGATGTGCTTCGGAAACTACTACTAGACTTCCAGGGAACGATCAAAGCGTAGACAGTTTAAGACATTACTCCCATGGAGAAAAGTCCGCATGGTGCTTATTGTGTTCAATGCCGATGCAATTTTTGTGTTTCATCAACACTCTGAAGGTCCACAGATTACAGAATGCCTCCAGATGTGCTTCGGAAACTACTACTAGTCTTCCAGTAAACGATCAAAGCATAGACAGTATAAGACGTTACTCCCATGGAGAAAAGTCAACATGTTGCTTGTTGTGTACAATGAGGATGCAATTTCTGTTTTTCATCAAAACTCTGAAGGTCCACAGATTGCAGAATGCCTCCAGATGTGCTTCGGAAACTACTACTAGTCTTCCGGTGTACGATGAAAGCGTAGACAGTTAAAGACATAACTACCATGGAGAAAAGTCCGCATGGTGCTTATTGGGTCCAATGCCGATGCAATTTTTGTGTTTCATTAACACTCTCAAGATAAACAGATTGCAGAATGCATCCAGATGTGCTTCGGAAACTACTACTAGTCATCCAGTATACGATAAAAGCGTAGACAGTTTAAGACATTACTAACATTAGAGAAAAGTCAGCATAGTTCTTATTGTGTTCAATGCCGATGCAATTTTTGTGTTTCATCAACTGAAGGTCCACAGATTACAGAATGCCGCCAGATGTGCTTCGGAAACTACTACTAGCCTTCCAGGGAACGATCAAAACGTAGACAGTTTGAGACTACTCCCATGGAGAAAAGTCCGCATGGTGCTTATTGTGTTCAATGCCGATGCAATTTCTATGTTTCATCAACACTCTGAAGGTCCAGAGATTACAGAATGCCAACCAGATGTGCTTCAGAAACTACTACTAGTCTTCCAGTGGACGATCAAAGCGTAGACACTTTAAGACAATACTCAAATGGAGAAAAGTCCGGATGGAGCTTATTGTGTTAAATGCCGATGCAATTTCTGTGTTTCATCAACACTCTGAAGGTCAACAGATTACAGAATGCCTCCAGATGTGCTTCGGAAACTACAACTAGTCTTCCAGTGTACGATCAAAGCGTAGACACTTTAAGACATTACTCCCATATAGAAAAGGTCGCATGGTGCTTATTGTGGTCAATGCCGATGCAATATTTGTGTTTCATCAACACTCTAATGGTCCACAGATTACAGAATGCATCCAGATGTACTTCGGAAACTACTACTAGTCTTCCAACGAACGATCAAAGCGTGAAGAGTTTAAGACATTACTCCCATGGAGAAAAGTCCAAATGGTGCTTATTGTGTTCAATGCCGATGCAATTTCTGTGTTTCATCACAACTCTGAAGGTCCACAGATTACAGAATGCCTCCAGATGTGCTTTGGAAACTACCACAAAGCTTCCAGTGAACGATCAAAGCGTAGACAGTTTAAGACATTACTCCCATGGAGAAAAGTCCGCATGGTGCTTATTTTGTTCAATGCCGATGCAATTTTTGTGTTTCATCAACACTAAAGTTCCACGGATTACAGAATGCCTTCAGATGTGCTTCGGAAACTACAACTAGTCTTCCAGTGTACGATCAAAGCGTAGACAGTTTAAGACATTACTCCCATGGAGAAAAGGCCGCATGGTGCTTATTGTGCTCAATGCCGACGCAATTTTTGTGTTTCATCAACACTCTGAAGGTAAACAGATTATAGAATGCATCCAGATGTGCTTCGGAAACTACTACTAGTCTTTCAGGGAACGATCAAAGCGTAGACAGTTTAAGACATTACTCCCAAGGAAAAAGTCTGCATGGTGCTTATTGTGTTCATTGCCGATGCAATTTTTTGTGTTTCTTCAACACTCTGAGGGTTCACAGATTACAGAATGCATCCAGATATGCTTCGGATACTACTACTAGTCTTCCAGGGAACCATCAAAGCGTAGACAGTTTAAGACATTACTCCCATGGAGAAAAGTCCGCATAGTGCTTATTGTGGTCAATGCCGATGCAATTTTTATGTTTCATCAACAATCTGAAGGTCCACAGATTACAGAATGCATCCAGATGTGCTTCGGAAACTACTACTAGTCTTCCAGTGTACGATCAAAGCGTAGACAGTTTAAGACATTACTCCCAAGGAGAAAAGTCCGCATGGTGCTTATTGTGTTCAATTCCGATGCAGTTTTTGTGTTTCATTAACACTATGAACGTCCACAGATTACAGAATGCCTCCAGATGTACTTCGGAAACTAGTACTAGTCATCCAGGAACGATCAAAGCGTAGACAGTTTGAGACATTACTCCCAGGGAGAAAAGTCCGCATTGTGCTTATTGTGTTCAATGCCGATGCAATTTGTGTGTTTCATCAACACTCTGAAGGTCCACAGATTACAGAATGCATCCAGATGTGCTTCGGAAACTACTACTAGTCTTCCAGTGAACGATCAAAGCGTAGGTAGTTTAAGACATTTCTCCCATGGGGTAAAGTCCCATGGTGCTTATTGTGTTCAATGCCGATGCAATTTGTGTGTTTCATCAACACTTTGAAGGTCCAGAGATTACAAAATGCCTCCAGATGTGCTTCGGAAACTACTACTAGTCTTCCAGGGAACGATCAAAGCGTAGACAGTTTAAGACATTACTCCCATGGAGAAAAGTCCGCATGGTGCTTATTGTGTTCAATGTCGATGCAATTTCTGTGTTTCATCAACACTCTGAAGGTCCACAGATTACAGAATGCCTCCAGATGTGCTTCGGAAACTACTACTAGACTTCCAGGGAACGATCAAAGCGTAGACAGTTTAAGACATTACTCCCATGGAGAAAAGTCCGCATGGTGCTTATTGTGTTCAATGCCGATGCAATTTTTGTGTTTCATCAACACTCTGAAGGTCCACAGATTACAGAATGCCTCCAGATGTGCTTCGGAAACTACTACTAGTCTTCCAGTAAACGATCAAAGCATAGACAGTATAAGACGTTACTCCCATGGAGAAAAGTCAACATGTTGCTTGTTGTGTACAATGAGGATGCAATTTCTGTTTTTCATCAAAACTCTGAAGGTCCACAGATTGCAGAATGCCTCCAGATGTGCTTCGGAAACTACTACTAGTCTTCCGGTGTACGATGAAAGCGTAGACAGTTAAAGACATAACTACCATGGAGAAAAGTCCGCATGGTGCTTATTGGGTCCAATGCCGATGCAATTTTTGTGTTTCATTAACACTCTCAAGATAAACAGATTGCAGAATGCATCCAGATGTGCTTCGGAAACTACTACTAGTCATCCAGTATACGATAAAAGCGTAGACAGTTTAAGACATTACTAACATTAGAGAAAAGTCAGCATAGTTCTTATTGTGTTCAATGCCGATGCAATTTTTGTGTTTCATCAACTGAAGGTCCACAGATTACAGAATGCCGCCAGATGTGCTTCGGAAACTACTACTAGCCTTCCAGGGAACGATCAAAACGTAGACAGTTTGAGACTACTCCCATGGAGAAAAGTCCGCATGGTGCTTATTGAGTTTAATGCCGATGCAATTATTGTGTTTCATCAACACTCTGAAGGTCCACAGATTACAGAATGCATCCAGATGTGCTTCGGAAACTACTACTAGTCTTCCAGGGAACGATCAAAGCGTCGATATTCTAAGACAATACTCCCATGGAGAAAAATCCGCATGGTGCTTATTGTGTTCAATGCCGATTCAATTTCTGTGTTTCATCGACACACTGAAGGTCCGCAGATTACAGAGTGCATCCAGATGTGCTTCGGAAACTACTACTAGTCTTCCAGTGTACGATGAAAGCGTAGACAGTTTATGACATTACTCCCATGGAGAAAAGTCTGCATGTTGCTTATTGTGTTCAATGCCGATGCAATTTTTGTGTTTCATCAACACTGTGAAGGTCCACAGATTACAAAATTCCTCCAGATGTGCTTTGGAAACTACTACTGGTCTTCCAGTGTACGATCAAAGCGTAGACAGTTTAAGACGTTATTCCCATGGAGAAAAGTCCGCATGGTGCTTATTGTGTTAAATGCCGATGCAATTTCTGTGTTTCATCAACACTCTGAAGGTCAACAGATTACAGAGTGCCTCCAGATGTGCTTCGGAAACTACTACTAGTTTTCCAGTGAACGATCAAAGCGTAGACAGTTTAAGACATAACTCTCATGGAGAAAAGTCGTCATGGTGTTTATTGTGTACAATGCCGATGCAATTTTTGTGTTTCATCAACACTCTGAAGATAAACAGATTACAAAATGCATCCAGATGTGCTTCGGAAACTACTACTAGTCATCCAGTATACGATCAAAGCGTAGACAGTTTAAGACATTACTAACATTAGGGAAAAGTCAGCATGGTTCTTATTGTGTTCAATAAAGATGCAATTTTTGTGTTTCATCGACACTCTCAAGGTCCACAGATTACAGAATGCATCCAGATGTGCTTCCGAAACTACTACTAGTCATCCAGTGTACGATCAAAGCGTAGACAGTTTAAGACATTACTCCCATGGAGAAACGTACGCATGGTGCTTATTGTGAACAATGCCGATGCAATTTTTGTGTTTCATCAACACTCTGAAGGTCCACAGGTTACAGAATGCTTCCAGATGTGCTTCGGAAACTACTACTAGTCTTCTAGGGAACGATCAAAGCGTAGACAGTTTACGACATTACTCCCATAGAGAAAATTCCGTATGGTGCATATTGAGTTCAATGCCGATGCAATTTCTGTGTTTCATCAACACTCTGAAGGTCCACAGATTACGGAATGCATCCAGATGTGCTTCGGAAACTACTACTAGTCTTCCAGTGTACGATGAAAGCGTAGACAGTTTAAGGCATTACTCCCATGGAGAAAAGTCCGCATGGTGCTTATTGTGTTAAATGCCGATGCAATTTCTGTGTTTCATCAACACTCTGAAGGTCCACAGATTACAGATTGCCTCCAGATGTGCTTCGGAAACTATTAGTAGTCTTCGAGGGAACGATCAAAGCGTAGATAGTTTAAGACAATTCTCTCATGGTGAAAAGTCCGCATGGTGCTTATTGTGTTCAATGCCGATGCAAATTCTGTGTCTCATCAACACTCTGAAGGTCCACAGATTACAGAATGCATCCAGATGTGCATTGGAAACTACTACTAGTCTTCAAGGGAACGATCAAAGCGTAGACAGTTTAATACATCACTAGCATGGAGAAATGTCCGCATGGTGCTTATTGTGTTCAATGCCGATGCAATTTTTGTGTTTCATCAATATCTGAACGTCCACAGATTACAGAATGAATCCAGAAGTGCTTCAGAAAGTACTACAAGTATTCCAGTGTAGGATCAAAGCATAGACAGTTTAAGACATTACTCCCATGGAGAAAAGTCCGCTTGGTGCTTATTGGGTTCAATGCCGATGCAATTTCTGTGTTTCATCAACACTCTGAAGGTTCACAGGTTATAGAATGCATCCAGATGTGCTTCGGAAACTACTACTAGTCTTCCAGGGAACGATCAAAGCTTAGACAGTTTAAGACAATACCCCCATGGAGAAAAGTCCGCATGGTGCTTATTGTGTTCAATGCCGATGCAATTTTTGTGTTTCATCAACACTCTGAAGGTCCACAGATTACAGAATGCATCCAGATGTGCTTCGGAAACTACTACTAGTCTTCCAGTGAACGATCAAAGCGTAGATAGTTTAAGACATTTCTCCCATGGGGAAAAGTCCCATGGTGCTTATTGTGTTCAATGCCGATGCAATTTGTGTGTTTCATCAACACTCTGAAGGTCCAGAGATTACAAAATGCCTCCAGATGTGCTTCGGAAACTACTACTAGTCTTCCAGGGAACGATCAAAGCGTAGACAGTTTAAGACATTACTCCCATGGAGAAAAGTCCGCATGGTGCTTATTGTGTTCAATGTCGATGCAATTTCTGTGTTTCATCAACACTCTGAAGGTCCAAGGATTACAGAATGCCTCCAGATGTGCTTCGGAAACTACTACTAGACTTCCAGGGAACGATCAAAGCGTAGACAGTTTAAGACATTACTCCCTTGGAGAAAAGCCCGCATGGTGCTTATTGTGTTCAATGCCGATGCAATTTTTGTGTTTCATCAACACTCTGAAGGTCCACAGATTACAGAATGCCTCCAGATGTGCTTCGGAAACTACTACTAGTCTTCCGGTGTACGATGAAAGCGTAGACAGTTAAAGACATTACTACCATGGAGAAAAGTCCGCATGGTTCTTATTGTGTTCAATGCCGATGCAATTTTTGTGTTTCATCAACTGAAGGTCCACAGATTACAGAATGCATCCAGATGTGCATTGGAAACTACTACTAGTCTTCAAGGGAACGATCAAAGCGTAGACAGTTTAAGACATCACTAGCATGGAGAAATGTCCGCATGGTGCTTATTGTGTTCAATGCCGATGCAATTTTTGTGTTTCATCAATATCTGAACGTCCACAGATTACAGAATGAATCCAGAAGTGCTTCAGAAAGTACTACAAGTATTCCAGTGTAGGATCAAAGCATAGACAGTTTAAGACATTACTCCCATGGAGAAAAGTCCGCTTGGTGCTTATTGTGTTCAATGCCGATGCAATTTCTGTGTTTCATCAACACTCTGAAGGTTCACAGGTTATAGAATGCATCCAGATGTGCTTCGGAAACTACTACTAGTCTTCCAGGGAACGATCAAAGCTTAGACAGTTTAAGACAATACCCCCATGGAGAAAAGTCCGCATGGTGCTTATTGTGTTCAATGCCGATGCAATTTTTGTGTTTCATCAACACTGTAAAGGTCCACAGATTACAAAATTCCTCCAGATGTGCTTTGGAAACTACTACTGGTCTTCCAGTGTACGATCAAAGCGTAGACAGTTTAAGACGTTATTCCCATGGAGAAAAGTCCGCATGGTGCTTATTGTGTTCAATGCCGATGCAATTTCTGTGTTTCATCAATACTCTGAAGGTCCACAGATTACAGAATGCCTACAGATGTGCCTCGGAATCTACAACTACTCCTCCAGGGAACGATCACAACGTAGACAGTTTGAGACAATTCTCTCATGGAGAAAAGACCGCATGGTGCTTATGAGTTCAATGCCGATTCAATTTCTGTGTTTCATCAACACTCTGAAGGTCCACAGATTTAAGAATACATCCAGATATGCTTCGGAAGCTACTACTAGTCTTCCAGTGAACGATCAAAGCGTAGATAGTTTAAGACATTTCTCCCATGGGGAAAAGTCCCATGGTGCTTATTGTGTTCAATGCCGATGCAATTTGTGTGTTTCATCAACACTCTGAAGGTCCAGAGATTACAAAATGCCTCCAGATGTGCTTCGGAAACTACTACTAGCCTTCCAGGGAACGATCAAAGCGTAGACAGTTTAAGACATTACTCCCATGGAGAAAAGTCCGCATGGTGCTTATTGTGTTCAATGCCGATGCAATTTCTGTGTTTCATCAACACTCTGAAGGTCCACAGATTACAGATTGCCTCCAGATGTGCTTCGGAAACTATTAGTAGTCTTCCAGGGAACGATCAAAGCGTAGACAGTTTAAGACAATTCTCTCATGGTGAAAAGTCCGCATGGTGCTCATTGTGTTCAATGCCGATGCAAATTCTGTGTCTCATCAACACTCTGAAGGTCCATAGATTACAGAATGCATCAAGATGTGCATTGGAAACTACTACTAGTCTTCAAGGGAACGATCAAAGCGTAGACTGTTTAAGACATCACTATCATGGAGAAATGGCCGCATGGTGCTTATTGTGTTCAATGCCGATGCAATTTTTGTGTTTCATCAATATCTGAACGTCCACAGATTACAGAATGAATCCAGAAGTGCTTCAGAAAGTACTACAAGTCTTCCAGTGTTCGATCAAAGCGCAGACAGTTTAAGACATTACTCCCATGGAGAAAAGTCCGCTTGGTGCTTATTGTGTTCAATGCCGATGCAATTTCTGTGTTTCATCAACACTCTGAAGGTTCACAGGCTATAGAATGCATCCAGATGTGCTTCGGAAACTACTACTAGTCTTCCAGGGATCGATCAAAGCGTAGACAGTTTAAGACAATACTCCCATGGAGAAAAGTCCGCATGGTGCTTATTGTGTTCAATGCCGATGCAATTTTTGTGTTTCATCAACACTCTGAAGGTCCACAGATTACAGAATGCATACAGATATGCTTCGGAAACTACTACTAGTCTTCCAGGGAACGATCAAAGCGTACACAGTTTAAGACATTACTCCCATGGAGAAAAGTCCGCATGGTGCTTATTGTGTTCAATGCCGATGCAATTTTTGTGTTTCATCAACACTCTGAAGGTCCACAGATTACAGAATGCATCCAGAAGTGCTTCAGAAAATACTACTAGTCTTCCAGTGTACGATCAAAGCGTAGACAGTTTAAGACATTACTCCCAATGGAGAAAATTCCGCTTGGTGCTTATTGTGTTCAATACCGATTCAATTTCTGTGTTTCATCAACACTCTGAAGATTCACAGGTTATAGAATGCATCCAGAATTGCTTCGGAAACTACTACTAGTCTTCCAGGGAACGATCAAAGCGTAGACAGTGTAAGACAATTCTCTCATGGAGAAAAGTCCGCATGGTGCTTATTGTGTTCAATGCCGATGCAATTTCTGTGTTTCATCAACACTCTGAAGGTCCACAGATTACAGAATGCATCCAGATGTGCATTGGAAACTACTACTAGTCTTCCAGTGTACGATTATAGCGTAGACAGTTTAAGACATTTCTCCCATGGGGAAAAGTCCCATGGTGCTTATTGTGTTCAATGCCGATGCAATTTGTGTGTTTCATCAACACTCTGAAGGTCCAGGGATTACAAAATGCCTCCATATGTGCTTCGGAAACTACTACTAGTCTTCCAGGGAACGATCAAAGCGTAGACAGTTTAAGACATTACTCCCATGGAGAAAAGTCCGCATGGTGGTTATTGTGTTCAATGCCGATGCAATTTCTGTGTTTCATCAACACTCTGAAGGTCCACAGATTACAGAATGCCTCCAGATGTGCTTCGGAAACTACTACTAGACTTCCAGGGAACGATCAAAGCGTAGACAGTTTAAGACATTACTCCCATAGAGAAAAGTCCACATGGTGCTTATTGTGTTCAATGCCGATGCAATTTTTGTGTTTCAGCAACACTCTGAAGGTCCACAGATTACAGAATGCTTCCAGATGTGCTTCGGAAACTACTACTAGTCTTCCAGTAAACGATCAAAGCATAGACAGTATAAGACATTACTCCCATGGAGAAAAGTCCACATGGTGCTTGTTGTGTACAATGCCGATGCAATTTCTGTTTTTCATCAAAACTCTGAAGGTCCACAGATTGCAGAATGCCTCCAGATGTGCTTCGGAAACTACTACTAGTCTTCTGGTGTACGATGAAAGCGTAGACAGTTAAAGATATTACTACCATGGACCAAAAGTCCGCATGGTGCTTATTGTGTCCAATGCCGATGCAATATTTGTGTTTCATCAACACTCTGAAGATAAACAGATTACAGAATGCATCCAGATGTGCTTCGGAAACTACTACTAGTCATCCAGTATACGATAAAATCGTAGACAGTTTAAGACATTACTAACATTAGAGAAAAGTCAGCATAGTTCTTATTGTGTTCAATGCCGATTCAATTTTTGTGTTTCATCAACTGAAGGTCCACAGATTACAGAATGCCTCCAGATGTGCTTCGGAAACTACTACTAGCTTTCCAGGGAACGATCAAAGCGTAGACAGTTTGAGACTACTCCCATGGAGAAAAGTCCGCATGGTGCTTATTGAGTTTAATGCCGATGCAATTATTGTGTTTCATCAACACTCTGAAGGTCCACAGATTACAGAATGCATCCAGATGTGCTTCGGAAACTACTACTAGTCTTCCAGGGAACGATCAAAGCGTCGACATTCTAAGACATTACTCCCATGGAGAGAAATCCGCGTGGTGCTTATTGTGTTCAATGCCGATTTAATTTCTGTGTTTCATCGACACACTGAAGGTCCACAGATTACAGAGTGCATCCAGATGTGTTTCGGAAACTACTACTAGTCTTCCAGTGTACGATGAAAGCGTAGACAGTTTATGACATTACTCCCATGGAGAAAAGTCGGCATAGTGCTTATTGTGTTTAATGCCGATGCAATTTTTGTGTTTCATCAACACTGTGAAGGTCCACAGATTACAAAATTCCTCCAGATGTGCTTTGGAAACTACTACTGGTCTTCCAGTGTACGATCAAAGCGTAGACAGTTTAAGACATTATTCCCATGGAGAAAAGTCCGCATGGTGCTTATTGTGTTCAATGCCGATGCAATTTCTGTGTTTCATCAACACTCTGAAGCTCCACAGATTGCAGAATGCCTACAGATGTGCCTCGGAATCTAATACTACTCTTCCAGGGAACGATCACAACGTAGACAGTTTGAGACATTACTCCCATGGTGAAAAGTCCGCATGGTATTCATTGTGATCAATGCCGATGCAATTTTTGTGTTTCATCAAAACTCTGAAGGTCCACAAATTACAGAATGCATCCAGATGTGCTTCGGAAACTACTACTAGTCTTCCAGGGAACTATCAAAGCGTAGACAGTTTAAGAAATTACACCCATGGAAAAAAGTCCGCATGGTGCTTATTGTGTTAAATGCCGATGCAATTTCTGTGTTTCATCAACACTCTGAAGGTCAACAGATTACAGAATGCCTCCAGATGTGCTTCGGAAACTACTACTAGTTTTCCAGTGAACGATCAAAGCGTAGACAGTTTAAGACATTACTCTCATGAAGAAAAGTCCTCATGGTGCTTATTGGGTCCAATGCCGATGCAATTTTTGTGTTTCATCAACACTCTGAAGATAAACAGATTACAAAATGCATCCAGATGTGCTTCGGAAACTACTACTAGTCATCCAGTATACGACCAAAGCGTAGACAGTTTAAGACATTACTAACATTAGGGAAAAGTCAGCATGGTTCTTATTGTGTTCAATAAAGATGCAATTTTTGTGTTTCATCGACACTCTCAAGGTCCACAGGTTACAGAATGCATCCAGATGTGCTTCCGAAACTACTACTAGTCATCCAGTGTACGATCAAAGCGTAGACAGTTTAAGACATTACTCCCATGGAGAAACGTACGCATGGTGATTATTGTGTTCAATGCCGATGCAATTTTTGTGTTTCATCAACACTCTGAAGGTCCACAGGTTACAGAATGCTTCCAAATGTGCTTCGGAAACTACTACTAGTCTTCTAGGGAACGATCAAAGCGTAGACAGTTTAAGACATTACTCCCATAGAGAAAATTCCGCATGGTGCAAATTGAGTTCAATGCCGATGCAATTTCTGTGTTTCATCAACACTCTGAAGGTCCATAGATTACGGAATGCATCCAGATGTGCTTCGGAAACTACTACTAGTCTTCCAGTGTACGATCAAAGCGTAGACAGTTTAAGACATTACTCCCATGGAGAAAAGTTCGCATGGTGCTTATTGTGTTAAAAGCCGATGCAATTTCTGTGTTTCATCAACACTCTGAAGGTCCACAGATTACAGATTGCCTCCAGATGTGCTTCGGAAACTATTAGTAGTCTTCCAGGGAACGATCAAAGCGTAGACAGTTTAAGACAATTCTCTCATGGTGAAAAGTCCGCATGGTGCTTATTGTGTTCAATGCCGATGCAATTTTTGTGTTTCATCAACACTCTGAAGGTCCACAGATTACAGAATGCTTCCAGATGTGCTTCGGAAACTACTACTAGTCTTCCAGTAAACGATCAAAGCATAGACAGTATAAGACATTACTCCCATGGAGAAAAGACCACATGGTGCTTGTTGTGTACAATGCCGATGCAATTTCTGTTTTTCATCAAAACTCTGAAGGTCCACAGATTGCAGAATGCCTCCAGATGTGCTTCGGAAACTACTACTAGTCTTTTGGTGTACGATGAAAGCGTAGACAGTTAAAGACATTACTACCATGGAGAAAAGTCCGCATGGTGCCTATTGTGTCCAATGCCGATGCAATTTCTGTTTTTCATCAAAACTCTGAAGGTCCACAGATTGCAGAATGCCTCCAGATGTGCTTCGGAAACTACTACTAGTCTTCTGGTGTACGATGAAAGCGTAGACAGTTTAAGACATTACTCCCATGGAGAAAAGTCCGCTTGGTGCTTATTGTGTTCAATGCCGATGCAATTTCTGTGTTTCATCAACACTCTGAAGGGTCACAGGTTATAGAATGCATCCAGATGTGCTTCGGAAACTACTACTAGTCTTCCAGGGAACGATCAAAGCGTAGACAGTTTAAGACAATACTCCCATGGAGAAAAGTCCGCATGGTGCTTATTGTGTTCAATGCCGATGCAATTTTTGTGTTTCATCAACACTCTGAAGGTCCACAAATTACAGAATGCATCCAGATATGCTTCGGAAACTACTACTAGTCTTCCAGGGAACAATCAAAGCGTACACAGTTTAAGACATTACTCCCATGGAGAAAAGTCCGCATGGTGCTTATTGTGTTCAATGCCGATGCAATTTTTGTGTTTCATCAACACTCTGAAGTTCCACAGATTACAGAATGCATCCAGAAGTGCTTCAGAAAATACTACTAGTCTTCCAGTGTACGATCAAAGCGTAGACAGTTTAAGACATTACTCTTAATGGAGAAAAGTCCGCTTGGTGCTTATTGTGTTCAATACCGATTCAATTTCTGTGTTTCATCAACACTCTGAAGATTCACAGGTTATAGAATGCATCCAGATTTGCTTCGGAAACTATTACTAGTCTTCCAGGGAACGATCAAAGCGTAGACAGTTTAAGACAATTCTCTCATGGAGAAAAGTCCGCATGGTGGTTATTGTGTTCAATGCCGATGCAATTTCTGTGTTTCATCAACACTCTGAAGGTCCACAGATTGCAGAATGCATCCAGATGTGCATTGGAAACTACTACTAGTCATCCAGTGAAAGATCAAAGCGTAGACAGTTTGAGACATTACTCCCATGGAGAAAAGTCCGCATGGTGCTTATTGTGTTCAATGCCGATGCAATTTCTGTGTTTCATCAATAGTCTGAAGGTCCACAGATTACAGAATAAATCCAGATGTGCTTCGGAAACTACTACTAGTCTTCCAGTGAACGATCAAAGCGTAGATAGTTTAAGACATTACTCCCATGGAGAAAAGTCCGCATGGTGATTATTGTGTTCAATGCCGATGCAATTTTTGTGTTTCATCGACACTCTGAAGGTCCACAGATTACAGAATGCATCCAGATGTGCTTGAGAAACTACTTTTAGTCTCCCAGTGAACGTTCAAAGCGTAGACAGTTTAAGACATTACTCATAAGGAGAAAAGACCGCATGGTGCTTATTGTGTTCAATGCCGATGCAATTTCTGTGTTTCATCAACACTCTAAAGGTCCACAGATTACAGAATGAATCCAGATGTGCTTCGGAAGCTACTACTAGTCTACCAGTGAACGATCAAAGCGTAGACAGTCTAAGACATTACTCCCATGGAGAAAAATCCGCATGGTGCTTATTGTGTACATTGCCGATGCAATTTTTGTGTTTCATCAACACTCTGAAGGTCCTCAGATTACAGAATGCCTCCAGATGTGCTTCGGAAACTACTACTAGTCTTCTGGTGTACGATGAAAGCGTAGACAGTTTAAGACATTACTCCCATGGAGAAAAGTCCGCTTGGTGCTTATTGTGTTCAATGCCGATGCAATTTCTGTGTTTCATCAACACTCTGAAGGGTCACAGGTTATAGAATGCATCCAGATGTGCTTCGGAAACTACTACTAGTCTTCCAGGGAACTATCAAAGCGTAGACAGTTTAAGACAATACTCCCATGGAGAAAAGTCCGCATGGTGCTTATTGTGTTCAATGCCGATGCAATTTTTGTGTTTCATCAACACTCTGAAGGTCCACAAATTACAGAATGTATCCAGATATGCTTCGGAAACTACTACTAGTCTTCCAGGGAACGATCAAAGCGTACACAGTTTAAGACATTACTCCCATGGAGAAAAGTCCGCATGGTGCTTATTGTGTTCAATGCCGATGCAATTTTTGTGTTTCATCAACACTCTGAAGGTCCACAGATAACAGAATGCATCCAGAAGTGCTTCAGAAAATACTACTAGTCTTCCAGTGTACGATCAAAGCGTAGACAGTTTAAGACATTACTCTTAATGGAGAAAAGTCCGCTTGGTGCTTATTGTGTTCAATACCGATTCAATTTCTGTGTTTCATCAACACTCTGAAGATTCACAGGTTATAGAATGCATCCAGATTTGCTTCGGAAACTATTACTAGTCTTCCAGGGAACGATCAAAGCGTAGACAGCTTAAGACAATTCTCTCATGGAGAAAAGTCCGCATGGTGCTTATTGTGTTCAATGCCGATGCAATTTCTGTGTTTCATCAACACTCTGAAGGTCCACAGATTGCAGAATGCATCCAGATGTGCATTGGAAACTACTACTAGTCATCCAGTGAAAGATCAAAGCGTAGACAGTTTGAGACATTACTCCCATGGAGAAAAGTCCGCATGGTGCTTATTGTGTTCAATGCCGATGCAATTTCTGTGTTTCGTCAATAGTCTGAAGGTCCACAGATTACAGAATAAATCCAGATGTGCTTCGGAAACTACTACTAGTCTTCCAGTGAACGATCAAAGCGTAGATAATTTAAGACATTACTCCCATGGAGAAAAGTCCGCATGGTGATTATTGTGTTCAATGCCGATGCAATTTTTGTGTTTCATCGACACTCTGAAGGTCCACAGATTACAGAATGCATCCAGATGTGCTTGAGAAACTACTTTTAGTCTCCCAGTGAACGTTCAAAGCGTAGACAGTTTAAGACATTACTCATAAGGAGAAAAGACCGCATGGTGCTTATTGTGTTCAATGCCGATGCAATTTCTGTGTTTCATCAACACTCTGAAGGTCCACAGATTACAGAATGAATCCAGATGTGCTTCGGAAGCTACTACTAGTCTACCAGTGAACGATCAAAGCGTAGACAGTCTAAGACATTACTCCCATGGAGAAAAATCCGCATGGTGCTTATTGTGTACATTGCCGATGCAATTTTTGTGTTTCATCAACACTCTGAAGGTCCTCAGATTACAGAATGCATCCAGATGTGCTTCGGAAACTACTACTAGTCTTCCAGGGAACTATCAAAGCGTAGACAGTTTAAGACAATACTCCCATGGAGAAAAGTCCGCATGGTGCTTATTGTGTTCAATGCCGATGCAATTTTTGTGTTTCATCAACACTCTGAAGGTCCACAAATTACAGAATGTATCCAGATATGCTTCGGAAACTACTACTAGTCTTCCAGGGAACGATCAAAGCGTACACAGTTTAAGACATTACTCCCATGGAGAAAAGTCCGCATGGTGCTTATTGTGTTCAATGCCGATGCAATTTTTGTGTTTCATCAACACTCTGAAGGTCCACAGATAACAGAATGCATCCAGAAGTGCTTCAGAAAATACTACTAGTCTTCCAGTGTACGATCAAAGCGTAGACAGTTTAAGACATTACTCTTAATGGAGAAAAGTCCGCTTGGTGCTTATTGTGTTCAATACCGATTCAATTTCTGTGTTTCATCAACACTCTGAAGATTCACAGGTTATAGAATGCATCCAGATTTGCTTCGGAAACTATTACTAGTCTTCCAGGGAACGATCAAAGCGTAGACAGCTTAAGACAATTCTCTCATGGAGAAAAGTCCGCATGGTGCTTATTGTGTTCAATGCCGATGCAATTTCTGTGTTTCATCAACACTCTGAAGGTCCACAGATTGCAGAATGCATCCAGATGTGCATTGGAAACTACTACTAGTCATCCAGTGAAAGATCAAAGCGTAGACAGTTTGAGACATTACTCCCATGGAGAAAAGTCCGCATGGTGCTTATTGTGTTCAATGCCGATGCAATTTCTGTGTTTCGTCAATAGTCTGAAGGTCCACAGATTACAGAATAAATCCAGATGTGCTTCGGAAACTACTACTAGTCTTCCAGTGAACGATCAAAGCGTAGATAATTTAAGACATTACTCCCATGGAGAAAAGTCCGCATGGTGATTATTGTGTTCAATGCCGATGCAATTTTTGTGTTTCATCGACACTCTGAAGGTCCACAGATTACAGAATGCATCCAGATGTGCTTGAGAAACTACTTTTAGTCTCCCAGTGAACGTTCAAAGCGTAGACAGTTTAAGACATTACTCATAAGGAGAAAAGACCGCATGGTGCTTATTGTGTTCAATGCCGATGCAATTTCTGTGTTTCATCAACACTCTGAAGGTCCACAGATTACAGAATGAATCCAGATGTGCTTCGGAAGCTACTACTAGTCTACCAGTGAACGATCAAAGCGTAGACAGTCTAAGACATTACTCCCATGGAGAAAAATCCGCATGGTGCTTATTGTGTACATTGCCGATGCAATTTTTGTGTTTCATCAACACTCTGAAGGTCCTCAGATTACAGAATGCATCCAGATGTGCTTCGGAAACTACTACTAGTCTTCCAGTGAACTATCAAAGCGTAGACAGTTTAAGAGATTACTCCCATGGAGAAAAGTCCGCATGGTGCTTATTGTGTTGAATGCCGATGCAGTTTCTGTGTTTCATCAATACCCTGAAGGTCTACAGATTACAGAATGCATCCAGATGTGCTTCGGAAACTACTGCTAGTCTTCTAGGGAATGATCAAAGCGTAGACAGTTTAAGACATTACTCCAATGGAGAAAAGGCCGCATGGTGCTTATTGTGCTCAATGCCGACGCAATTTTTGTGTTTCATCAACACTCTGAAGGTAAACAGATTACAGAATGCATCCTGATGTGCTTCGGAAACTACTACTAGTCTTCCAGGGAACGATCAAAGCGTAGACAGTTTGAGACATTACTCTAATGGAGAAAAGTCCGCATGGTGCTTATTGTGTTCAATTCCGAAGCAATTTCTGTGTTTCATCAACACTCTGAAGCTCCACAGATTACAGAATGCTTACAGATGTGCCTCGGAAACTGCTACTAGTCTTCCAGTGTACGATGAAAGCGTAGACAGTTTATGACATTACTCCCATGGAGAAAAGTCGGCATGGTGCTTATTGTGTTCAATGCCGATGCAATTTCTGTGTTTCATCATCACTGTGAAGGTCCACAGATTACAAAATCCCTCCAGAAGTGATTCGGAAACTACTACTAGTCTTCCAGGGGACGATCAAAGCGTAGACAGTTTAAGACATTACTCCCATGGAGAAAAGTCCGCATGGTGCTTATTGTGTTCAATGCCGATGCAATTTTTGTGTTTCAACAACACTCTGAAGGTGCACAGATTACAGAATGCATCCAGATGTGCTTCGGTAACTACTACTAGTCTTCCGGTGTACGATCAAAGCGTAGACAGTTTAAGACATTACTACCATGGAGAAAAGTCCGCATGGTGCTTATTGTTTTCAATGCCAATGCAATTTTGTGTTTCATCAATTGAAGGTCCACAGATTACAGAATGCCTCCAGATGTGCTTCGGAAACTACTACCTGCCTTCCAGGGAACGATCAAAGCGTAGACAGTTTGAGACATTACTCTAATGGAGAAAAGTCCGCATGGTGCTTATTGTGTTCAATTCCGAAGCAATTTCTGTGTTTCATCAACATTCTGAAGCTCCACAGATTACAGAATGCTTACAGATGTGCCTCGGAATCTAATACTACTCTTCCAGGGAACGATCACAACGTAGACAGTTTGAGACATTACTCCCATGGTGAAAAGTCCGCATGGTATTCATTGTGATCAATGCCGATGCAATTTTTGTGTTTCATCAAAACTCTGAAGGTCCACAAATTACAGAATGCATCCAGATGTGCTTCGGAAACTACTACTAGTCTTCCAGGGAACTATCAAAGCGTAGACAGTTTAAGAAATTACACCCACGGAAAAAAGTCCGCATGGTGCTTATTGTGTTAAATGCCGATGCAATTTCTGTGTTTCATCAACACTCTGAAGGTCAACAGATTACAGAATGCCTCCAGATGTGCTTCGGAAACTACTACTAGTTTTCCAGTGAACGATCAAAGCGTAGACTGTTTAAGACATTACTCTCATGGAGAAAAGTCCTCATGGTGCTTATTGGTCCAATGCCGATGCAATTTTTGTGTTTCATCAACACTCTGAAGATAAACAGATTACAAAATGCATCCAGATGTGCTTCGGAAACTACTACTAGTTATCCAGTATACGACCAAAGCGTAGACAGTTTAAGACATTACTAACATTAGGGAAAAGTCAGCATGGTTCTTATTGTGTTCAATAAAGATGCAATTTTTGTGTTTCATCGACACTCTCAAGGTCCACAGGTTACAGAATGCATCCAGATGTGCTTCCGAAACTACTACTAGTCATCCAGTGTACGATCAAAGCGTAGACAGTTTAAGACATTACTCCCATGGAGAAACGTACGCATGGTGATTATTGTGTTCAATGCCGATGCAATTTTTGTGTTTTATTAACACTCTGAAGGTCCACAGGTTACAGAATGCTTCCAAATGTGCTTCGGAAACTACTACTAGTCTTCTAGGGAACGATCAAAGCGTAGACTGTTTAAGACATTACTCCCATAGAGAAAATTCCGCATGGTGAAAATTGAGTTCAATGCCGATGCAATTTCTGTGTTTCATCAACACTCTGAAGGTCCATAGATTACGGAATGCATCCAGATGTGCTTCGGAAACTACTACTAGTCTGCCAGTGTACGATCAAAGCGTAGACAGTTTAAGACATTACTCCCATGGAGAAAAGTTCGCATGGTGCTTATTGTGTTAAATGCCGATGCAATTTCTGTGTTTCATCAACACTCTGAAGGTCCACAGATTACAGATTGCCTCCAGATGTGCTTCGGAAACTATTAGTTGTCTTCCAGGGAACGATCAAAGCGTAGACAGTTTAAGACAATTCTCTCATGGTGAAAAGTCCGCATGGTGCTTATTGTGTTCAATGCCGATGCAATTTTTGTGTTTCATCAACACTCTGAAGGTCCACAGATTACAGAATGCTTCCAGATGTGCTTCGGAAACTACTACTAGTCTTCCAGTAAACGATCAAAGCATAGACAGTATAAGACATTACTCCCATGGAGAAAAGACCACATGGTGCTTGTTGTGTACAATGCCGATGCAATTTCTGTTTTTCATCAAAACTCTGAAGGTCCACAGATTGCAGAATGCCTCCAGATGTGCTTCGGAAACTACTACTAGTCTTTTGGTGTACGATGAAAGCGTAGACAGTTAAAGACATTACTACCATGGAGAAAAGTCCGCATGGTGCCTATTGTGTCCAATGCCGATGCAATTTCTGTTTTTCATCAAAACTCTGAAGGTCCACAGATTGCAGAATGCCTCCAGATGTGCTTCGGAAACTACTACTAGTCTTCTGGTATACGATGAAAGCGTAGACAGTTTAAGATATTACTCCCATGGAGAAAAGTCCGCTTGGTGCTTATTGTGTTCAATGCCCATGCAATCTCTGTGTTTCATCAACACTCTGAAGGGTCACAGGTTATAGAATGCATCCAGATGTGCTTCGGAAACTACTACTAGTCTTCCAGGGAACGATCAAAGCGTAGACAGTTTAAGACAATACTCCCATGGAGAAAAGTCCGCATGGTGCTTATTGTGTTCAATGCCGATGCAATTTTTGTGTTTCATCAACACTCTGAAGGTCCACAAATTACAGAATGCATCCAGATATGCTTCGGAAACTACTACTAGTCTTCCAGGGAACGATCAAAGCGTACACAGTTTAAGACATTACTCCCATGGAGAAAAGTCCGCATGGTGATTATTGTGTTCAATGCCGATGCAATTTTTGTGTTTCATCGACACTCTGAAGGTCCACAGATTACAGAATGCATCCAGATGTGCTTGAGAAACTACTCTTAGTCTCCCAGTGAACGTTCAAAGCGTAGACAGTTTAAGACATTACTCATAAGGAGAAAAGACCGCATGGTGCTTATTGTGTTCAATGCCGATGCAATTTCTGTGTTTCATCAACACTCTGAAGGTCCACAGATTACAGAATGAATCCAGATGTGCTTCGGAAGCTACTACTAGTCTACCAGTGAACGATCAAAGCGTAGACAGTCTAAGACATTACTCCCATGGAGAAAAATCGGCATGGTGCTTATTGTGTACATTGCCGATGCAATTTTTGTGTTTCATCAACACTCTGAAGGTCCTCAGATTACAGAATGCCTCCAGATGTGCTTCGGAAACTACTACTAGTCTTCCAGGGAACGATCAAAGCGTAGACAGTTTGAGATGTTACTCCCATGGAGAAAAGTCCGCATGGTTCTTATTGTGTTCAATGCCGATGCAATTTCTGAGTTTCATCAACACTCTGAAGGTCCACAGATTACGGAATGCATCCAGATGTGCTTCAGAAACTACTACTAGTCTTCCAGTGAACGATCAAAGCGTAGACAGTTTAAGATATTACTCCCATGGAGAAAAGTACACATGGTGCTTATTGTATTCAATGCCGATGCAATTTCTGTGTTTCATCAACACTCTGAAGGTCCACAGATTACAGAATGCATCCAGATGTGCTTCGGAAACTACTACTAGTCTTCCAGTGAACTATCAAAGCGTAGACAGTTTAAGAGATTACTCCCATGGAGAAAAGTCCGCATGGTGCTTATTGTGTTGAATGCCGCTGCAGTTTCTGTGTTTCATCAATACCCTGAAGGTCTACAGATTACAGAATGCATCCAGATGTGCTTCGGAAACTACTGCTAGTCTTCTAGGGAATGATCAAAGCGTAGACAGTTTAAGACATTACTCCCATGGAGAAAAGGCCGCATGGTGCTTATTGTGCTCAATGCCGACGCAATTTTTGTGTTTCATCAACACTCTGAAGGTAAACAGATTACAGAATGCATCCTGATGTGCTTCGGAAACTACTACTAGTCTTCCAGGGAACGATTAAAGCGTCGACATTCTAAGACATTACTCCCATGGAGAAAAGTCTGCATGGTGCTTATTGAGTTCAATGCCGATGCAATTTTTGTGTTTCATCAACACTCTGAAGGTCCACAAATTACAGAATGCATCCAGATATGCTTCGGAAACTACTACTAGTCTTCCAGGGAACGATCAAAGCGTACACAGTTTAAGACATTACTCCCATGGAGAAAAGTCCGCATGGTGCTTATTGTGTTCAATGCCGATGCAATTTTTGTGTTTCATCAACACTCTGAAGGTCCACAGATTACAGAATGCATCCAGAAGTGCTTCAGAAAATACTACTAGTCTTCCAGTGTACGATCAAAGCGTAGACAGTTCAAGACATTACTCTTAATGGAGAAAAGTCCGCTTGGTGCTTATTGTGTTCAATACCGATTCAATTTCTGTGTTTCATCAACACTCTGAAGATTCACAGGTTATAGAATGCATCCAGATTTGCTTCGGAAACTATTACTAGTCTTCCAGGGAACGATCAAAGCGTAGACAGTTTAAGACAATTCTCTCATGGAGAAAAGTCCGCATGGTGCTTATTGTGTTCAATGCCGATGCAATTTCTGTGTTTCATCAACACTCTGAAGGTCCACAGATTGCAGAATGCATCCAGATGTGCATTGGAAACTACTACTAGTCATCCAGTGAAAGATCAAAGCGTAGACAGTTTGAGACATTACTCCCATGGAGAAAAGTCCGCATGGTGCTTATTGTGTTCAATGCCGATGCAATTTCTGTGTTTCATCAATAGTCTGAAGGTCCACAGATTACAGAATAAATCCAGATGTGCTTCGGAAACTACTACTAGTCTTCCAGTGAACGATCAAAACGTAGATAATTTAAGACATTACTCCCATGGAGAAAAGTCCGCATGGTGATTATTGTGTTCAATGCCGATGCAATTTTTGTGTTTCATCGACACTCTGAAGGTCCACAGATTACAGAATGCATCCAGATGTGCTTGAGAAACTACTTTTAGTCTCCCAGTGAACGTTCAAAGCGTAGACAGTTTAAGACATTACTCATAAGGAGAAAAGACCGCATGGTGCTTATTGTGTTCAATGCCGATGCAATTTCTGTGTTTCATCAACACTCTGAAGGTCCACAGATTACAGAATGAATCCAGATGTGCTTCGGAAGCTACTACTAGTCTACCAGTGAACGATCAAAGCGTAGACAGTCTAAGACATTACTCCCATGGAGAAAAATCCGCATGGTGCTTATTGTGTACATTGCCGATGCAATTTTTGTGTTTCATCAACACTCTGAAGGTCCTCAGATTACAGAATGCATCCAGATGTGCTTCGGAAACTACTACTAGTCTTCCAGTGAACTATCAAAGCGTAGACAGTTTAAGAGATTACTCCCATGGAGAAAAGTCCGCATGGTGCTTATTGTGTTGAATGCCGATGCAGTTTCTGTGTTTCATCAATACCCTGAAGGTCTACAGATTACAGAATGCATCCAGATGTGCTTCGGAAACTACTGCTAGTCTTCTAGGGAATGATCAAAGCGTAGACAGTTTAAGACATTACTCCAATGGAGAAAAGGCCGCATGGTGCTTATTGTGCTCAATGCCGACGCAATTTTTGTGTTTCATCAACACTCTGAAGGTAAACAGATTACAGAATGCATCCTGATGTGCTTCGGAAACTACTACTAGTCTTCCAGGGAACGATCAAAGCGTCGACATTCTAAGACATTACTCCCATGGAGAAAAGTCTGCATGGTGCTTATTGTGTTCAATGCCGATTCAATGTCTGTGTTTTATCGACACACTGAAGGTCCACAGATTACAGAATGCATCCAGATGTGCTTCGGAAACTGCTACTAGTCTTCCAGTGTACGATGAAAGCGTAGACAGTTTATGACATTACTCCCATGGAGAAAAGTCGGCATGGTGCTTATTGTGTTCAATGCCGATGCAATTTCTGTGTTTCATCATCACTGTGAAGGTCCACAGATTACAAAATCCCTCCAGAAGTGCTTCGGAAACTACTACTAGTCTTCCAGGGGACGATCAAAGCGTAGACAGTTTAAGACATTACTCCCATGGAGAAAAGTTCGCATGGTGCTTATTGTGTTCAATGCCGATGCAATTTTTGTGTTTCAACAACACTCTGAAGGTGCACAGATTACAGAATGCATCCAGATGTGCTTCGGTAACTACTACTAGTCTTCCGGTGTACGATCAAAGCGTAGACAGTTTAAGACATTACTACCATGGAGAAAAGTCCGCATGGTGCTTATTGTTTTCAATGCCAATGCAATTTTGTGTTTCATCAATTGAAGGTCCACAGATTACAGAATGCCTCCAGATGTGCTTCGGAAACTACTACCTGCCTTCCAGGGAACGATCAAAGCGTAGACAGTTTGAGACATTACTCTAATGGAGAAAAGTCCGCATGGTGCTTATTGTGTTCAATTCCGAAGCAATTTCTGTGTTTCATCAATACTCTGAAGCTCCACAGATTACAGAATGCTTACAGATGTGCCTCGGAATCTAATACTACTCTTCCAGGGAACGATCACAACGTAGACAGTTTGAGACATTACTCCCATGGTGAAAAGTCCGCATGGTATTCATTGTGATCAATGCCGATGCAATTTTTGTTTTTCATCAAAACTCTGAAGGTCCACAAATTACAGAATGCATCCAGATGTGCTTCGGAAACTACTACTAGTCTTCCAGGGAACTATCAAAGCGTAGACAGTTTAAGAAATTACACCCACGGAAAAAAGTCCGCATGGTGCTTATTGTGTTAAATGCCGATGCAATTTCTGTGTTTCATCAACACTCTGAAGGTCAACAGATTACAGAATGCCTCCAGATGTGCTTCGGAAACTACTACTAGTTTTCCAGTGAACGATCAAAGCGTAGACTGTTTAAGACATTACTCTCATGGAGAAAAGTCCTCATGGTGCTTATTGGTCCAATGCCGATGCAATTTTTGTGTTTCATCAACACTCTGAAGATAAACAGATTACAAAATGCATCCAGATGTGCTTCGGAAACTACTACTAGTCATCCAGTATACGACCAAAGCGTAGACAGTTTAAGACATTACTAACATTAGGGAAAAGTCAGCATGGTTCTTATTGTGTTCAATAAAGATGCAATTTTTGTGTTTCATCGACACTCTCAAGGTCCACAGGTTACAGAATGCATCCAGATGTGCTTCCGAAACTACTACTAGTCATCCAGTGTACGTTAAAATCGTAGACAGTTTAAGACATTACTCCCATGGAGAAACGTACGCATGGTGATTATTGTGTTCAATGCCGATGCAATTTTTGTGTTTTATTAACACTCTGAAGGTCCACAGGTTACAGAATGCTTCCAAATGTGCTTCGGAAACTACTACTAGTCTTCTAGGGAACGATCAAAGCGTAGACAGTTTAAGACATTACTCCCATAGAGAAAATTCCGCATGGTGAAAATTGAGTTCAATGCCGATGCAATTTCTGTGTTTCATCAACACTCTGAAGGTCCATAGATTACGGAATGCATCCAGATGTGCTTCGGAAACTACTACTAGTCTGCCAGTGTACGATCAAAGCGTAGACAATTTAAGACATTACTCCCATGGAGAAAAGTTCGCATGGTGCTTATTGTGTTAAATGCCGATGCAATTTCTGTGTTTCATCAACACTCTGAAGGTCCACAGATTACAGATTGCCTCCAGATGTGCTTCGGAAACTACTACCTGCCTTCCAGGGAACGATCAAAGCGTAGACAGTTTAAGACAATTCTCTCATGGTGAAAAGTCCGCATGGTGCTTATTGTGTTCAATGCCGATGCAATTTTTGTGTTTCATCAACACTCTGAAGGTCCACAGATTACAGAATGCTTCCAGATGTGCTTCGGAAACTACTACTAGTCTTCCAGTAAACGATCAAAGCATAGACAGTATAGGACATTACTCCCATGGAGAAAAGACCACATGGTGCTTGTTGTGTACAATGCCGATGCAATTTCTGTTTTTCATCAAAACTCTGAAGGTCCACAGATTGCAGAATGCCTCCAGATGTGCTTCGGAAACTACTACTAGTCTTTTGGTGTACGATGAAATCGTAGACAGTTAAAGACATTACTACCATGGAGAAAAGTCCGCATGGTGCCTATTGTGTCCAATGCCGATGCAATTTCTGTTTTTCATCAAAACTCTGAAGGTCCACAGATTGCAGAATGCCTCCAGATGTGCTTCGGAAACTACTACTAGTCTTCTGGTATACGATGAAAGCGTAGACAGTTTAAGACATTACTCCCATGGAGAAAAGTCCGCTTGGTGCTTATTGTGTTCAATGCCGATGCAATTTCTGTGTTTCATCAATAGTCTGAAGGTCCACAGACTACAGAATAAATCCAGATGTGCTTCGGAAACTACTACTAGTCTTCCAGTGAACGATCAAAGCGTAGATAGTTTAAGACATTACTCCCATGGAGAAAAGTCCGCATGGTGATTGTTGTGTTCAATGCCGATGCAATTTTTGTGTTTCATCGACACTCTGAAGGTCCACAGATTACAGAATGCATCCAGATGTGCTTGAGAAACTACTTTTAGTCTCCCAGTGAACGTTCAAAGCGTAGACAGTTTAAGACATTACTCATAAGGAGAAAAGACCGCATGGTGCTTATTGTGTTCAATGCCGATGCAATTTCTGTGTTTCATCAACACTCTGAAGGTCCACAGATTACAGAATGAATCCAGATGTGCTTCAGAAACAACTACTAGTCTTCCAGGGAATGATCAAAGCGTAGATAGTTTAAGACATTACTCCCAAGGAAAAAAGTCCGCATGGTGCTTATTGTGTTCAATTGCGAAGCAATTTTTGTGTTTCATCAAAACTCTGAAGGTTCACAGATTACAGAATGCATCCAGATATGCTTCGGAAACTACTACTAGTCATCCAGGGACCGATCAAAGCGTAGACAGTTTAAGACATTACTCCCATGGAGAAATGTCCGCATGGTGCTTATTGTGATCAATGCCGATGCAATTTTTGTGTTTCATCGACACTCCGAAGGTCCACAGATTACAGAATGCATCCAGATGTGCTTCGGAAACTACTACTAGTCTTCCAGGGAACGATCAAAGCGTCGACATTCTAAGACATTACTCCCATGGAGAAAAGTCTGCATGGTGCTTATTGTGTTCAATGCCGATTCAATTTCTGTGTTTCATCGACACACTGAAGGTCCACAGATTACAGAATGCATCCAGATGTGCTTCGGAAACTACTACTAGTCTTCCAGTGTACGATGAAAGCGTAGACATTTTATGACATTACTCCCATGGAGAAAAGTCGGTATGGTGCTTATTGTGTTCAATGCCGATTCAATTTCTGTTTTTCATCAACACTCTGAAGGTCCACAGATTACAAAATTCCTCCAGATGAGCTTTGGAAACTACTACTAGTCTTCCAGTGTACGATCAAAGCGTAGACAGTTTAAGACATTACTCCCATGGAGAAAAGTCCGCATGGTGCTTATTGTTTTCAATTCCGATGCAATTTTTGCGTTTCAAGAACACTCGGAAGGGCCACAGATTACGGAATGCATCCAGATGTGCTTCGGAAACTACTACTAGTCTTCCAGGGAACGATCAAAGCGTAGACAGTTTGAGATGTTACTCCCATGGAGAAAAGTCCGCATGGTGCTTATTGTGTTCAATGCCGATGCAATTTCTGTGTTTCATCAACACTCTGAAGGACCACAGATTACGGAATGCATCCAGATGTGCTTGAGAAACTACTACTAGTCTTCCAGTGAACGATCAAAGCGTAGACAGTTTAAGACATTACTCCCATGGAGAAAAGTCCGCATGGTGCTTATTGTGTTCAATGCCGATGCAATTTTTGCGTTTCAACAACACTCTGAAGGTCCACAGATTACAGAATGCCTCCAGATGTGATTCGGAAAATACTACTAGTCTTCCAGTGAACGATCAAAGCGTAGATAGTTTAAGACATTACTCCCATGGAGAAAAGTCCGCATGGTGATTGTTGTGTTCAATGCCGATGCAATTTTTGTGTTTCATCGACACTCTGAAGGTCCACAGATTACAGAATGCATCCAGATGTGCTTGAGAAACTACTTTTAGTCTCCCAGTGAACGTTCAAAGCGTAGACAGTTTAAGACATTACTCATAAGGAGAAAAGACCGCATGGTGCTTATTGTGTTCAATGCCGATGCAATTTCTGTGTTTCATCAACACTCTGAAGGTCCACAGATTACAGAATGAATCCAGATGTGCTTCGGAAGCTACTACTTGTCTACCAGTGAACGATCAAAGCGTAGACAGTCTAAGACATTACTCCCATGGAGAAAAATCCGCATGGTGCTTATTGTGTACATTGCCGATGCAATTTTTGTGTTTCATCAACACTCTGAAGGTCCTCAGATTACAGAATGCCTCCAGATGTGCTTCGGAAACTACTACTAGTCTTCCAGGGAACGATCAAAGCGTAGACAGTTTGAGATGTTACTCCCATGGAGAAAAGTCCGCATGGTTCTTATTGTGTTCAATGCCGATGCAATTTCTGAGTTTCATCAACACTCTGAAGGTCCACAGATTACGGAATGCATCCAGATGTGCTTCAGAAACTACTACTAGTCTTCCAGTGAACGATCAAAGCGTAGACAGTTTAAGATATTACTCCCATGGAGAAAAGTACACATGGTGCTTATTGTATTCAATGCCGATGCAATTTCTGTGTTTCATCAACAATCTGAAGGTCAACAGATTACAGAATGCATCCAGATGTGCTTCGGAAACTACTACTAGTCTTCCAGTGAACTATCAAAGCGTAGACAGTTTAAGAGATTACTCCCATGGAGAAAAGTCCGCATGGTGCTTATTGTGTTGAATGCCGCTGCAGTTTCTGTGTTTCATCAATACCCTGAAGGTCTACAGATTACAGAATGCATCCAGATGTGCTTCGGAAACTACTGCTAGTCTTCTAGGGAATGATCAAAGCGTAGACAGTTTAAGACATTACTCCCATGGAGAAAAGGCCGCATGGTGCTTATTGTGCTCAATGCCGACGCAATTTTTGTGTTTCATCAACACTCTGATGGTAAACAGATTACAGAATGCATCCTGATGTGCTTCGGAAACTACTACTAGTCTTCCAGGGAACGATCAAAGCGTCGACATTCTAAGACATTACTCCCATGGAGAAAAGTCTGCATGGTGCTTATTGTGTTCAATGCCGATTCAATTTCTGTGTTTTATCGACACACTGAAGGTCCACAGATTACAGAATGCATCCAGATGTGCTTCGGAAACTGCTACTAGTCTTCCAGTGTACGATGAAAGCGTAGACAGTTTATGACATTACTCCCATGGAGAAAAGTCGGCATGGTGCTTATTGTGTTCAATGCCGATGCAATTTCTGTGTTTCATCATCACTGTGAAGGTCCACAGATTACAAAATCCCTCCAGAAGTGTTTCGGAAACTACTACTAGTCTTCCAGGGAACGATCAAAGCGTAGACAGTTTAAGACATTACTCCCATGGAGAAAAGTCCGCATGGTGCTTATTGTGTTCAATGCCGATGCAATTTTTGTGTTTCAACAACACTCTGAAGGTGCACAGATTACAGAATGCATCCAGATGTGCTTCGGTAACTACTACTTGTCTTCCGGTGTACGATCAAAGCGTAGACAGTTTAAGACATTACTACCATGGAGAAAAGGCCGCATGGTGCTTATTGTGCTCAATGCCGACGCAATTTTTGTGTTTCATCAACACTCTGAAGGTAAACAGATTACAGAATGCATCCAGATGTGCTTCGGAAACAAGTACTAGTCTTCCAGGGAATGATCAAAGCGTAGATAGTTTAAGACATTACTCCCAAGGAAAAAAGTCCGCATGGTGCTTATTGTGTTCAATTGCGAAGCAATTTTTGTGTTTCATCAAAACTCTGAAGGTTCACAGATTACAGAATGCATCCAGATATGCTTCGGAAACTACTACTAGTCATCCAGGGACCGATCAAAGCGTAGACAGTTTAAGACATTACTCCCATGGAGAAATGTCCGCATGGTGCTTATTGTGATCAATGCCGATGCAATTTTTGTGTTTCATCGACACTCCGAAGGTCCACAGATTACAGAATGCATACAGATGTGCTTCGGAAACTACTACTAGTCTTCCAGGGAACGATCAAAGCGTCGACATTCTAAGACATTACTCCCATGGAGAAAAGTCTGCATGGTGCTTATTGTGTTCAATGCCGATTCAATTTCTGTGTTTCATCGACACACTGAATGACCACAGATTACAGAATGCATCCAGATGTGCTTCGGAAACTACTACTAGTCTTCCAGTGTACGATGAAAGCGTAGACATTTTATGACATTACTCCCATGGAGAAAAGTCGGTATGGTGCTTATTGTGTTCAATGCCGATTCAATTTCTGTTTATCATCATCACTCTGAAGGTCCACAGATTACAAAATTCCTCCAGATGAGCTTTGGAAACTACTACTAGTCTTCCAGTGTACGATCAAAGCGTAGACAGTTTAAGACATTACTCCCATGGAGAAAAGTCCGCATGGTGCTTATTGTTTTCAATTCCGATGCAATTTTTGCGTTTCAAGAACACTCGGAAGGGCCACAGATTACGGAATGCATCCAGATGTGCTTCGGAAACTACTACTAGTCTTCCAGGGAACGATCAAAGCGTAGACAGTTTGAGATGTTACTCCCATGGAGAAAAGTCCGCATGGTGCTTATTGTGTTCAATGCCGATGCAATTTCTGTGTTTCATCAACACTCTGAAGGACCACAGATTACGGAATGCATCCAGATGTGCTTGAGAAACTACTACTAGTCTTCCAGTGAACGATCAAAGCGTAGACAGTTTAAGACATTACTCCCATGGAGAAAAGTCCGCATGGTGCTTATTGTGTTCAATGCCGATGCAATTTTAGCGTTTCAACAACACTCTGAAGGACCACAGATTACAGAATGCATTCAGATGTGCTTCGGAAACTACTACTAGTCTTCCAGGGAATGATCAAAGCGTAGATAGTTTAAGACATTACTCCCAAGGAAAAAAGTCCGCATGGTGTTTATTGTTTTCAATGCCGATGTTATTTTTGTGTTTCATCAATTGAAGGTCCGCAGATTACAGAATGCCTCCAGATGTGCTTCGGAAACTACTACTAGCCTTCCAGGGAACGATCAAAGCGTAGACAGTTTAAGACATCACTCCCATGGAGAAATGTCAACATGGTGCTTATTGTGTTCAATGCCGATGCAATTTTTGTGTTTCATCAATATCTGAACGTCCACAGATTACAGAATGAATCCATAAGTGCTACAGAAAGTACTACAAGTCTTCCAGTGTACGATCAAAGCGTAGACAGTTTAAGACATTACTCCCATGGAGAAAAGTCCGCTTGGTGCTTATTGTGTTCAATGCCGATGCAATTTCTGTGTTTCATCAACACTCTGAAGGTTCACAGGTTATAGAATGCATCCAGATGTCCTTCGGAAACTACTACTAGTCTTCCAGGGAACGATCAAAGCGTAGTCAGTTTAAGACAATACTCCCATGGAGAAAAGTCCGCATGGTTCTTATTGTGTTCAAAGCCGATGCAATTTTTGTGTTTCATCAACACTCTGAAGGTTCACAGATTACAGAATGCATCCAGATATGCTTCGCAAACTACTACTAGTCTTCCAGGGAACGATCAAAGCGTACACAGTTTAAGACATTACTCCCATGGAGAAAAGTCCGCATGGTGCTTATTGTGTTCAATGCCGATGCATTTTTTGTGTTTCAACGACACTCTGAAGGTCCACAGATTACAGAATGCATCCAGATGTGCTTCGGTAACTACTACTAGTCTTCCGGTGTACGATCAAAGCGTAGAGAGTTTAAGACATTACTCCCATGGAGAAAAGGCCGCATGGTGCTTATTGTGCTCAATGCCAACGCAATTTTTTTGTTTCATCAACACTCTGAAGGTAAACAGATTACAGAATGCATCCAGATGTGCTTTGAAAACAACTACTAGTCTTCCAGGGAATGATCAAAGCGTAGATAGTTTAAGACATTACTCCCAAGGAAAAAAGTCCGTATGGTGCTTATTGTGTTCAATGCCGAAGCAATTTTTGTGTTTCATCAAAACTCTGAAGGTTTACAGATTACAGAATGCATCCAGATATGCTTCGGAAACTACTACTAGTCTTCCAGGGACCGATCAAAGCGTAGACAGTTTAAGACATTACTCCCATGGAGAAATGTCCGCATGGTGCTTATTGTGATCAATGCCGATGCAATTTTTGTGTTTCATCAACACTCCGAAGGTCCACAGATTACAGAATGCATCCAGATGTGCTTCGGAAACTACTACTAGTCTTCCAGTGTACGATGAAAGCGTAGACATTTTATGACATTACTCCCATGGAGAAAAGTCGGCATGGTGCTTATTGTGTTCAATGCCGATGCAATTTCTGTGTTTCATCAACACTGTGAAGGTCCAAAGATTACAAAATTCCTCCAGATGAGCTTTGGAAACTACTACTAGTCTTCCAGTGTACGATCAAAGCGTAGACAGTTTAAGACATTACTTCCATGGAGAAAGGTCCGCATGGTGCTTATTGTGTTCAATACCGATGCAATTTTTGTGTTTCATCAACACTCGGAAGGTCCACAGATTACAGAATGCCTACAGATGTGCCTCGGAAACTACTACTACTCTCCCAGGGAACGATCACAACGTAGACAGTTTGAGACATTACTCCCATGGAGAAAAGTCCGCATGGTGTTCATTGTGTTCAACGCCGATTCAATTTTTGTGTTTCATCAAAATTCTGAAGGTCCACAAATTACAAAACGCATCCAGATGTGCTTCGGAAACTACTACTAGTCTTCCAGGGAACTATCAAAGCGTAGACAGTTTGAGATGTTACTCCCATGGAGAAAAGTCCGCATGTGCTTCGGAAACTACTACTAGTCTTCCAGGGAACGATCAAATCGTAGACAGTTTAAGACATTACTCCCATGGAGAAAAGGCCGCATGGTGCTTATTGTGCTCAATGCCGACGCAATTTTTGTGTTTCATCAACACTCTGAAGGTTAACAGATTACAGAATGCATCCAGATATGCTTCGGAAACTACTACTAGTCTTCCAGGGAACGATCAAAGCGTCGACATTCTAAGACATTACTCCCATGGAGAAAAGTCCGCATGGTGCTTATTGTGTTCAATGCCGATTCAATTTCTGTGTTTCATCGACACACTGAAGGTCCACAGATTACAGAATGCATCCAGATGTGCTTCGGAAACTACTACTCGTCTTCCAGTGTACGATGAAATCGTAGACATCTTATGACATTACTCCCATGGAGAAAAGTCGGCATGGTGCTTATTGTGTTCAATGCCGATGCAATTTCTGTGTTTCATCAACACTCTTAAGGTCCACAGATTACAAGATCCCTCAAGATGAGCTTTGGAAACTACTACTAGTCTTCCAGTGTACGATCAAAGCGTAGACAGTTTAAGACATTACTCCCATGGAGAAATGTCCGCTTGGTGCTCATTGTGTTCAATGCCGATGCAATTTTTGCGTTTCAACAACACTCTGAAGGTCAACAGATTACAGAATGCATCCAGATGTGCTTCGGAAACTACTACTAGTCTTCCAGGGAATGATCAAAGCGTAGATAGTTTAAGACATTACTCCCAAGGAAAAAAGTCCGCATGGTGCTTATTGTTTTCAATGCCGATGCTATTTTTGTGTTTCATCAATTGAAGGTCCACAGATTACAGAATGCCTCCAGATGTGCTTCGGAAAGTACTACTAGCCTTCCAGGGAACGATCAAAGCGTAGACAGTTTGAGACAGTACTCCCATGGAGAAAAGTGCGCATGGTTCTTATTGTGTTCAATGCCGATGCAATTTTTGTGTTTCATCAACGCTCTGAAGGTCCACAGATTACGGATGCATTCAGATGTGCTTTAGAAACTACTACTAGTCTTCCAGTGAACGATCAAAGCGTAGACAGTTTAAGATATTACTCCCATGGAGAAAAGTACACATGGTGCTTATTGTATTCAATGCCGATGCAATTTCTGTGTTTCATCAACACTCTGAAGGTCCACAGATTACAGAATGCATCCAGATGTTCTTCGGAAACTACTACTAGTCTTCCAGTGAACTATCAAAGCGTAGACAGTTTAAGAGATTACTCCCATGGAGAAAAGTCTGCATGGTGCTTATTGTGTTGAATGCCGATGCAGTTTCTGTGTTTCATTAATACCCTGAAGGTCTACAGATTACAGAATGCATCCAGATGTGCTTCGGAAACTACTGCTAGTCTTCTAGGGAACGATCAAAGCGTAGACAGTTTAAGACATTACTCCCACGGAGAAAAGGCCGCATGGTGCTTATTGTGCTCAATGCCGACGCAATTTTTGTGTTTCATCAACACTCTGAAGGTAAACAGATTACAGAATGCATCCAGATGTGCTTCGGAAACTACTACTAGTCTTCCAGGGAACGATCAAAGCGTCGACATTCTAAGACATTACTCCCATGGAGAAAAGTCCGCATGGTGCTTATTGTGTTCAATGCCGATTCAATTTCTGTGTTTTATCGACACACTGAAGGTCCAAAGATTACAGAATGCATCCAGATGTGCTTCGGAAACTGCTACTAGTCTTCCAGTGTACGATGAAAGCGTAGACAGTTTATGACATCACTCCCATGGAGAGAAGTCGGCATGGTGCTTATTGTGTTCAATGCCGATGCAATTTCTGTGTTTCATCATCACTGTGAAGGTCCACAGATTACAAAATCCCTCCAGATGTGCTTCGGAAACTACTACTAGTCTTCCAGGGAACGATCAAAGCGTAGACAGTATAAGACATTACTCCCATGGAGAAAAGTCCGCTTGGTGCTTATTGTGTTCAATGCCGATGCAATTTTTGTGTTTCAACAACACTCTGAAGGTCCACAGATTACAGAATGCCTCCAGATGTGCTTCGGAAACTACTACCTGCCTTCCAGGGAACGATCAAAGCGTAGACAGTTTGAGACATTACTCCCATGGAGAAAAGTCCGCATGGTGCTTATTGTGTTCAATGCCGACGCAATTTCTGTGTTTCATCAACACTCTGAAGGTCCACAGATTACAAAATCCCTGAAGATGAGCTTTGGAAACTACTACTAGTCTTCCAGTGTACGATCAAAGCGTAGACAGTTTAAGACATTACTCCCATGGAGAAATGTCCGCTTGGTGCTCATTGTGTTCAATGCCGATGCAATTTTTGCGTTTCAACAACACTCTGAAGGTCAACAGATTACAGAATGCATCCAGATGTGCTTCGGAAACTACTACTAGTCTTCCAGGGAATGATCAAAGCGTAGATGGTTTAAGACATTACTCCCAAGGAAAAAAGTCCGCATGGTGCTTATTGTTTTCAATGCCGATGCTATTTTTGTGTTTCATCAATTGAAGGTCCACAGATTACAGAATGCCTCCAGATGTGCTTCGGAAACTACTACTAGCCTTCCAGGGAACGATCAAAGCGTAGACAGTTTGAGACATTACTCCCATGGAGAAAAGTCCGCATGGTGCTTATTGTGTTCAATGCCGATGCAATTTCTGTGTTTCATCAACACTCTGAAGGTCCACAGATTACAGAATGCATCCAGATGTGCTTCGGAAACTACTACTAGTCTTCCAGGGAACTATCAAAGCGTAGACAGTTTAAGAGATTACTCCCATGGAGAAAAGTCCGCATGGTGCATATTGTGTTGAATGCCGAAGCAGTTTCTGTGTTTCATCAATACCCTGAAGGTCTACAGATTACAGAATGCATCCAGATGTGCTTCGGAAACTACTACTAGTCTTCCAGGGAACGATCAAAGCGTCGATATTCTAAGACATTACTCCCATGGAGAAAAGTCCGCCTGGTGCTTATTGTGTTCAATGCCGATTCAATTTCTGTGTTTTAATGACACACTGAAGGTCCACAGATTACAGAATGCATCCAGATGTGCTTCGGAAGCTGCTACTAGTCTTCCAGTGTACGATGAAAGCGTAGACAGTTTATGACATTACTCCCATGGAGAAAAGTCGGCATGGTGCTTATTGTGTTCAATGCCGATGCAATTTCTGTGTTTCATCATCACTGTGAAGGTCCACAGAATACAAAATCCCTCCAGATGTGCTTCGGAAACTACTGCTAGTCTTCCAGGGAACGATCAAAGCGTAGACAGTTTAAGAGATTACTCCCATGGAGAAAAGTCCGCATGGTGCATATTGTGTTGAATGCCGATGCAGTTTCTGTGTTTCATCAATACCCTGAAGGTCTACAGATTACAGAATGCATCCAGATGTGCTTCGGAAACTACTGCTAGTCTTCTAGGGAACGATCAAAGCGTAGACAGTTTAAGACATTACTCCCATGGAGAAAAGGCCGCATGGTGCTTATTGTGCTCAATGCCGATGCAATTTTTGTGTTTCATCAACACTCTGAAGGTCCACAGATTACGAAATGCATCCAGATGTGCTTTGGAAACTACTACTAGTCTTCCAGGGAACGATCAAATCGTAGACAGTTTAAGACATTACTCCCGTGGAGAAAAGGCCGCATAGTGCTTATTGTGCTCAATGCCGACGCAATTTTTGTGTTTCATCAACGCTCTGAAGGTAAACAGATTACAGAATGCATCCAGATGTGCTTCGGAAACTACTACTAGTCTTCCAGGGAATGATCAAAGCGTAGATAGTTTATGACATTATTCCCAAGGAAAAAAGTCCGCATGGTGCTTATTGTGTTCAATGCCGATGCAATTTTTGTGTTTCATCAACACTCTGAAGGTTCACAGATTACAGAATGCATCCAGATATGCTTCGGAAACTACTACTAGTCTTCCAGGGACCGATCAAAGCGTAGACAATTTAAGACATTACTCCCATGGAGAAATGTCCGCATGGTGCTTATTGTGATCAATGCCGATGCAATTTTTGTGTTTCATCAACACTCCGAAGGTCCACAGATTACAGAATGCATCCAGATGTGCTTCGGAAACTACTACTAGTCTTCCAGGGAACGATCAAAGCGTCGACATTCCAAGACATTACTCCCATGGAGAAAAGTCCGCATGGTGCTTATTGTGTTCAATGCCGATTCAATTTCTGTGTTTCATCGACACACTGAAGGTAGACAGATTACAGAATGCATAAAGATGTGCTTCGAAAACTACTACTAGACTTCCAGTGTACGATGAAAGCGTAGACATGTTATGACAGTACTCCCATGGAGAAAAGTCGGCATGGTGCTTATTGTGTTCAATGCCGATGCAATTTCTGTGTTTCATCAACACTCTGAAGGTCCACAGATTACAAAATCCCTCCAGATGAGCTTTGGAAACTACTACTAGTCTTCCAGTGTACGATCAAAGCGTAGACAGTTTAAGACATTACTCCCATGGAGAAATGTAAGCTTGGTGCTCATTGTTTTCAATGCCGATGCAATTTTTGCGTTTCAACAACACTCTGAAGGTCAACAGATTACAGAATGCATCCAGATGTGCTTCGGAAACTACTACTAGTCTTCCAGGGAATGATCGAAGCGTAGATAGTTTAAGACATTACTCCCAAGGAAAAAAGTCCGCATGGTGCTTATTGTTTTCAATGCCGATGCTATTTTTGTGTTTCATCAATTGAAGGTCCACAGATTACAGAATGCCTCCAGATGTGCTTCGGAAACTACTACTAGCCTTCCAGGGAACGATCAAAGCGTAGACAGTTTGAGACATTACTCCTATGGAGAAAAGTCCGCATGGTGCTTATTGAGTTTAATGCCGATGCAATTTTTGTGTTTCATCAACACTCTGAAGGTCCACAGATTACGGAATGCATCCAGATGTGCTTCGGAAACTACTACTAGTCTTCCAGGGAACGATCAAATCGTAGACATTTTAAGACATTACTACCATGGAGAAAAGGCCGCATGGTGCTTCTTGTGTTCAATGCCGATTCAATTTCTGTGTTTCATCGACACACTGAAGTCCACAGATTACAGAATGCATCCAGATGTGCTTCGGAAACTGCTACTAGTCTTCCAGTGTACGATGAAAGCGTAGACAGTTTATGACATTACTCCCATGGAGAAAAGTCGGCATGGTGCTTATTGTGTTCAATGCCGATGCAATTTCTGTGTTTCATCATCACTGTGAAGGTCCACAGATTACAAAATCCCTCCAGATGTGCTTCGGAAACTACTACTAGTCTTCCAGGGAACGATCAAAGCGTAGACTGTTTAAGAGATTACTCCCATGGAGAAAAGTCCGCATGGTGCATATTGTGTTGAATGCCGATGCAGTTTCTGTGTTTCATCAATACCCTGAAGATCTACAGATTACAGAATGCATCCAGATGTGCTTCGGAAACTACTGCTAGTCTTCTAGGGAACGATCAAAGCGTAGACAGTTTAAGACATTACTCCCATGGAGAAAAGGCCGCATGGTGCTTATTGTGCTCAATGCCGACGCAATTTTTGTGTTTCATCAACACTATGAAGGTAAACAGATTACAGAATGCATCCAGATGTGCTTCGGAAACTACTACTAGTCTTCCAGGGAACGATCAAAGCGTCGACATTCTAAGACATTACTCCCATGGAGAAAAGTCCGCCTGGTGCTTATTGTGTTCAATGCCGATTCAATTTCTGTGTTTTATCGACACACTGAAGGTCCACAGATTACAGAATTCATCCAGATGTGCTTCGGAAACTACAACTAGTCTTCCAGGGAACGATCAAAGCGTCGACATTCTAAGACATTACTCCCATGGAGAAAAGTCCGCATGGTGCTTATTGTATTCAATGCCGATTCAATTTCTGTGTTTCATCGACACACTGAGGGTAGACAGATTACAGAATGCATAAAGATGTACTTCGGAAACTACTACTAGACTTCCAGTGTACGATGAAAGCGTAGACATTTTATGACAGTACTCCCATGTAGAAAAGTCGGCATGGTGCTTATTGTGTTCAATGCCGATGTAATTTCTGTGTTTCATCAACACTCTGAAGGTCCACAGATTACAGAATCCCTCCAGATGAGCTTTGGAAACTACTACTAGTCTTCCAGTGTACGATCAAAGTGTAGACAGTTTAAGACATTACTCCCATGGAGAAATGTCCGCTTGGTGCTCATTGTGTTCAATGCCGATGCAATTTTTGCGTTTCTACAACACTCTGAAGGTAAACAGATTACAGAATGCATCCAGATGTGTTTCGGAAACTACTACTAGTCTTCCAGGGAACGATCAAATCGTAGACATTTTAAGACATTACTCCCATGGAGAAAAGGCCGCATGGTGCTTCTTGTGTTCAATGCCGATTCAATTTCTATGTTTCATCGACACACTGAAGGTCCACAGATTACAGAATGCATCCAGATGTTCTTCGGAAACTACTACTAGTCTTCCAGTGTACGATGAAAGCGTCGACATATTATTACATTACTCCCATGGAGAAAAGTCGGCATGGTGCTTATTGTGTTCAATGCCGATGCAATTTCTGTGTTTCATAAACACTCTGAAGGTCCACAGATTACTAAATCCCTCCAGATGTGCTTTGGAAACTACTACTAGTCTTCCAGTGTACGATCAAAGCGTAGACAGTTTAAGACATTACTCCCATGGAGAAAAGTCGGCTTGGTGCTTATTGTGTTCAATGCCGATGCAATTTCTGTGTTTCATCATCACTGTGAAGGTCCACAGAATACAAAATCCCTCCAGATGTGCTTCGGAAACTACTGCTAGTCTTCCAGGGAACGATCAAAGCGTAGACAGTTTAAGAGATTACTCCCATGGAGAAAAGTCCGCATGGTGCATATTGTGTTGAATGCCGATGCAGTTTCTGTGTTTCATCAATACCCTGAAGGTCTACAGATTACAGAATGCATCCAGATGTGCTTCGGAAACTACTGCTAGTCTTCTAGGGAACGATCAAAGCGTAGACAGTTTAAGACATTACTCCCATGGAGAAAAGGCCGCATGGTGCTTATTGTGCTCAATGCCGATGCAATTTTTGTGTTTCATCAACACTCTGAAGGTCCACAGATTACGAAATGCATCCAGATGTGCTTTGGAAACTACTACTAGTCTTCCAGGGAACGATCAAATCGTAGACAGTTTAAGACATTACTCCCGTGGAGAAAAGGCCGCATAGTGCTTATTGTGCTCAATGCCGACGCAATTTTTGTGTTTCATCAACGCTCTGAAGGTAAACAGATTACAGAATGCATCCAGATGTGCTTCGGAAACTACTACTAGTCTTCCAGGGAATGATCAAAGCGTAGATAGTTTATGACATTATTCCCAAGGAAAAAAGTCCGCATGGTGCTTATTGTGTTCAATGCCGATGCAATTTTTGTGTTTCATCAACACTCTGAAGGTTCACAGATTACAGAATGCATCCAGATATGCTTCGGAAACTACTACTAGTCTTCCAGGGACCGATCAAAGCGTAGACAATTTAAGACATTACTCCCATGGAGAAATGTCCGCATGGTGCTTATTGTGATCAATGCCGATGCAATTTTTGTGTTTCATCAACACTCCGAAGGTCCACAGATTACAGAATGCATCCAGATGTGCTTCGGAAACTACTACTAGTCTTCCAGGGAACGATCAAAGCGTCGACATTCCAAGACATTACTCCCATGGAGAAAAGTCCGCATGGTGCTTATTGTGTTCAATGCCGATTCAATTTCTGTGTTTCATCGACACACTGAAGGTAGACAGATTACAGAATGCATAAAGATGTGCTTCGAAAACTACTACTAGACTTCCAGTGTACGATGAAAGCGTAGACATGTTATGACAGTACTCCCATGGAGAAAAGTCGGCATGGTGCTTATTGTGTTCAATGCCGATGCAATTTCTGTGTTTCATCAACACTCTGAAGGTCCACAGATTACAAAATCCCTCCAGATGAGCTTTGGAAACTACTACTAGTCTTCCAGTGTACGATCAAAGCGTAGACAGTTTAAGACATTACTCCCATGGAGAAATGTCCGCTTGGTGCTCATTGTTTTCAATGCCGATGCAATTTTTGCGTTTCAACAACACTCTGAAGGTCAACAGATTACAGAATGCATCCAGATGTGCTTCGGAAACTACTACTAGTCTTCCAGGGAATGATCGAAGCGTAGATAGTTTAAGACATTACTCCCAAGGAAAAAAGTCCGCATGGTGCTTATTGTTTTCAATGCCGATGCTATTTTTGTGTTTCATCAATTGAAGGTCCACAGATTACAGAATGCCTCCAGATGTGCTTCGGAAACTACTACTAGCCTTCCAGGGAACGATCAAAGCGTAGACAGTTTGAGACATTACTCCTATGGAGAAAAGTCCGCATGGTGCTTATTGAGTTTAATGCCGATGCAATTTTTGTGTTTCATCAACACTCTGAAGGTCCACAGATTACGGAATGCATCCAGATGTGCTTCGGAAACTACTACTAGTCTTCCAGGGAACGATCAAATCGTAGACATTTTAAGACATTACTACCATGGAGAAAAGGCCGCATGGTGCTTCTTGTGTTCAATGCCGATTCAATTTCTGTGTTTCATCGACACACTGAAGTCCACAGATTACAGAATGCATCCAGATGTGCTTCGGAAACTGCTACTAGTCTTCCAGTGTACGATGAAAGCGTAGACAGTTTATGACATTACTCCCATGGAGAAAAGTCGGCATGGTGCTTATTGTGTTCAATGCCGATGCAATTTCTGTGTTTCATCATCACTGTGAAGGTCCACAGATTACAAAATCCCTCCAGATGTGCTTCGGAAACTACTACTAGTCTTCCAGGGAACGATCAAAGCGTAGACTGTTTAAGAGATTACTCCCATGGAGAAAAGTCCGCATGGTGCATATTGTGTTGAATGCCGATGCAGTTTCTGTGTTTCATCAATACCCTGAAGATCTACAGATTACAGAATGCATCCAGATGTGCTTCGGAAACTACTGCTAGTCTTCTAGGGAACGATCAAAGCGTAGACAGTTTAAGACATTACTCCCATGGAGAAAAGGCCGCATGGTGCTTATTGTGCTCAATGCCGACGCAATTTTTGTGTTTCATCAACACTATGAAGGTAAACAGATTACAGAATGCATCCAGATGTGCTTCGGAAACTACTACTAGTCTTCCAGGGAACGATCAAAGCGTCGACATTCTAAGACATTACTCCCATGGAGAAAAGTCCGCCTGGTGCTTATTGTGTTCAATGCCGATTCAATTTCTGTGTTTTATCGACACACTGAAGGTCCACAGATTACAGAATTCATCCAGATGTGCTTCGGAAACTACAACTAGTCTTCCAGGGAACGATCAAAGCGTCGACATTCTAAGACATTACTCCCATGGAGAAAAGTCCGCATGGTGCTTATTGTATTCAATGCCGATTCAATTTCTGTGTTTCATCGACACACTGAGGGTAGACAGATTACAGAATGCATAAAGATGTACTTCGGAAACTACTACTAGACTTCCAGTGTACGATGAAAGCGTAGACATTTTATGACAGTACTCCCATGTAGAAAAGTCGGCATGGTGCTTATTGTGTTCAATGCCGATGTAATTTCTGTGTTTCATCAACACTCTGAAGGTCCACAGATTACAGAATCCCTCCAGATGAGCTTTGGAAACTACTACTAGTCTTCCAGTGTACGATCAAAGTGTAGACAGTTTAAGACATTACTCCCATGGAGAAATGTCCGCTTGGTGCTCATTGTGTTCAATGCCGATGCAATTTTTGCGTTTCTACAACACTCTGAAGGTAAACAGATTACAGAATGCATCCAGATGTGCTTCGGAAACTACTACTAGTCTTCCAGGGAATGATCAAAACGTAGATAGTTTAAGACATTACTCCCAAGGAAAAAAGTCCGCATGGTGCTTATTGTTTTCAATGCCGATGCTATTTTTGTGTTTCATCAATTGAAGGTCCACAGATTACAGAATGCCTCCAGATGTGCTTCGGAAACTACTACTAGCCTTCCAGGGAACGATCAAAGCGTAGACAGTTTGAGACATTACTCCCATGGAGAAAAGTCCGCATGGTGCTTATTGAGTTTAATGCCGATGCAATTTTTGTGTTTCATCAACACTCTGAAGGTCCACAGATTACGGAATGCATCCAGATGTGCTTCGGAAACTACTACTAGTCTTCCAGGGAATGATCAAAGCGTAGATAGTTTAAGACATTACTCCCAAGGAAAAAAGTCCGCATGGTGCATATTGTTTTCAATGCCGATGCTATTTTTGTGTTTCATCAATTGAAGGTCCACAGATTACAGAATGCCTCCAGATGTGCTTCGGAAACTACTACTAGCCTTCCAGGGAACGATCAAAGCGTAGACAGTTTGAGACATTACTCCCATGGAGAAAAGTCCGCATGGTGCTTATTGAGTTTAAAGCCGATGCAATTTTTGTGTTTCATCAACACTCTGAAGGTCCACAGATTACGGAATGCATCCAGATGTGTTTCGGAAACTACTACTAGTCTTCCAGGGAACGATCAAATCGTAGACATTTTAAGACATTACTCCCATGGAGAAAAGGCCGCATGGTGCTTCTTGTGTTCAATGCCGATTCAATTTCTATGTTTCATCGACACACTGAAGGTCCACAGATTACAGAATGCATCCAGATGTTCTTCGGAAACTACTACTAGTCTTCCAGTGTACGATGAAAGCGTCGACATATTATTACATTACTCCCATGGAGAAAAGTCGGCATGGTGCTTATTGTGTTCAATGCCGATGCAATTTCTGTGTTTCATAAACACTCTGAAGGTCCACAGATTACTAAATCCCTCCAGATGTGCTTTGGAAACTACTACTAGTCTTCCAGTGTACGATCAAAGCGTAGACAGTTTAAGACATTACTCCCATGGAGAAAAGTCCGCATGGTGCTTATTGTGTTCAATACCGATGCAATTTTTGTGTTTCATCAACACTCTGAAGGTCCACAGATTAAAGAATGCCTACAGATGTGCCTCGGAAACTACTACTACCCTTCCAGGGAACGATCACAACGTAGACAGTTTGAGACATTACTCCCATGGAGAAAAGTCCGCATGGTGTTCATTGTGTTCAATGCCGATGCAATTTTTGTGTTTCATCAAAACTCTGAAGGTCCACAAATTACAAAATGCATCCAGATGTGCTTTGGAAACTACTACTAGTGTTCCTGGGAACTATCAAAGCGTAGATAGTTTAAGACATTACTCCCATGGAGAAAAGTCAACATTGTGCTTATTGTGTACAATGCCGATGCAATTTCTGTGTTTTATCAACACTCTGAAGGTCCAAAGATTACAGAATGCCTCCAGATGTGCTTCGGAAACTACTACTAGTCTTCCAGGGAACGATCAAAGCGTAGACAGTTTGAGATGTTACTCCCATGGAGAAAAGTCCGCATGGTTCTTATTGTGTTCAATGCCGATGCAAATTCTGTGTTTCATCGACACTCTGAAGGTCCACAGATTACAGAATGCCTCCAGATGTGCTTCGCAAACTACTACTAGTCTTCCAGTGAAAGATCAAAGCCTAGACAGTTTAAGACACTACTCCCATGGAGAAAAGTCTGCATGGTGCTTATTGTGCTCAATGCCAATGTAATTTTTGTGTTTCATCAACACTCTGAAGGTCCACAGATTGCAGAATGCATCCAGATGTGCTTCGGAAACTACTACTAGTCTTCCAGTGTACGATTAAAGCGTAGACAATTTAAGACATTACTCCCATGGAGAAGAATCCGCATGGTGCTTATTGTGTTCAATGCCGATGCAATTTTTTTGTTCCATCAACACTCTGAAGGTCCTCAGATTACAGAATTCATCCATATGTGCTTTGGAAACTACTACTCGTCTTCCAGGGAACGATCAAAGCGTCGACAATCTAAGACAATACTCCCATGGAGAAAAGTCCGCATGGTGCTTATTGTGTTCAATGCCGATTCAATTTCTGTCTTTCATCGACACACTGAAGGTCCACAGATTACAGAATGCATCCAGATGTGCTTCGGAAACTACTGCTAGTCTTCCAGTGTACGATGAAAGCGTAGACATTTTATGACATTACTCCCATGGAGAAAAGTCGGCATGGTGCTTATTGTGTTCAATGCCGATGCAATTTCTGTGTTTCATCAACACTCTGAAGGTCCACAGATTACAAAATCCCTTCAGATGTGCTTTGGAAACTACTACTAGTCTTCCAGTGTACGATCAAAGCGTAGACAGTGTAAGACATTACTCCCATGGAGAAAAGTCCGTGTGGTGCTTATTGTGTTCAATACCGAAGCAATATTTGTGTTTCATCAACACTCTGAAGGTCCACAGATTACAGAATGCCTACAGATGTGCCTCGGAAACTACTACTACTCTTCCAGGGAACGATCACATCGTAGACAGTTTGAGACATTACTCCAATGAAGAAAAGTCCGCATGGTGTTCATTGTGTTCAATGCCGATGCAATTTTTGTGTTTCATCAAAACTCTGAAGGTCCACAAATTACAAAATGCATGCAGATGTGCTTCGGAAACTACTACTAGTCTTCCAGGGAACTATCAAAGCGTAGACAGTTTAAGACATTACTCCCATGGAGAAAAGTCCGCGTGGTGCTTATTGTGTTCAATACCGATGCAATTTTTGTGTTTCATCAAAACTCTGAAGGTCCACAAATTACAAAATGCATCCAGATGTGCTTCGGAAACTACTACTAGTCTTCCAGGGAACTATCAAAGCGTAGATAGTTTAAGACATTACTCCCATGGAGAAAAGTCAACATGGTGCTTATTGTGTTCAATGCCGATGCAATTTCTGTGTTTCATCAACACTCTGAATGTCCACAGATTACAGAATGCCTCCAGATGTGCTTCGGGAACTACTACTAGTCTTCCAGTGTACGATCAAAGCGTAGACAGTTTAAGACATTACTCCCATGGAGAAAAGTCCGCAGTGTGCTTATTGTGTTCAATGCCGATGCAATTTTTGTGTTTCATCAACACTCTGAAGGTCCACAGGTTACAGAATGCTTCCAGATGTGCTTCGGAAACTACTACTAGTCTTCTAGGGAACGACGAAAGCGTAGACAGTTTAAGACATTACTCCCATAGAGAAAATTCCGCATGGTGCATATTGTGTTCAATGCCGATGCAATTTCTGTGTTTCATCAACACTCTGAAGGTCCTCAGATTACGGAATGCATCCAGATGTGCTTCGGAAACTACTACTAGTCTTCCAGTGTACGATCAAAGCGTAGACAGTTTAAGACATTACTCCCATGGAGAAAAGTCCGCATGGTGCTTATTGTGTTCCATGCCGATGCAATTTTTGTGTTTCATCAACACTCTGAAGGTCCACATATTACAGAATGCATCCAGATATGCTTCGGAAACTACTACTAGTCTTCCAGGGAACGATCAAAGCGTAGACAGTTTAAGACATTACTCCCATGGAGAAAAGTCCGCATGGTTCTTATTGTGTTCAATACCGATGCAATTTTAGTGTTTCATCAACACTCTGAAGGTCCACAGATTACAGAATGCCTACAGATGTGCCTCGGAAACTACTACTACTCTTCCAGGGAACGATCACAACGTAGACAGTTTGAGACACTACTCCCATGGAGAAAAGTCCGCATGGTGTTCATTGTGTTCAATGCCGATGCAATTTTTGTGTTTCATCAAACTCTGAGGGTCCACAAATTACAAAATGGATCCAGATGTGCTTCGGAAACTACTACTAGTCTTCCAGGGAACTATCAAAGCGTAGATAGTTTAAGACATTACTCCCATGGAGAAAAGTCAACATGGTGCTTATTGTGTTCAATGCCGATGCAATTTTTGTGGTTCATCAACACTCTGAAGGTCCACAAGTTACAGAATGCTTCCATATGTGCTTCGGAAACTACTACTAGTCTTCTAGGGAACGATCAAAGCGTAGACAGTTTAAGAAATTACTCCATAGAGAAAATTCCGCACGCTGCATATTGTGTTCAATGCCGATGCAATTTCTGTGTTTCATCAACAGTCTGAAGGTCCACAGATTACGGAATGCATCCAGATGTGCTTCGGAAACTACTACTAGTCTTATAGTGTACGATCAAAGCGTAGATAGTTTAAGACATTACTCCCATGGAGAAAAGTCCGCATGGTGCTTATTGTGTTCAATGCCGATGCAATTTTTGTGTTTAATCAACACTCTGAAGGTCCACAGATTACAGAATGCATCCAGATATGCTTCGGAAACTACTACTAGTCTTCCAGAGAACGATCAAAGCGTAGACAGTTTAAGACATTACTCCCATGGAGAAAAGTCCGCATGGTGCTTATTGTGTTCAATGCCGATGCAATTTTTGAGTTTCATCAACACTCTGAAGGTCCACAGATTACAGAATGAATCCAGAAGTGCTTCAGAAACTTCTACTAGTCTTATAGTGTACGATCAAAGCGTTGACAGTTTAAGACATTACTCCCATGGAGAAAAGTCCGCTTGGTGCTTCATATGTTCAATGCCAATGCAATTTCTGTGTTTCATCAACACTCTGAAGGTTCACAGGTTATAGAATGCATCCAGATGTGCTTCGGAAACTACTACTAGTCTTAAAGGGAACGATCAAATCGTAGACAGTTTAAGACAATTCTGTCATGGTGAAAAGTCCGCATGGTGCTTATTGTGTTCAATGCCGATGCAATTTCTGTGTTTCATCAACACTCTGAAGATCCACAGATTACAGAACGCATCCAGATGTGCATTGGAAGCTACTACTAGTCTTCCAGGGAACGATCAAAGCGTAGACAGTTTAAGACATTACTCCCATGGAGAAAAGTCCGCATGGTGCTTATAGTGTTCAATGCCGATCCAATTTTTGTGTTTCATCAACACTCTGAACGTCCACAGATTACAGAATGCATCCAGATATGCTTCGGAAACTACTACTAGTCTTCCAGGGAACGATCAAAGCGTACACAGTTTAAGACATTACTCCCATGGAGAAAAGTCTCCATGGTGCTTATTATGTTCAATGCCGATGCAATTTTTGTGTTTCATCAACACTCTGAAGGTCCACAGATTACAGAATGCATCCAGAGGTGCTTCAGAAACTACTACTAGTCTTCCAGTGTACGATCAAATCGTAGACAGTTTAAGACATTACTCCTATGGAGAAAAGTCCGCTTGGTGCTTATTGTGTTCAATGCCGAATCAATTTCTGTCTTTCATCAACACTCTGAAGGTTCACAGGTTATAGAATGCATCCTGATTTGCTTAGGAAACTACTACTAGTCTTCCAGGGAACGATCAAAGCGTAGACAGTTTAAGACAATTCTCTCATGGAGAAAAGTCCGCATGGTGCTTATTGTGTTCAATGCCGATGCAGTTTTTGTGTTTCATCAACACTCTGAAGGTCCACAGGTTACAGAATGCTTGCAGATGTGCTTCGGAAACTACTACTAGTCTTCTAGGGAACGATCAAAGCGTAGACAGTTTAAGACATTACTAACATAAAGAAAATTCCGCATTGTGCATATTGTGTTCAATGCCGATGCAGTTTCTGTGTTTCATCAACACTCTGAAGGTCCACAGATTACGGAATGCATCCAGATGTGCTTCGGAAACTACTACCAGTCTTCCAGTGTACGATCAAAGCGTAGACAGTTTAAGATATTACTCCCAAGGAGAAAGGTCCGCATGGTGCTTATTGTGTTCAATGCCGATGCAATTTTTGTGTTTCATCAACACTCTGAAGGTCCACAGGATACAGAATGCATCCAGATATGCTTCTGAATCTACTACTAGTCTTCCAGGGAACGATCAAAGCGTAGACAGTTTAATACATTACTCCCATGGAGAAAATTCCGCATGGTGCTTATTGTGTTCAATACCGATGCAATTTTTGTGTTTCATCAACACTCTGAAGGTCCACAGATTACAGACTGCCTACAGATGTGCCTCGGAAACTACTACTACTCTTCCAGGGAACGATCACAACGTAGACAGTTTGAGACAGTACTCCCATGGAGAAAAGTCCGCATGGTGTTCATTGAGTTCAATGCCGATGCAATTTTTGTGTTTCATCAAAACTCTGAAGGTCCACAAATTACAAAATGCATCCAGATGTGCTTCGGAAACTACTACTAGTCTTCCAGGGAACTATCAAAGCGTAGATAGTTCAAGACATTACTCCAACGGAGAAAAGTCAACATGGTGCTTATTGTGTTCAATGCCGATGCAATTTCTGTGTTTCGTCAACACTCTGAATGTCCACAGATTACAGAATGCCACCAGATGCGCTTCGGAAAGTACTACTAGTCTTCCAGTGTACGATCAAAGCGTAGACAGTTTAAGACATTACTCCCATGGAGAAAAGTCCGCATGGTGCTTATTGTGTTCAATGCCGATGCAGTTTTTGTGTTTCATCAACACACTGAAGGTCCACAGATTACAGAATGCATCCAGATATGCTTCGGAAACTACTACTAGTCTTCCAGGGAACGATCAAAGCGTAGACAGTTTAAGACATTACTCCCATGGAGAAAAGTCAACATGGTGCTTATTGTGTTCAATGCCGATGCAATTTCTGTGTTTCATCAACACTCTGAATGTCCACAGATTACAGAATGCCTCCAGATGTGCTTCGGGAACTACTACTAGTCTTCCAGTGTACGATCAAAGCGTAGACAGTTTAAGACATTACTCCCATGGAGAAAAGTCCGCAGTGTGCTTATTGTGTTCAATGCCGATGCAATTTTTGTGTTTCATCAACACTCTGAAGGTCCACAGGTTACAGAATGCTTCCAGATGTGCTTCGGAAACTACTACTAGTCTTCTAGGGAACGACGAAAGCGTAGACAGTTTAAGACATTACTCCCATAGAGAAAATTCCGCATGGTGCATATTGTGTTCAATGCCGATGCAATTTCTGTGTTTCATCAACACTCTGAAGGTCCACAGATTACGGAATGCATCCAGATGTGCTTCGGAAACTACTACTAGTCTTCCAGTGTACGATCAAAGCGTAGACAGTTTAAGACATTACTCCCATGGAGAAAAGTCCGCATGGTGCTTATTGTGTTCCATGCCGATGCAATTTTTGTGTTTCATCAACACTCTGAAGGTCCACATATTACAGAATGCATCCAGATATGCTTCGGAAACTACTACTAGTCTTCCAGGGAACGATCAAAGGGTAGACAGTTTAAGACATTACTCCCATGGAGAAAAGTCCGCATGGTTCTTATTGTGTTCAATACCGATGCAATTTTAGTGTTTCATCAACACTCTGAAGGTCCACAGATTACAGAATGCCTACAGATGTGCCTCGGAAACTACTACTACTCTTCCAGGGAACGATCACAACGTAGACAGTATGAGACACTACTCCCATGGAGAAAAGTCCGCATGGTGTTCATTGTGTTCAATGCCGATGCAATTTTTGTGTTTCATCAAACTCTGAGGGTCCACAAATTACAAAATGGATCCAGATGTGCTTCGGAAACTACTACTAGTCTTCCAGGGAACTATCAAAGCGTAGATAGTTTAAGACATTACTCCCATGGAGAAAAGACAACATGGTGCTTATTGTGTTCAATGCCGATGCAATTTTTGTGTTTCATCAACACTCTGAAGGTCCACAAGTTACAGAATGCTTCCATATGTGCTTCGGAAACTACTACTAGTCTTCTAGGGAACGATCAAAGCGTAGACAGTTTAAGAAATTACTCCCATAGAGAAAATTCCGCACGCTGCATATTGTGTTCAATGCCGATGCAATTTCTGTGTTTCATCAACAGTCTGAAGGTCCACAGATTACGGAATGCATCCAGATGTGCTTCGGAAACTACTACTAGTCTTCCAGTGTACGATCAAAGCGTAGATAGTTTAAGACATTACTCCCATGGAGAAAAGTCCGCATGGTGCTTATTGTGTTCAATGCCGATGCAATTTTTGTGTTTAATCAACACTCTGAAGGTCCACAGATTACAGAATGCATCCAGATATGCTTCGGAAACTACTACTAGTCTTCCAGAGAACGATCAAAGCGTAGACAGTTTAAGACATTACTCCCATGGAGAAAAGTCCGCATGGTGCTTATTGTGTTCAATGCCGATGCAATTTTTGAGTTTCATCAACACTCTGAAGGTCCACAGATTACAGAATGAAACCAGAAGTGCTTCAGAAACTTCTACTAGTCTTATAGTGTACGATCAAAGCGTTGACAGTTTAAGACATTACTCCCATGGAGAAAAGTCCGCTTGGTGCTTATTATGTTCAATGCCAATGCAATTTCTGTGTTTCATCAACACTCTGAAGGTTCACAGGTTATAGAATGCATCCAGATGTGCTTCGGAAACTACTACTAGTCTTAAAGGGAACGATCAAATCGTAGACAGTTTAAGACAATTCTGTCATGGTGAAAAGTCCGCATGGTGCTTATTGTGTTCAATGCCGATGCAATTTCTGTGTTTCATCAACACTCTGAAGATCCACAGATTACAGAACGCATCCATATGTGCATTGGAAGCTACTACTAGTCTTCCAGGGAACGATCAAAGCGTAGACAGTTTAAGACATTACTCCCATGGAGAAAAGTCCGCATGGTGCTTATAGTGTTCAATGCCGATCCAATTTTTGTGTTTCATCAACACTCTGAACGTCCACAGATTACAGAATGCATCCAGATATGCTTCGGAAACTACTACTAGTCTTCCAGGGAACGATCAAAGCGTACACAGTTTAAGACATTACTCCCATGGAAAAAAGTCTCCATGGTGCTTATTGTGTTCAATGCCGATGCAATTTTTGTGTTTCATCAACACTCTGAAGGTCCACAGATTACAGAATGCATCCAGAGGTGCTTCAGAAACTACTACTAGTCTTCCAGTGTACGATCAAATCGTAGACAGTTTAAGACATTACTCCTATGGAGAAAAGTCCGCTTGGTGCTTATTGTGTTCAATGCCGAATCAATTTCTGTCTTTCATCAACACTCTGAAGGTTCACAGGTTATAGAATGCATCCTGATTTGCTTCGGAAACTACTACTAGTCTTCCAGGGAACGATCAAAGCGTTGACAGTTTAAGACAATTCTCTCATGGAGAAAAGTCCGCATGGTGCTTATTGTGTTCAATGCCGATGCAGTTTTTGTGTTTCATCAACACTCTGAAGGTCCACAGGTTACAGAATGCTTGCAGATGTGCTTCGGAAACTACTACTAGTCTTCTAGGGAACGATCAAAGCGTAGACAGTTTAAGACATTACTAACATAGAGAAAATTCCGCATTGTGCATATTGTGTTCAATGCCGATGCAGTTTCTGTGTTTCATCAACACTCTGAAGGTCCACAGATTACGGAATGCATCCAGATGTGCTTCGGAAACTACTACCAGTCTTCCAGTGTACGATCAAAGCGTAGACAGTTTAAGATATTACTCCCAAGGAGAAAGGTCCGCATGGTGCTTATTGTGTTCAATGCCGATGCAATTTTTGTGTTTCATCAACACTCTGAAGGTCCACAGGATACAGAATGCATCCAGATATGCTTCTGAATCTACTACTAGTCTTCCAGGGAACGATCAAAGCGTAGACAGTTTAATACATTACTCCCATGGAGAAAATTCCGCATGGTGCTTATTGTGTTCAATACCGATGCAATTTTTGTGTTTCATCAACACTCTGAAGGTCCACAGATTACAGACTGCCTACAGATGTGCCTCGGAAACTACTACTACTCTTCCAGGGAACGATCACAACGTAGACAGTTTGAGACAGTACTCCCATGGAGAAAAGTCCGCATGGTGTTCATTGAGTTCAATGCCGATGCAATTTTTGTGTTTCATCAAAACTCTGAAGGTCCACAAATTACAAAATGCATCCAGATGTGCTTCGGAAACTACTACTAGTCTTCAAGGGAACTATCAAAGCGTAGATAGTTCAAGACATTACTCCCACGGAGAAAAGTCAACATGGTGCTTATTGTGTTCAATGCCGATGCAATTTCTGTGTTTCGTCAACACTCTGAATGTCCACAGATTACAGAATGCCACCAGATGTGCTTCGGAAAGTACTACTAGTCTTCCAGTGTACGATCAAAGCGTAGACAGTTTAAGACATTACTCCCATGGAGAAAAGTTCGCATGGTGCTTATTGTGTTCAATGCCGATGCAGTTTTTGTGTTTCATCAACACACTGAAGGTCCACAGATTACAGAATGCATCCAGATATGCTTCGGAAACTACTACTAGTCTTCCAGGGAACGATCAAAGCGTAGACAGTTTAAGACATTACTCCCATGGAGAAAAGTCAACATGGTGCTTATTGTGTTCAATGCCGATGCAATTTCTGTGTTTCATCAACACTCTGAATGTCCACAGATTACAGAATGCCTCCAGATGTGCTTCGGGAACTACTACTAGTCTTCCAGTGTACGATCAAAGCGTAGACAGTTTAAGACATTACTCCCATGGAGAAAAGTCCGCAGTGTGCTTATTGTGTTCAATGCCGATGCAATTTTTGTGTTTCATCAACACTCTGAAGGTCCACAGGTTACAGAATGCTTCCAGATGTGCTTCGGAAACTACTACTAGTCTTCTAGGGAACGACGAAAGCGTAGACAGTTTAAGACATTACTCCCATAGAGAAAATTCCGCATGGTGCATATTGTGTTCAATGCCGATGCAATTTCTGTGTTTCATCAACACTCTGAAGGTCCACAGATTACGGAATGCATCCAGATGTGCTTCGGAAACTACTACTAGTCTTCCAGTGTACGATCAAAGCGTAGACAGTTTAAGACATTACTCCCATGGAGAAAAGTCCGCATGGTGCTTATTGTGTTCCATGCCGATGCAATTTTTGTGTTTCATCAACACTCTGAAGGTCCACATATTACAGAATGCATCCAGATATGCTTCGGAAACTACTACTAGTCTTCCAGGGAACGATCAAAGCGTAGACAGTTTAAGACATTACTCCCATGGAGAAAAGTCCGCATGGTTCTTATTGTGTTCAATACCGATGCAATTTTAGTGTTTCATCAACACTCTGAAGGTCCACAGATTACAGAATGCCTACAGATGTGCCTCGGAAACTACTACTACTCTTCCAGGGAACGATCACAACGTAGACAGTATGAGACACTACTCCCATGGAGAAAAGTCCGCATGGTGTTCATTGTGTTCAATGCCGATGCAATTTTTGTGTTTCATCAAACTCTGAGGGTCCACAAATTACAAAATGGATCCAGATGTGCTTCGGAAACTACTACTAGTCTTCCAGGGAACTATCAAAGCGTAGATAGTTTAAGACATTACTCCCATGGAGAAAAGACAACATGGTGCTTATTGTGTTCAATGCCGATGCAATTTTTGTGTTTCATCAACACTCTGAAGGTCCACAAGTTACAGAATGCTTCCATATGTGCTTCGGAAACTACTACTAGTCTTCTAGGGAACGATCAAAGCGTAGACAGTTTAAGAAATTACTCCCATAGAGAAAATTCCGCACGCTGCATATTGTGTTCAATGCCGATGCAATTTCTGTGTTTCATCAACAGTCTGAAGGTCCACAGATTACGGAATGCATCCAGATGTGCTTCGGAAACTACTACTAGTCTTCCAGTGTACGATCAAAGCGTAGATAGTTTAAGACATTACTCCCATGGAGAAAAGTCCGCATGGTGCTTATTGTGTTCAATGCCGATGCAATTTTTGTGTTTAATCAACACTCTGAAGGTCCACAGATTACAGAATGCATCCAGATATGCTTCGGAAACTACTACTAGTCTTCCAGAGAACGATCAAAGCGTAGACAGTTTAAGACATTACTCCCATGGAGAAAAGTCCGCATGGTGCTTATTGTGTTCAATGCCGATGCAATTTTTGAGTTTCATCAACACTCTGAAGGTCCACAGATTACAGAATGAAACCAGAAGTGCTTCAGAAACTTCTACTAGTCTTATAGTGTACGATCAAAGCGTTGACAGTTTAAGACATTACTCCCATGGAGAAAAGTCCGCTTGGTGCTTATTATGTTCAATGCCAATGCAATTTCTGTGTTTCATCAACACTCTGAAGGTTCACAGGTTATAGAATGCATCCAGATGTGCTTCGGAAACTACTACTAGTCTTAAAGGGAACGATCAAATCGTAGACAGTTTAAGACAATTCTGTCATGGTGAAAAGTCCGCATGGTGCTTATTGTGTTCAATGCCGATGCAATTTCTGTGTTTCATCAACACTCTGAAGATCCACAGATTACAGAACGCATCCATATGTGCATTGGAAGCTACTACTAGTCTTCCAGGGAACGATCAAAGCGTAGACAGTTTAAGACATTACTCCCATGGAGAAAAGTCCGCATGGTGCTTATAGTGTTCAATGCCGATCCAATTTTTGTGTTTCATCAACACTCTGAACGTCCACAGATTACAGAATGCATCCAGATATGCTTCGGAAACTACTACTAGTCTTCCAGGGAACGATCAAAGCGTACACAGTTTAAGACATTACTCCCATGGAAAAAAGTCTCCATGGTGCTTATTGTGTTCAATGCCGATACAATTTTTGTGTTTCATCAACACTCTGAAGGTCCACAGATTACAGAATGCATCCAGAGGTGCTTCAGAAACTACTACTAGTCTTCCAGTGTACGATCAAATCGTAGACAGTTTAAGACATTACTCCTATGGAGAAAAGTCCGCTTGGTGCTTATTGTGTTCAATGCCGAATCAATTTCTGTCTTTCATCAACACTCTGAAGGTTCACAGGTTATAGAATGCATCCTGATTTGCTTCGGAAACTACTACTAGTCTTCCAGGGAACGATCAAAGCGTTGACAGTTTAAGACAATTCTCTCATGGAGAAAAGTCCGCATGGTGCTTATTGTGTTCAATGCCGATGCAGTTTTTGTGTTTCATCAACACTCTGAAGGTCCACAGGTTACAGAATGCTTGCAGATGTGCTTCGGAAACTACTACTAGTCTTCTAGGGAACGATCAAAGCGTAGACAGTTTAAGACATTACTAACATAGAGAAAATTCCGCATTGTGCATATTGTGTTCAATGCCGATGCAGTTTCTGTGTTTCATCAACACTCTGAAGGTCCACAGATTACGGAATGCATCCAGATGTGCTTCGGAAACTACTACCAGTCTTCCAGTGTACGATCAAAGCGTAGACAGTTTAAGATATTACTCCCAAGGAGAAAGGTCCGCATGGTGCTTATTGTGTTCAATGCCGATGCAATTTTTGTGTTTCATCAACACTCTGAAGGTCCACAGGATACAGAATGCATCCAGATATGCTTCTGAATCTACTACTAGTCTTCCAGGGAACGATCAAAGCGTAGACAGTTTAATACATTACTCCCATGGAGAAAATTCCGCATGGTGCTTATTGTGTTCAATACCGATGCAATTTTTGTGTTTCATCAACACTCTGAAGGTCCACAGATTACAGACTGCCTACAGATGTGCCTCGGAAACTACTACTACTCTTCCAGGGAACGATCACAACGTAGACAGTTTGAGACAGTACTCCCATGGAGAAAAGTCCGCATGGTGTTCATTGAGTTCAATGCCGATGCAATTTTTGTGTTTCATCAAAACTCTGAAGGTCCACAAATTACAAAATGCATCCAGATGTGCTTCGGAAACTACTACTAGTCTTCCAGGGAACTATCAAAGCGTAGATAGTTCAAGACATTACTCCCACGGAGAAAAGTCAACATGGTGCTTATTGTGTTCAATGCCGATGCAATTTCTGTGTTTCGTCAACACTCTGAATGTCCACAGATTACAGAATGCCTCCAGATGTGCTTCGGGAACTACTACTAGTCTTCCAGTGTACGATCAAAGCGTAGACAGTTTAAGACATTACTCCCATGGAGAAAAGTCCGCAGTGTGCTTATTGTGTTCAATGCCGATGCAATTTTTGTGTTTCATCAACACTCTGAAGGTCCACAGGTTACAGAATGCTTCCAGATGTGCTAAGGAAACTACTACTAGTCTTCTAGGGAACGACGAAAGCGTAGACAGTTTAAGACATTACTCCCATAGAGAAAATTCCGCATGGTGCATATTGTGTTCAATGCCGATGCAATTTCTGTGTTTCATCAACACTCTGAAGGTCCACAGATTACGGAATGCATCCAGATGTGCTTCGGAAACTACTACTAGTCTTCCAGTGTACGATCAAAGCGTAGACAGTTTAAGACATTACTCCCATGGAGAAAAGTCCGCATGGTGCTTATTGTGTTCCATGCCGATGCAATTTTTGTGTTTCATCAACACTCTGAAGGTCCACATATTACAGAATGCATCCAGATATGCTTCGGAAACTACTACTAGTCTTCCAGGGAACGATCAAAGCGTAGACAGTTTAAGACATTACTCCCATGGAGAAAAGTCCGCATGGTTCTTATTGTGTTCAATACCGATGCAATTTTAGTGTTTCATCAACACTCTGAAGGTCCACAGATTACAGAATGCCTACAGATGTGCCTCGGAAACTACTACTACTCTTCCAGGGAACGATCACAACGTAGACAGTTTGAGACACTACTCCCATGGAGAAAAGTCCGCATGGTGTTCATTGTGTTCAATGCCGATGCAATTTTTGTGTTTCATCAAACTCTGAGGGTCCACAAATTACAAAATGGATCCAGATGTGCTTCGGAAACTACTACTAGTCTTCCAGGGAACTATCAAAGCGTAGATAGTTTAAGACATTACTCCCATGGAGAAAAGTCAACATGGTGCTTATTGTGTTCAATGCCGATGCAATTTTTGTGTTTCATCAACACTCTGAAGGTCCACAAGTTACAGAATGCTTCCATATGTGCTTCGGAAACTACTACTAGTCTTCTAGGGAACGATCAAAGCGTAGACAGTTTAAGACATTACTCCCATAGAGAAAATTCCGCACGCTGCATATTGTGTTCAATGCCGATGCAATTTCTGTGTTTCATCAACAGTCTGAAGGTCCACAGATTACGGAATGCATCCAGATGTGCTTCGGAAACTACTACTAGTCTTCCAGTGTACGATCAAAGCGTAGATAGTTTAAGACATTACTCCCATGGAGAAAAGTCCGCATGGTGCTTATTGTGTTCAATGCCGATGCAATTTTTGTGTTTAATCAACACTCTGAAGGTCCACAGATTACAGAATGCATCCAGATATGCTTCGGAAACTACTACTAGTCTTCCAGAGAACGATCAAAGCGTAGACAGTTTAAGACATTACTCCCATGGAGAAAAGTCCGCATGGTGCTTATTGTGTTCAATGCCGATGCAATTTTTGAGTTTCATCAACACTCTGAAGGTCCACAGATTACAGAATGAATCCAGAAGTGCTTCAGAAACTTCTACTAGTCTTCCAGTGTACGATCAAAGCGTTGACAGTTTAAGACATTACTCCCATGGAGAAAAGTCCGCTTGGTGCTTATTATGTTCAATGCCAATGCAATTTCTGTGTTTCATCAACACTCTGAAGGTTCACAGGTTATAGAATGCATCCAGATGTGCTTCGGAAACTACTACTAGTCTTAAAGGGAACGATCAAAGCGTAGACAGTTTAAGACAATTCTGTCATGTTGAAAAGTCCGCGTGGTGCTTATTGTGTTCAATGCCGATGCAATTTCTGTGTTTCATCAACACTCTGAAGATCCACAGATTACAGAACGCATCCAGATGTGCATTGGAAGCTACTACTAGTCTTCCAGGGAACGATCAAAGCGTAGACAGTTTAAGACATTACTCCCATGGAGAAAAGTCCGCATGGTGCTTATAGTGTTCAATGCCGATCCAATTTTTGTGTTTCATCAACACTCTGAACGTCCACAGATTACAGAATGCATCCAGATATACTTCGGAAACTACTACTAGTCTTCCAGGGAACGATCAAAGCGTACACAGTTTAAGACATTACTCCCATGGAGAAAAGTCTCCATGGTGCTTATTGTGTTCAATGCCGATGCAATTTTTGTGATTCATCAACACTCTGAAGGTCCACAGATTACAGAATGCATCCAGAGGTGCTTCAGAAACTACTACTAGTCTTCCAGTGTACGATCAAATCGTAGACAGTTTAAGACATTACTCCTATGGAGAAAAGTCCGCTTGGTGCTTATTGTGTTCAATGCCGAATCAATTTCTGTCTTTCATCAACACTCTGAAGGTTCACAGGTTATAGAATGCATCCTGATTTGCTTCGGAAACTACTACTAGTCTTCCAGGGAACGTTCAAAGCGTAGACAGTTTAAGACAATTCTCTCATGGAGAAAAGTCCGCATGGTGCTTATTGTGTTCAATGCCGATGCAGTTTTTCTGTTTCATCAACACTCTGAAGGTCCACAGGTTACAGAATGCTTGCAGATGTGCTTCGGAAACTACTACTAGTCTTCTAGGGAACGATCAAAGCGTAGACAGTTTAAGACATTACTAACATAGAGAAAATTCCGCATGGTGCATATTGTGTTCAATGCCGATGCAGTTTCTGTGTTTCATCAACACTCTGAAGGTCCACAGATTACGGAATGCATCCAGATGTGCTTCGGAAACTACTACCAGTCTTCCAGTGTACGATCAAAGCGTAGACAGTTTAAGATATTACTCCCAAGGAGAAAGGTCCGCATGGTGCTTATTGTGTTCAATGCCGATGCAATTTTTGTGTTTCATCAACACTCTGAAGGTCCACAGGATACAGAATGCATCCAGATATGCTTCTGAATCTACTACTAGTCTTCCAGGGAACGATCAAAGCGTAGACAGTTTAATACATTACTCCCATGGAGAAAATTCCGCATGGTGCTTATTGTGTTCAATACCGATGCAATTTTTGTTTTTCATCAACACTCTGAAGGTCCACAGATTACAGACTGCCTACAGATGTGCCTCGGAAACTACTACTACTCTTCCAGGGAACGATCACAACGTAGACAGTTTGAGACAGTACTCCCATGGAGAAAAGTCCGCATGGTGTTCATTGTGTTCAATGCCGATGCAATTTTTGTGTTTCATCAAAACTCTGAAGGTCCACAAATTACAAAATGCATCCAGATGTGCTTCGGAAACTACTACTAGTCTTCCAGGGAACTATCAAAGCGTAGATAGTTCAAGACATTACTCCCACGGAGAAAAGTCAACATGGTGCTTATTGTGTTCAATGCCGATGCAATTTCTGTGTTTCGTCAACACTCTGAATGTCCACAGATTACAGAATGCCACCAGATGTGCTTCGGAAAGTACTACTAGTCTTCCAGTGTACGATCAAAGCGTAGACAGTTTAAGACATTACTCCCATGGAGAAAAGACCGCATGGTGCTTATTGTGTTCAATGCCGATGCAGTTTTTGTGTTTCAGCAACACTCTGAAGGTCCACAGATTACAGAATGCATCCAGATATGCTTCGGAAACTACTACCAGTCTTCTAGGGAACGATCAAAGCGTAGACAGATTAAGACATTACTCCCATAGAGAAAATTCCGCACGGTGCATATTGTGTTCAATGCCGATGCAATTTCTGTGTTTCATCAACACTCTGAAGGTCCACAGATTACGGAAAGCATCCAGATGTGCTTCGGAAACTACTACTAGTCTTCCAGTGTACGATCAAAGCGTAGATAGTTTAAGACATTACTCCCATGGAGAAAAGTCCGCATGGTGCTTATTGTGTTCAATGCCGATGCAATTTTTGTGTTTCATCAACACTCTGAAGGTCCACAGATTACAGAATGCATCCGGAAGTGCTTCAGAAACTACTACTAGTCTTCCAGTGTACGATAAAATCGTAGACAGTTTAAGACATTACTCCCATGGAGAAAAGTCCGCTTGGTGCTTATTGTGTTCAATGCCGAATCAATTTCTGTCTTTCATCAACACTCTGAAGGTTCACAGGTTATAGAATGCATCCTGATTTGCTTCGGAAACTACTACTAGTCTTCCAGTGTACGATCAAAGCGTAGACAGTTTAACACAATTCTCTCATGGAGAAAAGTCCGCATGGTGCTTATTGTGTTCAATGCCGATGCAATTTTTGTGTTTCATCAACACTCTGAAGGTCCACAGGTTACAGAATGCTTGCAGATGTGCTTCGGAAACTACTACTAGTCTTCCAGGGAACGATCAAAGCGTAGAGAGTTTAAGACATTACTCCCATAGAGAAAATTCCAAATTGTGCATATTGTGTTCAATGCCGATGCAGTTTCTGTGTTTCATCAACACTCTGAAGGTCCACAGATTACGGAATGCATCCAGATGTGCTTCGGAAACTACTACTAGTCTTCCAGTATACGATCAAAGCGTAGACAGTTTAAGATATTACTCCCATGGAGAAAAGTCCGCATGGTGCTTATTGTGTTCAATGCCGATGCAATTTTTGTGTTTCATCAACACTCTGAAGGTCCACAGATTACAGAATGCCTACAGATGTGCCTCGGAAACTACTACTACTCTTCCAGGGAACGATCACAACGTAGACAGTTTGAGACCTTACTCCCATGGAGAAAAGTCCGCATGGTGTTTATTGTGTTCAATGCCGATGCAATTTTTGTGTTTCATCAAAACTCTGAAGGTCCACAAATTACAAAATGCATCCAGATGTCCTTCGGAAACTACTACTAGTCTTTCAGGGAACTATCAAAGCGTAGATACTTTAAGACATTACTCCCATGGAGAAAAGTCAACATGGTGCATATTGTGTTCAATGCCGATGCAATTTCTGTGTTTTATCAACACTCTGAATGTCCACAGATTACAGAATGCCTACAGATGTGCCTCGGAAACTACTACTACTCTTCCAGGGAACGATCACACCGTAGACAGTTTGAAACATTACTCCCATGGAGAAAAGTTCGCATGGTGTTCATTGTGTTCAATGCCGATGCAATTTTTGGGTTTCATCAAAACTCTGAAGGTCCACAAATTACAAAATGCATCCAGATGTGCTTCGGAAACTACTACTAGTATTCCAGGGAACTATCAAAGCGTAGATAGTTTAAGACATTACTCCCAATGGAGAAAAGACAACATGGTGCTTATTGTGTTCCATGCCGATGCAATTTCTGTGTTTCATCAACACTCTGAATGTCCACAGATTACAGAATGCCCCCAGATGTGCTTCGGGAACTACTACTAGTCTTCCAGTGTACGATCAAAGCGTAGACTGTTTAAGACATTACTCCCATGGAGAAAAGTCCGCATGGTGCTTATTATGTTCAATGCCGATGCAATTTTTATGTTTCATCAACACTCTGAACGTCCACAGGTTACAGAATGCTTCCAGATGTGCTTCGGAAACTACTACTAGTCTTCTAGTGTACGATCAAAGCGTAGATAGTTTAAGACATTACTCCCATGGAGAAAAGTCCGCATGGTGCTTATTGTGTTCAATGCCGAAGCAATTTTTGTGTTTCATCAACACTCTGAAGGTCCACAGATTACAGAATGCATCCAGATATGCTTCGGAAACTACTACTAGTCTTCTAGGGAACGATCAAATCGTAGACAGATTTAGACATTATTCCCATAGGGAAAATTCCGCACGGTGCATATTGTGTTCAATGCCGATGCAATTTCTGTGTTTCATCAACACTCTGAAGGTCCACAGATTACGGAAAGCATCCAGATGTGCTTCGGAATCTACTACTAGTCTTCCAGTGTACGATCAAAGCGTACACAGTTTAAGACATTACTCCCATGAGAAAAGTCTCCATGGTGCTTATTGCGTTCAATGCCGATGCAATTTTTGTGTTTCATCAACACTCTGAAGGTCCACAGATTACAGAATGCATCCAGATATGCTTCGGAAACTACTACTAGTCTTCCAGAGAACGATCAAAGCGTACACAGTTTAAGACATTACTCCCATGGAGAAAAGTCTCCATGGTGCTTATTGCGTTCAATGCCGATGCAATTTTTGTGTTTCATCAACACTCTGAAGGTCCACAGATTACAGAATGCATCCAGATATGCTTCGGAAACTACTACTAGTCTTCTAGGGAACGATCAAATCGTAGACAGATTTAGACATTACTCCCATAGAGAAAATTCCGCACGGTGCATATTGTGTTCAATGCCGATGCAATTTCTGTGTTTCATCAACACTCTGAAGGTCCACAGATTACGGAAAGCATCCAGATGTGCTTCGGAAACTACTACTAGTCTTCCAGTGTACGATCAAAGCGTAGATAGTTTAAGACATTACTCCCATGGAGAAAAGTCCGCATGGTGCTTATTGTGTTCAATGCCGATGCAATTTTTGTGTTTCATCAACACTCTGAAGGTTCACAGGTTATAGAATGCATCCTGATTTGCTTCGGAAACTACTACTAGTCTTCCAGGGAACGATCAAAGCGTAGACAGTTTAAGACAATTCTCACATGGGGAAAAGTCCGCATGGTGCTTATTGTGTTCAATGCCGATGCAATTTTTGTGTTTCATCAACACTCTGAAGGTCCACAGGTTACAGAATCCTTGCAGATGTGCTTCGGAAACTACTACTAATCTTCTATGGAACGATCAAAGCGTAGAGAATTTAAGACACTACTCCCATAGAGAAAATTCCAAATGGCGCATATTGTGTTCAATGCCGATGCAGTTTCTGTGTTTCATCAACACTCTGAAGGTCCACAGATTACGGAACGCATCCAGATGTGCTTTGGAAACTACTAGTCTTCCAGTATACGATCAAAGCGTAGACAGTTAAAGATATTACTCCCATGGAGAAAAGTCTGCATGGTGCTTATTGTGTTCAATGCCGACGCAATTTTTGTGTTTCATCAACACTCTGAAGGTCCACAGATTACAGAATGCCTACAGATGTGCCTCGGAAACCACTACTACTCTTCCAGGGAACGATCAAAACGTAGGCAGTTTGAGACATTACTCCCATGGAGAAAAGTCCGCATGGTGTTCATTGTGTTCAATGCCGATGCAATTTTTGTGATTCATCAAAACTCTGAAGGTCCATGAATTACAAAATGCATCCAGATGTGCTTCGGAAACTACTACTAGTCTTTCAGTGAACTATCAAAGCGTAGATAGTTTAAGACATTACTCCCATGGAGAAAAGTCAACATGGTGCATATTGTGTTCAATGCCGATGCAATTTCTGTGTTTTATCAACACTCTGAATGTCCACAGATTACAGAATGCCTACAGATGTGCCTCGGAAACTACTACTACTCTTCCAGGGAACGATCACAACGTAGGCAGTTTGAGACATTACTCCCATGGAGAAAAGTCCGCATGGTGTTCATTGTGTTCAATGCCTATGTAATTTTTGTGTTTCATCAAAACTCTGAAGGTCCACAGATTACAGAATGCATCCAGATATGCTTCGGAAACTACTACTAGTCTTCCAGGGAACGATCAAAGTGTACACAGTTTAAGACATTACTCCCATGGAGAAAAGTCTCCATGGTGCTTATTGTGTTCAATGCCGATGCAATTTCTGTGTTTCGTCAACACTCTGAATGTCCACAGATTACAGAATGCCACCAGATGTGCTTCGGAAAGTACTACTAGTCTTCCAGTGTACGATCAAAGCGTAGACAGTTTAAGACATTACTCCCATGGAGAAAAGTCCGCATGGTGCTTATTGTGTTCAATGCCGATGCAGTTTTTGTGTTTCATCAACACTCTGAAGGTCCACAGATTACAGAATGCATCCAGATATGCTTCGGAAACTACTACCAGTCTTCTAGGGAACGATCAAAGCGTAGACAGATTAAGACATTACTCCCATAGAGAAAATTCCGCACGGTGCATATTGTGTTCAATGCCGATGCAATTTCTGTGTTTCATCAACACTCTGAAGGTCCACAGATTACGGAAAGCATCCAGATGTGCTTCGGAAACTACTACTAGTCTTCCAGTGTACGATCAAAGCGTAGATAGTTTAAGACATTACTCCCATGGAGAAAAGTCCGCATGGTGCTTATTGTGTTCAATGCCGATGCAATTTTTGTGTTTCATCAACACTCTGAAGGTCCACAGATTACAGAATGCATCCGGAAGTGCTTCAGAAACTACTACTAGTCTTCCAGTGTACGATAAAATCGTAGACAGTTTAAGACATTACTCCCATAGAGAAAAGTCCGCTTGGTGCTTATTGTGTTCAATGCCGAATCAATTTCTGTCTTTCATCAACACTCTGAAGGTTCACAGGTTATAGAATGCATCCTGATTTGCTTCGGAAACTACTACTAGTCTTCCAGTGTACGATCAAAGCGTAGACAGTTTAACACAATTCTCTCATGGAGAAAAGTCCGCATGGTGCTTATTGTGTTCAATGCCGATGCAATTTTTGTGTTTCATCAACACTCTGAAGGTCCACAGGTTACAGAATGCTTGCAGATGTGCTTCGGAAACTACTACTAGTCTTCCAGGGAACGATCAAAGCGTAGAGAGTTTAAGACATTACTCCCATAGAGAAAATTCCAAATTGTGCATATTGTGTTCAATGCCGATGCAGTTTCTGTACTTCATCAACACTCTGAAGGTCCACAGATTACGGAATGCATCCAGATGTGCTTCGGAAACTACTACTAGTCTTCCAGTATACGATCAAAGCGTAGACAGTTTAAGATATTACTCCCATGGAGAAAAGTCCGCATGGTGCTTATTGTGTTCAATGCCGATGCAATTTTTGTGTTTCATCAACACTCTGAAGGTCCACAGATTACAGAATGCCTACAGATGTGCCTCGGAAACTACTACTACTCTTCCAGGGAACGATCACAACGTAGACAGTTTGAGACCTTACTCCCATGGAGAAAAGTCCGCATGGTGTTTATTGTGTTCAATGCCGATGCAATTTTTGTGTTTCATCAAAACTCTGAAGGTCCACAAATTACAAAATGCATCCAGATGTGCTTCGGAAACTACTACTAGTCTTTCAGGGAACTATCAAAGCGTAGATACTTTAAGACATTACTCCCATGGAGAAAAGTCAACATGGTGCATATTGTGTTCAATGCCGATGCAATTTCTGTGTTTTATCAACACTCTGAATGTCCACAGATTACAGAATGCCTACAGATGTGCCTCGGAAACTACTACTACTCTTCCAGGGAACGATCACAACGTAGACAGTTTGAAACATTACTCCCATGGAGAAAAGTTCGCATGGTGTTCATTGTGTTCAATGCCGATGCAATTTTTTGGTTTCATCAAAACTCTGAAGGTCCACAAATTACAAAATGCATCCAGATGTGCTTCGGAAACTACTACTAGTATTCCAGGGAACTATCAAAGCGTAGATAGTTTAAGACATTACTCCCAATGGAGAAAAGACAACATGGTGCTTATTGTGTTCCATGCCGATGCAATTTCTGTGTTTCATCAACACTCTGAATGTCCACAGATTACAGAATGCCCCCAGATGTGCTTCGGGAACTACTACTAGTCTTCCAGTGTACGATCAAAGCGTAGACTGTTTAAGACATTACTCCCATGGAGAAAAGTCCGCATGGTGCTTATTATGTTCAATGCCGATGCAATTTTTATGTTTCATCAACACTCTGAACGTCCACAGGTTACAGAATGCTTCCAGATGTGCTTCGGAAACTACTACTAGTCTTCTAGTGTACGATCAAAGCGTAGATAGTTTAAGACATTACTCCCATGGAGAAAAGTCCGCATGGTGCTTATTGTGTTCAATGCCGAAGCAATTTTTGTGTTTCATCAACACTCTGAAGGTCCACAGATTACAGAATGCATCCAGATATGCTTCGGAAACTACTACTAGTCTTCTAGGGAACGATCAAATCGTAGACAGATTTAGACATTACTCCCATAGAGAAAATTCCGCACGGTGCATATTGTGTTCAATGCCGATGCAATTTCTGTGTTTCATCAACACTCTGAAGGTCCACAGATTACGGAAAGCATCCAGATGTGCTTCGGAAACTACTACTAGTCTTCCAGTGTACGATCAAAGCGTACACAGTTTAAGACATTACTCCCATTAGAAAAGTCTCCATGGTGCTTATTGAGTTCAATGCCGATGCAATTTTTGTGTTTCATCAACACTCTGAAGGTCCACAGATTACAGAATGCATCCAGATATGCTTCGGAAACTACTACTAGTCTTCCAGAGAACGATCAAAGCGTACACAGTTTAAGACATTACTCCCATGGAGAAAAGTCTCCATGGTGCTTATTGCGTTCAATGCCGATGCAATTTTTGTGTTTCATCAACACTCTGAAGGTCCACAGATTACAGAATGCATCCAGATATGCTTCGGAAACTACTACTAGTCTTCTAGGGAACGATCAAATCGTAGACAGATTTAGACATTACTCCCATAGAGAAAATTCCGCACGGTGCATATTGTGTTCAATGCCGATGCAATTTCTGTGTTTCATCAACACTCTGAAGGTCCACAGATTACGGAAAGCATCCAGATGTGCTTCGGAAACTACTACTAGTCTTCCAGTGTACGATCAAAGCGTAGATAGTTTAAGACATTACTCCCATGGAGAAAAGTCCGCATGGTGCTTATTGTGTTCAATGCCGATGCAATTTTTGTGTCTCATCAACACTCTGAAGGTTCACAGGTTATAGAATGCATCCTGATTTGCTTCGGAAACTACTACTAGTCTTCCAGGGAACGATCAAAGCGTAGACAGTTTAAGACAATTCTCACATGGGGAAAAGTCCGCATGGTGCTTATTGTGTTCAATGCCGATGCAATTTTTGTGTTTCATCAACACTCTGAAGGTCCACAGGTTACAGAATCCTTGCAGATGTGCTTCGGAAACTACTACTAATCTTCTATGGAACGATCAAAGCGTAAAGAATTTAAGACATTACTCCCATAGAGAAAATTCCAAATGGCGCATATTGTGTTCAATGCCGATGCAGTTTCTGTGTTTCATCAACACTCTGAAGGTCCACAGATTACGGAACGCATCCAGATGTGCTTTGGAAACTACTACTAGTCTTCCAGTATACGATCAAAGCGTAGACAGTTAAAGATATTACTCCCATGGAGAAAAGTCCGCATGGTGCTTATTGCGTTCAATGCCGACGCAATTTTTGTGTTTCATCAACACTCTGAAGGTCCACAGATTACAGAATGCCTACAGATGTGCATCGGAAACCACTACTACTCTTCCAGGGAACGATCACAACGTAGGCAGTTTGAGACATTACTCCCATGGAGAAAAGTCCGCATGGTGTTCATTGTGTTCAATGCCGATGCAATTTTTATTGTTTCATCAAAACTCTGAAGGTCCATGAATTACAAAATGCATCCAGATGTGCTTCGGAAACTACTACTAGTCTTTCAGTGAACTATCAAAGCGTAGATAGTTTAAGACATTACTCCCATGGAGAAAAGTCAACATGGTGCATATTGTGTTCAATGCCGATGCAATTTCTGTGTTTTATCAACTCTCTGAATGTCCACAGATTACAGAATGCCTACAGATGTGCCTCGGAAACTACTACTACTCTTCCAGGGAACGATCACAACGTAGGCAGTTTGAGACATTACTCCCATGGAGAAAAGTCCGCATGGTGTTCATTGTGTTCAATGCCAATGCAATTTTTGTGTTTCATCAAAACTCTGAAGGTCCACAGATTACAGAATGCATCCAGATATGCTTCGGAAACTACTACTAGTCTTCCAGGGAACGATCAAAGTGTACACAGTTTAAGACATTACTCCCATGGAGAAAAGTCTCCATGGTGCTTATTGCGTTCAATGCCGATGCAATTTTTGTGTTTCATCAATACTCTGAAGGTCCACAGATTACAGAATGCATCCAGAAGTGCTTCAGAAACTACTACTAGTCTTCCAGTGTACGATCAAATCGTAGACAGTTTAAGACATTACTCCCATGGAGAAAAGTCCGCATGGTGCTTATTGCGTTCAATGCCGATGCAATTTTTGTGTTTCATCAACACTCTGAAGGTCCACAGGTTACAGAATGCTTGCAGATGTGCTTCGGAAACTACTACTAGTCTTCTAGGGAACGATCAAAGCGTAGAGAGTTTAAGACATTACTCCCATAGAGAAAATTCAAATGGTGCATATTGTGTTCAATGCCGATGCAGTTTCTGTGTTTCATCAACACTCTGAAGGTCCACAGATTACGGAATGCATCCAGATGTGCTTTGGAAACTACTACTAGTCTTCCAATGAACGATCAAGGCGTAGACAGTTTAAGACATTACTCCCATGGAGAAAAGTCCGCATGGTGCTTATTGTGTTCAATGCCGATGCAATTTTTGTGTTTCACCAACACTCTGAAGGTCCACAGATTACAGAATGAATCCAGAAGTGCTTCAGAAACTACTACTAGTCTTCCAGTGAACGATCAAAGCGTAGACAGTTTAAGACATTACTCCCATGGGGAAGAGACCGCATGGTGCTTATTGTGTTCAATGCCGATGCAATTTCTGTGTTTCATCAATAGTCTGAAGGTCCACAGATTACAGAATCCATACAGTTGTGCTTCGGAAACTACTACTAGTCTTCCAGTGAACGATCAAAGCGTAGACAGTTTAAGACATTACTCCCAATGAGAAAAGTCCGCATGGTGCTTATTGTGTTCAATGCCGATGCAATTTTTGTGTTTCATCGACACTCTGAGGGTCTACAGATTACAGAATGCATCCAGATGTACTTGAGAAACTACTTTTAGTCTTCCAGTGAACGTTCAAAGCGTAGACGGTTTAAGACATTACTCCCATGGAGAAAAGTCCGCATGGTGCTTCTTGTGTTCAATGCCGATGCAATTTTTGTGTTTCATCATCACTCTGAACGTCCACAGATTACAGAATGCATCCAGTTGTGCTTCGGAAACTACTACTAGTCTTCCAGTGTACGATCAAAGCGTAGATAGTTTAAGACATTACTCCCATGGAGAAAAGTCCGCATGGTGCTTATTGTGTTCAATGCCGATGCAATTTTTGTGTTTCATCAACACTCTGAAGGTCCACAGATTACAGAATGCATCCAGATATGCTTCGGAAACTACTACTAGTCTTCTAGGGAACGATCAAAGCGTAGACAGATTAAGACATTACTCCCATAGAGAAAATTCCGCACGGTGCATATTGTGTTCAATGCCGATGCAATTTCTGTGTTTCATCAACACTCTGAGGGTCCACAGATTACGGAAAGCATCCAGATGTGCTTCGGAAACTACTACTAGTCTTCCAGTGTACGATCAAAGCGTAGATAGTTTAAGACATTACTCCCATGGAGAAAAGTCCGCATGGTGCTTATTGTGTTCAATGCCGATGCAATTTTTGTGTTTCATCAACACTCTGAAGGTCCACAGATTACAGAATGCATCCAGATATGCTTCGGAAACTACTACTAGTCTTCCAGGGAACGATCAAAGCGTAGAGAGTTTAAGACATTACTCCCATGGAGAAAAGTCTCCATGGTGCTTATTGCGTTCAATGCCGATGCAATTTTTGTGTTTCATCAACACTCTGAAGGTCAACAGATTACAGAATGCATCCAGAAGTGCTTCAGAAACTACTACTAGTCTTCCAGTGTACGATCAAATCGTAGACAGTTTAAGACATTACTCCCATGGAGAAAAGTCCGCTTGGTGCTTATTGTGTTCAATGCCGAATGAATTTGTGTCTTTCATCAACACTCTGAAGGTTCGCAGGTTATAGAATGCATTATGATTTGCTTCGGAAACTACTACTAGTCTTCCAGGGAACGATCAAAGCGTAGACAGTTTAAGACAATTCTCTCATGGAGAAAAGTCCGCATGGTGCTTATTGTGTTCAATGCCGATGCAATTTTTGTGTTTCATCAACACTCTGAAGGTCCACAGGTTACAGAATGCTTGCAGATGTGCTTCGGAAACTACTACTAGTCTTCTAGGGAACGATCAAAGCGTAGAGAGTTTAAGACATTACTCCCATAGAGAAAATTCCAAATGGTGCATATTGTGTTCAATGCCGATGCAGTTTCTGTGTTTCATCAACACTCTGAAGGTCCACAGATTACGGAATGCATCCAGATGTACTTTGGAAACTACTACTAGTCTTCCAGTATACGATCAAAGCGTAGACAGTTTAAGATATTACTCCCATGGAGAAAAGTCCGCATGGTGCTTATTGTGTTCAATGCCGATGCAATATTTGTGTTTCATCAACACTCTGAAGGTCCACAAGATACAGAATGCATCCAGATATGCTTCGGAAACTACTACTAGTCTTCCAGGGAACGATCAAAGCGTAGACAGTTTAAGACATTACTCCCATGGAGAAAATTCCGCATGGTGCTTATTGTGTTCAATACCGATGCAATTTTTGTGTTTCATCAACACTCTGAAAGTCCACAGATTACAGAATGCCTACAGATGTGAATCGGAAACTACTACTAGTCTTCCAGGGAACGATCACAACGTAGACAGTTTGAGACATTACTCCCATGGAGAAAAGTCCGCATGGTGTTCATTGTGTTCAATGCCGATGCAATTTTTGTGTTTCATCAAAACTCTGAAGGTCCACAATTTACAAAATGCATCCAGATGTGCTTCGGAAACTACTACTAGTCTTCCAGGGAACTATCAAAGCGTAGATAGTTTAAGACATTACTCCCATGGAGAAAAGTCAACATGGTGCATATTGTGTTCAATGCCGATGCAATGTCTGTGTTTTATCAACACTCTGAAGGTCCACAGATTACGGAATGCAGCCAGATGTGCTTCGGAAACTACTACTAGTCTTCCAGTGTACGATCAAAGCGTAAACAGTTTAAGACATTACTCCCATGGAGAAAAGTCCTCATGGTGCTTATTGTGTTCAATGCCGATGCAATTTTTGTGTTTCGTCAACACTCTGAAGGTCCACAGATTACAGAATGCATCCAGATATGCTTCGGAAACTACTACTAGTCTTCCAGGGAACGATCAAAGCGTAGACATTTTAAGACATTACTCCCATGGAGAAAAGTCCGCATGGTGCTTAATGTGTTCAATGCCGATGCAATTTTTGTGTTTCACCAACACTCTGAAGGTCCACAGATTACAGAATGAATCCAGAAGTGCTTCAGAAACTACTACTAGTCTTCCAGTGAACGATCAAAGCGTAGACAGTTTAAGACATTACTCCCATGGGGAAAAGACCGCATGGTGGTTATTGTGTTCAATGCCGATGCAATTTCTGTGTTTCATCAATAGTCTGAAGGTCCACAGATTACAGAATGCATACAGTTGTGCTTCGGAAACTACTACTAGTCTTCCAGTGAACGATCAAAGCGTAGACAGTTTAAGACATTACTCCCATGGAGAAAAGTCCGCATGGTGCTTATTGTGTTCAATGCCGATGCAATTTTTGTGTTTCATCGACACCCTGAAGGTCTACAGATTACAGAATGCATCCAGATGTACTTGAGAAACTACTTTTAGTCTTCCAGTGAACGTTCAAAGCGTAGACAGTTTAAGACATTACTCCCATGGAGAAAAGTCCGCATGGTGCTTCTTGTGTTCAATGCCGATGCAATTTTTGTGTTCCATCAACACTCTGAAGGTCCACAGATTACAGAATGCATCCAGATGTGCTTCGGAAACTACTACTAGTCTTCCAGTGAACGATCAAAGCGTAGACAGTTGAAGACAATACTCCCATGGGGAAAAGACCGCATGGTGCTTATTGTGTTCAATGACGATGCAATTTCTGTGTTTCATCAACACTCTGAAGGTCCACAGATTACAGAATGCATCCAGATGTGCTTCGGAAGCTACTACTAGTCTACCAGTGAACGATCAAAGCGTAGACAGTTTAAGACATTACTCCCATGGAGAAAAAACCCGCATGGTGCTTATTGTGTACATTGCCGATGCAATATTTGTGTTTCATTAACACTCTGAAGGTCCTCAGATTACAGAATGCCTCCAGGTGCTTCGGAAACTACTACTAGTCTTCCAGGGAACGATCAAAGCGTAGACAGTTTGAGATGTTACTCCCATGGAGAAAAGTCCGCATGGTTCTTATTGTGTTCAATGCCGATGCAATTTCTGTGTATCATCAACACTCAGAAGGTCCACAGATTTCAGAATGCCTCCAGATGTGCTTCGGAAACTACTACTAGTCTTCCAGGGAACGATCAAAACGTAGACTGTTTAAGACATTACTCCATGGAGAAAGGTCCGATTGGTGGTTATTGTGTTCAATGCCGATGCAGTTTCTGTGTTTCATCAATACCCTGAAGGTCCACAGATTACAGAATGCATCCAGATGTGCTTCGGAAACTACTACTAGTCTTTCAGGGAACGATCAAAGCGTAGGCAGTTTAAGACATTACTCCCATGGAGAAAAGACCGCATGGTGCTTATTGTGTTCAATGCCGATGCAATTATTGTGTTTCAACAACACTCTGATGGTCCACAGATTACAGAATGCATCCAGATGTGCTTCGGAAACTACTACTAGTCTTCCAGTGAACGATCAAAGCGTAGACACTTTAAGACATTACTCCCATGGAGAAAAGTCCGCATAGAGCTTATTGTGTTCAATGCCAATGCAGTTTCTGTGTTTCATCAATACCCTGAAGGTCCACAGATTACAGAATGCATCCAGATGTGCTTCGGAAGCTACTACTAGTCATCCAGGGAACGATCAAAGCGTAGACAGTTTAAGACATTAGTCCCATGGAGAAAAGTCCGCATGGTGTTTATTGTGTTCAATGCCGATGCAATTTTTGTGTTTCATCAACACTCTGAAGGTCCACAGATTACAGAATGCATATCGATGTCCTTCAGAAACTAATACTAGTCTTCCAGTGAACGATCAAAGCGTAGACAGTTTAAGACATTACTGCCATGGAGAAAAGTCCTCATGGTGCTTATTGTGTTCAATGCCGATGCAATTTTTGTTTTTCATCAATAATCTGAAGGTCCACAGATTACAGAATGCATCCAGATGTGCTTCGGAAGCTACTACTAGTCTTCCAGGGAACGATCAAAGCGTAGACAGTTTAAGACATTACTGCCATGGAGAAAAGTCCGCATGGTGCTTATTGTGTTCAATGCCGATGCAATTTTTGTGTTTCATCAACACTCTGAACGTCCACAGATTACAGAATGCATCCAGATGTGCTTCGGAAACTACTACTAGTCTTCCAGTGAACGATCAAAGCGTAGACAGTTTAAGACATTACTCAAATGGAGAAAAGTCCGCATGATGCTTATTGTGTTCAATGTCGACGCAATTTTTGTGTTTCATCAACACTCTGAAGGTCCACAGATTACAGAATGCATATCGATGTCCTTCAGAAACTAATACTAGTCTTCCAGTGAACGATCAAAGCGTAGACAGTTTAAGACATTACTGCCATGGAGAAAAGTCCTCATGGTGCTTATTGCGTTCAATGCCGATGCAATTTTTGTTTTTCATCAACAATCTGAAGGTCCACAGATTACACAATGCATCCAGATGTGCTTCGGAAACTACTACTAATCTTCCAGTGAACGTTTAAAGCGTAGACAGTTTAAGACATTACTCCCATGGAGAAAAGTCTGCATGGTGCTTATTGTGTTCAATGCCGATGCAATTTTTGGGTTTCATCAACACTCTGAACGTCCACAGATGACAGAATGCATCCAGATGTGCTTCGGAAACTACTACTAGTCTTCCAGTGAACGACCAAAGCGTAGACAGTTTAAGACATTACTCCCATCGAGAAAAGTCCGCATGGTGCTTATTGTGTTCAATGCCGATGGAATTTTTTTTTCATCAACAATCAGAAGGTCCACAGATTACAGAATGCATCCAGATGTGCTTCGGAAACTTATACTAGTCTTCCAGTGAACGATCAAAGCGTAGACAGTTTGAGACATTACTCGGATAGAGAAAATTCCGCATGGTGCTTATTGTGTTCAATGCCGATGCAATTTTTGTGTTTCATCAACACTCTGAAGATCCACAGATTACAGAATGCATCCAGATGTGCTTCGGAAACTAGTACTAGTCTTCCAGTGTACGATCAAAGCGTAGACAGTCTAAGACATTACTCCCATGGAGAAAAGTCCGCATGGAGCTTATTGTGTTCAATGCCGATGGAATTTTTGTGTTTCATCTACACTCTGAAGGTCCACAGATTACAGAATGCTTCCAGATGTGCTTCGGAAACTACTACTATTCTTCCAGTGTACGATCAAACCGTAGACAGTTTAAGACATTATTCCCATGGAGAAAAATCCGCATGGTGCTTATTGTGTTCAATGCCGATGCAATTTTTGTGTTTCATCAACACTCTGAAGGTCCACAGATTACAGAAAGCATCCAGATGTGCTTCGGAAACTACTACTAGTCTTCCAGTGTACGATCAATGCGTAGACATTTTAAGACATTACTCCCATGGAGAAAAGTTCGCATGGTGCTTATTGTGTTCAATGCCGATGAAATATTTGTGTTTCATCAACACTCAGAAGGTCCACAGATTACAGAATGTATCCATATGTGCTTCGGAAACTACTACTAGTCTACCAGGGAACGATCAAAGCGTAGACAGTTTAAGACATTACTCCCATGGAGAAAAGTCCGCATGGTGCTTATTGTGTTCAATGCCGATTCAATTCCTGTGTTTCATCAACACTATGAAGGTCCACAGATTACAGAATGCATCCAGATGTGCTTCGGAAACTACTACTAGTCTTCCAGTGTACGATCAAAGCGTAGACAGTCTAAGACATTACTCCCATGGAGAAAAGTCCGCATGGAGCTTATTGTGTTCAATGCCGATGGAATTTTTGTGTTTCATCTACACTCTGAAGGTCCACAGATTACAGAATGCTTCCAGATGTGCTTCGGAAACTACTACTATTCTTCCAGTGTACGATCAAAGCGTAGACAGTTTAAGACATTATTCCCATGGAGAAAAATTCGCATGGTGCTTATTGTGTTCAATGCCGATGCAATTTTTGTGTTTCATCAACACTCTGAAGGTCCACAGATTACAGAATGCATAGAGATGTGCTTCGGAAACTACTACTAGTCTTCTAGTGTTCGATCAAAGAGTAGACAGTTTAAGACATCACTCCCATTTAGAAAAGTCCGCATGGTGCTTATTTTGTTCAATGCCGAAGCAATTTATGTGTTTCATCAACACTCTGAAGGTCCACAGATTACAAAATCCCTTCAGATGTGCTTCGGAAACTACTACTAGTCTTCCAGTGTACGATCAAGGCGTAGACAGTTTAAGACATTACTTCCATGGAGAAAAGTCCGCATGGTGCTTATTGTGTTCAATGTCAACGCAATTTTTGTGTTTCATCAACACTCTGAAGGTCCACAGATTACAGAATGCCTCCAGATGTGCTTCGGAAACTACTACTAGTCTTCCAGTGTACGATCAAAGCGTAGACAGTTTAAGACATTACTCCCATTTAGAAAAGTCCGAATGGTGCTTATTGTGTTCAATGCCGATGTAATTTTTGTGTTTCATCAACACTGTGAAGGTCCACAGATTACAGAATGCCTCCAGATGTGCTTCGGAAACTACTACTAGTCTTCAAGGGAACGATCAAAGCGTAGACAGTTTAAGACGTTACTCTCATGCAGAAAAGTCCGCATGATGCTTATTGTGTTCAATGTTGACGCAATTTTTGTGTTTCATCAACACTCTGAAGGTCCACAGATTACAGAATGCATATCGATGTCCTTCAGAAACTAATACTAGTCTTCCAGTGTACGATCAAAGCGTAGACAGTTTAAGAAATTACTCCCATTTAGAAAAGTCCGAATGGTGCTTATTGTGTTCAATGCCGATGTAATTTTTGTGTTTCATCAACACTGTGAAGGTCCACAGATTACAGAATGCCTCCAGATGTGCTTCGGAAGCTACTACTAGTCTTCAAGGGAACGATCAAAGCGTAGACAGTTTAAGACGTTACTCTCATGCAGAAAAGTCCGCATGGTGCTTATTGTGTTCAATGCCGTTGCAAATTCTGTGTTTCATCAACACTCTGAAGTTCTACAGATTACAGAATGCTTCCAGGTGTGCTTCGGAAACTACTACTAGTCTTCCAGTGTACGATCAAAGCGTAGACAGCTTAAGACATTATTCCCATGGAGAAAAGTTCGCATGGTGCCTATTGTGTTCAATGCCGATGCAATTTTTGTGTTTCATCAACACTCAGAAGGTCCACAGATTACAGAATGCATCCAGATGTGCTTCGGAAACTACTACTAGTCTTCCAGTGTACGATCAATGAGTAGACATTTTAAGACATTACTCCCATGGAGAAAAGTTCGCATGGTGCTTATTGTGTTCAATGCCGATGAAATATTTGTGTTTCATCAGCACTCTGAAGGTCCACAGATTACAGAATGTATCCATATGTGCTTCGGAAACTACTACTAGTCTTCCAGGGAACGATCAAAGCGTAGACAGTTTAAGACATTACTCCCCTGGAGAAAAGTCCGCATGGTGCTTATTGTGTTCAATGCCGATTCAATTCCTGTGTTTCATCAACACTATGAAGGTCCACAGATTGCAGAATGCATCCAGATGTGCTTCGGAAACTACTGCTAGTCTTCCAGGGAACGATCAAATCGTAGACATTTTAAGACATTACTCCCATGGAGAAAAATGGTGCTTATTGTGTTCAATGCCGATGGAATATTTGTGTTTCATCTACACTCTGAAGGTCCACAGATTACAGAATGCTTCCAGATGTGCTTCGGAAACTACTACTATTCTTCCAGTGTACGATCAAAGCGTACATTGTTTAAGACATTACTCCCATGGAGAAAAATCCGCATGGTGCTTATTGTGTTCAATGCCGATGCAATTTTTGCGTTTCATCAACACTCTGAAGGTCCACAGATTACAGAATGCATCCAGATGTGCTTCGTAAACTACTACCTAGTCTTCCAGTGTACGATCAAAGCGTAGACAGTTTAAGACATTACTCCCATGGAGAAAAGTCCGCATGGTGCTTATTGTGTCCAATGCCGATACAATTTTTGTGTTTCATCAACATTCTGAATGTCCACAGATTACAGAATGCCTCCAGATGTGCTTCGGAAACTACCACTAGTCTTCCAGTATACGATCAAAGTGTAGACAGTAAGACATTACTCCCATGGAGATAAGTCCGCATGGTGTTTATTGAGTTCAATGTCGATGCAATTTTTGTGTTTCATCAACACTCTGAAGGTCCACTGATTACAGAATGCCTCCAGATGTGCTTCGGAAACTACTACTAGTCTTCCAGTGTACGATCAAAGCGTAGACAGTTTAAGACATTACTCCCATGCAGAAAAGTCCGCATGGTGCTTATTGTGATCAATGTCGATGCAATTTTTGTGTTTCATCAACACTCTGAAGGTCCACAGAATTCAGAACGCCTAAAGATGTGCTTCGGAAACTACTACTAGTCTTCCAGGGAACGAACAAAGTGTAGACAGTTTAAGACATTACTCCCTTTAGAAAAGTCCGCATGGGGCTTATTGTGTCCAATGCCGATGCAATTTCTGTGTTTCATCAACACTCTGAAGGTCCACAGACTACAGAATGCATCCAGATGTGCTTCGGAAACTACTGCTAGTCTTCCAGGGAACGATCAAATCGTAGACAGTTTTAGACATTACTCCCATGGAGAAAAGTCCGCATGGTGCTTATTGTATTCAATGCCGATGCAATTTCTGTGTTTCATCAACACTCTGAAAGTCTACAGTACAGAATGCTTCCAGATGTGCTTCGGAAACTACTACTAGTCTTCCAGTGTACGATCAAAGCGTAGACAGTCTAAGACATTACTCCCACGGAGAAAAGTCCGCATGGTGCTTATTGTGTTCAATGCCGATGGAATTTTTGTGTTTCATCTACACTCTGAAGGTCCACAGATTACAGAATGCTTCCAGATGTGCTTCGGAAACTACTACTATTCTTCTAGTGTACGATCAAAGCGTAGACAGTTTAAGACATTACTCCCATGGAGAAAAATCCGCATGGTGCTTATTGTGTTCAATGCCGATTGAATTTCTGTGTTTCATCAACACTCTGAAGGTCCACAGATTACAGAATGCATCCAGATGTGCTTCGGAAACTACTACTAGTCTTCTAGTGTACGATCAAAGCGTAGACAGTTTAAGACATTACTCCCATGGAGAAAAGTCCGCATGGTGCTTATTGTGTTCAATGTCGACGCAATTTTTGTGTTTCATCAACACTCTGAATGTCCACAGATTACAGACTGCCTCCAGATGTGCTTCGGAAACTACTACTAGTCTTCCAGTGTACGATCAAAGCGTATACAGTTTAAGACATTACTCCCATTGAGAAAAGACCGCATGGTGCTTATTGTGTTCAATGCCGATCCAATTTTTGTGTTTCATCAACACTCTGAAGGTCCACAGATTACAGAATGCATCCAGATATGCTTTGGAAACTACTACTAGTCTTCCAGGGAACGATCAAAGTGTACACAGTTTAAGACATTACTCCCATGGTGAAAAGTCTCCATGGTGCTTATTGTGTTCAATGCCGATTGAATTTCTGTGTTTCATCAACACTCTGAAGGTCCACAGATTACAGAATGCATCCAGATGTGCTTCGGAAACTACTACTAGTCTTCTAGTGTACGATCAAAGCGTAGACAGTTTAAGACATTACTCCCATGGAGAAAAGTCCGCATGGTGCTTCTTGTGTTCAATGCCGATTGAATTTCTGTGTTTCATCAACACTCTGAAGGTCCACAGATTACAGAATGCTTCCAGATGTGCTTCGGAAACTACTACTATTCTTCTAGTGTACGATCAAAGCGTAGACAGTTTAAGACATTACTCCCATGGAGAAAAATCCGCATGGTGCTTATTGTGTTCAATGCCGATTGAATTTCTGTGTTTCATCAACACTCTGAAGGTCCACAGATTACAGAATGCATCCAGATGTGCTTCGGAAACTACTACTAGTCTTCTAGTGTACGATCAAAGCGTAGACAGTTTAAGACATTACTCCCATGGAGAAAAGTCCGCATGGTGCTTATTGTGTTCAATGTCGACGCAATTTTTGTGTTTCATCAACACTCTGAAGGTCCACAGATTACAGAATGCATCCAGATGTGCTTCGGAAGCTACTACTAGTCTACCAGTGAACGATCAAAGCGTAGACAGTTTGAGATGTTACCCCCATGGAGAAAAGTCCGCATGGTTCTTATTGTGTTCAATGCCGATGCAATTTCTGTGTATCATCAACACTCAGAAGGTCCACAGATTTCAGAATGCCTCCAGATGTGCTTCGGAAACTACTACTAGTCTTCCAGGGAACGATCAAAACGTAGACTGTTTAAGACATTACTCCATGGAGAAAGGTCCGATTGGTGGTTATTGTGTTCAATGCCGATGCAGTTTCTGTGTTTCATCAATACCCTGAAGGTCCACAGATTACAGAATGCATCCAGATGTGCTTCCGAAACTACTACTAGTCTTTCAGGGAACGATCAAAGCGTAGGCAGTTTAAGACATTACTCCCATGGAGAAAAGACCGCATGGTGCTTATTGTGTTCAATGCCGATGCAATTATTGTGTTTCAACAACACTCTGATGGTCCACAGATTACAGAATGCATCCAGATGTGCTTCGGAAACTACTACTAGTCTTCCAGTGAACGATCAAAGCGTAGACACTTTAAGACATTACTCCCATGGAGAAAAGTCCGCATAGAGCTTATTGTGTTCAATGCCAATGCAGTTTCTGTGTTTCATCAATACCCTGAAGGTCCACAGATTACAGAATGCATCCAGATGTGCTTCGGAAGCTACTACTAGTCATCCAGGGAACGATCAAAGCGTAGACAGTTTAAGACATTACTCCCATGGAGAAAAGTCCGCATGGTGTTTATTGTGTTCAATGCCGATGCAATTTTTGTGTTTCATCAACACTCTGAAGGTCCACAGATTACAGAATGCATATCGATGTCCTTCAGAAACTATACTAGTCTTCCAGTGAACGATCAAAGCGTAGACAGTTTAAGACATTACTGCCATGGAGAAAAGTCCTCATGGTGCTTATTGTGTTCAATGCCGATGCAATTTTTGTTTTTCATCAATAATCTGAAGGTCCACAGATTACAGAATGCATCCAGATGTGCTTCGGAAACTACTACTAATCTTCCAGTGAACGTTTAAAGCGTAGACAGTTGAAGACATTACTCCCATGGAGAAAAGTCTGCATGGTGCTTATTGAGTTCAATACCGATTCAATTTCTGTGTTTCATCAACACTCTGAAGGTCCAGAGATTACAGAAAGCATCCAGATGTGCTGCGGATACTACTACTAGTCTTCCAGGGAACGAGCAAAGCGTATACAGTTTAAGACATTACTCCCATGAAAGAAAAATCCGCATGGTGCATATTGTGTTCAATGCCGATGCAATTTATGTGTTTCCACAACACTCTTAAGGTCCACAGATTACAGAATGCATCCAGATGTGCTTCGGAAACTACTACTAGTCTTCCAGTGAACGATCAAAGCGTAGACAGTTTAAGACATTACTCCCATGGAGAAAAGTCCGCATGGAGCTTATTGTGTTCAATGCCAATGCAGTTTCTGTGTTTCATCAATACCCTGAAGGTCCACAGATTACAGAATGTATCCAGATGTGCTTCGGAAGCTACTACTAGTCTTCCAGGGAACGATCAAAGCGTAGACAGTTTAAGACATTACTGCCATGGAGAAAAGTCCGCATGGTGCTTATTGTGTTCAATGCCGATGCAATTTTTGTGTTTCATCAACACTCTGAACGTCCACAGATTACAGAATGCATCCAGATGTGCTTCGGAAACTACTACTAGTCTTCCAGTGAACGATCAAAGCGTAGACAGTTTAAGACATTACTCAAATGGAGAAAAGTCCGCATGATGCTTATTGTGTTCAATGTCGACGCAATTTTTGTGTTTCATCAACACTCTGAAGGTCCACAGATTACAGAATGCATATCGATGTCCTTCAGAAACTAATACTAGTCTTCCAGTGAACGATCAAAGCGTAGACAGTTTAAGACATTACTGCCATGGAGAAAAGTCCTCATGGTGCTTATTGCGTTCAATGCCGATGCAATTTTTGTTTTTCATAAACAATCTGAAGGTCCACAGATTACACAATGCATCCAGATGTGCTTCGGAAACTACTACTAATCTTCCAGTGAACGTTTAAAGCGTAGACAGTTTAAGACATTACTCCCATGGAGAAAAGTCTGCATGGTGCTTATTGTGTTCAATGCCGATGCAATTTTTGGGTTTCATCAACACTCTGAACGTCCACAGATTACAGAATGCATCCAGATGTGCTTCGGAAACTACTACTAGTCTTCCAGTGAACGACCAAAGCGTAGACAGTTTAAGACATTACTCCCATGGAGAAAAGTCCGCATGGAGCTTATTGTGTTCAATGCCGATGGAATTTTTGTGTTTCATCTACACTCTGAAGGTCCACAGATTACAGAATGCTTCCAGATGTGCTTCGGAAACTACTACTATTCTTCCAGTGTACGATCAAACCGTAGACAGTTTAAGACATTATTCCCATGGAGAAAAATCCGCATGGTGCTTATTGTGTTCAATGCCGATGCAATTTTTGTGTTTCATCAACACTCTGAAGGTCCACAGATTACAGAATGCATCCAGATGTGCTTCGGAAACTAGTACTAGTCTTCCAGTGTACGATCAAAGCGTAGACAGTCTAAGACATTACTCCCATGGAGAAAAGTCCGCATGGAGCTTATTGTGTTCAATGCCGATGGAATTTTTGTGTTTCAACTACACTCTGAAGGTCCACAGATTACAGAATGCTTCCAGATGTGCTTCGGAAACTACTACTATCCTTCCAGTGTACGATCAAACCGTAGACAGTTTAAGACATTATTCCCATGGAGAAAAATCCGCATGGTGCTTATTGTGTTCAATGCCGATGCAATTTTTGTGTTTCATCAACACTCTGAAGGTCCACAGATTACAGAAAGCATCCAGATGTGCTTCGGAAACTACTACTAGTCTTCCAGTGTACGATCAATGCGTAGACATTTTAAGACATTACTCCCATGGAGAAAAGTTCGCATGGTGCTTATTGTGTTCAATGCCGATGAAATATTTGTGTTTCATCAACACTCAGAAGGTCCACAGATTACAGAATGTATCCATATGTGCTTCGGAAACTACTACTAGTCTACCAGGGAACGATCAAAGCGTAGACAGTTTAAGACATTACTCCCATGGAGAAAAGTCCGCATGGTGCTTATTGTGTTCAATGCCGATTCAATTCCTGTGTTTCATCAACACTATGAAGGTCCACAGATTACAGAATGGATCCAGATGTGCTTCGGAAACTACTACTAGTCTTCCAGTGTACGATCAAAGCGTAGACAGTCCAAGACATTACTCCCATGGAGAGAAGTCCGCATGGAGCTTATTGTGTTCAATGCCGATGGAATTTTTGTGTTTCATCTACACTCTGAAGGTCCACAGATTACAGAATGCTTCCAGATGTGCTTCGGAAACTACTACTATTCTTCCAGTGTACGATCAAAGCGTAGACAGTTTAAGACATTATTCCCATGGAGAAAAATTCGCATGGTGCTTATTGTGTTCAATGCCGAAGTAATTTATGTGTTTCATCAACACTCTGAAGGTCCACAGATTACAAAATCCCTTCAGATGTGCTTCGGAAACTTCTACTAGTCTTCCAGTGTACGATCAAGGCGTAGACAGTTTAAGACATTACTTCCATGGAGAAAAGTCCGCATGGTGCTTATTGTGTTCAATGTCAACGCAATTTTTGTGTTTCATCAACACTCTGAAGGTCCACAGATTACAGAATGCCTCCAGATGTGCTTCGGAAACTACTACTAGTCTTTCAGTGTACGATCAAAGCGTAGACAGTTTAAGACATTACTCCCATTTAGAAAAGTCCGAATGGTGCTTATTGTGTTCAATGCCGATGTAATTTTTGTGTTTCATCAACACTGTGAAGGTCCACAGATTACAGAATGCCTCCAGATGTGCTTCGGAAACTACTACTAGTCTTCAAGGGAACGATCAAAGCGTAGACAGTTTAAGACGTTACTCTCATGCAGAAAAGTCCGCATGATGCTTATTGTGTTCAATGTCGACCCAATTTTTGTGTTTCATCAACACTCTGAAGGTCCACAGATTACAGAATGCATATCGATGTCCTTCAGAAACTAATACTAGTCTTCCAGTGTACGATCAAAGCGTAGACAGTTTAAGAAATTACTCCCATTTAGAAAAGTCCGAATGGTGCTTATTGTGTTCAATGCCGATGTAATTTTTGTGTTTCATCAACACTGTGTAGGTCCACAGATTACAGAATGCCTCCAGATGTGCTTCGGAAACTACTACTAGTCTTCAAGGGAACGATCAAAGCGTAGACAGTTTAAGACGTTACTCTCATGCAGAAAAGTCCGCATGGTGCTTATTGTGTTCAATGCCGGTGCAAATTCTGTGTTTCATCAACACTCTTAAGTTCTACAGATTACAGAATGCTTCCAGGTGTGCTTCGGAAACTACTACTAGTCTTCCAGTGTACGATCAAAGCGTAGACAGCTTAAGACATTATTCCCATGGAGAAAAGTTCGCATGGTGCCTATTGTGTTCAATGCCGATGCAATTTTTGTGTTTCATCAACACTCTGAAGGTCCACAGATTACAGAATGCATCCAGATGTGCTTCGGAAACTACTACTAGTCTTCCAGTGTACGATCAATTAGTAGACATTTTAAGACATTACTCCCATGGAGAAAAGTTCGCATGGTGCTTATTGTGTTCAATGCCGATGAAATATTTGTGTTTCATCAGCACTCTGAAGGTCCACAGATTACAGAATCTATCCATATGTGCTTCGGAAACTACTACTAGTCTTCCAGGGAACGATCAAAGCGTAGACAGTTTAAGACATTACTCCCATGGAGAAAAGTCCGCATGGTGCATATTGTGTTCAATGCCGATTCAATTCCTGTGTTTCATCAACACTATGAAGGTCCACAGATTGCAGAATGCATCCAGATGTGCTTCGGAAACTACTGCTAGTCTTCCAGGGAACGATCAAATCGTAGACATTTTAAGACATTACTCCCATGGAGAAAAATCCGCATGGTGCTTATTGTGTTCAATGCCGATGCAATTTTTGCGTTTCATCAACACTCTGAAGGTCCACAGATTACAGAATGCATCCAGATGTGCTTCGTAAACTACTACCTAGTCTTCCAGTGTACGATCAAAGCGTAGACAGTTTAAGACATTACTCCCATGGAGAAAAGTCCGCATGGTGCTTATTGTGTCCAATGCCGATACAATTTTTGTGTTTCATCAACATTCTGAATGTCCACAGATTACAGAATGCCTCCAGATGTGCTTCGGAAACTACCACTAGTCTTCCAGTATACGATCAAAGTGTAGACAGTAAGACATTACTCCCATGGAGATAAGTCCGCATGGTGTTTATTGTGTTCAATGTCGATGCAATTTTTGTGTTTCATCAACACTCTGAAGGTCCACTGATTACAGAATGCCTCCAGATGTGCTTCGGAAACTACTACTAGTCTTCCAGTGTACGATCAAAGCGTAGACAGTTTAAGACATTACTCCCATGCAGAAAAGTCCGCATGGTGCTTATTGTGATCAATGTCGATGCAATTTTTGTGTTTCATCAACACTCTGAAGGTCCACAGAATTCAGAACGCCTAAAGATGTGCTTCGGAAACTACTACTAGTCTTCCAGGGAACGAACAAAGTGTAGACAGTTTAAGACATTACTCCCTTTAGAAAAGTCCGCATGGTGCTTATTGTGTCCAATGCCGATGCAATTTCTGTGTTTCATCAACACTCTGAAGGTCCACAGACTACAGAATGCATCCAGATGTGCTTCGGAAACTACTGCTAGTCTTCCAGGGAACGATCAAATCGTAGACAGTTTTAGACATTACTCCCATGGAGAAAAGTCCGCATGGTGCTTATTGTATTCAATGTCGATGCAATTTCTGTGTTTCATCAACACTCTGAAAGTCTACAGATCACAGAATGCTTCCAGATGTGCTTCGGAAACTACTACTAGTCTTCCAGTGTACGATCAAAGCGTAGACAGTCTAAGACATTACTCCCACGGAGAAAAGTCCGCATGGTGCTTATTGTGTTCAATGCCGATGGAATTTTTGTGTTTCATCTACACTCTGAAGGTCCACAGATTACAGAATGCTTCCAGATGTGCTTCGGAAACTACTACTATTCTTCTAGTGTACGATCAAAGCGTAGACAGTTTAAGACATTACTCCCATGGAGAAAAGTCCGCATGGTGCTTATTGTGTCCAATGCCGATACAATTTTTGTGTTTCATCAACATTCTGAATGTCCACAGATTACAGAATGCCTCCAGATGTGCTTCGGAAACTACCACTAGTCTTCCAGTATACGATCAAAGTGTAGACAGTAAGACATTACTCCCATGGAGATAAGTCCGCATGGTGTTTATTGTGTTCAATGTCGATGCAATTTTTGTGTTTCATCAACACTCTGAAGGTCCACTGATTACAGAATGCCTGCAGATGTGCTTCGGAAACTACTACTAGTCTTCCAGTGTACGATCAAAGCGTAGACAGTTTAAGACATTACTCCCATGCAGAAAAGTCCGCATGGTGCTTATTGTGATCAATGTCGATGCAATTTTTGTGTTTCATCAACACTCTGAAGGTCCACAGAATTCAGAACGCCTAAAGATGTGCTTCGGAAACTACTACTAGTCTTCCAGGGAACGAACAAAGTGTAGACAGTTTAAGACATTACTCCCTTTAGAAAAGTCCGCATGGTGCTTATTGTGTCCAATGCCGATGCAATTTCTGTGTTTCATCAACACTCTGAAGGTCCACAGACTACAGAATGCATCCAGATGTGCTTCGGAAACTACTGCTAGTCTTCCAGGGAACGATCAAATCGTAGACAGTTTTAGACATTACTCCCATGGAGAAAAGTCCGCATGGTGCTTATTGTATTCAATGTCGATGCAATTTCTGTGTTTCATCAACACTCTGAAAGTCTACAGATCACAGAATGCTTCCAGATGTGCTTCGGAAGCTACTACTAGTCTACCAGTGAACGATCAAAGCGTAGACAGTTTAAGACATTACTCCCATGGAGAGAAGTCCGCTTGGTGCTTATTATGTTCAATGCCGATCCAATTTTTGTGTTTCATCAACACTCTGAAGGTCCACAGATTACAGAATGCATCCAGATATGCTTTGGAAACTACTACTAGTCTTCCAGGGAACGATCAAAGTGTACACAGTTTATGACATTACTCCCATGGTGAAAAGTCTCCATGGTGCTTATTGTGTTCAATGCCGATGCAATTTTTGTGTTTCATCAACACTCTGAAGGTCCACAGATTACAGAATGCATCCAGAAGTGCTCCAGAAACTACTACTAGTCTTCCAGTGTACGATCAAATCGTAGACAGTTTAAGACATTACTCCCATGGAGAGAAGTCCGCTTGGTGCTTATTGTGTTCAATGCCGATTCAATTTCTGTGTTTCATCAACACTCTGAAGGTTCACAGATTATAGAATGCATCCTGATTAGCTTCGGAAACTACTACTAGTCTTCCAGGGAACGATCAAAGCGTAGACAGTTTAAGACAATTCTCTCATGAAGAAAAGTCCGCATGGTGCTTATTGTGTTCAATGCCGATGCAATTTCTGTGTTTCATCAACACTCTGATGGTCCACAGATTACAGAATGCATCCAGATGTGCATTGGAAACTACTACTAGTCTTCCAGTGAACGATCAATGCGTAGACAGTTTGAGACATTACTCCCATGGAGAAAAGTCCGCATGGTGCTTATTGTGTTCAATGCCGATGCAATTTCTGTGTTTCATCAATAGTCTGAAGGTCCACAGATTACAGAATGCATCCAGTTGTGCATCGGAACCTACTACTAGTCTTCCAGTGACGATCAAAGCGTAGACAGTTTAAGACATTACTCCCATGGAGAAAAGTCCGCATGGTGCTTATTGTGTTCAATGCCGATGCAATTTTTGTATTTCATCGACACCCTGAAGGTCTACAGATTACAGAATGCATCCAGATGTGCTTCGGAAGCTACTACTAGTCTACCAGTGAACGATCAAAGCGTAGACAGTTTAAGACATTACTCCCATGGAGAAAAATCCGCATGGTGCTTATTGTGTACATTGCCGATGCAATTTTTGTGTTTCATTAACACTCTGAAGGTCCTCAGATTACAGAATGCCTCCAGATGTGCTTCAGAAACTACTACTAGTATTCCAGGGAACGATCAAAGCGTAGACAGTTTGAGATGTTACTCCCATGCGAAAAGTTCGCATGGTTCTTATTGTGTTCAATGCCGATGCAATTTCTGTGATTCATCAACACTCTGAAGGTCCACAGATTACGGAATGCATCCAGATGTGCTTCAGAAACTACTACTAGTCTTCCAGTGAACGATCAAAGCGTAGACAGTTTAAGACATTACTCCCATGGGGAAAAGTACACATGGTGCTTATTATTTTCAATGCCGATGCAATTTCTGTGTTTCATCAACACTCTGAAGGTCCACAGATTACAGAATGCATCCAGATGTGCTTCGGAAACTACTACTAGTCTTCCAGTGAACTATCAAAGCGTAGACAGTTTAAGACATTACTCCCATGGAGAAAAGGCCGCATGGTGCTTATTGTGTTCAATGCCGATGCAGTTTCTGTGTTTCATCGATACCCTGAAGTTCTACAGATTACAGAATGCATCCAGATGAGCTTCGGAAACTACTACTAGTCTTCCAGGGAACGATCAAAGCGTAGACAGTTTAAGACATAACTCCCATGGAGAAAAGTCCGCATGGTGCTTATTGTGTTCAATGCCGATGCAATTTTTGTGCTTCATCAACACTCGGAAGGTCTACAGATTACAGAATGCATCCAGATGTGCTTCGGAAACTACTACTAGTCTTCCAGTGAACGATCAAAGCGTAGACAGTTTAAGACATAACTCCCATGGAGAAAAGTCCGCATGGTGCTTATTGTGTTCAATGCCGATGCAATTTTTGTGTTTCATCATCTCTCTGAACGTCCACAGATTACAGAATGCCTCAAGATGTGCTTCGGATACTACTACTAGTCTTCCAGAGAACGATCAAAGCGTAGACAGTTTAAGACATTACTCCCATGGAGAAAAGTCAGCATGGTGCTTATTGTGTCCAATGCCGATGCAGTTTCTGTGTTTCATCAATACCCTGAAGGTCCACAGATTACAGAATGCATCCAGATGTGCTTCGGAAACTACTACTAGTCTTCCAGCAAACGATAAAAGCGTAGACAGTTTAAGACATTACTCCCATGGAGAAAAGTCCCCACGGTGCTTATTGTGTTCAATGCCGATGCAATTTTTGTGCTTCATCAACACTCTGAAGGTCCACAGATTACAGAATGCATCCAGATGTGCTTCGGAAACTACTACTAGTCTTCCAGTGAACGATCAAAGCGTAGACAGTTTAAGACATTACTCCCATGGAGAAAAGTCCGCATGGTGCTTATTGTGTTCAATGCCAATGCAATTTTTGTGTTTCATCAACTCTCTGAACGTCCACAGATTACAGAATGCCTCAAGATGTGCTTCGGAAACTACTACTAGTCTTCCAGAGAACGATCAAAGCGTAGACAGTTTAAGACATTACTCCCATGGAGAAAAGTCCGCATGGTGCTTATTGTGTTCAATGCCGATGCTGTATCTGTGTTTCATCAATACCCTGAAGGTCCACAGATTACAGAATGCATCCAGATGTGCTTCGGAAACTACTACTAGTCTTCCAGGGAACGATCAAAGCGTAGACAGTTTAAGACAATACTCCCATGGAGAAAAGTTATCTTAGTGCTTATTGTGTTCAATGCCGATGCAATTTTTGTGTTTCATCAACACTCTGAAGGTCCACAGATTACAGAATGCATCCCGATGTCCTTTAGAAACTAATACTAGTCTTCCAGTGAACGATCAAAGCGTACACAGTTTAAGACATTACTCCCATGCAGAAAAGTCCGCATGGTGTTTATTGTGTTCAATGCCGACGCAATTTTTGTGTTTCATCAACACTCTGAAGGTCCACAGATTACAGAATGCATCCCGATGTCCTTTAGAAACTAATACTAGTCTTCCAGTGAACGATCAAAGCGTAGACAGTTTAAGACATTACTGCCATGGAGAAAAGACCTCATGGTGCTTATTGTGTTCAATGCCGATGCAATTTTTGTTTTTCATCAACAATCTGAAGGTCCACAGATTACAGAATGCATCCAGATGTACTTAAGAAACTACTACTAGTCTTCTAGTGTACGATCAAAGCGTAGACACTTTAAGACTTTACTCCCATTTAGAAAAGTAAGAATGGTGCTTATTGTGTTCAATGCCGATGCAATTTTTGTGTTTCATCAACACTGTGAAGGTCCACAGATTACAGAATGCCTCCAGATGTGCTTCGGAAACTACTACTAGTCTTCAAGGGAACGATCAAAGCGTACACAGTTTAAGACATTACTCCCATGCAGAAAAGTCCGCATGGTGCTTATTGTGTTCAATGCCGATGCAATTTCTGTGTTTCATCAACACTCTGAAGGTCCACAGATTACAGAATGCATCCAGAAGTGCATTGGAAGCTACTACTAGTCTTCCAGGGAACGATCAAAGCGTAGACAGTTTAAGACATTACTCCCATGTAGAAAAGTCCGCATGGTGCATATTGTGTTCAATGCCGATCCAATTTTTGTGTTTCATCAACACTCTGAAGGTCCACAGATTACAGAATGCATCCAGATATGCTTTGGAAACTACTACTAGTCTTAAAGGGAACGATCAAAGCGTATACAGTTTAAGACATTACTCCCATGGTGAAAAGTCTCCATGGTGCTTATTGTGTTCAATGCCGATGCAATTTTTGTGTTTCATCAACACTCTGAAGGTCCACAGATTTCAGAATGCATCCAGAAGTGCTCCAGAAACTACTACTAGTCTTCCAGTGTACGATCAAATCGTAGACAGTTTAAGACATTACTCCCATGGAGAGAAGTCCGCTTGGTGCTTATTGTGTTCAATGCCGATTCAATTTCTGTGTTTCATCAACATTCTGAAGGTTCACAGGTTATAGAATGCATCCTGATTTGCTTCGGAAACTACTGCTAGTCTTCCAGGGAACGATCAAAGCATAGACAGTTTAAGACAATTCTCTCATGGAAAAAAGTCCGCATGGTGCTTATTGTGTTCAATGCCGATGCAATTTCTGTGTTTCATAAACACTCGGAAGGTCCACAGATTACAAAATGCATCCTGATGTGCATTGGAAACTACTACTAGTCTTCCAGTGAACGATCAAAGCGTAGACAGTTTGAGACATTACTCCCATGGAGAAAAGTCCGCATGGTGCTTATTGTGTTCAATGCCGATGCAATTTCTGTATTTCATCAATAGTCTGAAGGTCCACAGATTACAGAATGCATCCAGTTGTGCTTCGGAACCTACTACTAGTCTTCCAGTGAACGATCAAAGCGTAGACAGTTTAAGACATTACTCTCATGGAGAAAAGTCCGCATGGTGCTTATTGTGTTCTATGCCGATGAAATTTTTGTGTTTCATCGACACTCTGAAGGTCTACAGATTACAGAATGCATCCAGATCGGCTTCGGAAGCTACTACTAGTCTACCAGTGAACGATCAAAGCGTAGACAGTTTAAGACATTACTCCCATGGAGAAAAATCCGCATAGTGCTTATTGTGTACATTGCCGATGCAATTTTTGTGTTTCATTAACACTCTGAAGGTCCTCAGATTACAGAATGCCTCCAGATGTGCTTCGGAAACTACTACTAGTATTCCAGGGAACGATCAAAGCGTAGACAGTTTGAGATGTTACTCCCATGGAGAAAAGTATGCACGGTTCTTATTGTGTTCAATGCCAATGCAATTTCTGTGTTTCATCAACACTCTGAAGGTCCACAGATTACGGAATGCATCCAGATGTGCTTCAGAAACTACTACTAGTCTTCCAGGGAACGATAAAAGCGTAGACAGTTTAAGACATTACTCCCATGGAGAAAAGTCCGCACGGTGCTTATTGTGTTCAATGCCGATGCAATTTTTGTGCTTCATCAACACTCTGAAGGTCCACAGATTACAGAATGCATCCAGATGTGCTTCGGAAACTACTACTAGTCTTCCAGTGAACGATCAAAGCGTAGACAGTTTAAGACATTACTCCCATGGAGAAAAGTCCGCATTTTGCTTATTGTGTTCAATGCCAATGCAATTTTTGTGTTTCATCAACTCTCTGAACGTCCACAGATTACAGAATGCCTCAAGATGTGCTTCGGAAACTACTACTAGTCTTCCAGAGAACGATCAAAGCGTAGACAGTTTAAGACATTACTCCCATGGAGAAAAGTCCGCATGGTGCTTATTGTGTTCAATGCCGATGCAGTTTCTGTGTTTCATCAATACCCTGAAGGTCCACAGATTACAGAATGCATCCAGATGTGCTTCGGAAACTACTACTAGTCTTCCAGGGAACGATCAAAGCGTAGACAGTTTAAGACATTACTCCCATGGAGAAAAGTCATCTTGGTGCTTATTGTGTTCAATGCCGATGCAATTTTTGTGTTTCAACAACACTCTGAAGGTCCACAGATTACAGACTGCATCCAGATGTGCTTCGGAAACTACTACTAGTCTTCCAGTGAACGATCAAAGCGTAGACAGTTTAAGACCTTACTCCCATGGAGAAAACTCTGCATGGTGTTTATTGTGTTCAATGCCGACGCAATTTTTGTGTTTCATCAACACTCTGAAGGTCCACAGATTACAGAATGCATCCCGATGCCCTTTAGAAACTAATACTAGTCTTCCAGTGAACGATTAAAGCGTAGACAGTTTAAGACATTACTGCCATATAGAAAAGACCTCATGGTGCTTATTGTGTTCAATGCCGATGCAATTTTTGTTTTTCATCAACAATCTGAAGGTCCACAGATTACAGAATGCATCCAGATGTGCTTAAGAAACTACTACTAGTCTTCTAGTGTACGATCAAAGCGTAGACAGTTTAAGACATTACTCCCATTTAGAAAAGTCAGAATGGTGCTTTTTGTGTTCAATGCCGATGCAATTTTTGTGTTTCATCAACACTGTGAAGGTCCACAGATTACAGAATGCCTCCAGATGTGCTTCGGAAACTACTACTAGTCTTCAAGGGAACGATCAAAGCGTACACAGTTTAAGACATTACTCCCATGCAGAAAAGTCCGCATGGTGCTTATTGTGTTCAATGCCGATGCAATTTCTGTGTTTCATCAACACTCTGAAGGTCCACAGATTACAGAATGCATCCAGATGTGCATTGGAAGCTACTACTAGTCATCCAGGGAACGATCAAAGCGTAGACAGTTTAAGACATTACTCCCATGTAGAAAAGTCCGCATGGTGCATATTGTGTTCAATGCCGATCCAATTTTTGTGTTTCATCAACACTCTGAAGGTCCACAGATTACAGAATGCATCCAGATATGCTTTGGAAACTACTACTAGTCTTCCAGGGAACGATCAAAGCGTACACAGTTTAAGACATTACTCCCATGGTGAAAAGTCTCCATGGTGCTTATTGTGTTCAATGCCGATGCAATTTTTGTGTTTCATCAACACTCAGAAGGTCCACAGATTACAGAATGCATCCAGAAGTGCTCCAGAAACTACTACTAGTCTTCCAGTGTACGATCAAATCGTAGACAGTTTAAGACATTACTCCCATGGAGAGAAGTCCGCTTGGTGCTTATTGTGTTCAATGCCGATTCAATTTCTATGTTTCATCAACACTCTGAAGGTTCACAGGTTATAGAATGCATCCTGATTTGCTTCGGAAACTACTACTAGTCTTCCAGGGAACGATCAAAGCATAGACAGTTTAAGACAATTCTCTCATGGAGAAAAGTCCGCATGGTGCTTATTGTGTTCAATGCCGATGCAATTTCTGTGTTTCATCAACACTCTGAAGGTCCACAGATTACAGAATGCATCCTGATGTGCATTGGAAACTACTACTAGTCTTCCAGTGAACGATCAATGCGTAGACAGTTTTAGACATTACTCCCATGGAGAAAAGTCCTCATGGTGCTTATTGTGTTCAATGCCGATGCAATTTCTGTATTTCATCAATAATCTGAAGGTCCACAGATTACAGAATGCATCCAGTTGTGCTTCGGAACCTACTACTAGTCTTCCATTGAACGATCAAAGCGTAGACAGTTTAAGACATTACTCCCATGGAGAAAAGTCCGCATGGTGCTTATTGTGTTCTATGCCGATGCAATTTTTGTGTTTCATTGACACTCTGAAGGTCGACAGATTACAGAATGCATCCAGATGTGCTTCGGAAGCTACTACTAGTCTACCAAGGAACGATCAAAGCGTAGACAGTTTAAGACATTACTCCCATGGAGAAAAATCAGCATGGTGCTTATTGTGTACATTGCCGATGCAATTTTTGTGTTTCATTAACACTCTGAAGGTCCTCAGATTACAGAATGCCTCCAGATGTGCTTCGGAAACTACTACTAGTATTCCAGGGAACGATCAAAGCGTAGACAGTTTGAGATGTTACTCCCATGGAGAAAAGTCCGCATGGTTCTTATTGTGTTCAATGCCGATGCAATTTCTGTGTTTCATCAACACTCTGAAGGTCCACAGATTACGGAATGCATCCAGATTTGCTTCAGAAACTACTACTAGTCTTCCAGTGAACGACCAAAGCGTAGACAGTTTAAGACATTACTCCCATGGGGAAAAGTATACATGGTGCTTATTATATTCAATGCCGATGCAATTTCTGTGTTTCATCAACACTCTGAAGGTCCACAGATTACAGAATGCATCCAGATGTGCTTCGGAAACTACTACTAGTCTTCCAGTGAACTATCAAAGCGTAGACAGTTTAAGACATTACTCCCATGGAGAAAAGGCCGCATGGTGCTTATTGTGTTCAATGCCGATGCAGTTTCTGTGTTTCATCGTTACCCTGAAGTTCTACAGATTACAGAATGCATCCAGATGAGCTTCGGAAACTAATACTAGTCTTCCAGAGAACGATCAAAGCGTAGACAGTTTAAGACATTACTCCCATGGAGAAAAGTCCGCATGGTGCTTATTGTGTTCAATGCCGATGCAGTTTCTGTGTTTCATCAATACCCTGAAGGTCCACAGATTACAGAATGCATCCAGATGTGCTTCGGAAACTACTACTAGTCTTCCAGGGAACGATCAAAGCGTAGACAGTTTAAGACATTACTCCCATGGAGAAAAGTCATCTTGGTGCTTATTGTGTTCAATACCGATGCAATTTTTGTGTTTCAACAACACTCTGAAGGTCCACAGATTACAGACTGCATCCAGATGTGCTTCGGAAACTACTACTAGTCTTCCAGTGAACGATCAAAGCGTAGACAGTTTAAGACCTTACTCCCATGGAGAAAACTCTGCATGGTGTTTATTGTATTCAATGCCGACGCAATTTTTGTGTTTCATCAACACTCTGAAGGTCCACAGATTAGAGAATGCATCCCGATGCCCTTTAGAAACTAATACTAGTCTTCCAGTGAACGATCAAAGCGTATACAGTTTAAGACATTACTGCCATGGAGAAAAGACCTCATGGTGCTTATTGTGTTCAATGCCGATGCAATTTTTGTTTTTCATCAACAATCTGAAGGTCCACAGATTACAGAATGCATCCAGATGTGCTTAAGAAACTACTACTAGTCTTCTAGTGTACGATCAAAGCGTAGACAGTTTAAGACATTACTCCCATTTAGAAAAGTCAGAATGGTGCTTATTGTGTTCAATGCCGATGCAATTTTTGTGTTTCATCAACACTGTGAAGGTCCACAGATTACAGAATGCCTCCAGATGTGCTTCGGAAACTACTACTAGTCTTCAAGGGAACGATCAAAGCGTACACAGTTTAAGACATTACTCCCATGCAGAAAAGTCCGCATGGTGCTTATTGTGTTCAATGCCGATGCAATTTCTGTGTTTCATCAACACTCTGAAGGTCCACAGATTACAGAATGCATCCAGATGTGCATTGGAAGCTACTACTAGTCATCCAGGGAACGATCAAAGCGTAGACAGTTTAAGACATTACTCCCATGTAGAAAAGTCCGCATGGTGCATATTGTGTTCAATGCCGATCCAATTTTTGTGTTTCATCAACACTCTGAAGGTCCACAGATTACAGAATGCATCCAGATATGCTTTGGAAACTACTACTAGTCTTCCAGGGTACGATCAAAGCGTACACAGTTTAAGACATTACTCCCATGGTGAAAAGTCTCCATGGTGCTTATTGTGTTCAATGCCGATGCAATTTTTGTGTTTCATCAACACTCAGAAGGTCCACAGATTACAGAATGCATCCAGAAGTGCTCCAGAAACTACTACTAGTCTTCCAGTGTACGATCAAATCGTGGACAGTTTAAGACATTACTCCCATGGAGAGAAGTCCGCTTGGTGCTTATTGTGTTCAATGCCGATTCAATTTCTGTGTTTCATCAACACTCTGAAGGTTCACAGGTTATAGAATGCATTATGATTTGCTTCGGAAACTACTACTAGTCTTCCAGGGAACGATCAAAGCATAGACAGTTTAAGACAATTCTCTCATGGAGAAAAGTCCGCATGGTGCTTATTGTGTTCAATGCCGATGCAATTTCTGTGTTTCATCAACACTCTGAAGGTCCACAGATTACAGAATGCATCCTGATGTGCATTGGAAACTACTACTAGTCTTCCAGTGAACGATCAATGCGTAGACAGTTTTAGACATTACTCCCATGGAGAAAAGTCCGCATGGTGCTTATTGTGTTCAATGCCGATGCAATTTCTGTATTTCATCAATAGTCTGAAGGTCCACAGATTACAGAATGCATCCAGTTATGCTTCGGAACCTACTACTAGTCTTCCATTGAACGATCAAAGCGTAGACAGTTTAAGACATTACTCCCATGGAGAAAAGTCCGCATGGTGCTTATTGTGTTCTATGCCGATGCAATTTTTGTGTTTCATTAACACTCTGAAGGTCCTCAGATTACAGAATGCCTCCAGATGTGCTTCGGAAACTACTACAAGTATTCCAGGGAACGATCAAAGCGTAGACAGTTTGAGATGTTACTCCCATGGAGAAAAGTCCGCATGGTTCTTATTGTGTTCAATGCCGATGCAATTTCTGTGTTTCATCAACACTCTGAAGGTCCACAGATTACGGAATGCATCCAGATGTGCTTCAGAAACTACTACTAGTCTTCCAGTGAACGTTCAAAGCGTAGACAGTTTAAGACATTACTCCCATGGGGAAAAGTATACATGGTGCTTATTATATTCAATGCCGATGCAATTTCTGTGTTTCATCAACACTCTGAAGGTCCACAGATTACAGAATGCATCCAGATGTGCTTCGGAAACTACTACTAGTCTTCCAGTGAACTATCAAAGCGTAGACAGTTTAAGACATTACTCCCATGGAGAAAAGGCCGCATGGTGCTTATTGTGTTCAATGCCGATGCAGTTTCTGTGTTTCATCGTTACCCTGAAGTTCTACAGATTACAGAATGCATCCAGATGAGCTTCGGAAACTAATACTAGTCTTCCAGGGAACGATCAAAGCGTAGACAGTTTAAGACATAACTCCCATGGAGAAAAATCTGCATGGTGCTTATTGTGTTCAATGCCGATGCAATTTTTGTGCTTCATCCACACTCTGAAGGTCTACAGATTACAGAATGCATCCAGATGTGCTTCGGAAACTACTACTAGTCTTCCAGTGAACGATCAAAGCGTAGACAGTTTAAGACATTACTCCCATGGAGAAAAGTCCGCATGGTGCTTATTGTGTTCAATGCCGATGCAATTTTTGTGTTTCATTAACTCTCTGAACGTCCACAGATTACAGAATGCCTCAAGATGTGCTTCGGATACTACTACTAGTCTTCCAGAGAACGATCAAAGCGTAGACAGTTTAAGACATTACTCCCATGGAGAAAAGTCAGCATGGTGCTTATTGTGTTCAATGCCGATGCAGTTTCTGTGTTTCATCAATACCCTGAAGGTGCACAGATTACAGAATGCATCCAGATGTGCTTCGGAAACTACTACTAGTCTTCCAGGGAACGATCAAAGCGTAGACAGTTTAAGACATTACTCCCATGGAGAAAGGTCCGCACGGTGCTTATTGTGTTCAATGCCGATGCAATTTTTGTGCTTCATCAACACTCTGAAGGTCCACAGATTACAGAATGCATCCAGATGTGCTTCGGAAACTACTACTAGTCTTCCAGTGAACGATCAAAGCGTAGACAGTTTAAGACATTACTCCCATGGAGAAAAGTCCGCATGGTGCTTATTGTGTTCAATGCCGATGCAATTTTTGTGTTTCATCAACTCTCTGAACGTCCACAGATTACAGAATGCCTCAAAATGTGCTTCGGAAACTACTACTAGTCTTCCAGAGAACGATCAAAGCGTAGACAGTTTAAGACATTACTCCCATGGAGAAAAGTCCGCATGGTGCTTATTGTGTTCAATGCCGATGCAGTATCTGTGTTTCATCAATACCCTGAAGGTCCACAGATTACAGAATGCATCCAGATGTGCTTCGGAAACTACTACTAGTCTTCCAGGGAACGAACAAAGCGTAGACAGTTAAAGACATTACTCTCATGGAGAAAAGTCATCTTGGTGCTTATTGTGTTCAATGCCGATGCAATTTTTGTGTTTCAACAACACTCTGAAGGTCCACAGATTACAGGACGCATCCAGATGTGCTTCGTAAACTACTACTAGTCTTCCAGTGAACGATCAAACCGTAGACAGTTTAAGACCTTACTCCCATGGAGAAAACTCCGCATGGTGTTTATTGTGTTCAATGCCGACGCAATTTTTGTGTTTCATCAACACTCTGAAGGTCCACAGATTACAGACTGCATCCCGATGTCCTTTAGAAACTAATACTAGTCTTCCAGTGAACGATCAAAGCGTAGACAGTTTAAGACATTACTGCCATGGAGAAAAGTCCTCATGGTGCTTATTGTGTTCAATGCCGACGCAATTTTTGTTTTTCATCAACAATCTGAAGGTCCACAGATTACAGAATGCATCCAGATGTGCTTCGCAAACTACTACTAATCTTCTAGTGAACGTTTAAACCGTAGACAGTTTAAGACATTACTCCCATGGAGAAATGTCTTCATGGTGCTTATTGTGTTCAATACCGATTCAATTTCTGTGTTTCATCAACACTCTGAAGGTCCAGAGATTACAGAATGCATCCAGATGTGCTGCGGATACTACTACTAGTCTTCCAGGGATCGAGCAAAGTGTAGACAGTTTAAGACATTACTCCCATGAAAGAAAAATCCGCATGGTGCTTATTGTGTTCAATGCCGATGCAATTTATGTGTTTCATCAACACTCTGAAGGTCCACAGATTACAGAATGCATCCAGATTTGCTTCGGAAACTTGGACTAGTCTTCCAGTGAACGATCAAAGCGTAGACAGTTTAAGACATTACTCCCGTGGAGAGAAGTCCGCATGGTGCTTATTGTGTTCAATGCCGAAGCAATTTTGTTGTTTCATCAACACTCAGAAGGTCCACAGATTTCAAAATGCCTCCAGATGTGCTTCGGAAACTACTACTAGTCTTCCAGGGAACGATCAAAACGTAGACAGTTTCAGACATTACTCCATGGAGATAGGTCCGCATGGTGCTTATTGTGTTAAATGCCGATGCAGTTTCTGTGTTTCATCAATACCCTGAAGGTCTACAAATTACAGAATGCATCCAGATGTGCTTCGGAAACTACTACTAGTCTGCCAGGGAACGATCAAAGCGTAGACAGTTTAAGACAATTCTCTCATGGAGAAAAGTCCGCATGGTGCTTATTGTGTTCAATGCCGATGCAATTTCTGTGTTTCATCAACCCTCTGAAATTCCACAGATTACAGAATGCATCCTGATGTGCATTGGAAACTACTACTAGTCTTCCAGTGAACGATCAATGCGTAGACAGTTTGAGACATTACTCCCATGGAGAAAAGTCCGCATGGTGCTTATTGTGTTCAATGCCGATGCAATTTCTGTGTTTCATCAATAGTCTGAAGGTCCACAGATTACAGAATGCATCCAGTTGTGCTTCGGAAACTACTACTAGTCTTCCAGTGAACGATCAAAGCGTAGACAGTTTAAGACATTACTCCCATGGAGAAAAGTCCGCATGGTGCTTATTCTGTTCAATGCCGATGCAACTTTTTTGTTTCATCGACACTCTGAAGGTCTACAGATTACAGAATGCATATAGATGTGCTTGAGAAACTACTTTTAGTCTTCCAGTGAACGTTCAAAGCGTAGACAATTTAAGACATTACTCTCATGGAGAAAAGTCCGCATGGTGCTTCTTGTGTTCAATGCCGATGCAATTATTGAGTTTCATCAACACTCTGAAGGTCCACAGATTACAGAATGCTTCCAGATGTGCTTCGGAAACTACTACTAGTCTTCCAGTGAACGATCAAAGCGTAGACAGTTTAAGACATTACTCCCATGGGGAAAAGTACACATGGTGCTTATTATTTTCAATGCCGATGCAATTTCTGTGTTTCATCAACACTCTGAAGGTCCACAGATTACAGAATGCATCCAGATGTGCTTCGGAAACTACTACTAGTCTTCCAGTGAACTATCAAAGCGTAGACAGTTTAAGACATTACTCCCATGGAGAAGAGTCCGCATGGTGCTTATTGTGTTCAATGCCGATGCAATTTTTGTGCTTCATCAACACTCTGAAGGTCCACAGATTACAGAATGCATCCAGATGTGCTTCGCAAACTACTACTAGTCTTCCAGTGAACGATCAAAGCGTAGACAGTTGAAGACATTACTCCCATGGAGAAAAGTCCGCATGGTGCTTATTGTGTTCAATGCCGATGCAGTTTCTGTGTTTCATCAATACCCTGAAGGTCCACAGATTACAGAATGCATCCAGATGTGCTTCGGAAACTACTACTAGTCTTCCAGGGAACGATCAAAGCGTAGACAGTTTAAGACATTACTCCCATGGAGAAAAGTCCGCTTGGTGCTTATTGTGTTCAATGCCGATGCAATTTTTGTGTTTCAACAACACTCTGAAAGTCCACAGATTACAGAATGCATCCAGATGTGCTTCGCAAACTACTACTAGTCTTCCAGTGAACGATCAAAGCGTAGACAGTTGAAGACATTACTCCCATGGAGAAAGGTCCGCATGGTGCTTATTGTGTTCAATGCCGATGCAGTTTCTGTGTTTCATCAATACCCTGAAGGTCCACAGACCACAGAATGCATCCAGATGTGCTTCGGAAACTACTACTAGTCTTCCAGGGAACGATCAAAGCGTAGACAGTTTAAGACATTACTCCCATGGAGAAAAGTCCGCTTGGTGCTTATTGTGTTCAATGCCGATGCAATTTTTGTGTTTCAACAACACTCTGAAGGTCCACAGATTACAGAATGCATCCAGATGTGCTTCGGAAACTACTACTAGTCTTCCAGTGAACGAATAAAGCGTAGACAGTTTAAGACAATTCTCTCATGGAGAAAAGTCCGCATGGTGGTTATTGTGTTCAATGCCGATGCAATTTCTGTGATTCATCAACACTCTGAAGGACCACAGATTACAGAATGCATCCAGATGTGCTTTGTAAACTACTACTGGTCTTCCAGGGAACGATCAAAGCGTAGACAGTTTAAGACATTACTCCCATGGAGAAAAGTCCGCATGGTGCTTATTGTGTTCAATGCCGACGCAATTTTTGTGTTTCATCAACACTCTGAAGGTAAACAGACTACAGAATGCATCCAGATGTGCTTCGGAAACCACCACTTGTCTTCCAGGGAACGATCAAAGCTTAGACAGTTTAAGACATTACTCCCATGGAGTAATGTCCGCATGGTGCTTATTTTGTTCAATTCCGATGCAATTTTTGTGTTTCATCAACACTCTGAAGGTCCACAGATTACAGTATGCCTGCAGATGTGCTTAGGAAACTACTACTAGTCTTCCAGGGAACGATCAAAGCGTAGACAGTCTAAGAAATTACTCCCATGGAGAAAAGTCCGCATGCTGCTTATAGTGTTCAATGCCGATGCAATTTTTGTGTTTCATCAACACTCTGAAGGTCCACAGAGTGCAGAATGCCTCCAGATGTGCTTCGGAAACTACTGCTAGTCTTCCAGTGTACGATCAAAGCGTAGACAGTTTAAGACATTACTACCATGGAGAAAAGTCCGCTTGGTGCTTATTGTGTTCAATGCCGATGCAATTTTTGTGTTTCAACAACACTCTGAAGGTCCACAGATTACAGAATGCATCCAGATGTGCTTCGGAAACTACTACAAGTCTTCCAGTGAACGATCAAAGCGTAGACAGTTTAAGACATTACTCCCATGGAGAAAAGTCCGCATGGTGCTTATTGTGTTCAATGCCGACGCAAATTTTGTGTTTCATCAACACTCTGAAGGTCCACAGATAAAAGAATGCATCCCGATGTCCTTCAGAAACTAATACTAGTCTTCCAGTGAACGATCAAAGCGTAGACATTATAAGACATTACTGCCATGGAGAAAAGTCCTCATGGTGCTTATTGTGTTCAAAGCCGATGCAATTTTTGTTTTTCATCAACAATCTGAAGGTCCACAGATTACAGAATGCATCCAGATGTGCTTCGGAAACTAATACTAATTTTCCAGTGAACGTTTAAACCGTAGACAGTTTAAGACATTACTCCCATGGAGAAAAGTCTGCATGGTGCTTATTGTGTTCAATACCGATTCAATTTCTGTGTTTCATCAACACTCTGAAGGTCCAGAGATTACAGAATGCATCCAGATGTGCTGCGGATACTACTACTAGTCCTCCAGGGAACGAGCAAAGCGTACACAGTTTAAGACATTACTCCCATGAAAGAAAAATCCGCATGGTGCTTATTGTGTTCAATGCCGATTAAATTTATGTGTTTCATCAACACTCTGAAGGTCCACAGAGTACAGAATGCATCCAGATGTGCTTCGGAAACTTGGACTAGTCTTCCAGTGAACGATCAATGCGTAGACAGTTTAAGACATTACTCCCGTGGAGAGAAGTCCGCATGGTGCTTATTGTGTTCAATGCCGAAGCAATTTTGTTGTTTCATCAACACTCAGAAGGTCCACAGATTTCAGAATGCCTCCAGATGTGCTTCGGAAACTACTACTAGTCTTCCAGGGACCGATCAAAACGTAGACAGTTTAAGACATTACTCCATGGAGAAAGGCCGCATGGTGCTTATTGTGTTCAATGCCGATGCAGTTTCTGTGTTTCATCAATACCCTGAAGGTCCACAAATTACAGAATGCATCCAGATGTGCTTCGGAAACTACTACTAGTATTTCAGGGAACGATCAAAGCGTAGGCAGTTTAAGACTTTACTCCCATGGAGAAAAGACCGCATGGTGATTATTGTGTTCAATTCCGATGCAATTTTTATGTTTCAACAACACTCTGAAGGTCTACAGATTACAGAATGCATCCAGATGTGCTTTGGAAACTACTACTAGTCTTCCAGTGAACGATCAAAGCGTAGACAGTTTAAGACATTATTCCCATGAAGAAAAGTCCGCATGGAGCTTATTGTGTTCAATGCCAATGCAGTTTCTGTGCTTCATCAATACCCTGAAGGTCCACAGATTACAGAATGCATCCAGATGTGCTTCGGAAACTACTACTAGTCTTCCAGGGAACGATCAAAGCGGAGACAGTTTAAGACATTACTCCCATGGAGAAAAGTCCGCATGGTGCTTATTGTGTTCAATGCCGATGCAATTTTTGTGTTTCATCAACACTCTGAACGTCCACAGATTACAGAATGCATCCAGATGTGCTTCGGAAACTAATACTAGTCTTCCAGTGAACGATCAAAGCGTAGACAGTTTAAGACATTACTCCCATGGAGAAAAGTCCGCATGATGCTTATTGTGTTCAATGCCGACGCAATTTTTGTGTTTCAGCAACACTCTGAAGGTCCACAGATTACAGAATGCATACCGATGTCCTTCAGAAACTAATACTAGTCATCCAGGGAACGATCAAAGCGTAGACAGTTTAAGACATTACTGCAATGGAGAAAAGTCCTCATGGTGCTTATTGTGTTCAATGCCGATGCAATTTTTGTTTTTCATCAACAATCTGAAGGTCCACAGATTACAGAATGCATCCAGACGTGCTTCGGAAACTACTACTAATCTTCCAGTGAACGTTTAAAGCGTAGGCAGTTTAAGACATTACTCCCATGGAGAAAAGTGTGCATGGTGCTTATTGTGGTCAATACCGATACAATTTCTGTGTTTCATCAACACTCTGAAGGTCCAGAGATTACAGAATGCATCCAGATGTGCTGCGGATACTACTACTAGTCTTCCAGGGAACGAGCAAAGCGTAGACAGTTTAAGACATTACTCCCATGAAAGAAAAATCCGCAAGGTGCTTATTGTGTTCAATGCCGATGCAATTTATGTGCTTCATCAACACTCTGAAGGTCCACAGATTACAGAATGCATCCACATGTGCTTCGGAAACTTGGACTAGTCTTCCAGTGAACGATCAAAGCGTAGACAGTTTAAGACATTACTCCCGTGGAGAGAAGTCCGCATGGTGCTTATTGTGTTCAATGCCGAAGCAATTTTGTTGTTTCATCAACACTCAGAAGGTCCACAGATTTCAGAATGCCTCCAGATGTGCTTCGGAAACTACTACTAGTCTTCCAGGGAACGATCAAAACGTAGACAGTTTAAGACATTACTCCATGGAGAAAGGTCCGCATGGTGCTTATTGTGTTCAATGCCGATTCTGTTTCTGTGTTTCATCAATACCCTGAAGGTCCAGAAATTACAGAATGCATCCAGATGTGCTTCGGAAACTACTACTAGTCTTTCAGGTAACGATCAAAGCGTAGGCGGTTTAAGACATTACTCCCATGGAGAAAAGTCCGCATGGTGATTATTGCGTTCAATTCTGATGCAATTTTTGTGTTTCAACAACACTCTGAAGGTCCACAGATTACAGAATGCATCCTGATGTGCTTCGGAAACTACTACTAGTCTTCCAGTGAACGATCAAAGCGTAGACAGTTTAAGACATTACTCCCATGCAGAAAAGTCCGCATGGAGCTTATTGTGTTCAATGCCGATGCAATTTTTGTGTTTCATCAACACTCTGAACGTCCACAGATTACAGAATGCATCCAGATGTGCTTCGGAAACTACTACTAGTCTTCCAGTGAACGATCAAAGCGTAGACAGTTTAAGACATTACTCCCATGGAGAAAAGTCCGCATGATGCTTATTGTGTTCAATGCCGACGCAATTTTTGTGTTTCATCAACACTCTGAAGGTCCACAGATTGCAGAATGCATCCCGATATCCTTCAGAAACTAATACTAGTCTTCCAGTAAACGATCAAAGCGTAGACAGTTTAAGACATTACTGCAATGGAGAAAAGTCCTCATGGTGCTTATTGTGTTCAATGCCGATGCAATTTTTGTTTTTCATCAACAATCTGAAGGTCCACAGATTACAGAATGCGTCCATATGTGCTTCGGAAACTACTACTAATCTTCCAGTGAACGTTTAAAGCGTAGACAGTCTAAGACATTACCCCCATGTAGAAAAGTCAGCATGGTGCTTATTGTGTTCAATACCGATTCAATTTCTGTGTTTCATCAACACTCTGAAGGTCCACAGATTACAGAATGCATCCAGATGTGCTTCGGAAACTTGGACTAGTCTTCCAGTGAACGATCAAAGCGTAGACAGTTTAAGACATTACTCCGATGGAGAGAAGTCCGCATGGTGCTTATTGTGTTCAATGCCGAAGCAGGTTTGTTGTTTCATCAACACTCAGAAAGTCCACAGATTTCAGAATGCCTCCAGATGTGCTTCGGAAACTACTACTAGTCTTCCAGGGAACCATCAAAACGTAGACAGTTTAAGACATTACTCCATGGAGAAAGGGCCGCATGGTGCATATTGTGTTCAATGCCGATGCAGTTTCTGTGTTTCATCAATACCCTGAAGGTCCACAGATTACAGAATGCATCCAGATGTGCTTCGGAAACTACTACTAGTCTTCCAGGGAACGATCAAAACGTAGACAGTTTAGGACATTACTCCATGGAGAAAGGTCCGCATGGTGCTTATTGTGTTCAATGCCGATGCAGTTTCTGTGTTTCATCAATACCCTGAAGGTCCACAGATTACAGAATGCATCCAGATGTGCTTCGGAAACTACTTCTAGTCTTTCAGGGAACGATCAAAGCGTAGGCAGTTTAAGACATTACTCCCATGGAGAAAAGACCGCATGGTGCTTATTGTGTTCAATGCTGATGCAATTTTTGTGTGTCAACAACACTCTGAATGTCCACAGATTACAGAATGCATCCAGATGTGCTTCGGAAACTACTACTAGTCTTCCAGTGAACGATCAAAGCGTAGACAGTTTAAGACATTACTCCCATGGAGAAAAGTCCGCATGGTGCTTATTGTGTTCAATGCCGATGCAGTTTCTGTGTTTCATCAATACCCTGAAGGTCCACAGATTACAGAATGCATCCAGATGTGCTTCGGAAACTTCTACTAGTCTTCCAGGGAACGATCAAAACGTAGACAGTTTAAGACATTACTCCCATCGAGAAAAGTCCGCATGGTGCTTATTGTGTTCCATGCCGATGCAATTTTTGTGTTTCATCAACACTCTGAACGTCCACAGATTACAGAACGCATCCAGATGTGCTTCGGAAACTACTACTAGTCTTCATGTGAACGATCAAAGCGTAGACAGTTTAAGACATTACTCCCATGGAGAAAAGTCCGCATGATGCTTATTGTGTTCAATGAAGACGCAATTTTTGTGTTTCATCAACACTCTGAAGGTCCACAGATTACAGAATGCATCCCGATGTCCTTCGGAAACTAATACTAGTTTTCCAGTGAACGATCAAAGCGAAGACAGTTTTAGACATTACTGCCATGGAGAAAAGTCCGCATGGTGCTTATTGTGTTCAATGCCGATGCAATTTTTGTTTTTCATCAACAATCTGAAGGTCCACGGATTACAGAATGCATCCAGATGTGCTTCGGAAACTACTACTAATCTTCCAGTGAACGTTTAAAGCGTAGACAGTTTAAGACATTACGCCCATGGAGAAAAGTCTGCATGGTGCTTATTGTGTTCAATACCGATTCAATTTCTGTGTTTCATCAACACTCTGAAGGGCCACAGATTACAGAATGCATCCAGATGTGCTGCGGATACTACTACTAATCTTCCAGCGAACGAGCAAAACGTAGACAGTTTAAGACATTACTCCCATGAAAGAAAAATCCGCATGGTGCTTATTGTGTTCAATGCCGATGCAATTTATGTGTTTCTTCAACACTCTGATGGTCCACAGATTACAGAATGCATCCAGATGGGCTTCGGAAACTAGGACTAGTCTTCCAGTGAACGATCAAAGCGTAGACAGTTTAAGACTTTTTTCTCCGATAGAGAAAATTCCGCTTGGTGCATATTGTTTTCAATGCCGATGCAATTTCTGTGTTTCATCAACACTCTGAAGGTCCACAGATTACGGAATGCATCCAGATGTGCTTCGGAAACTACTACTAGTCTTCCAGTGTACGATGAAAGCGTAGACATTTTATGACATTACTCCCATGGAGAAAAGTGGGCATGGTGCTTATTGTATTCAATGCCGATGCAATTTCTGTGTTTCATCAACACTCTGAAGGTCCACAGATTACAGAATGCATCCAGATATGCTTCGAAAACTACTACTAGTCTTCCAGTGTACTATCAAAGCGTAGACAGTTTAAGACATAACTCCCATGGAGAAAAGTCCGCATGGTGCTTATTGTGTTCAATACCGATGCAATTCTTCTGTTTCATCAACACTCTGAAGGTCCACAGATTACAGAATGCCTACAGATGTGACTCGGAAACTACTACTACTCTTCCAGGGAACTATCACAACGTAGACAGTTTGAGACTTTACTCCCATTTAGAAAAGTCCGCATGGTGTTCATTGTGTTCAATGCCGATGCAATTTTTGTGTTTCATCAAAACTCTGAAGGTCCACAAATTACAAAATGCATCCAGATGTGCTTCGGAAACTACTACTAGTCTTCCAGGGAACTATCAAAGCGTAGATAGTTTAAGACATTACTCCCATGGAGAAAAGTCAACATGGTGCTTATTGTGTTCAATGCCGATGCAATTTTTGTGTTTCATCAACACTCTGATGGTCCACAGGTTACAGAATGCTTCCAGATGTGCTTCGGAAACTACTACTAGTCTTCTAGGGAGCGATCAAAGCGTAGACAGTTTAAGACATTACTCCCATAGAGAAAATTCCGCATGGTGCATATTGTGTTCAATGCCGATGCAATTTTTGTGTTTCATCAACACTCTGAAGGTCCACAGATTACGGAATGCATCCAGATGTGCTTCGGAAACTTCTACTAGTCTTCCAGTGTACGATCAAAGCGTAGACAGTTTAAGACATTACTCCCATGGAAAAGTCCGCATGGTGCTTATTGTGTTCAATTCCGATGCAATCTTTGTGTTTCATCAACATTCTGAAGGTAAACAGATTACAGAATGCATCCAGATATGCTTCAGAAACTACTACTAGTCTTCCAGGGAACGATGAAAGCGTAGACAGTTTAAGACATTACTCCCATGGAGAAAAGTCCGCATGGAACTTATTGTGTTCAATGCCGATGCAATTTTTGTGTTTCATCAACACTCTGAAGGTCCACAGATTACAGAATGAATCCAGAAGTGCTTCAGAAACTACTACTAGTCTTCCAGTGTACGATCAAATCGTAGACAGTTTAAGACATTACTCCCATGGAGAAAAGTCCGCTTGGTGCTTACTGCGTTCAATGCCGATGCAATTTCTGTGTTTCATCAACACTCTGAAGGTTCACAGGTTATAGAATGCATCCAGATGTGCTTCGGAGGCTACTACTAGTCTCCCAGGGAACGATCAAAGCGTAGACAGTTTAAGACAGTTCTGTTATGGTGAAAAGTCCGCATGGTGCTTATTGTGTTCAATGCCGATGCAATTTCTGTGTTTCATCAACACTCTGGAGGTCCACAGATTACAGAATGCATCCAGATGTGCATTGGAAACTACTACTAGTCTTCCAGGGAACGATAAAAGCGTAGACAGTTTAAGACATTACTCCCATGGAGAAAAGTCCGCATGGTGCTTATTGTGATCAATGCCGATCCAATTTTTGTGCTTCATCAACACTCTGAAGGTCCACAGATTACAGATTGCATCCAGATATTCATCGGAAACTACTACTAGTCTTCCAGGGAACGATCAAAGCGTACACACAGTTTAAGACATTAGTCCCATGGAGAAAAGTCTCCATGGTGCTTATTGTGTTCAATGCCGATGCAATTTTTGTGTTTCATCTACACTCTGAAGGTCCACAGATTACAGAATGCATCCAGAAGTGCTTCAGAAACTACTACTAGTCTTCCAGTGTACGATCAAATCGTAGACAGTTTAAGACATTACTCCCATGGAGAAAAGTCCGCTTAATGCTTATTGTGTTCAATGCCGAATCAATTTCTGTGTTTCATCAACACTCTGAAGGTTCACAGGTTATAGAATACATCCTGATTTGCTTCGGAAACTACTACTAGTCATCCAGGGAACGATCAAAGCGTAGACAGTGTAAGACAATTCTCTCATGGAGAAAAGTTCGCATGGTGCTTATTGTGTTCAATGGAGATGCAATTTCTGTGTTTCATCAACACTCTGAAGGTCCACAGATTACAGAATGCATCCAGATGTGCATTGGAAACTACTACTAGTCTTCCAGTGAACGATCAATGCGTAGACAGTTTGAGACATTACTCCCATGGAGAAAAGTCCGCATGGTGCTTATTGTGTTCAATGCCGATGCAATTTTTGTGTTTCATCAACACTCTGAAGGTCCATAGATTACAGAATGCCTACAGATGTGCCTCGGAAACTACTACTACTCTTCCAAGGAACGATCACAACGTAGACAGTTTAAGACATTACTCCCATGGAGGAAATTCCGGATGGTGTTCATTGTGTTCAATGCCGATGCAATTTCTGTGTTTCATCTAAACTCTGAAGGTCCACAAATTACAAAATGCATCCAGATGTGCTTCGGAAACTACTACTAGTCTTCCAGGGAACTATCAAAGCGTAGATAGTTTAAGACATTACTCCCATGGAGAAAAGTCAACATGGTGCTTATTGTGTTCAATGCCGATGCAATTTTTGTGTTTCATCAACACTCTGAAGGTCCACAGATTACAGAATGCATCCAGAAGTGCTTCAGAAACTACTACTAGTCTTCCAGAGTACGATCAAATCGTAGACAGTTTAAGACATTACTCCCATGGAGAAAAGTCCGCTTGGTGCTTACTGTGTTCAATGCCGAATCAATTTCTGTGTTTCATCAACACTCTGAAGGTTCACAGGTTATAGAATGCATCCTGATTTGCTTCGGAAACTACTACTAGTCATCCAGGGAACGATCAAAGCGTAGACAGTTTAAGACAATTCTCTCATAGAGAAAATTCCGGATGGTGTTCATTGTGTTCAATGCCGATGCAATTTCTGTGTTTCATCTAAACTCTGAAGGTCCACAAATTACAAAATGCATCCAGATGTGCTTCGGAAACTACTACTAGTCTTCCAGGGAACTATCAAATCGTAGATAGTTTAAGACATTACTCCCATGGAGAAAAGTCAACATGGTGCTTATTGTGTTCAATGCCGATGCAATTTTTGTGTTTCATCAACACTCTGAAGGTCCATAGGTTACAGAATGCTTCCAGATGTGCTTCGGATACTACTACTAGTCTTCTAGGGAACGATCAAAGCGTAGACAGTTTAAGACATTACTCCCATGGAGAAAATTCCGCATGGTGCATATTGTGTTCAATGCCGATGCAATTTCTGTGTTTCATCAACACTCTGAAGGTCCACAGATTACGGAATGCATCCAGATGTGCTTCGGAAACTACTACTAGTCTTCCAGTGTACGATCAAAGCGTAGACAGTTTAAGACATTACTCCCATGGAGAAAAGTCCTCATGGTGCTTATTGTGTTCAATGCCGATGCAATTTTTGTGTTTCATCAACACTCTGAAGGTCCACAGATTACAGAATGCCTCCAGATATGCTTCGGAAACTACTACTAGTCTTCCAGGGAACGATCAAAGCGTAGACAGTTTAAGACATTACTCCCATGGAGAAAAGTCAACATGGTGCTTATTGTGTTCAATGCCGATGCAATTTTTGTGTTTCATCAACACTCTGAAGGTCCACAAATTACAAAATGCATCCAGATGTGCTTCGGAAACTACTACTAGTCTTCCTGGGAACTATTAAAGCGTAGACAGTTTAAGACATTACTCCCATGGAGAAAAGTCCGCATGGTGTTTATTGTGTTCAATGCCGATGCAATTTTTGTGTTTCATCAACATTCTGAAGGTCCACAGATTACAGAATGCATGCAGATATGCTTCGGAAACTACTACTAGTCTTCCAGGGAACGATGAAAGCGTAGACAGTTTAAGACATTACTCCCATGGAGAAAAGTCCGCATGGGACTTATTGTGTTCAATGCCGATGCAATTTTTGTGTTTCATCAACACTCTGAAGGCCCACAGATTAAAGAATGAATCCAGAAGTGCTTCAAAAAACTACTACTGGTCTTCCAGTGTACGATCAAAGCGTAGACAATTTAAGACATTTCTCCCATGGAGAAAAGTCCGCTTGTTGGTTACTGTGTTCAATGCCGATGCAATTTCTGTGTTTCATCAACATTCTGAAGGTTCACAGGTTATAGAATGCATCCAGATGTGCTTCAGAAACTACTACTAGTCTTCGAGGGAACGATCAAAGCGTAGACAGTTTAAGACAATTATGTCATGGTGAAAAGTCCGCATGGTGCCTATTGTGTTCAATGCCGATGCAATTTCTGTGTTTCATCAACACTCTGAAGGTCCACAGATTACAGAATGCATCCAGATGTGCATTGGAAGCTACTACTAGTCTTCCAGTGAACGATCATAGCGTAGACAGTTTAAGACATTACTTCCATGGAGAAAAGTCCGCATGGTGCTTATTGTGTTCAATGCCGATCCAATTTTTGTGCTTCATCAACACACTGAAGGTCCACAGATTACAGAATGCATCCAGATATGCTTCGGAAACTACTACTAGTCTTCCAGGGAACGATCAAAGCGTACACAGATTAAGACATAACTCCCATGGAGAAAAGTCTCCATGGTGCTTATTGTGATCAATGCCGATGCAATTTTTGTGTTTCATCAACACTCTGAAGGTCCACAGATTACAGAATGCATCCAGAAGTGCTTCAGAAACTACTACTAGTCTTCCAGAGTACGATCAAATCGTAGACAGTTTAAGACATTACTCCCATGGAGAAAAGTCCGCTTGGTGCTTACTGTGTTCAATGCCGAATCAATTTCTGTGTTTCATCAACACTCTGAAGGTTCACAGGTTATAGAATGCATCCTGATTTGCTTCGGAAACTACTACTAGTCATCCAGGGAACGATCAAAGCGTAGACAGTTTAAGACAATTCTCTCATAGAGAAAAGTCCGCATGGGGCTTATTGTGTTCAATGCCGATGCAATTTCTGTGTTTCATCAAGACTCCGAAGGTCCACAGATTACAGAATGCATCCAGATGTGCATTGGAAACTACTACTAGTCTTCCAGTGAACGATCAATGCGTAGACAGTTTAAGACATTACTCCCATGGAGAAAAGTCCGCTTGGTGCTTACTGTGTTCAATGCCGATGCAATTTTTGTGTTTTATCAACACTATGAAGGTTCACAGGTTATAGAATGCATCCAGATGTGCTCCGGAAACTACTACTAGTCTTCCAGGGAACGATCAAAGCATACACAGTTTAAGACATTACTCCCATGGAGAAAAGTCTCCATGGTGCTTATTGTGTTCAATGCCGATGCAATTTTTGTGTTTCATCAACACTCTGAAGGTCCACAGATTACAGAATGCATCCAGAAGTGCTTCAGAAGCTACTACTAGTCTTCCAGAGTACGATCAAATCGTAGACAGTTTAAGACATTACTCCCATGGAGAAAAGTCCGCTTGGTGCTTATTGTGTTCAATGCCGAATCAATTTTCGTGTTTCAACAACACTCTGTAGGTTTACAGATTACAGAATGCATCCAGATGTGCTTCGGAAACTACTACTAGTCTTCCAGTGAACGATCAAAGCGTAGACAGTTTAAGACATTACTCAATTGGAGAAGAGTCCGCATGGTGCTTATTGTGTTCAATGCCGATGCAATTTTTGTGTTTCATCAACACTCTGAAGGTCCACAGATTACAGAATGAATCCAGAAGAGCTTCAAAAAACTACTACTAGTCTCCCAGTGAACGATCAAAGCGTAGACAGTTTAAGACATTACTCCCATGGAGAAAAGTCCGCGTGGTGCTTATTGTGTTCCATACCGATTCAATTTCTGTGTTTCATCAACACTCTGAAGGTCCAGAGATTACAGAATGCATCCAGATGTGCTGCGGATACTACTACTAGTCTTCCAGGGAACGTGCAAAGCGTAGACAGTTTAAGACATTACTCCCATGAAAGAAAAATCCGCATGGTGTTTATTGTGTTCAATGCCCATGCAATTTATGTGTTTCTTCAACACTCTGATGGTCCACAGATTACAGAATGCATCCAGATGTGCTTCGGAAACTACTACTAGTCTTCCAGGGAACGATCAAAGCGTAGACAGTTTAAGACATTACTCCCATGGAGAAAAGTCCGCATGGTGCTTATTGTGTTCAATGCCGATGCAATTTTTGTGTTTCGACAACACTCTGAAGGTCCACAGATTACAGAATGCATCCAGATGTGCTTCGGAAACTACTACTAGTCTTCCAGTGAACGATCAAAGCGTAGACAGTTTAAGACATTACTCCCTTGGAGAAGAGTCCGCATGGTGCTTATTGTGTTCAATGCCGATGCAATTTTTGTGTCTCATCAACACTCTGAAGGTCCACAGATTACAGAATGAATCCAGAAGTGCTTCAAAAAACTACTACTAGTCTCCCAGTGAACGATCAAAGCGTAGACAGTTTAAGACATTACTCCCATGGAGAAAAGTCCGCGTGGTGCTTATTGAGTTCAATGCCGATCCAATTTTTGTGCTTCATCAACACACTGAAGGTCCACAGATTACAGAATGCATCCAGATATGCTTCGGAAACTACTACTAGTCTTCCAGGGAACGATCAAAGCGTACATAGTTTAAGACATTACTCCCATGGAGAAAAGTCTCCATGGTGCTTATTGTGTTCAATGCCGATGCAATTTTTGTGTTTCATCAACACTCTGAAGGTCCACAGATTACAGAATGCATCCAGAAGTGCTTCAGAAACTACTACTAGTCTTCCAGAGTACGATCAAATCGTAGACAGTTTAAGACATTACTCCCATGGAGAAAAGTCCGCTTGGTGCTTACTGTGTTCAATGCCGAATCAATTTCTGTGTTTCACCAACACTCTGAAGGTTCACAGGTTATAGAATGCATCCTGATTTGCTTCGGAAACTACTACTAGTCATCCAGGGAACGATCAAAGCGTAGACAGTTTAAGACAATTCTCTCATAGAGAAAAGTCCGCATGGGGCTTATTGTGTTCAAAGCCGATGCAATTTCTGTGTTTCATCAACACTCCGAAGTTCCACAGATTACAGAATGCATCCAGATGTGCATTGGAAACTACTACTAGTCTTCCAGTGAACGATCAATGCGTAGACAGTTTGAGACATTACTCCCATGGAGAAAAGTCCGCATGGTGCTTATTGTGTTCAATGCCGATGCAATTTCTGTGTTTCATCAACACTCTGAATGTCCACAGATTACAGAATGCCTCCAGATGTGCTTCGGAAACTACTACTAGTCTTCCAGTGTACGATCAAAGCGTAGACAGTTTAAGACATTACTCCCATGGAGAAAAGTCCGCATGGTGCTTATTGTGTTCAATGCCGATGCAATGTTTGTGTTTCATCAACACTCTGAAGGTCCACAGATTACAGAATGCCTACAGATGTACCTCGGAAACTACTACTACTCTTCCAAGGAACGATCACAACGTAGACACTTTGAGACATTACTCCCATGGAGAAAATTCCGCATGGTGTTCATTGTGTTCAATGCCGATGCAATGTCTGTGTTTCATCAAAACTCTGAAGGTCCACAAATTACAAAATGCATACAGATGTGCTTCGCAAACTTCTACTAGTCTTCCAGTGTACGATCAAAGCGTAGACAGTTTAAGACATTACTCCCATGGAGAAAAGTCCGCATGGTGCTTATTGTGTTCAATGCCGATGCAATTTTTGTGTTTCATCAACATTCTGAAGGTCCACAGATTACAGAATGCATCCAGATATGCTTCGGAAACTACTACCAGTCGTCCACGGAACGAAGAAAGCGTAGACACTTTAAGACATTACTCCCATGGAGAAAAGTCCGCATGGAACTTACTGTGTTCAATGCCGATGCAATTTTTGTGTTTCATCAACACTCTGAAGGTAAACAGATTACAGAATAAATCCAGAAGTGCTTCAGAAACTACTACTAGTCTTCCAGTGTACGATCAAAGCTTAGACAGTTTAAGACATTACTCCCATGGAGAAAAGTCTGCTTGGTGCTTACTGTGTTCAATGCCGATGCAATTTTTGTGTTTTATCAACACTATGAAGGTTCACAGGTTATAGAATGCATCCAGATGTGCTCCGGAAACTACTACTAGTCTTCCAGGGAACGATCAAAGCATACACAGTTTAAGACATTACTCCCATGGAGAAAAGTCTCCATGGTGCTTATTGTGTTCAATGAAGATGCACTTTTTGTGTTTCAACAACACTCTGAAGGTCCACAGATTACAGAATGCATCCAGAAGTGCTTCAGAAACTACTACTAGTCTTCCAGAGTACGATCAAATCGTAGACAGTTTAAGACATTACTCCCATGGAGAAAAGTCCGCTTGGTGCTTATTGTGTTCAATGCCGAATCAATTTTCGTGTTTCAACAACACTCTGTAGGTCCACAGATTACAGAATGCATCCAGATGTGCTTCGGAAACTACTACTAGTCTTCCAGTGAACGATCAAAGCGTAGACAGTTTAAGACATTACTCAATTGGAGAAGAGTCCTCATGGTGCTTATTGTGTTCAATGCCGATGCAATTTTTGTGTTTCATCAACACTCTGAAGGTCCACAGATTACAGAATGAATCCAGAAGTGCTTCAAAAAACTACTACTAGTCTCCCAGTGAACGATCAAAGCGTAGACAGTTTAAGACATTACTCCCATGGAGAAAAGTCCGCGTGGTGCTTATTGTGTTCAATGCCGATGCAATTTTTGTGTTTCATCAACTCTCTGAACGTCCACAGATTACAGAATGCCTCAAGATGTGCTTCGGAAACTACTACTAATCTTCCAGTGAACATTTAAAGCGTAGACAGTTTAAGACATTACTCCCATGGAGAAAAGTCTGCATGGTGCTTATTGTGTTCCATACCGATTCAATTTCTGTGTTTCATCAACACTCTGAAGGTCCAGAGATTACAGAATGCATCCAGATGTGCTGCGGATACTACTACTAGTCTTCCAGGGAACGTGCAAAGCGTAGACAGTTTAAGACATTACTCCCATGAAAGAAAAATCCGCATGGTGTTTATTGTGTTCAATGCCCATGCAATTTATGTGTTTCTTCAACACTCTGATGGTCCACAGATTACAGAATGCATCCAGATGTGCTTCGGAAACTACTACTAGTCTTCCAGGGAACGATCAAAGCGTAGTCAGTTTAAGATATTACTCCCATGGAGAAAAGTCCGCATGGTGCTTATTGTGTTCAATGCCGATGCAATTTTTGTGTTTCGACAACACTCTGAAGGTCCACAGATTACAGAATGCATCCAGATGTGCTTCGGAAACTACTACTAGTCTTCCAGTGAACGATCAAAGCGTAGACAGTTTAAGACATTACTCCCTTGGAGAAGAGTCCGCATGGTGCTTATTGTGCTCAATGCCGACGCAATTTTTGTGTTTCATCAACACTCTGAATGTCCATAGATTACAGAATGCATCCCGATATCCTTCGGAATCTAATACTAGTCTTCCAGTGAACGATCAAAGCGAAGACAGTTTAAGACATTACTCATATGGAGAAAAGTCCATATGGTGCTTATTGTGTTCAATGCCGATGCAATTTTTGTGTTTCAACAACACTCTGACGTCCACAGATTACAGAATGCATCCAGATGTGCTTCGGAAACTACTACTAGTCTTCCAGGGAACGATCAAAGCGTAGACATTTTAAGACATTACTCCCATGGATAGAAGTCCGCATGGTGCTTATTGTGTTCAATGCCGACGCAATTTTTGTGTTTCATCAACACTCTGAGGGTCCACAGATTTCAGAATGCCTCCAGATGTGCTTCGGAAACTACTACTAGTCTTCCAGGAAACGATCAAAACGTAGACAGTTTAAGACATTACTCCCATGGAGAAAAGACCGCATGGTGCTTATTGTGTTCAATGCCGATGCAGTTTCTGTGTTTCATCAATACCCTGAAGGTCCACAGATTACATAATGCATCCAGATGTGCTTCGGAAACTACTACTAGTCTTCCAGGGAACGATCAAAGCGTAGACAGTTTAAGACATTACTCCCATGGAGAAAAGTCCGCATGGTGCTTATTGTGTTCAATGGCGATGCAATTTTTGTGTTTCAACAACACTCTGAAGGTCCACAGATTACAGAATGCATCCAGATGTGCTTCGGAAACTACTACTAGTCTTCCAGTGAACGATCAAAGCGTAGACAGTTATTAGACATTACCCCTATGGAGAAAAGTCCGCATGGTGTTTATTGTGTTCAATGCCGATGCAATATTTGTGTTTCATCAACACTCTGAAGGTCCACAGATTACCGAATGCATCCCGATGTCCTTCGGAAACTAATACTAGTCTTCCAGTGAACGATCTAAGCGTAGACAGTTTAAGACATTACTCTCATGGAGAAAAGTCCTCATGGTGCTTATTGTGTTCAATGCCGACGCAATTTCTGTTTTTCATCAACACTCTGATGGTCCACAGATTACAGAATGCATCCAGATGTGCTTCGGAAACTACTACTAGTCTTCCAGGGAACTATCAATGCGTAGACAGTTTAAGACATTACTCCCGTGGAGATAAGTCCGCATGGTGCTTATTGTGTTCAATGCCGATCCAATTTTTGTGCTTCATCAACACTCTGAAGGTCCACAGATTACAGATTGCATCCAGATATTCATCGGAAACTACTACTAGTCTTCCAGGGAACGATCAAAGCGTACACACAGTTTAAGACATTACTCCCATGGAGAAAAGTCTCCATGGTGCTTATTGTGTTCAATGCCGATGCAATTTTTGTGTTTCATCAACACTCTGAAGGTCCACAGATTACAGAATGCATCCAGAAGTGCTTCAGAAACTACTACTAGTCTTCCAGTGTACGATCAAATCGTAGACAGTTTAAGACATTACTCCCATGGAGAAAAGTCCGCTTGGTGCTTATTGTGTTCAATGCCGAATCAATTTCTGTGTTTCATCAACACTCTGAAGGTTCACAGGTTATAGAATGCATCCTGATTTGCTTCGGAAACTACTACTAGTCTTCCAGTGAACGATCAATGCGTAGACAGTTTGAGACATTACTCCCATGGAGAAAATTCCGCATGGTGCATATTGTGTTCAATGCCGATGCAATTTCTGTGTTTCATCAACACTCTGAAGGTCCACAGATTACGGAATGCATCCAGATGTGCTTCGGAAACTACTACTAGTCTTCCAGTGTACGATCAAAGCGTAGACAGTTTAAGACATTACTCCCATGGAGAAAAGTCCGCATGGTGCTTATTGTGTTCAATGCCGATGCAATTTTTGTGTTTCATCAACACTCTGAAGGTCCACAGATTACAGAATGCCTCCAGATATGCTTCGGAAACTACTACTAGTCTTCCAGTGAACGATCAAACCGTAGACAGTTTAAGACATTACTCCCATGGAGAAAAGTCAACATGGTGCTTATTGTGTTCAATGCCGATGCAATTTTTGTGTTTCATCAACACTCTGAAGGTCCACAAATTACAAAATGCATCCAGATGTGCTTCGGAAACTACTACTAGTCTTCCTGGGAACTATTAAAGCGTAGACAGTTGAAGACATTACTCCCATGGAGAAAAGTCCGCATGGTGTTTATTGTGTTCAATGCCGATGCAATTTTTGTGTTTCATCAACATTCTGAAGGTCCACAGATTACAGAATGCATCCAGATATGCTTCGGAAACTACTACTAGTCTTCCAGGGAACGATGAAAGCGTAGACAGTTTAAGACATTACTCCCATGGAGAAAAGTCCGCATGGGACTTATTGTGTTCAATGCCGATGCAATTTTTGTGTTTCATCAACACTCTGAAGGTCCACAGATTACAGAATGAATCCAGAAGTGCTTCAAAAAACTACTACTAGTCTTCCAGTGTACGATCAAAGCGTAGACAATTTAAGACATTACTCCCATGGAGAAAAGTCCGCTTGGTGGTTACTGTGTTCAATGCCGATGCAATTTCTGTGTTTCATCAACACTCTGAAGGTTCACAGGTTATAGAATGCATCCAGATGTGCTTCGGAAATTACTACTAGTCTTCGAGGGAACGATCAAAGCGTAGACAGTTTAAGACAATTCTGTCATGGTGAAAAGTCCGCATGGTGCCTATTGTGTTCAATGCCGATGCAATATCTGTGTTTCATCAACACTCTGAAGGTCCACAGATTACAGAATGCATCCAGATGTGCATTGGAAACTACTACTAGTCTTCCAGTGAACGATCAAAGCGTAGACAGTTTAAGACATTACTTCCATGGAGAAAAGTCCGCATGGTGCTTATTGTGTTCAATGCCGATCCAATTTTTGTGCTTCATCGACACACTGAAGGTCCACAGATTACAGAATGCAACCAGATATGCTTCGGAAACTACTACTAGTCTTCCAGGGAACGATCAAAGCGTACACAGTTTAAGACATTACTCCCATGGAGAAAAGTCTCCATGGTGCTTATTGTGTTCAATGCCGATGCAATTTTTGTGTTTCATCAACACTCTGAAGGTCCACAGATTACAGAATGCATCCAGAAGTGCTTCAGAAACTACTACTAGTCTTCCAGAGTACGATCAAATCGTAGACAGTTTAAGACATTACTCCCATGGAGAAAAGTCCGCTTGGTGCTTACTGTGTTCAATGCTGAATCAATTTCTGTGTTTCATCAACACTCTGAAGGTTCAAGGTTATAGAATGCATCCTGATTTGCTTCGGAAACTACTACTAGTCATCCAGGGAACGATCAAAGCGTAGACAGTTTAAGACAATTCTCTCATGGAGAAAAGTCCGCATGGGGCTTATTGTGTTCAATGCCGAATCAATTTCTGTGTTTCATCAACACTCCGAAGGTCCACAGATTACAGAATGCATCCAGATGTGCATTGGAAACTACTACTAGTCTTCCAGTGAACGACCAATGCGGAGACAGTTTGAGACATTACTCCCATGGAGAAAAGTCCGCATGGTGCTTATTGTGTTCAATGCCGATGCAATTTCTGTGTTTCATCAACACTCTGAATGTCCACAGATTACAGAATGCATCCAGATGTGCTTCGGAAACTACTACTAGTCTTCCAGTGTACGATCAAAGCGTAGACAGTTTAAGACATTACTCCCATGGAGAAAAGTCCGCATGGTGCTTATTGTGTTCAATGCCGATGCAATGTTTGTGTTTCATCAACACTCTGAAGGTCCACAGGTTACAGAATGCTTCCAGATGTGCTTCGGAAACTACTACTAGTCTTCTAGGGAACGATCAAAGCGTAGACAGTTTAAGACATTACTCCCACAGAGAAAATTCCGCATGGTGCATATTGTGTTCAATGCCGATGCAATTTCTGTGTTTCATCAACACTCTGAAGGTCCACAGATTACGGAATGCATCCAGATGTGCTTCGGAAACTACTACTAGTCTTCCAGTGTACGATCAAAGCGTAGACAGTTTAAGACATTACTCCCATGGAGAAAAGTCCGCATGGTGCTTATTGTGTTCAATGCCGATGCAATTTTTTTGTTTCATCAACACTCTGAAGGTCCACAGATTACAGAATGCCTACAGATGTACCTCGGAAACTACTACTACTCTTCCAAGGAACGATCACAACGTAGACAGTTTGAGACATTACTCCCATGGAGAACATTCCGCATGGTGTTCATTGTGTTCAATGCCGATGCAATGTCTGTGTTTCATCAAAACTCTGAAGGTCCACAAATTACAAAATGCATACAGATGTGCTTCGGAAACTTCTACTAGTCTTCCAGTGTACGATCAAAGCGTAGACAGTTTAAGACATTACTCCCATGGAGAAAAGTCCGCATGGTGCTTATTGTGTTCAATGCGGATGCAATTTTTGTGTTTCATCAACATTCTGAAGGTCCACAGATTACAGAATGCATCCAGACATGCTTCGGAAACTACTACCAGTCGTCCACGGAACGATGAAAGCGTAGACACTTTAAGACATTACTCCCATGGAGAAAAGTCCGCATGGAACTTACTGTGTTCAATGCCGATGCAATTTTTGTGTTTCATCAACACTCTGAAGGTAAACAGATTACAGAATGAATCCAGAAGTGCGTCAGAAACTACTACTAGTCTTCCAGTGTACGATCAAAGCTTAGACAGTTTAAGACATTACTCCCATGGAGAAAAGTCCGCTTGGTGCTTACTGTGTTCAATGCCGATGCAATTTTTGTGTTTTATCAACACTATGAAGGTTCACAGGTTATAGAATGCATCCAGGTGTGCTCCGGAAACTACTACTAGTCTTCCAGGGAACGATCAAAGCATACACAGTTTAAGACATTACTCCCATGGAGAAAAGTCTCCATGGTGCTTATTGTGTTCAATGCCGATGCAATTTTTGTGTTTCATCAACACTCTGAAGGTCCACAGATTACAGAATGCATCCAGAAGTGCTTCAGAAACTACTACTAGTCTTCCAGAGTACGATCAAATCGTAGACAGTTTAAGACATTACTCCCATGGGGAAAAGTCCGCTTGGTGCTTATTGTGTTCAATGCCGAATCAATTTTCGTGTTTTAACAACACTCTGTAGGTCCACAGATTACAGAATGCATCCAGATGTGCTTCGGAAACTACTACTAGTCTTCCAGTGAACGATCAAAGCGTAGACAGTTTAAGACATTACTCCCTTGGAGAAGAGTCCGCATGGTGCTTATTGTGTTCAATGCCGATGCAATTTTTGTGTTTCATCAACACTCTGAAGGTCCACAGATTACAGAATGAATCCAGAAGTGCTTCAAAAAACTACTACTAGTCTCCCAGTGAACGATTAAAAGCGTAGACACTTTAAGACATTACTCCCATGGAGAAAAGTCCGCGTGGTGCTTATTGTGTTCAATGCCGATGCAATTTTTGTGTTTCATCAACTCTCTGAACGTCCACAGATTACAGAATGCCTCAAGATGTGCTTCGGAAACTACTACTAATCTTCCAGTGAACATTTAAAGCGTAGACAGTTTAAGACATTACTCCCATGGAGAAAAGTCTGCATGGTGCTTATTGTGTTCAATACCGATTCAATTTCTGTGTTTCATCAACACTCTGAAGGTCCAGAGATTACAGAATGCATCCAGATGTGCTGCTTATACTACTACTAGTCTTCCAGGGAACGTGCAAACCGTAGACAGTTTAAGACATTACTCACATGAAAGAAAAATCCGCATGGTGCTTATTGTGTTCAATGCCGATGCAATTTATGTGTTTCTTCAACACTCTGATGGTCCACAGATTACAGAATGCATCCAGATGTGCTTCGGAAACTACTACTAGTCTTCCAGGGAACGATCAAAGCGTAGACAGTTTAAGACATTACTCCCATGGAGAAAAGTCCGCATGGTGCTTATTGTGTTCAATGCCGATGCAATTTTTGTGTTTCGACAACACTCTGAAGGTCCATAGATTACAGAATGCATCCAGATGTGCTTCGGAAACTACTACTAGTCTTCCAGTGAACGATCAAAGCGTAGACAGTTTAAGACATTACTCCCTTGGAAAAGAGTCCGCATGGTGCTTATTGTGCTCAATGCCGACGCAATTTTTGTGTTTCATCAACACTCTGAAGGTCCATAGATTACAGAATGCATCCTGATATCCTTCGGAAACTAATACTAGTCTTCCAGTGAACGATCAAAGCGAAGACAGTTTAAGACATTACTCATATTGAGAAAAGTCCATACGGTGCTTATTGTGTTCAATGCCGATGCAATTTTTGTGTTTCAACAACAGTCTGACGTCCACAGATTACAGAATGCATCCAGATGTGCTTTGGAAACTATTACTAGTCTTCCAGTGAACGATCAAAGCGTAGACATTTTAAGACATTACTCCCATGGAGAAAAGTCCGCATGGTGCTTATTGTGTTCAATGCGGATGCAATTTTTGTGTTTCATCAACATTCTGAAGGTCCACAGATTACAGAATGCATCCAGATATGCTTCGGAAACTACTACCAGTCGTCCACGGAACGATGAAAGCGTAGACACTTTAAGACATTACTCCCATGGAGAAAAGTCCGCATGGAATTTACTGTGTTCAATGCCGATGCAATTTTTGTGTTTCATCAACACTCTGAAGGTAAACAGATTACAGAATGAATCCAGAAGTGCGTCAGAAACTACTACTAGTCTTCCAGTGTACGATCAAAGCTTAGACAGTTTAAGACATTACTCCCATGGAGAAAAGTCCGCTTGGTGCTTACTGTGTTCAATGCCGATGCAATTTTTGTGTTTTATCAACACTATGAAGGTTCACAGGTTATAGAATGCATCCAGGTGTGCTCCGGAAACTACTACTAGTCTTCCAGAGAACGATCAAAGCATACACAGTTTAAGACATTACTCCCATGGAGAAAAGTCTCCATGGTGCTTATTGTGTTCAATGCCGATGCAATTTTTGTGTTTCATCAACACTCTGAAGGTCCACAGATTACAGAATGCATCCAGAAGTGCTTCAGAAACTACTACTAGTCTTCCAGAGTACGATCAAATCGTAGACAGTTTAAGACATTACTCCCATGGAGAAAAGTCCGCTTGGTGCTTATTGTGTTCAATGCCGAATCAATTTTCGTGTTTTAACAACACTCTGTAGGTCCACAGATTACAGAATGCATCCAGATGTGCTTCGGAAACTACTACTAGTCTTCCAGTGAACGATCAAAGCGTAGACAGTTTAAGACATTACTCCCTTGGAGAAGAGTCCGCATGGTGCTTATTGTGTTCAATGCCGATGCAATTTTTGTGTTTCATCAACACTCTGAAGGTCCACAGATTACAGAATGAATCCAGAAGTGCTTCAAAAAACTACTACTAGTCTCCCAGTGAACGATCAAAGCGTAGACAGTTTAAGACATTACTCCCATGGAGAAAAGTCCGCGTGGTGCTTATTGTGTTCAATGCCGATGCAATTTTTGTGTTTCATCAACTCTCTGAACGTCCACAGATTACAGAATGCCTCAAGATGTGCTTCGGAAACTACTACTAATCTTCCAGTGAACATTTAAAGCGTAGACAGTTTAAGACATTACTCCCATGGAGAAAAGTCTGCATGGTGCTTATTGTGTTCAATACCGATTCAATTTCTGTGTTTCATCAACACTCTGAAGGTCCAGAGATTACAGAATGCATCCAGATGTGCTGCGGATACTACTACTAGTCTTCCAGGGAACATGCAAAGCGTAAACAGTTTAAGACATTACTCACATGAAAGAAAAATCCGCATGGTGCTTATTGTGTTCAATGCCGATGCAATTTATGTGTTTCTTCAACACTCTGATGGTCCACAGATTACAGAATGCATCCAGATGTGCTTCGGAAACTACTACTAGTCTTCCAGGGAACGATCAAAGCGTAGACAGTTTAAGACATTACTCCCATGGAGAAAAGTCCGCATGGTGCTTATTGTGTTCAATGCCGATGCAATTTTTGTGTTTCGACAACACTCTGAAGGTCCACAGATTACAGAATGCATCCAGATGTGCTTCGGAAACTACTACTAGTCTTCCAGTGAACGATCAAAGCGTAGACAGTTTAAGACATTACTCCCTTGGAAAAGAGTCCGCATGGTGCTTATTGTGCTCAATGCCGACGCAATTTTTGTGTTTCATCAACACTCTGAAGGTCCATAGATTACAGAATGCATCCTGATATCCTTCGGAAACTAATACTAGTCTTCCAGTGAACGATCAAAGCGAAGACAGTTTAAGACATTACTCATATTGAGAAAAGTCCATACCGTGCTTATTGTGTTCAATGCCGATGCAATTTTTGTGTTTCAACAACAGTCTGACGTCCACAGATTACAGAATGCATCCAGATGTGCTTTGGAAACTATTACTAGTCTTCCAGTGAACGATCAAAGCGTAGACATTTTAAGTCATTACTCCCATGGAGAAAAGTCCGCATGGTGCTTATTGTGTTCAATGCCGATGCAATTTCTGTGTTTCATCAACACTCTGATGGTCCACAGATTAGAAAATGCATGCAGATGTGCTTCGGAAACTACTACTAGTCTTCCAGGGAAAGATCAAAGCGTAGACAGTTTAAGACATTACTCCCATGGAGAAAAGTCCGCATGGTGCTTATTGTGCTCAATGCCGATGGAATTTTTGTGTTTCATCAACACTCTGAAGGTCCGCAGATTACAGAATGCATCCAGATGTGGTTCGGAAACTACTATTAGTCTTCCAGAGAACGACCAAAGCGTAGACAGGTTAAGACATTACTCCAATGGAGAAAAGTCTGCATGGTGCTTATTGTGTTCAATGCCGATGCAATTTCAGTGTTTCATCAACACTCTGAAGGTCCACAGATTACAGAATGCATCCAGATGTGCTTCGGAAACTACTACTAGTCTTCCAGTGAACTATCAAAGCGTAGACAGATTAAGACATTACTCCCGTGGAGAAAAGTCCGCATGGTGCTTATTGTGTTCAATGCCGATGCAGTGTCTGTGTTTGATCAATACCCTGAAGGTCCACAGATTACAGAATGCATCTAGATGTGCTTCGGAAACTACTACTAGTCTTCCAGGGAACGATCAAAGCGTAGACATTTTAAGACATTACTCCCATGGAGAGAAGTCCGCATGGTGCTTATTGTGTTCAATGCCGATGCAATGTTTGTGTTTCATCAACACTCTGAAGGTCCACAGGTTACAGAATGCTTCCAGATGTGCTTCGGAAACTTCTACTAGTCTTCCAGGGAACGATTAAAGCGTAGACAGTTTAAGACATTCCTCCCATGGAGAAAAGTCCGCATGGTGGTTATTGTGTTCAATGCCGATGCAATTTTTGTGTTTCAACAACACTCTGAAGGTCCACAGATTACAGAATGCATCCAGATGTGCTTCGGAAACTACTACTAGTCTTCCAGTGAACGATCAAAGCGTAGACAGTTTTTAGACATTACCCCTATGGAGAAAAGTCCGCATGGTGTTTATTGTGTTCAATGCCGATGCAATATTTGTGTTTCATCAACACTCTTAAGGTCCACAGATTACCGAATGCATCCCGATGTCCTTCGGAAACTAATACTAGTCTTCCAGTGAACGATCTAAGCGTAGGCAGTTTAAGACATTACTCTCATGGAGAAAAGTCCGCATGGCGCTTATTGTGTTCAATGCCGACGCAATTTCTGTTTTTCATCAACACTCTGATGGTCCACAGATTACAGAATGCATCCAGATGTGCTTCGGAAACTACTACTAGTCTTCCAGGGAACTATCAATGCGTAGACAGTTTAAGACATTACTCCCGTGGAGATAAGTCCGCATGTTGCTTATTGTGTTCAATGCCGTTGCAGTTTCTGTGTTTGATCAATACCCTGAAGGTCCACAGATTACAGAATGCATCCAGATATGCTTCGGAAACTACTACTAGTCTTCCAGGTAACGATCAAAGCGTAGACAGTTTAAGACATTACTCCCATGGAGAAAAGTCCGCATGGTGCTTATTGTGTTCAATGCCGATGCAATTTTTGTGTTTCAACAACCCTCTGAAGGTCCACAGATTACAGAATGCATCCAGATGTGTTTCGGAAACTACTACTAGTCTTCCAGTGAACGATCAAAAACGTAGACAGTTTAAGACATTACTCTCATGGAGAAAAGTCCGCATGGTGCTTATTGTGTTCAATGCCGATGCAATTTTTGTTTTTCATCAACAATCTGAAGGTCCACAGATTACAGAATGCATCCAGATGTGCTTCGGAAACTACTACTAATCTTCCAGTGAACGATCAAAGCGTAGACAGTTTAAGACATTACTCCCATGGAGAGAAGTCCGCATGGTGCTTATTGTGTTGAATGCCGACGCAATTTTTGTGTTTCATCAACCCTCTGAAGGTCCACAGATTTCACAATGCCTCCAGATGTGCTTCGGAAACTACTACTAGTCTTCCAGGGAACGATCAAAGCGTAGACAGTTTAAAACATTACTCCCATGGAGAAAAGTCAGCATGGTGCTTAATGTGTTCAATGCCGATGCAATTTCTGTGTTTCATCAACACTCTGATGGTCCACAGATTAGAGAATGCATGCAGATGTGCTTCGGAAACTACTACTAGTCTTCCAGGGAAAGATCAAAGCGTAGACAGTTTAAGACATTACTCCCATGGAGAAAAGTCCGCATGGTGCTTATTGTGCTCAATGCCAATGGAATTTTTGTGTTTCACCAACACTCTGAAGGTCCGCAGATTACAGAATGCATCCAGATGGGCTTCGGAAACTACTATTAGTCTTCCAGAGAACGACCAAAGCGTAGACAGGTTAAGACATTACTCCAATTGAGAAAAGTCTGCATGGTGCTTATTGTGTTCAATGCCGATGCAATTTCAGTGTTTCATCAACACTCTGAAGGTCCACAGATTACAGAATGCATCCAGATGTGCTTCGGAAACTACTACTAGTCTTCCAGTGAACTATCAAACCGTAGACAGATTAAGACATTACTCCCGTGGAGAAAAGTCCGCATGGTGCTTATTGTGTTCAATGCCGATGCAGTGTCTGTGTTTGATCAATACCCTTAAGGTCCACAGATTACAGAATGCATCTAGATGTGCTTCGGAAACTACTACTAGTCTATCAGGGAACGATCAAAGCGTAGACAGTTTAAGACGTTACTCCCATGGAGAAAAGTCCGCATGGTGCTTATTGTGTTCAATGCCGATGCAATTTTTGTGTTTCAACAACACTCTGAAAGTCCACAGATTACAGAATGCATCCAGAAGTGCTTCATAAACTACTACTAGTCTTCCAGAGTACGATCAAATCGTAGACAGTTTAAGACATTACTCCCATGGAGAAAAGTCCGCTTGGTGCTTATTGTGTTCAATGCCGAATCAATTTTCGTGTTTTAACAACACTCTGTAGGTCCACAGATTACAGAATGCATCCAGATGTGCTTCGGAAACTACTACTAGTCTTCCAGTGAACGATCAAAGCGTAGACAGTTTAAGACATTACTCCCTTGGAGAAGAGTCCGCATGGTGCTTATTGTGTTCAATGCCGATGCAATTTTTGTGTTTCATCAACACTCTGAAGGTCCACAGATTACAGAATGAATCCAGAAGTGCTTCAAAAAACTACTACTAGTCTCCCAGTGAACGATCAAAGCGTAGACAGTTTAAGACATTACTCCCATGGAGAAAAGTCCGCGTGGTGCTTATTGTGTTCAATGCCGATGCAATTTTTGTGTTTCATCAACTCTCTGAACGTCCACAGATTACAGAATGCCTCAAGATGTGCTTCGGAAACTACTACTAATCTTCCAGTGAACATTTAAAGCGTAGACAGTTTAAGACATTACTCCCATGGAGAAAAGTCTGCATGGTGCTTATTGTGTTCAATACCGATTCAATTTCTGTGTTTCATCAACACTCTGAAGGTCCAGAGATTACAGAATGCATCCAGATGTGCTGCGGATACTACTACTAGTCTTCCAGGGAACGTGCAAAGCGTAGACAGTTTAAGACATTACTCACATGAAAGAAAAATCCGCATGGTGCTTATTGTGTTCAATGCCGATGCAATTTATGTGTTTCTTCAACACTCTGATGGTCCACAGATTACAGAATGCATCCAGATGTGCTTCGGAAACTACTACTAGTCTTCCAGGGAACGATCAAAGCGTCGACAGTTTAAGACATTACTCCCATGGAGAAAAGTCCGCATGGTGCTTATTGTGTTCAATGCCGATGCAATTTTTGTGTTTCGACAACACTCTGAAGGTCCACAGATTACAGAATGCATCCAGATGTGCTTCGGAAACTACTACTAGTCTTCCAGTGAACGATCAAAGCGTAGACAGTTTAAGACATTACTCCCTTGGAAAAGAGTCCGCATGGTGCTTATTGTGCTCAATGCCGACGCAATTTTTGTGTTTCATCAACACTCTGAAGGTCCATAGATTACAGAATGCATCCTGATATCCTTCGGAAACTAATACTAGTCTTCCAGTGAACGATCAAAGCGAAGACAGTTTAAGACATTACTCATATTGAGAAAAGTCCATACGGTGCTTATTGTGTTCAATGCCGATGCAATTTTTGTGTTTCATCAACATTCTGAAGGTCCACAGATTACAGAATGCATCCAGATATGCTTCGGAAACTACTACCAGTCGTCCACGGAACGATGAAAGCGTAGACACTTTAAGACATTACTCCCACGGAGAAAAGTCCGCATGGAATTTACTGTGTTCAATGCCGATGCAATTTTTGTGTTTCATCAACACTCTGAAGGTAAACAGATTACAGAATGAATCCAGAAGTGCGTCAGAAACTACTACTAGTCTTCCAGTGTACGATCAAAGCTTAGACAGTTTAAGACATTACTCCCATGGAGAAAAGTCCGCTTGGTGCTTACTGTGTTCAATGCCGATGCAATTTTTGTGTTTTATCAACACTATGAAGGTTCACAGGTTATAGAATGCATCCAGGTGTGCTCCGGAAACTACTACTAGTCTTCCAGAGAACGATCAAAGCATACACAGTTTAAGACATTACTCCCATGGAGAAAAGTCTCCATGGTGCTTATTGTGTTCAATGCCGATGCAATTTTTGTGTTTCATCAACACTCTGAAGGTCCACAGATTACAGAATGCATCCAGAAGTGCTTCAGAAACTACTACTAGTCTTCCAGAGTACGATCAAATCGTAGACAGTTTAAGACATTACTCCCATGGAGAAAAGTCCGCTTGGTGCTTATTGTGTTCAATGCCGAATCAATTTTCGTGTTTTAACAACACTCTGTAGGTCCACAGATTACAGAATGCATCCAGATGTGCTTCGGAAACTACTACTAGTCTTCCAGTGAACGATCAAAGCGTAGACAGTTTAAGACATTACTCCCTTGGAGAAGAGTCCGCATGGTGCTTATTGTGTTCAATGCCGATGCAATTTTTGTGTTTCATCAACACTCTGAAGGTCCACAGATTACAGAATGAATCCAGAAGTGCTTCAAAAAACTACTACTAGTCTCCCAGTGAACGATCAAAGCGTAGACAGTTTAAGACATTACTCCCATGGAGAAAAGTCCGCGTGGTGCTTATTGTGTTCAATGCCGATGCAATTTTTGTGTTTCATCAACTCTCTGAACGTCCACAGATTACAGAATGCCTCAAGATGTGCTTCGGAAACTACTACTAATCTTCCAGTGAACATTTAAAGCGTAGACAGTTTAAGACATTACTCCCATGGAGAAAAGTCTGCATGGTGCTTATTGTGTTCAATACCGATTCAATTTCTGTGTTTCATCAACACTCTGAAGGTCCAGAGATTACAGAATGCATCCAGATGTGCTGCGGATACTACTACTAGTCTTCCAGGGAACGTGCAAAGCGTAGACAGTTTAAGACATTACTCACATGAAAGAAAAATCCGCATGGTGCTTATTGTGTTCAATGCCGATGCAATTTATGTGTTTCTTCAACACTCTGATGGTCCACAGATTACAGAATGCATCCAGATGTGCTTCGGAAACTACTACTAGTCTTCCAGGGAACGATCAAAGCGTAGACAGTTTAAGACATTACTCCCATGGAGAAAAGTCCGCATGGTGCTTATTGTGTTCAATGCCGATGCAATTTTTGTGTTTCGACAACACTCTGAAGGTCCACAGATTACAGAATGCATCCAGATGTGCTTCGGAAACTACTACTAGTCTTCCAGTGAACGATCAAAGCGTAGACAGTTTAAGACATTACTCCCTTGGAAAAGAGTCCGCATGGTGCTTATTGTGCTCAATGCTGACGCAATTTTTGTGTTTCATCAACACTCTGAAGGTCCATAGATTACAGAATGCATCCTGATATCCTTCGGAAACTAATACTAGTCTTCCAGTGAACGATCAAAGCGAAGACAGTTTAAGACATTACTCATATTGAGAAAAGTCCATACGGTGCTTATTGTGTTCAATGCCGATGCAATTTTTGTGTTTCAACAACAGTCTGACGTCCACAGATTACAGAATGCATCCAGATGTGCTTTGGAAACTATTACTAGTCTTCCAGTGAACGATCAAAGCGTAGACATTTTAAGTCATTACTCCCATGGAGAAAAGTCCGCATGGTGCTTATTGTGTTCAATGCCGATGCAATTTCTGTGTTTCATCAACACTCTGATGGTCCACAGATTAGAGAATGCATGCAGATGTGCTTCGGAAACTACTACTAGTCTTCCAGGGAAAGATCAAAGCGTAGACAGTTTAAGACATTACTCCCATGGAGAAAAGTCCGCATGGTGCTTATTGTGCTCAATGCCGATGGAATTTTTGTGTTTCATCAACACTCTGAAGGTCCGCAGATTACAGAATGCATCCAGATGTGGTTCGGAAACTACTATTAGTCTTCCAGAGAACGACCAAAGCGTAGACAGGTTAAGACATTACTCCAATGGAGAAAAGTCTGCATGGTGCTTATTGTGTTCAATGCCGATGCAATTTCAGTGTTTCATCAACACTCTGAAGGTCCACAGATTACAGAATGCATCCAGATGTGCTTCGGAAACTACTACTAGTCTTCCAGTGAACTATCAAAGCGTAGACAGATTAAGACATTACTCCCGTGGAGAAAAGTCCGCATGGTGCTTATTGTGTTCAATGCCGATGCAGTGTCTGTGTTTGATCAATACCCTGAAGGTCCACAGATTACAGAATGCATCTAGATGTGCTTCGGAAACTACTACTAGTCTTCCAGGGAACGATCAATGCGTAGACATTTTAAGACATTACTCCCATGGAGAGAAGTCCGCATGGTGCTTATTGTGTTCAATGCCGATGCAATGTTTGTGTTTCATCAACACTCTGAAGGTCCACAGGTTACAGAATGCTTCCAGATGTGCTTCGGAAACTACTACTAGTCTTCCAGGGAACGATTAAAGCGTAGACAGTTTAAGACATTACTCCCATGGAGAAAAGTCCGCATGGTGGTTATTGTGTTCAATGCCGATGCAATTTTTGTGTTTCAACAACACTCTGAAGGTCCACAGATTACAGAATGCATCCAGATGTGCTTCGGAAACTACTACTAGTCTTCCAGTGAACGATCAAAGCGTAGACAGTTTTTAGACATTACCCCTATGGAGAAAAGTCCGCATGGTGTTTATTGTGTTCAATGCCGATGCAATATTTGTGTTTCATCAACACTCTTAAGGTCCACAGATTACCGAATGCATCCCGATGTCCTTCGGAAACTAATACTAGTCTTCCAGTGAACGATCTAAGCGTAGGCAGTTTAAGACATTACTCTCATGGAGAAAAGTCCGCATGGCGCTTATTGTGTTCAATGCCGACGCAATTTCTGTTTTTCATCAACACTCTGATGGTCCACAGATTACAGAATGCATCCAGATGTGCTTCGGAAACTACAACTAGTCTTCCAGGGAACTATCAATGCGTAGACAGTTTAAGACATTACTCCCATGGAGATAAGTCCGCATGTTGCTTATTGTGTTCAATGCCGTTGCAGTTTCTGTGTTTGATCAATACCCTGAAGGTCCACAGATTACAGAATGCATCCAGATGTGCTTCGGAAACTACTACTAGTCTTCCAGTGAACGATCAAAGCGTAGACAGTTTTTAGACATTACCCCTATGGAGAAAAGTCCGCATGGTGTTTATTGTGTTCAATGCCGATGCAATTTTTGTGTTTCAACAACCCTCTGAAGGTCCACAGATTACAGAATGCATCCAGATGTGTTTCGGAAACTACTACTAGTCTTCCAGTGAACGATCAAAGACGTAGACAGTTTAAGACATTACTCTCATGGAGAAAAGTCCGCATGGTGCTTATTGTGTTCAATGCCGATGCAATTTTTGTTTTTCATCAACAATCTGAAGGTCCACAGATTACAGAATGCATCCAGATGTGCTTCGGAAACTACTACTAATCTTCCAGTGAACGATCAAAGCGTAGACAGTTTAAGACATTACTCCCATGGAGAGAAGTCCGCATGGTGCTTATTGTGTTGAATGCCGACGCAATTTTTGTGTTTCATCAACCCTCTGAAGGTCCACAGATTTCACAATGCCTCCAGATGTGCTTCGGAAACTACTACTAGTCTTCCAGGGAACGATCAAAGCGTAGACAGTTTAAAACATTACTCCCATGGAGAAAAGTCAGCATGGTGCTTAATGTGTTCAATGCCGATGCAATTTCTGTGTTTCATCAACACTCTGATGGTCCACAGATTAGAGAATGCATGCAGATATGCTTCGGAAACTACTACTAGTCTTCCAGGGAAAGATCAAAGCGTAGACAGTTTAAGACATTACTCCCATGGAGAAAAGTCCGCATGGTGCTTATTGTGCTCAATGCCGATGGAATTTTTGTGTTTCACCAACACTCTGAAGGTCCGCAGATTACAGAATGCATCCAGATGTGCTTCGGAAACTACTATTAGTCTTCCAGAGAACGACAAAAGCGTAGACAGGTTAAGACATTACTCCAATTGAGAAAAGTCTGCATGGTGCTTATTGTGTTCAATGCCGATGCAATTTCAGTGTTTCATCAACACTCTGAAGGTCCACAGATTACAGAATGCATCCAGATGTGCTTCGGAAACTACTACTAGTCTTCCAGTGAACTATCAAACCGTAGACAGATTAAGACATTACTCCCGTGGAGAAAAGTCCGCATGGTGCTTATTGTGTTCAATGCCGATGCAGTGTCTGTGTTTGATCAATACCCTGAAGGTCCACAGATTACAGAATGCATCTAGATGTGCTTCGGAAACTACTACTAGTCTATCAGGGAACGATCAAAGCGTAGACAGTTTAAGACGTTACTCCCATGGAGAAAAGTCCGCATGGTGCTTATTGTGTTCAATGCCGATGCAATTTTTGTGTTTCAACAACACTCTGAAAGTCCACAGATTACAGAATGCATCCAGATGTGTTTCCGAAACTACTACTAGTCTTCCAGTGAACGATCAAAGCGTAGACAGTTTAAGACATTACTCCCATGGAGAAAAGTCCGCATGGTGCTTATTGTGCTCAATGCCGATGTAATTTTTGTGTTTCATCATCACTCTGAAGGTCCGCAGATTACAGAATGCATCCAGATGTGCTTCGGAAACTACTATTAGTCTTCCAAAGAACGACCAAAGCGTAGACAGTTTAAGACATTACTCCCATGGAGAAAAGTCCGCATGGTGCTTATTGTGTTCAATGCCGATGCAATTTTTGTGTTTCAACAACACTCTGAAGGTCCACAGATTACAGAATGCATCCAGATGTGCTTCGGAAACTACTACTAGTCTTCCAGTGAACGATCAAAGCGTAGACAGTTTAAAACATTACCCCTTTGGAGAAAAGTCCGCATGGTGTTTATTGTGTTCAATGCCGATGCAATATTTGTGTTTCATCAACACTCCGAAGTCCCACAGATTACAGAATGCATCCCGATGTCCTTCGGAAACTAATACTAGTCTTCCAGTGAACGATCTAAGCGTAGACAGTTTAAGACATTACTCTCATGGAGAAATGTCCGCATGGTGCTTATTGTGTTCAATGCCGACGCAATTTCTGTTTTTCATCAACACTCTGATGGTCCACAGATTACAGAATGCATCCAGATGTGCTTCGGAAACTACTACTAGTCTTCCAGGGAACGATCAAAGCGTAGACAGTTTAAGACATTACTCCCATATAGAAAAGTCCGCATGGTGCTTATTGTGTTCAATGCCGATGCAATTTTTGTGTTTCAACAACTCTCTAAAGGTCCACAGATTACAGAATGCATCCAGATGTGTTTCGGAGACTACTACTAGTCTTCCAGTGAACGATCAAAGCGTAGACAGTTTAAGACATTACTCTCATGGAGAAAAGTCCGCATGGTGCTTATTGCGTTCAATGCCGATGCAATTTTTGTTTTTCATCAACAATCTGAAGGTCCACAGATTACAGAATGCATCCTGATGTGCTTCGGAAACTACTACTAATCTTCCAGTGAACGATCAAAGCGTAGACAGTTTAAAACATTACTCCCATGGAGAAAAGTCAGCATGGTGCTTATTGTGTTCAATGCCCATGCAATTTCTGTGTTTCATCAACACTCTGATGGTCCACAGATTAGAGAATGCATGCAGATGTGCTTCGGAAACTACTACTAGTCTTCCAGGGAAAGATCAAAGCGTAGACAGTTTAAGACATTACTCCCATGGAGAAAAGTCCGCATGGTGCTTATTGTGCTCAATGCCGATGGAATTTTTGTGTTTCATCAACACTCTGAAGGTCCGCAGATTACAGAATGCATCCAGATGTGCTTCGGAAACTACTATTAGTCTTCCAGAGAACGACCAAAGCGTAGACAGGTTAAGACATTACTCCAATGGAGAAAAGTCTGCATGGTGCTTATTGTGTTCAATGCCGATGCAATTTCAGTGTTTCATCAAAACACTCTGAAGGTCCACAGATTTCAGAATGCATCCAGATGTGCTTCGGAAACTACTACTAATCTTCCAGTGAACTATCAAAGCGTAGACAGATTAAGACATTACTCCCGTGGAGAAAAGTCCGCATGGTGCTTATTGTGTTCAATGCCGATGCAGTGTCTGTGTTTGATCAATACCCTGAAGGTCCACAGATTACAGAATGCATCTAGATGTGCTTCGGAAACTACTACTAGTCTTCCAGGGAACGATCAAAGCGTAGACTGTTTAAGACGTTACTCCCATGGAGAAAAGTCTGCATGGTGCTTATGGTGTTCAATGCCGATGCAATTTTTGTGTTTCAACAACACTCTGAAAGTCCACAGATTACAGAATGCATCCAGATGTGTTTCGGAAACAACTACTAGTCTTCCAGTGAACGATCAAAGCGTAGACAGTTTAAGACATTACTCCCATGGAGAAAAGTCCGCATGGTGCTTATTGTGTTCAATGCCGATGCAATTTTGTGTTTCATCAACACTCTGAAGTTCCACAGATTACAGAATGCATCCCGATGTCCTTCGGAAACTGATACTAGTCTTCCAGTGAACGATCAAAGCGTGGACAGTTTAAGACATTACTTTCATGGAGAAAAGTCCGCATGGTGCTTATTGTGTTCAATGCCGATGCAATTTTTTTTTTCATCAACAATCTGAAGGTCCACAGATTACAGAATGCATCCAGATGTGCTTCGGAAACTACTACTAATCTTCCAGTGAACGATCAAAGCGTAGACAGTTTAAAACATTACTGCCATGGAGAGAAGTCCGCATGGTGCTTATTGAGTTCAATGCCGACGCAATTTTTGTGTTTCATCAACACTCTTAAGGTCCACAGGTTTCAGAATGCCTCCAGATGTGCTTCGGAAACTACTACTAGTCTTCCAGGGAGCGATCTAAGCGTAGACAGTTTAAGAAATTACTCCCATGGAGAAAAGTCAGCATGGTGCTTATTGCGTTCAATGCTGATGCAATTTCTATGTTTCATCAACACTCTGAAGGTCCACAGATTAGAGAATGCATGCAGATGTGCTTCGGAAACTACTACTAGTCTTCCAGGGAACGATCAAAGCGTAGACAGTTTAAGACATTACTCCCATGGAGAAAAGTTCGCATGGTGCTTATTGTGCTCAATGCCGATGGAATTTTTGTGTTTCATCAACACTCTGAAGGTCCGCAGATTACAGAATGCATCCAGATGTGCTTCCGAAACTACTACTAGTCTTCCAGAGAACGACCAAAGCGTAGACAGGTTAAAACATTACTCCCATGGAGAAAAGTCTGCATGGAGCTTATTGTGTCCAATGCCGATGCAATTTCTGTGTTTCATCAACACTCTGAATGTCCACAGATAACAGATTGCCTCCAGATGTGCTTCAGAAACTACTACTAGTCTTCCAGTGTACGATCAAAGCGTAGACAGTTTAAGAGATTACTGCCATGGAGAAAAGTCTGCATGGTGCTTTTTGTGTTCAATGCAAATGCAACTTTTGTGTTTCATCAACACTCTGAAGGTCCACAGATTACAGAATGCGTCCAGATGTGCATCGGAAACTACTACTAGTCTTCCGGTGAACGTCAAAGCGTAGACAGTTTAAGACATTACTCCGATGGAGAAAAGTCCGCATGGTGCTTATAGTGTTCAATGCCGATGCAATTTCAGTGTTTCATCAACACTCTGAAGGTCCACAGAATACAGAATGCATCCAGATGTGCTTCGGAAGCTACTACTAGTCTTCCAGTGAACGATCAAAGCGTAGACAGTATAAGACATTACTCCCATGGAGAAAAATCCGCATGGTGCTTATTGCGTTCAATGCGGATGCAATTTTTGTGTTTCATCAACACTCTGAAGGTCCACAGATTACAGAATGCATCCATATGTGCTTCGGAAACTACTACTATCTTCCAGGGAACGATGAAACCGTAGACAGTTTAAGACATTACTCCCATTGAGAAAAGTCCGCATGGTTCTAGTTGTGTTCAATGCCGACGCAGGTTTTGTGCTACATCAACACTCTGAGGGTCCACAGATTTCATAATGCCTCAAGATGTGCTTCGGAAACTACTACTAGTCTTCCAGGGAACGATCAAAGCGTAGATAGTTTAAGACATTACTCCCATGGAGAAAAGTCCGCATGGTTCTTATTGTGTTCAATGCCGATGCAATTTCTGTGTTTCATCAACACTCTGAAGGTCCACAGATTACAGAATGCATCCCGATGTGCTTAGGAAACTACTACTAGTCTTCCAGTGAACTATCAAATCGTAAACAGATTAAGACATTACTCCCGTGGAGAAAAGTCCGCATGGTGCTTATTGTGTTCAATGCCGATGCAGTGTCTGTGTTTGATCAATACCCTGAAGGTCCACAGATTACAGAATGCATCTAGATGTGCTTCGGAAACTACTACTAGTCTTCCAGGGAACGATCAAAGCGTAGACATTTTAAGACGTTACTCTCATGGAGAAGTGTCCGCATGGTGCTTATTGTGTTCAATGCCGATGCAATTTTTGTGTTTCAACAACACTCTGAAAGTCCACAGATTACAGAATGCATCCAGATGTGTTTCGGAAACTACTACTAGTCTTCCAGTGAACGATCAAAGCGTAGACAGTTTAAGACATTACTCCCATGGAGAAAAGTCCGCATGGTGCTTATTGTGTTCAATGCCGATGCAATTTTGTGTTTTATCAACACTCCGAAGTTCCACAGATTACAGAATGCATCCCGATGTCCTTCGGAAACTAATACTAGTCTTCCAGTGAACGATCAAAGCGTGGACAGTTTAAGACATTACTTTCATGGAGAAAAGTCCGCATGGTGCTTATTGTGTTCAATGCCAATGACATTTTCTTTTTCATCAACAATCTGAAGGTCCACAGATTACAGAATGCATCCAGATGTGCTTCGGAATCTACTACTAATCTTCCAGTGAACGATCAAAGCGTAGACAGTTTAAGACATTACTCCCATTGAGAGAAGTCAGCATGGTGCTTATTGAGTTCAATGCCGACGCAATTTTTGTGTTTCATCAACACTCTGAAGGTCCACAGATTTCAGAATGCCTCCAGATGTGCTTCGGAAACTACTACTAGTCTTCCAGGGAGCGATCAAAGCGTAGACAGTTTAAGACATTACTCCCATGGAGAAAAGTCAGCATGGTGGTTATTGCGTTCAATGCGGATGCAATTTTTGTGTTTCATCAACACTCTGAAGGTCCACAGATTTCAGAATGCCTCCAGATGTGCTTCGGAAACTACTACTAGTCTTCCAGGGAACGATCAAAGCGTAGACAGTTTAAGACATTACTCCCATGGAGAAAAGTCCGCATGGTGCTTATTGTGCTCAATGCCGATGGAATTTTTGTGTTTCATCAACACTCTGAGGTTCCACAGATTTCATAATGCCTCAAGATGTGCTTCGGAAACTACTACTAGTCTTCCAGTGTACGATCAAAGCGTAGACAGTTTAAGAGATTACTCCCATGGAGAAAAGTGTGCATGGTGCTTCTTGTGTTCAATGCAAATGCAATTTTTGTGTTTCATCAACACTCTGAAGGTCCACAGATTACAGAATGCGTCCAGATGTGCATCGGAAACTACTACTAGTCTTCCGGTGAACGATCAAAGCGTAGACAGTTTAAGACATTACTCCCATGGAGAAAAGTCCGCATGGTGCTTATAGTGTTCAATGCCGATGCAATTTCAGTGTTTCATCAACACTCTGAAGGTCCACAGATTACAGAATGCATCCAGATGTGCTTCGGAAGCTACTACTAGTCTTCCAGTGAACGATCAAAGCGTAGACAGTATAAGACATTACTCCCATGGAGAAAAATTCGCATAGTGCTTATTGTGTTCATTGCCGATGCAATTTTTGTGTTTCATCAACACTCTGAAGGTCCTCAGATTACAGAATGCATCCAGATGTGCTTCGGAAACTACTACTATCATCCAGGGAACGATGAAACCGTAGACAGTTTAAGACATTACTCCCATTGAGAAAAGTCCGCATGGTTCTTGTTGTGTTCAATGCCGACGCAGTTTTTGTGTTTCATCAACACTCTGAGGGTCCACAGATTTCATAATGCCTCAAGATGTGCTTCGAAAACTACTACTAGTCTTCCAGGGAACGATCAAAGCGTAGACAGTTTAAGACGTTACTCCCATGGAGAAAAGTCCGCATGGTTCTTATTGTGTTCAATGCCGATGCAATTTCTGTGTTTCATCAACACTCTGAAGGTCCACAGATTACAGAATGCATCCAGATGTGCTTCGGAAACTACTACTAGTCTTCCAGTGAACGATCAAAGCGTAGACAGTTTAAGACATTATTCCCATGGAGAAAAGTCCAAATGGTGCTTATTGTGTTCATTACCGATGAAATTTCTGTGTTTCATCAACACTCTGAAGGTATACAGATTACAGAATGCCTCCAGATGTGCTTCAGAAACTACTACTAGTCTTCCAGTGAACGATCACAGCGTAGACAGATTAAGACATTACTCCCATGGAGAAAATACCGCATGGTGCTTATTGTGTTCAATGCCCATGCAATATCTGTGTTTCATCAACACTCTGAAGGACCACAGGTTACAGAATGCCTCCAGATGTGCTTCGGAAACTACTACTAGTCTTCCAGTGAACGGTCAAAGGGTCGACAGTTTCAGACATTACTCTCATGGAGAAAAGTCCGCATGGAGATTATTGTGTTCAATGCCGATTCAATTTCTGCGTTTCATCAACACTCTGAAGGTCCACAGATTACAGAATGCCTCCAGATGTGCTTCGGAAACTACTACTAGTCTTCCAGTGTACGATCAAAGCGTAGACAGTTTAAGACATTACTCCCATGGAGAAAAGTCCGCATGGTGATTATTGTGTTCAATGCCGATGCAATTTTTGTGTTTCATCAACACTCTGAAGGTCCACAGATTACAGAATGCATCCCGATGTCCTTCGGAAACTAATACTAGTCTTCCAGTGATCGATCGTAGCGTAGGCAGTTTAAGATATTACTCCCATGGAGAAAAGTCCGCATGGTGCTTATTGTGTTCAATGCCGATGCAATTTTTGTGTTTGATCAACACTCTGAAGGTCCACAGATTACAGAATGCATCCAAATGTGCTTCGGAAACTACTACTAATCTTCCAGTGAACGATCAAAGCTTAGACAGTTTAAGACATTACTCCCATGGAGAAAAGTCTGCATGGTGCTTATTGTGTTCAATGCCGATGCAATTTCTGTGTTTCATCAACACTCTGAAGGTCCACAGATTACGGAATGCATCCAGATGTGCTTCGGAAACTTCTACTAGTCTTCCAGTGTACGATCAAAGCGTAGACAGTTTAAGACATTACTCCCATGAAAGAGAAATCCGCATGGTGCTTATTGTGTTCAATGCCGATGCAATTTTTGTGTTTCATCAACACTCATAAGGTCCACAGATTACAGAATGCATCCAGATGTGCTTCGGAAACTTGTACTAGTCTTCCAGTGAACTATCAAAGCGTAGACAGTTTAAGACATTACTCCCATGGAGAGAAGTCTGCATGGTGCTTATTGTGTTCAATGCCGACGCAATTTTTGTGTTTCATCAACCCTCTGAAGGTCCACAGATTTCACAATGCCTCCAGATGTGCTTCGGAAACTTCTACTAGTCTTCCAGAGAACGATCAAAGCGTAGACAGTTTAAAACATTACTCCCATGGAGAAAAGTCAGCATGGTGCTTATTGTGTTCAATGCCGATGCAATTTCTGTGTTTCATCAACACTCTGATGGTCCACAGATTAGAGAATGCATGCAGATGTGCTTCGGAACCTACTACTAGTCTTCCAGAGAACGACCAAAGCGTAGACAGGTTAAAACATTACTCCCATGGAGAAAAGTCTGCATGGTGCTTATTGTGTCCAATGCCGATGCAATTTCTGTGTTTCATCAACACTCTGAATGTCCACAGTTAACAGATTGCCTCCAGATGTGCTTCAGAAACTACTACTAGTCTTCCAGTGTACGATCAAAGCGTAGACAGTTTAAGAGATTACTCCCATGGAGAAAAGTCTGCATGGTGCTTCTTGTGTTCAATGCAAATGCAACTTTTGTGTTTCATCAACACTCTGAAGGTCCACAGATTACAGAATGCGTCCAGATGTGCATCGGAAACTATTACTAGTCTTCCGGTGAACGATCAAAGCGTAGACAGTTTAAGACATTACTCCGATGGAGAAAAGTCCGCATGGTGCTTATAGTGTTCAATGCCGATGCAATTTTTGTGTTTCATCAACACTCTGAAGGTCCTCAGATTACAGAATGCATCCAGATGTGCTTCGGAAACTACTACTATCTTCCAGGGAACGATGAAACCGTAGACAGTTTAAGACACTACTCCCATTGAGAAAAGTCCGCATGGTTCTTGTTGTGTTCAATGCCGACGCAGTTTTTGTGTTTCATCAACACTCTGAGGGTCCACAGATTTCATAATGCCTCAATATGTGCTTCGGAAACTACTACTAGTCTTCCAGGGAACGATCAAAGCGTAGACAGATTAAGACTTTACTCCCATGGAGAAAAGTCCGCATGGTTCTTATTGTGTTCAATGCCGACGCAAATTCTGTGCTTCATCAACACTCTGAAGGTCCACAGATTACAGAATGCATCCAGATGTGCTTCGGAAACTACTGCTAGTCTTCCAGTGAACGATCACAGCGTAGACAGATTAAGACATTACTCCCAAGGAGAAAATTCCGCATGGTGCTTATTGTGTTCAATGCCCATGCAATATTTGTGTTTCATCAACACTCTGAAGGACCACAGGTTACAGAATGCCTCCAGATGTGCTTCGGAAACTACTACTAGTCTTCCAGTGAACGATCAAAGCGTCGACAGTTTCAGACATTACTCTCATGGAGAAAAGTCCGCATTGAGATTATTGTGTTCAATGCCGATTCAATTTCTGCGTTTCATCAACACTCTGAAAGTCCACAGATTACAGAATGAGTCCAGATGTGCTTCGGAAACTACTACTAGTCTTCCAGTGTACGATCAAAGCGTAGACAGTTTAAGACATTACTCCCATGGAGAAAAGTCCGCATGGTGATTATTGTGTTCAATGCCGATGCAATTTTTGTGTTTCATCAACACTCTGAAGGTCCACAGATTACAGAATGCATCCCGATGTCCTTCGGAAACTAATACTAGTCTTCCAGTGAACGATCGAAGCGTAGGCAGTTTAAGATATTACTCCCATGGAGAAAAGTTCGCATGGTGCTTATTGTGTTCAATGCCGATGAAAATTTTGTGTTTGATCAACACTCTGAAGGTCCACAGATTACAGAATGCATCCAGATGTGCTTCGGAAACTACTACTAATCTTCCAGTGAACGATCAAAGCTTAGACAGTTTACGACATTACTCCCATGGAGAAAAGTCTGCATGGTGCTAATTGTGTTCAATGCCGATGCAATTTCTGTGTTTCATCAACACTCTGAAGGTCCACAGATTACGGAATGCATCCAGATGTGCTTCGGATACTACTACTAGTCTTCCAGGGAACGATCAAAGCGTAGACAGTTTAAGACATTACTCCCATGAAAGAAAAATCCGCATGGTGCTTATTGTGTACAATGCCGATGCAATTTTTGTGTTTCATCAACACTCATAAGGTCCACAGATTACAGAATGCATCCAGATGTGCTTCGGAAACTAGTACTAGTCTTCCAGTGAACTATCAAAGCGTAGACAGTTTAAGACATTACTTCCATGGAGAGAAGTCTGCATGGTGCCTATTGTGTTCAATGCCGACGCAATTTTTGTGTTTCATCAACACTCTGAAGGTCCACAGATTACAGAATGCATGCAGATGTGCTTCGGAAACTACTACAAGTCTTTCAGGGAACGATCAAACCGTAGACAGTTTAAGACATTACTCCCATGGAGAAAAGTCCGCATGGTGCTTATTGTGTTCAATGCCGATGCAATTTCTGTGTATCATCAACATTCTGAAGGTCCACAGATTACAGAATGCATCCAGATGTGCTTCGGAAACTACTACTAGTCTTCCAGTGTACGATCAAAGCGTAGACAGTTTAAGACATTACTCCCATGGAGAAAAGTCCGCATGGTGATTATTGTGTTCAATGCCGATGCAATTTCTGTGTTTGATCAACACTCTGAAGGTCCAGAGATTACAGAACGCATGCAGATGTGCTTCGGAAACTACTACAAGTCTTTCAGGGAACGATCAAAGCGTAGACAGTTTAAGACATTACTCCCATGGAGAAAAGTCCACATGGTGTTTATTTTGTTCAATGCCGATTCAATTCCTGTGTTTCATCAACACTCTGAAGGTCCACAGATTACAGAATGCCTCCAGAAGTGCTTCGGAACCTTCTACTAGTCTTCCAGTGTACGATCAAAGCGTAGACAGTTTCAGGCATTTCACCCATGGAGAAAAGTCCGCATTGTGCTTATTGGGTTTAATGCCGATGCAATTTTTGTGTTTCATCAACACTCTGAAGGTCCACAGATTACGGAATGCATCCAGATGTGCTTCGGAAACTACTACTAGTCTTCCAGTAAACGATCAAAGCATAGACAGTTTAAGACACTACTCCCATGGAGAAAAGTAAACATGGTGCTTGTTGTGTTCAATGCCGATGCAATTTCTGTGTTTCATCAACACTTTGAAGGTCCAAAGATTACAGAATGCATCCAGATGTGCTTCGGAAGCTAGTACTAGTCTTCCAGTGAACGATCAAAGCGTAGACAGTTGAAGACATTACTCTCATGGAGAAAAGTCCGCATGGTGGTTATTGTGTTCAATGCCGATTCAATTCCTGTGTTTCATCAACACTCTGAAGGTCCACAGATTACAGAATGCCTCCAGAAGTGCTTCGGAAACTTCTACTAGTCTTCCATTGTACGATCAAAGCGTAGACAGTTTAAGACATTACTCCCATGGAGAAAAGTCCGCTAGGTGTTTATTGTGTTCAATGCCGATTCAATTTTTGTACTTAATCAAAACTCTGAAGGTCCTCAGATTACAGAATGCCTCCAGGTGTGCATTGGAAACTACTACTAGTCTTCCAGGGAACGATCAAAGCGTAGACAGTTTGAGACATTACTCCCATGGAGAGAAGTTCGCATGGTGCTTATTGTGTTCAATGCCGACGCAATTTTTGTGTTTCATCAACACTCTGAAGGTCCACAGATTTCAGAATGCCTCCAGATGTGCTTCGGAAACTACTACTAGTCTTCCAGGGAACGATCAAAGCGTAGACAGTTTAAGACATTACTCCCATGGAGAAAAGTCAGCATGGTGCTTATTTTGTTCAATGCCGATGCAATTTCTGTGTTTCATCAACACTCTGAAGGTCCACAGATTAGAGAATGCATGCAGATGTGCTTCGGAAACTACTACTAGTCTTCCAGGGATCGATTAAATCGTAGACAGTTTAAGACATTACTCCCATTGAGAAAAGTCCGCATGGTGCTTCTTGTGTTCAATGCCGATGCAATATTTGTGTTTCATCAACACTCTGAAGGTCCACAGATTACAGAATGCATCCCGATGTACTTCGGAAACTAATACTAGTCTTCCAGTGAACGTTCAAAGCGTATTCAGTTTAAGACATTACTCTCATGGAGAAAAGTCTGCATGGTGCTTATTGTGTTCAATGCCGATGCAATTTCTGTGTTTCATCAACACTCTGAAGGTCCACAGATTACAGAATGCATCCAGATGTGCTTCGGAAACTACTACTAGTCTTCCAGTGAACGATCAAAGCGTAGACAGTTTAAGACATTACGCCCATGGAGAAAAGTCCGCATGGTGCTTATTGTGTTCAATGCCGATGCAATTTTTGTGTTTCATCAACACTCTGAAGTTCCACAGATTACAGAATGCATCCCGATGTCCTTCGGAAACTAATACTAGTCTTCCAGTGAACGATCAAAGCGTAGACAGTTTAAGACAATACTCTCATGGAGAAAAGTCCGCATGGTGCTTATTGTGTTCAATGCCGACGCAATATTTGTGTTTCATCAACACTCTGAAGGTCCACAGATTTCAGAATGCCTCCAGATGTGCTTCGGAAACTACTACTAGTCTTCCAGAGAACGACCAAAGCGTAGACAGGTTAAGACATTACTTCCATGGAGAAAAGTCTGCATGGTGCTTATTGTGTTCAATGCCGATGCAATTTCTGTGTTTCATCAACACTCTGAATGTCCACAGATAACAGATTGCATCCAGATGTGCTTCGGAAGCTACTACTAGTCTTCCAGTGTACGATCAAAGCGTAGACAGTCTAAGAGATTACTCCCATGGAGAAAAATCCGCATGGTGCTTCTTGTGTTCAATGCTAATGCAATTTTTGTGTTTCATCAACACTCTGAAGGTCCTCAGATTACCGAATGCATCCAGATGTGCATCGGAAACTACTACTAGTCTTCCGGTGAACGATCAAAGCGTAGACAGTTTAAGACATTACTCCGATGGAGAAAAGTCCGCATATTGCTTATTGTGTTCAATGCCGATGCAATTTCTGTGTTTCATCAATACTCTGAAGGTCCACAGATTACAGAATGCATCCAGATGTGCTTCGGAAACTACTACTAGTCTTCCAGTGAACGATCAAAGCGTAGACAGTTTAAGACATTACTCCCATGGAGAAAAGTCCGCATGGTGCTTATTGTGTTCAATGCCGATGCAATGTTTGTGTTTCATCAACACTCCGAAGTTCTACAGATTACAGAATGCATCCCGATGTCCTTCGGAAACTAATACTAGTATTCCAGTGAACGATCAAAGCGTAGGCAGTTTAACATATTACTCCCATGGAGAAAAGTCCGCATGGTGCTTATTGTGTTCAATGCCGATGCAATTTTTGTGTTTCATCAACACTCTGAAGGTCCACAGATTACAGAATGCATCCCGATGTCCTTCGGAAACTAATACTAGTCTTCCAGTGAACTATCAAAGCGTAGGCAGTTTAACATATTACTCCCATGGAGAAAAGTCCGCATGGTGCTTATTGTGTTCAATGCCGATGCAATTTTTGTGTTTGATCCACACTCTGAAGGTCCACAGATTACAGAATGCATCCAGATGTGCTTCGGGTACTACTACTAATCTTCCAGTGAACGATCAAGGCTTAGACAGATTAAGACATTACTCCCATGGGGAAAAGTCTGTATGGTGCTTAATGTGTTCAATGCCGATGCAATTTCTGTGTTTCATCAACACTCTGAAGGTCCACAGATTACAGATTGCATCCAGATGTGCTTCGGATACTACTACTAGTCTTGCAGGGAACGATCAAAGCGTAGACAGTTTATGACATTACTCCCATGAAAGAGATATCCGCATGGTGCTTATTGTGTTCAATGCCCACGCATTTTTGTGTTTCATCAACACTCATAAGGTAAACAGATTACCGAATGCATTAAGATGTGCTTCGGAAACTAGTACTAGTCTTCCAGTGATCGATCAAAGCGTAGACAGTTTAAGACATTACTCCCATGGAGAGAAGTCTGCATGGTGCTCATTGTGTTCAATGCCGACGCAATTTTTGTGTTTCATCAACACTCTGAAGGTCCACAGATTACAGAATGCATGCAGATGTGCTTCGGAAACTACTACTAGTCTTCCAGGGAACGATCAAAGCGTAGACAGTTTAAGACATTACTCCCATGGAGAAAAGTCCTCATGGTGCTTATTGTGCTCAATGCCGATGGAATTTTTGTGTTTCATCAACACTCTGAAGGTCCGCAGATAACAGAATGCATCCAGATGTGCTTCGGAAACAACTACTAGTCTTCCAGAGAACGACCAAAGCGTAGACAGGTTAAGACATTACTCCCATGGAGAAAAGTCTGCATGGTGCTTATTGTGTTCAATGCCGATGCAGTTTCTGTGTTTCATCAACACTCTGAAGGTCCACAGATTACAGAATGCATCCAGATGTGCTTCTGAAGCTAATACTAGTCTTCCAGTGAACGATCAAAGCGTAGGCAGTTTAACATATTACTCCCATGGAGAAAAGTCCGCATGGTGCTTATTGTGTTCAATGCCGATGCAATTTTTGTGTTTCATCAACACTCTGAAGGTCCACAGATTGCAGAATGCATCCCGATGTCCTTCGGAAACTAATACTAGTCTTCCAGTGAACGATCAAAGCGTAGGCAGTTTAACATATTACTCCCATGGAGAAAAGTCCGCATGGTGATTATTGTGTTCAATGCCGACGCAATTTTTGTGTTTGATCCACACTCTGAAGGTCCACAGATTACAGAATGCATCCAGATGTGCTTCGGGTACTACTACTAATCTTCCAGTGAACGATCAAGGCTTAGACAGTTTAAGACATTACTCCCGTGGAGAAAAGTCTGTATGGTGCTTATTGTGTTCATTGCCGATGCAATTTCTGTGTTTCATCAACACTCTGAAGGTCCATAGATTACAGATTGCATCCAGATGTGCTTCGGATACTACTACTAGTCTTGCAGGGAACGATCAAAGCGTAGACAGTTTAAGACATTACTCCCATGAAAGAGATATCCGCATGGTGCTTATTGTGTTCAATGCCCACGCAATTTTTGTGTTTCATCAACACTCATAAGGTCCACAGATTACCGAATGCATCCAGATGTGCTTCGGAAACTAGTACTAGTCTTCCAGTGAACGATCAAAGCGTAGACAGTTTAAGACATTACTCCCATGGAGAGAAGTCTGCATGGTGCTCATTGTGTTCAATGCCGACGCAATTTTTGTGTTTCATCAACACTCTGAAGGTCCACAGATTACAGAATGCATCCAGATGTGCTTCGGAAACTACTACTAGTCTTCCAGTGAACGATCAAATCGTAGACAGTTTAAGACATTACTCCTATGGAGAAAAGTCCGCATGGTGTTTATTGTGTTCAATGCCGATGCAATATTTGTGTTTCATCAACACTCTGAAGGTCCACAGATTACAGAATGCATCCCGATGTCCTTCGTAAACTAATACTAGTCTTCCAGTGAACGATCAAAGCGTAGACAGTATAAGACATTACTCTCATGGAGAAAAGTCTGCATGGTGCTTATTGTGTTCAATGCCGATGCAATTTCTGTGTTTCATCAACACTCTGAAGGTCCACAGATTACAGAATGCATCCAGATGTGCTTCGGAAACTACTACTAGTCTTCCAGTGAACGATCAAAGCGTAGACAGTTTAAGACATTACTCCCATGGAGAAAAGTCCGCATGGTGCTTATTGTGTTCAATGCCGATGCAATTTTTGTGTTTCATCAACACTCTGAAGTTCCAAAGATTACAGAATGCATCCCGATGTCCTTCGGAAACTAATACTAGTCTTCCAGTGAACGTTCAAACCGTAGACAGTTTACCACATTACTCTCATGGAGAAAAGTCCGCATGGTGCTTATTGTGTTCAATGCCGATGCAATTTCTGTGTTTCATCAACACTCTGAAGGTCCACAGATTACAGAATGCATCCAGATGTGCTTCGGAAACTACTACTAATCTTCCAGTGAACGATCAAGGCTTAGACAGTTTAAGACATTACTCCCGTGGAGAAAAGTCTGTATGGTGCTTATTGTGTTCATTGCCGATGCAATTTCTGTGTTTCATCAACACTCTGAAGGTCCATAGATTACAGATTGCATCCAGATGTGCTTCGGAAACTACTACTAGTCTTCCAGTGAACGATCAAAGCGTAGACAGTTTAAGACATTACTCCCATGGAGAGAAGTCCGCATGGTGCTTATTGTGTTCAATGCCGACGCAATTTTTGTGTTTCATCAACACTCTGAAGGTCCACAGATTTCAGAATGCCTCCAGATGTGCTTCGGAAACTACTACTAGTCTTCCAGGGGACCATCAAAGCGTAGACAGTTTAAGACGTTACTCCCATGGAGAAAAGTCAGCATGGTGCTTATTGTGTTCAATGCCGATGCAATTTCTGTGTTTCATCAACACTCTGAAGGTCCACAGATTAGAGAATGCATGCTGTTTTAGACATTACTCCCAACGAGAAAAGTCTGCATGGTGCTTATTGTGCTCAATGCCGATGGAATTGTTGTGTTTCATCAACACTCTGAAGGTCCGCAGAATACAGAATGAATCCAGATGTGCTTCGGAACCTACTACTAGTCTTCCAGAGAACGACCAAAGCGTAGACAGGTTAAGACATTCCTTCCATGGAGAAAAGTTTGCATGGTGCTTATTGTGTTCAATGCCGATGCAATTTCTGTGTTTCATCAACACTCTGAATGTCCACAGATAACAGATTGCCTCCAGATGTGGTTCGGAAACTACTACTAGTCTTCCAGTGTGCGATCAAAGCGTAGACAGTCTAAGAGATTACTCCCATGGAGAAAAGTCCGCATGGTGCTTCTTGTGTTCAATGCTAATGCAATTTTTGTGTTTCATCAACACTCTGAAGGTCCTCAGATTACAGAATTCATCCAGATGTGCATCGGAAACTACTACTAGTCTTCCGGTGAACGATCAAAGCGTAGACAGTTCAAGACATTACTCCGATGGAGAAAAGTCCGCATGGTGCTAATTGTGTTCAATGCCGATGCAATTTCTGTGTTTCATCAACACTCTGAAGGTCCACAGATTACAGAATGCATCCAGATGTGCTTCGGAAACTACTACTAGTCTTCCAGTGAACGATCAAAGCGTAGACAGTTTAAGACATTACTCCCATGGAGAAAAGTCCGCATGGTGCTTATTGTGTTCCATGCCGATGCAATGTTTGTGTTTCATCAACACTCTGAAGGTCCACAGATTACAGAATGCATCCCGATGTCCTTCGGAAACTAATACTAGTATTCCAGTGAACGATCAAAGCGTAGGCAGTTTAACATATTACTCCCATGGAGAAAAGTCCGCATGGTGCTTATTGTGTTCAATGCCGATGCAATTTTTGTGTTTCATCAACACTCTGAAGGTCCACAGATTACAGAATGCATCCCGATGTCCTTCGGAAACTAATACTAGTCTTCCAGTGAACGATCAAAGCTAGGCAGTTTAACATATTACTCCCATTGAGAAAAGTCCGCATGGTGCTTATTGTGTTCAATGCCGATGCAATTTTTGTGTTTGATCCACACTCTGAAGGTCCACAGACTACAGAATGCATCCAGATGTGCTTCGGGTACTACTACTAAACTTCCTGTGAACGATCAAGGCTTAGACAGTTTAAGACATTACTCCCATGGAGAAAAGTCTGTATGGTGCTTATTGTGTTCAATGCCGATGCAATTTCTGTGTTTCATCAACACTCTGAAGGTCCACAGATTACAGATTGCATCCAGATGTGCTTCGGATACTACTACTAGTCTTGCAGGGAACGATCAAAGCATAGACAGTTTAAGACATTACTCCCATGAAAGAGATATCCGCATGGTGCTTATTGTGTTCAATGCCCATGCAATTTTTGTGTTTCATCAACACTCATAAGGTCCACAGATTACCGAATGCATCCAGATGTGCTTCGGAAACTAGTACTAGTCTTCCAGTGACCGATCAAAGCGTAGACAGTTTAAGACATTACTCCCATGGAGAGAAGTCTGCATGGTGCTCATTGTGTTCAATGCCTACGCAATTTTTGTGTTTCATCAACACTCTGAAGGTCCACAGATTACAGAATGCATGCAGATGTGCTTCGGAAACTACTACTAGTCTTCCAGGGAACGATCAAAGCGTAGACAGTTTAAGACATTACTCCCATGGAGAAAAGTCCGCATGGTGCTTATTGTGCTCAATGCCGATGGAATTTTTGTGTTTCATCAACACTCTGAAGGTCCGCAGATAACAGAATGCATCCAGATGTGCTTCGGAAACAACTACTAGTCTTCCAGAGAACGACCAAAGCGTAGACAGGTTAAGACATTACTCCCATGGAGAAAAGTCTGCATGGTGCTTATTGTGTTCAATGCCGATGCAATTTCTGTGTTTCATCAACACTCTGAATGTCCACAGATAACAGATTGCCTCCAGATGTGCTTCGGAAACTACTACTAGTCTTCCAGTGTACGATCAAAGCGTAGACAGTTTAAGAGATTACTCCCATGGAGAAAAGTCCGCATGGTGCTTCTTGTGTTCAATGCAAATGCAATTTTTGTGTTTCATCAACACTCTGAAGTTCCACAGATTACAGAATGCATCCAGATGTGCATCGGAAACTACTACTAGTCTTCCGGTGAACGATCAAAGCGTAGACAGTTTAAGACATTACTCCGATGGAGAAATGTCCGCATGGTGCTTATTGTGTTCAATGCCGATGCAGTTTCTGTGTTTCATCAACACTCTGAAGGTCCACAGATTACAGAATGCATCCAGATGTGCTTCTGAAGCTACTACTAGTCTTCCAGTGAACGATCAAAGCGTAGGCAGTTTAAGATATTACTCCCATGGAGAAAAGTCCGCATGGTGCTTATTGTGTTCAATGCCGATGCAATTTTTGTGTTTGATCAACACTCTGAACGTCCACAGGTTACAGAATGCATCCAGATGTGCTTCGGAAACTACTACTAATCTTCTGGTGAACGATCAAAGCGTAGACAGTTTAAGACATTACTCCGATGGAGAAAAGTCCGCATGGTGCTTATTGTGTTCAATGCCGATGCAATTTCTGTGTTTCATCAACACTCTGAAGGTCCACAGATTACAGAATGCATCCAGATGTGCTTCGGAAACTACTACTAGTCTTCCAGTGAACGATCAAAGCGTAGACAGTTTAAGACATTACTCCGATGGAGAAAAGTCCGAATGGTGCTTATTGTGTTCAATGCCGATGCAATTTTTGTGTTTCATCAACACTCTGAAGGTCCTCAGATTACAGAATGCATCCCGATGTCCTTCGGAAACTAATACTAGTCTTCCAGTGAACGATCAAAGCGTAGGCAGTTTAACATATTACTCCCATGGAGAAAAGTCCGCATGGTGCTTATTGTGTTCAATGCCGATGCAATTTTTGTGTTTCATCAACACTCTGAAGGTCCACAGATTACAGAATGCATCCCGATGTCCTTCGGAAACTAATACTAGTCTTCCAGTGAACGATCAAAGCGTAGGCAGTTTAACATATTACTCCCATGGAGTAAAGTCCGCATGGTGCTTATCGTGTTCAATGCCGACGCAATTTTTGTGTTTGAACCACACTCTGAAGGTCCACAGATTACAGAATGCATCCAGATGTGCTTCGGGTACTACTACTAATCTTCCAGTGAACGATCAAGGCTTAGACAGTTTAAGACATTACTGCCATGGAGAAAAGTCTGTATGGTGCTTATTGTGTTCAATGCCGATGCAATTTCTGTGTTTCATCAACACTCTGAAGGTCCACAGATTACAGATTGCATCCAGATGTGCTTCGGATACTACTACTAGTCTTGCAGGGAACGATCAAAGCGTAGACAGCTTAAGACATTACTCCCATGAAAGAGATATCCGCATGGTGCTTATTGTGTTCAATGCCCATGCAATTTTTGTGTTTCATCAACACTCTGAAGGTCACAGATTACAGAATGCATCAAGATGTCCTTCGGAAACTAATACTAGTCTTCCAGTGAACGATCAAAGCGTAGGCAGTTTAACATATTACTCCCATGGAGTAAAGTCCGCATGGTGCTTATTGTGTTCAATGCCGACGCAATTTTTGTGTTTGATCCACACTCTGAACGTCCACAGATTACAGAATGCATCCAGATGTGCTTCGGGTACTACTACTAATCTTCCAGTGAACGATCAAGCCTTAGACAGTTTAAGACATTACTGCCATGGAGAAAAGTCTGTATGGTGCTTATTGTGTCAATGCCGATGCAATTTCTGTGTTTCATCAACACTCTGAAGGTCCACAGATTACAGATTGCATCCAGATGTGCTTCGGATACTACTACTAGTCTTGCAGGGAACGATCAAAGCGTAGACAGCTTAAGACATTACTCCCATGAAAGAGATATCCGCATGGTGCTTATTGTGTTCATTGCCCATGCAAATTTTTGTGTTTCATCAACACTCATAAGGTCCACAGATTACCGAATGCATCCAGATGTGCTTCGGAAACTAGTACTAGTCTTCCAGTGACCGATCAAAGCGTAGACAGTTTAAGACATTACTCCCATGGAGAGAAGTCTGCATGGTGCTCATTGTGTTCAATGCCTACGCAATTTTTGTGTTTCATCAACACTCTGAAGGTCCACAGATTACAGAATGCATGCAGATGTGCTTCGGAAACTACTACTAGTCTTCCAGGGAACGATCAAAGCGTAGACAGTTTAAGACATTACTCCCATGGAGAAAAGTCCGCATGGTGCTTATTGTGCTCAATGCCGATGGAATTTTTGTGTTTCATCAACACTCTGAAGGTCCGCAGATAACAGAATGCATCCAGATGTGCTTCGGAAACAACTACTAGTCTTCCAGAGAACGACCAAAGCGTAGACAGGTTAAGACATTACTCCCATGGAGAAAAGTCTGCATGGTGCTTATTGTGTTCAATGCCGATGCAATTTCTGTGTTTCATCAACACTCTGAATGTCCACAGATAACAGATTGCCTCCAGATGTGCTTCGGAAACTACTACTAGTCTTCCAGTGTACGATCAAAGCGTAGACAGTTTAAGAGATTACTCCCATGGAGAAAAGTCCGCATGGTGCTTCTTGTGTTCAATGCAAATGCAATTTTTGTGTTTCATCAACACTCTGAAGTTCCACAGATTACAGAATGCATCCAGATGTGCATCGGAAACTACTACTAGTCTTCCGGTGAACGATCAAAGCGTAGACAGTTTAAGACATTACTCCGATGGAGAAATGTCCGCATGGTGCTTATTGTGTTCAATGCCGATGCAGTTTCTGTGTTTCATCAACACTCTGAAGGTCCACAGATTACAGAATGCATCCAGATGTGCTTCTGAAGCTACTACTAGTATTCCAGTGAACGATCAAAGCGTAGGCAGTTTAAGATATTACTCCCATGGAGAAAAGTCCGCATGGTGCTTATTGTGTTCAATGCCGATGCAATTTTTGTGTTTGATCAACACTCTGAACGTCCACAGGTTACAGAATGCATCCAGATGTGCTTCGGAAACTACTACTAATCTTCTGGTGAACGATCAAAGCGTAGACAGTTTAAGACATTACTCCGATGGAGAAAAGTCCGCATGGTGCTTATTGTGTTCAATGCCGATGCAATTTCTGTGTTTCATCAACACTCTGAAGGTCCACAGATTACAGGATGCATCCAGATGTGCTTCGGAAACTACTACTAGTCTTCCAGTGAACGATCAAAGCGTAGACAGTTTAAGACATTACTCCGATGGAGAAAAGTCCGAATGGTGCTTATTGTGTTCAATGCCGATGCAATTTTTGTGTTTCATCAACACTCTGAAGGTCCTCAGATTACAGAATGCATCCCGATGTCCTTCGGAAACTAATACTAGTCTTCCAGTGAACGATCAAAGCGTAGGCAGTTTAACATATTACTCCCATGGAGAAAAGTCCGCATGGTGCTTATTGTGTTCAATGCCGATGCAATTTTTGTGTTTCATCAACACTCTGAAGGTCCACAGATTACAGAATGCATCCCGATGTCCTTCGGAAACTAATACTAGTCTTCCAGTGAACGATCAAAGCGTAGGCAGTTTAACATATTACTCCCATGGAGTAAAGTCCGCATGGTGCTTATCGTGTTCAATGACGACGCAATTTTTGTGTTTGAACCACACTCTGAAGGTCCACAGATTACAGAATGCATCCAGATGTGCTTCGGGTACTACTACTAATCTTCCAGTGAACGATCAAGGCTTAGACAGTTTAAGACATTACTGCCATGGAGAAAAGTCTGTATGGTGCTTATTGTGTTCAATGCCGATGCAATTTCTGTGTTTCATCAACACTCTGAAGGTCCACAGATTACAGATTGCATCCAGATGTGCTTCGGATACTACTACTAGTCTTGCAGGGAACGATCAAAGCGTAGACAGCTTAAGACATTACTCCCATGAAAGAGATATCCGCATGGTGCTTATTGTGTTCAATGCCCATGCAATTTTTGTATTTCATCAACACTCTGAAGGTCACAGATTACAGAATGCATCAAGATGTCCTTCGGAAACTAATACTAGTCTTCCAGTGAACGATCAAAGCGTAGGCAGTTTAACATATTACTCCCATGGAGTAAAGTCCGCATGGTGCTTATTGTGTTCAATGCCGACGCAATTTTTGTGTTTGATCCACACTCTGAACGTCCACAGATTACAGAATGCATCCAGATGTGCTTCGGGTACTACTACTAATCTTCCAGTGAACGATCAAGCCTTAGACAGTTTAAGACATTACTGCCATGGAGAAAAGTCTGTATGGTGCTTATTGTGTTCAATGCCGATGCAATTTCTGTGTTTCATCAACACTCTGAAGGTCCACAGATTACAGATTGCATCCAGATGTGCTTCGGATACTACTACTAGTCTTGCAGGGAACGATCAAAGCGTAGACAGCTTAAGACATTACTCCCATGAAAGAGATATCCGCATGGTGCTTATTGTGTTCAATGCCCATGCAATTTTTGTGTTTCATCAACACTCATAAGGTCCACAGATTACCGAATGCATCCAGATGTGCTTCGGAAACTAGTACTAGTCTTCCAGTGAACGATCAAAGCGTAGACAGTTTAAGACATTACTCCCATGGAGAGAAGTCTGCATGGTGCTCATTGTGTTCAATGCCGACGCAATTTTTGTGTTTCATCAACACTCTGAAGGTCCATAGATTACGTAATGCATGCAGATGTGCTTCGGAAACTACTACTAGTCTTCCAGGGAACGATCAAAGCGTAGACAGTTTAAGACATTGCTCCCATGGAGAAAAGTCCGCATGTTGCTTATTGTGCTCAATGCCGATGGAATTGTTGTGTTTCATCAACACTCTGAAGGTCCGCAGAATACAGAATGCATCCAGATGTGCTTCGGAACCTACTACTAGTCTTCCAGAGAACGACCAAAGCGTAGACAGGTTAAGACATTCCTTCCATGGAGAAAAGTCTGCATGGTGCTTATTGTGTGCAATGCCGATGCAATTTCTGTGTTTCATCAACACTCTGAATGTCCACAGATAACAGATTGCCTCCAGATGTGCTTCGGAAACTACAACTAGTCTTCCAGTGTACGATCAAAGCGTAGACAGTCTAAGAGATTACTCCCATGGAGAAAAGTCCGCATGGTGCTTCTTGTGTTCAATGCTAATGCAATTTTTGTGTTTCATCAACACTCTGAAGGTCCTCAGATTACAGAATGCATCCAGATGTGCATCGGAAACTACTAATAGTCTTCCGGTGAACGATCAAAGCGTAGACAGTTTAAGACATTACTCCGATGGAGAAAAGTCCGCATGGTGCTTATTGTGTTCAATGCCGATGCAATTTCTGTGTTTCATCAACACTCTGAAGGTCCACAGATTACAGAATGCATCCAGATGTGCTTCGGAAACTACTACTAGTCTTCCAGTGAACGATCAAAGCGTAGACAGTTTAAGACATTACTCCCATGGAGAAAAGTCCGCATGGTGCTTATTGAGTTCAATGCCGATGCAATGTTTGTGTTTCATCAACACTCTGAAGGTCCACAGATTACAGAATGCATCCCGATGTCCTTCGGAAACTAATACTAGTATTCCAGTGAACGATCAAAGCGTAGGCAGTTTAACATATTACTCCCATGGAGAAAAGTCAGCATGGTGCTTATTGTTATCAATGCCGATGCATTTTTGTGTTTCATCAACACTCTGAAGGTCCGCAGATAACAGAATGCATCCAGATGTGCTTCGGAAACAACTACTAGTCTTCCAGAGAACGACCAATGCGTAGACAGGTTAAGACATTACTCCCATGGAGAAAAGTCTGCATGGTGCTTATTGTGTTCAATGCCGATGCAATTTCTGTGTTTCATCAACACTCTGAATGTCCACAGATAACAGATTGCCTCCAGATGTGCTTCGGAAACTACTACTAGTCTTCCAGTGTACGATCAAAGCGTTGACAGTTTAAGAGATTACTCCCATGGAGAAAAGTTCTCATGGTGTTTCTTGTGTTCAATGCAAATGCAATTTTTGTATTTCATCAACACTCTGAAGGTCCACAGATTACAGAATGCATCCAGATGTGCATCGGAAACTACTACTAGTCTTCTGGTGAACGATCAAAGCGTAGACAGTTTAAGACATTACTCCGATGGAGAAAAGTCCGCATGGTGCTTATTGTGTTCAATGCCGATGCAGTTTCTGTGTTTCATCAACACTCTGAAGGTCCACAGATTACAGAATGCATCCAGTTGTGCTTCTGAAGCTACTACTAGTCTTCCAGTGAACGATCAAAGCGTAGGCAGTTTAAGATATTACTCCCATGGAGAAAAGTCCGCATGGTGCTTATTGTGTTCAATGCCGATGCAATTTTTGTGTTTGATCAACACTCTGAAGGTCCACAGGTTACAGAATGCATGCAGATGTGCTTCGGAAACTACTACTAATCTTCCGGTGAACGATCAAAGCGTAGACAGTTTAAGACATTACTCCGATGGAGAAAAGTCCGCATGGTGCTTATTGTGTTCAATGCCGATGCAATTTCTGTGTTTCATCAACACTCTGAAGGTCCACAGATTACAGAATGCATCCAGATGTGCTTCGGAAACTACTACTAGTCTTCCAGTGAACGATCAAAGCGTAGACAGTTTAAGACATTACTCCGATGGAGAAAAGTCCGCATGGTGCTTATTGTGTTCAATGCCGATGCAACTTTTGTGTTTCATCAACACTCTGAAGGTCCACAGATTACAGAATGCATCCCGATGTCCTTCGGAAACTAATACTAGTCTTCCAGTGAACGATCAAAGCGTATGCAGTTTAACATATTACTCCGATGGAGAAAAGTCCGCATGGTGCTTATTGTGTTCAATGCCGATGCAATTTTTGTGTTTCATCAACACTCTGAAGGTCCACAGATTACAGAATGCATCCCGATGTCCTTCGGAAACTAATACTAGTCTTCCAGTGAACGATCAAAGCGTAGGCAGTTTTACATATTACTCCCATGGAGAGAAGTCTGCATGGTGCTCATTGTGTTCAATGCCGACGCAATTTTTGTGTTTCATCAACACTCTGAAGGTCCACAGATTACAGAATGCATGCAGATGTGCTTCGGAAACTACTACTAGTCTTCCAGGGAACGATCAAAGCGTAGACAGTTTAAGACATTACTCCCATGGAGAAAAGTCCACATGGTGCTTATTGTGCTCAACGCCGATGGAATTTTTGTGTTTCATCAACACTCTGAAGGTCCGCAGATAACAGAATGCATCCAGATGTGCTTCGGAAACAACTACTAGTCTTCCAGAGAACGACCAAAGCGTAGACAGGTTAAGACATTACTCCCATGGAGAAAAGTCTGCATGGTGCTTATTGTGTTCAATGCCGATGCAATTTCTGTGTTTCATCAACACTCTGAATGTCCACAGATAACAGATTGCCTCCAGATGTGCTTCGGAAACTACTACTAGTCTTCCAGTGTACGATCAAAGCGTAGACAGTTTAAGAGATTACTCCCATGGAGAAAAGTCCGCATGGTGCTTCTTGTGTTTAATGCAAATGCAATTTTTGTGTTCCATCAACACTCTGAAGGTCCACAGATTACAGAATGCATCCAGATGTGCATCGGAAACTACTACTAGTCTTCCGGTGAACGATCAAAGCGTAGACAGTTTAAGACATTACTCCGATGGAGAAAAGTCCGCATGGTGCTTATTGTGTTCAATGCCGATGCAGTTTCTGTGTTTCATCAACACTCTGAAGGTCCACAGATTACAGAATGCATCCAGATGTGCTTCTGAAGCTACTACTAGTCTTCCAGTGAACGATCAAAGCGTAGGCAGTTTAAGATATTACTCCCATGGAGAAAAGTCCGCATGGTGCTTATTGTGTTCAATGCCGATGCAATTTTTGTGTTTGATCAACACTCTGAAGGTCCACAGGTTACAGAATGCATCCAGATGTGCTTCGGAAACTACTACTAATCTTCCGGTGAACGATCAAAGCGTAGACAGTTTAAGACATTACTCCGATGGAGAAAAGTCCGCATGGTGCTTATTGTGTTCAATGCCGATGCAATTTCTGTGTTTCATCAACACTCTGAAGGTCCACAGATTACAGAATGCATCCAGATGTGCTTTGGAAACTACTACTAGTCTTCCAGTGAACGATCAAAACGTAGACAGTTTAAGACATTACTCCGATGGAGAAAAGTCCGCATGGTGCTTATTGTGTTCAATGCCGATGCAATTTTTGTGTTTCATCAACACTCTGAAGGTCCACAGATTACAGAATGCATCCCGATGTCCTTCGGAAACTAATACTAGTCTTCCAGTGAACGATCAAAGCGTAGGCAGTTTAACATATTACTCCGATGGAGAAAAGTCCGCATGGTGCTTACTGTGTTCAATGCCGATGCAATTTTGGTGTTTCATCAACACTCTGAAGGTCCACAGATTACAGAATGCATCCCGATGTCCTTCGGAAACTAATACTAGTCTTCCAGTGAACAATCAAAGCGTAGGCAGTTTAACATATTACTCCCATGGAGTAAAGTCCGCATGGTGCTTATTGTGTTCAATGCCGACGCAATTTTTGTGTTTGATCCACACTCTGAAGGTCCACAGATTACAGAATGCATCCAGATGTGCTTCGGGTACTACTACTAATGTTCCAGTGAACGATCAAGGCTTAGACAGTTTAAGACATTACTCCCATGGAGAAAAGTCTGTATGGTGCTTATTGTGTTCAATGCCGATGCAATTTCTGTGTTTCATCAACACTCTGAAGGTCCACAGATTACAGATTGCATCCAGATGTGCTTCGGATACTTTTACTAGTCTTGCAGGGAACGATCAAAGCGTAGACAGCTTAAGACATTACTCCCATGAAAGAGATATCCGCATGGTGCTTATTGTGTTCAATGCCCACGCAATTTTTGTGTTTCATCAACACTCATAAGGTTCACAGATTACCGAATGCATCCAGATGTGCTTCGGAAACTAGTACTAGTCTTCCAGTGAACGATCAAAGCGTAGACAGTTTAAGACATTACTCCGATGGAGAAAAGTCCGCATGGTGCTTATTGTGTTCAATGCCGATGCAATTTCTGTGTTTCATCAACACTCAGAAGGTCCACAGATTACAGAATGCATCCAGATGTGCTTCGGAAACTACTTCTAGTCTTCCAGTGAACGATCAAAGCGTAGACAGTTTAAGACATTACTCCCATGGAGAAAAGTCCGCATGGTGCTTATTGAGTTCAATGCCGATGCAATGTTTGTGTTTCATCAACACTCTGAAGGTCCACAGATTACAGAATGCATCCCGATGTCCTTCGGAAACTAATACTAGTATTCCAGTGAACGATCAAAGCGTAGGCAGTTTAACATATTACTCCCATGGAGAAAAGTCCGCATGGTGCTTATTGTGATCAGTGCCGATGCATTTTTGTGTTTCATCAACACTCTGAAGGTCCACAGATTACAGAATGCATCCCGATGTCCTTCGGAAACTAATACTAGTCTTCCAGTGAACGATCAAAGCGTAGGCAGTATAACATATTACTCCCATGGAGAAAACTCCGCATGGTGCTTATTGTGTTCAATGCCGATGCAATTTTTGTGTTTGATCCACACTCTGAAGGTCCACAGACTACAGAATGCATCCAGATGTGCTTCGGGTACTACTACTAATCTTCCAGTGAACGATCAAGGCTTAGACAGTTTAAGACATTACTCCCATGGAGAAAAGTCTGTATGGTGCTTATTGTGTTCAATGCCGATGCAATTTCTGTGTTTCATCAACACTCTGAAGGTCCACAGATTACAGATTGCATCCAGATGTGCTTCGGAAACTACTACTGGTCTTCCAGTGTACGATCAAAGCGTAGACAGTTTGAGACATTACTCCCATGGACAAAAGTCCGCATGGTGCTTCTTGTGTTCAATGCAAATGCAATTTCTGTGTTTCATGAACACTCTGAAGGTCCACAGATTACAGATTGCATCCAGATGTGCTTCGGATACTACTACTAGTCTTGCAGGGAACGATCAAAGCGTAGACAGTTTAAGACATTACTCCCATGAAGGAGATATCCGCATGGTGCTTATTGTGTTCAATGCCCATGCAATTTTTGTGTTTCATCAACACTCATAAGGTCCACAGATTACCGAATGCATGCAGATGTGCTTCGGAAACTACTACTAGTCTTCCAGGGAACGATCAAAGCGTAGACAATTTAAGACATTACTCCCATGGAGAAAAGTCCGCATGGTGCTTATTGTGCTCAATGCCGATGGAATTTTTGTGTTTCATCAACACTCTGAAGGTCCGCAGATAACAGAATGCATCCAGATGTGCTTCGGAAACAACTACTAGTCTTCAAGAGAACGACCAAAGCGTTGACAGTTTAAGAGATTACTCCCATGGAGAAAAGTTCGCATGGTGCTTCTTGTGTTCAATGCAAATGCAATTTCTGTGTTTCATGAACACTCTGAAGGTCCACAGATTACAGATTGCATCCAGATGTGCTTCGGATACTACTACTAGTCTTGCAGGGAACGATCAAAGCGTAGACAGTTTAAGACATTACTCCCATGAAAGAGATATCCGCATGGTGCTTATTGTGTTCAATGCCCATGCAATTTTTGTGTTTCATCAACACTCATAAGGTCCACAGATTACCGAATGCATGCAGATGTGCTTCGGAAACTACTACTAGTCTTCCAGGGAACGATCAAAGCGTAGACAATTTAAGACATTACTCCCATGGAGAAAAGTCCGCATGGTGCTTATTGTGCTCAATGCCGATGGAATTTTTGTGTTTCATCAACACTCTGAAGGTCCGCAGATAACAGATTGCCTCCAGATGTGCTTCGGAAACTACTACTAGTCTTCCAGTGTACGATCAAAGCGTTGACACTTTAAGAGATTACTCCCATGGAGAAAAGTTCGCATGGTGCTTCTTGTGTTCAATGCAAATGCAATTTTTGTGTTTCATCAACACTCTGAAGGTCCACAGATTACAGAATGCATCCAGATGTGCATCGGAAACTACTACTAGTCTTCCGGTGAACGATCAAAGCGTAGACAGTTTAAGACATTACTCCGATGGAGAAAAGTCCGCATGGTGCTTATTGTGTTCAATGCCGATGCAGTTTCTGTGTTTCATCAACACTCTGAAGGTCCACAGATTACAGAATGCATCCAGATGTGCTTCTGAAGCTACTACTAGTCTTCCAGTGAACGATCAAAGCGTAGGCAGTTTAAGATATTACTCCCATGGAGAAAAGTCCGCATGGTGCTTATTGTGTTCAATGCCGATGCAATTTTTGTGTTTGATCAACACTCTGAAGGTCCACAGGTTACAGAATGCATCCAGATGTGCTTCGGAAACTACTACTAATCTTCCGGTGAACGATCAAAGCGTAGACAGTTTAAGACATTACTCCGATGGAGAAAAGTCCGCATGGTGCTTATTGTGTTCAATGCCGATGCAATTTCTGTGTTTCATCAACACTGTGAAGGTCCACAGATTACAGAATGCATCCAGATGTGCTTCGGAAACTACTACTAGTCTTCCAGTGAACGATCAAAGCGTAGACAGTTTAAGACATTACTCCGATGGAGAAAAGTCCGCATGGTGCTTATTGTGTTCAATGCCGATGCAATTTTTGTGTTTCATCAACACTCTGAAGGTCCACAGATTACAGAATGCATCCCGATGTCCTTCGGAAACTAATAAGACTAGTCTTCCAGGGAACGATCAAATCGTAGACAGTTTAAGACATTACTCCCATGGAGAAAAGTCCGCATGGTGCTTATTGTGCTCAATGCCGATGGAATTTTTGTGTTTCATCAACACTCTGAAGGTCCGCAGATAACAGAATGCATCCAGATGTGCTTCGGAAACAACTACTAGTCTTCAGAGAACGACCAAAGCGTAGACAGGTTAAGACATTACTCCCATGGAGAAAAGTCTGCATGGTGCTTATTGTGTTCAATGCCGATGCAATTTCTGTGTTTCATCAACACTCTGAATGTCCACAGATAACAGATTGCCTCCAGATGTGCTTCGGAAACTGCTACTAGTCTTCCAGTGTACGATCAAAGCGTAGACAGTTTAAGAGATTACTCCCATGGAGAAAAGTCCGCATGGTGCTTCTTGTGTTCAATGCAAATGCAATTTTTGCGTTTCATCAACACTCTGAAGGTCCACAGATTACAGAATGCATCCAGATGTGCATCGGAAACTACTACTAGTCTTCCGGTGAACGATCAAAGCGTAGACAGTTTAAGACATTACTCCGATGGAGAAAAGTCCGCATGGTGCTTATTGTGTTCAATGCCGATGCAGTTTCTGTGTTTCATCAACACTCTGAAGGTCCACAGATTACAGAATGCATCCAGATGTGCTTCTGAAGCTACTACTAGTCTTCCAGTGAACGATCAAAGCGTAGGCAGTTTAAGATATTACTCCCATGGAGAAAAGTCCGCATGGTGCTTATTGTGTTCAATGCCGATGCAATTTTTGTGTTTGATCAACACTCTGAAGGTCCACAGGTTACAGAATGCATCCAGATGTGCTTCGGAAACTACTACTAATCTTCCGGTGAACGATCAAAGCGTAGACAGTTTAAGACATTACTCCGATGGAGAAAAGTCCGCATGGTGCTTATTGTGTTCAATGCCGATGCAATTTCTGTGTTTCATCAACACTCTGAAGGTCCACAGATTACAGAATGCATCCAGATGTGCTTTGGAAACTACTACTAGTCTTCCAGTGAACGATCAAAGCGTAGACAGTTTAAGACATTACTCCGATGGAGAAAAGTCCGCATGGTGCATATTGTGTTCAATGCGATGCAATTTTTGTGTTTCATCACCACTCTGAAGGTCCACAGATTACAGAATGCATCCCGATGTCCTTCGGAAACTAATACTAGTCTTCCAGTGAACGATCAAAGCGTAGGCAGTTTAACATATTACTCCGATGGAGAAAAGTCCGCATGGTGCTTATTGTGTTCAATGCCGATGCAATTTTTGTGTTTCATCAACACTCTGAAGGTCCACAGATTACAGAATGCATCCCGATGTCCTTCGGAAACTAATACTAGTCTTCCAGTGAACAATCAAAGCGTAGGCAGTTTAACATATTACTCCCATGGAGTAAAGTCCGCATGGTGCTTATTGTGTTCAATGCCGACGCAATTTTTGTGTTTGATCCACACTCTGAAGGTCCACAGATTACAGAATGCATCCAGATGTGCTTCGGGTACTACTACTAATCCTCCAGTGAAGGATCAAGGCTTAGACAGTTTAAGACATTACTCCCATGGAGAAAAGTCTGTATGGTGCTTATTGTGTTCAATGCCGATGCAATTTCTGTGTTTCATCAACACTCTGAAGGTCCACAGATTACAGATTGCATCCAGATGTGCTTCGGATACTACTACTAGTCTTGCAGGGAACGATCAAAGCGTAGACAGCTTAAGACATTACTCCCATGAAAGAGATATCCGCATGGTGCTTATTGTGTTCAATGCCCATGCAATTTTTGTGTTTCATCAACACTCATAAGGTCCACAGATTACCGAATGCATCCAGATGTGCTTCGGAAACTAGTACTAGTCTTCCAGTGAACGATCAAAGCGTAGACAGTTTAAGACATTACTCCCATGGAGAGAGGTCTGCATGGTGCTCATTGTGTTCAATGCCGACGCAATTTTTGTGTTTCATCAACACTCTGAAGGTCCACAGATTACAGAATGCATGCAGATGTGCTTCGGAAACTACTACTAGTCGTCCAGGGAACGATCAAAGCGTAGACAGTTTAAGACATTACTCCCATGGAGAAAAGTCCGCATGGTGCTTATTGTGCTCAATGCCGATGGAATTTTTGTGTTTCATCAACACTCTGAAGGTCCGCAGATTACAGAATGCATCCAGATGTGCTTCGGAAACAACTACTAGTCTTCCAGAGAACGACCAAAGCGTAGACAGGTTAAGACATTACTCCCATGGAGAAAAGTCTGCATGGTGCTTATTGTGTTCAATGCCGATGCAGTTTCTGTGTTTCATCAACACGCTGAAGGTCCACAGATTACAGAATGCATCCAGATGTGCTTCTGAAGCTACTACTAGTCTTCCAGTAAACGATCAAAGCGTAGGCAGTTTAAGATATTACTCCCATGGAGAAAAGTCCGCATGGTGCTTATTGTTTTTAATGCCGATGCAATTTTTGTGTTTGATCAACACTCTGAAGGTCCACAGATTACAGAATGCATCCAGATGTGCTTCGGAAACTACTACTAATCTTCCATTGAACGATCAAAGCTTAGACAGTTCAAGACATTACTCCCATGGAGAAAAGTCTGCATGGTGCTTATTGTGTTCAATGCCGATGCAATTTCTGTGTTTCATCAACACTCTGAAGGTCCACAGATTACAGGATGCCTCCAGATGTGCTTCGGAAACTACTACTAGTCTTCAAGGGAACGATCAAAGCGTAGACAGTTTGAGACATTACTCCCATGGAGAAAAGCCCGCATGGTGCTTATTGTGTTCAATGCCGATGCATTTTTTGTGTTACATCAACACTCTGAAAGTCCACAGATTACAGAATGCATCCAGATATGCTCCGAAAACTACTACTAGTCTAACAGGGAACGATCAAAGCGTAGATTGTTTAAGACATTTCTCGCATGTCGAAAAGTCCCATGGTGCTTATTGTGTTTAATGCCGATGCAATTTGTGTGTTTTATCAACACTCTGAAGGTCCACAGATTACAAAATGCTTCCAGATGTGCTTCGGAAACTACTACTAGTCTTCCAGGGAACGATCAAAGCTTAGACAGTTTAAGACATTACTCCCATGGAGAAAAGTCCGCATGGTGCTTACTGTGTTCAATGCGGATGCAATTTTTGTGTTTCATCAACACTCTGGAGATCCACAGATTACAGAATGTCTCCAGATGTGCTTCAGAAACTACTACTAGTCTTCCAGTAAACGATCAAAGCATAGACACTTTAAGACTTTACTCCCATGGAGAAAAGTAAACAATGTGCTTGTTATGTTCAATGCCGATGCAATTTCTGTGTTTCATCAACACTCTGAAGGTCCAAAGATTACAGAATGCATCCAGGTGTGCATTGGAAACTACTACTAGTCTTCCAGGGAACGATCAAAGCGTAGACAGTTTAAGACATTACTCCCATGGAGAAAAGTCCGCATGGTGCTTATTGTGTTCAATGCCGATTCAATTTTTGTACTTAATCAAAACTCTGAAGGTCCTCAGATTACAGAATGCCTCCAGGTGTGCATTGGAAACTACTACTAGTCTTCCAGGGAACGATCAAAGCGTAGACAGTTTGAGACATTACTCCCATGGAGGGAAGCCTGCATGGTGCTTATTGTGTTCAATGCCGACGCAATTTTTGTGTTTCATCAACACTCTGAAGGTCCACAGATTTCAGAATGCCTCCAGATGTGCTTCGGAAACTACTACTAGTCTTCCAGGGAACGATCAAAGCGTAGACAGTTTAAGACATTACTCCCATGGAGAAAAGTCAGCATGGTGCTTATTGTGTTCAATGCCGATGCAATTTCTGTGTTTCATCAACACTCTGAAGGTCCAAAGATTACAGAATGCATCCAGGTGTGCATTGGAAACTACTACTAGTCTTCCAGGGAACGATCAAAGCGTAGACAGTTTAAGACATTACTCCCATGGAGAAAAGTCCGCATGGTGCTTATTGTGTTCATGCCGATTCAATTTTTGTACTTAATCAAAACTCGAAGGTCCTCAGATTACAGAATGCCTCCAGGTGTGCATTGGAAACTACTACTAGTCTTCCAGGGAACGATCAAAGCGTAGACAGTTTGAGACATTACTCCCATGGAGGGAAGCCCGCATGGTGCTTATTGTGTTCAATGCCGACGCAATTTTTGTGTTTCATCAACACTCTGAAGGTCCACAGATTTCAGAATGCCTCCAGATGTGCTTCGGAAACTACTACTAGTCTTCCAGGGAACGATCAAAGCGTAGACAGTTTAAGACATTACACCCATGGAGAAAAGTCAGCATGGTGCTTATTGTGTTCAATGCCGATGCAATTTCTGTGTTTCATCTACACTCTGAAGGTCCACAGATTAGAGAATTCATGCAGATGTGCTTCGGAAACTACTACTAGTCTTCCAGGGATCGATCAAATCGTAGACAGTTTAAGACATTACTCCCATGGAGAAAAGTCCGCATGGTGCTTATGGTGCTCAATGCCAAGGAATTTTTGTGTTTCATCAACACTCTGATGGTCCGCAGATTACAGAATGCATCGAGATGTGCTTCGGAACCTACTACTAGTCTTCTAGAGAACGACCAAAGCGTAGACAGGTTAAGACATTACTTCCATGGAGAAAAGTCTGCATGGTGCTTATTGTGTTCAATGCCGATGCAATTTTTGTGTTTCAACAACACTCTGAAAGTCCACAGATTACAGAATGCATCCCGATGTCCTTCGGAAACTAATACTAGTCCTCCAGTGAACGATCAAAGCGTAGACAGTTTAAGACATTACTCTCATGGAGAAAAGTCTGCATGGTGCTTATTGTGTTCAATGCCGATGCAATTTCTGTGTTTCATCAACACTCTGAAGGTCCACAGATTACAGAATGCATCCAGATGTGCTTCGGAAACTACTACTAGTCTTCCAGTGAACGATCAAAGCGTAGACAGTTTAAGACATTACTCCCATGGAGAAAAGTCCGTATGGTGCTTATTGTGTTCAATGCCGATGCAATTTTTGTGTTTCATCAACACTCTGAAGTTCCACAGATTACAGTATGCATCCCGTGTCCTTCGGAAACTAATACTAGTCTTCCAGTGAACGATCAAAGCGTAGACAGTTTAAGACATTACTCTCATGGAGAAAAGTTCCGCATGGTGCTTATTGTGTTCAATGCCGATGCAATTTTTGTTTTTCATCAACACTCTGAAGGTCCACAGATTGCAGAATGCATCCAGATGTGCTTCGGAAACTACTACTAATCTTCCAGTGAACGATCAAAGCGTAGACAGTTTAAGACATTCATCCCATGGAGAGAAGTCCGCATGGTGCTTATTGTGTTCAATACCGACGCAATTTTTGTGTTTCATCAACACTCTGAAGGTCCACAGATTTCAGAATGCCTCCAGATGTGCTTCGGAAACTACTACTAGTCTTCCAGGTACCATCAAAGCGTAGACAGTTTAAGACATTACTCCCATGGAGAAAAGTCAGCATGGTGCTTATTGTGTTCAATGCCGATGCAATTTATGTGTTTCATCAACACTCTGAAGGTCCACAGATTAGAGAATGCATGCAGTTTTAGACATTACTCCCATGGAGAAAAGTCTGCATGGTGCTTATTGTGCTCAATGCCGATGCAATTTCTGTGTTTCATCAACACTCTGAATGTCCACAGATAACAGATTGCATCCAGATGTGCTTCGGAAACTACTACTAGTCTTCCAGTGTACGATCAAAACGTAGACAGTTTAAGAGATTACTCCCATGGAGAAAAGTCCGCATGGTGCTTCTTGTGTTCAATGCTAATGCAATTTTTGTGTTTCATCAACACTCTGAAGGTCCACAGATTACAGAATGCATCCAGATGTGCATCGGAAACTACTACTAGTCTTCCGGTGAACGATCAAAGCGTAGACAGTTTAAGACATTACTCCGATGGAGAAAAGTCCGCATGGTGCTTATTGTGTTCAATGCCGATGCAATTTCTGTGTTTCATCAACACTCTGAAGGTCCACAGATTACAGAATGCATCCAGATGTGCTTCGGAAACTACTACAAGTCTTCCAGTGGACGATCAAATCGTAGACAGTTTAAGATATTACTCCCATGGAGAAAAGTCCGCATGGTGCTTATTGTGTTCAATGCCGATGCAATTTTTGTGTTTCATCAACACTCTGAAGGTCCACAGATTACAGAATGCATCCCGATGTCCTTCGGAAACTAATACTAGTCTTCCAGTGAACGATCAAAGCGTAGGCAGTTTAACATATTACTCCCACGGAGAAAAGTCCGCATGGTGCTTATTGTGTTCAATGCCGATGCAATTTTTGTGTTTCATCAACACTCTGAAGGTCCACAGATTACAGAATGCGTCCCGATGTGCTTCGGAAACTAATACTAGTCTTCCAGTGAACGATCAAAGCGTAGACAGTTTAAGACATTACTCCCATGGAGAAAAGTCGGCATGGTGCTTATTGTGTTCAATGCCGATTCAATTTCTGTTTTTCATCAACACTCTGAAGTTCCACAGATTACAGAATGCATCAAGATGTTCTTCGGAAACTACTACTAGTCTTCCAGGGAACGATCAAAGCGTAGACAGTTTAAGACATTACTCTCATGGAGAAAAGTCCGCATGGTGCATATTGTGTTCAATGCCGATGCAATTTCTGTGTTTCATCAACACTCTGAAGGTCCACAGATTAGAGAATGCATGCAGATGTGCTTCGGAAACTACTACTAGTCTTCCAGGGATCGATCAAATCGTAGACAGTTTAAGACATTACTCCCATGGAGAAAAGTCCGCATGGTGCTTATTGTGCTCAATGCCAAGGAATTTTTGTGTTTCATCAACACTCTGAAGGTCCGCAGATTACAGAATGCATCCAGATGTCCTTCGGAACCTACTACTAGTCTTCCAGAGAACGACCAAAGCGTAGACAGGTTAAGACATTACTTCCATGGAGAAAAGTCTGCATGGTGCTTATTGTGTTCAATGCCGATGCAATTTTTGTGTTTCAACAACACTCTGAAGGTCCACAGATTACAGAATGCATCCAGATGTGCTTCGGAAACTACTACTAGTCTTCCAGTGAACGATCGAAGCGTAGACAGTTTAAGACATTACTCCTATGGAGAAATGTCCGATTGGTGTTTATTGTGTTCAATGCCGATGCAATATTTGTGTTTCATCAACACTCTGAAAGTCCACAGATTACAGAATGCATCCCGATGTCCTTCGGAAACTAATACTAGTCTTCCAGTGAACGATCAAAGCGTAGACAGTTTAAGACATTACTCTCATGGAGAAAAGTCTGCATGGTGCTTATTGTGTTCAATGCCGATGCAATTTCTGTGTCTCATCAACACTCTGAAGGTCCACAGATTACAGAATGCATCCAGATGTGCTTCGGAAACTACTACTAGTCTTCCAGTGAACGATCAAAGCGTAGACAGTTTAAGACATTACTCCCATGGAGAAAAGTCCGTATGGTGCTTATTGTGTTCAATGCCGATGCAATTTTTGTGTTTCATCAACACTCTGAAGTTCCACAGATTACAGAATGCATCCCGATGTCCTTCGGAAACTAATACTAGTCTTCCAGTGAACGATCAAAGCGTAGACAGTTTAAGACATTACTCTCATGGAGAAAAGTCCGCATGGTGCTTATTGTGTTCAATGCCGATGCAATTTTTGTTTTTCATCAACACTCTGAAGGTCCACAGATTACAGAATGCATCCAGATGTGCTTCGGAAACTACTACTAATCTTCCAGTGAACGATCAAAGCGTAGACAGTTTAAGACATTACTCCCATGGAGAGAAGTCCACATGGAGCTTATTGTGTTCAATGCCGACGCAATTTTTGTGTTTCATCAACACTCTGAAGGTCCACAGATTTCAGAATGCCTCCAGATGTGCTTCGGAAACTACTACTAGTCTTCCAGGTAACCATCAAAGCGTAGACAGTTTAAGACATTACTCCCATGGAGAAAAGTCAGCATGGTGCTTATTGTGTTCAATGCCGATGCAATTTCTGTGTTTCATCAACACTCTGAAGGTCCACAGATTAGAGAATGCATGCAGTTTTAGACATTACTCCCATGGAGAAAAGTCTGCATGGTGCTTATTGTGCTCAATGCCGATGGAATTTTTGTGTTTCATCAACACTCTGAATGTCCGCAGAATACAGAATGCATTCAGATGTGCTTCGGAACCTACTACTAGTCTTCCAGAGAACGACCAAAGCGTAGACAGGTTAAGACATTACTTCCATGGAGAAAAGTCTGTATGGTGCTTATTGTGTACAATGCCGATGCAATTTCTGTGTTTCATCAACACTCTGAATGTCCACAGATAACAGATTGCCTCCAGATGTGCTTCGGAAACTACTACTAGTCTTCCAGTGTACGATCAAAACGTAGACAGTTTAAGACATTACTCCTATGGAGAAAAGTCCGCATGGTGCTTATTGTGTTCAATGCCGATGCAATTTTTGTGTTTCATCAACACTCTGAAGGTCCACAGATTACAGAATGCGTCCCGATGTGCTTCGGAAACTAATTCTAGTCTTCCAGTGAACGATCAAAGCGTAGACAGTTTAAGACATTACTCCCATGGAGAAAAGTCGGCATGGTGCTTATTGTGTTCAATGCCGATTCAATTTCTGTTTTTCATCAACACTCTGAAGTTCCACAGATTACAGAATGCATCAAGATGTTCTTCGGAAACTACTACTAGTCTTCCAGGGAACGATCAAAGCGTAGACAGTTTAAGACATTACTCTCATGGAGAAAAGTCCGCATGGTGCATATTGTGTTCAAGCCGATGCAATTTCTGTGTTTCATCAACACTCTGAAGGTCCACAGATTAGAGAATGCATGCAGATGTGCTTCGGAAACTACTACTAGTCTTCCAGGGATCGATCAAATCGTAGACAGTTTAAGACATTACTCCCATGGAGAAAAGTCCGCATGGTGCTTATTGTGCTCAATGCCAAGGAATTTTTGTGTTTCATCAACACTCTGAAGGTCCGCAGATTACAGAATGCATCCAGATGTCCTTCGGAACCTACTACTAGTCTTCCAGAGAACGACCAAAGCGTAGACAGGTTAAGACATTACTTCCATGGAGAAAAGTCTGCATGGTGCTTATTGTGTTCAATGCCGATGCGATTTTTGTGTTTCAACAACACTCTGAAGGTCCACAGATTACAGAATGCATCCAGATGTGCTTCGGAAACTACTACTAGTCTTCCAGTGAACGATCGAAGCGTAGACAGTTTAAGACATTACTCCTATGGAGAAAAGTCCGATTGGTGTTTATTGTGTTCAATGCCGATGCAATATTTGTGTTTCATCAACACTCTGAAGGTCCACAGATTACAGAATGCATCCAGATGTGCTTCGGAAACTACTACTAGTCTTCCAGTGAACGATCAAAGCGTAGACAGTTTAAGACATTACTCCCATGGAGAAAAGTCCGTATGGTGCTTATTGTGTTCAATGCCGATGCAATTTTTGTGTTTCATCAACACTCTGAAGTTCCACAGATTACAGAATGCATCCCGATGTCCTTCGGAAACTAATACTAGTCTTCCAGTGAACGATCAAAGCGTAGACAGTTTAAGACATTACTCTCATGGAGAAAAGTCCGCATGGTGCTTATTGTGTTCAATGCCGATGCAATTTTTGTTTTTCATCAACACTCTGAAGGTCCACAGATTACAGAATGCATCCAGATGTGCTTCGGAAACTACTACTAATCTTCCAGTGAACGATCAAAGCGTAGACAGTTTAAGACATTACTCCCATGGAGAGAAGTCCGCATGGAGCTTATTGTGTTCAATGCCGACGCAATTTTTGTGTTTCATCAACACTCTGAAGGTCCACAGATTTCAGAATGCCTCCAGATGTGCTTCGGAAACTACTACTAGTCTTCCAGGTAACCATCAAAGCGTAGACAGTTTAAGACATTACTCCCATGGAGAAAAGTCAGCATGGTGCTTATTGTGTTCAATGCCGATGCAATTTCTGTGTTTCATCAACACTCTGAAGGTCCACAGATTAGAGAATGCATGCAGTTTTAGACATTACTCCCATGGAGAAAAGTCTGCATGGTGCTTATTGTGCTCAATGCCGATGGAATTTTTGTGTTTCATCAACACTCTGAATGTCCGCAGAATACAGAATGCATTCAGATGTGCTTCGGAACCTACTACTAGTCTTCCAGAGAACGAAGAAAGCGTAGACAGGTTAAGACATTACTTCCATGGAGAAAAGTCTGTATGGTGCTTATTGTGTACAATGCCGATGCAATTTCTGTGTTTCATCAACACTCTGAATGTCCACAGATAACAGATTGCCTCCAGATGTGCTTCGGAAACTACTACTAGTCTTCCAGTGTACGATCAAAACGTAGACAGTTTAAGACATTACTCCGATGGAGAAAAGACCGCATGGTGCTTATTGTGTTCAATGCCGATGCAATTTCTGTGTTTCATCAACACTCTGAAGGTCCACAGATTACAGAATGCATCCAGATGTGCTTCGGAAACTACTACAAGTCTTCCAGTGAACGATCAAATCGTAGACAGTTTAAGACATTACTCCCATGGAGAAAAGTCCGCATGGTGCTTATTGTGTTCAATGCCGATGCAATTTTTGTGTTTCATCAACACTCTGAAGGTCCACAGATTACAGAATGCATCCCGATGTCCTTCGGAATCTAATGCTAGTCTTCCAGTGAACGATCAAAGCGTAGGCAGTTTAACATATTACTCCCATGGAGAAAAGTCCGCATGTTGCTTATTGTGTTCAATGCCGATGCAATTTTTGTGTTTCATCAACACTCTGAAGGTCCACAGATTACAGAATGCATCCCGATGTGCTTCGTTAACTAATTCTAGTCTTCCAGTGAACGATCAAAGCGTAGGCAGTTTAACATATTACTCACTTGGAGAAAAGTCCGCATGGTGCTTATTGTGTTCAATGCCGATGCAATTTTTGTGTTTGATCCACACTCTGAAGGTCAACAGATTACAGAATGCATCCAGATGTCCTTCGGGTACTACTACTAATCTTCCAGTGAACGATCAAGGCTTAGACAGTTTAAGACATTACTCCCATGGAGAAAAGTCTGTATGGTGCTTAATGTGTTCAATGCCGATGCAATTTCTGTGTTTCATCAACACTCTGAAGGTCCACAGATTACAGATTGGATCCAGATGTGCTTCGGATACTACTACTAGTCTTCCAGGGAACGATCAAAGCGTAGACAGTTTAAGACATTACTCCCATGAAAGAGATATCCGCATGGTGCTTATTGTGTTCAATGCCGATGCAATTTTTGTGTTTCATCAACACTCATAAGGTCCACAGATTACCGAATGCATCCAGATGTGCTTCGGAAACTAGTACTAGTCTTCCAGTGAACGATCAAAGCGTAGACAGTTTAAGACATTACTCCCATGGAGAGAAGTCTGCATGGTGCTTATTGTGTTCAATGCCGACGCAATGTTTGTGTTTCATCAACACTCTGAAGGTCCACAGATTACAGAATGCATGCAGATGTGCTTCGGAAACTACTACTAGTCATCCAGGGAACGATCAAAGCGTAGACAGTTTAAGACATTACTCCCATGGAGAAAAGTCCGCATGGTGCTTATTGTGCTCAATGCCGATGGAATTTTTGTGTTTCATCAACACTCTGAAGGTCCGCAGATTACAGAATGCATCCAGATGTGCTTCGGAATCAACTACTAGTCTTCCAGTGAACGATCAAAGCGTAGGCATTTTAAGATATTACTCCCATGGAGAAAAGTCCGCATGGTGCTTACTGTGTTCAATGCGGATGCAATTTTCGTGTTTCATCAACACTTTAGAGATCCACAGATTACAGAATGTCTCCAGATGTGCTTCGGAAACTACTGCTAGTCTTCCAGTAAACGATCAAAGCATAGACAGTTTAAGACATTACTCCCATGGAGATAAGTAAACATGGTGCTTGTTGTGTTCAATGCCGATGCAATTTCTGTGTTTCATCAACACTCTGATGGTCCAAAGATTACAGAATGCATCCAGATGTGCTTCGGAAGCTAGTACTAGTCTTCCAGTGAACGATCAAAGCGTAGACAGTTTAAGACATTACTCTCATGGAGAAAAGTCCGCATGGTGCTTATTGTGTTCAATGCCGATTCAATTAATGTGTTTCATCAACGCTCTGAAGGTCCACAGATTACAGAATGCCTCCAGAAGTGCTTCGGAAACTTCTACTAGTCTTCCAGTGTACGATCAAAGCGTAGACAGTTTAATACATTACTCCCATGGAGAAAAGTCCGCATGGTGCTTATTGTGTTCAATGCCGATTCAATTTCTGTACTTAACCAAAACTCTGAAGGTCCTCAGATTACAGAATGCCTCCAGGTGTGCATTGGAAACTACTACTAGTCTTCCAGGGAACGATCAAAGCGTAGACAGTTTGAGACATTACTCCCATGGAGAAAAGTCCACATGGTGCTTATTGTGTTCAAAGTCGATGCAATTTTTGTGTTTCATCAACACTCTGAATGTCCACAGATTACAGAGTGCATCCAGATGTGCTTCGGAAACTACTACTATTCTTCCAGTGTACGATCAAAGCGTAGACAGTTTAAGACATTACTCCCATGGAGAAAAATCCGCATGTTGCTTATTGTGTTCAATGCCGATGCAATGTTTGTCTTTCATCAACACTCTGAAAGTCCACAGATTAGAGAATGCATCCATAATATGCTTCGGAAACTACTACTAGTCTTCCAGGGAACGATCGAAGCGTAGATAGTTTAAGACATTTCTCCCATGGAGAAAAGTCCCATGGTGTTTATTGTGTTCAATGCCGATGCAATTTGTGTGTTTCATCAACACTCTAAAGGTCCACAGATTACAAAATGCCTCCAGATGTGCTTCGGAAACTACTACTAGTCTTCCAGTAAATGATCAAAGCATAGGCAGTTTAAGACATTACTCCCATGGAGAAAAGTAAACATGCTGCTTGTTGTGTTCAATGCCGATGCAATTTCTGTGTTTCATCAACACTCTGAAGGTCCACAGATAACAGAATGCATCCAGATGTGCTTCGGAAACTAGTACTAGTCTTCCAGTGAACGATCAAAGCGTAGACAGTTTAAGACATTACTCCCTTGGAGAGAAGTCTGCATGGTGCTTATTGTGTTCAATGCCGACGCAATTTTTGTGTTTCATCAACACTCTGAAGGTCCACAGATTACAGAATGCATGCAGATGTGCTTTGGAAACTACTACTAGTCTTCCAGTGAACGATCAAAGCGTAGACAGTTTAAGACATTAACCCCATGGTGAAAAATCCGCATGGTGCTTATTGTGTTCAATGCCGATGCAATTTCTGTGTTTCATCAACACTCTGAAGGTCCACAGATTACAGAATGCCTCCAGATGTGCTTCGGAAACTACTACTAGTCTTCCAGTGTACGATCAAAGCGTAGCCAGTTTAAGACATTACTCCCATGGAGAAATGTCCGCATGGTGCTTATTGTGTTCAATGCCGATGCAATTTCTGTGTTTCATCAACACTCTGAAGGTACAGATACTACAGAATGCCTTCAGATGTGTTTCGGAAACTACTACTAGTCTTCCAGTGAACGATCAAAGCGCAGACAGTTTAAGACATTACTCTGATGGAGAAAAGTCCGCATGGTGCTTATTGTGTTCAATGCCGATTCAATTCTTGTGTTTAATCAACACTCTGAAGGTCAACAGATTACAGAATGCCTCCAGATGTGCTTATGAAACTACTACTAGTCTTCCAGGGTACAATCAATGCGTAGACAGTTAAAGACATTACTCCCATGGAGAAAAGTCCGCATGGTGCTTATTGTGTTCAATGCCGATGCATTTTTTGTGTTTCATCAACACTCTGAACGTCCACAGCTTACAGAATGCCTCCAGATGTGCTTCGGAAAGTACTACTAGTCTTCCAGGGAACGATGAAAGCGTAGACAGTTTGAGTCATTACTCCCATGGAGAAAAGTCCGCATGGTGGTTATTGTGTTCAATGCCGATGCAATTTTTGTGTTTCATCAACACTCTGAAAGTCCACAGATTACAGAATGCATCCAGATATGCTTCGGAAACTACTACTAGTCTTCCAGGGAACGATCAAAGCGTAGATAGTTTAAGACATTTCTCCCATGGAGAAAAGTCCCATAGTGCTTATTGTGTTCAAAGTCGATGCAATTTTTGTGTTTCATCAACACTCTGAAGGTCCTCAGATTACAGAATGCATACTGATGTGCTTCGGAAACTACTACTCGTCTTCCAGTGTACGATCAAAGCGTAGACAGTTTAAGACACTACTCCAATGGAGAAAAGTTCGCATGGTGCTTATTGTGTTCAATGGCGATGCTATTTTTGTGTTTCATTAACACTCTGGAGGTCCACAGATTACAGAATGCCTCCAAATGTGCTTTGGAAACCACCACCAGTCTTAACAGTGTACGATCAAAGCGTAGACAGTATAAGACATTACTCCCATGGAGAAAAGTCCGCATGGTGCTTATCGTGTTCAATGCTGATGCAAATTTTGTGTTTCATCATCACTCTGAAAGTCCACAGATTACAGAATGCCTACAGATGTGCTTCGGAAACCACTACTAGTCTTCCAGTGTACGATCAATGCGTAGACAGTTTAAGACATTACTCCCATGGAGAAAAGTCCGCATGGTGCTTATTGTGTTCAATGCCGATTCAATTTTTTTGCTTAATCAAATCTCAGAAGGTCCACAGATTACAGAATGCCTCCAGGTGTGCATTAGAAACTACTACTAGTCTTCCAGGGAACGATCAAAGCGTAGACAGTTTGAGACATTACTCCCATGAAGAAAAGTCCTCAATGTGCTTATTGTGTTCAAAGTCGATGCAATTTTTGTGTTTCATCAATACTCTGTATGTCCACAGATTACAGAGTGCATCCAGATGTGATTCGGACACTACTACTATTCTTCCAGTGTACGATCAAAGCGTAGACAGTTTAAGAAATTACTCCCATGGAGAAAAATCCGCATGGTGCTTATTGTGTTCAATGCCGATGCAATTTTTGTGTTTCAGCAACACTCTGAAGGTCCACAGATTACAGAGTGCATCCAGTTGTGATTCGGAAACTACTACTATTCTTCCAGTGTACGATCAAAGCGTAGACAGTTTAAGACATTACTCCCATGGAGAAAAGTCCGCATGGTGGTTATTGTGTTCGATGCCGATGCAATTTTTGTGTTTCAGCAACACTCTGAAGGTCCACAGATTACAGAATGCCTCCCGATGAGTTTCGGAAACTACTACTAGTCTTCCAGTGAACGATCAAATCCTAGACAGTTTAAGACACTACTCACATGGTAGAAAATTCCGCATGGTGCTTATTATGCTCAATGCCGATGCAATTTTTGTGTTTCATCAACACTCTAAAGGTCCTCAGATTACAGAATGCATACTGATGTGCTTCGGAAACTACTACTCGTCTTCCAGTGTACGATCAAAGCGTAGACAGTTTAAGACACTACTCCAATGGAGAAAAGTTCGCATGGTGCTTATTGTGTTCAATGGCGATGCTATTTTTGTGTTTCATTAACACTCTGAAGGTCCACAGATTACAGAATGCCTCCAGATGTGCTTCGGAAACTACTACCAGTCTTAACAGTGTACGATCCAAGCGTAGACAGTATAAGACATTACTCCCATGGAGAAAAGTCCGCATGGTGCTTATTGTGTTCAATGCTGATGCAAATTTTGTGTTTCATCAACACTCTGAAAATCCACAGATTACAGAATGCCTCCAGATGTGCTTCGGAAACTACTACTAGTCTTCCAGTGTACGATCAAAGCGTAGACAGTTTAAGACATAACTCCCATGGAGTAAAGTCTCCATGGTGCTTATTGTGTTCAAAGTCGATGCAATGTTTGTGTTTCATCAACACTCTGAAGGTCCACAGATTACAGAATGCAACCAGATGTGCTTCGGAAACTACTATTAGTCTTCCAGTGAACGATCAATGCGTAGACAGTTTACGACATTACTCTCATGGAGAAAAGTCCGCATGGTGCTTATTGTGTTCAATGCCGATTCATTTTCTGTGTTTCATCAACACTCTGAAGGTCCACAGACTACAGAATGCCTCCAGATGTGCTTCGGAAGCTACTACTAGTCTTCCAGTTAACGATCAAATCGTAGACAGTTTAAGACACTACTCCCATGGAGAAAAGTCTGCATGGTGCTTATTGTGCTCAATGCCGATGCAATTTTTGTGTTTCATCAACACTCTGAAGGTCCTCAGATTACAGAATGCATCCAGATGTACTTCGGAAACTACTACTCGTCTTCCAGTGTACGATCAAAGCGTAGACAGTTTAAGACATTACTCCCATGGAGAAAAGTTCGCATGGTTCTTATTGTGTTCAATGCCGATGCTATTTTTGTGTTTCATCAACACTCTGAAGGTCCACAGATTACAGAATGCATCGAGATGTGCTTCGGAAACTACTACTAGTCTTGCAGTTTACGATCACAGCGTAAACAGTTGAAGACATTACTCCCATGGAGAAAAGTCCGTATGGTGCTTATTGTGTTCAATGCCGATGCAATTTCTGTGTTTCATCAACACTCTGAAGGTCCAAAGATTACAGAATGCATCCAGGTGTGCATTGGAAACTACTACTAGTCTTCCAGGGAACGATCAAAGCGTAGACAGTTTAAGACATTACTCCCATGGAGAAAAGTCCGCATGGTGCTTATTGTGTTCATGCCGATTCAATTTTTGTACTTAATCAAAACTCGAAGGTCCTCAGATTACAGAATGCCTCCAGGTGTGCATTGGAAACTACTACTAGTCTTCCAGGGAACGATCAAAGCGTAGACAGTTTGAGACATTACTCCCATGGAGGGAAGCCCGCATGGTGCTTATTGTGTTCAATGCCGACGCAATTTTTGTGTTTCATCAACACTCTGAAGGTCCACAGATTTCAGAATGCCTCCAGATGTGCTTCGGAAACTACTACTAGTCTTCCAGGGAACGATCAAAGCGTAGACAGTTTAAGACATTACTCCCATGGAGAAAAGTCAGCATGGTGCTTATTGTGTTCAATGCCGATGCAATTTCTGTGTTTCATCTACACTCTGAAGGTCCACAGATTAGAGAATTCATGCAGATGTGCTTCGGAAACTACTACTAGTCTTCCAGGGATCGATCAAATCGCAGACAGTTTAAGACATTACTCCCATGGAGAAAAGTCCGCATGGTGCTTATGGTGCTCAATGCCAAGGAATTTTTGTGTTTCATCAACACTCTGATGGTCCGCAGATTACAGAATGCATCGAGATGTGCTTCGGAACCTACTACTAGTCTTCTAGAGAACGACCAAAGCGTAGACAGGTTAAGACATTACTTCCATGGAGAAAAGTCTGCATGGTGCTTATTGTGTTCAATGCCGATGCAATTTTTGTGTTTCAACAACACTCTGAAAGTCCACAGATTACAGAATGCATCCCGATGTCCTTCGGAAACTAATACTAGTCCTCCAGTGAACGATCAAAGCGTAGACAGTTTAAGACATTACTCTCATGGAGAAAAGTCTGCATGGTGCTTATTGTGTTCAATGCCGATGCAATTTCTGTGTTTCATCAACACTCTGAAGGTCCACAGATTACAGAATGCATCCAGATGTGCTTCGGAAACTACTACTAGTCTTCCAGTGAACGATCAAAGCGTAGACAGTTTAAGACATTACTCCCATGGAGAAAAGTCCGTATGGTGCTTATTGTGTTCAATGCCGATGCAATTTTTGTGTTTCATCAACACTCTGAAGTTCCACAGATTACAGTATGCATCCCGTGTCCTTCGGAAACTAATACTAGTCTTCCAGTGAACGATCAAAGCGTAGACAGTTTAAGACATTACTCCCATGGAGAAAAGTCAGCATGGTGCTTATTGTGTTCAATGCCGATGCAATTTATGTGTTTCATCAACACTCTGAAGGTCCACAGATTAGAGAATGCATGCAGTTTTAGACATTACTCCCATGGAGAAAAGTCTGCATGGTGCTTATTGTGCTCAATGCCGATGCAATTTCTGTGTTTCATCAACACTCTGAATGTCCACAGATAACAGATTGCCTCCAGATGTGCTTCGGAAACTACTACTAGTCTTCCAGTGTACGATCAAAACGTAGACAGTTTAAGAGATTACTCCCATGGAGAAAAGTCCGCATGGTGCTTCTTGTGTTCAATGCTAATGCAATTTTTGTGTTTCATCAACACTCTGAAGGTCCACAGATTACAGAATGCATCCAGATGTGCATCGGAAACTACTACTAGTCTTCCGGTGAACGATCAAAGCGTAGACAGTTTAAGACATTACTCCGATGGAGAAAAGTCCGCATGGTGCTTATTGTGTTCAATGCCGATGCAATTTCTGTGTTTCATCAACACTCTGAAGGTCCACAGATTACAGAATGCATCCAGATGTGCTTCGGAAACTACTACAAGTCTTCCAGTGGACGATCAAATCGTAGACAGTTTAAGATATTACTCCCATGGAGAAAAGTCCGCATGGTGCTTATTGTGTTCAATGCCGATGCAATTTTTGTGTTTCATCAACACTCTGAAGGTCCACAGATTACAGAATGCATCCCGATGTCCTTCGGAAACTAATACTAGTCTTCCAGTGAACGATCAAAGCGTAGGCAGTTTAACATATTACTCCCACGGAGAAAAGTCCGCATGGTGCTTATTGTGTTCAATGCCGATGCAATTTTTGTGTTTCATCAACACTCTGAAGGTCCACAGATTACAGAATGCGTCCCGATGTGCTTCGGAAACTAATACTAGTCTTCCAGTGAACGATCAAAGCGTAGACAGTTTAAGACATTACTCCCATGGAGAAAAGTCGGCATGGTGCTTATTGTGTTCAATGCCGATTCAATTTCTGTTTTTCATCAACACTCTGAAGTTCCACAGATTACAGAATGCATCAAGATGTTCTTCGGAAACTACTACTAGTCTTCCAGGGAACGATCAAAGCGTAGACAGTTTAAGACATTACTCTCATGGAGAAAAGTCCGCATGGTGCATATTGTGTTCAATGCCGATGCAATTTCTGTGTTTCATCAACACTCTGAAGGTCCACAGATTAGAGAATGCATGCAGATGTGCTTCGGAAACTACTACTAGTCTTCCAGGGATCGATCAAATCGTAGACAGTTTAAGACATTACTCCCATGGAGAAAAGTCCGCATGGTGCTTATTGTGCTCAATGCCAAGGAATTTTTGTGTTTCATCAACACTCTGAAGGTCCGCAGATTACAGAATGCATCCAGATGTCCTTCGGAACCTACTACTAGTCTTCCAGAGAACGACCAAAGCGTAGACAGGTTAAGACATTACTTCCATGGAGAAAAGTCTGCATGGTGCTTATTGTGTTCAATGCCGATGCAATTTTTGTGTTTCAACAACACTCTGAAGGTCCACAGATTACAGAATGCATCCAGATGTGCTTCGGAAACTACCACTAGTCTTCCAGTGAACGATCGAAGCGTAGACAGTTTAAGACATTACTCCTATGGAGAAATGTCCGATTGGTGTTTATTGTGTTCAATGCCGATGCAATATTTGTGTTTCATCAACACTCTGAAAGTCCACAGATTACAGAATGCATCCCGATGTCCTTCGGAAACTAATACTAGTCTTCCAGTGAACGATCAAAGCGTAGACAGTTTAAGACATTACTCTCATGGAGAAAAGTCTGCATGGTGCTTATTGTGTTCAATGCCGATGCAATTTCTGTGTCTCATCAACACTCTGAAGGTCCACAGATTACAGAATGCATCCAGATGTGCTTCGGAAACTACTACTAGTCTTCCAGTGAACGATCAAAGCGTAGACAGTTTAAGACATTACTCCCATGGAGAAAAGTCCGTATGGTGCTTATTGTGTTCAATGCCGATGCAATTTTTGTGTTTCATCAACACTCTGAAGTTCCACAGATTACAGAATGCATCCCGATGTCCTTCGGAAACTAATACTAGTCTTCCAGTGAACGATCAAAGCGTAGACAGTTTAAGACATTACTCTCATGGAGAAAAGTCCGCATGGTGCTTTTTGTGTTCAATGCCGATGCAATTTTTGTTTTTCATCAACACTCTGAAGGTCCACAGATTACAGAATGCATCCAGATGTGCTTCGGAAACTACTACTAATCTTCCAGTGAACGATCAAAGCGTAGACAGTTTAAGACATTACTCCCATGGAGAGAAGTCCACATGGAGCTTATTGTGTTCAATGCCGACGCAATTTTTGTGTTTCATCAACACTCTGAAGGTCCACAGATTTCAGAATGCCTCCAGATGTGCTTCGGAAACTACTACTAGTCTTCCAGGTAACCATCAAAGCGTAGACAGTTTAAGACATTACTCCCATGGAGAAAAGTCAGCATGGTGCTTATTGTGTTCAATGCCGATGCAATTTCTGTGTTTCATCAACACTCTGAAGGTCCACAGATTAGAGAATGCATGCAGTTTTAGACATTACTCCCATGGAGAAAAGTCTGCATGGTGCTTATTGTGCTCAATGCCGATGGAATTTTTGTGTTTCATCAACACTCTGAATGTCCGCAGAATACAGAATGCATTCAGATGTGCTTCGGAACCTACTACTAGTCTTCCAGAGAACGACCAAAGCGTAGACAGGTTAAGACATTACTTCCATGGAGAAAAGTCTGTATGGTGCTTATTGTGTACAATGCCGATGCAATTTCTGTGTTTCATCAACACTCTGAATGTCCACAGATAACAGATTGCCTCCAGATGTGCTTCGGAAACTACTACTAGTCTTCCAGTGTACGATCAAAATGTAGACAGTTTAAGACATTACTCCTATGGAGAAAAGTCCGCATGGTGCTTATTGTGTTCAATGCCGATGCAATTTTTGTGTTTCATCAACACTCTGAAGGTCCACAGATTACAGAATGCGTCCCGATGTGCTTCGGAAACTAATACTAGTCTTCCAGTGAACGATCAAAGCGTAGACAGTTTAAGACATTACTCCCATGGAGAAAAGTCGGCATGGTGCTTATTGTGTTCAATGCCGATTCAATTTCTGTTTTTCATCAACACTCTGAAGTTCCACAGATTACAGAATGCATCAAGATGTTCTTCGGAAACTACTACTAGTCTTCCAGGGAACGATCAAAGCGTAGACAGTTTAAGACATTACTCTCATGGAGAAAAGTCCGCATGGTGCATATTGTGTTCAAGCCGATGCAATTTCTGTGTTTCATCAACACTCTGAAGGTCCACAGATTAGAGAATGCATGCAGATGTGCTTCGGAAACTACTACTAGTCTTCCAGGGATCGATCAAATCGTAGACAGTTTAAGACATTACTCCCATGGAGAAAAGTCCGCATGGTGCTTATTGTGCTCAATGCCAAGGAATTTTTGTGTTTCATCAACACTCTGAAGGTCCGCAGATTACAGAATGCATCCAGATGTCCTTCGGAACCTACTACTAGTCTTCCAGAGAACGACCAAAGCGTAGACAGGTTAAGACATTACTTCCATGGAGAAAAGTCTGCATGGTGCTTATTGTGTTCAATGCCGATGCGATTTTTGTGTTTCAACAACACTCTGAAGGTCCACAGATTACAGAATGCATCCAGATGTGCTTCGGAAACTACTACTAGTCTTCCAGTGAACGATCGAAGCGTAGACAGTTTAAGACATTACTCCTATGGAGAAAAGTCCGATTGGTGTTTATTGTGTTCAATGCCGATGCAATATTTGTGTTTCATCAACACTCTGAAGGTCCACAGATTACAGAATGCATCCAGATGTGCTTCGGAAACTACTACTAGTCTTCCAGTGAACGATCAAAGCGTAGACAGTTTAAGACATTACTCCCATGGAGAAAAGTCCGTATGGTGCTTATTGTGTTCAATGCCGATGCAATTTTTGTGTTTCATCAACACTCTGAAGTTCCACAGATTACAGAATGCATCCCGATGTCCTTCGGAAACTAATACTAGTCTTCCAGTGAACGATCAAAGCGTAGACAGTTTAAGACATTACTCTCATGGAGAAAAGTCCGCATGGTGCTTATTGTGTTCAATGCCGATGCAATTTTTGTTTTTCATCAACACTCTGAAGGTCCACAGATTACAGAATGCATCCAGATGTGCTTCGGAAACTACTACTAATCTTCCAGTGAACGATCAAAGCGTAGACAGTTTAAGACATTACTCCCATGGAGAGAAGTCCGCATGGAGCTTATTGTGTTCAATGCCGACGCAATTTTTGTGTTTCATCAACACTCTGAAGGTCCACAGATTTCAGAATGCCTCCAGATGTGCTTCGGAAACTACTACTAGTCTTCCAGGTAACCATCAAAGCGTAGACAGTTTAAGACATTACTCCCATGGAGAAAAGTCAGCATGGTGCTTATTGTGTTCAATGCCGATGCAATTTCTGTGTTTCATCAACACTCTGAAGGTCCACAGATTAGAGAATGCATGCAGTTTTAGACATTACTCCCATGGAGAAAAGTCTGCATGGTGCTTATTGTGCTCAATGCCGATGGAATTTTTGTGTTTCATCAACACTCTGAATGTCCGCAGAATACAGAATGCATTCAGATGTGCTTCGGAACCTACTACTAGTCTTCCAGAGAACGAAGAAAGCGTAGACAGGTTAAGACATTACTTCCATGGAGAAAAGTCTGTATGGTGCTTATTGTGTACAATGCCGATGCAATTTCTGTGTTTCATCAACACTCTGAATGTCCACAGATAACAGATTGCCTCCAGATGTGCTTCGGAAACTACTACTAGTCTTCCAGTGTACGATCAAAACGTAGACAGTTTAAGACATTACTCCGATGGAGAAAAGACCGCATGGTGCTTATTGTGTTCAATGCCGATGCAATTTCTGTGTTTCATCAACACTCTGAAGGTCCACAGATTACAGAATGCATCCAGATGTGCTTCGGAAACTAATACAAGTCTTCCAGTGAACGATCAAATCGTAGACAGTTTAAGACATTACTCCCATGGAGAAAAGTCCGCATGGTGCTTATTGTGTTCAATGCCGATGCAATTTTTGTGTTTCATCAACACTCTGAAGGTCCACAGATTACAGAATGCATCCCGATGTCCTTCGGAATCTAATGCTAGTCTTCCAGTGAACGATCAAAGCGTAGGCAGTTTAACATATTACTCCCATGGAGAAAAGTCCGCATGTTGCTTATTGTGTTCAATGCCGATGCAATTTTTGTGTTTCATCAACACTCTGAAGGTCCACAGATTACAGAATGCATCCCGATGTGCTTCGTTAACTAATTCTAGTCTTCCAGTGAACGATCAAAGCGTAGGCAGTTTAACATATTACTCACTTGGAGAAAAGTCCGCATGGTGCTTATTGTGTTCAATGCCGATGCAATTTTTGTGTTTGATCCACACTCTGAAGGTCAACAGATTACAGAATGCATCCAGATGTCCTTCGGGTACTACTACTAATCTTCCAGTGAACGATCAAGGCTTAGACAGTTTAAGACATTACTCCCATGGAGAAAAGTCTGTATGGTGCTTAATGTGTTCAATGCCGATGCAATTTCTGTGTTTCATCAACACTCTGAAGGTCCACAGATTACAGATTGGATCCAGATGTGCTTCGGATACTACTACTAGTCTTCCAGGGAACGATCAAAGCGTAGACAGTTTAAGACATTACTCCCATGAAAGAGATATCCGCATGGTGCTTATTGTGTTCAATGCCGATGCAATTTTTGTGTTTCATCAACACTCATAAGGTCCACAGATTACCGAATGCATCCAGATGTGCTTCGGAAACTAGTACTAGTCTTCCAGTGAACGATCAAAGCGTAGACAGTTTAAGACATTACTCCCATGGAGAGAAGTCTGCATGGTGCTTATTGTGTTCAATGCCGACGCAATGTTTGTGTTTCATCAACACTCTGAAGGTCCACAGATTACAGAATGCATGCAGATGTGCTTCGGAAACTACTACTAGTCATCCAGGGAACGATCAAAGCGTAGACAGTTTAAGACATTACTCCCATGGAGAAAAGTCCGCATGGTGCTTATTGTGCTCAATGCCGATGGAATTTTTGTGTTTCATCAACACTCTGAAGGTCCGCAGATTACAGAATGCATCCAGATGTGCTTCGGAATCAACTACTAGTCTTCCAGTGAACGATCAAAGCGTAGGCATTTTAAGATATTACTCCCATGGAGAAAAGTCCGCATGGTGCTTACTGTGTTCAATGCGGATGCAATTTTCGTGTTTCATCAACACTTTAGAGATCCACAGATTACAGAATGTCTCCAGATGTGCTTCGGAAACTACTGCTAGTCTTCCAGTAAACGATCAAAGCATAGACAGTTTAAGACATTACTCCCATGGAGATAAGTAAACATGGTGCTTGTTGTGTTCAATGCCGATGCAATTTCTGTGTTTCATCAACACTCTGATGGTCCAAAGATTACAGAATGCATCCAGATGTGCTTCGGAAGCTAGTACTAGTCTTCCAGTGAACGATCAAAGCGTAGACAGTTTAAGACATTACTCTCATGGAGAAAAGTCCGCATGGTGCTTATTGTGTTCAATGCCGATTCAATTAATGTGTTTCATCAACGCTCTGAAGGTCCACAGATTACAGAATGCCTCCAGAAGTGCTTCGGAAACTTCTACTAGTCTTCCAGTGTACGATCAAAGCGTAGACAGTTTAATACATTACTCCCATGGAGAAAAGTCCGCATGGTGCTTATTGTGTTCAATGCCGATTCAATTTCTGTACTTAACCAAAACTCTGAAGGTCCTCAGATTACAGAATGCCTCCAGGTGTGCATTGGAAACTACTACTAGTCTTCCAGGGAACGATCAAAGCGTAGACAGTTTGAGACATTACTCCCATGGAGAAAAGTCCACATGGTGCTTATTGTGTTCAAAGTCGATGCAATTTTTGTGTTTCATCAACACTCTGAATGTCCACAGATTACAGAGTGCATCCAGATGTGCTTCGGAAACTACTACTATTCTTCCAGTGTACGATCAAAGCGTAGACAGTTTAAGACATTACTCCCATGGAGAAAAATCCGCATGTTGCTTATTGTGTTCAATGCCGATGCAATGTTTGTCTTTCATCAACACTCTGAAAGTCCACAGATTAGAGAATGCATCCATAATATGCTTCGGAAACTACTACTAGTCTTCCAGGGAACGATCGAAGCGTAGATAGTTTAAGACATTTCTCCCATGGAGAAAAGTCCCATGGTGTTTATTGTGTTCAATGCCGATGCAATTTGTGTGTTTCATCAACACTCTAAAGGTCCACAGATTACAAAATGCCTCCAGATGTGCTTCGGAAACTACTACTAGTCTTCCAGTAAATGATCAAAGCATAGGCAGTTTAAGACATTACTCCCATGGAGAAAAGTAAACATGCTGCTTGTTGTGTTCAATGCCGATGCAATTTCTGTGTTTCATCAACACTCTGAAGGTCCACAGATAACAGAATGCATCCAGATGTGCTTCGGAAACTAGTACTAGTCTTCCAGTGAACGATCAAAGCGTAGACAGTTTAAGACATTACTCCCTTGGAGAGAAGTCTGCATGGTGCTTATTGTGTTCAATGCCGACGCAATTTTTGTGTTTCATCAACACTCTGAAGGTCCACAGATTACAGAATGCATGCAGATGTGCTTTGGAAACTACTACTAGTCTTCCAGTGAACGATCAAAGCGTAGACAGTTTAAGACATTAACCCCATGGTGAAAAATCCGCATGGTGCTTATTGTGTTCAATGCCGATGCAATTTCTGTGTTTCATCAACACTCTGAAGGTCCACAGATTACAGAATGCCTCCAGATGTGCTTCGGAAACTACTACTAGTCTTCCAGTGTACGATCAAAGCGTAGCCAGTTTAAGACATTACTCCCATGGAGAAATGTCCGCATGGTGCTTATTGTGTTCAATGCCGATGCAATTTCTGTGTTTCATCAACACTCTGAAGGTACAGATACTACAGAATGCCTTCAGATGTGTTTCGGAAACTACTACTAGTCTTCCAGTGAACGATCAAAGCGCAGACAGTTTAAGACATTACTCTGATGGAGAAAAGTCCGCATGGTGCTTATTGTGTTCAATGCCGATTCAATTCTTGTGTTTAATCAACACTCTGAAGGTCAACAGATTACAGAATGCCTCCAGATGTGCTTATGAAACTACTACTAGTCTTCCAGGGTACAATCAATGCGTAGACAGTTAAAGACATTACTCCCATGGAGAAAAGTCCGCATGGTGCTTATTGTGTTCAATGCCGATGCATTTTTTGTGTTTCATCAACACTCTGAACGTCCACAGCTTACAGAATGCCTCCAGATGTGCTTCGGAAAGTACTACTAGTCTTCCAGGGAACGATGAAAGCGTAGACAGTTTGAGTCATTACTCCCATGGAGAAAAGTCCGCATGGTGGTTATTGTGTTCAATGCCGATGCAATTTTTGTGTTTCATCAACACTCTGAAAGTCCACAGATTACAGAATGCATCCAGATATGCTTCGGAAACTACTACTAGTCTTCCAGGGAACGATCAAAGCGTAGATAGTTTAAGACATTTCTCCCATGGAGAAAAGTCCCATAGTGCTTATTGTGTTCAAAGTCGATGCAATTTTTGTGTTTCATCAACACTCTGAAGGTCCTCAGATTACAGAATGCATACTGATGTGCTTCGGAAACTACTACTCGTCTTCCAGTGTACGATCAAAGCGTAGACAGTTTAAGACACTACTCCAATGGAGAAAAGTTCGCATGGTGCTTATTGTGTTCAATGGCGATGCTATTTTTGTGTTTCATTAACACTCTGGAGGTCCACAGATTACAGAATGCCTCCAAATGTGCTTTGGAAACCACTACCAGTCTTAACAGTGTACGATCAAAGCGTAGACAGTATAAGACATTACTCCCATGGAGAAAAGTCCGCATGGTGCTTATCGTGTTCAATGCTGATGCAAATTTTGTGTTTCATCATCACTCTGAAAGTCCACAGATTACAGAATGCCTACAGATGTGCTTCGGAAACCACTACTAGTCTTCCAGTGTACGATCAATGCGTAGACAGTTTAAGACATTACTCCCATGGAGAAAAGTCCGCATGGTGCTTATTGTGTTCAATGCCGATTCAATTTTTTTGCTTAATCAAATCTCAGAAGGTCCACAGATTACAGAATGCCTCCAGGTGTGCATTAGAAACTACTACTAGTCTTCCAGGGAACGATCAAAGCGTAGACAGTTTGAGACATTACTCCCATGAAGAAAAGTCCTCAATGTGCTTATTGTGTTCAAAGTCGATGCAATTTTTGTGTTTCATCAATACTCTGTATGTCCACAGATTACAGAGTGCATCCAGATGTGATTCGGACACTACTACTATTCTTCCAGTGTACGATCAAAGCGTAGACAGTTTAAGAAATTACTCCCATGGAGAAAAATCCGCATGGTGCTTATTGTGTTCAATGCCGATGCAATTTTTGTGTTTCAGCAACACTCTGAAGGTCCACAGATTACAGAGTGCATCCAGTTGTGATTCGGAAACTACTACTATTCTTCCAGTGTACGATCAAAGCGTAGACAGTTTAAGACATTACTCCCATGGAGAAAAGTCCGCATGGTGGTTATTGTGTTCGATGCCGATGCAATTTTTGTGTTTCAGCAACACTCTGAAGGTCCACAGATTACAGAATGCCTCCCGATGAGTTTCGGAAACTACTACTAGTCTTCCAGTGAACGATCAAATCCTAGACAGTTTAAGACACTACTCACATGGTAGAAAATTCCGCATGGTGCTTATTATGCTCAATGCCGATGCAATTTTTGTGTTTCATCAACACTCTAAAGGTCCTCAGATTACAGAATGCATACTGATGTGCTTCGGAAACTACTACTCGTCTTCCAGTGTACGATCAAAGCGTAGACAGTTTAAGACACTACTCCAATGGAGAAAAGTTCGCATGGTGCATATTGTGTTCAATGGCGATGCTATTTTTGTGTTTCATTAACACTCTGAAGGTCCACAGATTACAGAATGCCTCCAGATGTGCTTCGGAAACTACTACCAGTCTTAACAGTGTACGATCCAAGCGTAGACAGTATAAGACATTACTCCCATGGAGAAAAGTCCGCATGGTGCTTATTGTGTTCAATGCTGATGCAAATTTTGTGTTTCATCAACACTCTGAAAATCCACAGATTACAGAATGCCTCCAGATGTGCTTCGGAAACTACTACTAGTCTTCCAGTGTACGATCAAAGCGTAGACAGTTTAAGACATAACTCCCATGGAGTAAAGTCTCCATGGTGCTTATTGTGTTCAAAGTCGATGCAATGTTTGTGTTTCATCAACACTCTGAAGGTCCACAGATTACAGAATGCAACCAGATGTGCTTCGGAAACTACTATTAGTCTTCCAGTGAACGATCAATGCGTAGACAGTTTACGACATTACTCTCATGGAGAAAAGTCCGCATGGTGCTTATTGTGTTCAATGCCGATTCATTTTCTGTGTTTCATCAACACTCTGAAGGTCCACAGACTACAGAATGCCTCCAGATGTGCTTCGGAAGCTACTACTAGTCTTCCAGTTAACGATCAAATCGTAGACAGTTTAAGACACTACTCCCATGGAGAAAAGTCTGCATGGTGCTTATTGTGCTCAATGCCGATGCAATTTTTGTGTTTCATCAACACTCTGAAGGTCCTCAGATTACAGAATGCATCCAGATGTACTTCGGAAACTACTACTCGTCTTCCAGTGTACGATCAAAGCGTAGACAGTTTAAGACATTACTCCCATGGAGAAAAGTTCGCATGGTTCTTATTGTGTTCAATGCCGATGCTATTTTTGTGTTTCATCAACACTCTGAAGGTCCACAGATTACAGAATGCATCGAGATGTGCTTCGGAAACTACTACTAGTCTTGCAGTTTACGATCACAGCGTAAACAGTTGAAGACATTACTCCCATGGAGAAAAGTCCGCATGTTGCTTATTGTGTTCAAAGCCGATTCAATTTTTGTGTTTCATCAACACTCTGATGGTCCACAGATTACATAATGCCTCGAGATGTGCTTCGGAAACTACTACTAGCCTTCCAGTATACGATCAAAGCGTAAACAGTTTAAGACATTACTCCAATGGTGAAAAGTCCGCATGGTGCTTAATGTGTTCAATGCCGATGCAATTTTTGTGTTTCATCAACACTCTGAAGATCCACAGATTACAGAATGCCTCCAGATGTGCTTCGGAAACTACTACTAGTCTTCCAGTGTACGATCAAAGCGTAGACAGTTTAAGACATTACTCCCATGGAGAAAAGTCAGCATGGTGCTTATTGTGTTCAATGCCGATGCAATTTTTGTGCTTAATCAAAACTCTGAAGGTCCACAGATTACAGAATGCCTCCAGATGTGGATTGGAAACTACTACTAGTCTTCCAGGGAACGATCAATGCGTAGACAGTTTCAGACTCCCATGGAGAAAAGTCCACATGTTGCTTATTGTGTTCAAAGTCGATGTAATTTTTGTGTTTCATCAACAGTCAGAAGGTCGACAGATTGCAGAATGCATCCAGATGTGCTTCGGAAACTACTACTAGTCTTCCAGTGAACGATCAAAGCATAGACAGTTTAAGACATTACTCCCTTTAGAAAAGTCCGCATGGTGCTTATTGTGTTCAATGCCAATGCAATTTTTATGTTTCATCAACACTCTGAAGGTCCACAGATTACAGAATGCCTCCAGATGTGCTTCGGAAACTACTACCGGTCTTAACAGTGTACGATCAAAGCGTAGACAGTATAAGACATTACTCCCACGGAGAAAAGTCCGCATGGTGCTTATTGTGTTCAATGCTGATGCAAATTTTGTGTTTCATCAACACTCTGAAAGTCCACAGATTACAGAATGCCTCCAGATGTGCTTTGGAAACTACTACTAGTCTTCCAGTGTACGATCAAAGCGTAGACAGTTTAAGACATTACTCCCATGGAGAAAAGTCTCCATGGTGCTTATTGTGTTCAAAGTTGATGCAATGTTTGTGTTTCATCAACACTCTGAAGGTCCACAGATTACAGAATGCAACCAGATGTGCTTCGGAAACTACTATTAGTCTTCCAGTGAACGATCAATGCGTAGACAGTTTAAGACATTACTCCCATGGAGAAAAGTTCGCATGGTTCTTATTGTGTTCAATGCCGATGCTATTTTTGTGTTTCATCAACACTCTGAAGGTCCACAGATAACAGAATGCATCCAGATGTGCTTCGGAAACTACTACTAGTCTTGCAGTTTACGATCACAGCGTAGACAGTTGAAGACATTACTCCCATGGAGAAAAGTCCACATGGTTCTTATTGTGTTCAATGCCGATGCAATTTTGGTGTTTCATCAACACTCTGAAGGTCCACAGATTACAGAATGCCTCCAGATGTGCTTCGGAAACTACTACTAGTCTTCCAGTGTACGATCAAAGCGTAGACAGTTTAAGACATTAATCCCATGGAGAAAAGTCCGCATGGTGCTTATTGTGTTCAATGTCGATGCAATTTTTGTGTTTCATCAACATTCTGAATGTCCACAAATTACAGAATGCCTCCAGATGTGCTTCGGAAACTACTACTAGTCTTCCATCGAACGATCAAAGCGTAGACAGTTTAAGACATTACTCCCATGGAGAAAAGTCCGCATGGTGCTTATTGTGTTCAAAGCCGATTCAATTTTTGTGTTTCATCAACACTCTGATGGTCCACAGATTACATAATGCCTCGAGATGTGCTTCGGAAACTACTACTAGTCTTCCAGTATACGATCAAAGCGTAGACAGTTTAAGACATTACTCCAATGGTGAGAAGTCCGCATGGAGCTTATTGTGTTCAATGCCGATGCAATTTTTGTGTTTCATCAACACTCTGAAGGTCCACAGATTACAGAATGCCTCCAGATGTGCTTCGGAAACTACTACTAGTCTTCCAGTGTACGATCAAAGCGTAGACAGTTTATGACATTACTCCCATGGAGAAAAGTCAGCATGGTGCTTATTGTGTTCAATGCCGATGCAATTTTTGTGCTTAATCAAAACTCTGAAGATCCACAGATTACAGAATGCCTCCAGATGTGGATTGGAAACTACTACTAGTCTTCCAGGGAACGATCAATGCGTAGACAGTTTCAGACTCCCATGGAGAAAAGTCCACATGGTGCTTATTGTCTTCAAAGTCGATGTAATTTTTGTGTTTCATCAACACTCTGAACATCGACAGATTGCAGAATGCATCCAGATGTGCTTCGGAAACTACTACTAGTCTTCCAGTGAACGATCAAAGCATAGACAGTTTAAGACATTACTCCCTTTAGAAAAGTCCGCGTGGTGCTTATTGTGTTCAATGCCAATGCAATTTTTGTGTTTCATCAACACTCTGAAGGTCCACAGATTACAGAATGCATCCAGATGTGCTTCGGAAACTACTATTAGTCTTCCAGTGAACGATCAAATCGTAGACAGTTTAAGACATTACTCTCATGGAGAAAAGTCCGCATGGTGCTTATTGTGTTCAATGCCGATGCAATTTTTGTGTTTCAGCAACACTCTGAAGGTCCACAGATTACAGAATGCCTCCAGATGTGCTTCGGAAACTACTACCTGTCTTCCATCGAACGATCAAAGCGTAGACAGTTTAAGACATTACTCCCTTTAGAAAAGGCCGCATGGTGCTTATTGTGTTCAATGCCGAATCAATATCTGTGTTTCATCAACACTCTGAAGGTCCACAGATTACAGAATGCCTTCAGATGTGCTTCGGAAACTACTACTAGTCTTCCAGGGAACGATCAAAGCGTAGACAGTTTAAGAGATTACTCCCATGGAGAAAAGTCCGTATGGTGCTTATTGTGTTCAATGCCGATGCAATTTTTGTGTTTCATCGACACTCTGAAGGTCCACAGATTACAGAATGCATTAAGATGTGTTTCGGAAACTACTACTAGTCTTCCAGTGTACGATCAAAGCGTAGACAGTTTAAGACATTACTCCCATGGAGAAAAGTCTCCATGTTGCTTATTGTGTTCAAAGTCGATGCAATGTTTGTGTTTCATCAACACTCTGAAGGTCCACAGATTACAGAATGCATCCAGATGTGCTTCGGAAACAACTATTAGTCTTCCAGTGTACGATCAAAGCGTAGACAGCTTACGACATTACTCTCATGGAGAAAAGTCCGCATGGTGCTTATTGTGTTCAATGCGATTCAATTTCTGTGTTTCGTCAACACTTTGAAGGTCCACAGGCTACAGAATGCCTCCAGATGTGCTTCGGAGGCTACTACTAGTCTTCCAGTTAACGATCAAATCCTAGACAGTTTAAGACACTACTCCCATGGAGAAAAGTCTGCATGGTGCTTATTGTGCTCAATGCCGATGCAATTTTTGTGTTTCATCAACACTCTAAAGTTTCAGAGATTACAGAATGCATCCTGATGTACTTCGGAAACTACTACTCGTCTTCCAGTGTACGTTCAAAGCGTAGACAGTTTAAGACATTACTCCCATGGAGAAAAGTTCGCATGGTTCTTATTGTGTTCAATGCCGATGCAATTTTTGTGTTTCATCAACACTCTGAAGGTCCACAGATTACAGAATGCATCCAGATGTGCTTCGGAAACTACTACTAGTCTTCCAGTGTACGATCACAGCGTAGACAGTTTAAGACATTACTTCCATGGAGAAAAGTCCGCATGCTGCTTATTGTGTTCAATGCCGATGCAATTTTTGTGTTTCATCAACACTCTGAAGGTCGACAGATTACAGAATGCCTCCAGATGTGCTTCGGAAACTACTACTAGTCTTCCATCGAACGATCAAAGCGTAGACAATTTAAGACATTACTCCCATGGAGAAAAGTCCGCATGGTGCTTATTGTGTTCAATGCCGATTCAATTTTTTTGTTTCATCAACACTCTGAAGGTCCATAGAATGCAGAATGCCTCCAGATGTGCTTCGGAAACTACTACCAGTCTTCCATCGAACGATCAAAGCGTAGACAGTTTAAGACATTACTCCCATGGAGAAAAGTCCGCATGGCGCTTATTGTGTTCAATGCCGATGCTATTTTTGTGTTTCATCAACACTCTGAAGGTCCATAGAATGCAGAATGCCTCCAGATGTGCTTCGGAAACTACTACCAGTCTTCCATCGAACGATCAAAGCGTAGACACTTTAAGACATTACTCCCATGGAGAAAAGTCCGCATGGTGCTTATTGTGTTCAATGCCGATGCAATTTTTGTGTTTCATCAACACTCTGAAGGTCCACAGATCACAGAATGCCTCGAGATGTGCTTCGGAAACTACTACTAGTCTTCCAGTATACGATCAAAGCGTAGACAGTTTAAGACATTACTCCAATGGTGAAAAGTCCGCATGGTGCTTATTGTGTTCAATGCCGATGCAATTTTTGTGTTTCAGCAACACTCTGAAGGTCCACAGATTACAGAATGCCTCCAGATGTGCTTCGGAAACTACTACCAGTCTTCCATCGAACGATCAAAGCGTAGACAGTTTAAGACATTACTCCCATGGAGAAAAGTCCGCATGGCGCTTATTGTGTTCAATGCCGATGCTATTTTTGTGTTTCATCAACACTCTGAAGGTCCATAGAATGCAGAATGCCTCCAGATGTGCTTCGGAAACTACTACCAGTCTTCCATCGAACGATCAAAGCGTAGACACTTTAAGACATTACTCCCATGGAGAAAAGTCCGCATGGTGCTTATTGTGTTCAATGCCGATGCAATTTTTGTGTTTCATCAACACTCTGAAGGTAAACAGATTACAGAATGCCTTCAGATGTGCTTCGGAAACTACTACTAGTCTTCCAGTGTACGATGAAAGCGTAGACAGTTTAACACATTACTCCCTTTAGAAAAGTCCGCATGGTGCTTATTGTGTTCAATGCCAATGCAATTTTTGTGTTTCATCAACACTCTGAAGGTCCACAGATTACAGAATGCATCCAGATGTGATTCGGAAACTGCTATTAGTCTTCCAGTGAACGATCAAATCGTAGACAGTTTAAGACATTACTCTCATGGAGAAAAGTCCGCATGGTGCGTCTTGTGTTCAATGCCGAATCAATTTCTGTGTTTCATCAACACTCTGAAGGTCCACAGATTACAGAATGCCTCCAGATGTGCTTCGGAAACTACTACTAGTCTTCCAGGGAACGATCAAAGCGTAGACAGTTTAAGACATTACTCCCATGGAGAAAAGTCCACATGGTGCTTATTGTGTTCAATGCCGATGCAATTTTTGTGTTACATCAACACTCTGAAGGTCCACAGATTACAGAATGCCTCCAGATGTGATTCGGAAAATACTACTAGTCTTCCAGTGTACGATCAAAGCGTGGACAGTTTAAGACATTACTCCCATGGAGAAAAGTCCGCATGGTGCTTATTGTATTCAATGCCGATGCAATTTTTGTGTTTCATCAACACTCTGAAGGTCCACAGATTACAGTATGCATCCAGATGTGCTTCGTAAACTACTACTAGTCTTCCAGTGAACGACCAAAGCGTAGACAGTTTAAGACATTATTCCCATGGAGAAAAGTCCGCATGGTGCTTATTGTATTCAATGCCGATGCAATGTTTGCGTTTAATCAACACTCTGAAGGTCCACAGATTACAGAATGCCTCCAGATGTGCTTCGGAAACTACTACCAGTCTTCCAGTGTACAATCAAAGCGTAGACAGTTTAAGACATTACTCCCATGGAGAAAAGTCCGCATGGTGCTTATTGTATTCAATGCCGATGCAATTTTTGTGTTTCATCAACACTCTGAAGGTCCACAGATTACAGAATGCCTCCAGATGTGATTCGGAAAATACTACTAGTCTTCCAGTGTACGATCAAAGCGTGGACAGTTTAAGACATTACTCCCATGGAGAAAAGTCCGCATGGTGCTTATTGTGTTCAATGCCGATGCAATTTTTGTGTTTCATCAACATTCTGAATGTCCACAGATTACAGAATGCCTCCAGATGTGCTTCGGAAACTACTACCAGTCTTCCATCGAACGATCAAGCGTAGACAGTTTCAGACATTACTCCCATGGAGAAAAGTCCGCATGGTGCTTAGTGTGTTCAGTGCCGATGCAATTTTTGTGTTTCATCACCACTCTGAAGGTCCACAGATAACAGAATGCCTCCAGATGTGCTTCGGAAACTACTACTAGTCTTCCAGAGTACCGTCAAAGCGTAGACAGTTTAAGACATTACTCCCATGGAGAAAAGTCCGCATGGCGCTTATTGTGTTCAATGCCGATGCAATTTTTCTGTTTCATCAAAACTCTGAAAGTCCACAGATTACAGAATGCCTCCAGATGTGCTTCGGAAACTACGACTAGTCTTCCAGTGTACGATCAAACCGTAGATAATTTAAGACATTACTCCCGTGGAGAAAAGTCCGCATGGTGCTTATTGTGTTCAAAGTCGATGCAATTTTTGTGTTTCATCAACACTCTGAAGGTCCACAGATTACAGAATGCCTCAGATGTGCTTCGGAAACTACTATTAGACTTCCAGTGAACGATCAAAGCGTAGACAGTTTAAGACATTACTCTCATGGAGAAAAGTCCGCATGGTGCTTATTGTGTTCAATGCCGATTCAATTTCTGTGTTTCATCAACACTCTGAAGGTCCACAGATTACAGAATGCCTCCAGATGTGCTTCGGAAGCTACTACTAGTCTTCCAGTGAACGATCAAATCCTAGACAGTTTAAGACACTACTCCCATGGAGAACAGTCAGCATGGTGCTTATTGTGCTCAATGCCGATGCAATTTTTGTGTTTCATCAACACTCTGAAGGTCCTCAGATTACAGAATGCATCCTGATGTGCTTCGGAAACCTCTACTCGTCTTCCAGTGTACGATCAAAGCGTAGACGTCTTAAGACATTACTCCCATGGTGAAAAGTTCGCATGGTGTTTATTGTGTTCAATGCCTATGCTATTTTTGTGTTTCTTCACCACTCCGAAGGTCCATAGATTACAGAATGCTTATAGATGTGCTTCGGAAACTATTTCTGTCTTTCAGTGTACGATCAAAGCGTAGACAGTTTTAGACATTACTCCCATTGAGAAAATTCCGCATGGTGCTGATTGTGCTCAATGCCGATGCAATTTTTGTGTTTCATCAACACTCTGAAGGTCCTCAGATTACAGAATGCATCCAGATGTGCTTCCGAAACTACTACTAGTCTTCCAGTGTACGATCAAAGCGTAGACAGATTAAGACTTTATTACCATGGAGAAAACTCCGCATGGTTCTTATTGTGTTCAATGCCGATGCAATTTTTTTGTTTCATCAACACTCTGAAGGTCCACAGATTACAGAATGCCTCCAGATGTGCTTCGGAAACTACTACTAGTCTTCCAGTGTACGATCAAAACGTAGACAATTTAAGACACTACACCCATGAAGAAAAGTCCGCATGGTCATTATTGCGCTCAATGCCGATGCAATTTTTGTGTTTCATCAACACTCTGAAGGTCCACAGATTACAGAATGCCTCGAGATGTGCTTAGGAAACTACGACTAGTCTTCCAGTATACGATCAAAGCGTAGACAGTTTAAGACATTACTCCAATGGTGAAAAGTCCGCATGGTGCTTATTGTGTTCAATGCCGATGCAATTTTTCTGTTTCATCAACACTCTGAAGGTCCACAGATTACAGAATGAATCCAGATGTGCTTCGGAAACTACTACTAGTCTTCCAGTGTACGATCAAAGCGTAGACAGTTTAGGACATTACTCCCATGGAGAATAGTCAGCATGGTGCTTATTGTGTTCAATGCCGATGCAATTTTTGTGCTTCATCAAAACTCTGAAGGTCCACAGATTACAGAATGCCTCCAGATGTGCATTGGAAACTACTACTAGTCTTCCAGTGAAGGATCAAAGCCTAGACAGTTTAAGACACTACTACCATGGAGAAAAGTCTGCATGGTGCTTATTGTGCTCAATGCCGATGCAATTTTTGTGTTTCATCAACACTGTAAATGTCCTCAGATTACAGAAAGCATCCTGATGTGCTTCGGAAACTACTACTCGTCTGCCAGTGTACGATCAAAGCGTAGACAGTTTAAGACATTACTCCCATGAAGAAAAGTTCGCATGGTGCTTATTGTGTTCAATGCCGATGCAATTTTTGTGTTTCATCAACACTCTGAAGGTCCACAGATTACAGAATGCCTCCAGATGTGCTTCGGAAACTACTACTAGTTCTCCAGTGTACCATCAAAGAGTAGACAGTTTAAGACATCACTCCCTTTATAAAAGTAGGCATGGTGCTTATTGTGTTCAATGCCGATGCTATTTTTGTGTTTCATCAACACTCTGAAGGTCCACAGATTACAGAATACCTCCAGATGTGCTTCGGAAACTACTATTAGTCTTCCAGTGAACGTTCAAAGCGTAGACAGTTTAAGACATTATTGCCATGGAGAAAAGTCCGCATGGTGCTTATTGTATTCAATGCCGATTCAATTCCTGTGTTTCATCAACACTCCGAAGGTCCTCAGATTACAGAATGCATCCAGATGTGCTTCCGAAAGTACTACTAGTCTTCAAGTGAACGATCAAAGCGTAGACAGTTTAAGACATTATTGCCATGGAGAAAAGTCCGCATGGTGCTTATTGTATTCAATGCCGATGCAATGTTTGTGTTTCATCAACAGTCTGAAGGTCCACAGATAACAGAATGCATCCAGATTTGCTTCGGAAACTACTATTAGTCTTCCAGTGTACGATCAAAGCGTAGACAGCTTACGACATTACTCTCATGGAGAAAAGTCCGCATGGTGCTTATTGTGTTCAATGCCGATTCAATTTCTGTGTTTCATCAACACTCTGAAGGTCCACAGATTACAGAATGCATCCAGATGTGCTTCGGAGACTACTACTATTCTTCCAGTGTACGATCAAAGCGTAGACAGTTTAAGACATTACTCCCACGGAGAAAAGTCCGCATGGTGCTTATTGTGTTCAATGCCGATGCAATTTTTGTGTTTCATCAACACTCTGAAGGTCCACAGATTACAGAATGCCTCCAGATGTGCTTCGGAAACTACTACTAGTCTTCCAGTGTACGATCAAAGCGTAGACAATTTAAGACACTACACCCATGAAGAAAAGTCCGCATGGTACTTATTGCGCTCAATGCCGATGCAATTTTTATGTTTCATCAACACTCTGAAGGTCCACAGATTACAGAATGCCTCGAGATGTGCTTAGGAAACTACGACTAGTCTTCCAGTATACAATCAAAGCGTAGACAGTTTAAGACATTACTCCAATGGTGAAAAGTCCGCATGGTGCTTATTGTGTTCAATGCCGATGCAATTTTTCTGAAGGTTCACAGATTACAGAATGCCTCCAGATGTGCTTCGGAAACTACTACTAGTCTTCCAGTGTACGATCAAAGCGTAAACAGTTTAAGACATTACTCCCTTTAGAAAAGTCCGCATGGTGCTTATTGTGTTCAATGCCGATGCAATTTTTGTGTTTCAGCAACACTCTGAAGGTCCACAGATTACAGAATGCCTCCAGATGTGCTTCGGAAACTACTACCAGTCTTCCATCGAACGATCAAAGCGTAGACAGTTTAAGACATTACTCCCATGGAGAAAAGTCCGCATGGCGCTTATTGTGTTCAATGCCGATGCTATTTTTGTGTTTCATCAACACTCTGAAGGTCCATAGAATGCAGAATGCCTCCAGATGTGCTTCGGAAACTACTACCAGTCTTCCATCGAACGATCAAAGCGTAGACACTTTAAGACATTACTCCCATGGAGAAAAGTCCGCATGGTGCTTATTGTGTTCAATGCCGATGCAATTTTTGTGTTTCATCAACACTCTGAAGGTAAACAGATTACAGAATGCCTTCAGATGTGCTTCGGAAACTACTACTAGTCTTCCAGTGTACGATGAAAGCGTAGACAGTTTAAGACATTACTCCCTTTAGAAAAGTCCGCATGGTGCTTATTGTGTTCAATGCCAATGCAATTTTTGTGTTTCATCAACACTCTGAAGGTCCACAGATTACCGCATGCATCCAGATGTGCTTCGGAAACTGCTATTAGTCTTCCAGTGAACGATCAAATCGTAGACAGTTTAAGACATTACTCTCATGGAGAAAAGTCCGCATGGTGCGTCTTGTGTTCAATGCCGAATCAATTTCTGTGTTTCATCAACACTCTGAAGGTCCACAGATTACAGAATGCCTCCAGATGTGCTTCGGAAACTACTACTAGTCTTCCAGGGAACGATCAAAGCGTAGACAGTTTAAGACATTACTCCCATGGAGAAAAGTCCGCATGGTGCTTATTGTGTTCAATGCCGATTCAATTCCTGTGTTTCATCAAAACTCTGAAGGTCCTCAAATTACAGAATGCATCCAGATGTGCTTCGTAAACTACTACTAGTCTTCCAGTGAACGATCAAAGCGTAGACAGTGTAAGACATTATTCCCATGGAGAAAAGTCCGCATGGTGCTTATTGTATTCAATGCCGATGCAATGTTTGTGTTTAATCAACACTCTGAAGGTCCACAGATTACAGAATGCCTCCAGATGTGCTTCGGAAACTACTACCAGTCTTCCAGTGTACAATCAAAGCGTAGACAGTTTAAGACATTACTCCCATGGAGAAAAGTCCGCATGGTGCTTATTGTGTTCAATGCCGATGCAATTTTTGTGTTTCATCAACACTCTAAATGTCCACAGATTACAGAATGCATCCCGATGTCCTTTAGAAACTAATACTAGACTTCCAGTGAACGATCAAAGCGTAGACAGTTTAAGACATTACTGCCATGGAGAAAAGTCCGCATGGTGCTTATTGTGTTCAATGCCGATGCAATTTTTGTGTTTCATCAACATTTTGAATGTCCACAGATTACAGAATGCCTCCAGATGTGCTTCGGAAACTACTACCAGTCTTCCATCGAACGATCAAGCGTAGACAGTTTCAGACATTACTCCCATGGAGAAAAGTCCGCATGGTGCTTAGTGTGTTCAGTGCCGATGCAATTTTTGTGTTTCATCAACACTCTGAAGGTCCACAGATTACAGAATGCATCCCGATGTCCTTTAGAAACTAATACTAGTCTTCCAGTGAACGATCAAAGCGTAGACAGTTTAAGACATTACTGCCATGGAGAAAAGTCCGCATGGTGCTTATTGTGTTCAATGCCGATGCAATTTTTGTGTTTCATCAACATTCTGAATGTCCACAGATTACAGAATGCCTCCAGATGTGCTTCGGAAACTACTACCAGTCTTCCATCGAACGATCAAGCGTAGACAGTTTCAGACATTACTCCCATGGAGAAAAGTCCGCATGGTGCTTAGTGTGTTCAGTGCCGATGCAATTTTTGTGTTTCATCAACACTCTGAAGGTCCACAGATTACAGAATGCCTTCAGGTGTGCTTCGGAAACTACTACTAGTCTTACAGTGTACGATCAAAGCGTAGACAGTTTAAGACATTACTCCCATGGAGAAAAGTCCGCATGGTGCTTATTGTGTTCAATGCCGATGCAAATTTTGTGTTTCATCAACACTCTGAAGGTCCACAGATTACAGAATGCCTCCAGATGTGCTTCGGAAACTACTACTAGTCTTCCAGTGTACGATCAAAGCGTAGACAGTTTAAGACATTACTCCCATGGAGAAAAGTCTCCATGGTGCTTATTGTGTTCAAAGTTGATGCAATGTTTGTGTTTCATCAACACTCTGAAGGTCCACAGATTACAGAATGCATCCAGATTTGCTTCGGAAACTACTATTAGTCTTCCAGTGTACGATCAAAGCGTAGACAGCTTACGACATTACTCTCATGGAGAAAAGTCCGCATGGTGCTTATTGTGTTCAATGCCGATTCAATTTCTGTGTTTCATCAACACTCTGAAGGTCCACAGATTACAGAATGCCTCCAGATGTGCTTCGGAGGCTACTACTAGTCTTCCAGTTAACGATCAAATCCTAGACAGTTTAAGACACTACTCCCATGGAGAAAAGTCTGCATGGTGCTTATTGTGCTCAATGCCGATGCAATTTTTGTGTTTCATCAACACTCTAAAGTTTCAGAGATTACAGAATGCATCCTGATGTACTTCGGAAACTACTACTAGTCTTCCAGTGTACGATCAAAGCGTAGACAATTTAAGACACTACACCCATGAAGAAAAGTCCGCATGGTACTTATTGCGCTCAATGCCGATGCAATTTTTATGTTTCATCAACACTCTGAAGGTCCACAGATTACAGAATGCCTCGAGATGTGCTTAGGAAACTACGACTAGTCTTCCAGTATACGATCAAAGCGTAGACAGTTTAAGACATTACTCCAATGGTGAAAAGTCCGCATGGTGCTTATTGTGTTCAATGCCGATGCAATTTTTCTGTTTCATCAACACTCTGAAGGTCCACAGATTACAGAATGAATCCAGATGTGCTTCGGAAACTACTACTAGTCTTCCAGTGTACGATCAAAGCGTAGACAGTTTAGGACTTTACTCCCATGGAGAATAGTCAGCATGGTGCTTATTGTGTTCAATGCCGATGCAATTTTTGTGCTTCATCAAAACTCTGAAGGTCCACAGATTACAGAATGCCTCCAGATGTGCATTGGAAACTACTACTAGTCTTCCAGTGAAGGATCAAAGCCTAGACAGTTTAAGACACTACTACCATGGAGAAAAGTCTGCATGGTGCTTATTGTGCTCAATGCCGATGCAATTTTTGTGTTTCATCAACACTGTAAAGGTCCTCAGATTACAGAAAGCATCCTGATGTGCTTCGGAAACTACTACTCGTCTGCCAGTGTACGATCAAAGCGTAGACAGTTTAAGACATTACTCCCATGAAGAAAAGTTCGCATGGTGCTTATTGTGTTCAATGCCGATGCAATTTTTGTGTTTCATCAACACTCTGAAGGTCCACAGATTACAGAATGCCTCCAGATGTGCTTCGGAAACTACTACTAGTTCTCCAGTGTACCATCAAAGAGTAGACAGTTTAAGACATTACTCCCTCTATAAAAGTAGGCATGGTGCTTATTGTGTTCAATGCCGATGCTATTTTAGTGTTTCATCAACACTCTGAAGGTCCACAGATTACAGAATACCTCCAGATGTGCTTCGGAAACTACTATTAGTCTTCCAGTGAACGTTCAAAGCGTAGACAGTTTCAGACATTACTCTCATGGAGAAAAGTCCGCATGGTGCTTATTGTGTTCAATGCCGAATCAATTTCTGTGTTTCATCAACACTCTGAAGGTCCACAGATTACAGAATGCCTCCAGATGTTCTTCGGAAACTACTACTAGTCTTCCAGCGAACGATCAAAGCGTAGACAGTTTAAGACATTACTCCCTTTAGAAAAGTCCGCATGGTGCATATTGTGTCCAATGCCGATGCAATTTTTGTGTTTCATCAACACTCTGAAGGTCCACAGATTACAGAATGCCTCCAGATGTGCTTCGGAAACTACTACTAGTCTTCCAGTGTACGATCAAAGCTTAGACAGTTTAAGACATTACTCCCATAGAGAAAATTCCGGATGGTGCTTATTGTGTTCAATGCCGATTCAATTCCTGTGTTTCATCAACACTCCGAAGGTCCTCAGATTACAGAATGCATCCAGATGTGCTTCCGAAAGTACTACTAGTCTTCAAGTGAACGATCAAAGCGTAGACAGTTTAAGACATTATTGCCATGGAGAAAAGTCCGCATGGTGCTTATTGTATTCAATGCCGATGCAATGTTTGTGTTTCATCAACAGTCTGAAGGTCCACAGATAACAGAATGCCTCCAGATGTGCATTGGAAACTACTACTAGTCTTCCAGGGAACGATCAAAGCGTAGACAGTTTGAGATATTGCTCCCATGGAGAAAAGTCCACATGTTGCTTATTGTGTTCAACGTCTATGCAATTTTTGTGTTTCATTAACACTCTGAAGGTCCACAGATTACAGAATGCATCCAGATGTGCTTCGGAGACTACTACTATTCTTCCAGTGTACGATCAAAGCGTAGACAGTTTAAGACATTACTCCCACGGAGAAAAGTCCGCATGGTGCTTATTGTGTTCAATGCCGATGCAATTTTTGTGTTTCATCAACACTCTGAAGGTCCACAGATTACAGAATGCCTCCAGATGTGCATTGGAAACTACTACTAGTCTTCCAGTGAAGGATCAAAGCCTAGACAGTTTAAGACACTACTACCATGGAGAAAAGTCTGCATGGTGCTTATTGTGCTCAATGCCGATGCAATTTTTGTGTTTCATCAACACTGTAAGGTCCTCAGATTACAGAAAGCATCCTGATGTGCTTCGGAAACTACTACTCGTCTGCCAGTGTACGATCAAAGCGTAGACAGTTTAAGACATTACTCCCATGAAGAAAAGTTCGCATGGTGCTTATTGTGTTCAATGCCGATGCAATTTTTGTGTTTCATCAACACTCTGAAGGTCCACAGATTACAGAATGCCTCCAGATGTGCTTCGGAAACTACTACTAGTTCTCCAGTGTACCATCAAAGAGTAGACAGTTTAAGACATTACTCCCTTTATAAAAGTAGGCATGGTGCTTATTGTGTTCAATGCCGATGCTATTTTTGTGTTTCATCAACACTCTGAAGGTCCACAGATTACAGAATACCTCCAGATGTGCTTCGGAAACTACTATTAGTCTTCCAGTGAACGTTCAAAGCGTAGACAGTTTAAGACATTACTCTCATGGAGAAAAGTCCGCATGGTGCTTATTGTGTTCAATGCCGAATCAATTTCTGTGTTTCATCAACACTCTGAAGGTCCACAGATTACAGAATGCCTCCAGATGTGCTTCGGAAACTACTACTAGTCTTCCAGCGAACGATCAAAGCGTAGACAGTTTAAGACATTACTCCCTTTAGAAAAGTCCGCATGGTGCATATTGTGTCCAATGCCGATGCAATTTTTGTGTTTCATCAACACTCTGAAGGTCCACAGATTACAGAATGCCTCCAGATGTGCTTCGGAAACTACTACTAGTCTTCCAGTGTACGATCAAAGCTTAGACAGTTGAAGACATTACTCCCATAGAGAAAATTCCGGATGGTGCTTATTGTGTTCAATGCCGATTCAATTCCTGTGTTTCATCAACACTCCGAAGGTCCTCAGATTACAGAATGCATCCAGATGTGCTTCCGAAAGTACTACTAGTCTTCAAGTGAACGATCAAAGCGTAGACAGTTTAAGACATTATTGCCATGGAGAAAAGTCCGCATGGTGCTTATTGTATTCAATGCCGATGCAATGTTTGTGTTTCATCAACAGTCTGAAGGTCCACAGATAACAGAATGCCTCCAGATGTGCATTGGAAACTACTACTAGTCTTCCAGGGAACGATCAAAGCGTAGACAGTTTGAGACATTGCTCCCATGGAGAAAAGTCCACATGTTGCTTATTGTGTTCAAAGTCGATGCAATTTTTGTGTTTCATTAACACTCTGAAGGTCCACAGATTACAGAATGCATCCAGATGTGCTTCGGAGACTACTACTATTCTTCCAGTGTACGATCAAAGCGTAGACAGTTTAAGACATTACTCCCACGGAGAAAAGTCCGCATGGTGCTTATTGTGTTCAATGCCGATGCAATTTTTGTGTTTCATCAACACTCTGAACGTTCACAGATTACAGAATGCCTCCAGATGTGCTTCGGAAGCTACTACTAGTCTTCCAGTGTACGATCAAAGCGTAGACAGTTTAAGACATTACTCCCATGGAGAAAAGTCCGCATGGTGCTTATTGTGTTCAATGCCGATGCAATTTTTGTGTTTCATCAACACTCTGAAGGTCCACAGATTACGGAATGCTTCCAGATGTGCTTCGGAAACTACTACTAGTCTTCCAGTGTACCATGAAAGCGTAGACAGTTTAAGACATTACTCCCATGGAGAAAAGTCCGCATGGCGCTTATTGTGTTCAATGCCGATGCAATTTTTGTGTTTCATCAACACTCTGAAGGTCCACAGATTACAGAATGCCTCAGATGTGCTTCGGAAACTACTATTAGACTTCCAGTGAACGACTAAAGCGTAGACAGTTTAAGACTCTACTATCATGGAGAAAAGTCCTCATGGTGCTTATTGTGTTCTATGCCGATTCAATTTCTGTGTTTCATCAACACTCTGAAGGTAAACAGATTACAGAATGCCTCCAGATGTGCGTCGGAATCTACTACTAGTCTTCCAGTGAACGATCAAATCCTAAACAGTTTAAGACACTACACCCATGGAGAAAAGTCCGCATGGTGCTTATTGTGCTCAATGCCGATGCAATTTTTGTGTTTCATCAATACTCTGAAGGTCCTCAGATTACAGAATGCCTCCAGATGTGCTCCGGAAACTACTACTAGTCTTCCAGTGTACGATCAAAGCGTAGACAGTTTAAGACATTACTCCCTCTAGATAAGTCCGCATGGTGCATATTGTGTTCAATGCCGATGCAATTTTTGTGTTTCATCAACACTCTGAAGGTCCACAGATACAGAATGCCTCCAGATGTGCTTCGGAAACTACTACTAGTCTTCCAGTGTACGATCAAAGCGTAGACAGTTTAAGACATTACCCCCATAGAGAAAATTCCGGATGGTGCTTATTGTGTTCAATGCCGATTCAATTCCTGTTTTTCATCAACACTCTGAAGGTCCTCAGATTACAGAATGCATCCAGATGTGCTTCCGAAACTACTACTAGTCCTCCAGTGAACGATCAAAGCGTAGACAGTTTAAGACATTATTCATATGGAGAAAAGTCCGCATGGTGCTTATTGTATTCAATGCCGATGCAATGTTTGTGTTTCATCAACACTCTGAAGGTCCACAGATTACAGAATGCCTCTAAATGTGCTTCGGAAACTACTACTAGTCTTCCAGTGTACGATCAAAACGTAGACAGTTTATGACATTACTCCCATGGAGAAAAGTCCGCATGGTGCTTATTGTGTTTAAACTCGATGCAATTTTTGTGTTTCATCAACACTCTGAATGTCCACAGATTACAGAATGCAACCAGATGTGCTTCGGAAACTACTACTATTCTTCCAGTGTACGATCAAAGCGTAGACTGTTTAAGACATTACTCCCATGGAGAAAAATCCGCATGGTGCTTATTGTGTTCAACGGCGATTCAATTTCTGTGTTTCATCAACACTCTGAAGGTCCACAAATTACAGAATGCCTCGAGATGTGCTTCGGAAACTACTACTAGTCTTCCAGTGTACGATCAAAGCGTAGACAGTTTAGGACATTACTCCCATGGAGAATAGTCAGCATGGTGCTTATTGTGTTCAAACGCGATGCAATTTTTGTGTTTCATCAACACTCTGAAGGTCCACAGACTACAGAATGCAACCAGATGTGCTTCGGAAACTACTACTATTCTTCCAGTGTACGATCAAAGCGTAGACAGTTTAAGACATTACTCTCATGGAGAATAGTCAGCATGGTGCTTATTGTGTTCAATGCCGATGCAATTTTTGTGCTTCATCAAAACTCTGAAGGTCCACAGATTACAGAATGCCTCCAGATGTGCATTGGAAACTACTACTAGTCTTCCAGTGTACGATCAAAGCGTAGACAGATTAAGACTTTATTCCCATGGAGAAAACTCCGCATGGTTCTTATTGTGTTCAATGCCGATGCAATTTTTGTGTTTCATCAACACTCTGAAGGTCCACAGATTACAGAATGCCTCCAGATGTGCTTCGGAAACTACTACTAGTCTTCCAGTGTACGATCAAAGCGTAGACAATTTAAGACACTACTCCCATGGAGAAAAGTCCGCATGGTACTTATTGCGCTCAATGCCGATGCAATATTTGTGTTTCATCAACACTCTGAAGGTCCACAGATTACAGAATGCCTCGAGATGTGCTTCGGAAACTACGACTAGTCTTCCAGTATACGATCAAAGCGTAGACAGTTTAAGACATTACTCCAATGGTGAATAGTCCGCATGGTGCTTATTGTGTTCAATGCCGATGCAATTTTTCTGTTTCATCAACACTCTGAAGGTCCACAGATTACAGAATGAATCCAGATGTGCTTCGGAAACTACTACTAGTCTTCCAGTGTACGATCAAAGCGTAGACAGTTTAGGACATTACTCCCATGGAGAATAGTCAGCATGGTGCTTATTGTGTTCAATGCCGATGCAATTTTTGTGCTTCATCAAAACTCTGAAGGTCCACAGATTACAGAATGCCTCCAGATGTGCATTGGAAACTACTACTAGTCTTCCAGGGAACGATCAAAGCGTAGACAGTTTGAGACATTTCTCCCATGGAGAAAAGTCCACATGGTGCTTATTGTGTTCAAAGACGATGTAATTTTTGTGTTTCATCAACACTATGAAGGTCCACAGATTGCAGAATGCATCCAGATGTGCTTCGGAAACTACTACTTGTCTTCCAGTGAACGATCAAAGCATAGACAGTTTAAGACATTACTCTCATGGTGAAAGGTCCGCATGGGGCTTATTGTGTTCAATGCCGATTCAATTTCTGTGTTTCATCCACACTCTGAAGGTCCACAGATTACAGAATGCCTCCAGATGTGCTTCGCAAACTACTACTAGTCTTCCAGTGAAGGATCAAAGCCTAGACAGTTTAAGACACTACTCCCATGGAGAAAAGTCTGCATGGTGCTTATTGTGCTCAATGCCGATGCAATTTTTGTGTTTCATCAACACTGTGAAGGTCCTCAGATTACAGAAAGCATCCCGATGTGCTTCGGAAACTACTACTCGTCTGCCAGCGTACGATCAAAGCGTAGACAGTTTAAGACATTACTCCCATGAAGAAAAGTTCGCATGGTGCTTATTGTGTTCAATGCCGATGCAATTTTTGTGTTTCATCAACACTCTGAAGGTCCACAGATTACGGAATGCCTCCAGACGTGCTTCGGAAACTACTACTAGTTCTCCAGTGTACCATCAAATAGTAGACAGTTTAAGACATTACTCCCTTTATAAAAGTAGGCATGGTGCTTATTGTGTTCAATGCCGATGCTATTTTTGTGTTTCATCAACACTCTGAAGGTCCACAGATTACAGAATACCTCCAGATGTGCTTCGGAAACTACTATTAGTCTTCCAGTGAACGATCAAAGCGTAGACAGTTTAAGACATTACTCTCATGGAGAAAAGTCCGCATGGTGTTTATTGTGTTCAATGCCGAACCAATTTCTGTGTTTCATCAACACTCTGAAGGTCCACAGATTACAGAATGCCTCCAGATGTGCTTCGGAAACTACTACTAGTCTTCCAGCGAACGATCAAAGCGTAGACAGTTTAAGAGATTACTCCCATGGAGAAAAGTCCGTATGGTGCTTATTGTGTTCAATGCCGATGCAATTTTTGTGTTTTATCGACACTCTGAAGGTCCACAGATTACAGAATGCATTAAGATGTGCTCCGGAAACTACTACTAGTCTTCCAGTGTACGATCAAAGCGTAGACAGTTTAAGACATTACTCCCTTTAGAAAAGTCCGCATGGTGCATATTGTGTTAAATGCCGATGCAATTTTTGTGTTTCATCAACACTCTGAAGGTCCACAGATTACAGAATGCCTCCAGATGTGCTTCGGAAACTACTACTAGTCTTCCAGTGTACGATCAAAGCTTAGACAGTTTAAGACATTACTCCCATAGAGAAAATTCCGGATGGTGCTTATTGTGTTCAATGCTGATTCAATTCCTGTGTTTCATCAACACTCCGAAGGTCCTCAGATTACAGAATGCATCCAGATGTGCTTCCGAAAGTACTACTAGTCTTCAAGTGAACGATCAAATCGTAGACAGTTTAAGACATTATTGCCATGGAGAAAAGTCCGCATGGTGCTTATTGTATTCAATGCCGATGCAATGTTTGTGTTTCATCAACATTCTGAAGGTCCACAGATTACAGAATGCCTCCAGATGTGCATTGGAAACTACTACTAGTCTTCCAGGGAACGATCAAAGCGTAGACAGTTTGAGACATTGCTCCCATGGAGAAAAGTACACATGTTGCTTATTGTGTTCAAAGTCGATGCAATTTTTGTGTTTCATCAACACTCTGAAGGTCCACAGATTACAGAATGCATCCAGATGTGCTTCGGAAACTACTACTAGTCTTCCAGTGTACGATCAAAGCGTAGACAGTTTAAGACATTACTCCAATGGTGAATAGTCCGCATGGTGCTTATTGTGTTCAATGCCGATGCAATTTTTGTGTTTCATCAATACTCTGAAGGTCCTCAGATTACAGAATGCCTCCAGATGTGCTCCGGAAACTACTACTAGTCTTCCAGTGTACGATCAAAGCGTAGACAGTTTAAGACATTACTCCCTCTAGATAAGTCCGCATGGTGCATATTGTGTTCAATGCCGATGCAATTTTTGTGTTTCATCAACACTCTGAAGGTCCACAGATACAGAATGCCTCCAGATGTGCTTCGGAAACTACTACTAGTCTTCCAGTGTACGATCAAAGCGTAGACAGTTTAAGACATTACCCCCATAGAGAAAATTCCGGATGGTGCTTATTGTGTTCAATGCCGATTCAATTCCTGTTTTTCATCAACACTCTGAAGGTCCTCAGATTACAGAATGCATCCAGATGTGCTTCCGAAACTACTACTAATCCTCCAGTGAACGATCAAAGCGTAGACAGTTTAAGACATTATTCATATGGAGAAAAGTCCGCATGGTGCTTATTGTATTCAATGCCGATGCAATGTTTGTGTTTCATCAACACTCTGAAGGTCCACAGATTACAGAATGCCTCTAAATGTGCTTCGGAAACTACTACTAGTCTTCCAGTGTACGATCAAAACGTAGACAGTTTATGACATTACTCCCATGGAGAAAAGTCCGCATGGTGCTTATTGTGTTTAAACTCGATGCAATTTTTGTGTTTCATCAACACTCTGAATGTCCACAGATTACAGAATGCAACCAGATGTGCTTCGGAAACTACTACTATTCTTCCAGTGTACGATCAAAGCGTAGACTGTTTAAGACATTACTCCCATGGAGAAAAATCCGCATGGTGCTTATTGTGTTCAACGGCGATTCAATTTCTGTGTTTCATCAACACTCTGAAGGTCCACAAATTACAGAATGCCTCGAGATGTGCTTCGGAAACTACTACTAGTCTTCCAGTGTACGATCAAAGCGTAGACAGTTTAGGACATTACTCCCATGGAGAATAGTCAGCATGGTGCTTATTGTGTTCAAACGCGATGCAATTTTTGTGTTTCATCAACACTCTGAAGGTCCACAGACTACAGAATGCAACCAGATGTGCTTCGGAAACTACTACTATTCTTCCAGTGTACGATCAAAGCGTAGACAGTTTAAGACATTACTCTCATGGAGAATAGTCAGCATGGTGCTTATTGTGTTCAATGCCGATGCAATTTTTGTGCTTCATCAAAACTCTGAAGGTCCACAGATTACAGAATGCCTCCAGATGTGCATTGGAAACTACTACTAGTCTTCCAGTGTACGATCAAAGCGTAGACAGATTAAGACTTTATTCCCATGGAGAAAACTCCGCATGGTTCTTATTGTGTTCAATGCCGATGCAATTTTTGTGTTTCATCAACACTCTGAAGGTCCACAGATTACAGAATGCCTCCAGATGTGCTTCGGAAACTACTACTAGTCTTCCAGTGTACGATCAAAGCGTAGACAATTTAAGACACTACTCCCATGGAGAAAAGTCCGCATGGTACTTATTGCGCTCAATGCCGATGCAATATTTGTGTTTCATCAACACTCTGAAGGTCCACAGATTACAGAATGCCTCGAGATGTGCTTCGGAAACTACGACTAGTCTTCCAGTATACGATCAAAGCGTAGACAGTTTAAGACATTACTCCAATGGTGAATAGTCCGCATGGTGCTTATTGTGTTCAATGCCGATGCAATTTTTCTGTTTCATCAACACTCTGAAGGTCCACAGATTACAGAATGAATCCAGATGTGCTTCGGAAACTACTACTAGTCTTCCAGTGTACGATCAAAGCGTAGACAGTTTAGGACATTACTCCCATGGAGAATAGTCAGCATGGTGCTTATTGTGTTCAATGCCGATGCAATTTTTGTGCTTCATCAAAACTCTGAAGGTCCACAGATTACAGAATGCCTCCAGATGTGCATTGGAAACTACTACTAGTCTTCCAGGGAACGATCAAAGCGTAGACAGTTTGAGACATTTCTCCCATGGAGAAAAGTCCACATGGTGCTTATTGTGTTCAAAGACGATGTAATTTTTGTGTTTCATCAACACTATGAAGGTCCACAGATTGCAGAATGCATCCAGATGTGCTTCGGAAACTACTACTTGTCTTCCAGTGAACGATCAAAGCATAGACAGTTTAAGACATTACTCTCATGGTGAAAGGTCCGCATGGGGCTTATTGTGTTCAATGCCGATTCAATTTCTGTGTTTCATCCACACTCTGAAGGTCCACAGATTACAGAATGCCTCCAGATGTGCTTCGCAAACTACTACTAGTCTTCCAGTGAAGGATCAAAGCCTAGACAGTTTAAGACACTACTCCCATGGAGAAAAGTCTGCATGGTGCTTATTGTGCTCAATGCCGATGCAATTTTTGTGTTTCATCAACACTGTGAAGGTCCTCAGATTACAGAAAGCATCCCGATGTGCTTCGGAAACTACTACTCGTCTGCCAGCGTACGATCAAAGCGTAGACAGTTTAAGACATTACTCCCATGAAGAAAAGTTCGCATGGTGCTTATTGTGTTCAATGCCGATGCAATTTTTGTGTTTCATCAACACTCTGAAGGTCCACAGATTACGGAATGCCTCCAGACGTGCTTCGGAAACTACTACTAGTTCTCCAGTGTACCATCAAATAGTAGACAGTTTAAGACATTACTCCCTTTATAAAAGTAGGCATGGTGCTTATTGTGTTCAATGCCGATGCTATTTTTGTGTTTCATCAACACTCTGAAGGTCCACAGATTACAGAATACCTCCAGATGTGCTTCGGAAACTACTATTAGTCTTCCAGTGAACGATCAAAGCGTAGACAGTTTAAGACATTACTCTCATGGAGAAAAGTCCGCATGGTGTTTATTGTGTTCAATGCCGAACCAATTTCTGTGTTTCATCAACACTCTGAAGGTCCACAGATTACAGAATGCCTCCAGATGTGCTTCGGAAACTACTACTAGTCTTCCAGCGAACGATCAAAGCGTAGACAGTTTAAGAGATTACTCCCATGGAGAAAAGTCCGTATGGTGCTTATTGTGTTCAATGCCGATGCAATTTTTGTGTTTTATCGACACTCTGAAGGTCCACAGATTACAGAATGCATTAAGATGTGCTCCGGAAACTACTACTAGTCTTCCAGTGTACGATCAAAGCGTAGACAGTTTAAGACATTACTCCCTTTAGAAAAGTCCGCATGGTGCATATTGTGTTAAATGCCGATGCAATTTTTGTGTTTCATCAACACTCTGAAGGTCCACAGATTACAGAATGCCTCCAGATGTGCTTCGGAAACTACTACTAGTCTTCCAGTGTACGATCAAAGCTTAGACAGTTTAAGACATTACTCCCATAGAGAAAATTCCGGATGGTGCTTATTGTGTTCAATGCTGATTCAATTCCTGTGTTTCATCAACACTCCGAAGGTCCTCAGATTACAGAATGCATCCAGATGTGCTTCCGAAAGTACTACTAGTCTTCAAGTGAACGATCAAATCGTAGACAGTTTAAGACATTATTGCCATGGAGAAAAGTCCGCATGGTGCTTATTGTATTCAATGCCGATGCAATGTTTGTGTTTCATCAACATTCTGAAGGTCCACAGATTACAGAATGCCTCCAGATGTGCATTGGAAACTACTACTAGTCTTCCAGGGAACGATCAAAGCGTAGACAGTTTGAGACATTGCTCCCATGGAGAAAAGTACACATGTTGCTTATTGTGTTCAAAGTCGATGCAATTTTTGTGTTTCATCAACACTCTGAAGGTCCACAGATTACAGAATGCATCCAGATGTGCTTCGGAAACTACTACTAGTCTTCCAGTGTACGATCAAAGCGTAGACAGTTTAAGACATTACTCCCATGGAGAAAAGTCCGCATGGTGCTTATTGTGTTCAATGCCGATGCAATTTTTGTGTTTCATCAACACTCTGAAGGTCCACAGATTACAGAATGCCTCCAGATGTGCTTCGGAAACTACTACTAGTCTTCCAGTGTACCATCAAAGCGTAGACAGTTTCAGACATTACTCCCATGGAGAAAAGTCCGCATGGCGCTTATTGTGTTCAATGCCGATGCAATTTTTGTGTTTCATCAACACTCTGAAGGTCCTCAGATTACAGAATGCATCCAGATGTGCTTCCGAAACTACTACTAGTCCTCCAGTGAACGATCAAAGCGTAGACAGTTTAAGACATTATTCATATGGAGAAAAGTCCGCATGGTGCTTATTGTATTAAATGCCGATGCAATGTTTGTGTTTCATCAACACTCTGAAGGTCCACATATTACAGAATGCCTCCAGATGTGCTTCGGAAACTGCTACTAGTCTTCCAGTGTACGATCAAAACGTAGACAGTTTATGACATTACTCCCATGGAGAAAAGTCCGCATGGTGCTTATTGTGTTCAAACTCGATGCAATTTTTGTGTTTCATCAACACTCTGAAGGTCCACAGATTACAGAATGCAACCAGATGTGCTTCGGAAACTACTACTATTCCTCCAGTGTACGATCAAAGCGTAGACAATTTAAGACATTACTCCCATGGAGAAAAATCCGCATGGTGCTTATTGTGTTCAATGACGATTCAATTTCTGTGTTTCATCAACACTCTGAAGGTCCACAGATTACAGAATACCTCCAGATATGCTTCGGAAACAACTACTAGTCTTCCAGTGTACGATCAAAGCGTAGTTAGTTTAAGACATTACTCCCACGGAGAAAAGACCGCATGGTGCTTATTGTGTTCAAAGTCGATGCAATTTTTGTGTTTCATCAACACTCTGAAGGTCCACAGATTACAGAATGCCTCAGATGTGCTTCGGAAACTGCTATTAGACTTCCAGTAAACGATTAAAGCGTAGACAGTTTAAGACTCTACTATCATGGAGAAAAGTCCTCATGGTGCTTATTGTGTTCAATGCCGATTCAATTTCTGTGTTTCATCAACACTCTGAAGGTAAACAGATTACAGAATGCCTCCAGATGTGCGTCGGAATCTACTACTAGTCTTCAAGTGAACGATCAAATCCTAAACAGTTTAAGACACTACACCCATGGAGAAAAGTCCGCATGGTGCACATTGTATTCAATGCCGATGCCATTATTGTGTTTCATCAACACTCTGAAGGTCCACAGATTACAGAATGCCTCCAAATGTGCTTCGGAAACTACTACTAGTCATCCAGTGTACGATCAAAACGTAGACAGTTTATGACATTACTCCCATGGAGAAAAGTCCGCATGGTGCTTATTGTGTTTAAACTCGATGCAATTTTTGTGTTTCATCAACACTCTGAATGTCCACAGCTTACAGAATGCAACCAGATGTGCTTCGGAAACTACTACTATTCTTCCAGTGTACGATCAAAGCGTAGACTGTTTAAGACATTACTCCCATGGAGAAAAATCCGCATGGTGCTTATTGTGTTCAACGGCGATTCAATTTCTGTGTTTCATCAACACTCTGAAGGTCCACAAATTACAGAATGCCTCGAGATGTGCTTCGGAAACTACTACTAGTCTTCCAGTGTACGATCAAAGCGTAGACAGTTTAGGACATTACTCCCATGGAGAATAGTCAGCATGGTGCTTATTGTGTTCAAACGCGATGCAATTTTTGTGTTTCATCAACACTCTGAAGGTCCACAGATTACAGAATGCAACCAGATGTGCTTCGGAAACTACTACTATTCTTCCAGTGTACGATCAAAGCGTAGACAGTTTAAGACATTACTCTCATGGAGAATAGTCAGCATGGTGCTTATTGTGTTCAATGCCGATGCAATTTTTGTGCTTCATCAAAACTCTGAAGGTCCACAGATTACAGAATGCCTCCAGATGTGCATTGGAAACTACTACTAGTCTTCCAGTGTACGATCAAAGCGTAGACAGATTAAGACTTTATTCCCATGGAGAAAACTCCGCATGGTTCTTATTGTGTTCAATGCCGATGCAATTTTTGTGTTTCATCAACACTCTGAAGGTCCACAGATTACAGAATGCCTCCAGATGTGCTTCGGAAACTACTACTAGTCTTCCAGTGTACGATCAAAGCGTAGACAATTTAAGACACTACTCCCATGGAGAAAAGTCCGCATGGTATTTATTGCGCTCAATGCCGATGCAATATTTGTGTTTCATCAACACTCTGAAGGTCCACAGATTACAGAATGCCTCCAGATGTGCATTGGAAACTACTACTAGTCTTCCAGTATACGATCAAAGCGTAGACAGTTTAAGACATTACTCCAATGGTGAATAGTCCGCATGGTGCTTATTGTGTTCAATGCCGATGCAATTTTTCTGTTTCATCAACACTCTGAAGGTCCACAGATTACAGAATGAATCCAGATGTGCTTCGGAAACTACTACTAGTCTTCCAGTGTACGATCAAAGCGTAGACAGTTTAGGACATTACTCCCATGGAGAATAGTCAGCATGGTGCTTATTGTGTTCAATGCCGATGCAATTTTTGTGCTTCGTCAAAACTCTGAAGGTCCACAGATTACAGAATGCCTCCAGATGTGCATTGGAAACTACTACTAGTCTTCCAGGGAACGATCAAAGCGTAGACAGTTTGAGACATTTCTCCCATGGAGAAAAGTCCACATGGTGCTTATTGTGTTCAAAGACGATGTAATTTTTGTGTTTCATCAACACTATGAAGGTCCACAGATTGCAGAATGCATCCAGATGTGCTTCGGAAACTACTACTTGTCTTCCAGTGAACGATCAAAGCATAGACAGTTTAAGACATTACTCTCATGGTGAAAGGTCCGCATGGGGCTTATTGTGTTCAATGCCGATTCAATTTCTGTGTTTCATCCACACTCTGAAGGTCCACAGATTACAGAATGCCTCCAGATGTGCTTCGCAAACTACTACTAGTCTTCCAGTGAAGGATCAAAGCCTAGACAGTTTAAGACACTACTCCCATGGAGAAAAGTCTGCATGGTGCTTATTGTGCTCAATGCCGATGCAATTTTTGTGTTTCATCAACACTGTGAAGGTCCTCAGATTACAGAAAGCATCCTGATGTGCTTCGGAAACTACTACTCGTCTGCCAGCGTACGATCAAAGCGTAGACAGTTTAAGACATTACTCCCATGAAGAAAAGTTCGCATGGTGCTTATTGTGTTCAATGCCGATGCAATTTTTGTGTTTCATCAACACTCTGAAGGTCCACAGATTACAGAATGCCTCCAGACGTGCTTCGGAAACTACTACTAGTTCTCCAGTGTACCATCAAATAGTAGACAGTTTAAGACATTACTCCCTTTATAAAAGTAGGCATGGTGCTTATTGTGTTCAATGCCGATGCTATTTTTGTGTTTCATCAACACTCTGAAGGTCCACAGATTACAGAATACCTCCAGATGTGCTTCGGAAACTACTATTAGTCTTCCAGTGAACGATCAAAGCGTAGACAGTTTAAGACATTACTCTCATGGAGAAAAGTCCGCATGGTGTTTATTGTGTTCAATGCCGAACCAATTTCTGTGTTTCATCAACACTCTGAAGGTCCACAGATTACAGAATGCCTCCAGATGTGCTTCGGAAACTACTACTAGTCTTCCAGCGAACGATCAAAGCGTAGACAGTTTAAGAGATTACTCCCATGGAGAAAAGTCCGTATGGTGCTTATTGTGTTCAATGCCGATGCAATTTATGTGTTTTATCGACACTCTGAAGGTCCACAGATTACAGAATGCATTAAGATGTGCTCCGGAAACTACTACTAGTCTTCCAGTGTACGATCAAAGCGTAGACAGTTTAAGACATTACTCCCTTTAGAAAAGTCCGCATGGTGCATATTGTGTTAAATGCCGATGCAATTTTTGTGTTTCATCAACACTCTGAAGGTCCACAGATTACAGAATGCCTCCAGATGTGCTTCGGAAACTACTACTAGTCTTCCAGTGTACGATCAAAGCTTAGACAGTTTAAGACATTACTCCCATAGAGAAAATTCCGGATGGTGCTTATTGTGTTCAATGCTGATTCAATTCCTGTGTTTCATCAACACTCCGAAGGTCCTCAGATTACAGAATGCATCCAGATGTGCTTCCGAAAGTACTACTAGTCTTCAAGTGAACGATCAAATCGTAGACAGTTTAAGACATTATTGCCATGGAGAAAAGTCCGCATGGTGCTTATTGTATTCAATGCCGATGCAATGTTTGTGTTTCATCAACATTCTGAAGGTCCACAGATTACAGAATGCCTCCAGATGTGCATTGGAAACTACTACTAGTCTTCCAGGGAACGATCAAAGCGTAGACAGTTTGAGACATTGCTCCCATGGAGAAAAGTCCACATGTTGCTTATTGTGTTCAAAGTCGATGCAATTTTTGTGTTTCATCAACACTCTGAAGGTCCACAGATTACAGAATGCATCCAGATGTGCTTCGGAAACTACTACTAGTCTTCCAGTGTACGATCAAAGCGTAGACAGTTTAAGACATTACTCCCATGGAGAAAAGTCCGCATGGTGCTTATTGTGTTCAATGCCGATGCAATTTTTGTGTTTCATCAACACTCTGAAGGTCCACAGATTACAGAATGCCTCCAGATGTGCTTCGGAAACTACTACTAGTCTTCCAGTGCACCATCAAAGCGTAGACAGTTTCAGACATTACTCCCATGGAGAAAAGTCCGCATGGCGCTTATTGTGTTCAATGCCGATGCAATTTTTGTGTTTCATCAACACTCTGAAGGTCCTCAGATTACAGAATGCATCCAGATGTGCTTCCGAAACTACTACTAGTCCTCCAGTGAAAGATCAAAGCGTAGACAGTTTAAGACATTATTCATATGGAGAAAAGTCCGCATGGTGCTTATTGTATTAAATGCCGATGCAATGTTTGTGTTTCATCAACACTCTGAAGGTCCACAGATTACAGAATGCCTCCAGATGTGCTTCGGAAACTGCTACTAGTCTTCCAGTGTACGATCAAAACGTAGACAGTTTATGACATTACTCCCATGGAGAAAAGTCCGCATGGTGCTTATTGTGTTCAAACTCGATGCAATTTTTGTGTTTCATCAACACTCTGAAGGTCCACAGATTACAGAATGCAACCAGATGTGCTTCGGAAACTACTACTATTCCTCCAGTGTACGATCAAAGCGTAGACAATTTAAGACATTACTCCCATGGAGAAAAATCCGCATGGTGCTTATTGTGTTCAATGACGATTCAATTTCTGTGTTTCATCAACACTCTGAAGGTCCACAGATTACAGAATACCTCCAGATATGCTTCGGAAACAACTACTAGTCTTCCAGTGTACGATCAAAGCGTAGTTAGTTTAAGACATTACTCCCACGGAGAAAAGACCGCATGGTGCTTATTGTGTTCAAAGTCGATGCAATTTTTGTGTTTCATCAACACTCTGAAGGTCCACAGATTACAGAATGCCTCAGATGTGCTTCGGAAACTGCTATTAGACTTCCAGTAAACGATTAAAGCGTAGACAGTTTAAGACTCTACTATCATGGAGAAAAGTCCTCATGGTGCTTATTGTGTTCAATGCCGATTCAATTTATGTGTTTCATCAACACTCTGAAGGTAAACAGATTACAGAATGCCTCCAGATGTGCGTCGGAATCTACTACTAGTCTTCAAGTGAACGATCAAATCCTAAACAGTTTAAGACACTACACCCATGGAGAAAAGTCCGCATGGTGCTTATTGTGCTCAATGCCGATGCAATTTTTGTGTTTCATCAACACTCTGAAGGTCCTCAGATTACAGAATGCCTCCAGATGTGCTCCGGAAACTACTACTAGTCTTCCAGTGTACGATCAAAGCGTAGACAGTTTAAGACATTACTCCCTCTAGATAAGTCCGCATGGTGCATATTGTGTTCAATGCCGATGCAATGTTTGTGTTTCATCAACACTCTGAAGGTCCACAGATACAGAATGCCTCCAGATGTGCTTCGGAAACTACTACTAGTCTTCCAGTGTACGATCAAAGCGTATACAGTTTAAGACATTACCCCCATAGAGAAAATTCCGGATGGTGCTTATTGTGTTCAATGCCGATTCAATTCCTGTTTTTCATCAACACTCTGAAGGTCCTCAGATTACAGAATGCATCCAGATGTGCTTCCGAAACTACTACTAGTCCTCCAGTGAACGATCAAAGCGTAGACAGTTTAAGACATTATTCATATGGAGAAAAGTCCGCATGGTGCTTATTGTATTCAATGCCGATGCAATGTTTGTGTTTCATCAACACTCTGAAGGTCCACAGATTACAGAATGCCTCCAAATGTGCTTCGGAAACTACTACTAGTCTTCCAGTGTACGATCAAAACGTAGACAGTTTATGACATTACTCCCATGGAGAAAAGTCCGCATGGTGCTTATTGTGTTTAAACTCGATGCAATTTTTGTGTTTCATCAACACTCTGAATGTCCACAGATTACAGAATGCAACCAGATGTGCTTCGGAAACTACTACTATTCTTCCAGTGTACGATCAAAGCGTAGACTGTTTAAGACATTACTCCCATGGAGAAAAATCCGCATGGTGCTTATTGTGTTCAACGGCGATTCAATTTCTGTGTTTCATCAACACTCTGAAGGTCCACAAAATACAGAATGCCTCGAGATGAGCTTCGGAAACTACTACTAGTCTTCCAGTGTACGATCAAAGCGTAGACAGTTTAGGACATTACTCTCATGGAGAATAGTCAGCATGGTGCTTATTGTGTTCAATGCCGATGCAATTTTTGTGCTTCATCAAAACTCTGAAGGTCCACAGATTACAGAATGCCTCCAGATGTGCATTGGAAACTACTACTAGTCTTCCAGTATACGATCAAAGCGTAGACAGTTTAAGACATTACTCCAATGGTGAATAGTCCGCATGGTGCTTATTGTGTTCAATGCCGATGCAATTTTTCTGTTTCATCAACACTCTGAAGGTCCACAGATTACAGAATGAATCCAGATGTGCTTCGGAAACTACTACTAGTCTTCCAGTGTACGATCAAAGCGTAGACAGTTTAGGACATTACTCCCATGGAGAATAGTCAGCATGGTGCTTATTGTGTTCAATGCCGATGCAATTTTTGTGCTTCGTCAAAACTCTGAAGGTCCACAGATTACAGAATGCCTCCAGATGTGCATTGGAAACTACTACTAGTCTTCCAGGGAACGATCAAAGCGTAGACAGTTTGAGACAATTCTCCCATGGAGAAAAGTCCACATGGTGCTTTTTGTGTTCAAAGGCGATGTAATTTTTGTGTTTCATCAACACTATGAAGGTCCACAGATTGCAGAATGCATCCAGATGTGCTTCGGAAACTACTACTTGTCTTCCAGTGAACGATCAAAGCATAGACAGTTTAAGACATTACTCTCATGGTGAAAGGTCCGCATGGGGCTTATTGTTTTCAATGCCGATTCAATTTCTGTGTTTCATCCACACTCTGAAGGTCCACAGATTACAGAATGCCTCCAGATGTGCTTCGCAAACTACTACTAGTCTTCCAGTGAAGGATCAAAGCCTAGACAGTTTAAGACACTACTCCCATGGAAAAAGTCTGCATGGTGCTTATTGTGCTCAATGCCGATGCAATTTTTGTGTTTCATCAACACTGTGAAGGTCCTCAGATTACAGAAAGCATCCTGATGTGCTTCGGAAACTACTACTCGTCTGCCAGCGTACGATCAAAGCGTAAACAGTTTAAGACATTACTCCCATGAAGAAAAGTTCGCATGGTGCTTATTGTGTTCAATGCCGATGCAATTTTTGTGTTTCATCAACACTCTGAAGGTCCATAGATTACAGAATGCCTCCAGATGTGCTTCGGAAACTACTACTAGTTCTCCAGTGTACCATCAAATAGTAGACAGTTGAAGACATTACTCCCTTTATAAAAGTAGGCATGGTGCTTATTGTGTTCAATGCCGATGCTATTTTTGTGTTTCATCAACACTCTGAAGGTCCACAGATTACAGAATACCTCCAGATGTGCTTCGGAAACTACTATTAGTCTTCCAGTGAACGATCAAAGCGTAGACAGTTTAAGACATTACTCTCATGGAGAAAAGTCCGCATGGTGCTTATTGTGTTCAATGCCGAACCAATTTCTGTGCTTCATCAACACTCTGAAGGTCCACAGATTACAGAATGCCTCCAGATGTGCTTCGGAAACTACTACTAGTCTTCCAGCGAACGATCAAAGCGTAGACAGTTTAAGAGATTACTCCCATGGAGAAAAGTCCGTATGGTGCTTATTGTGTTCAATGCCGATGCAATTTTTGTGTTTTATCGACACTCTGAAGGTCCACAGATTACAGAATGCATTAAGATGAGCTCCGGAAACTACTACTAGTCTTCCAGTGTACGATCAAAGCGTAGACAGTTTAAGACATTACTCCCTTTAGAAAAGTCCGCATGGTGCATATTGTGTTAAATGCCGATGCAATTTTTGTGTTTCATCAACACTCTGAAGGTCCACAGATTACAGAATGCCTCCAGATGTGCTTCGGAAACTACTACTAGTCTTCCAGTGTACGATCAAAGCTTAGACAGTTTAAGACATTACTCCCATAGAGAAAATTCCGGATGGTGCTTATTGTGTTCAATGCTGATTCAATTCCTGTGTTTCATCAACACTCCGAAGGTCCTCAGATTACAGAATGCATCCAGATGTGCTTCCGAAAGTACTACTAGTCTTCAAGTGAACGATCAAATCGTAGACAGTTTAAGACATTATTGCCATGGAGAAAAGTCCGCATGGTGCTTATTGTATTCAATGCCGATGCAATGTTTGTGTTTCATCAACATTCTGAAGGTCCACAGATTACAGAATGCCTCCAGATGTGCATTGGAAACTACTACTAGTCTTCCAGGGAACGATCAAAGCGTAGACAGTTTGAGACATTGCTCCCATGGAGAAAAGTCCACATGTTGCTTATTGTGTTCAAAGTCGATGCAATTTTTGTGTTTCATCAACACTCTGAAGGTCCACAGATTACAGAATGCATCCAGATGTGCTTCGGAAACTACTACTAGTCTTCCAGTGTACGATCAAAGCGTAGACAGTTTAAGACATTACTCCCATGGAGAAAAGTCCGCATGGTGCTTATTGTGTTCAAAGCCGATGCAATTTTTGTGTTTCATCAACACTCTGAAGGTCCACAGATTACAGAATGCCTCCAGATGTGCTTCGGAAACTACTACTAGTCTTCCAGTGTACCATCAAAGCGTAGACAGTTTCAGACATTACTCCCATGGAGAAAAGTCCGCATGGCGCTTATTGTGTTCAATGCCGATGCAATTTTTGTGTTTCATCAACACTCTGAAGGTCCTCAGATTACAGAATGCATCCAGATGTGCTTCCGAAATTACTACTAGTCCTCCAGTGAACGATCAAAGCGTAGACAGTTTAAGACATTATTCATATGGAGAAAAGTCCGCATGGTGCTTATTGTATTAAATGCCGATGCAATGTTTGTGTTTCATCAACACTCTGAAGGTCCACAGATTACAGAATGCCTCCAGATGTGCTTCGGAAACTGCTACTAGTCTTCCAGTGTACGATCAAAACGTAGACAGTTTATGACATTACTCCCATGGAGAAAAGTCCGCATGGTGCTTATTGTGTTCAAACTCGATGCAATTTTTGTGTTTCATCAACACTCTGAAGGTCCACAGATTACAGAATGCAACCAGATGTGCTTCGGAAACTACTACTATTCCTCCAGTGTACGATCAAAGCGTAGACAATTTAAGACATTACTCCCATGGAGAAAAATCCGCATGGTGCTTATTGTGTTCAATGACGATTCAATTTCTGTGTTTCATCAACACTCTGAAGGTCCACAGATTACAGAATGCGTCCAGATGTGCTTCGGAAACTACAACTAGTCTCCCAGTGTACGATCAATGCGTAGATAGTTTAAGACATTACTCCCATGGAAAAAAGTTTGCATGGTGCTTATTGTGTTCAATGCCGATGCAAATTATGTGTTTCATCAACACTCTGAAGGTCCACAGATTACAGAATGCCTCCAGATGTGCTTCGGAAACTACTACTAGTCTTCTAGTGTACGATCAAAGCGTAGACAGTTTAAGACATTACTCCCATGGAGAAAAGTCCGCATGGTGCTTATTGTGTTCAATGCCGATGCAAATTATGTGTTTCATCAACACTCTGAAGGTCCACAGATTACAGAATGCGTCCAGATGTGCTTCGGAAACTACAACTAGTCTCCCAGTGTACGATCAATGCGTAGATAGTTTAAGACATTACTCCCATGGAAAAAAGTTTGCATGGTGCTTATTGTGTTCAATGCCGATGCAAATTATGTGTTTCATCAACACTCTGAAGGTCCACAGATTACAGAATGCCTCCAGATGTGCTTCGGAAACTACTACTAGTCTTCTAGTGTACGATCAAAGCGTAGACAGTTTGAGACATTTCTCCCATGGAGAAAAGTCCACATGGTGCTTATTGTGTTCAAAGACGATGTAATTTTTGTGTTTCATCAACACTATGAAGGTCCACAGATTGCAGAATGCATCCAGATGTGCTTCGGAAACTACTACTTGTCTTCCAGTGAACGATCAAAGCATAGACAGTTTAAGACATTACTCTCATGGTGAAAGGTCCGCATGGGGCTTATTGTGTTCAATGCCGATTCAATTTCTGTGTTTCATCCACACTCTGAAGGTCCACAGATTACAGAATGCCTCCAGATGTGCTTCGCAAACTACTACTAGTCTTCCAGTGAAGGATCAAAGCCTAGACAGTTTAAGACACTACTCCCATGGAGAAAAGTCTGCATGGTGCTTATTGTGCTCAATGCCGATGCAATTTTTGTGTTTCATCAACACTGTGAAGGTCCTCAGATTACAGAAAGCATCCTGATGTGCTTCGGAAACTACTACTCGTCTGCCAGCGTACGATCAAAGCGTAGACAGTTTAAGACATTACTCCCATGAAGAAAAGTTCGCATGGTGCTTATTGTGTTCAATGCCGATGCAATTTTTGTGTTTCATCAACACTCTGAAGGTCCACAGATTACAGAATGCCTCCAGATGTGCTTCGGAAACTACTACTAGTTCTCCAGTGTACCATCAAATAGTAGACAGTTTAAGACATTACTCCCTTTATAAAAGTAGGCATGGTGCTTATTGTGTTCAATGCCGATGCTATTTTTGTGTTTCATCAACACTCTGAAGGTCCACAGATTACAGAATACCTCCAGATGTGCTTCGGAAACTACTATTAGTCTTCCAGTGAACGATCAAAGCGTAGACAGTTTAAGACATTACTCTCATGGAGAAAAGTCCGCATGGTGTTTATTGTGTTCAATGCCGAACCAATTTCTGTGTTTCATCAACACTCTGAAGGTCCACAGATTACAGAATGCCTCCAGATGTGCTTCGGAAACTACTACTAGTCTTCCAGCGAACGATCAAAGCGTAGACAGTTTAAGAGATTACTCCCATGGAGAAAAGTCCGTATGGTGCTTATTGTGTTCAATGCCGATGCAATTTTTGTGTTTTATCGACACTCTGAGGGTCCACAGATTACAGAATGCATTAAGATGTGCTCCGGAAACTACTACTAGTCTTCCAGTGTACGATCAAAGCGTAGACAGTTTAAGACATTACTCCCTTTAGAAAAGTCCGCATGGTGCATATTGTGTTAAATGCCGATGCAATTTTTGTGTTTCATCAACACTCTGAAGGTCCACAGATTACAGAATGCCTCCAGATGTGCTTCGGAAACTACTACTAGTCTTCCAGTGTACGATCAAAGCTTAGACAGTTTAAGACATTACTCCCATAGAGAAAATTCCGGATGGTGCTTATTGTGTTCAATGCTGATTCAATTCCTGTGTTTCATCAACACTCCGAAGGTCCTCAGATTACAGAATGCATCCAGATGTGCTTCCGAAAGTACTACTAGTCTTCAAGTGAACGATCAAATCGTAGACAGTTTAAGACATTATTGCCATGGAGAAAAGTCCGCATGGTGCTTATTGTATTCAATGCCGATGCAATGTTTGTGTTTCATCAACATTCTGAAGGTCCACAGATTACAGAATGCCTCCAGATGTGCATTGGAAACTACTACTAGTCTTCCAGGGAACGATCAAAGCGTAGACAGTTTGAGACATTGCTCCCATGGAGAAAAGTCCACATGTTGCTTATTGTGTTCAAAGTCGATGCAATTTTTGTGTTTCATCAACACTCTGAAGGTCCACAGATTACAGAATGCATCGAGATGTGCTTCGGAAACTACTACTAGTCTTCCAGTGTACGATCAAAGCGTAGACAGTTTAAGACATTACTCCCATGGAGAAAAGTCCGCATGGTGCTTATTGTGTTCAATGCCGATGCAATTTTTGTGTTTCATCAACACTCTGAAGGTCCACAGATTACAGAATGCCTCCAGATGTGCTTCGGAAACTACTACTAGTCTTCCAGTGTACCATCAAAGCGTAGACAGTTTCAGACATTACTCCCATGGAGAAAAGTCCGCATGGCGCTTATTGTGTTCAATGCCGATGCAATTTTTGTGTTTCATCAACACTCTGAAGGTCCTCAGATTACAGAATGCATCCAGATGTGCTTCCGAAACTACTACTAGTCCTCCAGTGAACGATCAAAGCGTAGACAGTTTAAGACATTATTCATATGGAGAAAAGTCCGCATGGTGCTTATTGTATTAAATGCCGATGCAATGTTTGTGTTTCATCAACACTCTGAAGGTCCACAGATTACAGAATGCCTCCAGATGTGCTTCGGAAACTGCTACTAGTCTTCCAGTGTACGATCAAAACGTAGACAGTTTATGACATTACTCCCATGGAGAAAAGTCCGCATGGTGCTTATTGTGTTCAAACTCGATGCAATTTTTGTGTTTCATCAACACTCTGAAGGTCCACAGATTACAGAATGCAACCAGATGTGCTTCGGAAACTACTACTATTCCTCCAGTGTACGATCAAAGCGTAGACAATTTAAGACATTACTCCCATGGAGAAAAATCCGCATGGTGCTTATTGTGTTCAATGACGATTCAATTTCTGTGTTTCATCAACACTCCGAAGGTCCACAGATTACAGAATACCTCCAGATATGCTTCGGAAACAACTACTAGTCTTCCAGTGTACGATCAAAGCGTAGTTAGTTTAAGACATTACTCCCACGGAGAAAAGACGGCATGGTGCTTATTGTGTTCAAAGTCGATGCAATTTTTGTGTTTCATCAACACTCTGAAGGTCCACAGATTACAGAATGCCTCAGATGTGCTTCGGAAACTGCTATTAGACTTCCAGTAAACGATTAAAGCGTAGACAGTTTAAGACTCTACTATCATGGAGAAAAGTCCTCATGGTGCTTATTGTGTTCAATGCCGATTCAATTTCTGTGTTTCATCAACACTCTGAAGGTAAACAGATTACAGAATGCCTCCAGATGTGCGTCGGAATCTACTACTAGTCTTCAAGTGAACGATCAAATCCTAAACAGTTTAAGACACTACACCCATGGAGAAAAGTCCGCATGGTGCTTATTGTGCTCAATGCCGATGCAATTTTTGTGTTTCATCAACACTCTGAAGGTCCTCAGATTACAGAATGCCTCCAGATGTGCTCCGGAAACTACTACTAGTCTTCCAGTGTACGATCAAAGCGTAGACAGTTTAAGACATTACTCCCTCTAGATAAGTCCGCATGGTGCATATTGTGTTCAATGCCGATGCAATGTTTGTGTTTCATCAACACTCTGAAGGTCCACAGATACAGAATGCCTCCAGATGTGCTTCGGAAACTACTACTAGTCTTCCAGTGTACGATCAAAGCGTAGACAGTTTAAGACATTACCCCCATAGAGAAAATTCCGGATGGTGCTTATTGTGTTCAATGCCGATTCAATTCCTGTTTTTCATCAACACTCTGAAGGTCCTCAGATTACAGAATGCATCCAGATGTGCTTCCGAAACTACTACTAGTCCTCCAGTGAACGATCAAAGCGTAGACAGTTTAAGACATTATTCATATGGAGAAAAGTCCGCATGGTGCTTATTGTATTCAATGCCGATGCAATGTTTGTGTTTCATCAACACTCTGAAGGTCCACAGATTACAGAATGCCTCCAAATGTGCTTCGGAAACTACTACTAGTCTTCCAGTGTACGATCAAAACGTAGACAGTTTATGACATTACTCCCATGGAGAAAAGACCGCATGGTGCTTATTGTGTTTAAACTCGATGCAATTTTTGTGTTTCATCAACACTCTGAATGTCCACAGATTACAGAATGCAACCAGATGTGCTTCGGAAACTACTACTATTCTTCCAGTGTACGATCAAAGCGTAGACTGTTTAAGACATTACTCCCATGGAGAAAAATCCGCATGGTGCTTATTGTGTTCAACGGCGATTCAATTTCTGTGTTTCATCAACACTCTGAAGGTCCACAAATTACAGAATGCCTCGAGATGTGCTTCGGAAACTACTACTAGTCTTCCAGTGTACGATCAAAGCGTAGACAGTTTAGGACATTACTCTCATGGAGAATAGTCAGCATGGTGCTTATTGTGTTCAATGCCGATGCAATTTTTGTGCTTCATCAAAACTCTGAAGGTCCACAGATTACAGAATGCCTCCAGATGTGCATTGGAAACTACTACTAGTCTTCCAGTATACGATCAAAGCGTAGACAGTTTAAGACATTACTCCAATGGTGAATAATCCGCATGGTGCTTATTGTGTTCAATGCCGATGCAATTTTTCTGTTTCATCAACACTCTGAAGGTCCACAGATTACAGAATGAATCCAGATGTGCTTCGGAAACTACTACTAGTCTTCCAGTGTACGATCAAAGCGTAGACAGTTTAGGACATTACTCCCATGGAGAATAGTCAGCATGGTGCTTATTGTGTTCAATGCCGATGCAATTTTTGTGCTTCATCAAAACTCTGAAGGTCCACAGATTACAGAATGCCTCCAGATGTGCATTGGAAACTACTACTAGTCTTCCAGGGAACGATCAAAGCGTAGACAGTTTGAGACATTTCTCCCATGGAGAAAAGTCCACATGGTGCTTATTGTGTTCAAAGACGATGTAATTTTTGTGTTTCATCAACACTAAGAAGGTCCACAGATTGCAGAATGCATCCAGATGTGCTTCGGAAACTACTACTTGTCTTCCAGTGAACGATCAAAGCATAGACAGTTTAAGACATTACTCTCATGGTGAAAGGTCCGCATGGGGCTTATTGTGTTCAATGCCGATTCAATTTCTGTGTTTCATCCACACTCTGAAGGTCCACAGATTACAGAATGCCTCCAGATGTGCTTCGCAAACTACTACTAGTCTTCCAGTGAAGGATCAAAGCCTAGACAGTTTAAGACACTACTCCCATGGAAAAAGTCTGCATGGTGCTTATTGTGCTCAATGCCGATGCAATTTTTGTGTTTCATCAACACTGTGAAGGTCCTCAGATTACAGAAAGCATCCTGATGTGCTTCGGAAACTACTACTCGTCTGCCAGCGTACGATCAAAGCGTAGACAGTTTAAGACATTACTCCCATGAAGAAAAGTTCGCATGGTGCTTATTGTGTTCAATGCCGATGCAATTTTTGTGTTTCATCAACACTCTGAAGGTCCACAGATTACAGAATGCCTCCAGATGTGCTTCGGAAACTACTACTAGTTCTCCAGTGTACCATCAAATAGTAGACAGTTGAAGACATTACTCCCTTTATAAAAGTAGGCATGGTGCTTATTGTGTTCAATGCCGATGCTATTTTTGTGTTTCATCAACACTCTGAAGGTCCACAGATTACAGAATACCTCCAGATGTGCTTCGGAAACTACTATTAGTCTTCCAGTGAACGATCAAAGCGTAGACAGTTTAAGACATTACTCTCATGGAGAAAAGTCCGCATGGTGCTTATTGTGTTCAATGCCGAACCAATTTCTGTGTTTCATCAACACTCTGAAGGTCCACAGATTACAGAATGCCTCCAGATGTGCTTCGGAAACTACTACTAGTCTTCCAGCGAACGATCAAAGCGTAGACAGTTTAAGAGATTACTCCCATGGAGAAAAGTCCGTATGGTGCTTATTGTGTTCAATGCCGATGCAATTTTTGTGTTTTATCGACACTCTGAAGGTCCACAGATTACAGAATGCATTAAGATGTGCTCCGGAAACTACTGCTAGTCTTCCAGTGTACGATCAAAGCGTAGACAGTTTAAGACATTACCCCCATAGAGAAAAGTCCGCATGGTGCATATTGTGTTAAATGCCGATGCAATTTTTGTGTTTCATCAACACTCTGAAGGTCCACAGATTACAGAATGCCTCCAGATGTGCTTCGGAAACTACTACTAGTCTTCCAGTGTACGATCAAAGCTTAGACAGTTTAAGACATTACTCCCATAGAGAAAATTCCGGATGGTGCTTATTGTGTTCAATGCTGATTCAATTCCTGTGTTTCATCAACACTCCGAAGGTCCTCAGATTACAGAATGCATCCAGATGTGCTTCCGAAAGTACTACTAGTCTTCAAGTGAACGATCAAATCGTAGACAGTTTAAGACATTATTGCCATGGAGAAAAGTCCGCATGGTGCTTATTGTATTCAATGCGGATGCAATGTTTGTGTTTCATCAACATTCTGAAGGTCCACAGATTACAGAATGCCTCCAGATGTGCATTGGAAACTAATACTAGTCTTCCAGGGAACGATCAAAGCGTAGACAGTTTGAGACATTGCTCCCATGGAGAAAAGTCCACATGTTGCTTATTGTGTTCAAAGTCGATGCAATTTTTGTGTTTCATCAACACTCTGAAGGTCCACAGATTACAGAATGCATCCAGATGTGCTTCGGAAACTACTACTAGTCTTCCAGTGTACGATCAAAGCGTAGACAGTTTAAGACATTACTCCCATGGAGAAAAGTCCGCATGGTGCTTATTGTGTTCAAAGCCGATGCAATTTTTGTGTTTCATCAACACTCTGAAGGTCCACAGATTACAGAATGCCTCCAGATGTGCTTCGGAAACTACTACTAGTCTTCCAGTGTACCATCAAAGCGTAGACAGTTTCAGACATTACTCCCATGGAGAAAAGTCCGCATGGCGCTTATTGTGTTCAATGCCGATGCAATTTTTGTGTTTCATCAACACTCTGAAGGTCCTCAGATTACAGAATGCATCCAGATGTGCTTCCGAAATTACTACTAGTCCTCCAGTGAACGATCAAAGCGTAGACAGTTTAAGACATTATTCATATGGAGAAAAGTCCGCATGGTGCTTATTGTATTAAATGCCGATGCAATGTTTGTGTTTCATCAACACTCTGAAGGTCCACAGATTACAGAATGCCTCCAGATGTGCTTCGGAAACTGCTACTAGTCTTCCAGTGTACGATCAAAACGTAGACAGTTTATGACATTACTCCCATGGAGAAAAGTCCGCATGGTGCTTATTGTGTTCAAACTCGATGCAATTTTTGTGTTTCATCAACACTCTGAAGGTCCACAGATTACAGAATGCAACCAGATGTGCTTCGGAAACTACTACTATTCCTCCAGTGTACGATCAAAGCGTAGACAATTTAAGACATTACTCCCATGGAGAAAAATCCGCATGGTGCTTATTGTGTTCAATGACGATTCAATTTCTGTGTTTCATCAACACTCTGAAGGTCCACAGATTACAGAATGCGTCCAGATGTGCTTCGGAAACTACAACTAGTCTCCCAGTGTACGATCAATGCGTAGATAGTTTAAGACATTACTCCCATGAAAAAAAGTTTGCATGGTGCTTATTGTGTTCAATGCCGATGCAAATTATGTGTTTCATCAACACTCTGAAGGTCCACAGATTACAGAATGCCTCCAGATGTGCTTCGGAAACTACTACTAGTCTTCTAGTGTACGATCAAAGCGTAGACAGTTTAAGACATTACTCCCATGGAGAAAAGTCCGCATGGTGCTTATTGTGTTCAATGAAGAAGCAATTTTTGTGTTTCATCAACATTCTGAATGTCCAGAGATTACAGAATGCCTCCAGATGTGCTTCGGAAACTACTACCAGTCTTCCATCGAACGATCAAGCGTAGACAGTTTAAGACATTACTCCCATGGAGAAAAGTCGCCATGGTGCTTATGGTATTCAATGCCGATGCAATTTTTGTGTTTCATCAACACTCTGAAGGTCCACAGATTACAGAATGCCTCAGATGTGCTTCTGAAACTACTATTAGACTACCAGTGAACGATCAAAGCGTAGACAGTTTAAGACATTACTCTCATGGAGAAAAGTCCGCATGGTGCTTATTGCGTTCAATGCCTATGCTATTTTTGTGTTTCATCATCACTCTGAAGGTCCACAGATTACAGAATGCTTATAGATGTGCTTCGGAAACTACTTTTAGTCTTCCAGTGTACGATCAAATCGTAGACAGTTTAAGACATTATTCCCATTGAGAAAATTCCGCATGGTGCTTATTGTGTTCAATGCCGATGCAATTTTTGTGTTTCATCAACAGTCTGAATGTCCTCAGATTACAGAATGCATCCAGATGTGCTTCCGAAACTACTACTAGTCTTCCAGTGTACGATCAAAGCGTAGACAGTTTAAGACATTATTCCCATGGATTGAACTACGCATGGTTCTTATTGTGTTCAATGCCGATGCAATTTTTGTGTTTCATCAAAACTCTGAAGGTCCACAGATTACAGAATGCCTCCAGATGTGCTTCGGAAACTACTACTAGTCTTCCAGTGTACGATCAAAGCGTAGACAGTTTAAGACATTACTCCCATGGAGAAATGTCCGCATGATGCTTATTGTGTTCAATGCCGATGCAATTTTTGTGTTTCATCGACACTCTGAAGGTCCACAGATTACAGAATTCATCCAGATGTGCTCCGGAAACTACTACTAGTCTTCCAGGGAACGATCAAAGCGTAGACAGTTTAAGACATTACTCCCATTGAGAAAAGTCCGCATGGTGCTTATTGTGCTCAATACGGATGCAATGTTTGTGTTTCATCAACAATCTGAAGGTCCTCAGTTTACAGAATGCATCCTGATGTGCCTCCGAAACAACTACTCGTCTGCCAGTGTTCGATCAAAGCGTAGACAGTTTAAGACATTACTCCCATGGAGAAAAGTTCGCATGGTGCTTATTGTGTTCAATGCCGATGCAATTTTTGTGTTTCATCAACACTCTGAAGGTCCACAGATTACAGAATGCTTCCAGATGTTCTTCGGAAACTACTACTAGTGTTACAGTGTACGATCAAAGCGTAGACAGTTTAAGACATTACTCCCATGGAGAAAAGTCCGCATGGTGCTTATTGTGTTCAATGCCGATGTAATTTTTGTGTCTGATCAACACTCTGAAGGTCCACAGATTACAGAATGCCTCCAGATGTGCTTCGGAAACTACTACTAGTCTTCCAGTGTACGATCAAATCGTAGACAGTTTAAGACATTACTCCCTTAGAAAAGTCCGCATGGTGCTTATTGTGTTCAATGCCGATGCAATTTTTGTGTTTCATCAACACTCTGAAGGTCCACAGATTACAGAATGCCTCCAGATGTGCTCCGGAAACTACTACTAGTCTTCCAGTGTACGATCAAAGCGTAGACAGTTTAAGACATTACTCCCTTTAGAAAAGTCCGCATGGTGCATATTGTGTTCAATGCCGATGCAATATTTGTGTTTCATCAACACTCTGAAGGTCCACAGATACAGAATGCCTCCAGATGTGCTTCGGAAACTACTACTAGTCTTCCAGTGTACGATCAAAGCGTAGACAGTTTAAGACATTACCCCCATAGAGAAAATTCCGCATGGTGCTTATTGTGTTCAATGCCGATTCAATTCCTGAGTTTCATCAACACTCTGAAAGTCCTCAGATTACATAATGCATCCAGAAGTGCTTCCGAAACTACTACTAGTCTTCCAGTGAACGATCAAAGCGTAGACAGTTTAAGACATTATTCCCATGGAGAAAAGTCCGCATGGTGCTTATAGTATTCAATGCCGATGCAATGTTTGTGTTTCATCAACACTCTGAAGGTCCACAGATTACAGAATGCCTCCAGATGTGCTTCGGAAACTACTACTAGTCTTCCAGTGTACGATCAAAACGTAGACAGTTTAAGACATTACTCCGATGGAGAAAAGTCCGCATGGTGCTTATTGTGTTCAATGCCGATGCAATTCCTGTGTTTCATCAACACTCCGAAGGTCCTCAGATTACAGAATGCATCCAGATGTGCTTCCGAAAGTACTACTAGTCTTCAAGTGAACGATCAAATCGTAGACAGTTTAAGACATTATTGCCATGGAGAAAAGTCCGCATGGTGCTTATTGTATTCAATGCCGATGCAATGTTTGTGTTTCATCAACATTCTGAAGGTCCACAGATTACAGAATGCCTCCAGATGTGCATTGGAAACTACTACTAGTCTTCCAGGGAACGATCAAAGCGTAGGCAGTTTGAGACATTGCTCCCATGGAGAAAAGTCCACATGTTGCTTATTGTGTTCAAAGTCGATGCAATTTTTGTGTTTCATCAACACTCTGAAGGTCCACAGATTACAGAATGCATCCAGATGTGCTTCGGAAACTACTACTAGTCTTCCAGTGTACGATCAAAGCGTAGACAGTTTAAGACATTACTCCCATGGAGAAAAGTCCGCATGGTGCTTATTGTGTTCAATGCCGATGCAATTTTTGTGTTTCATCAACACTCTGAAGGTCCACAGATTACAGAATGCCTCCAGATGTGCTTCGGAAACTACTACTAGTCTTCCAGTGTACCATCAAAGCGTAGACAGTTTCAGACATTACTCCCATGGAGAAAAGTCCGCATGGCGCTTATTGTGTTCAATGCCGATGCAATTTTTGTGTTTCATCAACACTCTGAAGGTCCTCAGATTACAGAATGCATCCAGATGTGCTTCCGAAATTACTACTAGTCCTCCAGTGAACGATCAAAGCGTAGACAGTTTAAGACATTATTCATATGGAGAAAAGTCCGCATGGTGCTTATTGTATTAAATGCCGATGCAATGTTTGTGTTTCATCAACACTCTGAAGGTCCACAGCTTACAGAATGCCTCCTGATGTGCTTCGGAAACTACTACTAGTCTTCCAGTGTACGATCAAAGCGTAGACAGTTTAAGACATTACTCCCTTTAGAAAAGTCCGCATGGTGCATATTGTGTTCAATGCCGATGCAATATTTGTGTTTCATCAACACTCTGAAGGTCCACAGATACAGAATGCCTCCAGATGTGCTTCGGAAACTACTACTAGTCTTCCAGTGTACGATCAAAGCGTAGACAGTTTAAGACATTACCCCCATAGAGAAAATTCCGCATGGTGCTTATTGTGTTCAATGCCGATTCAATTCCTGTGTTTCATCAACACTCTGAAGGTCCTCAGATTACATAATGCATCCAGAAGTGCTTCCGAAACTACTACTAGTCTTCCAGTGAACGATCAAAGCGTAGACAGTTTAAGACATTATTCCCATGGAGAAAAGTCCGCATGGTGCTTATAGTATTCAATGCCGATGCAATGTTTGTGTTTCATCAACACTCTGAAGGTCCACAGATTACAGAATGCCTCCAGATGTGCTTCGGAAACTACTACTAGTCTTCCAGTGTACGATCAAAACGTAGACAGTTTAAGACATTACTCCGATGGAGAAAAGTCCGCATGGTGCTTATTGTGTTCAATGCCGATGCAATTCCTGTGTTTCATCAACACTCCGAAGGTCCTCAGATTACAGAATGCATCCAGATGTGCTTCCGAAAGTACTACTAGTCTTCAAGTGAACGATCAAATCGTAGACAGTTTAAGACATTATTGCCATGGAGAAAAGTCCGCATGGTGCTTATTGTATTCAATGCCGATGCAATGTTTGTGTTTCATCAACATTCTGAAGGTCCACAGATTACAGAATGCCTCCAGATGTGCATTGGAAACTACTACTAGTCTTCCAGGGAACGATCAAAGCGTAGGCAGTTTGAGACATTGCTCCCATGGAGAAAAGTCCACATGTTGCTTATTGTGTTCAAAGTCGATGCAATTTTTGTGTTTCATCAACACTCTGAAGGTCCACAGATTACAGAATGCATCCAGATGTGCTTCGGAAACTACTACTAGTCTTCCAGTGTACGATCAAAGCGTAGACAGTTTAAGACATTACTCCCATGGAGAAAAGTCCGCATGGTGCTTATTGTGTTCAATGCCGATGCAATTTTTGTGTTTCATCAACACTCTGAAGGTCCACAGATTACAGAATGCCTCCAGATGTGCTTCGGAAACTACTACTAGTCTTCCAGTGTACCATCAAAGCGTAGACAGTTTCAGACATTACTCCCATGGAGAAAAGTCCGCATGGCGCTTATTGTGTTCAATGCCGATGCAATTTTTGTGTTTCATCAACACTCTGAAGGTCCTCAGATTACAGAATGCATCCAGATGTGCTTCCGAAATTACTACTAGTCCTCCAGTGAACGATCAAAGCGTAGACAGTTTAAGACATTATTCATATGGAGAAAAGTCCGCATGGTGCTTATTGTATTAAATGCCGATGCAATGTTTGTGTTTCATCAACACTCTGAAGGTCCACAGCTTACAGAATGCCTCCTGATGTGCTTCGGAAACTACTACTAGTCTTCCAGTGTACGATCAAAACGTAGACAGTTTATGACATTACTCCCATGGAGAAAAGTCCGCATGGTGCTTATTGTGTTCAAAGTCGATGCAATTTTTGTGTTTCATCAACACTCTGAAGTTCCACAGATTACAGAATGCAACCAGATGTGCTTCGGAAACTACTACTATTCTTCCAGTGTACGATCAAAGCGTAGACAGTTTAAGACATTACTCCCATGGAGAAAAATCCGCATGGTGCTTATTGTGTTCAATGACGATTCAATCTCTGTGTTTCATCAACACTCTGAAGGTCCACAGATTACAGAATGCCTCCAGATGTGCTTCGGAAACTACTACTAGTCTCCCAGTGTACGATCAATGCGTAGATAGTTTAAGACATTACTCCCATGGAAAAAAGTTTGCATGGTGCTTATTGTGTTCAATGCCGATGCGAATTATTTGTTTCATCAACACTCTGAAGGTCCACAGATTACAGAATGCCTCCAGATGTGCTTCGGAAACTACTACTAGTCTCCCAGTGTACCATCAAAGCGTAGACAGTTTAAGACATTACTCCCATGGAGAAAAGTCCGCATGGCGCTTATTGTGTTCAATGCCGATGCAATTTTTGTGTTCCATCAACACTTTGAAAGTCCACAGATTAAAGAATGCCTCCAGATATGCTTCGGAAACTACTACTAGTCATCCAGTGTACGATCAAAGCGTAGATAGTTTAAGACATTACGCCCATGGAGAAAAGTCCGCGTGGTGCTTATTGTGTTCAAAGTCGATCCACTTTTTGTGTTTCATCAACACTCTGAAGGTCCACAGATTACAGAATGCCTCAGATGTGCTTCTGAAACTACTATTAGACTTCCAGTGAACGATCAAAGCGTAGACAGTTTAAGACATTACTCTCATGGAGAAAAGTCCGCATGGTGCTTATTGTGTTCAATGCCGATTAAATTTCTGTGTTTCATCAACACTCTGAAGGTCCACATATTACAGAATGCCTCCAGATGTGCTTCCTAAGCTACTACTAGTCTTCCAGTGAACGATCAAATCCTATACAGTTTAAGACACTACTTCTATGGAGAAAAGACCGCATGGTGCTTATTGTGCTCAATGCCGATGCAATTTTTGTGTTTAATCAACACTCTGTAGGTCCTCAGATTACAGAATGCACCCTGATGTGCTTCGGAAATTTCTACTCGTCTTCCAGTGTACGATCAAAGCGTAGACGGTTTAAGACATTACTCCCATGGAGAAAAGTTGGCATGGTGCTTATTGTGTTCAATGCCTATGCTATTTTTGTGTTTCATCAACACTCTGAAGGTCCACAGATTACAGAATGCTTATAGATGTGCTTCGGAAGCTACTTTTAGTCTTCCAGTGTAGGATCAAATCGTAGACAGTTTAAGACATTATTCCCATTGAGAAAATTCCGCATGGTGCTTATTGTGTTCAATGCCGATGCAATTTTTATGTTTCATCAACAGTCTGAATGTCCTCAGATTACAGAATGCATCAAGATGTGCTTCCGAAACTACTACTAGTCTTCCAGTGTACGATCAAAGCGTAGACAGTTTAAGACATTATTCCCATGGATTAAACTACGCATGGTTCTTATTGTGTTCAATGCCGATGCAATTTTTTTGTTTCATCAACACTCTGAAGGTCCACAGATTACAGAATGCCTCCAGATGTGATTCGGAAAATACTACTGGTCTTCCAGTGTACGATCAAAGCGTGGACAGTTTAAGACATTACTCCCATGGAGAAAAGTCCGCATGGTGCTTATTGTGTTCAAAGTCGATGCAATTTTTGTGTTTCATCAACACTCTGAAGGTCCACAGATTACAGAATGCATCCAGATAAGCTTCGGAAACTACTACTATTCTTCCAGTGTACGATCAAAGCGTAGACAGTTTAAGACATTACTCCCATGGAGAAAAATCCGCATGGTGCTTATTGTGTTCAATGCCGATGCAATGTTTGTGTTTCATCAACACTCTGAAGGTCCACAGATTACAGAATGCATCCAGATGTGCTTCGGAAACTACTACTAGTCTTCCAGTGTACGATCAAAGCGTAGACAGTTTAAGACATTACTCCCATGGAGAAAAGTCCGCATGGTGCGTATTGTGTTCAATGCCGATGCAATTTTTGTGTTTCATCAACATTCTGCATGTCCACAGATTACAGAATGCCTCCAGATGTGCTTCGGAAACTACTACCAGTCTTCCATCGAACGATCAAGCGTAGACAGTTTAAGACATTACTCCCATGGAGAAAAGTCCGCATGGTACTCATTGTGTTCAATGCCGATGCAATTTTTATGTTTCATCAACAATCTGAAGGTCCACAGATTACAGAATGCCTCCAGATGTGCTACGGAAACTACTACTAGTCTTCCAGTGTACCATCAAAGCGTAGACAGTTTAAGACATTACTCCCATGGAGAAAAGTCCGCATGGCGCTTATTGTGTTCAATGCCGATGCAATTTTTGTGTTTCATCAACAATCTGAAGGTCCACAGATTACAGAATGCCTCCAGATATGCTTCGGAAACAACTACTAGTCTTCCAGTGTACGATTAAAGCGTAGATAGTTTAAGACATTACTACCACGGAGAAAAGTCCGCGTGGTGCTTATTGTGTTCAAAGTCGATGCAATTTTTGTGTTTCATCAACACTCTGAAGGTCCACAGATTACAGAATGCCTCAGATGTGCTTCGGAAACTACTATTAGACTTCCAGTGAACGATCAAAGCGTAGACAGTTTAAGACATTACTCTCATGGAGAAAAGTCCGCATGGTGCTTATTGTGTTCAATGCCGATTCAATTTCTGTGTTTCATCAACACTCTGAAGGTCCACAGAATACAGAATGCTTCCAGATGTGCTTCGGAAACTACTACTAATCTTCCATTGTACGATCATAGCGTAGACAGTTTAAGACATTATTCCCTTGGATTAAACTCCGCATGGTTCTTATTGTGTTCAATGCCGATGCAATTTTTGTGTTTCATCAACACTCTGAAGGTCCACAGATTACAGAATGCCTCCAGATGTGCTTCGGAAACTACTACTGGTCTTCCAGGGAATGATCAAAGCGTAGACAGTTTAAGACATTATTCATATGGAGAAAAGTCCGCATGGTGCTTATTGTGTTCAATGCCGATTCAATGTTTGTGTTTCATCAACACTCTGAAGGTCCACAGATTACAGAATGCCTCCAGATGTGCTTCGGAAACTACTACTGGTCTTCCAGGGAACGATCAAAGCGTAGACAGTTTAAGACATAACTCCCATGCAGAAAAGTCCACATGGTGCTTATTGTGTTCAATGCCGATGCAATTTTTGTGTTACATCAACACTCTGAAGGTCCACAGATTACAGAATGCCTCCAGATGTGCTCCGGAAACTACTACTAGTCTTCCAGAGTACGATCAAAGCGTAGACAGTTTAAGACATTACTCCCTTTAGAAAAGTCCGCATGGTGCATATTGTGTTCAATGCCGATGCAATTTTTGTGTTTCATCAACACTCTGAAGGTCCACAGATACAGAATGCCTCCAGATGTGCTTCGGAAACTACTACTAGTCTTCCGGTGTACGATCAAAACGTAGACAGTTTAAGACATTACTCCCTTTAGAAAAGTCCGCATGGTGCTTATTGTGTTCAATGCCGATGCAATTTTTGTGTTTCATCAACACTCTGTAGGTCCACCGATTACAGAATGCCTCCAGATGTGCTCCGGAAACTACTACTAGTCTTCCAGTGTACGATCAAAGCGTAGACAGTTTAAGACATTACCCCCAAAGAGAAAATTCCAGATGGTGCTTATTGTGTTCAATGCCGATTCAATTCCTGTGTTTCATCAACACTCTGAAGGTCCTCAGATTACAGAATGCATCCAGATGTGCTTCCGAAACTACTACTAGTCCTCCAGTGAACGATCAAAGCGTAGACAGTTTAAGACATTATTCATATGGAGAAAATTCCGCATGGTGCTTATTGTATTCAATGCCGGTGCAATGTTTGTGTTTCATCAACACTCTGAAGGTCCACAGATTACAGAATGCCTCCAGATGTGCTTCGGAAACTACTACTAGTCTTCCAGTGTACGATCAAAACGTAGACAGTTTATGACATTACTCCCATGGAGAAAAGTCCGCATGGTGCTTATTGTGTTCAAAGTCGATGCAATTTTTGTGTTTCATCAACACTCTGAAGTTCCACAGATTACAGAATGCAACCAGATGTGCTTCGGAAACTACTACTATTCTTCCAGTGTACGATCAAAGCGTAGACAGTTTAAGACATTACTCCCATGGAGAAAAATCCGCATGGTGCTTATTGTGTTCAATGACGATTCAATCTCTGTGTTTCATCAACACTCTGAAGGTCCACAGATTACAGAATGCCTCCAGATGTGCTTCGGAAACTACTACTAGTCTCCCAGTGTACGATCAATGCGTAGATAGTTTAAGACATTACTCGCATGGAAAAAAGTTTGCATGGTGCTTATTGTGTTCAATGCCGATGCGAATTATTTGTTTCATCAACACTCTAAAGGTCCACAGATTACAGAATGCCTCCAGATGTGCTTCGGAAACTACTACTAGTCTTCCAGTGTACCATCAAAGCGTAGACAGTTTAAGACATTACACCCATGGAGAAAAGTCCGCATGGTGCTTATTGTGTTCAAAGTCGATCCACTTTTTGTGTTTCATCAACACTCTGAAGGTCCACAGATTACAGAATGCCTCAGATGTGCTTCTGAAACTACTATTAGACTTCCAGTGAACGATCAAAGCGTAGACAGTTTAAGACATTACTCTCATGGAGAAAAGTCCGCATGGTGCTTATTGTGTTCAATGCCGATTAAATTTCTGTGTTTCATCAACACTCTGAAGGTCCACATATTACAGAATGCCTCCAGATGTGCTTCCTAAGCTACTACTAGTCTTCCAGTGAACGATCAAATCCTATACAGTTTAAGACACTACTTCTATGGAGAAAAGACCGCATGGTGCTTATTGTGCTCAATGCCGATGCAATTTTTGTGTTTAATCAACACTCTGTAGGTCCTCAGATTACAGAATGCACCCTGATGTGCTTCGGAAATTTCTACTCGTCTTCCAGTGTACGATCAAAGCGTAGACGGTTTAAGACATTACTCCCATGGAGAAAAGTTGGCATGGTGCTTATTGTGTTCAATGCCTATGCTATTTTTGTGTTTCATCAACACTCTGAAGGTCCACAGATTACAGAATGCTTATAGATGTGCTTCGGAAGCTACTTTTAGTCTTCCAGTCTAGGATCAAATCGTAGACAGTTTAAGACATTATTCCCATTGAGAAAATTCCGCATGGTGCTTATTGTGTTCAATGCCGATGCAATTTTTATGTTTCATCAACAGTCTGAATGTCCTCAGATTACAGAATGCATCAAGATGTGCTTCCGAAACTACTACTAGTCTTCCAGTGTACGATCAAAGCGTAGACAGTTTAAGACATTATTCCCATGGATTAAACTACGCATGGTTCTTATTGTGTTCAATGCCGATGCAATTTTTTTGTTTCATCAACACTCTGAAGGTCCACAGATTACAGAATGCCTCCAGATGTGATTCGGAAAATACTACTGGTCTTCCAGTGTACGATCAAAGCGTGGACAGTTTAAGACATTACTCCCATGGAGAAAAGTCCGCATGGTGCTTATTGTGTTCAAAGTCGATGCAATTTTTGTGTTTCATCAACACTCTGAAGGTCCACAGATTACAGAATGCATCCAGATAAGCTTCGGAAACTACTACTATTCTTCCAGTGTACGATCAAAGCGTAGACAGTTTAAGACATTACTCCCATGGAGAAAAATCCGCATGGTGCTTATTGTGTTCAATGCCGATGCAATGTTTGTGTTTCATCAACACTCTGAAGGTCCACAGATTACAGAATGCATCCAGATGTGCTTCGGAAACTACTACTAGTCTTCCAGTGTACGATCAAAGCGTAGACAGTTTAAGACATTACTCCCATGGAGAAAAGTCCGCATGGTGCGTATTGTGTTCAATGCCGATGCAATTTTTGTGTTTCATCAACATTCTGCATGTCCACAGATTACAGAATGCCTCCAGATGTGCTTCGGAAACTACTACCAGTCTTCCATCGAACGATCAAGCGTAGACAGTTTAAGACATTACTCCCATGGAGAAAAGTCCGCATGGTACTCATTGTGTTCAATGCCGATGCAATTTTTATGTTTCATCAACAATCTGAAGGTCCACAGATTACAGAATGCCTCCAGATGTGCTACGGAAACTACTACTAGTCTTCCAGTGTACCATCAAAGCGTAGACAGTTTAAGACATTACTCCCATGGAGAAAAGTCCGCATGGCGCTTATTGTGTTCAATGCCGATGCAATTTTTGTGTTTCATCAACAATCTGAAGGTCCACAGATTACAGAATGCCTCCAGATATGCTTCGGAAACAACTACTAGTCTTCCAGTGTACGATCAAAGCGTAGATAGTTTAAGACATTACTACCACGGAGAAAAGTCCGCGTGGTGCTTATTGTGTTCAAAGTCGATGCAATTTTTGTGTTTCATCAACACTCTGAAGGTCCACAGATTACAGAATGCCTCAGATGTGCTTCGGAAACTACTATTAGACTTCCAGTGAACGATCAAAGCGTAGACAGTTTAAGACATTACTCTCATGGAGAAAAGTCCGCATGGTGCTTATTGTGTTCAATGCCGATTCAATTTCTGTGTTTCATCAACACTCTGAAGGTCCACAGAATACAGAATGCTTCCAGATGTGCTTCGGAAACTACTACTAATCTTCCATTGTACGATCATAGCGTAGACAGTTTAAGACATTATTCCCTTGGATTAAACTCCGCATGGTTCTTATTGTGTTCAATGCCGATGCAATTTTTGTGTTTCATCAACACTCTGAAGGTCCACAGATTACAGAATGCCTCCAGATGTGCTTCGGAAACTACTACTGGTCTTCCAGGGAATGATCAAAGCGTAGACAGTTTAAGACATTATTCATATGGAGAAAAGTCCGCATGGTGCTTATTGTGTTCAATGCCGATTCAATGTTTGTGTTTCATCAACACTCTGAAGGTCCACAGATTACAGAATGCCTCCAGATGTGCTTCGGAAACTACTACTGGTCTTCCAGGGAACGATCAAAGCGTAGACAGTTTAAGACATAACTCCCATGCAGAAAAGTCCACATGGTGCTTATTGTGTTCAATGCCGATGCAATTTTTGTGTTACATCAACACTCTGAAGGTCCACAGATTACAGAATGCCTCCAGATGTGCTCCGGAAACTACTACTAGTCTTCCAGAGTACGATCAAAGCGTAGACAGTTTAAGACATTACTCCCTTTAGAAAAGTCCGCATGGTGCATATTGTGTTCAATGCCGATGCAATTTTTGTGTTTCATCAACACTCTGAAGGTCCACAGATACAGAATGCCTCCAGATGTGCTTCGGAAACTACTACTAGTCTTCCGGTGTACGATCAAAACGTAGACAGTTTAAGACATTACTCCCTTTAGAAAAGTCCGCATGGTGCTTATTGTGTTCAATGCCGATGCAATTTTTGTGTTTCATCAACACTCTGTAGGTCCACCGATTACAGAATGCCTCCAGATGTGCTCCGGAAACTACTACTAGTCTTCCAGTGTACGATCAAAGCGTAGACAGTTTAAGACATTACCCCCAAAGAGAAAATTCCAGATGGTGCTTATTGTGTTCAATGCCGATTCAATTCCTGTGTTTCATCAACACTCTGAAGGTCCTCAGATTACAGAATGCATCCAGATGTGCTTCCGAAACTACTACTAGTCCTCCAGTGAACGATCAAAGCGTAGACAGTTTAAGACATTATTCATATGGAGAAAATTCCGCATGGTGCTTATTGTATTCAATGCCGGTGCAATGTTTGTGTTTCATCAACACTCTGAAGGTCCACAGATTACAGAATGCCTCCAGATGTGCTTCGGAAACTACTACTAGTCTTCCAGTGTACGATCAAAACGTAGACAGTTTATGACAATACTCCCATGGAGAAAAGTCCGCATGGTGCTTATTGTGTTCAAAGTCGATGCAATTTTTGTGTTTCATCAACACTCTGAAGTTCCACAGATTACAGAATGCAACCAGATGTGCTTCGGAAACTACTATTATTCTTCCAGTGTACGATCAAAGCGTAGACAGTTTAAGACATTACTCCCATGGAGAAAAATCCGCATGGTGCTTATTGTGTTCAATGACGATTCAATCTCTGTGTTTCATCAACACTCTGAAGGTCCACAGATTACAGAATGCCTCCAGATGTGCTTCGGAAACTACTACTAGTCTCCCAGTGTACGATCAATGCGTAGATAGTTTAAGACATTACTCGCATGGAAAAAAGTTTGCATGGTGCTTATTGTGTTCAATGCCGATGCGAATTATTTGTTTCATCAACACTCTGAAGGTCCACAGATTACAGAATGCCTCCAGATGTGCTTCGGAAACTACTACTAGTCTTCCAGTGTACCATCAAAGCGTAGACAGTTTAAGACATTACACCCATGGAGAAAAGTCCGCATGGTGCTTATTGTGTTCAAAGTCGATCCACTTTTTGTGTTTCATCAACACTCTGAAGGTCCACAGATTACAGAATGCCTCAGATGTGCTTCTGAAACTACTATTAGACTTCCAGTGAACGATCAAAGCGTAGACAGTTTAAGACATTACTCTCATGGAGAAAAGTCCGCATGGTGCTTATTGTGTTCAATGCCGATTAACTTTCTGTGTTTCATCAACACTCTGAAGGTCCACATATTACAGAATGCCTCCAGATGTGCTTCCAAAGCTACTACTAGTCTTCCAGTGAACGATCAAATCCTATACAGTTTAAGACACTACTTCTATGGAGAAAAGTCCGCATGCTGCTTATTGTGCTCAATGCCGATGCAATTTTTGTGTTTCATCAACACTCTGTAGGTCCTCAGATTACAGAATGCACCCTGATGTGCTTCGGAAATTTCTACTCGTCTTCCAGTGTACGATCAAAGCGTAGACGGTTTAAGACATTACTCCCATGGAGAAAAGTTGGCATGGTGCTTATTGTGTTCAATGCCTATGCTATTTTTGTGTTTCATCAACACTCTGAAGGTATACAGATTACAGAATGCTTATAGATGTGCTTCGGAAGCTACTTTTAGTCTTCCAGTGTAGGATCAAATCGTAGACAGTTTAAGACATTATTCCCATTGAGAAAATTCCGCATGGTGCTTATTGTGTTCAATGCCGATGCAATTTTTGTGTTTCATCAACAGTCTGAATGTCCTCAGATTACAGAATGCATCAAGATGTGCTTCCGAAACTACTACTAGTCTTCCAGTGTACGATCAAAGCGTAGACAGTTTAAGACATTATTCCCATGGATTAAACTACGCATGGTTCTTATTGTGTTCAATGCCGATGCAATTTTTTTGTTTCATCAACACTCTGAAGGTCCACAGATTACAGAATGCCTCCAGATGTGATTCGGAAAATACTACTGGTCTTCCAGTGTACTATCAAAGCGTGGACAGTTTAAGACATTACTCCCATGGAGAAAAGTCCGCATGGTGCTTATTGTGTTCAAAGTCGATGCAATTTTTGTGTTTCATCAACACTGTGAAGGTCCACAGATTACAGAATGCATCCAGATAAGCTTCGGAAACTACTACTATTCTTCCAGTGTACGATCAAAACGTAGACAGTTTAAGACATTACTCCCATGGAGAAAAATCCGCATGGTGCTTATTGTGTTCAATGCCGATGCAATTTTTGTGTTTCATCAACACTCTGAAGGTCCACAGATTACAGAATGCATCCAGATGTGCTTCGGAAACTACTACTAGTCTTCCAGTGTACGATCAAAGCGTAGACAGTTTAAGACATTACTCCCATGGAGAAAAGTCCGCATGGTGCGTATTGTGTTCAATGCCGATGCAATTTTTGTGTTTCATCAACATTCTGCATGTCCACAGATTACAGAATGCCTCCAGATGTGCTTCGGAAACTACTACCAGTCTTCCATCGAACGATCAAGCGTAGACAGTTTAAGACATTACTCCCATGGAGAAAAGTCTGCATGGTGCTTATTGTGTTCAATGCCGATGCAATTTTTATGTTTCATCAACAATCTGAAGGTCCACAGATTACAGAATGCCTCCAGATGTGCTACGGAAACTACTACTAGTCTTCCAGTGTACCATCAAAGCGTAGACAGTTTAAGACATTACTCCCATGGAGAAAAGTCCGCATGGCGCTTATTGTGTTCAATGCCGATGCAATTTTTGTGTTTCATCAACACTCTGAAGGTCCACAGATTACAGAATGCCTCCAGATATGCTTCGGAAACAACTACTAGTCTTCCAGTGTACGATCAAAGCGTAGATAGTTTAAGACATTACTACCACGGAGAAAAGTCCGCGTGGTGCTTATTGTGTTCAAAGTCGATGCAATTTTTGTGTTTCATCAACACTCTGAAGGTCCACAGATTACAGAATGCCTCAGATGTGCTTCGGAAACTACTATTAGACTTCCAGTGAACGATCAAAGCGTAGACAGTTTAAGACATTACTCTCATGGAGAAAAGTCCGCATGGTGCTTATTGTGTTCAATGCCGATTCAATTTCTGTGTTTCATCAACACTCTGAAGGTCCACAGAATACAGAATGCTTCCAGATGTGCTTCGGAAACTACTACTAATCTTCCATTGTACGATCATAGCGTAGACAGTTTAAGACATTATTCCCTTGGATTAAACTCCGCATGGTTCTTATTGTGTTCAATGCCGATGCAATTTTTGTGTTTCATCAACACTCTGAAGGTCCACAGATTACAGAATGCCTCCAGATGTGCTTCGGAAACTACTACTGGTCTTCCAGGGAACGATCAAAGCGTAGACAGTTTAAGACATAACTCCCATGGAGAAAAGTCCACATGGTGCTTATTGTGTTCAATGCCGATGCAATTTTTGTGTTCCATCAACACTTTGAAAGTCCACAGATTACAGAATGCCTCCAGATATGCTTCGGAAACTACTACTAGTCATCCAGTGTACGATCAAAGCGTAGATAGTTTAAGACATTACGCCCATGGAGAAAAGTCCGCATGGTGCTTATTGTGTTCAAAGTCGATCCACTTTTTGTGTTTCATCAACACTCTGAAGGTCCACAGATTACAGAATGCCTCAGATGTGCTTCTGAAACTACTATTAGACTTCCAGTGAACGATCAAAGCGTAGACAGTTTAAGACATTACTCTCATGGAGAAAAGTCCGCATGGTGCTTATTGTGTTCAATGCCGATCAAATTTCTGTGTTTCATCAACACTCTGAAGGTCCACATATTACAGAATGCCTCCAGATGTGCTTCCTAAGCTACTACTAGTCTTCCAGTGAAAGATCAAATCCTATACAGTTTAAGACACTACTTCTATGGAGAAAAGTCCGCATGGTGCTTATTGTGCTCAATGCCGATGCAATTTGTGTGTTTCATCAACACTCTGTAGGTCCTCAGATTACAGAATGCACCCTGATGTGCTTCGGAAATTTCTACTCGTCTTCCAGTGTACGATCAAAGCGTAGACGGTTTAAGACATTACTCCCATGGAGAAAAGTTGGCATGGTGCTTATTGTGTTCAATGCCTATGCTATTTTTGTGTTTCATCAACACTCTGAAGGTCCACAGATTACAGAATGCTTATAGATGTGCTTCGGAAGCTACTTTTAGTCTTCCAGTGTAGGATCAAATCGTAGACAGTTTAAGACATTATTCCCATTGAGAAAATTCCGCATGGTGCTTATTGTGTTCAATGCCGATGCAATTTTTGTGTTTCATCAACAGTCTGAATGTCCTCAGATTACAGAATGCATCAAGATGTGCTTCCGAAACTACTACTAGTCTTCCAGTGTACGATCAAAGCGTAGACAGTTTAAGACATTATTCCCATGGATTAAACTACGCATGGTTCTTATTGTGTTCAATGCCGATGCAATTTTTTTGTTTCATCAACACTCTGAAGGTCCACAGATTACAGAATGCCTCCAGATGTGATTCGGAAAATACTACTGGTCTTCCAGTGTACGATCAAAGCGTGGACAGTTTAAGACATTACTCCCATGGAGAAAAGTCCGCATGGTGCTTATTGTGTTCAAAGTCGATGCAATTTTTGTGTTTCATCAACACTCTGAAGGTCCACAGATTACAGAATGCATCCAGATAAGCTTCGGAAACTACTACTATTCTTCCAGTGTACGATCAAAGCGTAGACAGTTTAAGACATTACTCCCATGGAGAAAAGTCCGCATGGTGCGTATTGTGTTGAATGCCGATGCAATTTTTGTGTTTCATCAACATTCTGCATGTCCACAGATTACAGAATGCCTCCAGATGTGCTTCGGAAACTACTACCAGTCTTCCATCGAACGATCAAGCGTAGACAGTTTAAGACATTACTCCCATGGAGAAAAGTCCGCATGGTGCTTATTGTGTTCAATGCCGATGCAATTTTTATGTTTCATCAACAATCTGAAGGTCAACAGATTACAGAATGCCTCCAGATGTGCTACGGAAACTACTACTAGTCTTCCAGTGTACCATCAAAGCGTAGACAGTTTAAGACATTACTCCCATGGAGAAAAGTCCGCATGGCGCTTATTGTGTTCAATGCCGATGCAATTTTTGTGTTTCATCAACACTCTGAAGGTCCACAGATTACAGAATGCCTCCAGATATGCTTCGGAAACAACTACTAGTCTTCCAGTGTACGATCAAAGCGTAGATAGTTTAAGACATTACTACCACGGAGAAAAGTCCGCGTGGTGCTTATTGTGTTCAAAATCGATGCAATTTTTGTGTTTCATCAACACTCTGAAGGTCCACAGATTACAGAATGCCTCAGATGTGCTTCGGAAACTACTATTAGACTTCCAGTGAACGATCAAAGCGTAGACAGTTTAAGACATTACTCCCATGGAGAAAAGTCCGCATGGTGCTTATTGTGTTCAATGCTGATTCAATTTCTGTGTTTCATCAACACTCTGAAGGTCCACAGAATACAGAATGCTTCCAGATGTGCTTCGGAAACTACTACTAATCTTCCATTGTACGATCATAGCGTAGACAGTTTAAGACATTATTCCCTTGGATTAAACTCCGCATGGTTCTTATTGTGTTCAATGCCGATGCAATTTTTGTGTTTCATCAACACTCTGAAGGTCCACAGATTACAGAATGCCTCCAGATGTGCTTCGGAAACTACTACTGGTCTTCCAGGGAACGATCAAAGCGTAGACAGTTTAAGACATAACTCCCATTGAGAAAAGTCCACATGGTGCTTATTGTGTTCAATGCCGATGCAATTTTTGTGTTACATCAACACTCTGAAGGTCCACAGATTACAGAATGCCTCCAGATGTGCTCCGGAAACTACTACTAGTCTTCCAGAGTACGATCAAAGCGTAGACAGTTTAAGACATTACTCCCTTTAGAAAAGTCCGCATGGTGCATATTGTGTTCAATGCCGATGCAATTTTTGTGTTTCATCAACACTCTGAAGGTCCACAGATACAGAATGCCTCCAGATGTGCTTCGGAAACTACTACTAGTCTTCCAGTGTACGATCAAAGCGTAGACAGTTTAAGACATTACCCCCATAGAGAAAATTCCGGATGATGCTTATTGTGTTCAATGCTGATTCAATTCCTGTGTTTCATCAACACTCTGAAGGTCCTCAGATTACAGAATGCATCCAGATGTGCTTCTGAAACTACTACTAGTCCTCCAGTGAATGATCAAACCGTAGATAGTTTAAGACATTATTCATATGGAGAAAAGTCCGCATGGTGCTTATTGTGTTCAATGCCGATGCAATGTTTGTGTTTCATCAACACTCTGAAGGTCCACAGATTACAGAATGCCTCCAGATGTGCTTCGGAAACTACTACCAGTCTTCCATCGAACGATCAAGCGTAGACAGTTTAAGACATTACTCCCATGGAGAAAAGTCCGCATGGTGCTTATTGCGTTCAATGCCTATGCTATTTTTGTGTTTCATCATCACTCTGAAGGTCCACAGATTACAGAATGCTTATAGATGTGCTTCGGAAACTACTTTTAGTCTTCGAGTGTACGATCAAATCGTAGACAGTTTAAGACATTATTCCCATTGAGAAAATTCCGCATGGTGCTTATTGTGTTCAATGCCGATGCAATTTTTGTGTTTCATCAACACTCTGAAGGTCCTCAGATTACAGAATGCATCCAGATGTGCTTCCGAAACTACTATTAGTCTTCCAGTGTACGATCAAAGCGTAGACAGTTTAAGACATTATTCCCATGGATTAAACTACGCATGGTTCTCATTGTGTTCAATGCCGATGCAATTTTTGTGTTTCATCAAAACTCTGAAGGTCCACAGATTACAGAATGCCTCCAGATGTGCTTCGTAAACTACTACTAGTCTTCCAGTGTACGATCAAAGCGTAGACAGTTTAAGACATTACTCCCATGGAGAAAAGTCCGCATGATGCTTATTGTGTTCAATGCCGATGCAATTTTTGTGTTTCATCGACACTCTGAAGGTCCACAGATTACAGAATTCATCCAGATGTGCTTCGGAAACTACTACTAGTCTTCCGGGGAACGATCAAAGCGTAGACAGTTTAAGACATTACTCCCTTTAGAAAAGTCCGCATGGTGCTTATTGTGTTCAATGCCGATGCAATTTTTGTGTTTCATCAACACTCTGAAGGTCCACCGATTACTGAATGCCTCCAGATGTGCTCCGGAAACTACTACTAGTCTTCCAGTGTACGATCAAAGCGTAGACAGTTTAAGACATTACACCCTTTAGATAAGTCCGCATGGTGCATATTGTATTCAATGCCGATGCAATTTTTGGGTTTCATCAACACTCTGAAGGTCCACAGATACAGAATGCCTCCAGATGTGCTTGGGAAACTACTACTAGTCTTCCAGTGTACGATCAAAGCGTAGACAGTTTAAGACATTACCCCCATAGAGAAAATTCCGGATGGTGCTTATTGTGTTCAATGCCGATTCAATTCCTGTGTTTCATCAACACTCTGAAGGTCCTCAGATTACAGAATGCATCCAGATGTGCTTCCGAAACTACTACTAGTCCTCCAGTGAACGATCAAAGCGTAGACAGTTTAAGACATTATTCATATGGAGAAAAGTCCGCATGGTGCTTATTGTATTCAATGCCGATGCAATGTTTGTGTTTCATCAACACTCTGAAGGTCCACAGATTACAGAATGCCTCCAGATGTGCTTCGGAAACTACTACTAGTCTTCCAGTGTACGATCAAAACGTAGACAGTTTATGACATTACTCCCATGGAGAAAAGTCCGCATGGTGCTTATTGTGTTCAAAGTCGATGCAATTTTTGTGTTTCATCAACACTCTGAGGTTCCACAGATTACAGAATGCCACCAGATGTGCTTCGGAAACTACTACTATTCTTCCAGTGTACGATCAAAGCGTAGACAGTTTTAGACATTACTCCCATGGAGAAAAATCCGCATGGTGCTTATTGTGTTCAATGACGATTCAATCTCTGTGTTTCATCAACACTCTGAAGGTCCACAGATTACAGAATGCCTCCAGATGTGCTTCGGAAACTACTACTAGTCTCCCAGTGTACGATCAATGCGTAGATAGTTTAAGACATTACTCCCATGGAAAAAAGTTTGCATGGTGCTTATTGTGTTCAATGCCGATGCGAATTATTTGTTTCATCAACACTCTGAAGGTCCACAGATTACAGAATGCCTCCAGATGTGCTTCGGAAACTACTACTAGTCTTCCAGTGTACCATCAAAGCGTAGACAGTTTAAGACATTACTCCCATGGAGAAAAGTCCGCATGGCGCTTATTGTGTTCAATGCCGATGCAATTTTTGTGTTCCATCAACACTTTGAAAGTCCACAGATTACAGAATGCCTCCAGATATGCTTCGGAAACTACTACTAGTCATCCAGTGTACGATCAAAGCGTAGATAGTTTAAGACATTACTCCCATGGAGAAAAGTCCGCATGGTGCTTATTGTGTTCAAAGTCGATCCACTTTTTGTGTTTCATCAACACTCTGAAGGTCCACAGATTACAGAATGCCTCAGATGTGCTTCTGAAACTACTATTAGACTTCCAGTGAACGATCAAAGCGTAGACAGTTTAAGACATTACTCTCATGGAGAAAAGTCCGCATGGTGCTTATTGTGTTCAATGCCGATTAAATTTCTGTGTTTCATCAACACTCTGAAGGTCCACATATTACAGAATGCCTCCAGATGTGCTTCCTAATCTACTACTAGTCTTCCAGTGAACGATCAAGTCCTATACAGTTTAAGACACTACTTCTATGGAGAAAAGTCCGCATGGTGCTTATTGTGCTCAATGCCGATGCAATTTTTGTGTTTCATCAACACTCTGTAGGTCCTCAGATTACAGAATGCACCCTGATGTGCTTCGGAAATTTCTACTCGTCTTCCAGTGTACGATCAAAGCGTAGACGGTTTAAGACATTACTCCCATGGAGAAAAGTTGGCATGGTGCTTATTGTGTTCAATGCCTATGCTATTTTTGTGTTTCATCAACACTCTGAAGGTCCACAGATTACAGAATGCTTATAGATGTGCTTCGGAAGCTACTTTTAGTCTTCCAGTGTAGGATCAAATCGTAGACAGTTTAAGACATTATTCCCATTGAGAAAATTCCGCATGGTGCTTATTGTGTTCAATGCCGATACAATTTTTGTGTTTCATCAACAGTCTGAATGTCCTCAGATTACAGAATGCATCAAAATGTGCTTCCGAAACTACTACTAGTCTTCCAGTGTACGATCAAAGCGTAGACAGTTTAAGACATTATTCCCATGGATTAAACTACGCATGGTTCTTATTGTGTTCAATGCCGATGCAATTTTTTTGTTTCATCAACACTCTGAAGGTCCACAGATTACAGAATGCCTCCAGATGTGATTCGGAAAATACTACTAGTCTTCCAGTGTACGATCAAAGCGTGGACAGTTTAAGACATTACTCCCATGGAGTAAAGTCCGCATGGTGCTTATTGTGTTCCAAGTCGATGCAATTTTTGTGTTTCATCAACACTCTGAAGGTCCACAGATTACAGAATGCATCCAGATAAGCTTCGGAAACTACTACTATTCTTCCAGTGTACGATCAAAGCGTAGACAGTTTAAGACATTACTCCCATGGAGAAAAATCCGCATGGTGCTTATTGTGTTCAGTGCCGATGCAATTTTTGTGTTTCATCAACACTCTGAAGGTCCACAGATTACAGAATGCATCCAGATGTGCTTCGGAAACTACTACTAGTCTTCCAGTGTACGATCAAAGCGTAGACAGTTTAAGACATTACTCCCATGGAGAAAAGTCCGCATGGTGCGTATTGTGTTCAATGCCGATGCAATTTTTGTGTTTCATCAACATTCTGCATGTCCACAGATTACAGAATGCCTCCAGATGTGCTTCGGAAACTACTACCAGTCTTCCATCGAACGATCTAGCGTAGACAGTTTAAGACATTACTCCCATGGAGAAAAGTCCGCATGGTGCTTATTGTGTTCAATGCCGATGCAATTTTTATGTTTCATCAACAATCTGAAGGTCCACAGATTACAGAATGCCTCCAGATGTGCTACGGGAACTACTACTAGTCTTCCAGTGTACCATCAAAGCGTAGACAGTTTAAGACATTACTCCCATGGAGAAAAGTCCGCATGGCGCTTATTGTGTTCAATGCTGATGAAATTTTTGTGTTTCATCAACACTCTGAAGGTCCACAGATTACAGAATGCCTCCAGATATGCTTCGGAAACAACTACTAGTCTTCCAGTGTACGATCAAAGCGTAGATAGTTTAAGACATTACTACCACGCAGAAAAGTCCGCGTGGTGCTTATTGTGTTCAAAGTCGATGCAATTTTTGTGTTTCATCAACACTCTGAAGGTCCACAGATTACAGAATGCCTCAGATGTGCTTCGGAAACTACTATTAGACTTCCAGTGAACGATCAAAGCGTAGACAGTTTAAGACATTACTCTCATGGAGAAAAGTCCGCATGGTGCTTATTGTGTTCAATGCCGATTCAATTTCTGTGTTTCATCAACACTCTGAAGGTCCACAGAATACAGAATGCTTCCAGATGTGCTTCGGAAACTTCTACTAATCTTCCATTGTACGATCATAGCGTAGACAGTTTTAGACATTATTCCCTTGGATTAAACTCATCATGGTTCTTATTGTGTTCAATGCCGATGCAATTTTTGTGTTTCATCAACACTCTGAAGGTCCACAGATTACAGAATGCCTCCAGATGTGCTTCGGAAACTACTACTGATCTTCCAGGGAACGATCAAAGCGTAGACAGTTTAAGACATTACTCCCATGGAGAAAAGTCCACATGGTGCTTATTGTGTTCAATGCCGATGCAATTTTTGTGTTTCATCAGCACTCTGAAGGTCCACAGATTACAGAATGCCTCCAGATGTGCTCCGGAAACTACTACTAGTCTTCCAGAGTACGATCAAAGCGTAGACAGTTTAAGACATTACTCCCTTTAGAAAAGTCGGCATGGTGCATATTGTGTTCAATGACGATGCAATTTTTGTGTTTCATCAACACTCTGAAGGTCCACAGATACAGAATGCCTCCAGATGTGCTTCGGAAACTACTACTAGTCTTCCAGTGTACGATCAAAGCGTAGACAGTTTAAGACATTACCCCCATAGAGAAAATTCCGGATGATGCTTATTGTGTTCAATGCCGATTCAATTCCTGTGTTTTATCTACACTCTGAAGGTCCTCAGATTACAGAATGCATCCAGATGTGCTTCCGAAACTACTACTAGTCCTCCAGTAAATGATCAAAGCGTAGACAGTTTAAGACATTATTCATATGGAGAAAAGTCCGCATGGTGCTTATTGTATTCAATGCCGATGCAATGTTTGTGTTTCATCAACACTCTGAAGGTCCACAGATAACAGAATGCCCCCAGATGTGCTTCGGAAACTACTACTAGTCTTCCAGTGTACGATCAAAACGTAGACAGTTTATCACATTACTCCCATCGAGAAAAGTCCGCATGGTGCTTATTGTGTTCAATGCCGAAGCAATTTTTGTGTTTCATCAACACTCTGAAGGTCCACAGATTACAGAATGCAACCAGATGTGCTTCGGAAACTACTACTAGTCTTCTAGTGTACGATCAAAGCGTAGACAGTTTAAGACATTACTCCCATGGAGAAAAGTCCGCATGGTGCTTATGGTGTTCAATGAAGATGCAATTTTTGTGTTTCATCAACATTCTGAATGTCCAGAGATTACAGAATGCCTCCAGATGTGCTTCGGAAACTACTACCAGTCTTCCATCGAACGATCAAGCGTAGACAGTTTAAGACATTACTCCCATGGAGAAAAGTCGCCATGGTGCTTATGGTATTCAATGCCGATGCAATTTTTGTGTTTCATCAACACTCTGAAGGTCCACAGATTACAGAATGCCTCAGATGTGCTTCTGAAACTACTATTAGAGTACCAGTGAACGATCAAAACGTAGACAGTTTAAGACATTACTCTCATGGAGAAAAGTCCGCATGGTGCTTATTGCGTTCAATGCCTATGCTACTTTTGTGTTTCATCATCACTCTGAAGGTCCACAGATTACAGAATGCTTATAAATGTGCTTCGGAAACTACTTTTAGTCTTCCAGTGTACGATCAAATCGTAGTCAGTTTAAGACATTATTCCCATTGAGAAAATTCCGCATGGTGCTTATTGTGTTCAATGCCGATGCAATTTTTGTGTTTCATCAACACTCTGAAGGTCCTCAGATTACAGAATGCATCCAGATGTGCTTCCGAAACTACTACTAGTCTTCCAGTGTACGATCAAATCGTAGACAATTTAAGACATTATTCCCATGGATTAAACTACGCATGGTTCTTATTGTGTTCAATGCCGATGCAATTTTTGTGTTTCATCAAAACTCTGAAGGTACACAGATTACAGAATGCCTCCAGATGTGCTTCGGAAACTACTACTAGTCTTCCAGTGTACGATCAAAGCGTAGACAGTTTAAGACATTACTCCCATGGAGAAAAGTCCGCATGATGCTTATTGTGTTCAATGCCGCTGCAATTTTTGTGTTTCATCGACACTCTGAAGGTCCACAGATTACAGAATTCTTCCAGATGTGCTTCGGAAACTACTACTAGTCTTCCAGGGAACGATCAAAGCGTAGACAGTTTAAGACATTACTCCCATTGAGAAAAGTCCGCATGGTGCTTATTGTGCTCAATGCGGATGCAATGTTTGTGTTTCATCAACAATCTGAAGGTCCTCAGTTTACAGAATGCATCCTGATGTGCTTCCGCAACAACTACTCGTCTGCCAGTGTTCGATCAAAGCGTAGACAGTTTAAGACATTACTCCTATGGAGAGAAGTTCGCATGGCGCTTATTGTGTTCAATGCCGATGCAATTTTTGTGTTTCATCAACACTCTGAAGGTCCACAGATTACAGAATGCTTCCAGATGTTCTTCGGAAACTACTACTAGTCTTCCAGTGTACGATCAAAGCGTAGTCAGTTTAAGACATTACTCCCATGGAGAGAAGTCCGCATGGTGCTTATTGTGTTCAATGCCGATGTAATTTTTGTGTCTGATCAACACTCTGAAGGTCCACAGATTACAGAATGCCTCCAGATGTGCTTCGGAAACTACTACTAGTCTTCCAGTGTACGATCAAATCGTAGACAGTTTAAGACATTACTCCCTTAGAAAAGTCCGCATGGTGCTTATTGTGTTCATTGCCGATGCAATTTTTGTGTTTCATCAACACTCTGAAGGTCCTCAGATTACAGAATGCCTCCAGATGTGCTCCGGAAACTACTACTAGTCTTCCAGTGTACGATCAAAGCGTAGACAGTTTAAGACATTACTCCCTTTAGAAAAGTCCGCATGGTGCATATTGTGTTCAATGCCGATGCAATTTTTGTGTTTCATCAACACTCTGAAGGTCCACAGATACAGAATGCCTCCAGATGTGCTTTGGAAACTACTACTAGTCTTCCAGTGTACGATCAAAGCGTAGACAGTTTAAGACATTACCCCCATAGAGAAAATTCCGCATGGTGCTTATTGTGTTCAATACCGATTCAATTCCTGTGTTTCATCAACACTCTGAAGGTCCACAGATTACAGAATGCCTCCAGATGTGCTTCGGAAACTACTACTAGTCTTCCAGTGTACGATCAAATCGTAGACAGTTTAAGACATTACTCCCTTAGAAAAGTCCGCATGGTGCTTATTGTGTTCATTGCCGATGCAATTTTTGTGTTTCATCAACACTCTGAAGGTCCTCAGATTACAGAATGCCTCCAGATGTGCTCCGGAAACTACTACTAGTCTTCCAGTGTACGATCAAAGCGTAGACAGTTTAAGACATTACTCCCTTTAGAAAAGTCCGCATGGTGCATATTGTGTTCAATGCCGATGCAATTTTTGTGTTTCATCAACACTCTGAAGGTCCACAGAATACAGAATGCTTCCAGATGTGCTTCGGAAACTACTACTAATCTTCCATTGTACGATCATAGCGTAGACAGTTTAAGACATTATTCCCTTGGATTAAACTCCGCATGGTTCTTATTGTGTTCAATGCCGATGCAATTTTTGTGTTTCATCAACACTCTGAAGGTCCACAGATTACAGAATGCCTCCAGATGTGCTTCGGAAACTACTACTGGTCTTCCAGGGAACGATCAAAGCGTAGACAGTTTAAGACATAACTCCCATTGAGAAAAGTCCACATGGTGCTTATTGTGTTCAATGCCGATGCAATTTTTGTGTTACATCAACACTCTGAAGGTCCACAGATTACAGAATGCCTCCAGATGTGCTCCGGAAACTACTACTAGTCTTCCAGAGTACGATCAAAGCGTAGACAGTTTAAGACATTACTCCCTTTAGAAAAGTCCGCATGGTGCATATTGTGTTCAATGCCGATGCAATTTTTGTGTTTCATCAACACTCTGAAGGTCCACAGATACAGAATGCCTCCAGATGTGCTTCGGAAACTACTACTAGTCTTCCAGTGTACGATCAAAGCGTAGACAGTTTAAGACATTACCCCCATAGAGAAAATTCCGGATGATGCTTATTGTGTTCAATGCTGATTCAATTCCTGTGTTTCATCAACACTCTGAAGGTCCTCAGATTACAGAATGCATCCAGATGTGCTTCTGAAACTACTACTAGTCCTCCAGTGAATGATCAAACCGTAGATAGTTTAAGACATTATTCATATGGAGAAAAGTCCGCATGGTGCTTATTGTGTTCAATGCCGATGCAATGTTTGTGTTTCATCAACACTCTGAAGGTCCACAGATTACAGAATGCCTCCAGATGTGCTTCGGAAACTACTACCAGTCTTCCATCGAACGATCAAGCGTAGACAGTTTAAGACATTACTCCCATGGAGAAAAGTCCGCATGGTGCTTATTGCGTTCAATGCCTATGCTATTTTTGTGTTTCATCATCACTCTGAAGGTCCACAGATTACAGAATGCTTATAGATGTGCTTCGGAAACTACTTTTAGTCTTCGAGTGTACGATCAAATCGTAGACAGTTTAAGACATTATTCCCATTGAGAAAATTCCGCATGGTGCTTATTGTGTTCAATGCCGATGCAATTTTTGTGTTTCATCAACACTCTGAAGGTCCTCAGATTACAGAATGCATCCAGATGTGCTTCCGAAACTACTATTAGTCTTCCAGTGTACGATCAAAGCGTAGACAGTTTAAGACATTATTCCCATGGATTAAACTACGCATGGTTCTCATTGTGTTCAATGCCGATGCAATTTTTGTGTTTCATCAAAACTCTGAAGGTCCACAGATTACAGAATGCCTCCAGATGTGCTTCGTAAACTACTACTAGTCTTCCAGTGTACGATCAAAGCGTAGACAGTTTAAGACATTACTCCCATGGAGAAAAGTCCGCATGATGCTTATTGTGTTCAATGCCGATGCAATTTTTGTGTTTCATCGACACTCTGAAGGTCCACAGATTACAGAATTCATCCAGATGTGCTTCGGAAACTACTACTAGTCTTCCGGGGAACGATCAAAGCGTAGACAGTTTAAGACATTACTCCCTTTAGAAAAGTCCGCATGGTGCTTATTGTGTTCAATGCCGATGCAATTTTTGTGTTTCATCAACACTCTGAAGGTCCACCGATTACTGAATGCCTCCAGATGTGCTCCGGAAACTACTACTAGTCTTCCAGTGTACGATCAAAGCGTAGACAGTTTAAGACATTACACCCTTTAGATAAGTCCGCATGGTGCATATTGTATTCAATGCCGATGCAATTTTTGGGTTTCATCAACACTCTGAAGGTCCACAGATACAGAATGCCTCCAGATGTGCTTGGGAAACTACTACTAGTCTTCCAGTGTACGATCAAAGCGTAGACAGTTTAAGACATTACCCCCATAGAGAAAATTCCGGATGGTGCTTATTGTGTTCAATGCCGATTCAATTCCTGTGTTTCATCAACACTCTGAAGGTCCTCAGATTACAGAATGCATCCAGATGTGCTTCCGAAACTACTACTAGTCCTCCAGTGAACGATCAAAGCGTAGACAGTTTAAGACATTATTCATATGGAGAAAAGTCCGCATGGTGCTTATTGTATTCAATGCCGATGCAATGTTTGTGTTTCATCAACACTCTGAAGGTCCACAGATTACAGAATGCCTCCAGATGTGCTTCGGAAACTACTACTAGTCTTCCAGTGTACGATCAAAACGTAGACAGTTTATGACATTACTCCCATGGAGAAAAGTCCGCATGGTGCTTATTGTGTTCAAAGTCGATGCAATTTTTGTGTTTCATCAACACTCTGAGGTTCCACAGATTACAGAATGCCACCAGATGTGCTTCGGAAACTACTACTATTCTTCCAGTGTACGATCAAAGCGTAGACAGTTTTAGACATTACTCCCATGGAGAAAAATCCGCATGGTGCTTATTGTGTTCAATGACGATTCAATCTCTGTGTTTCATCAACACTCTGAAGGTCCACAGATTACAGAATGCCTCCAGATGTGCTTCGGAAACTACTACTAGTCTCCCAGTGTACGATCAATGCGTAGATAGTTTAAGACATTACTCCCATGGAAAAAAGTTTGCATGGTGCTTATTGTGTTCAATGCCGATGCGAATTATTTGTTTCATCAACACTCTGAAGGTCCACAGATTACAGAATGCCTCCAGATGTGCTTCGGAAACTACTACTAGTCTTCCAGTGTACCATCAAAGCGTAGACAGTTTAAGACATTACTCCCATGGAGAAAAGTCCGCATGGCGCTTATTGTGTTCAATGCCGATGCAATTTTTGTGTTCCATCAACACTTTGAAAGTCCACAGATTACAGAATGCCTCCAGATATGCTTCGGAAACTACTACTAGTCATCCAGTGTACGATCAAAGCGTAGATAGTTTAAGACATTACTCCCATGGAGAAAAGTCCGCATGGTGCTTATTGTGTTCAAAGTCGATCCACTTTTTGTGTTTCATCAACACTCTGAAGGTCCACAGATTACAGAATGCCTCAGATGTGCTTCTGAAACTACTATTAGACTTCCAGTGAACGATCAAAGCGTAGACAGTTTAAGACATTACTCTCATGGAGAAAAGTCCGCATGGTGCTTATTGTGTTCAATGCCGATTAAATTTCTGTGTTTCATCAACACTCTGAAGGTCCACATATTACAGAATGCCTCCAGATGTGCTTCCTAATCTACTACTAGTCTTCCAGTGAACGATCAAGTCCTATACAGTTTAAGACACTACTTCTATGGAGAAAAGTCCGCATGGTGCTTATTGTGCTCAATGCCGATGCAATTTTTGTGTTTCATCAACACTCTGTAGGTCCTCAGATTACAGAATGCACCCTGATGTGCTTCGGAAATTTCTACTCGTCTTCCAGTGTACGATCAAAGCGTAGACGGTTTAAGACATTACTCCCATGGAGAAAAGTTGGCATGGTGCTTATTGTGTTCAATGCCTATGCTATTTTTGTGTTTCATCAACACTCTGAAGGTCCACAGATTACAGAATGCTTATAGATGTGCTTCGGAAGCTACTTTTAGTCTTCCAGTGTAGGATCAAATCGTAGACAGTTTAAGACATTATTCCCATTGAGAAAATTCCGCATGGTGCTTATTGTGTTCAATGCCGATACAATTTTTGTGTTTCATCAACAGTCTGAATGTCCTCAGATTACAGAATGCATCAAAATGTGCTTCCGAAACTACTACTAGTCTTCCAGTGTACGATCAAAGCGTAGACAGTTTAAGACATTATTCCCATGGATTAAACTACGCATGGTTCTTATTGTGTTCAATGCCGATGCAATTTTTTTGTTTCATCAACACTCTGAAGGTCCACAGATTACAGAATGCCTCCAGATGTGATTCGGAAAATACTACTAGTCTTCCAGTGTACGATCAAAGCGTGGACAGTTTAAGACATTACTCCCATGGAGTAAAGTCCGCATGGTGCTTATTGTGTTCCAAGTCGATGCAATTTTTGTGTTTCATCAACACTCTGAAGGTCCACAGATTACAGAATGCATCCAGATAAGCTTCGGAAACTACTACTATTCTTCCAGTGTACGATCAAAGCGTAGACAGTTTAAGACATTACTCCCATGGAGAAAAATCCGCATGGTGCTTATTGTGTTCAGTGCCGATGCAATTTTTGTGTTTCATCAACACTCTGAAGGTCCACAGATTACAGAATGCATCCAGATGTGCTTCGGAAACTACTACTAGTCTTCCAGTGTACGATCAAAGCGTAGACAGTTTAAGACATTACTCCCATGGAGAAAAGTCCGCATGGTGCGTATTGTGTTCAATGCCGATGCAATTTTTGTGTTTCATCAACATTCTGCATGTCCACAGATTACAGAATGCCTCCAGATGTGCTTCGGAAACTACTACCAGTCTTCCATCGAACGATCTAGCGTAGACAGTTTAAGACATTACTCCCATGGAGAAAAGTCCGCATGGTGCTTATTGTGTTCAATGCCGATGCAATTTTTATGTTTCATCAACAATCTGAAGGTCCACAGATTACAGAATGCCTCCAGATGTGCTACGGGAACTACTACTAGTCTTCCAGTGTACCATCAAAGCGTAGACAGTTTAAGACATTACTCCCATGGAGAAAAGTCCGCATGGCGCTTATTGTGTTCAATGCTGATGAAATTTTTGTGTTTCATCAACACTCTGAAGGTCCACAGATTACAGAATGCCTCCAGATATGCTTCGGAAACAACTACTAGTCTTCCAGTGTACGATCAAAGCGTAGATAGTTTAAGACATTACTACCACGCAGAAAAGTCCGCGTGGTGCTTATTGTGTTCAAAGTCGATGCAATTTTTGTGTTTCATCAACACTCTGAAGGTCCACAGATTACAGAATGCCTCAGATGTGCTTCGGAAACTACTATTAGACTTCCAGTGAACGATCAAAGCGTAGACAGTTTAAGACATTACTCTCATGGAGAAAAGTCCGCATGGTGCTTATTGTGTTCAATGCCGATTCAATTTCTGTGTTTCATCAACACTCTGAAGGTCCACAGAATACAGAATGCTTCCAGATGTGCTTCGGAAACTTCTACTAATCTTCCATTGTACGATCATAGCGTAGACAGTTTTAGACATTATTCCCTTGGATTAAACTCATCATGGTTCTTATTGTGTTCAATGCCGATGCAATTTTTGTGTTTCATCAACACTCTGAAGGTCCACAGATTACAGAATGCCTCCAGATGTGCTTCGGAAACTACTACTGATCTTCCAGGGAACGATCAAAGCGTAGACAGTTTAAGACATTACTCCCATGGAGAAAAGTCCACATGGTGCTTATTGTGTTCAATGCCGATGCAATTTTTGTGTTTCATCAGCACTCTGAAGGTCCACAGATTACAGAATGCCTCCAGATGTGCTCCGGAAACTACTACTAGTCTTCCAGAGTACGATCAAAGCGTAGACAGTTTAAGACATTACTCCCTTTAGAAAAGTCGGCATGGTGCATATTGTGTTCAATGACGATGCAATTTTTGTGTTTCATCAACACTCTGAAGGTCCACAGATACAGAATGCCTCCAGATGTGCTTCGGAAACTACTACTAGTCTTCCAGTGTACGATCAAAGCGTAGACAGTTTAAGACATTACCCCCATAGAGAAAATTCCGGATGATGCTTATTGTGTTCAATGCCGATTCAATTCCTGTGTTTTATCTACACTCTGAAGGTCCTCAGATTACAGAATGCATCCAGATGTGCTTCCGAAACTACTACTAGTCCTCCAGTAAATGATCAAAGCGTAGACAGTTTAAGACATTATTCATATGGAGAAAAGTCCGCATGGTGCTTATTGTATTCAATGCCGATGCAATGTTTGTGTTTCATCAACACTCTGAAGGTCCACAGATAACAGAATGCCCCCAGATGTGCTTCGGAAACTACTACTAGTCTTCCAGTGTACGATCAAAACGTAGACAGTTTATGACATTACTCCCATCGAGAAAAGTCCGCATGGTGCTTATTGTGTTCAATGCCGAAGCAATTTTTGTGTTTCATCAACACTCTGAAGGTCCACAGATTACAGAATGCAACCAGATGTGCTTCGGAAACTACTACTAGTCTTCTAGTGTACGATCAAAGCGTAGACAGTTTAAGACATTACTCCCATGGAGAAAAGTCCGCATGGTGCTTATGGTGTTCAATGAAGATGCAATTTTTGTGTTTCATCAACATTCTGAATGTCCAGAGATTACAGAATGCCTCCAGATGTGCTTCGGAAACTACTACCAGTCTTCCATCGAACGATCAAGCGTAGACAGTTTAAGACATTACTCCCATGGAGAAAAGTCGCCATGGTGCTTATGGTATTCAATGCCGATGCAATTTTTGTGTTTCATCAACACTCTGAAGGTCCACAGATTACAGAATGCCTCAGATGTGCTTCTGAAACTACTATTAGAGTACCAGTGAACGATCAAAACGTAGACAGTTTAAGACATTACTCTCATGGAGAAAAGTCCGCATGGTGCTTATTGCGTTCAATGCCTATGCTACTTTTGTGTTTCATCATCACTCTGAAGGTCCACAGATTACAGAATGCTTATAAATGTGCTTCGGAAACTACTTTTAGTCTTCCAGTGTACGATCAAATCGTAGTCAGTTTAAGACATTATTCCCATTGAGAAAATTCCGCATGGTGCTTATTGTGTTCAATGCCGATGCAATTTTTGTGTTTCATCAACACTCTGAAGGTCCTCAGATTACAGAATGCATCCAGATGTGCTTCCGAAACTACTACTAGTCTTCCAGTGTACGATCAAATCGTAGACAATTTAAGACATTATTCCCATGGATTAAACTACGCATGGTTCTTATTGTGTTCAATGCCGATGCAATTTTTGTGTTTCATCAAAACTCTGAAGGTACACAGATTACAGAATGCCTCCAGATGTGCTTCGGAAACTACTACTAGTCTTCCAGTGTACGATCAAAGCGTAGACAGTTTAAGACATTACTCCCATGGAGAAAAGTCCGCATGATGCTTATTGTGTTCAATGCCGCTGCAATTTTTGTGTTTCATCGACACTCTGAAGGTCCACAGATTACAGAATTCTTCCAGATGTGCTTCGGAAACTACTACTAGTCTTCCAGGGAACGATCAAAGCGTAGACAGTTTAAGACATTACTCCCATTGAGAAAAGTCCGCATGGTGCTTATTGTGCTCAATGCGGATGCAATGTTTGTGTTTCATCAACAATCTGAAGGTCCTCAGTTTACAGAATGCATCCTGATGTGCTTCCGCAACAACTACTCGTCTGCCAGTGTTCGATCAAAGCGTAGACAGTTTAAGACATTACTCCTATGGAGAGAAGTTCGCATGGCGCTTATTGTGTTCAATGCCGATGCAATTTTTGTGTTTCATCAACACTCTGAAGGTCCACAGATTACAGAATGCTTCCAGATGTTCTTCGGAAACTACTACTAGTCTTCCAGTGTACGATCAAAGCGTAGTCAGTTTAAGACATTACTCCCATGGAGAGAAGTCCGCATGGTGCTTATTGTGTTCAATGCCGATGTAATTTTTGTGTCTGATCAACACTCTGAAGGTCCACAGATTACAGAATGCCTCCAGATGTGCTTCGGAAACTACTACTAGTCTTCCAGTGTACGATCAAATCGTAGACAGTTTAAGACATTACTCCCTTAGAAAAGTCCGCATGGTGCTTATTGTGTTCATTGCCGATGCAATTTTTGTGTTTCATCAACACTCTGAAGGTCCTCAGATTACAGAATGCCTCCAGATGTGCTCCGGAAACTACTACTAGTCTTCCAGTGTACGATCAAAGCGTAGACAGTTTAAGACATTACTCCCTTTAGAAAAGTCCGCATGGTGCATATTGTGTTCAATGCCGATGCAATTTTTGTGTTTCATCAACACTCTGAAGGTCCACAGATACAGAATGCCTCCAGATGTGCTTTGGAAACTACTACTAGTCTTCCAGTGTACGATCAAAGCGTAGACAGTTTAAGACATTACCCCCATAGAGAAAATTCCGCATGGTGCTTATTGTGTTCAATACCGATTCAATTCCTGTGTTTCATCAACACTCTGAAGGTCCTCAGATTACAGAATGCATCCAGATGTGCTTCCGAAACTACTACTAGTCTTCCAGTGAACGATCAAAGCCTAGACAGTTTAAGACATTATTCCCATGGAGAAAAGTCCGCATGGTGCTTATTGTATTCAATGCCGATGCAATGTTTGTGTTTCATCAACACTCTGAAGGTCCACAGATTACAGAATGCCTCCAGATGTGCTTCGGAAACTACTACTAGTCTTCCAGTATACGATCAAAGCGTAGACAGTTTAAGACATTACTCCCATGGAGAAAAGTCCGCATGGTGCTTATTGTGTTCAATGCCGATGCAATTTTTGTGTTTCATCAACACTCTGAAGGTCCACAGATTACAGAATGCCTCCAGATGTGATTCGGAAAATACTACTAGTCTTCCAGTGTACGATCAAAGCGTGGACAGTTTAAGACATTACTCCCATGGAGAAAAGTCCGCATGGTGCTTATTGTCTTCAATGCCGATGCAATTTTTGTGTTTCATCGACACTCTGAAGGTCCACAGATTACAGAATTCATCCAGATGTGCTTCGGAAACTACTACTAGTCTTCCAGTGTAAGATCAAAGCGTGGACAGTTTAAGACATTACCCCCATAGAGAAAAGTCCGCATGGTGCGTATTGTGTTCAATGCCGATGCAATTTTTGTGTTTCACCAACATTCTGCATGTCCACAGATTACAGAATGCCTCCAGATGTGCTTCGGAAACTACTACCAGTCTTCCATTGAACGATCTAGCGTAGACAGTTTAAGACATTACTCTCATGGAGAAAAGTCCGCATGGCGCTTATTGTGTTCAATGCCGATTCAATTTCTGTGTTTCATCAACACTCTGAAGGTCCACAGAATACAGAATGCTTCCAGATGTGCTTCGGAAACTACTACTAATCTTCCATTGTACGATCATAGCGTAGACAGTTTTAGACATTATTCCCTTGGATTAAACTCATCATGGTTCTTATTGTGTTCAATGCCGATGCAATTTTTGTGTTTCATCAACACTCTGAAGGTCCACAGATTACAGAATGCCTCCAGATGTGCTTCGGAAACTACTACTGGTCTTCCAGGGAACGATCAAAGCGTAGACAGTTTAAGACATTACTCCCATGGAGAAAAGTCCACATGGTGCTTATTGTGTTCAATGCCGATGCAATTTTTGTGTTTCATCAGCACTCTGAAGGTCCACAGATTACAGAATGCCTCCAGATGTGCTCCGGAAACTACTACTAGTCTTCCAGTGTACGATCAAAGCGTAGACAGTTTAAGACATTACTCCCTTTAGAAAAGTCCGCATGGTGCATATTGTGTTCAATGACGATGGAATTTTTGTGTTTCATCAACACTCTGAAGGTCCACAGATACAGAATGCCTCCAGATGTGCTTCGGAAACTACTACTAGTCTTCCAGTGTACGATCAAAGCGTAGACAGTTTAAGACATTACCCCCATAGAGAAAATTCCGGATGATGCTTATTGTGTTCAATGCCGATGCAATTTTTGTGTTTCATCAACACTCTGAAGGTCCACAGATTACAGAATGCTTCCAGATGTTCTTCGGAAACTACTACTAGTCTTCCAGTGTACGATCAAAGCGTAGTCAGTTTAAGACATTACTCCCATGGAGAGAAGTCCGCATGGTGCTTATTGTGTTCAATGCCGATGTAATTTTTGTGTCTGATCAACACTCTGAAGGTCCACAGATTACAGAATGCCTCCAGATGTGCTTCGGAAACTACTACTAGTCTTCCAGTGTACGATCAAATCGTAGACAGTTTAAGACATTACTCCCTTAGAAAAGTCCGCATGGTGCTTATTGTGTTCATTGCCGATGCAATTTTAATGTTTCATCAACACTCTGAAGGTCCACAGATTACAGAATGCCTCCAGATGTGCTCCGGAAACTACTACTAGTCTTCGAGTGTACGATCAAAGCGTAGACAGTTTAAGACATTACTCCCTTTAGAAAAGTCCGCATGGTGCATATTGTGTTCAATGCCGATGCAATTTTTGTGTTTCATCAACACTCTGAAGGTCCACAGATACAGAATGCCTCCAGATGTGCTTTGGAAACTACTACTAGTCTTCCAGTGTACGATGAAAGCGTAGACAGTTTAAGACATTACCCCCATAGAGAAAATTCCGCATGGTGCTTATTGTGTTCAATACCGATTCAATTCCTGTGTTTCATCAACACTCTGAAGGTCCTCAGATTACAGAATGCATCCAGATGTGCTTCCGAAACTACTACTAGTCTTCCAGTGAACGATCAAAGCCTAGACAGTTTAAGACATTATTCCCATGGAGAAAAGTCCGCATGGTGCTTATTGTATTCAATGCCGATGCAATGTTTGTGTTTCATCAACACTCTGAAGGTCCACAGATTACAGAATGCCTCCAGATGTGCTTCGGAAACTACTACTAGTCTTCCAGTGTACGATCAAAACGTAGACAGTTTAAGACATTACTCCCATGGAGAAAAGTCCGCATGGTGCTTATTGTGTTCAATGCCGATGCAATTTTTGTGTTTCATCAACACTCTGAAGGTCCACAGATTACAGAATGCCTCCAGATGTGATTCGGAAAATACTACTAGTCTTCCAGTGTACGATCAAAGCGTGGACAGTTTAAGACATTACTCCCATGGAGAAAAGTCCGCATGGTGCTTATTGTCTTCAATGCCGATGCAATTTTTGTGTTTCATCGACACTCTGAAGGTCCACAGATTACAGAATTCAACCAGATGTGCTTCGGAAACTACTACTAGTCTTCCAGTGTAAGATCAAAGCGTGGACAGTTTAAGACATTACCCCCATAGAGAAAATTCCGGATGGTGCTTATTGTGTTCAATGCCGAGCAATTCCTGTGTTTCATCAACACTCTGAAGGTCCTCTGATTACAGAATGCATCCAGATGTGCTTCCGAAACTACTACTAGTCCTCCAGTGAACGATCAAAGCGTAGACAGTTTAAGACATTATTCATATGGAGAAAAGTCCGCATGGTGCTTATTGTATTCAATGAAGATGCAATGTTTGTGTTTCATCAACACTCTGAAGGTCCACAGATTACAGAATGCCTCCAGATGTGCTTCGGAAACTACTACTAGTCTTCCAGTGTACGATCAAAACGTAGACAGTTTATGACATTACTCCCATGGAGAAAAGTCCGCATGGTGCGTATTGTGTTCAATGCCGATGCAATTTTTGTGTTTCATCAACACTCTGAAGGTCCACAGATTACAGAATGCCTCCAGATGTGCTTCGGAAACTACTACTAGTCTTCCGGTGTACGATCAAAGCGTAGACAGTTTAAGACATTACTCCCTTTAGAAAAGTCCGCATGGTGCTTATTGTGTTCAATGCCGATGCAATTTTTGTGTTTCATCAACACTCTGAAGGTCCACCGATTACAGAATGCCTCCAGATGTGCTTCGGAAACTACTACTAGTCTTCCAGTGTACGATCAAATCCTAGACAGTTTAAGACACTACTCCCATGGAGAAAAGTCCGCATGGTGCTTATTGTGTTCAATGCCGATGCAATTTTTGTGTTTCATCAACACTCTGAAGGTCCACCGATTACAGAATGCCTCCAGATGTGCTCCGGAAACTACTACTAGTCTTCCAGTGTACGATCAAAGCGTAGACAGTTTAAGACATTACCCCCATAGAGAAAATTCCGGATGGTGCTTATTGTGTTCAATGCCGATTCAATTCCTGTGTTTCATCAACACTCTGAAGGTCCTCAGATTACAGAATGCATCCAGATGTGCTTCCGAAACTACTACTAGTCCTCCAGTGAACGATCAAAGCGTTGACAGTTTAAGACATTATTCATATGGAGAAAAGTCCGCATGGTGCTTATTGTATTCAATGCCGATGCAATGTTTGTGTTTCATCAACACTCTGAAGGTCCACAGCTTACAGAATGCCTCCAGATGTGCTTCGGAAACTACTACTAGTCTTCCAGTGTACGGTCAAAACGTAGACAGTTTATGACATTACTCCCATGGAGAAAAGTCCGCATGGTGCTTATTGTGTTCAAAGTCGATGCAATTTTTGTGTTTCATCAACACTCTGAAGTTCCACAGATTACAGAATGCAACCAGATGTGCTTCGGAAACTACTACTATTCTTCCAGTGTACGATCAAAGCGTAGACAGTTTAAGACATTACTCCCATGGAGAAAAATCGGCATGGTGCTTATTGTGTTCAATGACGATTCAATCTCTGTGTTTCATCAACACTCTGAAGGTCCACAGATTACAGAATGCCTCCAGATGTGCTTCGGAAACTACTACTAGTCTCCCAGTGTACGATCAATGCGTAGATAGTTTAAGACATTACTCCCATGGAAAAAAGTTTGCATGGTGCTTATTGTGTTCAATGCCGATGCGAATTATTTGTTTCATCAACACTCTGAAGGTCCACAGATTACAGAATGCCTCCATATGTGCTTCGGAAACTACTACTAGTCTTCCAGTGTACCATCAAAGCGTAGACAGTTTAAGACATTACTCCCATGGAGAAAAGTCCGCACGGCGCTTATTGTGTTCAATGCCGATGCAATTTTTGTGTTCCATCAACACTTTGAAAGTCCACAGATTACATAATGCCTCCAGATATGCTTCGGAAACTACTACTAGTCATCCAGTGTACGATCAAAGCGTAGATAGTTTAAGACATTACTCCCATGGAGAAAAGTCCGCATGGTGCTTATTTTGTTCAAAGTCGATCCACTATTTGTGTTTCATCAACACTCTGAAGGTCCACAGATTACAGAATGCCTCAGATGTGCTTCTGAAACTACTATTAGACTTCCAGTGAACGATCAAAGCGTAGACAGTTTAAGACATTACTCTCATGGAGAAAAGTCCGCATGGTGCTTATTGTGTTCAATGCCGATTAAATTTCTGTGTTTCATCAACACTCTGAAGGTCCACATATTACAGAATGCCTCCAGATATGCTCCCTAAGCTACTACTAGTCTTCCAGTGAACGATCAAATCCTATACAGTTTAAGACACTACTTCTATGGAGAAAAGTCCGCATGGTGCTTATTGTGCTCAATGCCGATGCAATTTTTGTGTTTCATCAACACTCTGTAGGTCCTCAGATTACAGAATGCACCCTGATGTGCTTCGGAAATTTCTACTCGTCTTCCAGTGTACGATCAAAGCGTAGACGGTTTAAGACATTACTCCCATGGAGAAAAGTTGGCATGGTGCTTATTGTGTTCAATGCCAATGCTATTTTTGTGTTTCATCAACACTCTGAAGGTCCACAGATTACAGAATGCTTATAGATGTGCTTCGGAAGCTACTTTTAGTCTTCCAGTGTAGGATCAAATCGTAGACAGTTTAAGACATTATTCCCATTGAGAAAATTCCGCATGGTGCTTATTGTGTTCAATGCCGATGCAATTTTTGTGTTTCATCAACAGTCTGAATGTCCTCAGATTACTGAATGCATCAAGATGTGCTTCCGAAACTACTACTAGTCTTCCAGTGTACGATCAAAGCGTAGACAGTTTAAGACATTATTCCCATGGATTAAACTACGCATGGTTCTTATTGTGTTCAATGCCGATGCAATTTTTTTGTTTCATCAACACTCTGAAGGTCCACAGATTACAGAATGCCTCCAGATGTGATTCGGAAAATACTACTAGTCTTCCAGTGTACGATCAAAGCGTGGACAGTTTAAGACATTACTCCCATGGAGAAAAGTCCGCATGGTGCTTATTGTGTTCAAAGTCGATGCAATTTTTGTGTTTCATCAACACTCTGAAGTTCCACAGATTACAGAATGCATCCAGATAGGCTTCGGAAACTACTACTGTTCTTCCAGTGTACGATCAAAGCGTAGACAGTTTAAGACATTTCTCCCATGGAGAAAAATCCGCATGGTGCTTATTGTGTTCAATGCCGATGCAATTTTTGTGTTTCATCAACACTCTGAAGGTCCACAGCTTACAGAATGCATCCAGATGTGCTTCGGAAACTACTACTAGTCTTCCAGTGTACGATCAAAGCGTAGACAGTTTAAGACATTACTCCCATGGAGAAAAGTCCGCATGGTGCGTATTGTGTTCAATGCCGATGCAATTTTTGTGTTTCATCAACATTCTGCATGTCCACAGATTACAGAATGCCTCCAGATGTGCTTCGGAAACTACTACCAGTCTTCCATCGAACGATCAAGCGTAGACAGTTTAAGACATTACTCCCATGGAGAAAAGTCCGCATGGTGCTTATTGTGTTCAATGCCGATGCAATTTTTATGTTTCATCAACAATCTGAAGGTCCACAGATTACAGAATGCCTCCAGATGTGCTACGGAAACTACTACTAGTCTTCCAGTGTACCATCAAAGCGTAGACAGTTTAAGACATTACTCCCATGGAGAAAAGTCCGCATGGCGCTTATTGTGTTCAATGCCGATGCAATTTTTGTGTTTCATCAACACTCTGAAGGTCCACAGATTACAGAATGCCTCCAGATATGCTTCGGAAACAACTACTGGTCTTCCAGTGTACGATCAAAGCGTAGATAGTTTAAGACATTACTACCACGGAGAAAAGTCCGCGTGGTGCTTATTGTGTTCAAAGTCGATGCAATTTTTGTGTTTCATCAACACTCTGAAGGTCCACAGATTACAGAATGCCTCAGATGTGCTTCGGAAACTACTATTAGACTTCCAGTGAACGATCAAAGCGTAGACAGTTTAAGACATTACTCTCATGGAGAAAAGTCCGCATGGTGCTTATTGTGTTCAATGCCGATGCAATTTCTGTGTTTCATCAACACTCTGAAGGTCCACAGAATACAGAATGCTTCCAGATGTGCTTCGGAAACTACTACTAATCTTCCATTGTACGATCATAGCGTAGACAGTTTAAGACATTATTCCCTTGGATTAAACTCCGCATGGTTCTTATAGTGTTCAATGCCGATGCAATTTTTGTGTTTCATCAACACTCTGAAGGTCCACAGATTACAGAATGCCTCCAGATGTGCTTCGGAAACTACTACTGGTCTTCCAGGGAACGATCAAAGCGTAGACAGTTTAAGACATTACTCCCATGGAGAAAAGTCCACATGGTGCTTATTGTGTTCAATGCCGATGCAATTTTTGTGTTTCATCAACACTCTGAAGGTCCACAGATTACAGAATGCCTCCAGATGTGCTCCGGAAGCTACTACTAGTCTTCCAGAGTACGATCAAAGCGTAGACAGTTTAAGACATTACTCCCTTTAGAAAAGTCCGCATGGTGCATATTGTGTTCAATGACGATGCAATTTTTGTGTTTCATCAACACTCTGAAGGTCCACAGATACTGAATGCCTCCAGATGTGCTTCGGAAACTACTACTAGTCTTCCAGTGTACGATCAAAGCGTAGACAGTTTAAGACATTACCCCCATAGAGAAAATTCCGGATGATGCTTATTGTGTTCAATGCCGATTCAATTCCTGTGTTTCATCTACACTCTGAAGGTCCTCAGATTACAGAATGCATCCAGATGTGCTTCCGAAACTACTACTAGTCCTCCAGTGAACGATCAAAGCGTAGACAGTTTAAGACATTATTCATATGGAGAAAAGTCCGCATGGTGCTTATTGTATTCAATGCCGATGCAATGTTTGTGTTTCATCAACACTCTGAAGGTCCACAGATTACAGAATGCCTCCAGATGTGCTTCGGAAACTACTACTAGTCTTCCAGTGTACGATCAAAACGTAGACAGTTTATGACATTACTCCCATCGAGAAAAGTCCGCATGGTGCTTATTGTGTTCAATGCCGAAGCAATTTTTGTGTTTCATCAACACTCTGAAGGTCCTCAGATTACAGAATGCAACCAGAATTGCTTTGGAAACTACTACTAGTCTTCTAGTGTACGATCAAAGTGTAGACAGTTTAAGACATTACTCCCATGGAGAAAAGTCCGCATGGTGCTTATTGTGTTCAATGAAGATGCAATTTTTGTGTTTCATCAACATTCTGAATGGCCAGAGATTACAGAATGCCTCCAGATGTGCTTCGGAAACTACTACCAGTCTTCCATCGAACGATCAAGCGTAGACAGTTTAAGACATTACTCCCATGGAGAAAAGTCGCCATGGTGCTTATGGTATTCAATGCCGATGCAATTTTTGTGTTTCATCAACACTCTGAAGGTCCACAGATTACAGAATGCCTCAGATGTGCTTCTGAAACTACTATTAGACTACCAGTGAACGATCAAAACGTAGACAGTTTAAGACATTACTCTCATGGAGAAAAGTCCGCATGGTGCTTATTGCGTTCAATGCCTATGCTATTTTTGTGTTTCATCATCACTCTGAAGGTCCACAGATTACAGAATGCTTATAGATGTGCTTCGGAAACTACTTTTAGTCTTCCAGTGTACGATCAAATCGTAGACAGTTTAAGACATTATTCCCATTGAGAAAATTCCGCATGGTGCTTATTGTGTTCAATGCCGATGCAATTTTTGTGTTTCATCAACACTCTGAAGGTCCTCAGATTACAGAATGCATCCAGATGTGCTTCCGAAACTACTACTAGTCTTCCAGTGTACGATCAAAGCGTAGACAGTTTAAGACATTATTCCCATGGATTAAACTACGCATGGTTCTTATTGTGTTCAATGCCGATGCAATTTTTGTGTTTCATCAAAACTCTGAAGGTCCACGGATTACAGAATGCCTCCAGATGTGCTTCGGAAACTACTACTAGTCTTCCAGGGAACGATCAAAGCGTAGACAGTTTAAGACATTACTCCCATTGAGAAAAGTCCGCATGGTGCTTATTGTGCTCAATGCGGATGCAATGTTTGTGTTTCATCAACAATCTGAAGGTCCTCAGTTTACAGAATGCATCCTGATGTGCTTCCGAAACAACTACTCGTCTGCCAGTGTTCGATCAAAGCGTAGACAGTTTAAGACATTACTCCTATGGAGAAAAGTTCGCATGGCGCTTATTGTGTTCAATGCCGATGCAATTTTTGTGTTTCATCAACACTCTGAAGGTCCACAGATTACAGAATGCTTCCAGATGTTCTTCGGAAACTACTACTAGTCTTCCAGTGTACGATCAAAGCGTAGACAGTTTAAGACATTACTCCCATGGAGAAAAGTCCGCATGGTGCTTATTGTGTTCAATGCCGATGTAATTTTTGTGTCTGATCAACACTCTGAAGGTCCACAGATTACAGAATGCCTCCAGATGTGCTTCGGAAACTACTACTAGTCTTCCAGTGTACGATCAAATCGTAGACAGTTTAAGACATTACTCCCTTAGAAAAGCCGCATGTTGCTTATTGTGTTCATTGCCGATGCAATTTTTGTGTTTCATCAACACTCTGAAGGTCCACAGATTACAGAATGCCTCCAGATGTGCTCCGGAAACTACTACTAGTCTTCCAGTGTACGATCAAAGCGTAGACAGTTTAAGACATTACTCCCTTTAGAAAAGTCCGCATGGTGCATATTGTGTTCAATGCCGATGCAATTTTTGTGTTTCATCAACACTCTGAAGGTCCACAGATACAGAATGCCTCCAGATGTGCTTCGGAAACTACTACTAGTCTTCCAGTGTACGATCAAAGCGTAGACGGTTTAAGACATTACCCCCATAGAGAAAATTCCGCATGGTGCTTATTGTGTTTAATGCCGATTCAATTCCTGTGTTTCATCAACACTCTGAAGGTCCTCAGATTACAGAATGCATCCAGATGTGCTTCCGAAACTACTACTAGTCTTCCAGTGAACGATCAAAGCCTAGACAGTTTAAGACATTATTCCCATGGAGAAAAGTCCGCATGGTGCTTATTGTATTCAATGCCGATGCAATGTTTGTGTTTCAACAACACTCTGAAGGTCCACAGATTACAGAATGCCTCCAGATGTGCTTCGGAAACTACTACTAGTCTTCCAGTGTACGATCAAAACGTAGACAGTTTAAGACATTACTCCCATGGAGAAAAGTCCGCATGGTGCTTATTGTCTTCAATGCCGATGCAATTTTTGTGTTTCATCAACACTCTGAAGGTCCACAGATTACAGAATGCCTCCAGATGTGATTCGGAAAATACTACTAGTCTTCCAGTGTACGATCAAAGCGTGGACAGTTTAAGACATTACTCCCATGGAGAAAAGTCCGCATGGTGCTTATTGTCTTCAATGCCGATGCAATTTTTGTGTTTCATCGACACTCTGAAGGTCCACAGATTACAGAATTCATCCAGATGTGCTTCGGAAACTACTACTAGTCTTCCAGTGTACGATCAAAGAGTAGACAGTTTAAGACATTACCCCCATAGAGAAAATTCCGGATGGTGCTTATTGTGTTCAATGCCGAGCAATTCCTGTGTTTCATCAACACTCTGAAGGTCCTCAGATTACAGAATGCATCCAGATGTGCTTCCGAAACTACTACTAGTCCTCCAGTGAACGATCAAAGCGTAGACAGTTTAAGACATTATTCATATGGAGAAAAGTCCGCATGGTGCTTATTGTATTCAATGCGATGCAATGTTTGTGTTTCATCAACACTCTGAAGGTCCACAGATTACAGAATGCCTCCAGATGTGCTTCGGAAACTACTACTAGTCTTCCAGTGTACGATCAAAACGTAGACAGTTTATGACATTACTCCCATGGAGAAAAGTCCGCATGGTGCTTATTGTGTTCAATGCCGATGCAATTTTTGTGTTTCATCAACACTCTGAAGGTCCACCGATTACAGAATGCCTCCAGATGTGCTCCGGAAACTACTACTAGTCTTCCAGTGTACGATCAAAGCGTAGACAGTTTAAGACATTACACCCTTTAGATAAGTCCGCATGGTGCATATTGTATTCAATGCCGATGCAATTTTTGTGTTTCATCAACACTCTGAAGGTCCACAGATACAGAATGCCTCCAGATGTGCTTGGGAAACTACTACTAGTCTTCCAGTGTACGATCAAAGCGTAGACAGTTTAAGACATTACCCCCATAGAGAAAATTCCGGATGGTGCTTATTGTGTTCAATGCCGATTCAATTCCTGTGTTTCATCAACACTCTGAAGGTCCTCAGATTACAGAATGCATCCAGATGTGCTTCCGAAACTACTACTAGTCCTCCAGTGAACGATCAAAGCGTAGACAGTTTAAGACATTATTCAAATGGAGAAAAGTCCGCATGGTGCTTATTGTATTCAATGCCGATGCAATGTTTGTGTTTCATCAACACTCTGAAGGTCCACAGATTACAGAATGCCTCCAGATGTGCTTCGGAAACTACTACTAGTCTTCCAGTGTACGATCAAAACGTAGACAGTTTATGACATTACTCCCATGGAGAAAAGTCCGCATGGTGCTTATTGTGTTCAAAGTCGATGCAATTTTTGTGTTTCATCAACACTCTGAAGTTCCACAGATTACAGAGTGCAACCAGATGTGCTTCGGAAACTACTACTATTCTTCCAGTGTACGATCAAAGCGTAGACAATTTAAGACATTACTCCCATGGAGAAAAATCCGCATGGTGCTTATTGTGTTCAATGACGATTCAATCTCTGTGTTTCATCAACACTCTGAAGGTCCACAGATTACAGAATGCCTCCAGATGTGCTTCGGAAACTACTACTAGTCTCCCAGTGTACGATCAATGCGTAGATAGTTTAAGACATTACTCCCATGGAAAAAAGTTTGCATGGTGCTTATTGTGTTCAATGCCGATGCGAATTATTTGTTTCATCAACACTCTGAAGGTCCACAGATTACAGAATGCCTCCAGATGTGCTTCGGAAACTACTACTAGTCTTCATGTGTACCATCAAAGCGTAGACAGTTTAAGACATTACTCCCATGGAGAAAAGTCCGCATGGCGCTTATTGTGTTCAATGCCGATGCAATTTTTGTGTTCCATCAACACTTTGAAAGTCCACAGATTACAGAATGCCTCCAGATATGCTTCGGAAACTACTACTAGTCATCCAGTGTACGATCAAAGCGTACATAGTTTAAGACATTACTCCCATGGAGAAAAGTCCGCATGGTGCTTATTGTGTTCAAAGTCGATCCACTTTTTGTGTTTCATCAACACTCTGAAGGTCCACAGATTACAGAATGCCTCAGATGTGCTTCTGAAACTACTATTAGACTTCCAGTGAACGATCAAAGCGTAGACAGTTTAAGACATTACTCTCATGGAGAAAAGTCCGCATGGTGCTTATTGTGTTCAATGCCGATTAAATTTCTGTGTTTCATCAACACTCTGAAGGTCCACATATTACAGAATGCCTCCAGATGTGCTTCCTAAGCTACTACTAGTCTTCCAGTGAACGATCAAATCCTATACAGTTTAAGACACTACTTCTATGGAGAAAAGTCCGCATGGTGCTTATTGTGCTCAATGCCGATGCAATTTTTGTGTTTCATCAACACTCTGTAGGTCCTCAGATTACAGAATGCACCCTGATGTGCTTCGGAAATTTCTACTCGTCTTCCAGTGTACGATCAAAGCGTAGACGGTTTAAGACATTACTCCCATGGAGAAAAGTTGGCATGGTGCTTACTGTGTTCAATGCCTATGCTATTTTTGTGTTTCATCAACACTCTGAAGGTCCACAGATTACAGAATGCTTATAAATGTGCTTCGGAAGCTACTTTTAGTCTTCCGGTGTAGGATCAAATCGTAGACAGTATAAGACCTTATTCCCATTGAGAAAATTCCGCATGGTGCTTATTGTGTTCAATGCCGATGCAATTTTTGTGTTTCATCAACAGTCTGAATGTCCTCAGATTACAGAATGCATCAAGATGTGCTTCCGAAACTACTACTAGTCTTCCAGTGTACGATCAAATCGTAGACAGTTTAAGACATTATTCCCATTGAGAAAATTCCGCATGGTGCTTATTGTGTTCAATGCCGATGCAATTTTTGTGTTTCATCAACACTCTGAAGGTCCACAGATTACAGAATGCATCCAGATGTGCTTCGGAAACTACTACTAGTCTTCCAGTGTACGATCAAAGCGTAGACAGTTTAAGACATTATTCATATGGAGAAAAGTCCGCATGGTGCGTATTGTGTTCAATGCCGATGCAATTTTTGTGTTTCATCAACATTCTGCATGTCCACAGATTACAGAATGCCTCCAGATGTGCTTCGGAAACTACTACCAGTCTTCCATCGAACGATCAAGCGTAGACAGTTTAAGACATTACTCCCATGGAGAAAAGTCCGCATGGTGCTTATTGTGTTCAATGCCGATGCAATTTTTATGTTTCATCAACACTCTGAAGGTCCACAGATTACAGAATGCCTCCAGATGTGCTACGGAAACTACTACTAGTCTTCCAGTGTACCATCAGATCGTAGACAGTTTAAGACATTACTCCCATGGAGAAAAGTCCGCATGGCGCTTATTGTGTTCAATGCCGATGCAATTTTTGTGTTTCATCAACACTCTGAAGGTCCACAGATTACAGAATGCCTCCAGATATGCTTCGGAAACAACTACTAGTCTTCCAGTGTACGATCAAAGCGTAGATAGTTTAAGACATTACTACCACGGAGAAAAGTCCGCGTGGTGCTTATTGTGTTCAAAGTCGATGCAATTTTTGTGTTTCATCAACACTCTGAAGGTCCACAGATTACAGAATACCTCAGATGTGCTTCGGAAACTACTATTAGACTTCCAGTGAACGATCAAAGCGTAGACAGTTTAAGACATTACTCTCATGGAGAAAAGTCCGAATAGTGCTTATTGTGTTCAATGCCGATTCAATTTCTGTGTTTCATCAACACTCTGAAGGTCCACAGAATACAGAATGCCTCCAGATGTGCTTCGGAAACTACTACTAATCTTCCATTGTACGATCATAGCGTAGACAGTTTAAGACATTATTCCCTTGGATTAAACTCCGCATGGTTCTTATAGTGTTCAATGCCGATGCAATTTTTGTGTTTCATCAACACTCTGAAGGTCCACAGATTACAGAATGCCTCCAGATGTGCTTCAGAAACTACTACTGGTCTTCCAGGGAACGATCAAAGCGTAGACAGTTTAAGACATTACTCCCATGGAGAAAAGTCCACATGGTGCTTATTGTGTTCAATGCCGATGCAATTTTTGTGTTTCATCAACACTCTGAAGGTCCACAGATTACAGAATGCCTCCAGATGTGCTCCGGAAACTACTACTAGTCTTCCAGAGTACGATCAAAGCGTAGACAGTTTAAGACATTAGTCCCTTTAGAAAAGTCCGCATGGTTCATCTTGTGTTCAATGCCGATGCAATTTTTGTGTTCCATCAACACTCTGAAGGTCCACAGATACAGAATGCCTCCAGATGTGCTTCGGAAACTACTACTAGTCTTCCAGTGTACGATCAAAGCGTAGACAGTTTAAGACATTACACCCCATAGAGAAAATTCCGGATGATGCTTATTGTGTTCAATGCCGATTCAATTCCTGTGTTTCATCAACACTCTGAAGGTCCTCAGATTACAGAATGCATCCAGATGTGCTTCCGAAACTACTACTAGTCCTCCAGTGAATGATCAAAGCGTAGAGAGTTTAAGACATTATTCATATGGAGAAAAGTCCGCATGGTGCTTATTGTGTTCAATGCCGAAGCAATTTTTGTGTTTCATCAACACTCTGTAGGTCCACAGATTACAGAATGAGTCCAGATGTGATTCGGAAAATACTACTAGTCTTCCAGTGTACGATCAAAGCCTGGACAGTTTAAGACATTACTCCCATGGAGAAAAGTCCGCATGGTGCTTATTGTGTACAAAGCCGATGCAATTTCTGTGCTTAATCAAAACTCGGAAGGTCCACAGATTACAGAATGCCTCCAGATGTGCATTGGAAACTACTACTAGTCTTCCAGGGAACGATCAAAGCGTAGACAGTTTGAGACATTACTCCCATGGAGAAAAGTCCACATGTTGCTTATTGTGTTCAAAGTCGATGCAATTATTGTGTTTCATCAAAACTCTGAAGGTCCACAGATTACAGAATGCAACCAGATGTGCTTCGGAAACTACTACTAGTCTTCCATCGAACGATCAAGCGTAGACAGTTTAAGACATTACTCCCATGGAGAAAAGTCCGCATGGTGCTTATTGTGTTAAAAGTCGATGCAATTTTTGTGTTTCATCAACACTCTGAAGGTCCACAGATTACAGAATGCCTCAGATGTGCTTCTGAAACTACTATTAGACTTCCCGTGAACGATCAAAGCGTAGACAGTTTAAGACATTACTCTAATGGAGAAAAGTCCGCATGGTGCTTATTGTGTTCAATGCCGATTAAATTTCTGTGTTTCATCAACACTCTGAAGGTCCACAGATTAGAGAATGCCTCCAGATGTGCTTCCGAAGCTACTACTAGTCTTCCAGTGGACGATCAAATCATAGACAGTTTAAGACACTACTCCCATTGAGAAAATTCCGCATGGTGCTTATTGTGTTCAATGCCGATGCAATTTTTGTGTTTCATCAACACTCTGAAGGTCCTCAGATTACAGAATGCATCCAGATGTGCTTCCGAAACTACTACTAGTCTTCCATTGTACGATCATAGCGTAGACAGTTTAAGACATTATTCCCTTGGATTAAACTCCGCATGGTTCTTATTGTGTTCAATGCCGATGCAATTTTTGTGTTTCATCAACACTCTGAAGGTCCACAGATTACAGAATGCATCCAGATGTGCTTCGGAAACTACTACTAGTCTTCCAGGGAACGATCAAAGCGTAGACAGTTTAAGACAATACTCCCATGGAGAAAAGTCCGCATGGTGCTTATTGTGTTCAATGCCGATGCAATTTTTGTGTTTCATCAACACTCTGAAGGTCCACAGATTACAGAATGCCTCCAGATGTGCTCCGGAAACTACTACTAGTATTCCAGTGTACGATCAAAGCGTAGACAGTTTAAGACATTATTCATATGGAGAAAAGTCCGCATGGTGCTTATTGTATTCAATGCCGATGCAATGTTTGTGTTTCATCAACACTCTGAAGGTCCACAGATTACAGAATGTCTCCAGATGTGCTTCGGAAACTACTACTAGTCTTCCAGTGTACGATCAAAGCGTAGACAGTTTATGACTTTACTCCCATCGAGAAAAGTCCGCATGGTGCTTATTGTGTTAAATGCCGATGCAATTTTTGTGTTACATCAACACTCTGAAGGTCCACAGATTACAGAATGCCTCCAGATGTGATTCAGAAAATACTACTAGTCTTCCTGTGTACGATCAAAGCGTGGACAGTTTAAGACATTACTCCCATGGAGAAAAGTCCGCATGGTGCTTATTGTGTTCAATGCCGATTCAATTTTTGTGTTTCATCAACATTCTGAATGTCCAGAGATTACAGAATGCCTCCAGATGTGCTTCGGAAACTACTACCAGTCTTCCATCGAACGATCAAGCGTAGACAGTTTAAGACATTACTCCCATGGAGAAAAGTCCGCATGGTGCTTATTGTGTTAAATGCCGATGCAATTTTTGTGTTTCATCAACACTCTGAAGGTCCACAGATTACAGAATGCCTCCAGATGTGCTTCGGAAACTACTACTAGTCTTCCAGTGTACCATCAAAGCGTAGACAGTTTAAGACATTACTCCCATGGAGAAAAGTCCGCATGGTGCTTATTGTGTTCAATGCCGATGCAAATTTTGTGTTTCATCAGCACTCTGAAGGTCCACAGATTACATAATCCCTCCAGATATGCTTCGGAAACTACTACTAGTCTTCCAGTGTACGATCAAAGCGTAGATAGTTTAAGACATTACTCCCATGGAGAAAAGTCCGCATGGTGCTTATTGTGTTCAAAGTCGATGCAATTGTTGTGTTTCATCAACACTCTGAAGGTCGACAGATTACAGAATGCCTCAGATGTGCTTCTGAAACTACTATTAGACTTCCCATGAACGATCAAAGCGTAGACAGTTTAAGACATTACTTTCATGGAGAAAAGTCCGCATGGTGCTTATTGTGTTCAATGCCGATTAAATCTCTGTGTTTCATCAACACTCTGAAGGTCCACAGATTAGAGAATGCCTCCAGATGTGCTTCCGAAGCTACTACTAGTCTTCCAGTGAACGATCAAATCGTAGACAGTTGAAGACACTACTCCCATTGAGAAAATTCCGCATGGTGCTTATTGTGTTCAATGCCGATGCAATTTTTGTGTTTCATCAACACTCTGAAGGTAATCAGATTACAGAATGCATCCAGATGTGCTTCCGAAACTACTACTAGTCCTCCATTGTACGATCATAGCGTAGACAGTTTAAGACATTATTCCCTTGGATTAAACTCCGCATGGTTCTTATTGTGTTCAATGCCGATGCAATTTTTGTGTTTCATCAACACTCTGAAGGTCCACAGATTACAGAATGCATCCAGATGTGCTTCGGAAACTACTATTAGTCTTCCAGGGAACGATCAAAGCGTAGACAGTTTAAGACATTACTCCCATGGAGAAAAGTCCGCATGGTGCTTATTGTGTTCAATGCCGATGCAATTTTTGTGTTTCATCAACACTCTGAAGGTCCACAGATTACAGAATGCCTCCAGATGTGCTCCGGAAACTACTACTAGTCTTCCAGTGTACGATCAAAGCGTAGACAGTTTAAGACATTACTCCCTTTAGAAAAGTCCGCATGGTGCATATTGTGTTCAATGCCGATGCAATTTTTGTGCTTCATCAACACTTTGAAGGTCCACAGATACAGAATGCCTCCAGATGTGCTTCGGAAACTACTACTAGTCTTCCAGTGTACGATCAAAGCGTAGACAGTTTAAGACATTACTCCCTTTAGAAAAGTCCGCATGGTGCATATTGTGTTCAATGCCGATGCAATTTTTGTGCTTCATCAACACTCTGAAGGTCCACAGATACAGAATGCCAACAGATGTGCTTCGGAAACTACTACTAGTCTTCGAGTGTACGATCAAAGCGTAGACAGTTTAAGACATTAGCCCCATAGAGAAAATTCCGGATGATGCTTATTGTGTTCAATGCCGATTCAATTCCTGTGTTTCATCAACACTCTGAAGGTCCTCAGATTACAGAATGCATCCAGATGTGCTTCCGAAACTACTACTAGTCCTCCAGTGAACGATCAATGCGTAGACAGTTTAAGACATTATTCATATGGAGAAAAGTCCGCATGGTGCTTATTGTGTTCAATGCCGATGCAATTTTTGTGCTTCATCAACACTCTGAAGGTCCACAGATTACAGAATGCCTCCAGATGTGATTCAGAAAATACTACTAGTCTTCCAGTGTACGATCAAAGCGTAGACAGTTTAAGACATTACTCCCATGGAGAAAAAGCCGCATGGTGCTTATCGTGTTCAATGACGATTCAATTTCTGTGTTTCATCAACACTCTGAAGGTCCACAGATTACAGAATGCCTCCAGATGTGCTTCGGAAACTACTACTAGTCTTCCAGTGTACCATCAAAGCGTAGACAGTTTAAGACATTACTCCCATGGAGAAAAAGCCGCATGGTGCTTATCGTGTTCAATGCCGATTCAATTTCTGTGTTTCATCAACACTCTGAAGGTCCACAGATTACAGAATGCAACCAGACGTGCTTCGGAAACTACTACTATTCTTCCAGTGTACGATCAAAGCGTAGACAGTTTAAGACATTACTCCCATGGAGAAAAAGCCGCATGGTGCTTATCGTGTTCAATGACGATTCAATTTCTGTGTTTCATCAACACTCTGAAGGTCCACAGATTACAGAATGACTCCAGATGTGCCTCGGAAACTACTACTAGTCTTCTATTGTACGATCAAAGCGTAGACAGTTTAAGACATTACTCCATGGAGAAAAGTCCGCATGGTGCTTATTGTGTTCAAAGCCGATGCAATTTTTGTGTTTCATCAACATTCTGAATGTCCAGAGATTACAGAATGCCTCCAGATGTGCTTCGGAAACTACTACCAGTCTTCCATCGAACGATCAAGCGTAGACAGTTTAAGACATTACTCCCATATAGAAAAGTCCGCATGGTGCTTATTGTGTTAAATGCCGATGTAATTTTTGTGTTTCATCAACACTGTGAAGGTCCACAGATTACAGAATGCCTCCAGATGTGCTTCGGAAACTACTACTAGTCTTCCAGTGTACCATCAAAGCGTAGACAGTTTAAGACATTACTCCCATGGAGAAAAGTCCGCATGGCGCTTATTGTGTTCAATGCCGATGCAATTTTTGTGTTTCATCAACACTCTGAAGGTCCACAGATTACAGAATGCCTCCAGATATGCTTCTGAAACTACTACTAGTCTTCCAGTGTACGATCAAAGCGTAGATAGTTTAAGACATTACTCCCTTGGAGAAAAGTCCGCATGGTGCTTATTGTGTTCAAAGTCGATGCAATTTTTGTGTTTCATCAACACTCTGAAGGTCCACAAATTACAGAATGCCTCAGATGTGCTTCTGAAACTACTATTAGACTTCCAGTGAACGATCAAAGCGTAGACAGTTTAAGACATTACTCTCATGGAGAAAATTCCGGATGATGCTTATTGTGTTCAATGCCGAATCAATTCCTGTGTTTCATCAACAATCTGAAGGTCCTCAATTTACAGAATGCATCCTGATGTGCTTCCGAAACAACTACTCGTCTGCCAGTGTTCGATCAAAGCGTAGACAGTTTAAGACATTACCCCCATAGAGAAAATTCCGGATGGGGCTTATTGTGTTCAATGCCGATTCAATTCCTGTGTTTCATCAACACTCTGTAGGTCCTCAGATTACAGAATGCATCCTGATGTGCTTCGGAAATTTCTACTCGTCTTCCAGTGTACGATCTAAGCGTAGACGGTTTAAGACATTACTCCCATGGAGAAAAGTTCGCATGGTGCTTATTGTGTTCAATGCCTATGCTATTATTGTGTTTCATCAACACTCTGAAGGTCCACAGATTACCGAATGCATCCAGATATGCTTCCGAAACTACTACTAGTCTACCAGTGTACGATCAAAGCGTAGACAGTTTAAGACATTATTCCCATGGATTAAACTACGCATGGTTCTTATTGTGTTCAATGCCGATGCAATTTTTGTATTTCATCAAAACTCTGCTGGTCCACAGATTACAGAATGCCTCCAGATGTGCTTCGGAAACTACTCCTAGTCTTCCAGTGTACGATCAAAGCGTAGACAGTTTAAGACATTACTCCCATGGAGAAAAAGCCGCATGGTGCTTATCGTGTTCAATGACGATTCAATTACTGTGTTTCATCAACACTCTGAAGGTCCACAGATTACAGAATGCCTCCAGATGTGCCTCGGAAACTACTACTAGTCTCATAGTGTACGATCAATGCGTAGATAGTTTAAGACATTACTCCCATGGAGAAAAGTCCGCATGGCGCTTATTGTGTTCAATGCCGATGCAATTTTTGTGTTTCATCAACATTCTGAATGTCCAGAGATTACAGAATGCCTCCAGATGTGCTTCGGAAACTACTACTAGTCTTACAGTGAACGTTCAAAGCATAGACAGTTTAAGACATTACTCCCATATAGAAAAGTCCGCATGGTCCTTATTGTGTTAAATGCCGATGCAATTTTTGTGTTTCATCAACACTGTGAAGGTCCACAGATTACAGAATGCCTCCAGATGTGCTTCGGAAACTACTACTAGTCTTCCAGTGTACCATCAAAGCGTAGACAGTTTAAGACATTACTCCCATGGAGAAAAGTCCGCATGGCGCTTATTGTGTTCAGTGCCGATGCAATTTTTGTGTTTCATCAACACTCTGAAGGTCCACAGATTACAGAATGCCTCCAGATATGCTTCGGAAACTACTACTAGTCTTCCAGTGTACGATCAAAGCGTAGATAGTTTAAGACATTACTCCCATGGAGAAAAGTCGGCATGGTGCTTATTGTGTTCAAAGTCGATGCAATTTTTGTGTTTCATCAACACTCTGAAGGTCCACAAATTACAGAATGCCTCAGATGTGCTTCTTAAACTACTATTAGACTTCCAGTGAACGATCAAAGCGTAGACAGTTTAAGACATTACTCTCATGGAGAAAATTCCGGATGATTTTTATTGTGTTCAATGCCGATTCAATTCCTGTGTTTCATCAACAATCTGAAGGTCCTCAGTTTACAGAATGCATCCTGATGTGCTTCCGAAACAACTACTCGTCTGCCAGTGTTCGATCAAAGCGTAGACAGTTTAAGACATTACCCCCATAGAGAAAATTCCGGATTGTGCTTATTGTGTTCAATGCCGATTCAATTCCTGTGTTTCATCAACACTCTGAAGGTCCTCAGATTACAGAATGCCTCCAGATGTGCTTCGGAAACTACTACCAGTCTTCCAGTGAACGATCAAAATGTAGACAGTTTAAGACATTATTCCCATGGAGAAAAGTCCGCATGGTGCTTATTGTATTCAATGCCGATGCAATGTTTGTGTTTCATCAACACTCCTAAGGTCCACAGATTACAGAATGCCTCCAGATGTGCTTCGGAAACTACTACTAGTCTTCCAGTGTACGATCAAAACGTAGACAGTTTAAGACATTACTCCCATGGAGAGAAGTCCGCATGGTGCTTATTGTGTTCAATGCCGATGCAATTTTTGTGTTTCATCAACACTCAGAAGGTCCACAGAATACAGAATGCCTCCAGATGTGCTTCGGAAACTACTACTAGTCTTCCAGTGTACGATCAAAGCGTGGACAGTTTAAGACATTACTCCCATGGAGAAAAGTCCGCATGGTGCTTATTGTGTACAATGCCGATGCAATTTTTTTGTTTCATCAACACTCTGAAGGTCCACAGATTACAGAATGCATCCAGATGTGCTTCGGAAACTACTACTAGTCTTCCAGTGTACGATCAAAGCGTAGACAGTTTAAGACATTACTCCCATGGAGAAAAGTCCGCATGGTGCTTATTGTATTCAATGCCGATGCAAATTTTGTGTTTCATCAACACTCTGAAGGTCCACAGATTACAGAATGCCTCCAGATGTGCTTCGGAAACTACTACTAGTCTTCCAGCGTACGATCAAAGCGTAGACAGTTTAAGACATTACTCCCATGGAGAAAAGTCCGCATGGTGCCTATTGTGTTCAATGCCGATGCAATTTTTGTGTTTCATCAACATTCTGAATGTCCACAGATTACAGAATGCCTCCAGATGTGCTGGGGAAACTACTACCAGTCTTCCATCGAACGATCAAGCGTAGACTGTTTATGACATTACTCCCATGGAGAAAAGTCCGCATGGTGCTTATTGTGTTCAATGCCGATGCAATTTTTATGTTCCATCAACACTCTGAAGGTACACAGATTACAGAATGCCTAAAGATGTGCTTCGGAAACTACTACTAGTCTTCCAGTGTACCATCAAAGCGTAGACAGTTTAAGACATTACTCCCATGGAGAAAAGTCCGCATGGCGCTTATTGTGTTCAATGCCGATGCAATGTTTGTGTTTCATCTACACTCTGAAGGTCCACAGATTACAGAATGCCTCCAGATGTGCTTCGGAAACTACTACTAGTCTTCCAGTGTACGATCAGAGTGTAGATAGTTTAAGACATTACTCCCATGGAGAAAAGTCCGCATGGTGCTTATTGTGTTCAAAGTCGATGCAATTTTTGTGTTTCATCAACACTCTGAAGGTCCACAGATTACAGAATGCCTCAGATGTGCTTCGGAAACTACTATTAGACTTCCAGTGAACGATCAAAGCGTAGACAGTTTAAGACATTACTCTCATGGAGAAAAGTCCGCATGGTGCTTATTGTGTTCAATGCCGATTCAATTTCTGTGTTTCATCAACACTCTGAAGTTCCACAGATTACAGAATGCCTCCAGATGTGCTTCGGAAGCTACTACTAGTCTTCCAATGAACGATCAAATCCTAGACAGTTTAAGACACTACTCCCATGGAGAAAAGTCCGCATGGTGCTTATTGTGCTCAATGCCGATGCAATTTTTGTGTTTCATCAACAATCTGAAGGTCCTCAGATTACAGAATGCATCCTGATGTGCTTCGGAAACTTCTACTCGTCTTCCAGTGTACGATCAAAGCGTAGACGGTTTAAGACATTACTCCCATGGAGAAAAGTCCGCATGGTGCTTATTGTGTTCAATGCCGATGCAATTTTTGTGTTTCGTCGACACTCTGAAGGTCCACAGATTACAGAATTCATCCAGATGTGCTTCGGAAACTACTACTAGTCTTCCAGGGAACGATCAAATCGTAGACAGTTTAAGACATTACTCCCATTGAGAGAAGTCCGCATGGTGCTTATTGCACTCAATGCCGATGCAATATTTGTGTTTCATTAATAATCTGAAGGTCCTCAGTTTACAGAATGCATCCTGATGTGCTTCTTAAACTACTACGGGTCTTCCAGTGTACGATCAAAGCGTAGACAGTTTAAGACATTATTCCCTTGGATTATACTCCGCATGGTTCTTATTGTGTTCAATGCCGATGCAATTTTTGTGTTTCATCAACACTCTGAAGGGCCACAGATTACAGAATGCATCTAGATGTGCTTCGGAAACTACTACTAGTCTTCCAGGGAACGATCAAAGCGTAGACAGTTTAAGACATTACTCCCATGGAGAAGAGTCCGCATGGTGCTTATTGTGTTCAATGCCGATGCAATTTTTGTGTTTCATCAACACTCTGAAGGTCCACAGATTACAGAATGCCTCCAGATGTGCTCCAGAAACTACTACTAGTCTTCCAGTGTACGATCAAAGCGTAGACAGTTTAAGACATTACTCCCTTTAGAAAAGTCCGCATGGTGCATATTGTGTTCAATGCCGATGCAATTTTTGTGTTTCATCAACACTCTGAAGGTCCACAGATACAGAATGCCTCCAGATGTGCTTCGGAAACTACTACTAGTCTTCCAGTGTACGATCAAAGCGTAGACAGTTTAAGACATTACCCCCATAGAGAAAATTGCGGATGATGCTTATTGTGTTCAATGCCGATTCAATTCCTGTGTTTCATCAACAATCTGAAGGTCCTCAGTTTACAGAATGCATCCTGATGTGCTTCCGAAACAACTACTCGTCTGCCAGTGTTCGATCAAAGCGTAGACAGTTTAAGACATTACCCCCATAGAGAAAATTCCGGATGGTGCTTATTGTGTTCAATGCCGATTCAATTCCTGTGTTTCATCAACACTCTGAAGGTCCTCAGATTACAGAATGCCTCCAGATGTGCTTCGGAAACTACTACCAGTCTTCCAGTGAACGATCAAAATGTAGACAGTTTAAGACATTATTCCCATGGAGAAAAGTCCGCATGGTGCTTATTGTATTCAATGCCGATGCAATGTTTGTGTTTCATCAACACTCCTAAGGTCCACAGATTACAGAATGCCTCCAGATGTGCTTCGGAAACTACTACTAGTCTTCCAGTGTACGATCAAAACGTAGACAGTTTAAGACATTACTCCCATGGAGAGAAGTCCGCATGGTGCTTATTGTGTTCAATGCCGATGCAATTTTTGTGTTTCATCAACACTCAGAAGGTCCACTGAATACAGAATGCCTCCAGATGTGCTTCGGAAACTACTACTAGTCTTCCAGTGTACGATCAAAGCGTGGACAGTTTAAGACATTACTCCCATGGAGAAAAGTCCGCATGGTGCTTATTGTGTACAATGCCGATGCAATTTTTTTGTTTCATCAACACTCTGAAGGTCCACAGATTACAGAATGCATCCAGATGTGCTTCGGAAACTACTACTAGTCTTCCAGTGTACGATCAAAGCGTAGACAGTTTAAGACATTACTCCCATGGAGAAAAGTCCGCATGGTGCTTATTGTATTCAATGCCGATGCAAATTTTGTGTTTCATCAACACTCTGAAGGTCCACAGATTACAGAATGCCTCCAGATGTGCTTCGGAAACTACTACTAGTCTTCCAGCGTACGATCAAAGCGTAGACAGTTTAAGACATTACTCCCATGGAGAAAAGTCCGCATGGTGCCTATTGTGTTCAATGCCGATGCAATTTTTGTGTTTCATCAACATTCTGAATGTCCACAGATTACAGAATGCCTCCAGATGTGCTGGGGAAACTACTACCAGTCTTCCATCGAACGATCAAGCGTAGACTGTTTATGACATTACTCCCATGGAGAAAAGTCCGCATGGTGCTTATTGTGTTCAATGCCGATGCAATTTTTATGTTCCATCAACACTCTGAAGGTACACAGATTACAGAATGCCTAAAGATGTGCTTCGGAAACTACTACTAGTCTTCCAGTGTACCATCAAAGCGTAGACAGTTTAAGACATTACTCCCATGGAGAAAAGTCCGCATGGCGCTTATTGTGTTCAATGCCGATGCAATGTTTGTGTTTCATCTACACTCTGAAGGTCCACAGATTACAGAATGCCTCCAGATGTGCTTCGGAAACTACTACTAGTCTTCCAGTGTACGATCAGAGTGTAGATAGTTTAAGACATTACTCCCATGGAGAAAAGTCCGCATGGTGCTTATTGTGTTCAAAGTCGATGCAATTTTTGTGTTTCATCAACACTCTGAAGGTCCACAGATTACAGAATGCCTCAGATGTGCTTCGGAAACTACTATTAGACTTCCAGTGAACGATCAAAGCGTAGACAGTTTAAGACATTACTCTCATGGAGAAAAGTCCGCATGGTGCTTATTGTGTTCAATGCCGATTCAATTTCTGTGTTTCATCAACACTCTGAAGGTCCACAGAATACAGAATGCCTCCAGATGTGCTTCGGAAGCTACTACTAGTCTTCCAATGAACGATCAAATCCTAGACAGTTTAAGACACTACTCCCATGGAGAAAAGTCCGCATGGTGCTTATTGTGCTCAATGCCGATGCAATTTTTGTGTTTCATCAACAATCTGAAGGTCCTCAGATTACAGAATGCATCCTGATGTGCTTCGGAAACTTCTACTCGTCTTCCAGTGTACGATCAAAGCGTAGACGGTTTAAGACATTACTCCCATGGAGAAAAGTCCGCATGGTGCTTATTGTGTTCAATGCCGATGCAATTTTTGTGTTTCGTCGACACTCTGAAGGTCCACAGATTACAGAATTCATCCAGATGTGCTTCGGAAACTACTACTAGTCTTCCAGGGAACGATCAAATCGTAGACAGTTTAAGACATTACTCCCATTGAGAGAAGTCCGCATGGTGCTTATTGCACTCAATGCCGATGCAATATTTGTGTTTCAATAACAATCTGAAGGTCCTCAGTTTACAGAATGCATCCTGATGTGCTTCTTAAACTACTACGGGTCTTCCAGTGTACGATCAAAGCGTAGACAGTTTAAGACATTATTCCCTTGGATTATACTCCGCATGGTTCTTATTGTGTTCAATGCCGATGCAATTTTTGTGTTTCATCAACACTCTGAAGGGCCACAGATTACAGAATGCATCTAGATGTGCTTCGGAAACTACTACTAGTCTTCCAGGGAACGATCAAAGCGTAGACAGTTTAAGACATTACTCCCATGGAGAAAAGTCCGCATGGTGCTTATTGTGTTCAATGCCGATGCAATTTTTGTGTTTCATCAACACTCTGAAGGTCCACAGATTACAGAATGCCTCCAGATGTGCTCCAGAAACTACTACTAGTCTTCCAGTGTACGATCAAAGCGTAGACAGTTTAAGACATTACTCCCTTTAGAAAAGTCCGCATGGTGCATATTGTGTTCAATGCCGATGCAATTTTTGTGTTTCATCAACACTCTGAAGGTCCACAGATACAGAATGCCTCCAGATGTGCTTCGGAAACTACTACTAGTCTTCCAGTGTACGATCAAAGCGTAGACAGTTTAAGACATTACCCCCATAGAGAAAATTGCGGATGATGCTTATTGTGTTCAATGCCGATTCAATTCCTGTGTTTCATCAACAATCTGAAGGTCCTCAGTTTACAGAATGCATCCTGATGTGCTTCCGAAACAACTACTCGTCTGCCAGTGTTCGATCAAAGCGTAGACAGTTTAAGACATTACCCCCATAGAGAAAATTCCGGATGGGGCTTATTGTGTTCAATGCCGATTCAATTCCTGTGTTTCATCAACACTCTGAAGGTCCTCAGATTACAGAATGCATCCAGATGTGCTTCCGAAACTACTACCAGTCTTCCAGTGAACGATCAAAGCGTAGACAGTTTAAGACATTATTCCCATGGAGAAAAGTATGCATGGTGCTTATTGTATTCAATGCCGATGCAATGTTTGTGTTTCATCAACACTCTGAAGGTCCACAGATTACAGAATGCCTCCAGATGTGCTTCGGAAACTACTACTAGTCTTCCAGTGTACGATCAAAACGTAGACAGTTTAAGACACTACTCCCATTGAGAAAATTCCGCATGGTGCTTATTGTGTTCAATGCCGATGCAATTTTTGTGTTTCATCAACACTCTGAAGGTCCACAGATTACAGAATGCCTCCAGATGTGAATCGGAAAATACTACTAGTCTTCCAGTGTACCATCAAAGCGTGGACAGTTTAAGACATTACTCCCATGGAGAAAAGTCCGCATGGTGCTTATTGTGTTCAATGCCGATGCAATTTTTGTGCTTAATCAAAACTCTGAAGGTCCACAGATTACAGAATGCCTCCAGATGTGCATTGGAAACTACTACTAGTCTTCCAGGGAACGATCAAAGCGTAGACAGTTTGAGACATTACTCCCATGGAGGAAAGTCCACATGTTGCTTACTGTGTTCAAAGTCGATGCAATTTTTGTGTTTCATCAACTCTCTGAAGGTCCACAGATTACAGAATGCATCCAGATGTGCTTCGGAAACTACTACTATTCTTCCAGTATACGATCAAAGCGTAGACAGTTTAAGACATTACTCCCATGGAGAAAAATCCGCATGGTGCTTATTGTGTTCAATGCCGATGCAATTTTTGTGTTTCATCAACACTCTGAAGGTCCACAGATTACAGAATGCATCCAGATGTGCTTCGGAAACTACTACTATTCTTCCAGTGTACGATCAAAGCGTAGACAGTTTAAGACATTACTCCCATGGAGAAAAGTCCGCATGGTGCTTATTGTGTTCAATGCCGATGCAAATTTTGTGTTTCATCAACACTCTGAAGGTACACAGATTACAGAATGCTTAAAGTTGTGCTTCGGAAACTACTACTAGTCTTCCAGTGTACCATCAAAGCGTAGACAGTTTAAGACATTACTCCCATGGAGAAAAGTCCGCATGGTGCTTATTGTGTTCAAAGTCGATGCAATTTTTGTGTTTCGTCGACACTCTGAAGGTCCACAGATTACAGAATTCATCCAGATGTGCTTCGGAAACTACTACTAGTCTTCCAGTGTACGATCAAAGCGTAGACGGTTTAAGACATTACTCCCATGGAGAAAAGTCCGCATGGTGCTTATTGTGTTCAATGCCGATGCAATTTTTGTGTTTCGTCGACACTCTGAAGGTCCACAGATTACAGAATTCATCCAGATGTGCTTCGGAAACTACTACTAGTCTTCCAGGGAACGATCAAATCGTAGACAGTTTAAGACATTACTCCCATTGAGAGAAGTCCGCATGGTGCTTATTGCACTCAATGCCGATGCAATATTTGTGTTTCATTAACAATCTGAAGGTCCTCAGTTTACAGAATGCATCCTGATGTGCTTCTTAAACTACTACGGGTCTTCCAGTGTACGATCAAAGCGTAGACAGTTTAAGACATTATTCCCTTGGATTATACTCCGCATGGTTCTTATTGTGTTCAATGCCGATGCAATTTTTGTGTTTCATCAACACTCTGAAGGGCCACAGATTACAGAATGCATCTAGATGTGCTTCGGAAACTACTACTAGTCTTCCAGGGAACGATCAAAGCGTAGACAGTTTAAGACATTACTCCCATGGAGAAAAGTCCGCATGGTGCTTATTGTGTTCAATGCCGATGCAATTTTTGTGTTTCATCAACACTCTGAAGGTCCACAGATTACAGAATGCCTCCAGATGTGCTCCAGAAACTACTACTAGTCTTCCAGTGTACGATCAAAGCGTAGACAGTTTTAGACATTACTCCCTTTAGAAAAGTCCGCATGGTGCATATTGTGTTCAATGCCGATGCAATTTTTGTGTTTCATCAACACTCTGAAGGTCCACAGATACAGAATGCCTCCAGATGTGCTTCGGAAACTACTACTAGTCTTCCAGTGTACGATCAAAGCGTAGTCAGTTTAAGACATTACCCCCATAGAGAAAATTGCGGATGATGCTTATTGTGTTCAATGCCGATTCAATTCCTGTGTTTCATCAACAATCTGAAGGTCCTCAGTTTACAGAATGCATCCTGATGTGCTTCCGAAACAACTACTCGTCTGCCAGTGTTCGATCAAAGCGTAGACAGTTTAAGACATTACCCCCATAGAGAAAATTCCGGATGGGGCTTATTGTGTTCAATGCCGATTCAATTCCTGTGTTTCATCAACACTCTGAAGGTCCTCAGATTACAGAATGCATCCAGATGTGCTTCCGAAACTACTACCAGTCTTCCAGTGAACGATCAAAGCGTAGACAGTTTAAGACATTATTCCCATGGAGAAAAGTATGCATGGTGCTTATTGTATTCAATGCCGATGCAATGTTTGTGTTTCATCAACACTCTGAAGGTCCACAGATTACAGAATGCCTCCAGATGTGCTTCGGAAACTACTACTAGTCTTCCAGTGTACGATCAAAACGTAGACAGTTTAAGACACTACTCCCATTGAGAAAATTCCGCATGGTGCTTATTGTGTTCAATGCCGATGCAATTTTTGTGTTTCATCAACACTCTGAAGGTCCACAGATTACAGAATGCCTCCAGATGTGAATCGGAAAATACTACTAGTCTTCCAGTGTACCATCAAAGCGTGGACAGTTTAAGACATTACTCCCATGGAGAAAAGTCCGCATGGTGCTTATTGTGTTCAATGCCGATGCAATTTTTGTGCTTAATCAAAACTCTGAAGGTCCACAGATTACAGAATGCCTCCAGATGTGCATTGGAAACTACTACTAGTCTTCCAGGGAACGATCAAAGCGTAGACAGTTTGAGACATTACTCCCATGGAGGAAAGTCCACATGTTGCTTACTGTGTTCAAAGTCGATGCAATTTTTGTGTTTCATCAACTCTCTGAAGGTCCACAGATTACAGAATGCATCCAGATGTGCTTCGGAAACTACTACTATTCTTCCAGTATACGATCAAAGCGTAGACAGTTTAAGACATTACTCCCATGGAGAAAAATCCGCATGGTGCTTATTGTGTTCAATGCCGATGCAATTTTTGTGTTTCATCAACACTCTGAAGGTCCACAGATTACAGAATGCATCCAGATGTGCTTCGGAAACTACTACTATTCTTCCAGTGTACGATCAAAGCGTAGACAGTTTAAGACATTACTCCCATGGAGAAAAGTCCGCATGGTGCTTATTGTGTTCAATGCCGATGCAAATTTTGTGTTTCATCAACACTCTGAAGGTACACAGATTACAGAATGCTTAAAGTTGTGCTTCGGAAACTACTACTAGTCTTCCAGTGTACCATCAAAGCGTAGACAGTTTAAGACATTACTCCCATGGAGAAAAGTCCGCATGGTGCTTATTGTGTTCAAAGTCGATGCAATTTTTGTGTTTCATCAACACTCTGAAGGTCCACAGATTACAGAATGCCTCAGATGTGCTTCGGAAACTACTATTAGACTTCCAGTGAACGATCAAAGCGTAGACAGTTTAAGACATTACTCTCATGGAGAAAAGTCCGCATGGTGCTTATTGTGTTCAATGCCGATTCAATTTCTGTGTTTCATCAACACTCTGAAGGTCCTCAGATTACAGAATGCATCCTGATGTGCTTCGGAAACTTCTACTCGTCTTCCAGTGTACGATCAAAGCGTAGACGGTTTAAGACATTACTCCCATGGAGAAAAGTTCGCATGGTGCCTATTGTGTTCAATGCCTATGCTATTTTTGTTTTTCATCAACACTCTGAAGGTCCACAGATTACAGAATGCTTATAGATGTGCTTCGGAAACTAATTTAGACTTCCAGTGTACGATCATAGCGTAGACAGTTTAAGACATTACTTCCATTGAGAAAATTCCGCATGGTGCTTATTGTGTTCAATGCCGATGCAATTTTTGTGTTTCATCAACACTCTGAAGGTCCTCAGATTACAGAATGCACCCAGATGTGCTTCCGAAACTACTACTAGTCTTCCAGTGTACGATCAAAGCGTAGACAGTTTAAGACATTACTCCCATGGAGAAAAGTTTGCATGGTGCTTATTGTGTTCAATGCCGATGCAAATTTTGTGTTTCATCAACACTCTGAAGGTCCACAGATTACAGAATGCCTCCAGCTGTGCTTCGGAAACTACTACTAGTCTTCCAGTGTACGATCAAAGCGTAGACAGTTTAAGACATTACTCCCATGGAGAAAAGTCCGCATGGTGCCTATTGTGTTCAATGCCGATGCAATTTTTGTGTTTCATCAACATTCTGAAGGTCCACAGATTACAGAATGCCTCCAGATGTGCTGGGGAAACTACTACCAGTCTTCCATCAAACGATCAAGCGTAGACTGTTTAAGACATTACTCCCATGGAGAGAAGTCCGCATGGCGCTTATTGTGTTCAATGCCGATGCAATTTTTATGTTTCATCAACACTCTGAAGGTACACAGATTACAGAATGCCTAAAGATGTGCTTCGGAAACTACTGCTAGTCTTCCAGTGTACCATCAAAGCGTAGACAGTTTAAGACATTACTCCCATGGAGAAAAGTCCGCATGGCGCTTATTGTGTTCAATGCCGATGCAATGTTTGTGTTTCATCAACACTCTGAAGGTCCTCAGATTACAGAATGCCTCCAGATATGCTTCGGAAACTACTACTAGTCTTCCAGTGTACGATCAAATCGTAGATAGTTTAAGACATTACTCCCATGGAGAAAAGTCCGCATGGTGCTTATTATGTTCAAAGTCGATGCAATTTTTTTGTTTCATCAACACTCTGAAGGTCCACAGATTACAGAATGCCTCAGATGTGCTTCGGGAACTACTATTAGACTTCCAGTGAACGATCAAAGCGTAGACAGTTTAAGACATTACTCTCATGAAGAAAAGTCCGGATGGTGCTTATTGTGTTCAATGCCGATTCAATTTCTGTGTTTCATCAACACTCTGAACGTCCACAGATTACAGAATGCCTCCAGATGTGCTTCGGAAGCTACTACCAGTCTTCCAGTGAACGATCAAACCCTAGACAGTTTAAGACACTACTCCCATGGAGAAATGTCCGCATGGTGCTTATGGTGCTCAATGCCGATGCAATTTTTGTGTTTCATCAACAATCTGAAGGTCCTCAGATTACAGAATGCATCCTGATGTGCTTCGGAAACTTCTACTCGTCTTCCAGTGTACGATCAAAGCGTGGACGGTTTATGACATTACTCCCATGGAGAAAAGTTCGCATGGTGCCTATTGTGTTCAATGCCTATGCAATTTTTGTGTTTCAATGACACTCTGAAGGTCCACAGATTACAGAATGCTTATAGATGTGCTTCGGAAACTACTTTTAGTCTTCCAGTGTACGTTCAAAGCGTAGACAGTTTAAGACATTACTTCCATTGAGAAAATTCCGCATGGTGCTTATTGTGTTCAATGCCGATGCAATTTTTGTGTTTCATCAACACTCTGAAGGTCCTCAGATTACAGAATGCCTCCAGATGTGCTTCGGAAACTACTACTAGTCTTCCAGTGTACGATCAAAGCGTAGACAGTTTAAGACATTATTCCCATGGAGAAAAGTATGCATGGTGCTTATTGTATTCAATGCCGATGCAATGTTTGTGTTTCATCAACACTCTGAAGGTCCACAGATTACAGAATGCCTCCAGATGTGCTTCGGAAACTACTACTAGTCTTCCAGTGTACGATCAAAACGTAGACAGTTTAAGACATTACTCCCATGGAGAAAAGTCCGCATGGTGCTTATTGTGTTCAATGCCGATGCAATTTTTGTGTTTCATCAACACTCTGAAGGTCCGCAGATTACAGAATGCCTCCAGATGTGATTCGGAAAATACTACTAGTCTTCCAGTGTACCATCAAAGCGTGGACAGTTTAAGACATTACTCCCATGGAGAAAAGTCCGCATGGTGCTTATTGTGTTCAATGCCGATGCAATTTTTGTGCTTAATCAAAACTCTGAAGGTCCACAGATTACAGAATGCCTCCAGATGTGCATTGGAAACAACTACTAGTCTTCCAGGGAACGATCAAAACGTAGACAGTTTGAGACATTACTCCCATGGAGAAAAGTCCGCATGTTGCTTACTGTGTTCAAAGTCGATGCAATTTTTGTGTTTCATCAACACTCTGAAGGTCCACAGATTACAGAATGCATCCAGATGTGCTTCGGAAACTACTACTATTCTTCCAGTGTACGATCAAAGCGTAGACAGTTTAAGACATTACTCCCATGGAGAAAAATCCGCATGGTGCTTATTGTGTTCAATGCCGATGCAATTTTTGTGTTTCATCAACACTCTGAAGGTCCACAGATTACAGAATGCATCCAGATGTGCTTCGGAAACTACTACTAGTCTTCCAGTGTACGATCAAAGCGTAGACAGTTTAAGACATTACTCCCATGGAGAAAAGTTAGCATGGTGCTTATTGTGTTCAATGCCGATGCAAATTTTGTGTTTCATCAACACTCTGAAGGTACACAGATTACAGAATGCCTAAAGTTGTGCTTCGGAAACTACTACTAGTCTTCCAGTGTACTATCAAAGCGTAGACAGTTTAAGACATTACTCCCATGGAGAAAAGTCCGCATGGCGCTTATTGTGTTCAATGCCGATGCAATGTTTGTGTTTCATCAACACTCTGAAGGTCCACAGATTACAGAATGCCTCCAGATGTGCTTCGGAAACTACTACTAGTCCTCCAGTGTACGATCAAAGCGTAGATAGTTTAAGACATTACTCCCATGGAGAAAAGTCCGCATGGTGATTATTGTGTTCAAAGTCGATGCAATTTTTGTGTTTCATCAACACTCTGAAGGTCCACAGATTACAGAATGCCTCAGATGTGCTTCGGAAACTACTATTAGACTTCCAGTGAACGATCAAAGCGTAGACAGTTTAAGACATTACTCTCATGGAGAAAAGTCCGCATGGTGCTTATTGTGTTCAATGCCGATTCAATTTCTGTGTTTCATCAACACTCTGAAGGTCCTCAGATTCCAGAATGCATCCTGATGTGATTTGGAAACTTCTACTCGTCTTCCAGTGTACGATCAAAGCGTAGACGGTTTAAGACATTACTCCCATGGAGAAAAGTTCGCATGGTGCCTATTGTGTTCAATGCCTATGCTATTTTTGTGTTTCATCAACACTCTGAAGGTCCACAGATTACAGAATGCTTATAGATGTGCTTCGGAAACTACTTTTAGTCTTCCAGTGTACGATCATAGCGTAGACAGTTTAAGACATTACTTCCATTGAGAAAATTCCGCATGGTGCTTATTGTGTTCAAAGCCGATGCAATTTTTGTGTTTCATCAACACTCAGAAGGTCCTCAGATTACAGAATGCATCCAGATGTGCTTCCGAAACTACTACTAGTCTTCCAGTGTACGATCAAAGCGTAGACAGTTTAAGACATTATTCCCATGGAGAAACTCCGCATGGTGCTTATTGTGTTCAATGCCGATGCAATTTTTGTGTTTCATCGACACTCTGAAGATCCACAGATTACAGAATGCATCCAGATGTGCTTCGGAAACTACTACTAGTCTTCCAGTGAACGATCAAAGCGTAGACAGTTTAAGACATTACTCCCATGGAGAAAAGTTTGCATGGTGCTTATTGTGTTCAATGCCGATGCAAATTTTGTGTTTCATCAACACTCTGAAGGTCCACAGATTACAGAATGCCTCCAGCTGTGCTTCGGAAACTACTACTAGTCTTCCAGTGTACGATCAAAGCGTAGACAGTTTAAGACATTACTCCCATGGAGAAAAGTCCGCATGGTGCCTATTGTGTTCAATGCCGATGCAATTTTTGTGTTTCATCAATATTCTGAAGGTCCACAGATTACAGAATGCCTCCAGATGTGCTGGGGAAACTACTAGCAGTCTTCCATCGAACGATCAAGCGTAGACAGTTTAAGACATTACTCCCATGGAGAGAAGTCCGCATGGTGCTTATTGTGTTCAATGCCGATGCAATTTTTATGTTTCATCAACACTCTGAAGGTACACAGATTACAGAATGCCTAAAGATGTGCTTCGGAAACTACTGCTAGTCTTCCAGTGTACCATCAAAGCGTAGACAGTTTAAGACATTACTCCCATGGAGAAAAGTCCGCATGGCGCTTATTGAGTTCAATGCCGATGCAATGTTTGTGTTTCATCAACACTCTGAAGGTCCTCAGATTACAGAATGCCTCCAGATGTGCTTTGGAAACTACTACTAGTCTTCCAGTGTACGATCAAATCGTAGATAGTTTAAGACATTACTCCCATGGAGAAAAGTCCGCATGGTGCTTATTATGATCAAAGTCGATGCAATTTTTGTGTTTCATCAACACTCTGAAGGTCCACAGATTACAGAATGCCTCAGATGTGCTTCGGAAACTACTATTAGACTTCCAGTGAACGATCAAAGCGTAGACAGTTTAAGACATTACTCTCATGGAGAAAAGTCCGCATGGTGCTTATTGTGTTCAATGCCGATTCAATTTCTGTGTTTCATCAACACTCTGAAGGTCCACAGATTACAGAATGCCTCCAGATGTGCTTCGGAAGCTACTACTAGTCTTCCAGTGAACGATCAAATCCTAGACAGTTTAAGACACTACTCCCATGGAGAAAAGTCCGCATGGTGCTTATGGTGCTCAATGCCGTTGCAATTTTTGTGTTTCATCAACAATCTGAAGGTCCTCAGATTACAGAATGCATCCTGATGTGCTTCGGAAACTTCTACTCGTATTCCAGTGTACGATCAAAGCGTGGACGGTTTATGACATTACTCCCATGGAGAAAAGTTCGCATGGTGCCTATTGTGTTCAATGCCTATGCAATTTTTGTGTTTCAATGACACTCTGAAGGTCCACAGATTACAGAATGCTTATAGATGTGCTTCGGAAACTACTTTTAGTCTTCCAGTGTACGTTCAAAGCGTAGACAGTTTATGACATTACTTCCATTGAGAAAATTCCGCATGGTGCTTATTGTGTTCAATGCCGATGCAATTTTTGTGTTTCATCAACACTCTGAAGGTCCTCAGATTACAGAATGCATCCAGATGTGCTTCCGAAACTACTACTAGTCTTCCAGTGTACGATCAAAGCGTAGACAGTTTAAGACATTATTCCCATGGAGAAAACTCCGCATGGTTCTTATTGTGTTCAATGCCGATGCAATTTTTGTTTTTCATCAACATTCTGAAGGTCCACAGATTACAGAATGCCTCCAGATGTGCTTCGGAAACTACTACTAGTTTTCCAGGGAACGATCAAAGCGTAGACAGTTTAAGACATTACTCCCATGGAGAAAAGTCCGCATGGTGCTTATTGTGTTCAATGCCGATGCAATTTTTGTGTTTCGTCGACACTCTGAAGGTCCACAGATTACAGAATTCATCCAGATGTGCTTCGGAAACTACTACTAGTCTTCCAGGGAACGATCAATGCGTAGACAGTTTAAGACATTACTCCCATTGAGAAAAGTCCGCATGGTGCTTATTGCGCTCAATGCCGATGCAATTTTTGTGTTTCATCAACAATCTGAAGGACCTCAGTTTACAGAATGCATCCTAATGTGCTTCTCAAACTACTACGGGTCTTCCTGTGTACGATCAAAGCGTTGACAGTTTAAGACATTACTCCCATGGAGAAAAGTCCGCATGGTGCTTATTGTGTTCAATGCCGATGCAATTTTTGTGTTTCATCAACACTCTGAGGTTCCACAGATTACAGAATGCTTCCAGATGTGCTTCGGAAACTACTGCTAGTCTTCCAGTGTACGATCAAAGCGTAGACACCTTAAGACATTACTCCCATGGAGAAAAGTCCGCATGGTGCTTATTGTGTTCAATGCCGATTAAATTTCTGTGTTTCATCAACACTCTGAAGGTCCACAGATTAGAGAATGCCTCCAGATGTGCTTCCGAAGCTACTACTAGTCTTCCAGTGATCGATCAAATCCTAGACAGTTTAAGACACTACTCCCATTGAGAATATTCCGCATGGTGCTTATTGTGTTCAATGCCGATGCAATTTTTGTGTTTCACCAACACTCTGAAGGTCCTCAGATTACAGAATGCATCCAGATGTGCTTCCGAAACTACTACTAGTCTTCCATTGTACGATCATAGCGTAGACAGTTTAAGCCATTATTCCCTTGGATTAAACTCCGCATGGTTCTTATTGTGTTCAATGCCGATGCAATTTTTGTGTTTTATCAACACTCTGAAGGTCAACAGTTTACAGAATGCATCCAGATGTGCTTCGGAAACTACTAATAGTCTTCCAGGGAACGATCAAAGCGTAGACAGTTTAAGACATTACTCCCATGGAGAAAAGTCCGCATGGTGCTTATTGTGTTCAATGCCGATGCAATTTTTGTGTTTCATCAACACTCTGAAGGTCCACAGATTACAGAATGCCTCCAGATGTGCTCCGGAAACTACTACTAGTCTTCCAGTGTACGATCAAAGCGTAGACAGTTTAAGACATTACTCCCATGGAGAAAAGTCCGCATGGTGCTTATTGTGTTCAATGCCGATGCAATTTTTGTGTTTCGTCGACACTCTGAAGGTCCACAGATTACAGAATTCATCCAGAAGTGCTTCGGAAACTACTACTAGTCTTCCTGGGAACGATCAAAGCGTAGACAGTTTAAGACATTACTCCCATTGAGAAAACTCCGCATGGTGCTTATTACGCTCAATGCCGATGCAATTTTTGTGTTTCATCAACAATCTGAAGGTCCTCAGTTTACAGATGGCATCCTGATGTGCTTCTTAAACTACTACGGGTCTTCCAGTGTACGATCAAAGCGTTGACAGTTTAAGACATTACTCCCATGGAGAAAAGTTCGCATGGTGCTTATTGTGTTCAATGCCGATGCAATTTTTGTGTTTCATCAACACTCTGAAGGTCCACAGATTACAGAATGCTTCCAGATGTGCTTCGGAAACTACTGCTAGTCTTCCAGTGTACGATCAAAGCGTAGACACTTTAAGACATTACACCCATGGAGAAAAGTCCGCATGGTGCTTATTGTGTTCAATGCCGATGCAATTTTTGTGTTTCATCAACACTCTGAAGGTCCTCAGATTACAGAATGCATCCAGATGTGCTTCCGAAACTACTACTAGTCTTCCAGTGTACGATGAAAGCGTAGACTGTTTAAGACATTATTCCCATGGAGAAAACTCCGCATGGTTCTTATTGTGTTCAATGCCGATGCAATTTTTGTGTTTCATCAACATTCTGAAGGTCCACAGATTACAGAATGCCTCCAGATGTGCTGGGGAAACTACTACCAGTCTTCCATCGAACGATCAAGCGTAGACTGTTTAAGACATTACTCCCATGGAGAGAAGTCCGCATGGTGCTTATTGTGTTCAATGCCAATGCAATTTTTATGTTTCATCAACACTCTGAAGGTACACAGATTACAGAATGCCTAAAGATGTGCTTCGGAAACTACTGCTAGTCTTCCAGTGTACCATCAAAGCGTAGACAGTTTAAGACATTACTCCCATGGAGAAAAGTCCGCATGGCGCTTATTGAGTTCAATGCCGATGCAATGTTTGTGTTTCATCAACACTCTGAAGGTCCTCAGATTACAGAATGCCTCCAGATGTGCTTCGGAAACTACTACTAGTCTTCCAGTGTACGATCAAATCGTAGATAGTTTAAGACATTACTCCCATGGAGAAAAGTCCGCATGGTGCTTATTATGTTCAAAGTCGATGCAATTTTTGTGTTTCATCAACACTCTGAAGGTCCACAGATTACAGAATGCCTCAGATGTGCTTCGGAAACTACTATTAGACTTCCAGTGAACGATCAAAGCGTAGACAGTTTAAGACATTACTCTCATGGAGAAAAGTCCGCATGGTGCTTATTGTGTTCAATGCCGATTCAATTTCTGTGTTTCATCAACACTCTGAAGGTCCACAGATTACAGAATGCCTCCAGATGTGCTTCGGAAGCTACTACTAGTCTTCCAGTGAACGATCAAATCCTAGACAGTTTAAGACACTTCTCCCATGGAGAAAAGTCCGCATGGTGCTTATGGTGCTCAATGCCGATGCAATTTTTGTGTTTCATCAACAATCTGAAGGTCCTCAGATTACAGAATGCATCCTGATGTGCTTCGGAAACATCTACTCGTCTTCCAGTGTACGATCAAAGCGTGGACGGTTTATGACATTACTCCCATGGAGAAAAGTTCGCATGGTGCCTATTGTGTTCAATGCCTATGCAATTTTTGTGTTTCAATGACACTCTGAAGGTCCACAGATTACAGAATGCTTATAGATGTGCTTCGGAAACTACTTTTAGTCTTCCAGTGTACGTTCAAAGCGTAGACAGTTTAAGACATTATTCCCATGGAGAAAACTCCGCATGGTTCTTATTGTGTTCAATGCCGATGCAATTTTTGTTTTTCATCAACATTCTGAAGGTCCACAGATTACAGAATGCCTCCAGATGTGCTTCGGAAACTACTACTAGTTTTCCAGGGAACGATCAAAGCGTAGACAGTTTAAGACATTACTCCCATGGAGAAAAGTCCGCATGGTGCTTATTGTGTTCAATGTCGATGCAATTTTTATGTCTCATCAACACTCTGAAGGTACACAGATTACAGAATGCCTAAAGATGTGCTTCGGAAACTACTACTAGTCTTCCAGTGTACCATCAAAGCGTAGACAGTTTAGGACATTACTCCCATGGAGAAAAGTCCGCATGGCGCTTATTGTGTTCAATGCCGATGCAATGTTTGTGTTTCATCAACACTCTGAAGGTCCACAGATTATAGAATGCCTCCAGATGTGCTTCGGAAACTACTACTAGTCTTCCAGTGTACGATCAAATCGTAGATAGTTTAAGACATTACTCCCATGGAGAAAAGTCCGCATGGTGCTTATTGTGTTCAAAGTCGATGCAATTTTTGTGTTTCATCAACACTCCGATGGTCCACAGATTACAGAATGCCTCAGATGTGCTTCGGAAACTACTATTAGACTTCCAGTGAACGATCAAAGCGTAGACAGTTTAAGACATTACTCTCATGCAGAAAAGTCCGCATGGTGCTTATTGTGTTCAATGCCGATTCAATTTCTGTGTTTCATCAACACTCTGAAGGTCCACAGATTACAGAATGCCTCCAGATGTGCTTCGGAAGCTACTACTAGTCTTCCAGTGAACGATCAAATCCTAGACAGTTTAAGACACTACTCCCATGGAGAAAAGTCCGCGTGGTGCTTATTGTGCTCAATGCCGATGCAATTTTTGTGTTTCATCAACAATCTGAAGGTCCTCAGATTACAGAATGCATCCTGATGTGCTTCGGAAACTTCTACTCGTCTTCCAGTGTACGATCAAAGCGTGGACGGTTTAAGACATTACTCCCATGGAGAAAAGTTCGCATGGTGAATATTGTGTTCAATGCCTATGCTATTTTTGTGTTTGATCAACACTCTGAAGGTCCACAGATTACTGAATGCTTATAGATGTGCTTCGGGAACTACTTTTAGTCTTCCAGTGTACGATCAAAGCGTAGACAGTTTAAGACATTACTTCCATTGAGAAAATTCCGCATGGTGCTTATTGTGTTCAATGCCGATGCAATTTTTGTGTTTCATCAACACTCTGAAGGTCCTCAGATTACAGAATGCATCCAGATGTGCTTCGGAAACTACTACTAGTTTTCCAGGGAACGATCAAAGCGTAGACTGTTTAAGACATTACTCCCATGGAGAAAAGACCGCATGGTGCTTATTGTGCTCAATGCCGATGCAATTTTTGTGTTTCGTCGACACTCTGAAGGTCCACAGATTACAGAATTCATCCAGATGTGCTTCGGAAACTACTACTAGTCTTCCAGGGAACGATCAAAGCGTAGACAGTTTAAGACATTACTCCCATTGAGAAAAGTCCGCATGGTGCTTATTGCGCTCAATGCCGATGCAATTTTTGTGTTTCATCAACAATCTGAAGGTCCTTAGTTTACAGAATGCATCCTAATGTGCTTCTTAAACTACTACGGGTCTTCCAGTGTACGATCAAAGCGTTGACAGTTTAAGACATTACTCCCATGGAGAAAAGTTCGCATGGTGCTTATTGTGTTCAATGCCGATGCAATTTTTGTGTTTCATCAACACTCTGAAGGTCCACAGATTAGAGAATGCCTCCAGATGTGCTTCGGAAACTACTGCTAGTCTTCCAGTGTACGATAAAAGCGTAGACACTTTAAGACATTACTCCCATGGAGAAAAGTCCGCATGGTGCTTATTGTGTTCAATGCCGATGCAATTTTTGTGTTTCGTCGACACTCTGAAGGTCCACAGATTAGAGAATGCCTCCAGATGTGCTTCCGAAGCTACTACTAGTCTTCCAGTGAACGACCAAATCCTAGACAGTTTAAGACACTACTCCCATTGAGAAAATTCCGCATGGTGCTTATTGTGTTCAATGCCGATGCAATTTTTGTGTTTCATCAACACTCTGAAGGTCCACAGTTTACAGAATGCATCCAGATGTACTTCGGAAGCTACTACTAGTCTTCCAGGGAACGATCAAATCGTAGACAGTTTAAGACATTACTCCCATGGAGAAATGTTCGCATGGTGCTTATTGTGTTTAATGCCGATGCAATTTTTGTGTTTCATCAACACTCTGAAGGTCCACAGATTACAGAATGCCTACAGATGTGCTCCGGAAACTACTACTAGTCTTCCAGTGTACGATCAAAGCGTAGACATTTTAAGACATTACTCCCATGGAGAAAAGTCCGCATGGTGCTTATTGTGTTCAATGCCGATGCAATTTTTGTGTTTCATCAACACTCTGAAGGTCCACAGTTTACAGAATGCATCCACATGTGCTTCGGAAACTACTACTAGTCTTGCAGGGAACGATCAAAGCGTAGACAGTTTAAGACATTACTCCCATGGAGAAAAGTCCGCATGGTGCTTATTGCGCTCAATGCCGATTAAATTTCTGTGTTTCATCAACACTCTGAAGGTCCACAGATTAGAGAATGCCTCCAGATGTGCTTCCGAAGCTACTACTAGTCTTCCAGTGAATGATCAAATCCTAGACAGTTTAAGACACTACTCCCATTGAGAAAATTCCGCATGGTGCTTATTGTGTTCAATGCCGATTCAATTTTTGTGTTTCATCAACACTCTGAAGGTCCACAGATTAGAGAATGCCTCCAGATGTGCTTCGGAAACTACTGCTAGTCTTCCAGTGTACGATAAAAGCGTAGACACTTTAAGACATTACTCCCATGGAGAAAAGTCCGCATGGTGCTTATTGTGTTCAATGCCGATGCAATTTTTGTGTTTCGTCGACACTCTGAAGGTCCACAGATTAGAGAATGCCTCCAGATGTGCTTCCGAAGCTACTACTAGTCTTCCAGTGAACGACCAAATCCTAGACAGTTTAAGACACTACTCCCATTGAGAAAATTCCGCATGGTGCTTATTGTGTTCAATGCCGATGCAATTTTTGTGTTTCATCAACAATCTGAAGGTCCTCAGTTTACAGAATGCATCCTGAACTGCTTCTTAAACTACTACGGGTCTTCCAGTGTACGATCAAAGCGTTGACAGTTTAAGACATTACTCCCATGGAGAAAAGTTCGCATGGTGCTTATTGTGTTCAATGCCGATGCAATTTTTGTGTTTCATCAACACTCTGAAGGTCCACAGATTACAGAATGCTTCCAGATGTGCTTCGGAAACTACTGCTAGTCTTCCAGTGTACGATCAAAGCGTAGACACTTAAAGACATTACTCCCATGGAAAAAAGTCCGCATGGTGCATATTGTGTTCAATGCCGATTAAATTTCTGTGTTTCATCAACACTCTGAAGGTCCACAGATTAGAGAATGCCTCCAGATGTGCTTCCGAAGCTACTACTAGTCTTCCAGTGAATGATCAAATCCTAGACAGTTTAAGACACTACTCCCATTGAGAAAATTCCGCATGGTGCTTATTGTGTTCAATGCCGATTCAATTTTTGTGTTTCATCAACACTCTGAAGGTCCTCAGATTACAGAATGCATCTAGATGTGCTTCCGAAACTACTACTAGTCTTCCAGGGAACGATCATAGCGTAGACAGTTTAAGACATTATTCCCTTGGATTAAACTCCGCATGGTTCTTATTGTGTTCAATGCCGATGCAATTTTTGTGTTTCATCAACACTCTGAAGGTCCACAGATTACAGAATGCATCCAGATGTGCTTCGGAAACTACTACTAGTCTTCCAGGGAACGATCAGAGCGTAGACAGTTTAAGACATTACTCCCATGGAGAAAAGTCCGCATGGTGCTTATTGTGTTCAATGCCGATGCAATTTTTGTGTTTCATCAACACTCTGAAGGTCCACAGATTACAGAATGCCTCCAGATGTGCTCCGGAAACTACTACTAGTCTTCCAGTGTACGATCAAAGCGTAGACAGTTTAAGACATTACTCCCTTTAGAAAAGTCCGCATGGTCCATATTGTATTAAATGCCGATGCAATTTTTGTGTTTCATCAACACTCTGAAGGTCCACAGATACAGAATGCATCCAGATGTGCTTCCGAAACTACTACTAGTCCTCCAGTGAACGATCAAAGCGTAGACAGTTTAAGACATTATTCATATGGAGAAAAGTCCGCATGGTGCTTATTGTATTCAATGCCGATGCAATGTTTGTGTTTCATCAACACTCTGAAGGTCCACAGATTACAGAATGCCTCCAGATATGCTTCGGAAACTACTACTAGTCTTCCAGTGTACGATCAAAACGTAGACAGTTTATGACATTACTCCCATCGAGAAAAGTCCGCATGGTGCTTATTGTGTTCAATGCCGATGCAATTTTTGTGTTTCATCAACACTCTGAAGGTCCACAGATTACAGAATGCCTCCAGATGTGATTCGGAAAATACTACTAGTCTTCCAGTGTACGATCAAAGCGTGGACAGTTTAAGACATTACTCCCATGGAGAAAAGTCCGCATGGTGCTTATTGTGTTCAATGTCGATGCAATTTTTGTGTTTCATCAACACTCTGAAGGTCCACAGATTACAGAATGCAACCAGATGTGCTTCGGAAACTACTACTATTCTTCCAGTGTACGATCAAAGCGTAGATAGTTCAAGACATTACTCCCATGGAGAAAAATCCGCATGGTGCTTATTGTGTTCAATGACGATTCAATTTCTGTGTTTCATCAACACTCTGAAGGTCCCCAGATTACAGAATGCCTCCAGATGTGCTTCGGAAACTACTACTAGTCTCCCAGTGTACGATCAATGCGTAGATAGTTTAAGACATTACTCCCATGGAAAAAAGTTTGCATGGTGCTTATTGTGTTCAATGCCGATGCAAATTTTGTGTTTCATCAACACTCTGAAGGTCCACAGATTACATAATGCCTCCAGATGTGCTTCGGAAACTGCTACTAGTCTTCTAGTGTACGATCATAGCGTAGACAGTTTAAGACATTACTCCCATGGAGAAAAGTCCGCATGGTGCTTATTGTGTTCAATGCCGATGCAATTTTTGTGTTTCATCAACACTCTGAAGGTCCACAGATTACAGAATGCCTCCAGATGTGCTCCGGAAACTACTACTAGTCTTCCAGTGTACGATCAAAGCGTAGACAGTTTAAGACATTACTCCCTTTAGAAAAGTCCGCATGGTGCATATTCTGTTCAATGCCGATGCAATTTTTGTGTTTCATCACCACTCTGAAGGTCCACAGATACAGAATGCCTCCAGATGTGCTTCGGAAACTACTACTAGTCTTCCAGTGTACGATCAAAGCGTAGACAGTTTAAGACATTACCCCCATAGAGAAAATTCCGGACGATGCTTATTGTGTTCGATGCCGATTCAATACCTGTGTTTCATCAACACTCTGAAGGTCCTCAGATTACAGAATGCATCCAGATGTGCTTCCGAAACTACTACTAGTCCTCCAGTGAACGATCAAAGCGTAGACAGTTTAAGACATTATTCATATGGAGAAAAGTCCGCATGGTGCTTATTGTATTCAATGCCGATGCAATGTTTGTGTTTCATCAACACTCTGAAGGTCCACAGATTACAGAATGCCTCCAGATATGCTTCGGAAACTACTACTAGTCTTCCAGTGTACGATCAAAACGTAGATAGTTTATGACATTACTCCCATCGAGAAAAGTCCGCATGGTGCTTATTGTGTTCAATACCGATGCAATTTTTGTGTTTCATCAACACTCTGAAGGTCCACAGATTACAGAATGCCTCCAGATGTGATTCGGAAAATACTACTAGTCTTCCAGTGTACGATCAAAGAGTGGACAGTTTAAGACATTACTCCCATGGAGAAAAGTCCGCATGGTGCTTATTGCTTTCAATGTCGATGCAATTTTTGTGTTTCATCAACACTCTGAAGGTCCACAGATTACAGAATGCAACCAGATGTGCTTCGGAAACTACTACTATTCTTCCAGTGTACGATCAATGCGTAGATAGTTTAAGACATTACTCCCATGGAAAAAAGTTTGCATGGTGCTTATTGTGTTCAATGCCGATGCAAATTTTGTGTTTCATCAACACTCTGAAGGTCCACAGATTACATAATGCCTCCAGATGTGCTTCGGAAACTGCTACTAGTCTTCTAGTGTACGATCAAATCGTAGACAGTTTAAGACATTACTCCCATGGAGAAAAGTCCGCATGGTGCTTATTGTGTTCAATGCCGATGCAATTTTTGTGTTTCATCAACACTCTGAAGGTCCACAGATTACAGAATGAATCCAGATGTGCTCCGGAAACTACTACTAGTCTTCCAGTGTACGATCAAAGCGTAGACAGTTTAAGACATTACTCCCTTTAGAAAAGTCCGCATGGTGCATATTGTGTTCAATGCCGATGCAATTTTTGTGTTTCATCAACACTCTGAAGGTCCACAGATACAGAATGCCTCCAGATGTGCTTCGGAAACTACTACTAGTCTTCCAGTGTACGATCAAAGCGAAGACAGTTTAAGACATTACCCCCATAGAGAAAATTCCGGATGATGCTTATTGTGTTCAATGCCGATTCAATTCCTGTGTTTCATCAACACTCTGAAGGTCCTCAGATTACAGAATGCATCCAGATGTGCTTCCGAAACTACTACTAGTCCTCCAGTGAACGATCAAAGAGTAGACAGTTTAAGACATTATTCATATGGAGAAAAGTCCGCATGGTGCTTATTGTATTCAATGCCGATGCAATGTTTGTGTTTCATCAACACTCTGAAGGTCCACAGATTATAGAATGCCTCCAGATATGCTTCGGAAACTACTACTAGTCTTCCAGTGTACGATCAAAACGTAGACAGTTTATGACATTACTCCCATCGACAAAAGTCCGCATGGTGCTTATAGTGTTCAATGCCGATGCAATTTTTGTGTTTCATCAACACTCTGAAGGTCCAAAGATTACAGAATGCCTCCAGATGTGCTTCGGAAACTACTACTAGTCTCCCAGTGTACGATCAATGCGTAGATAGTTTAAGACATTACTCCCATGGAAAAAAGTTTGCATGGTGCTTATTGTGTTCAATGCCGATGCAAATTTTGTGTTTCATCAACACTCTGAAGGTCCACAGATTACATAATGCCTCCAGATGTGCTTCGGAAACTGCTACTAGTCTTCTAGTGTACGATCAAAGCGTAGACAGTTTAAGACATTACTCCCATGGAGAAAAGTCCGCATGGTGCTTATTGTGTTCAATGCCGATGCATTTTTTGTGTTTCATCAACACTCTGAAGGTCCACAGATTACAGAATGCCTCCAGATGTGCTCCGGAAACTACTACTAGTCTTCCAGTGTACGATCAAAGCGTAGACAGTTTAAGACATTACTCCCTTTAGAAAAGTCCGCATGGTGCATATTGTGTTCAATGCCGATGCAATTTTTGTGTTTCATCAACACTCTGAAGGTCCACAGATACAGAATGCCTCCAGATGTGCTTCGGAAACTACTACTAGTCTTCCAGTGTACGATCAAAGCGTAGACAGTTTAAGACATTCCCCCATAGAGAAAATTCCGGATGATGCTTATTGTGTTCAATGCCGATTCAATTCCTGTGTTTCATCAACACTCTGAAGGTCCTCAGATTACAGAATGCATCCAGATGTGCTTCCGAAACTACTACTAGTCCTCCAGTGAACGATCAAAGCGTAGACAGTTTAAGACATTATTCATATGGAGAAAAGTCCGCATGGTGCTTATTGTATTCAATGCCGATGCAATGTTTGTGTTTCATCAACACTCTGAAGGTCCACAGATTACAGAATGCCTCCAGATGTGATTCGGAAAATACTACTAGTCTTCCAGTGTACGATCAAAGCGTGGACAGTTTAAGACATTACTCCCATGGAGAAAAGTCCGCATGGTGCTTATTGTGTTTAATGTCGATGCAATTTTTGTGTTTCATCAACACTCTGAAGGTCCACAGATTACAGAATGCAACCAGATGTGCTTCGGAAACTACTACTATTCTTCCAGTGTACGATCAAAGCGTAGATAGTTTAAGACATTACTCCCATGGAGAAAAATCCGCATGGTGCTTATTGTGTTCAATGACGATTCAATTTCTGTGTTTCATCAACACTCTGAAGGTCCACAGATTACAGAATGCCTCCAGATGTGCTTCGGAAACTACTACTAGTCTCCCAGTGTACGATCAATGCGTAGATAGTTTAAGACATTACTCCCATGGAAAAAAGTTTGCATGGTGCTTATTGTGTTCAATTCCGATGCAAATTTTGTGTTTCATCAACACTCTGAAGGTCCACAGATTACATAATGCCTCCAGATGTGCTTCGGAAACTGCTACTAGTCTTCTAGTGTACGATCAAAGCGTAGACAGTTTAAGACATTACTCCCATGGAGAAAAGTCCGCATGGTGCTTATTGTGTTCAATGCCGATGCAATTTTTGTGTTTCATCAACACTCTGAAGGTCCACAGATTACAGAATGCCTCCAGATGTGCTCCGGAAACTACTACTAGTCTTCCAGTGTACGATCAAAGCGTAGACAGTTTAAGACATTACTCCCTTTAGAAAAGTCCGCATGGTGCATATTGTGTTCAATGCCGATGCAATTTTTGTGTTTCATCAACACTCTGAAGGTCCACAGATACAGAATGCCTCCAGATGTGCTTCGGAAACTACTACTAGTCTTCCAGTGTACGATCAAAGCGTAGACAGTTTAAGACATTACCCCCATAGAGAAAATTCCGGATGATGCTTATTGTGTTCAATGCCGATTCAATTCCTGTGTTTCATCAACACTCTGAAGGTCCTCAGATTACAGAATGCATCCAGATGTGCTTCCGAAACTACTACTAGTCCTCCAGTGAACGATCAAAGCGTAGACAGTTTAAGACATTATTCATATGGAGAAAAGTCCGCATGGTGCTTATTGTAATCAATGCCGATGCAATGTTTGTGTTTCATCAACACTCTGAAGGTCCACAGATTATAGAATGCCTCCAGATATGCTTCGGAAACTACTACTAGTCTTCCAGTGTACGATCAAAACGTAGACAGTTTATGACATTACTCCCATCGACAAAAGTCCGCATGGTGCTTATTGTGTTCAATGCCGATGCAATTTTTGTGTTTCATCAACACTCTGAAGGTCCAAAGATTACAGAATGCCTCCAGATGTGATTCGGAAAATACTACTAGTCTTCCAGTGTACGATCAAAGCGTGGACAGTTTAAGACATTACTCCCATGGAGAAAAGTCCGCATGGTGCTTATTGTGTTCAATGTCGATGCAATTTTTGTGTTTCATCAACACTCTGAAGGTCCACAGATTACAGAATGCAACCAGATGAGCTTCGGAAACTACTACTATTCTTCCAGTGTACGATCAAAGCGTAGATAGTTTAAGACATTACTCCCATGGGGAAAAATCCGCATGGTGCTTATTGTGTTCAATGACGATTCAATTTCTGTGTTTCATCAACACTCTGAAGGTCCACAGATTACAGAATGCCTCCAGATGTGCTTCGGAAACTACTACTAGTCTCCCAGTGTACGATCAATGCGTAGATAGTTTAAGACATTACTCCCATGGAAAAAAGTTTGCATGGTGCATATTGTGTTCCATGCCGATGCAAATTTTGTGTTTCATCAACACTCTGAAGGTCCACAGATTACATAATGCCTCCAGATGTGCTTCGGAAACTGCTACTAGTCTTCTAGTGTACGATCAAAGCGTAGACAGTTTAAGACATTACTCCCATGGAGAAAAGTCCGCATGGTGCTTATTGTGTTCAATGCCGATGCAATTTTTGTGTTTCATTAACACTCTGAAGGTCCACAGATTACAGAATGCCTCCAGCTGTGCTCCGGAAACTACTACTATTCTTCCAGTGTACGATCAAAGCGTAGACAGTTTAAGACATTACTCCCTTTAGAAAAGTCCGCATGGTGCATATTGTGTTCAATGCCGATGCAATTTTTGTGTTTCATCAACACTCTGAAGGTCCACAGATACAGAATGCCTCCAGATGTGCTTCGGAAACTACTACTAGTCTTCCAGTGTACGATCAAAGCGTAGACAGTTTAAGACATTACCCCCATAGAGAAAATTCCGGATTATGCTTATAGTGTTCAATGCCTATTCAATTCCTGTGTTTCATCAACACTCTGAAGGTCCTTAGATTACAGAATGCATCCAGATGTGCTTCCGAAACTACTACTAGTTCTCCAGTGAACGATCAAAGCGTAGACAGTTTAAGACATTATTCATATGGAGAAAAGTCCACATGGTGCTTATTGTATTCAATGCCGATGCAATGTTTGTGTTTCATCAACACTCTGAATGTCCACAGATTACAGAATGCCTCCAGATGTGCTTCGGAAACTACTACTAGTCTTCCAGTGTACGATCAAAGCGTGGACAGTTTAAGACATTACTCCCATGGAGAAAAGTCCGCATGGTGCTTATTGTGTTCAATGCCGATGCAATTTTTGTGCTTAATCAAAACTCAGAAGGTCCACAGATTACAGAATGCCTCCAGATGTGCATTGGAAACTACTACTAGTCTTCCAGGGAACGATCAAAGCGTAGACAGTTTGAGACATTACTCCCATGGAGAAAAGTCCACATGTTGCTTATTGTGTTCAAAGTCGATGCAATTTTTGTGTTTCATCAACACTCTGAAGGTCCACAGATTACAGAATGCCTCCAGATGTGATTCGGAAAATACTACTAGTCTTCCAGTGTACGATCAAAGCGTGGACAGTTTAAGACATTACTCCCATGGAGAAAAGTCCGCATGGTGCTTATTGTGTTCAATGCCGATGCAATTTTTGTGCTTAATCAAAACTCAGAAGGTCCACAGATTACAGAATGCCTCCAGATGTGCATTGGAAACTACTACTAGTCTTCCAGGGAACGATCAAAGCGTAGACAGTTTGAGACATTACTCCCATGGAGAAAAGTCCACATGTTGCTTATTGTGTTCAAAGTCGATGCAATTTTTGTGTTTCATCAACACTCTGAAGGTCCACAGATTACAGAATGCAACCAGATGTGCTTCGGAAACTACTACTATTCTTCCAGTGTACGATCAAAGCGTAGACAGTTTAAGACATTATTCGAATGGAGAAAAATCCGCATGGTGCTTATTGTGTTCAATGCCTATGCTATTATTGTGTTTCATCAACACTCTGAAGGTCCACAGATTACATAATGCTTATAGATGTGCTTCGGAAACTACTTTTAGTCTTCCAGTGTACGATCAAATCGTAGACAGTTTAAGACGTTACTCCCATCGAGAAAAGTCCGCATGGTGCTTATTGTATTCAATGCCGATGCAATGTTTGTGTTTCATCAACACTCTGAAGGTCCACAGATTACAGAATGCCTCCAGATATGCTTCGGAAACTACTACTAGTCTTCCAGTGTACGATCAAAACGTAGACAGTTTATGACATTACTCCTATCGACAAAAGTCCGCATGGTGCTTATTGTGTTCAATGCCGATGCAATTTTTGTGTTTCATCAACACTCTGAAGGTCCACAGATTACAGAATGCCTCCAGATGTGATTCGGAAAATACTACTAGTCTTCCAGTGTACGATCAAAGCGTGGACAGTTTAAGACATTACTCCCATGGAGAAAAGTCCGCATGGTGCTTATTGTGTTCAATGTCGATGCAATTTTTGTGTTTCATCAACACTCTGAAGGTCCACAGATTACAGAATGCAACCAGATGTGCTTCGGAAACTACTACTATTCTTCCAGTGTACGATCAAAGCGTAGATAGTTTAAGACATTACTCCCATGGAGAAAAATCCGCATGGTGCTTATTGTGTTCAATGACGATTCAATTTCTGTGTTTCATCAACACTCTGAAGGTCCACAGATTACAGAATGCCTCCAGATGTGCTTCGGAAACTACTACTAGTCTCCCAGTGTACGATCAATGCGTAGATAGTTTAAGACATTACTCCCATGGAAAAAAGGTTGCATGGTGCATATTGTGTTCAATGCCGATGCAAATTTTGTGTTTCATCAACACTCTGAAGGTCCACAGATTACATAATGCCTCCAGATGTGCTTCGGAAACTGCTACTAGACTTCTAGTGTACGATCAAAGCGTAGACAGTTTAAGACATTACTCCCATGGAGAAAAGTCCGCATGGGTCTTATTGTGTTCAATGCCGATGCAATTTTTGTGTTTCATTAACACTCTGAAGGTCCACAGTTACAGAATGCCTCCAGATGTGCTCCGGAAACTACTACTAGTCTTCCAGTGTACGATCAAAGCGTAGACAGTTTAAGACATTACTCCCTTTAGAAAAGTCCGCATGGTGCATATTGTGTTCAATGCCGATGCAATTTTTGTGTTTCATCAACACTCTGAAGGTCCACAGATACAGAATGCCTCCAGATGTGCTTCGGAAACTACTACTAGTCTTCCAGTGTACGATCAAAGCGTAGACAGTTTAAGACATTACCCCCATAGAGAAAATTCCGGATGATGCTTATTGTGTTCAATGCCGATGCAATTTTTGTGTTTCATCAACACTCTGAAGGTCCTTAGATTACAGAATGCATCCAGATGTGCTTCCGAAACTACTACTAGTTCTCCAGTGAACGATCAAAGCGTAGACAGTTTAAGACATTATTCATATGGAGGGAAGTCCGCATGGTGCTTATTGTATTCAATGCCGATGCAATGTTTGTGTTTCATCAACACTCTGAAGGTCCACAGATTACAGAATGCCTCCAGATGTGCTTCGGAAACTACTACTAGTCTTCCAGTGTACGATCAAAACGTAGACAGTTTATGACATTACTCCCATCGAGAAAAGTCCGTATGGTGCTTATTGTGTTCAATGCCGATGCAATTTTTGTGTTTCATCAACACTCTGAAGGTCCACAGATTACAGAATGCCTCCAGATGTGATTCGGAAAATACTACTAGTCTTCCAGTGTACGATCAAAGCGTGGACAGTTTAAGACATTACTCCCATGGAGAAAAGTCCGCATGGTGCTTATTGTGTTCAATGTCGATGCAATTTTTGTGTTTCATCAACACTCTGAAGGTCCACAGATTACAGAATGCAACCAGATGTGCTTCGGAAACTACTACTATTCTTCCAGTGTACGATCAAAGCGTAGATAGTTTAAGACATTACTCCCATGGAGAAAAATCCGCATGGTGCTTATTGTGTTCAATGACGATTCAATTTCTGTGTTTCATCAACACTCTGAAGGTCCACAGATTACAGAATGCCTCCAGATGTGCTTCGGAAACTACTACTAGACTCCCAGTGTACGATCAATGCGTAGATAGTTTAATACATTACTCCCATGGAAAAAAGGTTGCATGGTGCTTATTGTGTTCAATGCCGATGCAAATTTTGTGTTTCATCAACACTCTGAAGGTCCACAGATTACATAATGCCTCCAGATGTGCTTCGGAAACTGCTACTAGTCTTCTAGTGTACGATCAAAGCGTAGACAGTTTAAGACATTACTCCCATGGAGAAAAGTCCTCATGGTGCATATTGTGTTCAATGCCGATGCAATTTTTGTGTTTCATCAACACTCTGAAGGTCCACAGATACAGAATGCCTCCAGATGTGCTTCGGAAACTACTACAAGTTCTCCAGTGAACGATCAAAGCGTAGACAGTTTAAGACGTTATTCATATGGAGAAAAGTCCGCATGGTGCTTATTGTATTCAATGCCGATGCAATGTTTGTGTCTCATCAACACTCTGAAGGTCCACAGATTACAGAATGCCTCCAGATGTGCTTCGGAAACTACTACTAGTCTCCCAGTGTACGATAAAAAACGTAGACAGTTTATGACATTACTCCCATCGAGAAAAGTCCGCATGGTGCTTATTGTGTTCAATGCCGATGCAATTTTTGTGTTTCATCAACACTCTGAAGGTCCACAGATTACAGAATGCCTCCAGATGTGATTCGGAAAATACTACTAGTCTTCCAGTGTACGATCAAAGCGTGGACAGTTTAAGACATTACTCCCATGGAGAAAAGTCCGCATGGTGCTTATTGTGTTCAATGCCGATGCAATTTTTGTGCTTAATCAAAACTCTGAAGGTCCACAGATTACAGAATGCCTCCAGATGTGCATTGGAAACTGCTACTAGTCTTCCAGGGAACGATCAAAGCGTAGACAGTTTGAGACATTACTCCCATGGAGAAAAGTCCACATGTTGCTTATTGTGTTCAAAGTCGATGCAATTTTTGTGTTTCATCAACACTCTGAAGGTCCACAGATTACAGAATGCAACCAGATGTGCTTCGGAAACTACTACTATTCTTCCAGTGTACGATCAAAGCGTAGACAGTTTAAGACATTATTCCCATGGAGAAAAATCCGCATGGTGCTTATTGTGTTCAATGCCTATGCTATTATTGTGTTTCATCAACACTCTGAAGGTCCACAGATTACAGAATGCTTATAGATGTGCTTTGGAAACTACTTTTAGTCTTCCAGTGTACGATCAAAGCGTAGACAGTTTAAGACATTATTCCCATTGAGAAAATTCAGCATGGTGCTTATTGTGTTCAATGCCGATGCAATTTTTGTGTTTCATCAACACTCTGAAGGTCCTCAGATTACAGAATGCATCCAGATGTGCTTCCGAAACTACTACTAGTGTTCCAGTGTACGATCAAAGCGTAGACAACTTAAGACATTATTCCCATGGATTAAACTACGCATGGTTCTTATTGTGTTCAATGCCGATGCAATTTTTGTGTTTCATCAACACTCTGAAGGTCCACAGATTACAGAATGCTTCCAGATGTGCTTCGGAAACTACTGCTAGTCTCCCAGTGTACGATCAAAGCGTAGACACTTTAAGATATTACTCCCATGGAGAAAAGTCCGCATGGTGCTTATTGTGTTCAATGCCGATTAAATTTCTGTGTTTCATCTACACTCTGAAGGTCCACAGATTAGAGAATGCCTCCAGATGTGCTTCCGAAGCTACTACTAGTCTTCCAGTGAACGATCAAATCCTAGACAGTTTAAGACACTACTCCCATTGAGAAAATTCCGCATGGTGCTTATTGTGTTCTATGCCGATGCAATTTTTGTGTTTCATCAACACTCTGAAGGTCCACAGATTACAGAATGCCTCCAGATGTGATTCGGAAAATACTACTAGTCTTCCAGTGTACGATCAAAGCGTGGACAGTTTAAGACATTACTCCCATGGAGAAAAGTCCGCATGGTGCTTATTGTGTTCAATGCCCATGCAATTTTTGTGCTTAATCAAAACTCTGAAGGTCCACAGATTACAGAATGCATCCAGATGTGCTTCGGAAACTACTACTAGTCTTCCAGTGTACGATCAAAGCGTAGACAGTTTAAGACATTACCGCCATGGAGAAAAGTCCGCATGGTGCCTATTGTGTTCAATGCCGATGCAATTTTTGTGTTTCATCAACATTCTGAATGTCCACAGATTACAGAATGCCTCCAGATGTGCTGGGGAAACTACTACCAGTCTTCCATCGAACGATCAAGCGTAGACAGTTTAAGACACTACTCCCATGGAGAAAAGTCCGCATGGTGCTTATTGTGTTCAATGCCGATGCAATTTTTATGTTTCATCAACACTCTGAAGGTACACAGATTACAGAATGCCTAAAGATGTGCTTCGGAAACTACTACTATTCTTCTAGTGTACCATCAAATCGTAGACAGTTTAAGACATTACTCCCATGGAGAAAAGTCCGCAAGGCGCTTATTGTGTTCAATGCCGATGCAATGTTTGTGTTTCATCAACACTCTGAAGGTCCACAGATTACAGAATGCCACCAGATGTGCTTCGGAAACTACTACTAGTCTTCCAGTGTACGATCAAAGCGTAGATAGTTTAAGACATTACTCCCATGGAGAAAAGTCCGCATGGTGTTTATTGTGTTCAAAGTCGATGCAATTTTTGTGTTTCATCAACACTCTGAAGGTCCACAGATTACAGAATGCCTCAGATGTGCTTCGGAAACTACTATTAGACTTCCAGTGAACGATCAAAGCGTAGACAGTTTAAGACATTACTCTCATGGAGAAAAGTCCGCATGGTGCTTATTGTGTTCAATGCCGATTCAATTTCTGTGTTTCATCAACACTCTGAAGGTCCACAGATTACAGAATGCCTCCAAAAGTACTTCGGAAGCTACTACTAGTCTTCCAGTGAACGATCAAATCCTAGACAGTTTAAGACACTACTCCCATGGAGAAAAGTCCGCATGGTGCTTATTGTGGTCAATGCCGATGCAATTTTTGTGTTTCATCAACACTCTGAAGGTCCTCAGATTACAGAATGCATCCTGATGTGCTTCGGAAACTTCTACTCGTCTTCCAGTATACGATCAAAGCGTAGACGGTTTAAGACATTACTCCCATGGAGAAAAGTTCACATGGCGCTTATTGTGTTCAATGCCTATGCTATTTTTGTGTTTTACCAACACTCAGAAGGTCCGCAGATTACAGAATGCTTATAGATGTGCTTCGGAAACTGCTTTTAGTCTTCCAGTGTACGATTAAAGCGTAGACAGTTTAAGACATTACTTCCATTGAGAAAATTCCGCATGGTGCTTATTGTGTTCAATGCCGATGCAATTTTTGTGTTTCATCAACACTCTGAAGGTCCTCAGATTACAGAATGCATCAAGATGTGCTTCCGAAACTACTACTAGTCTTCCAGTGTACGATCAAAGCGTAGACAGTTTAAGACATTATTCCCATGGAGAAAACTCCGCATAGTTCTTATTGTGTTCAATGCCGATGCAATTTTTGTTTTTCATCAACACTCTGAAGGTCCACAGATTACAGAATGCCTCCAGATGTGCTTCGGAAACTACTACTAGTTTTCCAGGGAACGATCAAAGCGTAGACAGTTTAAGACATTACTCCCATGGAGAAAAGTACGCATGGTGCTTATTGTGTTCAATGCTGATGCAATTTTTGTGTTTCGTCGACACTCTGAAAGTCCACAGATTACAGAATTCATCCAGATGTGCTTCGGAAACTACTACTAGTCTTCCAGGGAACGATCAAAGCGTAGACAGTTTAAGACATTACTCATATTGAGAAAAGTCCGCATGGTGCTTATTGCGCTCAATGCCGATGCAATTTTTGTGTTTCATCAACAATCTGAAGGTCCTCAGTTTACAGAATGCATCCTGATGTGCTTCGGAAACTACTACGGGTCTTCCAGTGTACGATCAAAGCGTTGACAGTTTAAGACATTACTCCCGTGGAGAAAAGTTCGCATGGTGCTTATTGTGTTCAATGCCGATGCAATTTTTGTGTTTCATCAACACTCTGAAGGTCCACAGATTACAGAATGCTTCCAGATGTGCTTCGGAAACTACTGCTAGTCTTCCAGTGTACGATCAAAGCGTAGACAGTTTAAGACATTACTCCCATGGAGAAAAGTCCGCATGGTGCTTATTGTGTTCAATGCCGATGCAATTTTCGGGTTTCATCAACACTCTGAAGGTCCAGAGATTACAGAATGCCTCCGGATGTGCTTCGGAAAATACTACTAGTCTTCCAGTGTACGATCAAAGTGTGGACAATTGAAGACATTACTCCCATAGAGGAAAGTCCGCATGATGCTTATTGTGTTCAATGTCGTTGCAATATTTGTGCTTAATCAAAACTCTGAAGGTCCACAGATTACAGAATGCCTCCCGATGTGCATTGGAAACTACTACTAGTTTTCCAGTGTACGATCAAAACTTAGACAGTTTGAGACATTACTCCCATGGAGAAAAGTCCACATGTTGCTTATTGTGTTCAAAGTCGATGCAATTTTCTTGTTTCATCAACACTCTGAAGGTCCGAAGATTACAGAATGCATCCAGATGTGCTTCGGAAACTACAACTATCCTTCCAGTGTACGATCAAAGCGTAGACAGTTTAAGACATTACTCCCATGGAGAAAAGTCCGCATGGGGCTTATTGTGTTTCCAATGCCGATGCAATTTCTGTGTTTCATCAACATTCTGAATGTCCACAGATTACAGAATGCCTCCAAATGTGCTTCCGAAACTACTACCAGTCTTCCATCGAACGATCAAGCGTAGACAGTTTAAGACATTACTCCCATGGACAAAAGTCCGCATGGTGCTTATTGCGTTCAATGCCGATGCAATTTTTGTGTTTCATCAACACTCTGAAGGTCCACAGATTACTGAATGCCTCCAGATGTGCTTCGGAATCGACTACTAGTCTTCCAGTGTACGATCAAAGCGTAGACAGTTTAAGACATTACTCCCATGGAGAAAAGTCCGCATGTAGCTTATTGTGTTTCCAATGCCGATGCAATTTCTGTGTTTCATCAACATTCTGAATGTCCACAGATTACAGAATGCCTCCAAATGTGCTTCGGAAACTACTACCAGTCTTCCATCGAACGATCAAGCGTAGACAGTTTAAGACATTACTCCCATGGACAAAAGTCCGCATGGTGCTTATTGTGTTCAATGCCGATGCAATTTTCGGGTTTCATCAACACTCTGAAGGTCCAGAGATTACAGAACGCCTCCGGATGTGCTTCGGAAAATACTACTAGTCTCCCAGTGTACGATCAAAGTGTGGACAATTTAAGACATTACTCCCATAGAGAAAAGTCCGCATGGTGCTTATTGTGTTCAATGTCGTTGCAATTTTTGTGCTTAATCAAAACTCTGAAGGTCCACAGATTACAGAATGCCTCCCGATGTGCATTGGAAACTACTACTAGTCTTCCAGTGTACGATCAAAGCTTAGACAGTTTGAGACATTACTCCAATGGAGAAAAGTCCACATGTTGCTTATTGTGTTCAAAGTCGATGCAATTTTTGTGTTTCATCAATACTCTGAAGGTCCGAAGATTACAGAATGCATCCAGATGTGCTTCGGAAACTACCACTATCCTTCCAGTGTACGATCAAAGCGTAGACAGATTAAGACATTACTCCCATGGAGAAAAGTCCGCATGGTGCTTATTGTGTCCAATGCCGATGCAATTTCTGTGTTTCATCAACATTCTGAATGTCCACAGATTACAGAATGCCTCCAGATGTGCTTCGGAAACTACTACCAGTCTTCCATCGAACGATGAAGCGTAGACAGTTTAAGACATTACTCCCATGGAGAAAAGTCCGCATGGTGCCTATTGTGTTCAATGCCGATGCAATTTTTATGTTTCATCAACATTCTGAATGTCCACAGATTACAGAATGCCTCCAGATGTGCTGGGGAAACTACTACCAGCCTTCCATCGAACGATCAAGCGTAGACAGTTTAAGACACTACTCCCATGGAGAAAAGTCCGCATGGTGCTTATTGTGTTCAATGCCGATGCAATTTTTATGTTTCATCAACACCCTGAAGGTACACAGATTACAGAATGCCTAAAGATGTGCTTCGGAAACTACTACTAGTCTTCTAGTGTACCATCAAAGCGTAGACAGTTTAAGACATTACTCCCATGGAGAAAAGTCCGCAAGGCGCTTATTGTGTTCAATGCCGATGCAATGTTTGTGTTTCATCAACACTCTGAAGGTCCACAGATTACAGAATGCCTCCAGATGTGCTTCGGAAACAACTACTAGTCTTCCAGTGAACGATCAAAGCGTAGACAGTTTAAGACATTACTCTCATGGAGAAAAGTCCGCATGGTACTTATTGTGCTCAATGCCGATGCAATTTTTGTGTTTCATCAACACTCTGAAGGTCCTCAGATTACAGAATGCATCCTGATGTGCTTCGGAAACTTCTACTCGTCTTCCAGTATACGATCAAAGCGTAGACGGTTTAAGACATTACTCCCATGGAGAAAAGTTCGCATGGCGCTTATTGTGTTCATGCCTATGCTATTTTTGTGTTTTACCAACACTCTGAAGGTCCACAGATTACAGAATGCTTATAGATGTGCTTCGGAAACTGCTTTTAGTCTTCCAGTGTACGATCAAAGCGTAGACAGTTTAAGACATTACTTCCATTGAGAAAATTCCGCATGGTGCTTATTGTGTTCAATGCCGATGCAATTTTTGTGTTTCATCAACACTCTGAAGGTCCTCAGATTACAGAATGCATCCAGATGTGCTTCCGAAACTACTACTAGTCTTCCAGTGTACGATCAATGCGTAGACAGTTTAAGACATTATTCCCATGGAGAAAACTCCGCATGGTTCTTATTGTGTTCAATGCCGATGCAATTTTTGTTTTTCATCAACACTCTGAAGGTCCACAGATTACAGAATGCCTCCAGATGTGCTTCGGAAACTACTACTAGTTTTCCAGGGAACGATCAAAGCGTAGACAGTTTAAGACATTACTCCCATGGAGAAAAGTACGCATGGTGCTTATTGTGTTCAATGCTGATGCAATTTTTGTGTTTCGTCGACACTCTGAAGGTCCACAGATTACAGAATTCATCCAGATGTGTTCGGAAACTACTACTAGTCTTCCAGGGAACGATCAAAGCGTAGACAGTTTAAGACATTACTCATATTGAGAAAAGTCCGCATGGTGCTTATTGCGCTCAATGCCGATGCAATTTTTGTGTTTCATCAACAATCTGAAGGTCCTCAGTTTACAGAATGCATCCTGATGTGCTTCGGAAACTACTACGGGTCTTCCAGTGTACGATCAAGGCGTTGACAGTTTAAGACATTACTCCCGTGGAGAAAAGTTCGCATGGTGCTTATTGTGTTCAATGCCGATGCAATTTTTGTGTTTCATCAACACTCTGAACGTCCACAGATTACAGAATGCTTCCAGATGTGCTTCGGAAACTACTGCTAGTCTTCCAGTGAACGATCAAAGCGTAGACAGTTTAAGACATTACTCCCATGGAGAAAAGTCCGCATGGTGCTTATTGTGTTCAATGCCGATGCAATTTTCGGGTTTCATCAACACTCTGAAGGTCCAGAGATTACAGAATGCCTCCGGATGTGCTTCGGAAAATACTACTAGTCTTCCAGTGTACGATCAAAGTGTGGACAATTGAAGACATTACTCCCATAGAGAAAAGTCCGCATGATGCTTATTGTGTTCAATGTCGTTGCAATATTTGTGCTTAATCAAAACTCTGAAGGTCCACAGATTACAGAATGCCTCCCGATGTGCATTGGAAACTACTACTAGTTTTCCAGTGTACGATCAAAACTTAGACAGTTTGAGACATTACTCCCATGGAGAAAAGTCCACATGTTGCTTATTGTGTTCAAAGTCGATGCAATTTTTGTGTTTCATCAACACTCTGAAGGTCCGAAGATTACAGAATGCATCCAGATGTGCTTCGGAAACTACCACTATCCTTCCAGTGTACGATCAAAGCGTAGACAGTTTAAGACATTACTCCCATGGAGAAAAGTCCGCATGGGGCTTATTGTGTTTCCAATGCCGATGCAATTTCTGTGTTTCATCAACATTCTGAATGTCCACAGATTACAGAATGCCTCCAAATGTGCTTCGGAAACTACTACCAGTCTTCCATCGAACGATCAAGCGTAGACAGTTTAAGACATTACTCCCATGGACAAAAGTCCGCATGGTGCTTATTGCGTTCAATGCCGATGCAATTTTTGTGTTTCATCAACACTCTGAAGGTCCACAGATTACTGAATGCCTCCAGATGTGCTTCGGAATCGACTACTAGTCTTCCAGTGTACGATCAAAGCGTAGACAGTTTAAGACATTACTCCCATGGAGAAAAGTCCGCATGTAGCTTATTGTGTTTCCAATGCCGATGCAATTTCTGTGTTTCATCAACATTCTGAATGTCCACAGATTACAGAATGCCTCCAAATGTGCTTCGGAAACTACTACCAGTCTTCCATCGAACGATCAAGCGTAGACAGTTTAAGACATTACTCCCATGGACAAAAGTCCGCATGGTGCTTATTGTGTTCAATGCCGATGCAATTTTCGGGTTTCATCAACACTCTGAAGGTCCAGAGATTACAGAACGCCTCCGGATGTGCTTCGGAAAATACTACTAGTCTCCCAGTGTACGATCAAAGTGTGGACAATTTAAGACATTACTCCCATAGAGAAAAGTCCGCATGGTGCTTATTGTGTTCAATGTCGTTGCAATTTTTGTGCTTAATCAAAACTCTGAAGGTCCACAGATTACAGAATGCCTCCCGATGTGCATTGGAAACTACTACTAGTCTTCCAGTGTACGATCAAAGCTTAGACAGTTTGAGACATTACTCCCATGGAGAAAAGTCCACATGTTGCTTATTGTGTTCAAAGTCGATGCAATTTTTGTGTTTTATCAATACTCTGAAGGTCCGAAGATTACAGAATGCATCCAGATGTGCTTCGGAAACTACCACTATCCTTCCAGTGTACGATCAAAGCGTAGACAGATTAAGACATTACTCCCATGGAGAAAAGTCCGCATGGTGCTTATTGTGTCCAATGCCGATGCAATTTCTGTGTTTCATCAACATTCTGAATGTCCACAGATTACAGAATGCCTCCAGATGTGCTTCGGAAACTACTACCAGTCTTCCATCGAACGATGAAGCGTAGACAGTTTAAGACATTACTCCCATGGAGAAAAGTCCGCATGTTGCCTATTGTGTTCAATGCCGATGCAATTTTTATGTTTCATCAACATTCTGAATGTCCACAGATTACAGAATGCCTCCAGATGTGCTGGGGAAACTACTACCAGCCTTCCATCGAACGATCAAGCGTAGACAGTTTAAGACACTACTCCCATGGAGAAAAGTCCGCATGGTGCTTATTGTGTTCAATGCCGATGCAATTTTTATGTTTCATCAACACTCTGAAGGTACACAGATTACAGAATGCCTAAAGATGTGCTTCGGAAACTACTACTAGTCTTCTAGTGTACCATCAAAGCGTAGACAGTTTAAGACATTACTCCCATGGAGAAAAGTCCGCAAGGCGCTTATTGTGTTCAATGCCGATGCAATGTTTGTGTTTCATCAACACTCTGAAGGTCCACAGATTACAGAATGCCTCCAGATGTGCTTCGGAAACTACTACTAGTCTTCCAGTGTACGATCAAAGCGTAGATAGTTTAAGACATTACTCCCATGGAGAAAAGTCCGCATGGTGCTTATTGTGTTCAAAGTCGATGCAATTTTTGTGTTTCATCAACACTCTGAAGGTCCTCAGATTACAGAATTCATCCAGATGTGCTTCGGAAACTACTACTAGTCTTCCAGGGAACGATCAAAGCGTAGACAGTTTAAGACATTACTCATATTGAGAAAAGTCCGCATGGTGCTTATTGCGCTCAATGCCGATGCAATTTTTGTGTTTCATCAACAATCTGAAGGTCCTCAGTTTACAGAATGCATCCTGATGTGCTTCGGAAACTACTACGGGTCTTCCAGTGTACGATCAAAGCGTTGACAGTTTAAGACATTACACCCGTGGAGTAAAGTTCGCATGGTGCTTATTGTGTTCAATGCCGATGCAATTTTTGTGTTTCATCAACACTCTGAAGGTCCACAGATTACAGAATGCTTCCAGATGTGCTTCGGAAACTACTGCTAGTCTTCCAGTGTACGATCAAAGCGTAGACAGTTTAAGACATTACTCCCATGGAGAAAAGTCCGCATGGTGCTTATTGTGTTCAATGCCGATGCAATTTTCGGGTTTCATCAACACTCTGAAGGTCCAGAGATTACAGAATGCCTCCGGATGTGCTTCGGAAAATACTACTAGTCTTCCAGTGTACGATCAAAGTGTGGACAATTTAAGACATTACTCCCATAGAGAAAAGTCCGCATGGTGCTTATTGTGTTCAATGTCGTTGCAATATTTGTGCTTAATCAAAACTCTGAAGATCCACAGATTACAGAATGCCTCCCGATGTGCATTGGAAACTACTACTAGTTCTCCAGTGTACGATCAAAACTTAGACAGTTTGAGACATTACTCCCATGGAGAAAAGGCCACATGTTGCTTATTGTGTTCAAAGTCGTGCAATTTTTGTGTTTCATCAACACTCTGAAGGTCCGAAGATTACAGAATGCATTCAGATGTGCTTCGGAAACTACCGCTATCCTTCCAGTGTACGATCAAAGCGTAGACAGTTTAAGACATTACTCCCATGGAGAAAAGTCCGCATGGGGCTTATTGTGTTTCCAATGCCGATGCAATTTCTGTGTTTCATCAACATTCTGAATGTCCACAGATTACAGAATGCCTCCAAATGTGCTTCGGAAACTACTACCAGTCTTCCATCGAACGATCAAGCGTAGACAGTTTAAGACATTACTCCCATGGACAAAAGTCCGCATGGTGCTTATTGTGTTCAATGCCGATGCAATTTTCGGGTTTCATCAACACTCTGAAGGTCCAGAGATTACAGAACGCCTCCGGATGTGCTTCGGAAAATACTACTAGTCTCCCAGTGTACGATCAAAGTGTGGACAATTTAAGACATTACTCCCATAGAGAAAAGTCCGCATGAAGCTTATTGTGTTCAATGTCGTTGCAATTTTTGTGCTTAATCAAAACTCTGAAGGTCCACAGATTACAGAATGCCTCCCGATGTGCATTGGAAACTACTACTAGTCTTCCAGTGTACGATCAAAGCTTAGACAGTTTGAGACATTACTCCCATGGAGAAAAGTCCACATGTTGCTTATTGTGTTCAAAGTCGATGCAATTTTTGTGTTTCATCAACACTCTGAAGGTCCGAAGATTACAGAATGCATCCAGATGTGCTTCGGAAACTACCACTATCCTTCCAGTGTACGATCAAAGCGTAGACAGATTAAGACATTACTCCCATGGAGAAAAGTCCGCATGGTGCTTATTGTGTCCAATGCCGATGCAATTTTTATGTTTCATCAACACTCTGAAGGTACACAGATTACAGAATGCCTAAAGATGTGCTTCGGAAACTACTACTAGTCTTCTAGTGTACCATCAAAGCGTAGACAGTTTAAGACATTACTCCCATGGAGAAAAGTCCGCAAGGCGCTTATTGTGTTCAATGCCGATGCAATGTTTGTGTTTCTTCAACACTCTGAAGGTCCACAGATTACAGAATGCCTCCAGATGTGCTTCGGAAACTACTACTGGTCTTCCAGTGTACGATCAAAGCGTAGATAGTTTAAGACATTACTCCCATGGAGAAAAGTCCGCATGGTGCTTATTGTGTTCAAAGTCGATGCAATTTTTGTGTTTCATCAACACTCTGAAGGTCCACAGATTACAGAATGCCTCAGATGTGCTTCGGAAACTACTATTAGACTTCCAGTGAACGATCAAAGCGTAGACAGTTTCAGACATTACTCTCATGGAGAAAAGTCCGCATGGTGCTTTTTGTGTTCAATGCCGATTCAATTTCTGTGTTTCATCAACACTCTGAAGGTCCACAGATTACAGAATGCCTCCAAATGTAATTCGGAAGCTACTACTAGTCTTCCAGTGAACGATCAAATCCTAGACAGTTTAAGACACTACTCCCATGGAGAAAAGGCCGCATGGTGCTTATTGTGCTCAATGCCGATGCAATTTTTGTGTTTCATCAACACTCTGAAGGTCCTCAGATTACAGAATGCATCCTGATGTGCTTCGGAAACTTCTACTCGTTTTCCAGTATACGATCAAAGCGTAGATAGATTAAGACATTACTCCCATGGAGAAAAGTTCGCATGGCGCTTATTGTGTTCAATGCCTATGCTATTTTTGTGTTTTACCAACACTCTGAAGGTCCACAGATTACAGAATGCTTATAGATGTGCTTCGGAAACTGCTTTTAGTCTTCCAGTGTACGATCAAAGCGTAGACAGTTTAAGACATTACTTCCATTGAGAAAATTCCGCATGGTGCTTATTGTGTTCAATGCCGATGCAATTTTTGTGTTTCATCAACACTCTGAAGGTCCTCAGATTACAGAATGCATCCAGATGTGCTTCCGAAACTACTACTAGTCTTCCAGTGTACGATCAAAGCGTAGACAGTTTAAGACATTATTCCCATGGAGAAAACTCCGCATGGTTCTTATTGTGTTCAATGCCGATGCAATTTTTGTTTTTCATTAACACTCTGAAGGTCCACAGATTACAGAATGCCTCCAGATGTGCTTCGGAAACTACTACTAGTTTTCCAGGGAACGATCAAAGCGTAGACAGTTTAAGACATTACTCCCATGGAGAAAAGTACGCATGGTGCTTATTGTGTTCAATGCTGATGCAATTTTTGTGTTTCGTCGTCACTCTGAAGGTCCACAGATTACAGAATTCATAGAGATGTGCTTCGGAATCGACTACTAGTCTTCCAGTGTACGATCAAAGCGTAGACTGTTTAAGACATTACTCCCATGGAGAAAAGTCCGCATGGAGCTTATTGTGTTTCTAATGCCGATGCAATTTCTGTGTTTCATCAACATTCTGAATGTCCACAGATTACAGAATGCCTCCAAATGTGCTTCGGAAACTACTACCAGTCTTCCATCGAACGATCAAGCGTAGACAGTTTAAGACATTACTCCCATGGACAAAAGTCCGCATGGTGCTTATTGTGTTCAATGCCGATGCAATTTTCGGGTTTCATCAACACTCTGAAGGTCCAGAGATTACAGAACGCCTCCGGATGTGCTTCGGAAAATACTACTAGTCTCCCAGTGTACCATCAAAGCGTAGACAGTTTAAGACATTACTCCCATGGAGAAAAGTCCGCAAGGCGCTTATTGTGTTCAATGCCGATGCAATGTTTGTGTTTCATCAACACTCTGAAGGTCCACAGATTACAGAATGCCTCCAGATGTGCTTCGGAAACTACTACTAGTCTTCCAGTGTACGATCAAAGCGTAGATAGTTTAAGACATTACTCCCATGGAGAAAAGTCCGCATGGTGCTTATTGTGCTCAATGCCGATGCAATTTTTGTGTTTCATCAACACTCTGAAGGTCCTCAGATTACAGAATGCATCCTGATGTGCTTCGGAAACTTCTACTCGTCTTCCAGTATACGATCAAAGCGTAGACGTTTTAAGACATTACTCCCATGGAGAAAAGTTCGCATGGCGCTTATTGTGTTCAATGCCTATGCTATTTTTGTGTTTTACCAACACTCTGAAGGTCCACAGATTACAGAATGCTTATAGATGTGCTTCGGAAACTGCTTTTAGTCTTCCAGTGTACGATCAAAGCGTAGACAGTTTAAGACATTACTTCCATTGAGAAAATTCCGCATGGTGCTTATTGTGTTCAATGCCGATGCAATTTTTGTGTTTCATCAACACTCTGAAGGTCCTCAGATTACAGAATGCATCCAGATGTGCTTCCGAAACTACTACTAGTCTTCCAGTGTACGATCAAAACGTAGACAGTTTAAGACATTATTCCCATGGAGAAAACTCCGCATGGTTCTTATTGTGTTCAATGCCGATGCAATTTTTGTTTTTCATCAACACTCTGAAGGTCCACAGATTACAGAATGCCTCCAGATGTGCTTCGGAAACTACTACTAGTTTTCCAGGGAACGATCAAAGCGTAGACAGTTTAAGACATTACTCCCATGGAGAAAAGTACGCATGGTGCTTATTGTGTTCAATGCTGATGCAATTTTTGTGTTTCGTCGACACTCTGAAGGTCCACAGATTACAGAATTCATCCAGATGTGCTTCGGAAACTACTACTAGTCTTCCAGGGAACGATCAAAGCGTAGACAGTTTAAGACATTACTCATATTGAGAAAAGTCCGCATGGTGCTTATTGCGCTCAATGCCGATGCCATTTTTGTGTTTCATCAACAATCTGAAGGTCCTCAGTTTACAGAATGCATCCTGATGTGCTTCGGAAACTACTACGGGTCTTCCAGTGTACGATCAAAGCGTTGACAGTTTAAGACATTACTCCCGTGGAGAAAAGTTCGCATGGTGCTTATTGTGTTCAATGCCGATGCAATTTTTGTGTTTCATCAACACTCTGAAGGTCCACAGATTACAGAATGCTTCCAGATGTGCTTCGGAAACTACTGCTAGTCTTCCAGTGTACGATCAAAGCGTAGACAGTTTAAGACATTACTCCCATGGAGAAAAGTCCGCATGGTGCTTATTGTGTTCAATGCCGATGCAATTTTCGGCTTTCATCAACACTCTGAAGGTCCAGAGATTACAGAATGCCTCCGGATGTGCTTCGGAAAATACTACTAGTCTTCCAGTGTACGATCAAAGTGTGGACAATTTAAGACATTACTCCCATAGAGAAAAGTCCGCATGGTGCTTATTGTGTTCAATGTCGTTGCAATATTTGTGCTTAATCAAAACTCTGAAGGTCCACCGATTACAGAATGCCTCCCGATGTGCATTGGAAACTACTACTAGTTTTCCAGTGTACGATCAAAACCTAGACAGTTTGAGACATTACTCCCATGTAGAGAAGTCCACATGTTGTTTATTGTGTTCAAAGTCGATGAAATTTTTGTGTTTCATCAACACTCTGAAGGTCCGAAGATTACAGAATGCATCCAGATGTGCTTCGGAAACTACCACTATCCTTCCAGTGTACGATCAAAGCGTAGACAGTTTAAGACATTACTCCCATGGAGAAAAGTCCGCATGGGGCTTATTGTGTTTCCAATGCCGATGCAATTTCTGTGTTTCATCAACATTCTGAATGTCCAGAGATTACAGAATGCCACCAAATGTGCTTCGGAAACTACTACCAGTCTTCCATCGAACGATCAAGCGTAGACAGTTTAAGACATTACTCCCATGGACAAAAGTCCGCATGGTGCTTATTGCGTTCAATGCCGATGCAATTTTTGTGTTTCATCAACACTCTGAAGGTCCACAGATTACTGAATGCCTCCAGATGTGCTTCGGAATCGACTACTAGTCTTCCAGTGTACGATCAAAGCGTAGACAGTTTAAGACATTACTCCCATGGAGAAAAGTCCGCTGGAGCTTATTGTGTTTCTAATGCCGATGCAATTTCTGTGTTTCATCAACATTCTGAATGTCCACAGATTACAGAATGCCTCCAAATGTGCTTCGGAAACTACTACCAGTCTCCCATCGAACGATCAAGCGTAGACAGTTTAAGACATTACTCCCATGAACAAAAGTCCGCATGGTGCTTATTGTGTTCAATGCCGATGCAATATTCGGGTTTCATCAACACTCTGAAGGTCCAGAGATTACAGAACGCCTCCGGATGTGCTTCGGAAAATACTACTAGTCTCCCAGTGTACGATCAAAGTGTGGACAATTTAAGACATTACTCCCATAGAGAAGAGTCCGCATGGTGCTTATTGTGTTCAATGTCGTTGCAATTTCTGTGCTTAATCAAACCTCTGAAGGTCCACAGATTACAGAATGCCTCCCGATGTGCATTGGAAACTACTACTAGTCTTCCAGTGTACGATCAAAGCTTAGACAGTTTGAGACATTACTCCCATGGAGAAAAGTCCACATGTTGCTTATTGTGTTCAAAGTCGATGCAATTTTTGTGTCTCATCAACACTCTGAAAGTCCGAAGATTACAGAATGCATCCAGATGTGCTTCGGAAACTACCACCATCCTTCCAGTGTACGATCAAAGCGTAGACAGATTAAGACATTACTCCCATGGAGAAAAGTCCGCATCGTGCTTATTGTGTTCAATGCCGATGCAATTTCTGTGTTTCATCAACATTCTGAATGTCCTCAGATTACAGAATGCATCCACATGTGCTTCTGAAACTACTACCAGTCTTCCAGTGAACGATCAAAGCGTAGACTGTTTAAGACATTATTCCCATGGAGAAAATTACGCATGGTGCTTATTGTATTCAATGCCGATGCAATGTTTGTGTTTCATCAACACTCTGAAGGTCCACAGATTACAGAATGCCTCCAGATGTGCTTCGGAAACTACTACTAGTCTTCCAGTGTACGATCAAAACGTAGACAGTTTAAGACATTGCTCCCATGGAGAAAAGTCCGCATGGTGCTTATTGTGTTCAATGCCGATGCAATTTTTGTGTTTCATCAACACTCTGAAGGTCCACAGATTACAGAATGCCTCCAGATGTGATTCGGAAAATACTACTAGTCTTCCAGTGTACGATCAAAGCGTGGACAGTTTAAGACATTACTCCCATGGAGAAAAGTCCGCATGGTGCTTATTGTGTTCAATGCCGATGCAATTTTTGTGCTTAATCAAAACTCTGAAGGTCCACAGATTACAGAATGCCTCCAGATGTGCATTGGAAACTACTACTAGTCTTCCAGGGAACGATCAAAGCGTAGACAGTTTGAGACATTACTCCCATGGAGAAAAGTCCACATGTTGCTTACTGTGTTCAAAGTCGATGCAATTTTTGTGTTTCATCAACACTCTGAAGGTCCACAGATTACAGAATGCATCCAGATGTGCTTCGGAAACTACTACTATTCTTCCAGTGTACGATCAAAGCGTAGACAGTTTAAGACATTACTCCCATGGAGAAAAATCAGAATGGTGCTAATGTGTTCAATGCCGATGAAATTTTTGTGTTTCATCAACACTCTGAAGGTCCACAGGTTACAGAATGCATCCAGATGTGCTTCGGAAACTACTACTAGTCTTCCAGTGTACGATCAAAGCGTAGACAGTTTAAGACATTACTCCCATGGAGAAAAGTTTGCATGGTGCTTATTGTGTTCAATGCCGATGCAAATTTTGTGTTTCATCAACACTCTGAAGGTCCACAGATTACAGATTGCCTCCAGATGTGCTTCGGAAACTACTACTAGTCTTCCAGTGTACGATCAAAGCGTAGACAGATTAAGACATTACTCCCATGGAGAAAAGTCCGCATCGTGCTTATTGTGTCCAATGCCGATGCAATTTTTGTGTTTCATCAACATTCTGAATGTCCACAGATTACAGAATGCCTCCAGATGTGCTGGGGAAACTACTACCAGTCTTCCATCGAACGATCAAGCGTAGACAGTTTAAGACACTACTCCCATGGAGAAAAGTCCGCATGGTGCTTATTGTGTTCAATGCCGATGCAATTTTTATGTTTCATCAACACTTTGAAGGTACACAGATTACAGAATGCCTAAAGATGTGCTTCGGAAACTACTACTAGTCTTCCAGTGTACCATCAAAGCGTAGACAGTTTAAGAGATTACTCCCATGGAGAAAAGTCCGCAAGGCGCTTATTGTGTTCAATGCCGATTCAATTTCTGTGTTTCATCAACACTCTGAAGGTCCACAGATTACAGAATGCCTCCAAATGTACTTCGGAAGCTACTACTAGTCTTCCAGTGAACGATCAAATCCTAGACAGTTTAAGACACTACTCCCATGGAGAAAAGTCCGCATGGTGCTTATTGTGCTCAATGCCGATGCAATTTTTGTGTTTCATCAACACACTGAAGGTCCTCAGATTACAGAATGCATCCTGATGTGCTTCGGAAACTTCTACTCGTCTTCCAGTATACGATCAAAGCGTAGACGGTTTAAGACATTACTCCCATGGAGAAAAGTTCGCATGGCGCTTATTGTGTTCAATGCCTATGCTATTTTTGTGTTTCACCAACACTCTGAAGGTCCACAGATTACAGAATGCTTATAGATGTGCTTCGGAAACTGCTTTTAGTCTTCCAGTGTACGATCAAAGCGTAGACAGTTTAAGACATTACTTCCATTGAGAAAATTCCGCATGGTGCTTATTGTGTTCAATGCCGATGCAATTTTTGTGTTTCATCAACACTCTGAAGGTCCTCAGATTACAGAATGCATCCAGATGTGCTTCCGAAACTACTACTAGTCTTCCAGTGTACGATCAAAGCGTAGACAGTTTAAGACATTACTCCCATGGACAAAAGTCCGCATGGAGCTTATTGTGTTTCTAATGCCGATGCAATTTCTGTGTTTCATCAACATTCTGAATGTCCACAGATTACAGAATGCCTCCAAATGTGCTTCGGAAACTACTACCAGTCTTCCATCGAACGATCAAGCGTAGACAGTTTAAGACATTACTCCCATGAACAAAAGTCCGCATGGTGCTTATTGTGTTCAATGCCGATGCAATATTCGGGTTTCATCAACACTCTGAAGGTCCAGAGATTACAGAACGCCTCCGGATGTGCTTCGGAAAATACTACTAGTCTCCCAGTGTACGATCAAAGTGTGGACAATTTAAGACATTACTCCCATAGAGAAGAGTCCGCATGGTGCTTATTGTGTTCAATGTCGTTGCAATTTCTGTGCTTAATCAAAACTCTGAAGGTCCACAGATTACAGAATGCCTCCCGATGTGCATTGGAAACTACTACTAGTCTTCCAGTGTACGATCAAAGCTTAGACAGTTTGAGACATTACTCCCATCGAGAAAAGTCCACATGATGCTTATTGTGTTCAAAGTCGATGCAATTTTTGTGTTTCATCAACACTCTGAAGATCCGAAGATTACAGAATGCATCCAGATGTGCTTCGGAAACTACCACTATCCTTCCAGTGTACGATCAAAGCGTAGACAGATTAAGACATTACTCCCATGGAGAAAAGTCCGCATCGTGCTTATTGTGTCCAATGCCGATGCAATTTCTGTGTTTCATCAACATTCTGAATGTCCACAGATTACAGAATGCCTCCAGATGTGCTTCGGAAACTACTACCAGTCTTCCATCGAACGATGAAGCGTAGACAGTTTAAGACATTACTCCCATGGAGAAAAGTCCGCATTGTGCTTATTGTGTTCAATGCCGATGCAATTCTTGTGTTTCATCAACAGTCTGAAGGTCCACAGATTACAGAATGCTTCCAGATTTGCTTCGGAAACTACAACTAGTCTTCCATCGAACAATCAAGGCGTAGACATTTTAAGACATTACTCCCATGGAGAAAAGTCCGCATGGTGCTTATTGTATTCAATGCCGATGCAACGTTTGTGTTTCATCAACACTCTGAAGGTCCACAGATTACAGAATGCCTCCAGATGTGATTCGGAAAATACTACTAGTCCTCCAGTGTACGATCAAATGGTGGACAGTTTAAGACATTACTCCCATGGAGAAAAGTCCGCATGGTGCTTATTGTGTTCAATGCCGATGCAATTTTTGTGCTTAATCAAAACTCTGAAGGTCCACAGATTACAGAATGCCTCCAGATGTGCATTGGAAACTACTACGAATCTTCCAGGGAACGATCAAAGCGTAGACAGTTTGAGACATTACTCCCATGGAGAAAAGTCCACATGTTGCTTATTGTGTTCAAAGTCGAAGCAATTTTTGTGTTTCATCAACACTCTGAAGGTCCACAGGTTACAGAATGCTTCCAGATGTGCTTCGGAAACTACTACTAATCTTCCAGTGTACGATCAAAACGTAGACAGTTTAGACATTGCTCCCATGGAGAAAAGTTCGAATGGTGCTTATTGTGTTCAATGCCGATGCAATTTTTGTGTTTCATCAACACTCTGAAGGTCCACAGATTACAGAATGCTTCCAGATGTTCTTCGGAAACTACTACTAGTCTTCCAGTGTACGATCAAAGCGTAGACAGTTTAAGACATTACTCCCATGGAGAAAAGTCCGCATGGTGCTTATTGTGTTCAATGCCGATGCAATTTTTGTGTCTCATCAACACTCTGAAGGTCCAGAGATTACAGAATGCCTCCAGATGTGCTTCGGAAACTACTACTAATCTTCCAGTGTACGATCAAAGCGTAGACAGTTTAAGACATTACTCCCTTTAGAAAAGTCCGCATGGTGCTTATTGTGTTCAATGCCGATGCAATTTTTGTGTTTCATCAACACTCTGAAGGTCCACAGATTACAGAATGGCGCGGGATGTGCTCCGGAAACTACTACTAGTCTTCCAGTGTACGATCAAAGCGTAGACAGTTTAAGACATTACTCCCTTTAGAAAAGTCCGCATGGAGCATATTGTGTTCAATGCCGATGCAATTTTTGTGTTTCATCAACACCCTGAAGGTCCACAGATACAGAATACCTCCAGATGTGCTTCGGAAACAACTACTAGTCTTCCAGTGTACGATCAAAGCGTAGACAGTTTAAACAATTACTCCCATGGAGAAAAGTCCGCATGGTGCTTATTGTGTTCAATGCCGATTCAATTCCTGTGTTTCATCAACACTCTGAAGGTCCTCAGATTACAGAATGCATCCACATGTGCTTCTGAAACTACTACCAGTCTTCCAGTGAACGATCAAAGCGTAGACTGTTTAAGACATTATTCCCATGGAGAAAATTCCGCATGGTGCTTATTGTATTCAATGCCGATGCAATGTTTGTGTTTCATCAACACTCTGAAGGTCCTCAGATTACAGAATGCCTCCAGATGTGCATTGGAAACTACTACGAATCTTCCAGGGAACGATCAAAGCGTAGACAGTTTAAGACATTGCTCCCATGGAGAAAAGTCCGCATGGTGCTTATTGTGTTCAATGCCGATGCAATTTTTGTGTTTCATCAACACTCTGAAGGTCCACAGATTACAGAATGCCTCCAGATGTGATTCGGAAAATACTACTAGTCTTCCAGTGTACGATCAAAGCGTGGACAGTTTAAGACATTACTCCCATGGAGAAAAGTCCGCATGGTGCTTATTGTGTTCAATGCCGATGCAATTTTTGTGCTTAATCAAAACTCTGAAGGTCCACAGATTACAGAATGCCTCCAGATGTGCATTGGAAACTACTACTAGTCTTCCAGGGAACGATCAAAGCGTAGACAGTTTGAGACATTACTCCCATGGAGAAAAGTGCACATGTTGCTTACTGTGTTCAAAGTCGATGCAATTTTTGTGTTTCATCAACACTCTGAAGGTCCACAGATTACAGAATGCATCCAGATGTGCTTCGGAAACTACTACTATTCTTCCAGTGTACGATCAAAGCGTAGACAGTTTAAGACATTACTCCCATGGAGAAAAATCAGAATGGTGCTAATGTGTTCAATGCCGATGCAATTTTTGTGTTTCATCAACACTCTGAAGGTCCACAGGTTACAGAATGCATCCAGATGTGCTTCGGAAACTACTACTAGTCTTCCAGTGTACGATCAAAGCGTAGACAGTTTAAGACATTACTCCCATGGAGAAAAGTTTGCATGGTGCTTATTGTGTTCAATGCCGATGCAAATTTTGTGTTTCATCAACACTCTGAAGGTCCACAGATTACAGATTGCCTCCAGATGTGCTTCGGAAACTACTACTAGTCTTCCAGTGTACGATCAAAGCGTAGACAGTTTAAGACATTACTCCCATGGAGAAAAGTCCGCATGGTGCCTATTGTGTTCAATGCCGATGCAATTTTTGTGTTTCATCAACATTCTGAATGTCCACAGATTACAGAATGCCTCCAGATGTGCTGGGGAAACTACTACCAGTTTTCCATCGAACGATCAAGCGTAGACAGTTTAAGACACTACTCCCATGGAGAAAAGTCCGCATGGTGCTTATTGTGTTCAATGCCGATGCAATTTTTATGTTTCATCAACACTCTGAAGGTACACAGATTACAGAATGCCTAAAGATGTGCTTCGGAAACTACTACTAGTCTTCCAGTGTACCATCAAAGCGTAGACAGTTTAAGAGATTACTCCCATGGAGAAAAGTCCGCAAGGCGCTTATTGTGTTCAATGCCGATTCAATTTCTGTGTTTCATCAACACTCTGAAGGTCCACAGATTACAGAATGCCTCCAAATGTACTTCGGAAGCTACTACTAGTCTTCCAGTGAACGATCAAATCCTAGACAGTTTAAGACACTACTCCCATGGAGAAAAGTCCGCATGGTGCTTATTGTGCTCAATGCCGATGCAATTTTTGTGTTTCATCAACACACTGAAGGTCCTCAGATTACAGAATGCATCCTGATGTGCTTCGGAAACTTCTACTCGTCTTCCAGTATACGATCAAAGCGTAGACGGTTTAAGACATTACTCCCATGGAGAAAAGTTCGCATGGCGCTTATTGTGTTCAATGCCTATGCTATTTTTGTGTTTCACCAACACTCTGAAGGTCCACAGATTACAGAATGCTTATAGATGTGCTTCTGCTTTTAGTCTTCCAGTGTACGATCAAAGCGTAGACAGTTTAAGACATTACTCCCATTGAGAAAAGTCCACATGGTGCTTATTGTGTTCAATGCCGATGCAATTTTTGTGTTTCGTCGACACTCTGAAGGTCCACAGATTACAGAATTCATCCAGATGTGCTTCGGAAACTACTACTAGTCTTCCAGGGAACGATCAAAGCGTAGACAGTTTAAGACATTACTCATATTGAGAAAAGTCCGCATGGTGCTTATTGCGTTCAATGCCGATGCAATTTTTGTGTTTCATCAACACTCTGAAGGTCCACAGATTACAGAATGCCTCCAGATGTGTTTCGGAATCGACTACTAGTCTTCCAGTGTACGATCAAAGCGTAGACAGTTTAAGACATTACTCCCATGGAGAAAAGTCCGCATGGAGCTTATTGTGTTTCCAATGCCGATGCAATTTCTGTGTTTCATCAACATTCTGAATGTCCACAGATTACAGAATGCCTCCAAATGTGCTTCGGAAACTACTACCAGTCTTCCATCGAACGATCAAGCGTAGACAGTTTAAGACATTACTCCCATGGACAAAAGTCCGCATGGTGCTTATTGTGTTCAATGCCGATGCAATTTTCGGGTTTCATCAACACTCTGAAGGTCCGATGATTACAGAATGCATCCAGATGTGCTTCGGAAACTATCACTATCCTTCCAGTGTACGATCAAAGCGTAGACAGATTAAGACATTACTCCCATGGAGAAAAGTCCGCATGGTGCTTATTGTGTCCAATGCCGATGCAATTTCTGTGTTTCATCAACATTCTGAATGTCCACAGATTACAGAATGCCTCCAGATGTGCTTCGGAAACTACTATCAGTCTTCCATCGAACGATGAAGCGTAGACAGTTTAAGACATTACTCCCATGGAGAAAAGTCCGCATTGTGCTTATTGTGTTCAATGTCGTTGCAATTTTTGTGCTTAATCAAAACTCTGAAGGTCCACAGATTACAGAATGCCTCCCGATGTGCATTGGAAACTACTACTAGTCTTCCAGTGTACGATCAAAGCTTAGACAGTTTGAGACATTACTCCCATGGAGAAAAGTCCACATGTTGCTTATTGTGTTCAAAGTCGATGCAATTTTTGTGTTTCATCAACACTCTGAAGGTCCGATGATTACAGAATGCATCCAGATGTGCTTCGGAAACTATCACTATCCTTCCAGTGTACGATCAAAGCGTAGACAGATTAAGACATTACTCCCATGGAGAAAAGTCCGCATGGTGCTTATTGTGTCCAATGCCGATGCAATTTCTGTGTTTCATCAACATTCTGAATGTCCACAGATTACAGAATGCCTCCAGATGTGCTTCGGAAACTACTATCAGTCTTCCATCGAACGATGAAGCGTAGACAGTTTAAGACATTACTCCCATGGAGAAAAGTCCGCATTGTGCTTATTGTGTTCAATGCCGATGCAATTCTTGTGTTTCATCAACACTCTGAAGGTCCACGGATTACAGAATGCCTCCAGATTTGCTTCGGAAACTACTACTAGTCTTCCAGTGTACGATCAAAGGCTAGACAGTTTAAGACATTACTCCCATGGAGAAAAGTCCGCATGGTGCTTATTGTGTTCAATGCCGATGCAATTTTCGTGTTTCATCAACACTCTGAAGGTCCACAGATTACAGAATGCCTCTAGATGTGATTCGGAAAATACTACTAGTCCTCCAGTGTACGATCAAATGGTGGACAGTTTAAGACATTACTCCCATGGAGAAAAGTCCGCATGGTGCTTATTGTGTTCCATGCCGATGCAATTTTTGTGCTTAATCAAAACTCTGAAGGTCCACAGATTACAGAATGCCTCCAGATGTGCATTGGAAGCTACTACTAATCTTCCAGGGAACGATCAAAGCGTAGACAGTTTGAGACATTACTCCCATGGAGAAAAGTCCACATGTTGCTTATTGTGTTCAAAGTCGATGCAATTTTTGTGTTTCATCAACACTCTGAAGGTCCACAGATTACAGAATGCATCCAGATGTGCTTTGGAAACCACTACTATTCTTCCAGTGTACGATCAAAGCGTAGACAGTTTAAGACATTACTCCCATGGAGAAAAATCCGCATGGTGCTTATTGTGTTCAATGCCGATGCAATTTTTGTGTTTCATCAACACTTTGAAGGTCCACAGATTACAGAATGCTTCCAGATGTTCTTCGGAAACTACTACTAGTCTTCCAGTGAACGATCAAAGCGTAGACAGTTTAAGACATTATCCCCATGGAGAAATCTCCGCATGGTGCTTATTGTATTCAATGCCGATGCAATGTTTGTGTTTCATCAACACTCTGAAGGTCCACAGATTACAGAATGCCTCCAGAAGTGCTTCGGAAACTACTACGAGTCTTCCATCGAACGATCAAGCGTGGACAGTTTAAGACATTACTCCCATGGAGAAAAGTCCGCATGGAGCTTATTGTGTTCAATGCCGATGCAATTTTTGTGTTTCATCAACACTCTGAAGGTCCACAGATTACAGAATGCCTCCAGATGTGATTCGGAAAATACTACTAGTCTTCCAGTGTACGATCAAAGCGTAGACAGTTTAAGACATTACTCCCATGGAGAAAAGTCCGCATGGGGCTTATTGTGTTCAATGCCGATGCAATTTTTGTGTTTCATCAACACTCTGAAGGTCCTCAGATTACAGAATGCATCCAGTTGTGCTTCCGAAACTACTACTAGTCTTCCAGTGAACGATCAAAGCGTAGACAGTTTAAGACATTATTCCCATGGAGAAAAGTCCGCATGGTGTTTATTGTATTCAATGCCGATGCAATGTTTGTGTTTCATCAACACTCTGAAGGTCCACAGATTACAGAATGCCTCCAGATGTGCTTCGGAAACTACTACTAGTCTTCCAGTGTACGATCAAAGCGTAGACAGTTTAAGACATTACTCCCATGGAGAAAAGTTTGCAAGGTGCTTATTGTGTTCAAAGTCGATGCAATTTTTGTGTTTCATCAACACCCTGAAGGTCCACAAATTACAGAATGCCTCAGATGTACTTCGGAAACTACTATTAGACTTCCAGTGAACGATCAAAGCGAAGACAGTTTAAGACATTACTCTCATGGAGAAAAGTCCGCATGGTGCTTATTGTGTTCAATGCCGATTCAATTTCTGTGATTCATCAACACTCTGAAGGTCCACAGATTACAGAATGCCTTCAGATGTGCTTCGGAAGCTACAACTAGTCTTCCAGTGAACGATCAAATCCTAGTTAGTTTAAGACACTACTCCCATGGAGAAAAGTCCGCATGGTGCTTATTGTGCTCAATGCCGAATCAATTTTTGTGTTTCATCAACACTCTGAAGGTCTTCAGATTACAGAATGCATCCTGATGTGCTTCCGAAACTACTACTAGTCTTCCAGTGTACGATCAAAGCGTAGACAGTTTAAGACATTATTCCCATGGAGAAAACTCCGCATGGTTTTCATTGTGTTCAATGCCGATGCAATTTTTGTTTTTCATCAACACTCTGAAGGTCCACAGATTACAGAATGCCTCCAGATGTGCTTCGGAAACTACTACTAGTCTTCCAAAGAACGATAAAGTGTAGACAGTTTAAGACATTACTCCCATGGAGAAAAGTCCGCATGGTGCTTATTGTGTTCAATGCCGATGCAATTTTTGTGTTTCATCGACACTCTGAAGGTCCACAGATTGCAGAATTCATCCAGATGTGCTTCGGAAACTACTACTAGTCTTCCAGGGAACGATCAAAGCGTAGACAGTTTAAGACATTACTCCCATGGAGAAAAGTTCGCATGGTGCTTATTGTGTTCATTGCCGATGCAATTTTTGTGTTTCATCAACACTCTGAAGATCCACAGATTACAGAATGCTTCCAGATGTGCTTCGGAAACTACTGCTAGTCTTCCAGTGTACGATCAAAGCTTAGACAGTTTGAGACATTACTCCTATGGAGAAAAGTCCACATGGTGCTTATTGTGTTCAATGTCGTTGCAATTTTTGTGCTTAATCAAAACTCTGAAGGTCCACAGATTACAGAATGCCTCCCGATGTGCATTGGAAACTACTACTAGTCTTCCAGTGTACGATCAAAGCTTAGACAGTTTGAGACATTACTCCCATGGAGAAAAGTCCACATGTTGCTTATTGTGTTCAAAGTCGATGCAATTTTTGTGTTTCATCAACACTCTGAAGGTCCGAAGATTACAGAATGCATCCAGATGTGCTTCGGAAACTACCACTATCCTTCCAGTGTACGATCAAAGCGTAGACAGATTAAGACATTACTCCCATGGAGAAAAGTCCGCATGGTGCTTATTGTGTCCAATGCCGATGCAATTTCTGTGTTTCATCAACATTCTGAATGTCCACAGATTACAGAATGCCTCCAGATGTGCTTCGGAAACTACTACCAGTCTTCCATCGAACGATGAAGCGTAGACAGTTTAAGACATTACTCCCATGGAGAAAAGTCCGCATTGTGCTTATTGTGTTCAATGCCGATGCAATTCTTGTGTTTCATCAACACTCTGAAGGTCCACGGATTACAGAATGCCTCCAGATTTGCTTCGGAAACTACTACTAGTCTTCCAGTGTACGATCAAAGCGTAGACAGTTTAAGACATTACTCCCATGGAGAAAAGTCCGCATGGTGCTTATTGTGTTCAATACCGATGCAATTTTCGTGTTTCATCAACACTCTGAAGGTCCACAGATTACAGAATGCCTCCAGATGTGCTTCGGAAACTACTACTAGTCTTCCAGTGTACGATCAAAGCGTAGACAGTTTAAGACATTACTCCCATGGAGAAATGTCCGCGTGGTGCTTATTGTGTTCAATGCCGATGCAATTTTTGTGTTTCATCAACATTCGGAATGTCCACAAATTACAGAATGCCTCCAGATGTGCTTCGGAAACTACAACTAGTCTTCCATCGAACAATCAAGGCGTAGACAGTTTAAGACATTACTCCCATGGAGAAAAGTCCGCATGGTGCTTATTGTATTCAATGCCGATGCAATGTTTGTGTTTCATCAACACTCTGAAGGTCCACAGATTACAGAATGCCTCCAGATGTGATTCGGAAAATACTACTAGTCCTCCAGTGTACGATCAAATGGTGGACAGTTTAAGACATTACTCCCATGGAGAAAAGTCCACATGTTCCTTATTGTGTTCAAAGTCGATGCAATTTTTGTGTTTCATCAACACTCTGAAGGTCCACAGATTACAGAATGCATCCAGATGTGCTTTGGAAACTACTACTATTCTTCCAGTGTACGATCAAAGCGTAGACAGTTTAAGACATTACTCCCATGGAGAAAAATCCGCATGGTGCTTATTGTGTTCAATGCCAATGCAATTTTTGTGTTTCATCAACACTCCGAAGGTACACAGATTACAGAATGCATCCAGATGTGCTTCGGAAACTACTACTAGTCTTCCAGTGTACGATCAAAGCGTAGACAGTTTAAGACATTACTCCCACTGAGAAAAGTCCGCATGGTGCTTATTGTGCTCAATGCCGGTGCAATTATTGTGTTTCATCAACAATCTGAAGGTCCTCAGCTTACAGAATGCATCCTGATGTGCTTCGGAAATTACTACTGGTCTTCCTGTGTACGATCAAAGCGTAGACAGTTTAAGACATTACTCCCATGGAGAAAAGTTCGCATGGTGCTTATTGTGTTCATTGCCGATGCAATTTTTGTGTTTCATCAACACTCTGAAGGTCCACAGATTACAGAATGCTTCAAGATGTGCTTCGGAAACTACTGCTAGTCTTCCAGTGTACGATCAAAGCTTAGACAGTTTGAGACATTACTCCTATGGAGAAAAGTCCACATGGTGCTTATTGTGTTCAATGTCGTTGCAATTTTTGTGCTTAATCAAAACTCTGAAGGTCCACAGATTACAGAATGCCTCCCGATGTGCATTGGAAACTACTACTAGTCTTCCAGTGTGCGATCAAAGCTTAGACTGTTTGAGACATTACTCCCATGGAGAAAAGTCCACATGTTGCTTATTGTGTTCAAAGTCGATGCAATTTTTGTGTTTCATCAACACTCTGAAGGTCCGAAGATTACAGAATGCATCCAGATGTGCTTCGGAAACTACCACTATCCTTCCAGTGCACGATCAAAGCGTAGACAGATTAAGACATTACTGCCATGGAGAAAAGTCCGCATGGTGCTTATTGTGTCCAATGCCGATGCAATTTCTGTGTTTCATCAACATTCTGAATGTCCTCAGATTACAGAATGCCTCCAGATGTGCTTCGGAAACTACTACCAGTCTTCCATCGAACGATGAAGCGTAGACAGTTTAAGACATTACTCCCATGGAGAAAAGTCCGCATTGTGCTTATTGTGTTCAATGCCGATGCAATTCTTGTGTTTCATCAACACTCTGAAGGTCCACGGATTACAGAATGCCTCCAGATTTGCTTCGGAAACTACTACTAGTCTTCCAGTGTACGATCAAAGCGTAGACAGTTTAAGACATTACTCCCATGGAGAAAAGTCCGCATGGTGCATATTGTGTTCAATACCGATGCAATTTTCGTGTTTCATCAACACTCTGAAGGTCCACAGATTACAGAATGCCTCCAGATGTGCTTCGGAAACTACTACTAGTCTTCCAGTGTACGATCAAAGCGTAGACAGTTTAAGACATTACTCCCATGGAGAAATGTCCACGTGGTGCTTATTGTGTTCAATGCCGATGCAATTTTTGTGTTTCATCAACATTCGGAATGTCCACAAATTACAGAATGCCTCCAGATGTGCTTCGGAAACTACAACTAGTCTTCCATCGAACAATCAAGGCGTAGACAGTTTAAGACATTACTCCCATGGAGAAAAGTCCGCATGGTGCTTATTGTATTCAATGCCGATGCAATGTTTGTGTTTCATCAACACTCTGAAGGTCCACAGATTACAGAATGCCTCCAGATGTGATTCGGAAAATACTACTAGTCCTCCAGTGTACGATCAAATGGTGGACAGTTTAAGACATTACTCCCATGGAGAAAAGTCCGCATGGTGCTTATTGTGTTCAATGCCGATGCAATTTTTGTGCTTAATCAAAACTCTGAAGGTCCACAGATTACAGAATGCCTCCAGATGTGCATTGGAAACTACTACTAATCTTCCAGGGAACGATCAAAGCGTAGACAGTTTGAGACATTACTCCCATGGAGAAAAGTCCACATGTTCCTTATTGTGTTCAAAGTCGATGCAATTTTTGTGTTTCATCAACACTCTGAAGGTCCACAGATTACAGAATGCATCCAGATGTGCTTTGGAAACTACTACTATTCTTCCAGTGTACGATCAAAGCGTAGACAGTTTAAGACATTACTCCCATGGAGAAAAATCCGCATGGTGCTTATTGTGTTCAATGAAAATGCAATTTTTGTGTTTCATCAACACTCTGAAGGTACACAGATTACAGAATGCATCCAGATGTGCTTCGGAAACTACTACTAGTCTTCCAGTGTACGATCAAAGCGTAGACAGTTTAAGACATTACTCCCATTTAGAAAAATCCCCATGTTGCTTATTGTGTTCAATGCCGATGCAATTTTTGTGTTTCATCAACACTCTGAAGGGCCACAGATTACAGAATGCATCCAGATGTGTTTCGGAAACTACTACTAGTCTTCCAGTGTACGATCAAAGCGTAGTCAGTTTAAGACATTACTCCCATGTAGAAAAGTTTGCATGGTGATTATTGTGTTCAATACTGATGCAAATTTTGTGTTTCATCAACACTCTGAAGGTCAACAGATTACAGATTGCCTCCAGATGTGCTTCGGAAACTACTACTAGTCTTCCAGTGTACGATCAAAGCGTAGACAGTTTAAGACATTACTCCCATGGAGAAAAGTCCGCATGGTGCTTATTGTGTCCAATGCCGATGCAATTTTTGTGTTTCATCAACATTCTGAATGTCCACAGATTACAGAATGCCTCCAGATGTGCTTCGGAAACTACTACGAGTCTTCCATCGAACGATCAAGCGTAGACAGTTTAAGACATTACTCCCATGGAGAAAAGTCCGCATGGTGCTTATTGTGTTCAATGCCGATGCAATTTTTGTGTTTCATCAACAGTCTAAAGGTCCACAGATTACAGAATGCCTCCAGATGTGATTCACAAAATACTACTAGTCTTCCAGTGTACGATCAAAGCGTAGACAGTTTAAGACATTACTCCCATGGAGAAAAGTCCGCATGGTGCTTATTGTGTTCAAAGTCGATGCAATTTTTGTGTTTCATCAACACCCTGAAGGTCCACAAATTACAGAATGCCTCAGATGTACTTCGGAAACTACTATTAGACTTCCAGTGAACGATCAAAGCGAAGACAGTTTAAGACATTACTCTCATGGAGAAAAGTCCGCATGGTGCTTATTGTGTTCAATGCCGATTCAATTTCTGTGATTCATCAACACTCTGAAGGTCCACAGATTACAGAATGCCTCCAGATGTGCTTTGGAATCGACTACTAGTCTTCCAGTGTACGATCAAAGCGTAGACAGTTTAAGACATTACTCCCATGGAGAAAAGTCCGCATGGAGCTTATTGTGTTTCCAATGCCGATGCAATTTCTGTGTTTCATCGACATTCTGAATGTCCACAGATTACAGAATGCCTCCAAATGTGCTTCGGAAACTACTACCGGTCTTCCATCGAACGATCAAGTGTAGACAGTTTAAGACATTACTCCCATGGATAAAAGTCCGCATGGTGCTTATTGTGTTCAATGCCGATGCAATTTTCGGGTTTCATCAACACTCTGAAGGTCCAGAGATTACAGAACGCCTCCGGATGTGCTTCGGAAAATACTACTAGTCTTCCAGTGTACGATCAAAGTGTGGACAATTTAAGACATTACTCCCATAGAGAAAAGTCCGCATGGTGCTTATTGTGTTCAATGTCGTTGCAATTTTTGTGCTTAATCAAAACTCTGAAGGTCCACAGATTACAGAATGCCTCCCGATGTGCATTGGAAACTACTACTAGTCTTCCAGTGTACGATCAAAGCTTAGACAGTTTGAGACATTACTGCCATGGAGAAAAGTCCACATGTTGCTTATTGTGTTCAAAGTCGATGCAATTTTTGTGTTTCATCAACACTCTGAAGGTCCGAAGTTTACAGAATGCATCCAGATGTGCTTCGGTAACTACCACTATCCTTCCAGTGTACGATCAAAGCGTAGACAGATTAAGACATTACTCCCATGGAGAAAAGTCCGCATGGTGCTTATTGTGTCCAATGCCGATGCAATTTCTGTGTTTCATCAACATTCTGAATGTCCACAGATTACAGAATGCCTCCAGATGTGCTTCGGAAACTACTACCAGTCTTCCATCGAACGATGAAGCGTAGACAGTTTAAGACATTACTCCCATGGAGAAAAGTCCGCATTGTGCTTATTGTGTTCAATGCCGATGCAATTCTTGTGTTTCATCAACACTCTGAAGGTCCACGGATTACAGAATGCCTCCAGATTTGCTTCGGAAACTACTACTAGTCTTCCAGTGTACGATCAAAGCCTAGACAGTTTAAGACATTACTCCCATGGAGAAAAGTCCGCATGGTGCTTATTGTGTTCAATGCCGATGCAATTTTCGTGTTTCATCAAAACTCTGAAGGTCCACAGATTACAGAATGCCTCCAGATGTGCTTCGGAAACTACTACTAGTCTTCCAGTGTACGATCAAAGCGTAGACAGTTTAAGACATTACTCCCATGGAGAAATGTCCGCGTGGTGCTTATTGTGTTCAATGCCGATGCAATTTTTGTGTTTCATCAACATTCGGAATGTCCACAAATTACAGAATGCCTCCAGATGTGCTTCGGAAACTACAACTAGTCTTCCATCGAACAATCAAGGCGTAGACAGTTTAAGACATTACTCCCATGGAGAAAAGTCCGCATGGTGCTTATTGTATTCAATGCCGATGCAATGTTTGTGTTTCATCAACACTCTGAAGGTCCACAGATTACAGAATGCCTCCAGATGTGATTCGGAAAATACTACTAGTCCTCCAGTGTACGATCAAATGGTGGACAGTTTAAGACATTACTCCCATGGAGAAAAGTCCGCATGGTGCTTATTGTGTTCAATGCCGATGCAATTTTTGTGCTTAATCAAAACTCTGAAGGTCCACAGATTACAGAATGCCTCCAGATGTGCATTGGAAACTACTACTAATCTTCCAGGGAACGATCAAAGCGTAGACAGTTTGAGACATTACTCCCATGGAGAAAAGTCCACATGTTCCTTATTGTGTTCAAAGTCGATGCAATTTTTGTGTTTCATCAACACTCTGAAGGTCCACAGATTACAGAATGCATCCAGATGTGCTTTGGAAACTACTACTATTCTTCCAGTGTACGATCAAAGCGTAGACAGTTTAAGACATTACTCCCATGGAGAAAAATCCGCATGGTGCTTATTGTGTTCAATGCCAATGCAATTTTTGTGTTTCATCAACACTCTGAAGGTACACAGATTACAGAATGCATCCAGATGTGCTTCGGAAACTACTACTAGTCTTCCAGTGTACGATCAAAGCGTAGACAGTTTAAGACATTACTCCCATTTAGAAAAATCCCCATGTTGCTTATTGTGTTCAATGCCGATGCAATTTTTGTGTTTCATCAACACTCTGAAGGGCCACAGATTACAGAATGCATCCAGATGTGTTTCGGAAACTACTACTAGTCTTCCAGTGTACGATCAAAGCGTAGTCAGTTTAAGACATTACTCCCATGTAGAAAAGTTTGCATGGTGATTATTGTGTTCAATACTGATGCAAATTTTGTGTTTCATCAACACTCTGAAGGTCAACAGATTACAGATTGCCTCCAGATGTGCTTCGGAAACTACTACTAGTCTTCCAGTGTACGATCAAAGCGTAGACAGTTTAAGACATTACTCCCATGGAGAAAAGTCCGCATGGTGCTTATTGTGTCCAATGCCGATGCAATTTTTGTGTTTCATCAACATTCTGAATGTCCACAGATTACAGAATGCCTCCAGATGTGCTTCGGAAACTACTACGAGTCTTCCATCGAACGATCAAGCGTAGACAGTTTAAGACATTACTCCCATGGAGAAAAGTCCGCATGGTGCTTATTGTGTTCAATGCCGATGCAATTTTTGTGTTTCATCAACAGTCTAAAGGTCCACAGATTACAGAATGCCTCCAGATGTGATTCGCAAAATACTACTAGTCTTCCAGTGTACGATCAAAGCGTAGACAGTTTAAGACATTACTCCCATGGAGAAAAGTCCGCATGGTGCTTATTGTGTTCAAAGTCGATGCAATTTTTGTGTTTCATCAACACCCTGAAGGTCCACAAATTACAGAATGCCTCAGATGTACTTCGGAAACTACTATTAGACTTCCAGTGAACGATCAAAGCGAAGACAGTTTAAGACATTACTCTCATGGAGAAAAGTCCGCATGGTGCTTATTGTGTTCAATGCCGATTCAATTTCTGTGATTCATCAACACTCTGAAGGTCCACAGATTACAGAATGCCTCCAGATGTGCTTTGGAATCGACTACTAGTCTTCCAGTGTACGATCAAAGCGTAGACAGTTTAAGACATTACTCCCATGGAGAAAAGTCCGCATGGAGCTTATTGTGTTTCCAATGCCGATGCAATTTCTGTGTTTCATCGACATTCTGAATGTCCACAGATTACAGAATGCCTCCAAATGTGCTTCGGAAACTACTACCGGTCTTCCATCGAACGATCAAGTGTAGACAGTTTAAGACATTACTCCCATGGATAAAAGTCCGCATGGTGCTTATTGTGTTCAATGCCGATGCAATTTTCGGGTTTCATCAACACTCTGAAGGTCCAGAGATTACAGAACGCCTCCAGATGTGCTTCGGAAAATACTACTAGTCTTCCAGTGTACGATCAAAGTGTGGACAATTTAAGACATTACTCCCATAGAGAAAAGTCCGCATGGTGCTTATTGTGTTCAATGTCGTTGCAATTTTTGTGCTTAATCAAAACTCTGAAGGTCCACAGATTACAGAATGCCTCCCGATGTGCATTGGAAACTACTACTAGTCTTCCAGTGTACGATCAAAGCTTAGACAGTTTGAGACATTACTGCCATGGAGAAAAGTCCACATGTTGCTTATTGTGTTCAAAGTCGATGCAATTTTTGTGTTTCATCAACACTCTGAAGGTCCGAAGTTTACAGAATGCATCCAGATGTGCTTCGGTAACTACCACTATCCTTCCAGTGTACGATCAAAGCGTAGACAGATTAAGACATTACTCCCATGGAGAAAAGTCCGCATGGTGCTTATTGTGTCCAATGCCGATGCAATTTCTGTGTTTCATCAACATTCTGAATGTCCACAGATTACAGAATGCCTCCAGATGTGCTTCGGAAACTACTACCAGTCTTCCATCGAACGATGAAGCGTAGACAGTTTAAGACATTACTCCCATGGAGAAAAGTCCGCATTGTGCTTATTGTGTTCAATGCCGATGCAATTCTTGTGTTTCATCAACACTCTGAAGGTCCACGGATTACAGAATGCCTCCAGATTTGCTTCGGAAACTACTACTAGTCTTCCAGTGTACGATCAAAGCCTAGACAGTTTAAGACATTACTCCCATGGAGAAAAGTCCGCATGGTGCTTATTGTGTTCAATGCCGATGCAATTTTCGTGTTTCATCAAAACTCTGAAGGTCCACAGATTACAGAATGCCTCCAGATGTGCTTCGGAAACTACTACTAGTCTTCCAGTGTACGATCAAAGCGTAGACAGTTTAAGACATTACTCCCATGGAGAAATGTCCGCGTGGTGCTTATTGTGTTCAATGCCGATGCAATTTTTGTGTTTCATCAACATTCGGAATGTCCATAAATTACAGAATGCCTCCAGATGTGCTTCGGAAACTACAACTAGTCTTCCATCGAACAATCAAGGCGTAGACAGTTTAAGACATTACTCCCATGGAGAAAAGTCCGCATGGTGCTTATTGTATTCAATGCCGATGCAATGTTTGTGTTTCATCAACACTCTGAAGGTCCACAGATTACAGAATGCCTCCAGATGTGATTCGGAAAATACTACTAGTCCTCCAGTGTACGATCAAATGGTGGACAGTTTAAGACATTACTCCCATGGAGAAAAGTCCGCATGGTGCTTATTGTGTTCAATGCCGATGCAATTTTTGTGCTTAATCAAAACTCTGAAGGTCCACAGATTACAGAATGCCTCCAGATGTGCATTGGAAACTACTACTAATCTTCCAGGGAACGATCAAAGCGTAGACAGTTTGAGACATTACTCCCATGGAGAAAAGTCCACATGTTCCTTATTGTGTTCAAAGTCGATGCAATTTTTGTGTTTCATCAACACTCTGAAGGTCCACAGATTACAGAATGCATCCAGATATGCTTTGGAAACTACTACTATTCTTCCAGTGTACGATCAAAGCGTAGACAGTTTAAGACATTACTCCCATGGAGAAAAATCCGCATGGTGCTTATTGTGTTCAATGCCAATGCAATTTTTGTGTTTCATCAACACTCTGAAGGTACACAGATTACAGAATGCATCCAGATGTGCTTCGGAAACTACTACTAGTCTTCCAGTGTACGATCAAAGCGTAGACAGTTTAAGACATTACTCCCATTTAGAAAAATCCCCATGTTGCTTATTGTGTTCAATGCCGATGCAATTTTTGTGTTTCATCAACACTCTGAAGGGCCACAGATTACAGAATGCATCCAGATGTGTTTCGGAAACTACTACTAGTCTTCCAGTGTACGATCAAAGCGTAGTCAGTTTAAGACATTACTCCCATGTAGAAAAGTTTGCATGGTGATTATTGTGTTCAATACTGATGCAAATTTTGTGTTTCATCAACATTCTGAATGTCCACAGATTACAGAATGCCTCCAGATGTGCTTCGGAAACTACTACGAGTCTTCCATCGAACGATCAAGCGTAGACAGTTTAAGACATTACTCCCATGGAGAAAAGTCCGCATGGTGCTTATTGTGTTCAATGCCGATGCAATTTTTGTGTTTCATCAACAGTCTAAAGGTCCACAGATTACAGAATGCCTCCAGATGTGATTCGCAAAATACTACTAGTCTTCCAGTGTACGATCAAAGCGTAGACAGTTTAAGACATTACTCCCATGGAGAAAAGTCCGCATGGTGCTTATTGTGTTCAAAGTCGATGCAATTTTTGTGTTTCATCAACACCCTGAAGGTCCACAAATTACAGAATGCCTCAGATGTACTTCGGAAACTACTATTAGACTTCCAGTGAACGAACAAAGCGAAGACAGTTTAAGACATTACTCTCATGGAGAAAAGTCCGCATGGTGCTTATTGTGTTCAATGCCGATTCAATTTCTGTGATTCATCAACACTCTGAAGGTCCACAGATTACAGAATGCCTCCAGATGTGCTTTGGAATCGACTACTAGTCTTCCAGTGTACGATCAAAGCGTAGACAGTTTAAGACATTACTCCCATGGAGAAAAGTCCGCATGGAGCTTATTGTGTTTCCAATGCCGATGCAATTTCTGTGTTTCATCGACATTCTGAATGTCCACAGATTACAGAATGCCTCCAAATGTGCTTCGGAAACTACTACCGGTCTTCCATCGAACGATCAAGTGTAGACAGTTTAAGACATTACTCCCATGGATAAAAGTCCGCATGGTGCTTATTGTGTTCAATGCCGATGCAATTTTCGGGTTTCATCAACACTCTGAAGGTCCAGAGATTACAGAACGCCTCCAGATGTGCTTCGGAAAATACTACTAGTCTTCCAGTGTACGATCAAAGTGTGGACAATTTAAGACATTACTCCCATAGAGAAAAGTCCGCATGGTGCTTATTGTGTTCAATGTCGTTGCAATTTTTGTGCTTAATCAAAACTCTGAAGGTCCACAGATTACAGAATGCCTCCCGATGTGCATTGGAAACTACTACTAGTCTTCCAGTGTACGATCAAAGCTTAGACAGTTTGAGACATTACTGCCATGGAGAAAAGTCCACATGTTGCTTATTGTGTTCAAAGTCGATGCAATTTTTGTGTTTCATCAACACTCTGAAGGTCCGAAGTTTACAGAATGCATCCAGATGTGCTTCGGTAACTACCACTATCCTTCCAGTGTACGATCAAAGCGTAGACAGATTAAGACATTACTCCCATGGAGAAAAGTCCGCATGGTGCTTATTGTGTCCAATGCCGATGCAATTTCTGTGTTTCATCAACATTCTGAATGTCCACAGATTACAGAATGCCTCCAGATGTGCTTCGGAAACTACTACCAGTTTCCATCGAACGATGAAGCGTAGACAGTTTAAGACATTACTCCCATGGAGAAAAGTCCGCATTGTGCTTATTGTGTTCAATGCCGATGCAATTCTTGTGTTTCATCAACACTCTGAAGGTCCACGGATTACAGAATGCCTCCAGATTTGCTTCGGAAACTACTACTAGTCTTCCAGTGTACGATCAAAGCCTAGACAGTTTAAGACATTACTCCCATGGAGAAAAGTCCGCATGGTGCTTATTGTGTTCAATGCCGATGCAATTTTCGTGTTTCATCAAAACTCTGAAGGTCCACAGATTACAGAATGCCTCCAGATGTGCTTCGGAAACTACTACTAGTCTTCCAGTGTACGATCAAAGCGTAGACAGTTTAAGACATTACTCCCATGGAGAAATGTCCGCGTGGTGCTTATTGTGTTCAATGCCGATGCAATTTTTGTGTTTCATCAACATTCGGAATGTCCACAAATTACAGAATGCCTCCAGATGTGCTTCGGAAACTACAACTAGTCTTCCATCGAACAATCAAGGCGTAGACAGTTTAAGACATTACTCCCATGGAGAAAAGTCCGCATGGTGCTTATTGTATTCAATGCCGATGCAATGTTTGTGTTTCATCAACACTCTGAAGGTCCACAGACTACAGAATGCCTCCAGATGTGATTCGGAAAATACTACTAGTCCTCCAGTGTACGATCAAATGGTGGACAGTTTAAGACATTACTCCCATGGAGAAAAGTCCGCATGGTGCTTATTGTGTTCAATGCCGATGCAATTTTTGTGATTAATCAAAACTCTGAAGGTCCACAGATTACAGAATGCCTCCAGATGTGCATTGGAAACTACTACTAATCTTCCAGGGAACGATCAAAGCGTAGACAGTTTGAGACATTACTCCCATGGAGAAAAGTCCACATGTTGCTTATTGTGTTCAATGCCGATGCAATTTTCGTGTTTCATCAACACTCTGAAGGTCCACAGATTACAGAATGCCTCCAGATGTGCTTCGGAAACTACTACTAGTCTTCCAGTGTACGATCAAAGCGTAGACAATTTAAGACATTACTCCCATGGTGAAAAATCCGCATGGTGCTTATTGTGTTCAATGCCAATGCAATTTTTGTGTTTCATCAACACTCTGAAGGTACACAGATTACAGAATGCATCCAGATGTGCTTCGGAAACTACTACTAGTCTTCCAGTGTACGATCAAAGCGTAGACAGTTTAAGACATTACACCCATTTAGAAAAATCCCCATGTTGCTTATTGTGTTCAATGCCGATGCAATTTTTGTGTTTCATCAACACTCTGAAGGTCCACAGATTACAGAATGCCTCCAGATGTGCTTCGGAAACTACTACGAGTCTTCCAGTGTACGATCAAAGCGTAGACAATTTAAGACATTACTCCCATGGTGAAAAATCCGCATGGTGCTTATTGTATTCAATGCCGATGCAATGTTTGTGTTTCATCAACACTCTGAAGGTCCACAGATTACAGAATGCCTCCAGATGTGCTTCGGAAACTACTACTAGTCTTCCAGTGTACGATCAAAGCGTAGACAGTTTAAGACATTACTCCCATGGAGAAAAGTCCGCATGGGGCTTATTGTGTTCAATGCCGATGCAATTTTTTTGTTTCATCAACACTCTGAAAGTCCTCAGATTACAGAATGCATCCAGTTGTGCTTCCGAAACTACTACTAGTCTTCCAGTGAATGATCAAAGCGTAGACAGTTTAAGACATTATCCCCATGGAGAAATCTCCGCATGGTGCTTATTGTATTCAATGCCGATGCAATGTTTGTGTTTCATCAACACTCTGAAGGTCCACAGATTACAGAATGCCTCCAGATGTGCTTCGGAAACTACTACGAGTCTTCCATCGAACGATCAAGCGTAGACAGTTTAAGACATTACTCCCATGGAGAAAAGTCCGCATGGTGCGTATTGTGTTCAATGCCGATGCAATTTTTGTGTTTCATCAACACTCTGAAGGTCCACAGATTACAGAATGCCTCCAGATGTGATTCGGAAAATACTACTAGTCTTCCAGTGTACGATCAAAGCGTAGACAGTTTAAGACATTATTCCCATTGAGAAAAGTCCGCATGGTGTTTATTGTATTCAATGCCGATGCAATGTTTGTGTTTCATCAACACTCTGAAGGTCCACAGATTACAGAATGCCTCCAGATGTGCTTCGGAAACTACTACCAGTCTTCCATCGAACGATGAAGCGTAGACAGTTTAAGACATTAATCCCATGGAGAAAAGTCCGCATGGTGCTTATTGTGTTCAATGCCGATGCAATTTTTGTGCTTAATCAAAACTCTGAAGGTCCACAGATTACAGAATGCCTCCAGATGTGCATTGGAAACTACTACTAATCTTCCAGGGAACGATCAAAGCGTAGACAGTATGAGACATTACTCCCATGGAGAAAAGTCCACATGTTGCTTATTGTGTTCAATGCCGATGCAATTTTCGTGTTTCATCAACACTCTGAAGGTCCACAGATTACAGAATGCCTCCAGATGTGCTTCGGAAACTACTACTAGTCTTCCAGTGTACGATCAAAGCGTAGACAGTTTAAGACATTACTCCCATGGAGAAAAATCCGCATGGTGCTTATTGTGTTCAATGCCAATGTAATTTTTGTGTTTCATCAACACTCTGAAGGTACACAGATTACAGAATGCATCCAGATGTGCTTCGGGAGCTACTACTAGTCTTCCAATGTACGATCAAAGCGTAGACAGTTTAAGACATTACACCCATTTAGAAAAATCACCATGTTGCTTATTGTGTTCAATGCCGATGCAATTTTTGTGTTTCATCAACACTCTGAATGGCCACAGATTACAGAATGCATCCAGATGTGTTTCGGAAACTACTACTAGTCTTCCAGTGTACGATCAAAGCGTAGTCAGTTTAAGACATTACTCCCATGTAGAAAAGTTTGCATTGTGCTTATTGTGTTCAATGCCGATGCAATTTTTGTGTTTCATCAACACTCTGAAGGTCCACAGATTACAGAATGCCTCCAGATGTGCTTCGGAAACTACTACTAGTCTTCCAGTGTACGATCAAAGCGTAGACAGTTTAAGACATTACTCCCATGGAGAAAAGTCCGCATGGGGCTTATTGTGTTCAATGCCGATGCAATTTTTTTGTTTCATCAACACTCTGAAAGTCCTCAGATTACAGAATGCATCCAGTTGAGCTTCCGAAACTACTACTGGTCTTCCAGTGAACGATCAAAGCGTAGACAGTTTAAGACATTATCCCCATGGAGAAATCTCCGCATGGTGCTTATTGTATTCAATGCCGATGCAATGTTTGTGTTTCATCAACACTCTGAAGGTCCACAGATTACAGAATGCCTCCAGATGTGCTTCGGAAACTACTACGAGTCTTCTATCGAACGATCAAGCGTAGACAGTTTAAGACATTACTCCCATGGAGAAAAGTCCGCATGGTGCTTATTGTGTTCAATGCCGATGCAATTTTTGTGTTTCATCAACACTCTGAAGGTCCACAGATTACAGAATGCCTCCAGATGTGATTCGGAAAATACTACTAGTCTTCCAGTGTACGATCAAAGCGTAGACAGTTTAAGACATTATTCCCATTGAGAAAAGTCCGCATGGTGTTTATTGTATTCAATGCCGATGCAATGTTTGTGTTTCATCAACACTCTGAAGGTCCACAGATTACAGAATGCCTCCAGATGTGCTTCGGAAACTACTACTAGTCTTCCAGTGTACGATCAAAGCGTAGACAGTTTAAGACATTACTCCCATGGAGAAAAGTCCGCATGGTGCTTATTGTGTTCAATACCGATGCAATTTTCGTGTTTCATCAACACTCTGAAGGTCCACAGATACAGAATGCCGCCAGATAAGCTTCGGAAACTACAACTAGTCTTCCATCGAACAATCAAGGCGTAGACAGTTTAAGACATTACTCCCAAGGAGAAAAGTCCGCATGGTGCTTATTGTATTCAATGCCGATGCAATGTTTGTGTTTCATCAACACTCTGAAGGTCCACAGATTACAGAATGCCTCCAGATGTGTTTCGGAAAATACTACTAGTCCTCCAGTGTACGATCAAATGGTGGACAGTTTAAGACATTACTCCCATGGAGAAAAGTCCGCATGGTGCTTATTGTGTTCAATGCCGATGCAATTTTTGTGTTTCATCAACACTCTGAAGGTCCACAGATTACAGAATGCCTCCAGATGTGATTCGGAAAATACTACTAGTCTTCCAGTGTACGATCAAAGCTTAGACAGTTTAAGACATTACTCCCATGGAGAAAAGTCAGCATGGTGCTTATTGTGTTCAAAGTCGATGCAATTTTTGTGTTTCATCAACACCCTGAAGGTCCACAAATTACAGAATGCCTCAGATGTACTTCGGAAACTACTATTAGACTTCAAGTGAACGATCAAAGCGAAGACAGTTTAAGACATTACTCTCATGGAGAAAAGTCCGCATGGTGCTTATTGTGTTGAATGCCGATTCAATTTCTGTGATTCATCAACACTCTGAAGGTCCACAGATTACAGAATGCCTTCAGATGTGCTTCGGAAGCTACAACTAGTCTTCCAGTGAACGATCAAATCCTAGTTAGTTTAAGACACTACTCCCATGGAGAAAAGTCCGCATGGTGCTTATTGTGCTCAATGCCGATGCAATTTTTGTGTTTCATCAACACTCTGAAGGTCCTCAGATTACAGAATGCATCCTGATGTTCTTCGGAAACTTCTACTCGTCTTCCAGTGTACGATCAAAGCGTAGACGGTTTAAGACATTACTCCCATGGAGAAAAGTACGCATGGAGCTTATTGTGTTCAATGCCTATGCTATTTTTGTGTTTCATCAACACTCTGAAGGTCCACAGATTACATAATGCTTATAGATGTGCTTCGGAAACTACTTTTAGTCTTCCAGTGTACGATCAAAGCGTAGACAGTTTAAGACTTTACTCCCATTGAGAAAATTCCGCATGGTGCTTATTGTGTTCAATGCCGATGTAATTTTTGTGTTTCATCAACACTCTGAAGGTCCTCAGATTACAGAATGCATCCAGATGTGCTTCCGAAACTACTACTAGTCTTCCAGTGTACGATCAAAGCGTAGACAGTTTAAGACATTACTCCCATGGAGAAAAGTCCGCATGGTGCTTATTGTGTTCAATGCCGATGCAATTTTTGTGTTTCATCGACACTCTGAAGGTCCACAGATTACAGAATTCATCCAGATGTGCTTCGGAAACTACTACTAGTCTTCCAGGGAACGATCAAAGCGTAGACAGTTTAAGACATTACTCCCACTGAGAAAAGTCCGCATGGTGCTTATTGTGTCCAATGCCGATGCAATATCTGTGTTTCATCAACATTCTGAATGTCCACAGATTACAGAATGCCTCCAGATGTGCTTCGGAAACTACTACTAGTCTTCCATCGAACGATCAAAGCGTGGACAGTTTAAGACATTACTCCCATGGAGAAAAGTCCGCATGGTGCTTATTGTTTTCAATGCCGATGCAATTTTTGTGCTTAATCAAAACTCTGAAGGTCCACAGATTACAGAATGCCTCCAGATGTGCATTGGAAACTACTACTAGTCTTCCAGGGAACGATCAAAGCGTAGACAGTTTGAGACATTACTCCCATGGAGAAAAGACCCCATTTTGCTTACTGTGTTCAAAGTCGATGCAAATTTTGTGTTTCATCAACACTTTGAAGGTCCACAGATTACAGAATGCATCCAGATGTGCTTCGGAAACTACTACTATTCTTCCAGTGTACTATCAAAGCGTAGACAGTTTAAGACATTACTCCCATGGAGAAAAGTCCGCATGGTGCTTATTGTGTTCAATGCCAATGCAATTTTTGTGTTTCATCAACACTCTGAAGGTCCACAGATTACAGAATGCATCCAGATGTGATTCGGAAACTACTACTTGTCTTCAAGTGTACGATCAAAGCGTAGTCAGTTTAAGACATTACTCCCATGGCGAAAAGTTTGCATGGTGATTATCATGTTCAATGCCGATGCAAATTTTGTGTTTCATCAACAGTCTGAAGGTCCACAGATTACAGATTGCCTCCAGATGTGCTTCGGAAACTACTACTAGTCTTCCAGTGTACGATCAAAGCGTAGACAGTTTAAGACATTACTCCCATGGAGAAAAGACCGCATGGTGCTTATTGTGTCCAATGCCGATGCAATTTCTGTGTTTCATCAACATTCTGAATGTCTACAGATTACAGATTGCCTCCAGATGTGCTTCGGAAACTACTACCAGTCTTCCATCGAACGATCAAGCGTAGACAGTTTAAGACATTACTCCCATGGACAAAAGTCCGCATGGTGCTTATTGTGTTCAATGCCGATGCAATTTTTGTGTTTCATCAACACTCTGAAGGTCCACAGATTACAGAATGCCTCCAGATTTGCTTCGGAAACTACTACTAGTCTTCCAGTGTACGATCAAAGCGTAGACAGTTTAAGACATTACTCCCATGGAGAAAAGTCCGCATGGTGCTTATTGTGTTCAATGCCGATGCAATTTTTGTGTTTCATCAATACTCTGAAGGTCCACAGATTACAGAATGCCTCCAGATGTGCTTCGGAAACTACAACTAGTCTTCCATCGAACGATTGAAGCGTAGACAGTTTAAGACATTACTCCCATGGATAAAAGTCCGCATGATGCTTATTGTATTCAATGCCGATGCAATGTTTGTGTTTCATCAACACTCTGAAGGTCCACAGATTACAGAATGCCTCCAGATGTGATTCGGAAAATACTACTAGTCTTCCAGTGTACGATCAAAGGGTGGACAGTTTAAGACATTACTCCCATGGAGAAAAGTCCGCATGGTGCTTATTGTGTTCAATGCCGATGCAATTTTTGTGCTTAATGAAAACTCTGAAGGTCGACAGATTACAGAATGCCTCCAGATGTGCATTGGAAACTACTACTAGTCTTCCAGGGAACGATCAAAGCGTAGACAGTTTGAGACATTACTCCCTTGGAGAAAAGTCCACATGTTGCTTTTGTGTTCAAAGTCGATGCAATTTTTGTGTTTCATCAATACTCTGAAGTTCCACAGATTACATAATGCATCCAGATGTGCTTCGGAAACTACTACTATTCTTCCAGTGTCCGATCAAAGCGTAGACAGTTTAAGACATTACTCCCATGGAGAAAAATCCGCATGGTGCTTATTGTGTTCAATGCCGATGTAATTTTTGTGTTTCATCAACACTCAGAAGATCCACAGATTACAGAATGCATCCAGACGTGCTTCGGAAACTACTACTAGTCTTCCAGTGTACGATCAAAGCGTAGACAGTTTAAGACATTACCCCCTTGGAGAAAAGTCCGCATGGTGCTTATTGTGTTCAATGCCGATGCAATTTTTGTGTTTCATCAACACTCTGAAGGTCCACAGTTTACAGAATGCCTCCAGATGAGCTTCGGAAACTACTACCAGTCTTCCAGTGTACGATCAAAGCGTAGATAGTTTAAGACATTACTCCCATGGAGAAAAGTCCGCGTGGTGCTTATGTGTTCAAAGTCGATGCAATTTTTGTGTTTCATCAACACTCTGAAGGTCCACAGATTACAGAATGCCTCCAGATGTGCTTCGGATACTACTATTAGACTTCCAGTGAACGAACAAAACGTAGACAGTTTAAGACATTATTCTCATGGAGAAAAGTCCGCATGGTGCTTATTGTGTTCAATGCCGATCAATTTCTGTGTTTCATCAACACTCTGAAGGTCCTCAGATTACAGAATGCATCCAGATGTGCTTCCGAAATTACTACTAGTCTTCCAGTGTACAATCATGGCGTAGACAGTTTAAGACATTATTCCCATGGAGAAAACTCCGCATGGTGCTTATTGTGTTCAATGCCGATGACATTTTTGTGTTTCATCAACACTCTGAAGACCCACAGAATACAGAATGCCTCCAGATGTGCTTCGGAAACTACTACTAGTCTTCCAGGGAACGATCAAAGCGTAGACAGTTTAAGACATTACTCCCTTTAGAAAAGTCCGCATGGTGCTTATTGTGTTCAATGCCGATGCAATTTTTGTGTTTCTTCAACACTCTGAAGGTCCTCAGATTACAGAATGCCTCCAGATGTGCTTCGGAAACTACTACTAGTCTTCCAGTGTAAGATCAAAGCGTAGACAGTTTAAGACATTACTCCCATGGAGAGAAGTCCGCATGGTGCTTATTGTGTCTAATGCCGATGCAATTTCTGTGTTTCATCAACACTCTGAAGGTCCACAGATTACAGAATGCCTCCAGATGTGCTTCGGAAACTATTACTAGTCTTCCAGTGAACGATCAAATCCTAGACATTTTGAGACACTACTCCCATGGAGAAAAGTCCGCATGGTGCTTATTGTGCTCAATGCCGATGCAATTTTTGTGTTTAATCAACACTCTGAAGGTCCTTAGATTACAGAATGCATCCAGATGTGCTTCCGAAACTACTACTAGTCTTCCAGTGTACGATCATGGCGTAGACAGTTTAAGACATTATTCCCATGGAGAAAACTCCGCATGGTGCTTATTGTGTTCAATGCCGATGACATTTTTGTGTTTCATCAACACTCTGAAGACCCACAGATTACAGAATGCCTCCAGATGTGCTTCGGAAACTACTACTAGTCTTCCAGTGTACGATCAAAACGTAGACAGTTTAAGACATTACTCTCATGGAGAAAAGTCCGCATGGTGCTTATTGTGTTCAATGCCGATGCAATTTTTGTGTTTCATCAACACTCTGAAGGTCCTCAGATTACAGAATGCATCCAGATGTGCTTCCGAAACATCTACTAGTCTTCCAGTGTACGATCATGGCGTAGACAGTTTAAGACATTATTCCCATGGAGAAAACTCCGCATGGTGCTTATTGTGTTATATGCCGATGACATTTTTGTGTTTCATCAACACTCTGAAGACCCACAGATTACAGAATGCCTCCAGATGTGCTTCGGAAACTACTACTAGTCTTCCAGGGAACGATCAAAGCGTAGACAGTTTAAGACATGACTCCCATGGAGAAAAGTCCGCATGGTGTTTATTGTGTTCAATGCCGATGCAATTTTTGTGTTTCATCGACACTCTGAAGGTCCACAGATTACAGAATGCCTCCAGATGTGCTTCGGAAACTACTACTAGTTTTCCAGTGTACGATCAAAGCGTAGACAGTTTAAGACATTGCACCCATGGAGAAAAGTCCACATGTTGCTTATTGTGTTCAATGCCGATGCAATTTTTGTGTTTCATCAACACTCTGAAGGGCCACAGATCACAGAATGCATCCAGATGTGCTTCGGAAACTACTACTAGTCTTCCAGTGTACGATCAAAGCGTAGTCAGTTTAAGACATTACTCCCATGGAGAAAAGTGTGCATGGTGATTATTGTGTTCAATGCTGATGCAAATTTTGTGTTTCATCAACACTCTGAAGGTCCACAGATTACAGATTGCCTCCAGATGTGCTTCGGAAACTACTACTAGTCTTCCAGTGTACGATCAAAGCGTGGACAGTTTAAGACATTACTCCCATGGAGAATAGTTCGCATGGTGCTTATTGTGTTCAATGTCGATGCAATTTTTGTGCTTAATCAAAACTCTGAAGGTCCACAGATTACAGAATGCCTCCAGATGTGCTTCGGAAACTACTACCAGTCTTCCATCGAACGATCAAGCGTAGACAGTTTAAGACATTACTCCCATGGAGAAAAGTCCGCATGGAGCTTATTGTGCTTCCAATGCCGATGCAATTTCTGTGTTTCATCAACATTCTGAATGTCCACAGATTACAGAATGCCTCCAGATGTGCTTCGGAAACTACTACCAGTCTTCCATCGAACGATCAATCGTAGACAGTTTAAGACATTACTCCCATGGACAAAAGTCCGCATGGTGCTTATTGCTTCAATGCCGATGCAATTTTTATGTTTCATCAACACTCTGAAGTTCCACAGATTACAGTATGCGTCCAGATGTGCTTCGGAATCTACTACTAGTCTTCCAGTGTACGATCAAAGCGTAGACAGTTTAAGACATTACTCCCATGGAGAAAAGTCCGCGTGGTGCTTATTGTGTTCAATGCCGATGCAATTTTTGTGCTTCATCAACATTCTGAATGTCCACAAATTAAAGAATGATTCCAGATGTGCTTCGGAAACTACTACTAGTCTTCCATCGAACGATCAAAGCGTAGACAGTTTAAGACATTACTCCCATGGAGAAAAGTCCGCATGGTGCTTTTTGTATTCAATGCCGATGCAATGTTTGTGTTTCATCAACATTCTGCAGGTCCACAGATTACAGAATCCCTCCAGATGTGATTCGGAAAATACTACTAGTCTTCCAGTGTACTATCATAGCGTGGACAGTTTAAGACATTACTCCCATATAGAAACGTCCGCATGGTGCTTATTGTTTTCAATGCCGATGCAATTTTTGTGTTTCATCAACACTCTGAAGCTCCACAGATTACAGAATGCCTCCAGATGTGCTTCGGAAACTACTACTAGTCTCCCAGTGTACGATCAAAGCGTAGAGAGTTTAAGACATTACTCCCATGGAGAAATGTCCGCGTGGTGCTTATTGTGTTCAATGCCGATGCAATTTTTTTGTTTCATCAACATTCTGAATGTCCACAAATTACAGAATGCCTCCAGATGTGCTTCGGAAACTACAACTAGTCTTCCATCGAACGATCAAAGCGTAGACAGTTTAAGACATTACCCCCATGGAGAAAAGTCCGCATGGTGCTTATTGTATTCAATGCCGATGGAATGTTTGTGTTTCATCAACACTCTGAAGGTCCACAGATTATAGAATGCCTCTTGATGTGATTCGGAAAATACTACTAGTCTTCCAGTGTACGATCAAATGGTGGACAGTTTAAGACATTACTCCCATGGAGAAAAGTCCGCATGGTGCTTATTGTGTTCAATGCCGATGCAATTTTTGTGCTTAATCAAAACTCTGAAGGTCCACAGATTACAGAATGCCTCCAGATGTGCATTGGAAACTACTACTAGTCTTCCAGGGAACGATCAAAGCGTAGACAGTTTGAGACATTACTCCCTTGGAGAAAAGTCCACATGTTGCTTTTGTGTTCAAAGTCGATGCAATTTTTGTGTTTCATCAATACTCTGAAGTTCCACAAATTACATAATGCATCCAGATGTGCTTCGGAAACTACTACTATTCTTCCAGTGTCCGATCAAAGCGTAGACAGTTTAAGACATTACTCCCATGGAGAAAAATCCGCATGGTGCTTATTGTGTTCAATGCCGATGTAATTTTTGTGTTTCATCAACACTCTGAAGGTCCACAGATTACAGAATGCATCCAGACGTGCTTCGGAAACTACTACTTGTCTTCCAGTGTACGATCAAAGCGTAGACAGTTTAAGACATTACCCCCTTGGAGAAAAGTCCGCATGGTGCTTATTGTGTTCAATGCCGATGCAATTTTTGTGTTTCATCAACACTCTGAAGGTCCACAGATTACAGAATGCCTCCAGATGAGCTTCGAAAACTACTACCATTCTTCCAGTGTACGACCAAAGCGTAGATAGTTTAAGACATTACTCCCATGGAGAAAAGTCCGCGTGGTGCTTATGTGTTCAAAGTCGATGCAATTTTTGTGTTTCATCAACACTCTGAAGGTCCACAGATTACAGAATGCCTCCAGATGTGCCTCGGATACTACTACCAGTCTTCCATCGAACGATCAAGCGTAGACAGTTTAAGACATTACTCCCATGGAGAAAAGTCCGCATGGTGCTTATTGTGTTCAATGCCGATCAATTTCTGTGTTTCATCAACACTCTGAAGGTCCTCAGATTACAGAATGCATCCAGATGTGCTTCCGAAATTACTACTAGTCTTCCAGTGTACAATCATGGCGTAGACAGTTTAAGACATTATTCCCATGGAGAAAACTCCGCATGGTGCTTATTTTGTTCAATGCCGATGACATTTTTGTGTTTCATCAACACTCTGAAGACCCACAGAATACAGAATGCCTCCAGATGTGCTTCGGAAACTACTACTAGTCTTCCAGGGAACGATCAAAGCGTAGATAGTTTAAGACATTACTCCCTTTAGAAAAGTCCGCATGGTGCTTATTGTGTTCAATGCCGATGCAATTTTTGTGTTTCATCAACACTCTGAAGGTCCTCAGATTACAGAATGCATCCAGATGTGCTTCCGAAACTACTACTAGTCTTCCAGTGTACGATCATGGCGTAGACAGATTAAGACATTATTCCCATGGAGAAAACTCCGCATGGTGCTTATTGTGTTATATGCCGATGACATTTTTGTGTTTCATCAACACTCTGAAGACCCACAGATTACAGAATGCCTCCAGATGTGCTTCGGAAACTACTACTAGTCTTCCAGGGAACGATCAAAGCGTAGACAGTTTAAGACATGGCTCCCATGGAGAAAAGTCCGCATGGTGTTTATTGTGTTCAATGCCGATGCAATTTTTGTGTATCATCGACACTCTGAAGGTACACAGATTACAGAATGCCTCCAGATGTGCTTCGGAAACTACTACTAGTTTTCCAGTGTACGATCAAAGCGTAGACAGTTTAAGACATTGCACCCATGGAGAAAAGTCCACATGTTGCTTATTGTGTTCAATGCCGATGCAATTTTTGTGTTTCATCAACACTCTGAAGGGCCACAGATCACAGAATGCATCCAGATGTGCTTCGGAAACTACTACTAGTCTTCCAGTGTACGATCAAAGCGTAGTCAGTTTAAGACATAACTCCCATGGAGAAAAGTGTGCATGGTGATTATTGTGTTAAATGCTGATGCAAATTTTGTGTTTCATCAACACTCTGAAGGTCCACAGATTACAGATTGCCTCCAGATGTGCTTCGGAAACTACTACTAGTCTTCCAGTGTACGATCAAAGCGTGGACAGTTTAAGACATTACTCCCATGGAGAAAAGTTCGCATGGTGCTTATTGTGTTCAATGTCGATGCAATTTTTGTGCTTAATCAAAACTCTGAAGGTCCACAGATTACAGAATGTCTCCAGATGTGCTTCGGAAACTACTACCAGTCTTCCATCGAACGATCAAGCGTAGACAGTTTAAGACATTACTCCCATGGAGAAAAGTCCGCATGGGGCTTATTGTGTTTCCAATGCCGATGCAATTTCTGTGTTTCATCAACATTCTGAATGTCCACAGATTACAGAATGCCTCCAGATGTGCTTCGGAAACTACTACCAGTCTTCCATCGAACGATCAAGCGTAGACAGTTTAAGACATTACTCCCATGGACAAAAGTCCGCATGGTGCTTATTGCTTCAATGCCGATGCAATGTTTATGTTTCATCAACACTCTGAAGGTCCACAGATTACAGAATGCCTCCAGATGTGCTTCGGAATCTACTACTAGTCTTCCAGTGTACGATCAAAGCGTAGACAGTTTAAGACATTACTCCCATGGAGAAAAGTCCGCGTGGTGCTTATTGTGTTCAATGCCGATGCAATTTTTGTGCTTCATCAACATTCTGAATGTCCACAAATTACAGAATGCCTCCAGATGTGCTTCGGAAACTACTACTAGTCTTCCATCGAACGATCAAAGCGTAGACAGTTTAAGACATTACTCCCATGGAGAAAAGTCCGCATGGTGCTTTTTGTATTCAATGCCGATGCAATGTTTGTGTTTCATCAACATTCTGCAGCTCCACAGATTACAGAATCCCTCCAGATGTGATTCGGAATATACTACTAGTCTTCCAGTGTACTATCATAGCGTGGACAGTTTAAGACATTACTCCCATGTAGAAACGTCCGCATGGTGCTTATTGTTTTCAATGCCGATGCAATTTTTGTGTTTCATCAACACTCTGAAGCTCCACAGATTACAGAATGCCTCCAGATGTGCTTCGGAATCTACTACTAGTCTTCCAGTGTACGATCAAAGCGTAGACAGTTTAAGACATTACTCCCATGGAGAAATGTCCGCGTGGTGCTTATTGTGTTCAATGCCGATGCAATTTTTTTGTTTCATCAACATTCTGAATGTCCACAAATTACAGAATGCCTCCAGATGTGCTTCGGACACTACAACTAGTCTTCCATCGAACGATCAAAGCGTAGACAGTTTAAGACATTACTCCCATGGAGAAAAGTCCGCATGGTGCTTATTGTATTCAATGCCGATGGAATGTTTGTGTTTCATCAACACTCTGAAGGTCCACAGATTACAGAATGCCTCCAGATGTGATTCTGAAAATACTACTAGTCTTCCAGTGTACGATCAAATGGTGGACAGTTTAAGACATTACTCCCATGGAGAAAAGTCCGCATGGTGCTTATTGTGTTCAATGCCGATGCAATTTTTGTGCTTAATCAAAACTCTGAAGGTCCACAGATTACAGAATGCCTCCAGATGTGCATTGGAAACTACTACTAGTCTTCCAGGGAACGATCAAATAGTAGACAGTTTGAGACAATACTCCCATGGAGAAAAGTCCACATGATGCTCATTGTGTTCAAAGTCGATGCAATTTTTGTGTTTCATCAACTCTCTGAAGGTCCACAGATTACAGAATCCATCCAGGTGTGCTCCGGAAACTACTACTATTCTTCCAGTGTACGATCAAAGCGCAGACAATTTAAGACATTACTCCCAATGAGAAAAATCCGCATAGTGCTTATTGTGTTCAATGCCAATGCAATTTTTGTGTTTCATCAACACTCTGTAGGTACACACATTACAGAATGCATCCAGATGTGCTTCGGAAACTACTACTAGTCTTCCAGTGTACGATCAAAGCGTAGACAGTTTAAGACATTATACCCATGGAGAAAAATCCCCATGTTGCTTATTGTGTTCAATGCCGATGCAATTTTTGTGTTTCATCAACACTCTGAAGGTCCACAGATTACAGATTGCATCCAGATGTGCTTCGGAAACTACTACTAGTTTTCCAGTGTACGATCAAAGCGTAGTCAGTTTAAGACATTACTCCCATGGAGAAAAGTTTGCATGGTGATTATTGTGTTCAATGCTGATGCAAATTTTGTGTTTCATCAACACTCTGAAGGTCCACAGATTACAGAATGCCTCCAGATGTGCTTCGGAAACTACTACTAGTCTTCCAGTGTACGATCAAAGCGTAGACAGTTTAAGACATTACTCCCATGGAGAAAAGTCCGCATGGTGCCTATTGTGTTCAATGCCGATGCAATTTTTGTGTTTCATCAACATTCTGAATGTCCACAGATTACAGAATGCCTCCAGATGTGTTTCGGAAACTACTACCAGTCTTCCATCGAACGATCAAGCGTAGACAGTTTAAGACATTACTCCCATGGGGAAAAGTCCGCATGGTGCTTATTGTGTTCAATGTAGATGCAATTTTTATGTTTCATCAACACTCTGCAGGTCCACAGATTACAGAATGCATCCAGATGTGCTTCGGAAACTACTACTAGTCTTCCAGTGTACGATCAAAGCGTAGACAGTTTGAGACATTACTCCCATGGACGAAAGTCCGCATGGTGCTTATTGCTTCAATGCCGATGCAATTTTTATGTTTCATCAACACTCTGAAGGTCCACAGATTACAGAATGCCTCCAGATGTGCTTCGGAATCTACTACTAGTCTTCCAGTGTACGATCAAAGCGTAGACAGTTTAAGACATTACTCCCATGGAGAAAAGTCCGCATGGTGCTTATTGTGTTCAATGCCGATGCAATTTTTGTGCTTCATCAACATTCTGAATGACCACAAATTACAGAATGCCTCCAGATGTGCTTCGGAAACTACTACTAGTCTTCCATCGAACGATCAAAGCGTAGACAGTTTAAGACATTACTCCCATGGAGAAAAGTCCGCATGGTGCTTTTTGTATTCAATGCCGATGCAATGTTTGTGTTTCATCAACATTCTGAAGGTCCACAGATTACAGAATGCCTCCAGATGTGATTCGGAAAATACTACTAGTCTTCAAGTGTACGATCATAGCGTGGACAGTTTAAGACATTACTCCCATATAGAAAAGTCCGCATGGTGCTTATTGTTTTCAATGCCTATGGAATTTTTGTGCTTAATCAAAACTCTGAAGGTCCACAGATTACAGAATGCCTCCAGATGTGCATTGGAAACTACTACTAGTCTTCCAGGGAACGATCAAAGCGTTGATAGTTTGAGACATTACTCCCATGGTGAAAAGTCCACATGTTGTTTACTGTGTTCAAAGTCGATGCAATTTTTGTGTTTCATCAACACTCTAAAGGTCCACAGATTACAGAATGCATCCAGATGTGCTTCGGTAACTACTACTATTCTTCCAGTGTACGATCAAAGCGTAGACAGTTTAAGACATTACTCCCATGGAGGAAAGTTTGCATGGTGATTATTGTGTTCAATGCCGATGCAAATTTTGTGTTTCATCAACACTCTGAAGGTCCACAGATTGCAGATTGCCTCCAGATGTGCTTCGGAAACTACTACTAGTCTTCCAGTGTACGATCAAAGCGTAGACAGTTTAAGACATTACTCCCATGGAGAAAAGTCCGCATGGTGCTTATTGTGTCCAATGCCGATGCAATTTCTGTGTTTCATCAACATTCTGAATGTCCACAGATTACAGAATGCCTCCTGATGTGCTTCAGAAACTACTACCAGTCTTCCATCGAACGATGAAGCGTAGACAGTTTAAGATATTACTCCCATGGAGAAAAGTCCACATGGTGCTTATTGTGTTCAATGCCGATGCAATTTTTGTGTTTCATCAACACTCTGAAGGGCTACAGATTACAGAATGCCTCCAGATTTGCTTCGGAAACTACTACTAGTCTTCCAGTGTACGATCAAAGCGTAGACAGTTTAAGACATTACTCCCATGGAGAAAAGTCCGCATGGTGCTTATTGTGTTCAATGCCGATGCAATTTTTGTGTTTCATCAACACTCTGAAGCTCCACAGATTACAGAATGCCTCCAGATGTGCTTCGGAAACTACTACTAGTCTTCCAGTGTACGATCAAAGCGTAGACAGTTTAAGACATTACTCCCATGGAGAAAAGTTCGCATGGTGCTTATTGTGTTCAATGCCGATGCAATTTTTGTGCTTAATCAAAACTCTGAAGGTCCACTGATTACAGAATGCCTCCAGATGTGCATTGGAAACTACAACTAGTCTTCCAGGGAACGATCAAAGCGTAGACAGTTTAAGACATTACTCCCACTGAGAAAAGTCCGCATGGTGCTTATTGTGCTCAATGCCGATGCAATAATTGTGTTTCATCAACAATCTGAAGGTCCACAGATTACAGAATGCATCCAGATGTGCTTCGGAAACTACTACTAGTCTTCCAGTGTACGATCAAATCGTAGACAGTTTAAGACATTACTCCCATGGAGAAAAGTCCGCATGGGGCTTATTGTGTCCAATGCCGATGCAATATCTGTGTTTCATCAACATTCTGAATGTCCACAGATTACAGAATGCCTCCAGATGTGCTTCGGAAACTACTACTAGTATTCCATCGAACGATCAAAGCGTAGACAGCTTAAGACATTACTCCCATGGAGAAAAGTCCGCATATTGATTATTGTTTTCAATGCCGATGCAATTTTTGTGCTTAATGAAAACTCTGAAGGTCCACAGATTACAGAATGCCTCCAGATGTGCATTGGAAACAACTACTAGTCTTCCAGGGAACGATCAAAGCGTAGACAGTTTAAGACATTACTCCCATGGAGAAAAGTCCGCATGGTGCTTATTGTGTCCAATGCTGATGCAATTTCTGTGTTTCATCAACATTCTGAATGTCCACAGATTACAGAATGCCTCCAGATGTGCTTCAGAAACTACTACCAGTCTTCCATCGAACGATGAAGCGTAGACAGTTTAAGACATTACTCCCATGGAGAAAAGTCCACATGGTGCTTATTGTGTTCAATGCCGATGCAATTTTTGTGTTTCATCAACACTCTGAAGGGCCACAGATTACAGAATGCCTCCAGATTTGCTTCGGAAACTACTACTAGTCTTCCAGTGTACGATCAAAGCGTAGACAGTTTAAGACATTACTCCCATGGAGAAAAGTCCGCATGGTGCTTATTGTGTTCAATGCCGATGCAATTTTTGTGTTTCATCAATACTCTGAAGGTCCACAGATTACAGAATGCCTCCAGATGTGCTTCGGAAACTACTACTAGTCTTCCAGGGAACGATCAAAGCGTAGACAGTTTAAGACATTACTCCCATGGAGAAAAGTTCGCATGGTGCTTATTGTGTTCAATGCCGATGCAATTTTTGTGCTTAATCAAAACTCTGAAGGTCCACTGATTACAGAATGCCTCCAGATGTGCATTGGAAACTACAACTAGTCTTCCAGGGAACGATCAAAGCGTAGACAGTTTAAGACATTACTCCCACTGAGAAAAGTCCGCATGGTGCTTATTGTGCTCAATGCCGATGCAATAATTGTGTTTCATCAACAATCTGAAGCTCCTCAGCTTACAGAATGCATCCTGATGTGCTTCGGAAACTACTACTGGTCTTCCTGTGTACGTTCAAAGCGTAGACAGTTTAAGACATTACTCCCATGGAGAAAAGTTCGCATGGTGCTTATTGTGTTCATTGCCGATGCATTTTTTGTGTTTCATCAACACTCTGAAGGTCCACAGATTACAGAATGCTTCCAGATGTGCTTCGGAAACTACTGCTAGTCTTCCAGTGTACGATCAAAGCTTAGACAGTTTGAGACATTACTCCCATGGAGAAAAGTCCACATGTTGTTTACTGTGTTCAAAGTCGATGCAATTTTTGTGTTTCATCAACACTCTGAAGGTCCACAGATTACAGAATGCATCCAGATGTGCTTCGGAAACTACTACTAGTCTTCCAGTGTACGATCAAATCGTAGACAGTTTAAGACGTTACTACCATGGAGAAAAGTCCGCATGGGGCTTATTGTGTCCAATGCCGATGCAATATCTGTGTTTCATCAACATTCTGAATGTCCACAGATTACAGAATGCCTCCAGATGTGCTTCGGAAACTACTACTAGTCTTCCATCGAACGATCAAAGCGTAGACAGCTTAAGACATTACTCCCATGGAGAAAAGTCCGCATGGTGCTTATTGTTTTCAATGCCGATGCAATATTTGTGCTTAATCAAAACTCTGAAGGTCCACAGATTACAGAATGCCTCCAGATGTGCATTGGAAACTACTACTAGTCTTCCAGGGAACGATCAAAGCGTAGACAGTTTGAGACATTACTCCCATGGAGAAAAGTCCCCATTTTGCTTACTGTGTTCAAAGTCGATGCAAATTTTGTGTTTCATCAACACTTTGAAGGTCCACAGATTACAGAATGCATCCAGATGTGCTTCGGAAACTACTACTAGTCTTCCAGTGTCCGATCAAAGCGTAGACAGTTTAAGACATTACTCCCATGGAGAAAAGTCCGCATGGTGCTTATTGTGTCCAATGCCGATGCAATTTCTGTGTTTCATCAACATTCTGAATGTCCACAGATTACAGAATGCCTCCAGATGTGCTTCGGAAACTACTACCAGTCTTCCATCGTACGATCAAGCGTAGACAGTTTAAGACATTACTCCCATGGACAAAAGTCCGCATGGTGCTTATTGTGTTCAATGCCGATGCAATTTTTGTGTTTCATCAACACTCTGAAGGTACACAGATTACAGAATGCCTCCAGATTTGCTTCGGAAACTACTACTAGTCTTTCAGTGTACGATCAAAGCGTAGACAGTTTAAGACATTACTCCCATGGAGAAAATTCCGCATGGTGCTTATTGTGTTCAATGCCGATGCAATTTTCGTGTTTCATCAACACTCTGAAGGTCCACAGATTACAGAATGCCTCCAGATGTGCTTCGGAAACTACAACTAGTCTTCCATCGAACGATCGAAGCGTAGACAGTTTAAGACATTACTCCAAGGAGCAAAGTCCGCATAGTGCTTATTGTATTCAATGCCGATGCCATGTTAGTGTTTCATCAACACTCTGAAGGTCCACAGATTACAGAATGCCTGCAGATGTGATTCGGAAAATACTACTAGTCTTCCAGTGTACGATCAAAGGGTGGACAGTTTAAGACATTACTCCCATGGAGAAAAGTCCGCATGGTGCTTATTGTGTTCAATGCCGAAGCAATTTTTGTGCTTAATCAAAACTCTGAAGGTCCACAGATTACAGAATGCCTCCAGATGTGCATTGGAAACTACTACTAGTCTTCCAGGGAACGATCAAAGCGTAGACAGTTAGAGACATTACTCCCTTGGAGAAAAGTCCACATGTTGCTTTTGTGTTCAAAGTCGATGCAATTTTTGTGTTTCATCAATACTCTGAAGGTCCACAGATTACATAATGCATCCAGATGTGCTTCGGAAACTACTACTATTCTTCCAGTGTCCGATCAAAGCGTAGACAGTTTAAGACATTACTCCCATGGAGAAAAATCCGCATGGTGCTTATTGTGTTCAATGCCGATGTAATTTTTGTGTTTCATCAACACTCTGATGGTCCACAGATTACAGAATGCATCCAGATGTGCTTTGGAAACTACTAACAGTCTTCCATCGAACGATCAAGCGTAGACAGTTTAAGACATTACTCCCATGGACAAAAGTCCGCATGGTGCTTATTGCTTCAATGCCGATGCAATTTTTATGTTTCATCAACACTCTGAAGGTCCACAGATTACAGAATGCCTCCAGATGTGCTTCGGAATCTACTACTAGTCTTCCAGTGTACGATCAAAGCGTAGACGCTTTAAGACATTACTCCCATGGAGAAAAGTCCGCGTGGTGCTTATTGTGTTCAATGCCGATGCAATTTTTGTGCTTCATCAACATTCTGAATGTCCACAAATTACAGAATGCCTCCAGATGTGCTTCGGAAACTACTACTAGTCTTCCATCGAACGATCAAAGCGTAGACAGTTTAAGACATTACTCCCATGGAGAAAAGTCCGCATGGTGCTTTTTGTATTCAATGCCGATGCAATGTTTGTGTTTCATCAACATTCTGAAGGTCCACAGATTACAGAATGCCTCCAGATGTGATTCGGAAAATACTACTAGTCTTCCAGTGTACTATCATAGCGTGGACAGTTTAAGACATTACTCCCATATAGAAACGTCCGCATGGTGCTTATTGTTTTCAATGCCGATGCAATTTTTGTGTTTCATCAACACTCTGAAGCTCCACAGATTACAGAATGCCTCCAGATGTGCATTGGAAACTACTACTAGTCTTCCAGGGAACGATCAAAGCGTAGACAGTTTGAGACATTACTCCCTTGGAGAAAAGTCCACATATTGCTTTTGTGTTCAAAGTCGATGCAATTTTTGTGTTTCATCAATACTCTGAAGGTCCACAGATTACATAATGCATCCAGATGTGTTTCGGAAACTACTACTATTCTTCCAGTGTCCGATCAAAACGTAGACAGTTTAAGACATTACTCCCATGGAGAAAAATCCGCATGGTGCTTATTGTGTTCAATGCCGATGTAATTTTTGTGTTTCATCAACACTCTGAAGGTCCACAGATTACAGAATGCATCCAGATGTGCTTCGGAAACTACTACTAGTCTTCCAGTGTCCGATCAAAGCGTAGACAGTTTAAGACATTACTCCCATGGAGAAAAATCCGCATGGTGCTTATTGTGTTCAATGCCGATGTAATTTTTGTGTTTCATCGACACTCTGAAGGTCCACAGATTACAGAATGCTTCCAGATGTGCTTCGGAAACTACTGCTAGTCTTCCAGTGTACGATCAAAGCTTAGACAGTTTGAGACACTACTCCCATGGAGAAGTCCACATGTTGCTTATTGTGTTCAAAGTCGATGCAATTTTTGTGTTTCATCAACACTCTGAAGGTCCACAGATTACTGAATGCATCCAGATGTGCTTCGGAAACTACTACTAGTCTTCCAGTGTACGATCAAATCGTAGACAGTTTAAGACATTACTCCCATGGTGAAAAGTCCGCATGGGGCTTATTGTGTCCAATGCCGATGCAATATCTGTGTTTCATCAACATTCTGAATGTCCACAGATTACAGAATGCCTCCAGATGTGCTTCGGAAACTACTACTAGTCTTCCATCGAACGATCAAAGCGTAGACAGCTTAAGACATTACTCCCATGGAGAAAAGTCCGCATATTGCTTATTGTTTTCAATGCCGATGCAATTTTTGTGCTTAATCAAAACTCTGAAGGTCCACAGATTACAGAATGCCTCCAGATGTGCATTGGAAACAACTACTAGTCTTCCAGGGAACGATCAAAGCGTAGACAGTTTAAGACATTACTCCCATGGAGAAAAGTCCGCATGGTGCTTATTGTGTCCAATGCCGATGCAATTTCTTTGTTTCATCAACATTCTGAATGTCCACAGATTACAGAATGCCTCCAGATGTGCTTCAGAAACTACTACCAGTCTTCCATCGAACGATGAAGCGTAGACAGTTTAAGACATTACTCCCATGGAGAAAAGTCCACATGGTGCTTATTGTGTTCAATGCCGATGCAATTTTTGTGTTTCATCAACACTCTGAAGGGCCACAGATTACAGAATGCCTCCAGATTTGCTTCGGAAACTACTACTAGTCTTCCAGTGTACGATCAAAGCGTAGACAGTTTAAGACATTACTCCCATGGAGAAAAGTCCGCATGGTGCTTATTGTGTTCAATGCCGATGCAATTTTTGTGTTTCATCAACACTCTGAAGCTCCACAGATTACAGAATGCCTCCAGATGTGCTTCGGAAACTACTACTAGTCTTCCAGTGTACGATCAAAGCGTAGACAGTTTAAGACATTACTCCCATGGAGAAAAGTTCGCATGGTGCTTATTGTGTTCAATGCCGATGCAATTTTTGTGCTTAATCAAAACTCTGAAGGTCCACTGATTACAGAATGCCTCCAGATGTGCATTGGAAACTACAACTAGTCTTCCAGGGAACGATCAAAGCGTAGACAGTTTAAGACATTACTCCCACTGAGAAAAGTCCGCATGGTGCTTATTGTGCTCAATGCCGATGCAATAATTGTGTTTCATCAACAATCTGAAGCTCCTCAGCTTACAGAATGCATCCTGATGTGCTTCGGAAACTACTACTGGTCTTCCTGTGTACGTTCAAAGCGTAGACAGTTTAAGACATTACTCCCATGGAGAAAAGTTCGCATGGTGCTTATTGTGTTCATTGCCGATGCATTTTTTGTGTTTCATCAACACTCTGAAGGTCCACAGATTACAGAATGCTTCCAGATGTGCTTCGGAAACTACTGCTAGTCTTCCAGTGTACGATCTAAGCTTAGACAGTTTGAGACATTACTCCCATGGAGAAAAGTCCACATGTTGCTTATTGTGTTCAAAGTCGATGCAATTTTTGTGTTTCATCAACACTCTGAAGGTCCACAGATTACAGAATGCATCCAGATGTGCTTCGGAAACTACTACTAGTCTTCCAGTGTACGATCAAATCGTAGACAGTTTAAGACGTTACTACCATGGAGAAAAGTCCGCATGGGGCTTATTGTGTCCAATGCCGATGCAATATCTGTGTTTCATCAACATTCTGAATGTCCACAGATTACAGAATGCCTCCAGATGTGCTTCGGAAACTACTACTAGTCTTCCATCGAACGATCAAAGCGTAGACAGCTTAAGACATTACTCCCATGGAGAAAAGTCCGCATGGTGCTTATTGTTTTCAATGCCGATGCAATTTTTGTGCTTAATCAAAACTCTGAAGGTCCACAGATTACAGAATGCCTCCAGATGTGCATTGGAAACTACTACTAGTCTTCCAGGGAACGATCAAAGCGTAGACAGTTTGAGACATTACTCCCATGGAGAAAAGTCCCCATTTTGCTTACTGTGTTCAAAGTCGATGCAAATTTTGTGTTTCATCAACACTTTGAAGGTCCACAGATTACAGAATGCATCCAGATGTGCTTCGGAAACTACTACTAGTCTTCCAGTGTCCGATCAAAGCGTAGACAGTTTAAGACATTACTCCCATGGAGAAAAGTCCGCATGGTGCTTATTGTGTCCAATGCCGATGCAATTTCTGTGTTTCATCAACATTCTGAATGTCCACAGATTACAGAATGCCTCCAGATGTGCTTCGGAAACTACTACCAGTCTTCCATCGTACGATCAAGCGTAGACAGTTTAAGACATTACTCCCATGGACAAAAGTCCGCATGGTGCTTATTGTGTTCAATGCCGATGCAATTTTTGTGTTTCATCAACACTCTGAAGGTACACAGATTACAGAATGCCTCCAGATTTGCTTCGGAAACTACTACTAGTCTTTCAGTGTACGATCAAAGCGTAGACAGTTTAAGACATTACTCCCATGGAGAAAAGTCCGCATGGTGCTTATTGTGTTCAATGCCGATGCAATTTTCGTGTTTCATCAACACTCTGAAGGTCCACAGATTACAGAATGCCTCCAGATGTGCTTCGGAAACTACAACTAGTCTTCCATCGAACGATCGAAGCGTCGACAGTTTAAGACATTACTCCAAGGAGCAAAGTCCGCATGGTGCTTATTGTATTCATTGCCGATGCAATGTTAGTGTTTCATCAACACTCTGAAGGTCCACAGATTACAGAATGCCTGCAGATGTGATTCGGAAAATACTACTAGTCTTCCAGCGTACGATCAAAGGGTGGACAGTTTAAGACATTACTCCCATGGAGAAAAGTCCGCATGGTGCTTATTGTGTTCAATGCCGATGCAATTTTTGTGCTTAATCAAAACTCTGAAGGTCCACAGATTACAGAATGCCTCCAGATGTGCATTGGAAACTACTACTAGTCTTCCAGGGAACGATCAAAGCGTAGACAGTTTGAGACATTACTCCCTTGGAGAAAAGTCCACATGTTGCTTTTGTGTTCAAAGTCGATGCAATTTTTGTGTTTCATCAATACTCTGAAGGTCCACAGATTACATAATGCATCCAGATGTGCTTCGGAAACTACTACTATTCTTCCAGTGTCCGATCAAAGCGTAGACAGTTTAAGACATTACTCCCATGAAGAAAAATCCGCATGGTGCTTATTGTGTTCAATGGCGATGTAATTTTTGTGTTTCATCAACACTCTGATGGTCCACAGATTACAGAATGCATCCAGATGTGCTTCGGAGACTACTACCAGTCTTCCATCGAACGATCAAGCGTAGACAGTTTAAGACATTACTCCCATGGACAAAAGTCCGCATGGTGCTTATTGCTTCAATGCCGATGCAATTTTTATGTTTCATCAACACTCTGAAGGTCCACAGATTACAGAATGCCTCCAGATGTGCTTCGGAATCTACTACTAGTCTTCCAGTGTACGATCAAAGCGTAGACCCTTTAAGACATTACTCCCATGGAGAAAAGTCCGCGTGGTGCTTATTGTGTTCAATGCCGATGCAATTTTTGTGCTTCATCAACATTCTGAATGTCCACAAATTACAGAATGCCTCCAGATGTGCTTCGGAAACTACTACTAGTCTTCCATCGAACGATCAAAGCGTAGATAGTTTAAGACATTACTCCCATGGAGAAAAGTCCGCATGGTGCTTTTTGTATTCAATGCCGATGCAATGTTTGTGTTTCATCAACATTCTGAGGGTCCACAGATTACATAATGCATCCAGATGTGCTTCGGAAACTACTACTATTCTTCCAGTGTCCGATCAAAGCGTAGACAGTTTAAGACATTACTCCCATGGAGAAAAATCCGCATGGTGCTTATTGTGTTCAATGCCGATGTAATTTTTGTGTTTCATCAACACTCTGATGGTCCACAGATTACAGAATGCATCCAGATGTGCTTCGGAAACTACTACTAGTCTTCCAGTGTACGATCAAAGCGTAGACAGTTTAAGACATTACCCCCTTGGAGAAAAGTCCGCATGGTGCCTATTGTGTCCAATGCCAATGCAATTTTTGTGTTTCATCAACACTCTGAAGGTCCACAGATTACAGAATGCCTCCAGATGAGCTTCGGAAACTACTACCAGTCTTCCAGTGTACGATCAAAGCGTAGATAGTTTAAGACATTACTCCCATGGAGAAAAGTCCGCATGGTGCTTATGTGTTCAAAGTCGATGCAATTTATGTGTTTCATCAACACTCTGAAGGTCCACAGATTACAGAATGCCTCCAGATGTGCTTCGGATACTACTATTAGACTTCCAGTGAACGATCAAAACGTAGACAGTTTAGGACATTACTCTCATGGAGAAAAGTCCGCATGGTGCTTATTGTGTTCATTGCCGATCAATTTCTGTGTTTCATCAACACTCTGAAGGTCCACAGATTAGAGAATGCCTCCAGATGTGCTTTGGAAACTACTACTAGTCTTCCAGTGAACGATCAAATCCTAGACATTTTAAGACAATACTCCCATGGAGAAAAGTCCGCATGGTGCTTATTGTGCTCAATGCCGATGCAATTTTTGTGTTTCATCAACACTCTGAAGGTCCTCAGATTACAGAATGCATCCTGATGTGCTTCGGAAACTACTACTAGTCTTCCAGTGTACGATCATGGCGTAGACAGTTTAAGACATTATTCCCATGGAGAAAACTCCGCATGGTGCTTATTGTGATCAGTGCCGATGACATTTTTGTGTTTCATCAACACTCTGAAGACCCACAGCTTACAGAATGCCTCCAGATGTGCTTCCGAAACTACTACTAGTCTTCCAGTGTACGATCATGGCGTAGACAGTTTAAGACATTATTCCCATGGAGAAAACTCCGCATGGTGCTTATTGTGTTCAATGCCGATGACATTTTTGTGTTTCATCAACACTCTGAAGACCCACAGATTACAGAATGCCTCCAGATGTGCTTCGGAAACTACTAGTAGTCTTCCAGGGAACGATCAAAGCGTAGACAGTTTAAGACATGACTCTCATGGAGAAAAGTCCGCATGGTGTTTATTGTGTTCAATGCCGATGCAATTTTTGTGTTTCATCGACACTCTGAAGGTCCACAGATTACAGAATGCCTCCAGATGTGCTTCGGAAACTACTACCAGTCTTCCATCGAACGATCAAGCGTAGACAGTTTAAGACATTACTACCATGGACAAAAGTCCGCATGGTGCTTATTGCTTCAATGCCGATGCAATTTTTATGTTTCATCAACACTCTGAAGGTCCACAGATTACAGAATGCCTCCAGATGTGCTTCGGAATCTACTACTAGTCTTCCAGTGTACGATCAAAGCGTAGACCCTTTAAGACATTACTCCCATGGAGAAAAGTCCGCGTGGTGCTTATTGTGTTCAATGCCGATGCAATTTTTGTGCTTCATCAACATTCTGAATGTCCACAAATTACAGAATGCCTCCAGATGTGCTTCGGAAACTACTACTAGTCTTCCATAGAACGATCAAAGCGTAGACAGTTTAAGACATTACTCCCATGGAGAAAAGTCCGCATGGTGCTTTTTGTATTCAATGCCGATGCAATGTTTGTGTGTCATCAACATTCTGAAGGTCCACAGATTACAGAATCCCTCCAGATGTGATTCGGAAAATACTACTAGTCTTCCAGTGTACTATCATAACGTGGACAGTTTAAGACATTACTCCCATATGGAAACGTCCGCATGGTGCTTATTGTTTTCAATGCCGATGCAATTTTTGTGTTTCATCAACACTCTGAAGCTCCACAAATTACAGAATGCCTCCAGATGTGCTTCGGAAACTATTACTCGTCTCCCAGTGTACGATCAAAGCGTAGAGAGTTTAAGACATTACTCCCATGGAGAAATGTCCGCGTGGTGATTATTGTGTTCAATGCCGATGCAATTTTTTTGTTTCATCAACATTCTGAATGTCCACAAATTACAGAATGCCTCCAGATGTGCTTCGGAAACTACAACTAGTCTTCCATCGAACGATCAAAGCGTAGACAGTTTAAGACATTACTCCCATGGAGAAAAGTCCGCATGGTGGGTGCTTATTGTGCTCAATGCCGATGCAATTTTTGTGTTTCATCAACACTCTGAAGGTCCTCAGATTACAGAAAGCATCCTGATGTGCTTCGGAAACTACTACTAGTCTTCCAGTGTACGATCAAAACGTAGACAGTTTAAGACATTACTCCCATGGAGAAAAGTCCGCATGGTGCTTATTGTGTTCAATGCCGATGGAATTTATTGTGTTTCATCAACACTCTGAAGGTCCTCAGATTACAGAATGCATCCAGATGTGCTTCCAAAATTACTACTAGTCTTCCAGTGTACAATCATGGCGTAGACACTTTAAGACATTATTCCCATGGAGAAAAGTCCGCGTGGTGCTTATTGTGTTCAATGCCGATGCAATTTTTGTGCTTCATCAACATTCTGAATGTCCACAAATTACAGAATGCCTCCAGATGTGCTTCGGAAACTACTACTAGTCTTCCATCGAACGATCAAAGCGTAGACAGTTTAAGACATCACTCCCATGGAGAAAAGTTCGCATGGTGCTTTTTGTATTCAATGCCGATGCAATGCTTGTGTTTCATCAACATTCTGAAGGTCCACAGATTACAGAATGCCTCCAGATGTGATTCGGAAAATACTACTAGTCTTCCAGTGTACTATCATAGCGTGGACAGTTTAAGACATTACTCCCATATAGAAACGTCCGCATGGTGCTTATTGTTTTCAATGCCGATGCAATTTTTGTGTTTCATCAACACTCTGAAGCTCCACAGATTACAGAATGCCTCCAGATGTGCATTGGAAACTACTACTAGTCTTCCAGGGAACGATCAAAGCGTAGACAGTTTGAGACATTACTCCCTTGGAGAAAAGTCCACATATTGCTTTTGTGTTAAAAGTCGATGCAATTTTTGTGTTTCATCAATACTCTGAAGGTCCACAGATTACATAATGCATCCAGATGTGCTTCGGAAACTACTACTATTCTTCCAGTGTCCGATCAAAGCGTAGACAGTTTAAGACATTAATCCCATGGAGAAAAATCCGCATGGTGCTTATTGTGTTCAATGCCGATGTAATTTTTGTGTTTCATCAACACTCTGAAGGTCCACAGATTACAGAATGCATCCAGATGTGCTTCGGAAACTACTACTAGTCTTCCAGTGTACGATCAAAGCGTAGACATTTTAAGACATTACCCCCTTGGAGAAAAGTCCGCATGGTGCTTATTGAGTTCAATGCCGATGCAATTTTTGTGTTTCATCAACACTCTGAAGGTCCACAGATTACAGAATGCCTCCAGATGAGCTTCGGAAACTACTACCAGTCTTCCAGTGTACGATCAAAGCGTAGATATTTTAAGACATTACTCCCATGGAGAAAAGTCCGCATGGTGCTTATGTGTTCAAAGTCGATGCAATTTTTGTGTTTCATCAACACTCTGAAGGTCCACAGATTACAGAATGCCTCCAGATGTGCTTCGGATACTACTATTAGACTTCCAGTGAACGATCAAAACGTAGATAGTTTAAGACATTACTCTCATGGAGAAAAGTCCGCATACTGCTTATTGTGTTCAATGCCGATCAATTTCTGTGTTTCATCAACACTCTGTAGGTCCACAGATTACAGAATGCCTCCAGATGTGCTTTGGAAACTACTACTAGTCTTCCAATGAACGATCAAATCCTAGACATTTTAAGACACTACTCCCATGGAGAAAAGTCCGCATGGTGCTTATTGTGCTCAATGCCGATGCAATTTTTGTGTTTCATCAACACTCTGAAGGTCCTCAGATTACAGAATGCATCCTGATGTGCTTCGGAAACTACTACTAGTCTTCCAGTGTACGATCAAAACGTAGACAGTTTAAGACATTACTCCCATGGAGAATAGTCCGCATGGTGCTTATTGTGTTCAATGCCGATGGAATTTATTGTGTTTCATCAACACTCTGAAGGTCCTCAGATTACAGAATGCATCGAGATGTGCTTCCGAAATTACTACTAGTCTTCCAGTGTACAATCATGGCGTAGACACTTTAAGACATTATTCCCATGGAGAAAAATCCGCATGGTGCTTATTGTGTTCAATGCCGATGACATTTTTGTGTTTCATCAACACTCTGAAGACCCACAGAATACAGAATGCCTCCAGTTGTGCTTCGGAAACTACTACTAGTCTTCCAGGGAACGATCAAAGCGTAGACAGTTTAAGACATTACTCCCATGGAGAAAAGTCCGCATGGTGCTTATTGTGTTCAATGCCGATGCAATTTTTGTGTTTCATCAACACTCTGAAGGTCCTCAGATTACAGAATGCCTCCAGATGTGCTTCGGAAACTATTACTAGTCTTCCAGTGTAAGATCAAAGCATAGACAGTTTAAGACATTACTCCCATGGAGAAAAGTCCGCATGGTGCTTATTGTGTCCAATGCCGATGCAATTTCTGTGTTTCATCAACACTCTGAAGGTCCACAGATTACAGAATGCCTCCAGATGTGCTTCGGAAACTAGTACTAGTCTTCCAGTGAACGATCAAATCCTAGACAATTTAAGACACTACTCCCATGGAGAAAAGTCCGCATGGTGCTTATTGTGCTCAATGCCGATGCAATTTTTGTGTTTAATCAACACTCTGAAGGTTCTCAGATTACAGAATGCATCCAGATGTGCTTCCGAAACTACTACTAGTCTTCCAGTGTACGATCATGGCGTAGACAGTTTAAGACATTATTCCCATGGAGAAAACTCCGCATGGTGCTTATTGTGTTCAATGCCGATGACATTTTTGTGTTTCATCAACACTCTGAAGACCCACAGATTACAGAATGCCTCCAGATGTGCTTCGGAAACTACTACTAGTCTTCCAGGGAACGATCAAAGCGTAGACAGTTTAAGACATGACTCCCATGGAGAAAAGTCCGCATGGTGTTTATTGTGTTCAATGCCGATGCAATTTTTGTGTTTCATCGACACTCTGAAGGTCCACAGATTACAGAATGCCTCCAGATGTGCTTCGGAAACTACTAACAGTCTTCCATCGAACGATCAAGCGTAGACAGTTTAAGACATTACTCCCATGGACAAAAGTCCGCATGGTGCTTATTGCTTCAATGCCGAGGCAATTTTTATGTTTCATCAACACTCTGAAGGTCCACAGATTACAGAATGCCTCCAGATGTGCTTCGGAATCTACTACTAGTCTTCCAGTGTACGATCAAAGCGTAGACACTTTAAGACATTACTCCCATGGAGAAAAATCCGCGTGGTGCTTATTGTGTTCAATGCCGATGCAATTTTTGTGCTTCATCAACATTCTGAATGTCCACAAATTACAGAATGCCTCCAGATGTGCTTCGGAAACTACTACTAGTCTTCCATCGAACGATCAAAGCGTAGACAGTTTAAGACATTACTCCCATGGAGAAAAGTCCGCATGGTGCTTTTTGTATTCAATGCCGATGCAATGTTTGTGTTTCATCAACATCCTGAAGAGCCACAGATTACAGAATCCCTCCAGATGTGATTCGGAAAATACTACTAGTCTTCCAGTGTACTATCATAGCGTGGACAGTTTAAGACATTACTCCCATATAGAAACGTCCGCATGGTGCTTATTGTTTTCAATGCCGATGCAATTTTTGTGTTTCATCAACACTCTGAAGCTCCACAGATTACAGAATGCCTCCAGATGTGCTTCGGAAACTACTACTAGTCTCCCAGTGTACGATCAAAGCGTAGAGAGTTTAAGACATTACTCCCATGGAGACATGTCCGCGTGGTGCTTATTGTGTTCAATGCCGATGCAATTTTTTTGTTTCATCAACATTCTGAATGTCCACAAATTACAGAATGCCTCCAGATGTGCTTCGGAAACTACAACTAGTCTTCCATCGAACGATCAAAGCGTAGACAGTTTAAGACATTACTCCCATATAGAAAAGTCCGCATGGTGCTTATTGTATTCAATGCCGATGGAATGTTTGTGTTTCATCAACACTCTGAAGGTCCACAGATTACAGAATGCCTCCAGATGTGATTCGGAAAATACTACTAGTCTTCCAGTGTACGATCAAATGGTGGACAGTTTAAGACATTACTCCCATGGAGAAAAGTCCGCATGGTGCTTATTGTGTTCAATGCCGATGCAATTTTTGTGCTTAATCAAAACTCTGAAGGTCCACAGATTACAGAATGCCTCCAGATGTGCATTGGAAACTAATACTAGTCTTCCAGGGATCGATCAAATAGTAGACAGTTTGAGACAATACTCCCATGGAGAAAAGTCCACATGTTACTCATTGTGTTCAAAGTAGATGCAATTTTTGTGTTTCATTAACACTCTGAAGGTCCACAGATTACAGAATCCATCCAGGTGTGCTTCGGAAACTACTACGATTCTTCCAGTGTACGATCAAAGCGCAGACAATTTAAGACATTACTCCCAATGAGAAAAATCCGCATGGAGCTTATTGTGTTCAATGCCAATGCAATTTTTGTGTTTCATCAACACACTGTAGGTACACACATTACAGAATGCATCCAGATGTGCTTCGGAAACTACTACTAGTCTTCCAGTGTACGATCAAAGCGGTGACAGTTTAAGACATTACACCCATGGGGAAAAATCCCCATGTTGCTTATTGTGTTCAATGCCGATGCAATTTTTGTATTTCATCAACACTCTGAAGGTCCACAGATTACAGATTGCATCCAGATGTGCTTCGGAAACTACTACTAGTTTTCCAGTGTACGATCAAAGCGTCGTCAGTTTAAGACATTACTCCCATGGAGAAAAGTTTGCATGGTGATTATTGTGTTCAATGCTGATGCAAATTTTGTGTTTCATCAACACTCTGAAGGTCCACAGATTACAGATTGCCTCCAGATGTGCTTCGGAAACTACTACTAGTCTTCCAGTGTACGATCATAGCGTAGACAGTTTAAGACATAACTCCCATGGAGGAAAGTTCGCATGGTGCTTATTGTGTTCAATGCCGATGCAATTTTTGTGCTTAATCAAAACTCTGAAGATCCACAGATTACAGAATGCCTCCAGATGTGCATTGGAAACTACTACTAGTCTTCCAGGGAACGATCAAAGCGTAGACAGTTTGAGACATTACTCCCATGAAGAAAAGTCCACATGTAGCTTATTGTGTTCAAAGTCGATGCAATTTTTGTGTTTCATCAACACTCTGAAGGTCCACAGATTACAGAATGCATCCAGATGTGCTTCGGAAACTACTACTATTCTTCCAGTGTACGATCAAGGCGTAGACAGTTCAAGACATTACTCCCATGGCGAAAAATCCGCATGGTGCTTATTGTGTTCAATGCCGATGCAATTTTTGTGTTTCATCAACACTCTGAAGGTCCACAGATTACAGAATGCATCCAGATGTGCTTCGGAAACTACTACTAGTCTTCCAGTGTACGATCAAAGCGTAGACAGTTTAAGACATTACTCCCATGGAGAAAAGTTTGCATGGTGCTTATTGTGTTCAATGCCGATGCAAATTTTGTGTTTCATCAACACTCTGAAGGTCCACAGATTACAGAATGCCTCCAGATGTGCTTCGGAAACTACTACTAGTCTTCCAGTGTACGATCAAAGCGTAGACAGTTTAAGACATTACTCCCATGGAGAAAAGTCCGCATGGTGCCTATTGTGTTCAATGCCGATGCAATTTTTGTGTTTCATCAACATTCTGAATGTCCACAGATTACAGAATGCCTCCAGATGTGCTTCAGAAACTACTACCAGTCTTCCATCGAACGATCAAGCGTAGACAGTTTAAGACATTACTCCCATGGGGAAAAGTCCGCATGGTGCTTATTGTGTTCAATGTCGATGCAATTTTTATGTTTCATCAACACTCTGCAGGTCCACAGATTACAGAATGCATCCAGATGTGCTTCGGAAACTACTACTAGTCTTCCAGTGTACGATCAAAGCGTAGACAGTTTGAGACATTACTCCCATGGACAAAAGTCCGCATGGTGCTTATTGCTTCAATGCCGATGCAATTTTTATGTTTCATCAACACTCTGAAGGTCCACAGATTACAGAATGCCTCCAGATGTGCTTCGGAATCTACTACTAGTCTTCTAGTGTACGATCAAAGCGTAGACAGTTTAAGACATTACTCCCATGGAGAAAAGTCCGCGTGGTGCTAATTGTGTTCAATGCCGATGCAATTTTTGTGCTTCATCAACATTCTGAATGCCCACAAATTACAGAATGCCTCCAGATGGGCTTCGGAAACTACTACTAGTCTTCCATCGAACGATCAAAGCGTAGACAGTTTAAGACATTACTCCCATATAGAAAAGTCCGCATGGTGCTTATTCTTTTCAATGCCTATGGAATTTTTGTGCTTAATCAAACCTCTGAAGGTCCACAGATTACAGAATGCCTCCAGATGTGCATTGGAAACTACTACTAGTCTTCCAGGGAACGATCAAAGCGTTGATAGTTTGAGACATTACTCCCATGGTGAAAGGTCCACATGTTGTTTACTGTGTTCAAAGTCGATGCAATTTTTGTGTTTCATCAACACTCTAAAGGTCCACAGATTACAGAATGCATCCAGATGTGCTTCGGTAACTACTACTATTCTTCCAGTGTACGATTAAAGCGTAGACAGTTTAAGACATTACTCCCATGGAGAAAAGATTGCATGGTGATTATTGTGTTCAATGCCGATGCAAATTTTGTGTTTCATCAACACTCTGAAGGTACACAGATTGCAGATTGCCTCCAGATGTGCTTCGGAAACTACTACTAGTCTTCCAGTGTACGATCAAAGCGTAGACAGTTTAAGACATTACTCCCATGGAGAAAAGTCCGCATGGTGCTTATTGTGTCCAATGCCGATGCAATTTCTGTGTTTCATCAACATTCTGAATGTCCACAGATTACAGAATGCCTCCAGATGTGCTTCAGAAACTACTACCAGTCTTCCATCGAACGATGAGGCGTAGACAGTTTAAGACATTACTCCCATGGAGAAAAGTTTGCATGGTGATTATTGTGTTCAATGCCGATGCAAATTTTGTGTTTCATCAACACTCTGAAGGTCCACAGATTGCAGATTGCCTCCAGATGTGCTTCGGAAACTACTACTAGTCTTCCAGTGTACGATCAAAGCGTAGACAGTTTAAGACATTACTCCCATGGAGAAAAGTCCGCATGGTGCTTATTGTGTTCAATGCCGATGCAATTTTTGTGTTTCATCAACACTCCGAAGCTCCACAGATTACAGAATGCCTCCAGATGTGCTTCGGAAACTACTACTAGTCTTCCAGTGTACGATCAAAGCGTAGACAGTTTAAGACATTACTCCCATGGAGAAAAGTCCGCATGGTGCTTATTGTGTCCAATGCCGATGCAATTTCTGTGTTTCATCAACATTCTGAATGTCCACAGATTACAGAATGCCTCCAGATGTGCTTCAGAAACTACTACCAGTCTTCCATCGAACGATGAATCTTAGACAGTTTAAGACATTACTCCCATGGAGAAAAGTTTGCATGGTGATTATTGTGTTCAATGCCGATGCAAATTTTGTGTTTCATCAACACTCTGAAGGTCCACAGATTGCAGATTGCCTCCAGATGTGCTTCGGAAACTACTACTAGTCTTCCAGTGTACGATCAAAGCGTAGACAGTTTAAGACATTACTCCCATGGAGAAAAGTCCGCATGGTGCTTATTGTGTTCAATGCCGATGCAATTTTGTGTTTCATCAACACTCCGAAGCTCCACAGATTACAGAATGCCTCCAGATGTGCTTCGGAAACTACTACTAGTCTTCCAGTGTACGATCAAAGCGTAGACAGTTTAAGACATTACTCCCATGGAGAAAAGTTCGCATGGTGCTTATTGTGTTCAATGCCGATGCAATTTTTGTGCTTAATCAAAACTCTGAAGGTCCACAGATTACAGAATGCCTCCAGATGTGCATTGGAAACTACTACTAGTCTTCCAGGGAACGATCAAAGCGTAGACAGTTTGAGACATTACTCTCATGGAGAAAAGTGCACATGTTGCTTATTGTGTTCAAAGTCGATGCAATTTTTGTGTTTCATCAACACTCTGAAGGTCCACAGATTACAGAATGCTTCCAGATGTGCTTCGGAAACTAATACTATTCTTCCAGTGTACGATCAAAGCGTAGACAGTTCAAGACATTACTCCCACGGCGAAAAATCCGCATGGTGCTTATTGTGTTCAATGCCGATGCCATTTTTGTGTTTCATCAACACTCTGAAGGTCCACAGATTACAGAATGCATCCAGATGTGCTTCGGAAACTACTACTAGTCTTCCAGTGTACGATCAAAGCGTAGACAGTTTAAGACATTACTCACATGGAGAAAAGTTTGCATGGTGCTTATTGTGTTCAATGCCGATGCAAATTTTGTGTTTCATCAACACTCTGAAGGTCCACAGATTACAGAATGCCTCCAGATGTGCTTCGGAAACTACTACTAGTCTTCCAGTGTACGATCAAAGCGTAGACAGTTTAAGACATTACTCCCATGAAGGAAAGTCCGCATGGTGCCTATTGTGTTCAATGCCGATGCAATTTTTGTGTTTCATCAACATTCAGAATGTCCACAGATTACAGAATGCCTCCAGATGTGCTTCGGAAACTACTACTAGTCTTCCCTCGAACGATCAAGCGTAGACAGTTTAAGACATTACTCCCATGGGGAAAAGTCCGCATGGTGCTTATTGTGTTCAATGCCGATGCAATTTTTGTGCTTCATCAACATTCTGAATGTCCACAAATTACAGAATGCCTCCAGATGTGCTTCAAAAACTACTACTAGTCTTCCATCGAACGATCAAAGCGTAGACAGTTTAAGACATTACTCCCATGGAGAAAAGTCCGCATGGTGCTTTTTGTATTCAATGCCGATGCAAATTTTGTGTTTCATCAACATTCTGAAGGTCCACAGATTACAGAATGCCTCCAGATGTGATTCGGAAAATACTACTAGTCTTCCAGTGTACGATCATAGCGTGGACAGTTTGAGACATTACTCCCATATAGAAAAGTCCGCATGGTGCTTATTGATTTCAATGCCTATGGAATTTTTGTGCTTAATCAAAACTCTGAAGGTCCACAGATTGCAGAATGCCTCCAGATGTGCATTGGAAACTACTACTAGTCTTCCAGGGAACGATCAAAGCGTTGATAGTTTGAGACATTACTCCCATGGTGAAAAGTCCACATGGTGTTTACTGTGTTCAAAGTCGATGCAATTTTTGTGTTTCATCAACACTCTAAAGGTCCACAGATTACAGAATGCATCCAGATGTGCTTCGGTAACTACTACTATTCTTCCAGTGTACGATCAAAGCGTAGACAGTTTAAGACATTACTCCCATGGAGAAGTGTTTGCATGGTGATTATTGTGTTCAATGCCGATGCAAATTTTGTGTTTCATCAACACTCTGAAGGTCCACAGATTGCAGATTGCCTCCAGATGTGCTTCGGAAACTACTACTAGTCTTCCAGTGTACGATCAAAGCGTAGACAGTTTAAGACATTACTCCCATGGAGAAAAGTCCGCATGGTGCTTATTGTGTCCAATGCCGATGCAATTTCTGTGTTTCATCAACATTCTGAATGTCCACAGGTTACAGAATGCCTCCAGATGTGCTTCAGAAACTACTACCAGTCTTCCATCGAACGATGAAGCGTAGACAGTTTAAGACATTACTCCCATGGAGAAAAGTCCACATGGTGCTTATTGTGTTCAATGCCGATGCAATTTTTGTGTTTCATCAACACTCTGAAGGGCCACAGATTACAGAATGCCTCCAGATTTGCTTCGGAAACTACTACTAGTCTTCCAGTGTACGATCAATGCGTAGACAGTTTAAGACATTACTCCCATGGAGAAAAGTCCGCATGGTGCTTATTGTGTTCAATGCCGATGCAATTTTTGTGTTTCATCAACACTCCGAAGCTCCACAGATTACAGAATGCCTCCAGATGTGCTTCGGAAACTACTACTAGTCTTCCAGTGTACGATCAAAGCGTAGACAGTTTAAGACATTACTCCCATGGAGAAAAGTTCGCATGATGCTTATTGTGTTCAATGCCGATGCAATTTTTGTGCTTAATCAAAACTCTGAAGGTCCACAGATTACAGAATGCCTCCAGATGTGCATTGGAAACTACTACTAGTCTTCCTGGGAACGATCAAAGCGTAGACAGTTTGAGACATTACTCCCATGGAGAAAAGTCCACATGTTGCTTATTGTGTTCAAAGTCGATGCAATGTTTGTGTTTCATCAACACTCTGAAGGTCCACAGATTACAGAATGCATCCAGATGTGCTTCGGAAACTACTACTATTCTTCCAGTGTACGATCAAAGCGTAGACAGTTCAAGACATTACTCCCATGGCGAAAAATCCGCATGGTGCTTATTGTGTTCAATGCCGATGCAATTTTTGTGTTTCATTAACACTCTGAAGGTCCACAGATTACAGAATGCATCCAGATGTGCTTCGGAAACTACTACTGGTCTTCCAGTGTACGATCAAAGCGTAGACAGTTTGAGACATTACTCCCATGGACAAAAGTCCGCATGGTGCTTATTGCTTCAATGCCGATGCAATTTTTATGTTTCATCAACACTCTAATTGTCCACAGATTACAGAATACCTCCAGATGTGCTTCGGAATCTACTACTAGTCTTCCAGTGTACGATCAAAGCGTAGACAGTTTAAGACATTACTCACATGGAGAAAAGTTTGCATGGTGCTTATTGTGTTCAATGCCGATGCAAATTTTGTGTTTCATCAACACTCTGAAGGTCCACAGATTACAGAATGCCTCCAGATGTGCTTCGGAAACTACTACTAGTCTTCCAGTGTACGATCAAAGCGTAGACAGTTTAAGACATTACTCCCATGAAGGAAAGTCCGCATGGTGCCTATTGTGTTCAATGCCGATGCAATTTTTGTGTTTCATCAACATTCTGAATGTCCACAGATTACAGAATGCCTCCAGATGTGCTTCGGAAACTACTACTAGTCTTCCCTCGAACGATCAAGCGTAGACAGTTTAAGACATTACTCCCATGGGGAAAAGTCCGCATGGTGCTTATTGTGTTCAATGCCGATGCAATATTTGTGTTTCATTAACACTCTGAAGCTCCACAGATTACAGAATGCCTCCAGATGTGCTTCGGAAACTACTACTAGTCTCCCAGTGTACGATCAAAGCGTAGACAGTTTAAGACATTACTCCCATGGAGAAAAGTTTGAATGGTGCTTATTGTGTTCAATGCCGATGCAAATTTTGTGTTTCATCAACACTCCGAAGGTCCACAGATTACAGAATGCCTCCAGATGTGCTTCGGAAACTACTACCAGTCTTCCATCGAACGATCAAGCGTAGACAGTTTAAGACATTACTCCCATGGAGCAAAGTCCACATGGTGCTTATTGTGTTCAATGCCGATGCAATTTTTGTGTTTCATCAACACTCTGAAGGGCCACAGATTACAGAATGCCTCCAGATTTGCTTCGGAAACTACTACTAGTCTTCCAGTGTACGATCAAAGCGTAGACAGTTTAAGACATTACTCCCATGGAGAAAAGTCCGCATGGTGCTTATTGTGTTCAATGCCGATGCAATTTTTGTGTTTCATCAACACTCCGAAGCTCCACAGATTACAGAATGCCTCCAGATGTGCTTCGGAAACTACTACTAGTCTTCCAGTGTACGATCAAAGCGTAGACAGTTTAAGACATTACTCCCATGGAGAAAAGTTCGCATGATGCTTATTGTGTTCAATGCCGATGCAATTTTTGTGCTTAATCAAAACTCTGAAGGTCCACAGATTACAGAATGCCTCCAGATGTGCAGTGGAAACTACTACTAGTCTTCCTGGGAACGATCAAAGCGTAGACAGTTTGAGACATTACTCCCATGGAGAAAAGTCCACATGTTGCTTATTGTGTTCAAAGTCGATGCAATGTTTGTGTTTCATCAACACTCTGAAGGTCCACAGATTACAGAATGCATCCAGATGTGCTTCGGAAACTACTACTATTCTTCCAGTGTACGATCAAAGCGTAGACAGTTCAAGACATTACTCCCATGGCGAAAAATCCGCATGGTGCTTATTGTGTTCAATGCCGATGCAATTTTTGTGTTTCATCAACATTCTGAATGTCCACAGATTACAGAATGCCTCCAGATGTGCTTCGGAAACTACTACTAGTCTTCCAGTGTACGATCAAAGCGTAGACAGTTTAAGACATTACTCCCATGGCGAAAAATCCGCATGGTGCTTATTGTGTTCAATGCCGATGCAATTTTTGTGTTTCATTAACACTCTGAAGGTCCACAGATTACAGAATGCATCCAGATGTGCTTCGGAAACTACTACTAGTCTTCCTGTGTACGATCAAAGCGTAGACAGTTTAAGACATTACTCCCATGGAGAAAAGTTCGCATGGTGCTTATTGTGTTCAATGCCGATGCAAATTTTGTGTTTCATCAACACTCTGAAGGTCCACAGATTACAGAATGCCTCCAGATGTGCTTCGGAAACTACTACTAGTCTTCCAGTGTACGATCAAAGCGTAGACAGTTTAAGACATTACTCCCATGGAGAAAAGTATGCATGGTGCTTACTGTGTTCAATGCCGATGCAATTTTTGTGTTTCATCAACATTCTGAATGTCCACAGATTACAGAATGCCTCCAGATGTGCTTCGGAAACTAGTACCAGTCTTCCATCGAACGATCAAGCGTAGACAGTTTAAGACATTACTCCCATGGGGAAAAGTCCGCATGGTGCTTATTGTGTTCAATGCCGATGCAATTTTTATGTTTCATCAACACTCTGAAGGTCCACAGATTACAGAATGCATCCAGATGTGCTTCGGAAACTACTACTGGTCTTCCAGTGTACGATCAAAGCGTAGACAGTTTGAGACATTACTCCCATGGACAAAAGTCCGCATGGTGCTTATTGCTTCAATGCCGATGCAATTTTTATGTTTCATCAACACTCTAATTGTCCACAGATTACAGAATACCTCCAGATGTGCTTCGGAATCTACTACTAGTCTTCCAGTGTACGATCAAAGCGTAGACAGTTTAAGACATTACTCCCATGGAGAAAAGTCCGCGTGGTGCTTATTGTGTTCAATGCCGATGCAATTTTTGTGCTTCATCAACATTCTGAATGTCCACAAATTACAGAATGCCTCCAGATGTGCTTCGGAAACTACTACTAGTCTTCCATCGAACGATCAAAGCGTAGACAGTTTAAGACATTACTCCCATGGAGAAAAGTCCGCATGGTGCTTTTTGTATTCAATGCCGATGCAATGTTTGTGTTTCATCAGCATTCTGAAGGTCCACAGATTACAGAATGCCTCCAGATGTGATTCGAAAAATACTACTAGTCTTCCAGTGTACGATCATAGCGTGGACAGTTTAAGACATTACTCCCATGGAGAAAAGTCCGCATGGTGCTTATTGTGTTCAATGCCGATGCAATATTTGTGTTTCATTAACACTCTGAAGCTCCACAGATTACAGAATGCCTCCAGATGTGCTTCGGAAACTTCTACTAGTCTCCCAGTGTACGATCAAAGCGTAGACAGTTTAAGACATTACTCCCATGGAGAAAAGTTTGAATGGTGCTTATTGTGTTCAATGCCGATGCAAATTTTGTGTTTCATCAACACTCCGAAGGTCCACAGATTACAGAATGCCTCCAGATGTGCTTCGGAAACTACTACCAGTCTTCCATCGAACGATCAAGCGTAGACAGTTTAAGACATTACTCCCATGGAGCAAAGTCCACATGGTGCTTATTGTGTTCAATGCCGATGCAATTTTTGTGTTTCATCAACACTCTGAAGGGCCACAGATTACAGAATGCCTCCAGATTTGCTTCGGAAACTACTACTAGTCTTCCAGTGTACGATCAAAGCGTAGACAGTTTAAGACATTACTCCCATGGAGAAAAGTCCGCATGGTGCTTATTGTGTTCAATGCCGATGCAATTTTTGTGTTTCATCAACACTCCGAAGCTCCACAGATTACAGAATGCCTCCAGATGTGCTTCGGAAACTACTACTAGTCTTCCAGTGTACGATCAAAGCGTAGACAGTTTAAGACATTACTCCCATGGAGAAAAGTTCGCATGATGCTTATTGTGTTCAATGCCGATGCAATTTTTGTGCTTAATCAAAACTCTGAAGGTCCACAGATTACAGAATGCCTCCAGATGTGCAGTGGAAACTACTACTAGTCTTCCTGGGAACGATCAAAGCGTAGACAGTTTGAGACATTACTCCCATGGAGAAAAGTCCACATGTTGCTTATTGTGTTCAAAGTCGATGCAATGTTTGTGTTTCATCAACACTCTGAAGGTCCACAGATTACAGAATGCATCCAGATGTGCTTCGGAAACTACTACTATTCTTCCAGTGTACGATCAAAGCGTAGACAGTTCAAGACATTACTCCCATGGCGAAAAATCCGCATGGTGCTTATTGTGTTCAATGCCGATGCAATTTTTGTGTTTCATCAACATTCTGAATGTCCACAGATTACAGAATGCCTCCAGATGTGCTTCGGAAACTACTACTAGTCTTCCAGTGTACGATCAAAGCGTAGACAGTTTAAGACATTACTCCCATGGCGAAAAATCCGCATGGTGCTTATTGTGTTCAATGCCGATGCAATTTTTGTGTTTCATTAACACTCTGAAGGTCCACAGATTACAGAATGCATCCAGATGTGCTTCGGAAACTACTACTAGTCTTCCTGTGTACGATCAAAGCGTAGACAGTTTAAGACATTACTCCCATGGAGAAAAGTTCGCATGGTGCTTATTGTGTTCAATGCCGATGCAAATTTTGTGTTTCATCAACACTCTGAAGGTCCACAGATTACAGAATGCCTCCAGATGTGCTTCGGAAACTACTACTAGTCTTCCAGTGTACGATCAAAGCGTAGACAGTTTAAGACATTACTCCCATGGAGAAAAGTATGCATGGTGCTTACTGTGTTCAATGCCGATGCAATTTTTGTGTTTCATCAACATTCTGAATGTCCACAGATTACAGAATGCCTCCAGATGTGCTTCGGAAACTAGTACCAGTCTTCCATCGAACGATCAAGCGTAGACAGTTTAAGACATTACTCCCATGGGGAAAAGTCCGCATGGTGCTTATTGTGTTCAATGCCGATGCAATTTTTATGTTTCATCAACACTCTGAAGGTCCACAGATTACAGAATGCATCCAGATGTGCTTCGGAAACTACTACTGGTCTTCCAGTGTACGATCAAAGCGTAGACAGTTTGAGACATTACTCCCATGGACAAAAGTCCGCATGGTGCTTATTGCTTCAATGCCGATGCAATTTTTATGTTTCATCAACACTCTGAAGGTCCACAGATTACAGAATGCCTCCAGATGTGCATTGGAAACAACTACTAGTCTTCCAGAGAACGATCAAAGCGTTGACAGTTTGAGACATTACTCCCATGGAGAAAAGTCCACATGTTGCTTACTGTGTTCAAAGTCGATGCAATTTTTGTGTTTCATTAACACTCTAAAGGTCCACAGATTACAGAATGCATCCAGATGTGCTTCGGAAACTACTACTATTCTTCCAGTGTACGATCAAAGCGTAGACAGTTTAAGACATTACTCCCATGGAGAAAAGTTTGCATGGTGATTATTGTGTTCAATGCCGATGCAAATTTTGTGTTTCATCAACACTCTGAAGGTCCACAGATTACAGATTGCCTCCAGATGTGCTTCGGAAACTACTACTAGTCTTCCAGTGTACGATCAAAGCGTAGACAGTTTAAGACATTACTCCCATGGAGAAAAGTCCGCATGGTGCTTATTGTGTCCAATGCCGATGCAATTTCTGTGTTTCAACAACATTCTGAATGTCCACAGATTACAGAATGCCTCCAGATGTGCTTCAGAAACTACTACCAGTCTTCCATCGAACGATGAAGCGTAGACAGTTTAAGACATTACTCCCATGGAGAGAAGTCCGCATGGTGCTTATTGTGTTCAATGCCGATGCAATTTTTGTGTTTCATCAACACTCTGAAGGTCCACAGATTACAGTATGCCTCCAGATTTGCTTCGGAAACAACTACTAGTCTTCCAGTGTACGATCAAAGCGTAGACAGTTTAAGACATTACTCCCATGGAGTAAAGTCC